>NW_027361713.1:18837500-20105544 GCF_039654945.1 Dendrobates tinctorius
CACTGGAAAAACACACACACACACTGGAAAAACACACACACACTGGAAAAACACACACACACTGGAAAAACACACACACACACTGGAAAAACACACACACACACACACTGGAAAAACACACACACACACTGGAAAACACACACACACACACACACTTTAAACGAACACACACACACACTGGAAACACACACACACACACACACACACACACACTGGAAACACACACACTGGAAACACACACACACACACACACACACACACACTGGAAAATACAGGGACACACACACTGGAAAATACACAGGGACACACACACACTCGAAAATACACAGGGACACACACACTGGAATATATACAGGGACACACACGGGAAAATACACAGGGACACACACACACTGGAAAATATACAAGGGCACACACACTGGAAAATACACAGGGACACACTCACACACACACTAGAAAATACACAGGAATACACACACTCCCACACACACTAGAAGATACACAGGGACGCGCGTGCACACACACAGGAAAATACACAGGGACGCGCACACACTAGAAAATACACAGGGACACACACGTACACACACTGGAAAATACACAGGGATGCGCACACACACACTGGAAATTACATGGACGCGCACACACACTGGAAAATACACAGGGACGCACACACACACACTGGAAAATACACAGAGACACATACAAACATATACACAGGTACGCTCACACACACAAACACACGGGAAAATACACAGGGACGCACACACACTCGGGATATTACACAGGAACGCGCGCACACACACACTGGAGACAACATCACGTTTCTCAACGCAAGCAATGACTTGCCAGGTCTTTCCCCGGGAAGGAACAACCACGGGAAGGGCAGTCTCCAATGAACGAAACCACCTATGCCAAAACATCCATCATGGAAAATACACAGGGACGCACAATCACACACACACACTGGAAAATACACAGGGACACACACACACACACACACACACACACACACACACACACTGGAACATATACAGGGGCAGACACACACTAAAATACACAGGGATACACACACACACTGAAAAATACACAGGGACACACACACACACACACACTGGAACATATACAGGGGCAGACACACACTAAAATACACAGGGATACACACACACACTGAAAAATACACAGGGACACACACAATGGAGGAGAAGCAAGGGCTCCCATGTTTCATCTCCCTCGTCCTCAGAAGATGAGGACTCGGGTCGGTTTTGTCTGCCGCTTGACCGAGGAGACAAGCTAGTAAAAGCAGTCAGAGGGTATCCATCCACAGACAGCTGTTTCGCGGTATTGCCCCTTATCAGTGTGGAGTAGGAAACTGGCCAGTAGGAGCAATGCCTAGTAGAAGACTGTGAAAAATGAGACTGCCCTTCCCGTGGTTGTTCCTTCCCGAGGAAAGACCTGGCTAGTCATTGCTTGCGTTGAGAAACATGTGATGGTGTCTCCTCGGCTTGTGTTTTGCATGTGTTTACATATTTCCCATAAGGGATGGGGGCATTGCTCTAGAATCACTGCGTTGAGAAACGTGATGGTGTCTCCGCAATGTTGGATGTTGATCTCAGGGACGCACACACTCACACTGGAAAATACATAGGGACGCACACACACACACTGGAAAATACATAGGGACGCACACACACACACACTGGAAAATACACAGGGACACACACACGCACAAACACTGGAAAATAAACAGGGACGCGCACACACTGGAAAATACACAAGGACGCACACACTCACACTGGAAAATACATAGGGGCGCACACACTCACACTGGAAAATACACAGGGGCGCACACACCCACACTGGAAAATACACAGGGACGCACGCACCCACACTGGAAAATACACAGGGAAGCGCACACACACACACTGGAAAATACACAGGGACACACACACACACACACACACACACACACACACTGGAAAATACACAGGGACGCACACACACTGGAAAATATACAGGGACACACACACATTGGAAAATACACAGGGATGCTCACACGCACACTGGAAAATACACAGGGACGCTCACACACGCACACTCTGGAAAATACACAGGGACACACACACACACTGGAAAACACACACACACACACACACACACTGGAAAACACACACACACACTGGAAAACACACACACACTGGAAAACACACACACACACTGGAAAACACACACACACACACTGGAAAACACACACACTGGAAAACACACACACACACTGGAAAACACACACTGGAAAACACACACACACACTGGAAAACACACACACACACACACACACACACTGGAAAACACAGACACACACACACACTGGAAAACACACACACACACACACTGGAAAACACACACACTGGAAAACACACACACACACACTGGAAAACACACACACACTGGAAAACACACACACACTGGAAAACACACACACACACACACACACACACACACACACTGGAACACACACACACACTGGAAAACACACACACACACACACTGGAAAACACACACACTGGAAAACACACACACACTGGAAAACACACACACACACACACTGGAAAACACACACACACTGGAAAACACACACACACACACTGGAAAACACACACACTGGAAAACACACACACACACACTGGAAAACACACACACACACACTGGAAAACACACACACACACACACACTGGAAAACACACACACACACACACTGGAAAACACACACACACACACACACACTGGAAAACACACACACACACACACACACTGGAAAACACACACACACACACACACTGGAAAACACACACACACACACACACACTGGAAAACACACACACACACTGGAAAACACACACACACACACACACACACACACACACTGGAAAACACACACACACACTGGAAAACACACACACACTGGAAAACACACACACTGGAAAACACACACACACACACACACACACACACACTGGAAAACACACACACACTGGAAAACACACACACACTGGAAAATACACACACACACACTGGAAAACACACACACACACTGGAAAACACACACACACTGGAAAACACACACACTGGAAAACACACACACACTGGAAAACACACACACACACACTGGAAAACACACACACACACACACTGGAAAACACACACACACACTGGAACACACACTGGAAAACACACACTGGAAAACACACACACACACACACTGGAAAACACACACACACACTGGAAAACACACACACTGGAAAGCACACACACACACTGGAAAACACACACACTGGAAAACACACACACACTGGAAAACACACAGGGATACACACACACACACTGGAAAACACACACACTGGAAAACACACACACTGGAAAACACACACACACACACTGGAAAACGCACACACACACACTGGAAAATACACACACACACACTGGAAAACACACACACACACTGGAAAACACACACACACACACTGGAACACACACTGGAAAACACACACACACACACACACACTGGAAAACACACACACACACTGGAAAGCACACACACACACACACACTGGAAAACACACACACACACACTGGAAAACACACACACACTGGAAAACACACACACACTGGAAAACACACAGGGATACACACACACACACACACACACTGGAAAACACACTGGAAAACACACACACACACACTGGAAAACACACACACACACACACTGGAAAACACACACACACACTGGAAAACACACACACACACTGGAAAACACACACACACACTGGAAAATACACACACACACTGGAAAATACACACACACACTGGAAAACACACACACACACACTGGAACACACACTGGAAAACACACACACACTGGAAAACACACACACACTGGAAAACACACACACACTGGAAAACACACACACACTGGAAAACACACACACACTGGAAAACACACAGGGATACACACACACACACACTGGAAAACACACACACTGGAAAACACACTGGAAAACACACACACACACACTGGAAAACACACACACACACACTGGAAAACACACACTGGAAAACACACACACACACTGGAAAACACACACACACACACACACACTGGAAAACACACACACACACTGGAAAACACACACACACACTGGAAAACACACTGGAAAACACACACACACACACTGGAAAACACACACACACACACTGGAAAACACACACACACACACTGGAAAACACACACACACACTGGAAAACACACACACACACACTGGAAAATACACACACACACTGGAAAATACACACACACACTGGAAAACACACACACACACACTGGAACACACACTGGAAAACACACACACACTGGAACACACACTGGAAAACACACACACACTGGAAAACACACACACACTGGAAAACACACACACACTGGAAAACACACACACACTGGAAAACACACACACTGGAAAACACACTGGAAAACACACACACACACACTGGAAAACACACACACACTGGAAAACACACACACACACTGGAAAACACACACACACACACTGGAAAACACACACACTGGAAAACACACACACACACACACACACACTGGAAAACACACACACACACTGGAAAACACACACACACACTGGAAAACACACACACACAATGGAAAACACACACACACACAATGGAAAACACACACACTGGAAAACACACACACACACACACTGGAAAACACACACACACTGGAAAACACACACTGGAAAACACACACACACACACTGGAAAACACACACACACACACACTGGAAAACACACACACACACTGGAAAACACACACACACACACACACACACACACACACACACACTGGAAAACACACACACACACTGGAAAACACACACACACACTGGAAAACACACACACACACACTGGAAAACACACACACTGGAAAACACACACACACACACTGGAAAACACACACACACTGGAAAACACACACACACACACACACTGGAAAACACACACACACACACACACACTGGAAAACACACACTGGAAAACACACACACACACACTGGAAAACACACACACACACTGGAAAACACACACACACACACACTGGAACACACACTGGAAAACACACACACACTGGAAAACACACACACACTGGAAAACACACACACACACACACTGGAAAGCACACACACACACACACTGGAAAACACACACACACTGGAAAACACACACACACACTGGAAAACACACACACACTGGAAAACACACACTGGAAAACACACACACACACACTGGAAAACACACACACACACACACTGGAAAACACACACACACTGGAAAACACACACACTGGAAAACACACACACACACACACTGGAAAACACACACACACACACTGGAAAACACACACACACACACTGGAAAACACACACACACACACTGGAAAACACACACACACACAATGGAAAACACACACACACACTGGAAAACACACACACACACAATGGAAAACACACACACACACAATGGAAAACACACACACACACTGGAAAACACACACACACACTGGAAAACACACACACACACACTGGAAAACACACACTGGAAAACACACACACACACTGGAAAACACACACACTGGAAAACACACACACACACACACACTGGAAAACACACACACACACTGGAAAACAAACACACACACACACACACTGGAAAACACACACACACTGGAAAACACACACACACACACACTGGAAAACACACACACACACACACACACACTGGAAAACACACACACACACACACACACACTGGAAAACACACACACACACACACACACACACACACTGGAAAACACACACACACACACACACACACACACACACTGGAAAACACACACACACACACACACACTGGAAAACACACACACGCACATACACACACACTGGAAAACACACACACTGGAAAACACACACACACTGGAAAACACACACACACACACACACACACTGGAAAACACACACACACACACTGGAAAACACACACACACACACACTGGAAAACACACACACACACACTGGAAAACACCACACACACACACACACACACACACTGGTAAACACACACACACACTGGAAAACACACACACACACACTGGAAAACACACACACACACTGGAAAACACACACACTGGAAAACAAACACACACACACACACACACACACTGGAAAACACACACACACACACACTGGAAAACACACACACACACACACACTGGAAAACACACACACACACTGGAAAACACACACACACACACACACACACACTGGAAAACACACACACACACACACACTGGAAAACACACACACACACACACACACACACTGGAAAACACACACACACACTGGAAAACACACACACACACACACACACACTGGAAAACACACACATACACACACACTGGAAAACACACACACACACACTGGAAAACACACACACACTGGAAAACACACACACACACACTGGAAAACACACACACACACACTGGAAAACACACACACACACTGGAAAACACACACACACACTGGAAAACACACACACACACACACACTGGAAAACACACACACTGGAAAACACACACACACACACACACTGGAAAACACACACACACTGGAAAACACACACACTGGAAAAAAACACACACACACTGGAAAAACACACACACACTGGAAAAACACACACACACACACACACACACACACACACACTGGAAAACACACACACACACTGGAAAACACACACACACACTGGAAAACACACACACACTGGAAAACACCACACACACACACACACTGGAAAACACACACACTGGAAAACACACACACACACACACACACACACACTGGAAAACACACACACACTGGAAAACACACACACTGGAAAAACACACACACACACTGGAAAAACACACACACACACACACACTGGAAAACACACGCACACACACACTGGAAAACACACGCACACACACACTGGAAAACACACGCACACACACACTGGAAAACACACGCACACACACACTGGAAAACACACGCACACACACACAGTGGAAAAACACACGCACACACACAGTGGAAAAACACACACACACTGGAAAACACACACACACAATGGAAAACACACACACACACACACAATGGAAAACACACACACTGGAAAACACACACACACACACACTGGAAAACACACACACACACTGGAAAACACCACACACACACACACACACACACTGGAAAACACACACACTGGAAAACACACACACACACACACACTGGAAAACACACACACACTGGAAAACACACACACTGGAAAAACACACACACACACACTGGAAAAACACACACACACTGGAAAAACACACACACACACTGGAAAACACACACACACACACTGGAAAACACACACACACACTGGAAAACACCACACACACACACACTGGAAAACACACACACTGGAAAACACACACACACACACACACACTGGAAAACACACACACACTGGAAAACACACACACTGGAAAAACACACACACACACTGGAAAAACACACACACACTGGAAAAACACACACACACACACACACTGGAAAACACACACGCACACACACACTGGAAAACACACGCACACACACACTGGAAAACACACGCACACACACACTGGAAAACACACGCACACACACACAGTGGAAAAACACACGCACACACACAGTGGAAAAACACACACACACACACTGGAAAACACACACACACACTGGAAAAACACACACACACACACACTGGAAAAACACACACACACACACACACTGGAAAAACACACACACACACACACTTTAAACAAACACACACACACACACACTGGAAACACACACACACACACACACACACTGGAAACACACACACACACACTGGAATATATACAGGGACACACACACACTGGAAAATACACAGGGACACACACACACTCGAAAATACACAGGGACACACACACACTGGAATATATACAGGGACACACACGGGAAAATACACAGGGACACACACACTGGAATATATACAAGGGCACACACACTGGAAAATACACAGGGACACACTCACACACACACTAGAAAATACACAGGAATACACACACTCCCACACACACTAGAAGATACACAGGGACGCGCGTGCACACACACAGGAAAATAAACAGGGACGCACACACACTAGAAAATACACAGGGACACACACGTACACACACTGGAAAATACACAGGGATGCGCACACACACACTGGAAATTACATGGACGCGCACACACACTGGAAAATACACAGGGACGCACACACACACACACTGGAAAATACACAGACACATACAAACATATACACAGGTACGCTCACACACACAAACACACGGGAAAATACACAGGGACGCACACACACTCGGGATATTACACAGGAACGCGCGCACACACACACTGGAGACAACATCACGTTTCTCAACGCAAGCAATGACTTGCCAGGTCTTTCCCCGGGAAGGAACAACCACGGGAAGGGCAGTCTCCAATGAACGAAACCACCTATGCCAAAACATCCATCATGGAAAATACACAGGGACGCACAATCACACACACACACACACACACACACACACTGGAAAATACACAGTGACACACACACACACTGGAACATATACAGGGGCAGACACACACTAAAATACACAGGGATACACACACACACTGAAAAATACACAGGGACACACACACACACACACACACTGGAACATATACAGGGGCAGACACACACTAAAATACACAGGGATACACACACACACTGAAAAATACACAGGGACACACACAATGGAGGAGAAGCAAGGGCTCCCATGTTTCATCTCCCTCGTCCTCAGAAGATGAGGACTCGGGTCGGTTTTGTCTGCCGCTTGACCGAGGAGACAAGCTAGTAAAAGCAGTCAGAGGGTATCCATCCACAGACAGCTGTTTCGCGGTATTGCCCCTTATCAGTGTGGAGTAGGAAACTGGCCAGTAGGAGCAATGCCTAGTAGAAGACTGAAAAATGAGACTGCCCTTCCCGTGGTTGTTCCTTCCCGAGGAAAGACCTGGCTAGTCATTGCTTGCGTTGAGAAACATGTGATGGTGTCTCCTCGGCTTGTGTTTTGCATGTGTTTACATATTTCCCATAAGGGATGGGGGCATTGCTCTAGAATCACTGCGTTGAGAAACATGTGATGGTGTCTCCGCAATGTTGGATGTTGATCTCAGGGACGCACACACTCACACTGGAAAATACATAGGGACGCACACACACACACTGGAAAATACATAGGGACGCACACACACACACACTGGAAAATACACAGGGACACACACACGCACAAACACTGGAAAATAAACAGGGACGCGCACACACTGGAAAATACACAAGGACGCACACACTCACACTGGAAAATACATAGGGGCGCACACACTCACACTGGAAAATACACAGGGGCGCACACACCCACACTGGAAAATACACAGGGACACACGCACCCACACTGGAAAATACACAGGGACGCACGCACCCACACTGGAAAATACACAGGGAAGCGCACACACACACCCTGGAAAATACACAGGGACACACACACACACACACACACACACACACTGGAAAATACACAGGGACGCACACACACTGGAAAATATACAGGGACACACACACACTGGAAAATACACAGGGATGCTCACACGCACACTGGAAAATACACAGGGACGCTCACACACACGCACACTCTGGAAAATACACAGGGACACACACACACACACACACACACGCTGGAACATATACAGGGGCAGACACACACTAAAATACACAGGGATACACACACACGCTGAAAAATACACAGGGACACACACAATGGAGGAGAAGCAAGGGCTCCCATGTTTCATCTCCCTCGTCCTCAGAAGATGAGGACTCGGGTCGGTTTTGTCTGCCGCTTGACCGAGGAGACAAGCTAGTAAAAGCAGTCAGAGGGTATCCATCCACAGACAGCTGTTTCGCGGTATTGCCCCTTATCAGTGTGGAGTAGGAAACTGGCCAGTAGGAGCAATGCCTAGTAGAAGACTGTGAAAAATGAGACTGCCCTTCCCGTGGTTGTTCCTTCCCGAGGAAAGACCTGGCTAGTCATTGCTTGCGTTGAGAAACATGTGATGGTGTCTCCTCGGCTTGTGTTTTGCATGTTTTTACATATTTCCCATAAGGGATGGGGGCATTGCTCTAGAATCACTGCGTTGAGAAACATGTGATGGTGTCTCCGCAATGTTGGATGTTGATCTCAGGGACGCACACACTCACACTGGAAAATACACAGGGAAGCACACACACACACACTGGAAAATACACAGGGACACACACACACACACACACACTGGAAAATACACAGGGACGCACACACACTGGAAAATATACAGGGACACACACACACTGGAAAATACAAAGGGATGCTCACACGCACACTGGAAAACACACAGGGACGCTCACACACACGCACACTCTGGAAAATACACAGGGACACACACACACACACATTGGAAAATACACAGGGACGCTCATACACGCAGGCAACATACATAGGCACACATACACAAGAAAATACACACACAGACACACAGGAAAATGTACACAGACAAGGGAAAATATATCTATATATACATGCACACAAGGGAAAATACACACAAACATACATGGGAAAATTTATGTACATACACACACACACGGGAAGACTTATACACACATATATATATTATATATATATACACACACACTGTCGCAAATCCACACACACTGGAAAATACACAGGGACACACACACGCACAAACACTGGAAAATAAACAGGGACGCGCACACACTGGAAAATACACAGGGACGCACACACTCACACTGGAAAATACATAGGGGCGCACACACTCACACTGGAAAATACACAGGGGCGCACACACCCACACTGGAAAATACACAGGGGCGCACACACCCACACTGGAAAATACACAGGGACGCACGCACCCACACTGGAAAATACACAGGGACGCACGCACCCACACTGGAAAATACACAGGGAAGCACACACACACACTGGAAAATACACAGGGACACACACACACACACACACACACACACACACACACACACACACTGGAAAATACACAGGGACGCACACACACTGGAAAATATACAGGGACACACACACACTGGAAAATACAAAGGGATGCTCACACGCACACTGGAAAACACACAGGGACGCTCACACACACGCACACTCTGGAAAATACACAGGGACACACACACACACACATTGGAAATACACAGGGACGCTCATACACGCAGGCAACATACATAGGCACACATACACAAGAAAATATACAGGGACACACACACACTGGAAAATACAAAGGGATGCTCACACGCACACTGGAAAACACACAGGGACGCTCACACACACGCACACTCTGGAAAATACACAGGGACACACACACACACACATTGGAAATACACAGGGACGCTCATACACGCAGGCAACATACATAGGCACACATACACAAGAAAATACACACACAGACACACAGGAAAATGTACACAGACAAGGGAAAATATATCTATATATACATGCACACAAGGGAAAATACACACAAACATACATGGGAAAATTTATGTACATACACACACACACGGGAAGACTTATACACACATATATATATTATATATATATACACACACACTGTCGCAAATCCACCGCTGACACGGGTATGTCAGCGGACGGAGGAATGTGATGCACTGCCGACACATGGCTATCACAGGCACAGTGGGGGCTTATCTTAGTTATCCCACCGCTGGCACCATGTTAAAAAAACAAAACAAAAAAAAACAAAAAAACAGCAAGCTAGTCTTGCCCTAACAATTTGTCGCATGGGGGTTATTTTGGATGCCCCACCACTGCTAACAACCTTCCACGAACTGCGGGGATTTATGTATATCTCACTTTCTCAGTTCCACTTTGGAACTCGCAGCTCTCCGGCACCCCCCTTATCCTCAGGTCAGTCAGGGAACTAAACCTATGATAATTAGTCGCCGGGCGGGCTGCTTGTTGTGCACGGGCGATCAGGCCACTGCAGTGAGGGAATTATCAATGCTTTGGCCACAGCCACCCAATCAGCATATAACACCCTTCCGTCACTGCCAGCTAGCCCAACCAACCAAAACACACCATGCCGCCACCAGCTCCAGATTTCTCTGCTTAAGATAGTCTTAATAGAGGGGGTTCGAAGCCAACCCAATCGGTAGCGTAATTATCTTAAGGCGCATAAGTTCATTTCTTAGAGCATGAAGGCAGACTGTTAAATTTCATGATTTATTCCCCAAAGGTGGGGGCAGTGATTACAAAGATAAGACGATTTTATAAATTTGAGACATTAGATATGTACATTGCAAATATAAAATAACAGTGGATTAACATAGATCAACACTTACAGTTGCTTAATGGTCTTTAGGCAAGCCATGTGGCCGGGGGAGGGGGCAGCCAGCCATATATCTCTCATCTGGGAGGGGGTCCTGTCAGCACGGACTCTGCAGCTTAACTGACTGTTTTGTTCAATGGAATGCCTTATGGCCTCTGCTGTGTGACATCACGGAAGGGGCAGTCTGGAGGGGGTCATCCCCCCCTACTCTGGAAATTACAATCTACCTATAACGACTATATCTAGCCAAGGGTACCTTGTATAAACAAGCACATGGTATCATTCATTGTAGTTCGTTGAATGCAATAATTAGGGTGTGTGCACACGCTGCAGATTCTGCTGCGGATCCTCAGCGCTTTTGGCCCGGCGGATCCGCAGTGCTGACGGTGCGGATTTTTCCGCGGTTTCTAATCCGCAGAAAGAATTGACATGTCGAAATATATATATATATATATACACACACACACACACACACACACACACACACACACACACACACACACACACAGCGGTAAGCGCGGACTGCGCATGCGCCGACTCCGGCGCCATAACCCACCCTCCCTCTGAGATCACATGAGGCTTCAGACAGAGTGACGCTTAGCCCGTTAAATTATAGACTAGCTATGAACCCATTCTACGCCCGGGTGGCAGGCATTTTTATTGGTATATGGTCTCCCATACTGGTATGTGCTGCACCCCTCATCCCTATCCTGGTATGTATGGTACCCTCACCCCCCCAATCCTGGTATGCATGGTACCCCCTTATCCATATACTGGTATTCATGGTTCCCTCACCCCCAATCCTGGTATGCATGGCACCCCCCTCATCCCTATCATGGTATGCATGGTACGCCCTCATCCCTATCGTGGTATGCATGGTCCCCTCACTCCCCCTATCCTGGTATGCATGGTCCCCTCACTCCCCCTATCCTGGTATGCATGGTCCCCTCACTCCCCCTATCCTGGTATGCATGGTCCCCTCACTCCCCCTATCCTGGTATGCATGGTCCCCTCACTCCCCCTATCCTGGTATGCATGGTCCCCTCACTCCCCCTATCCTGGTATGCATGGTCCCCTCACTCCCCCTATCCTGGTATGCATGGTCCCCTCACTCCCCCTATCCTGGTATGCATGGTCCCCCTCACTCCCCCTATCCTGGTATGCATGGTCCCCCTCACCCCCCAATCCTGGTATGCATGGTCCCCCCTCACCCCTTTAAGGCTACGTGCACACACTGCGGAATGGGGTGCGGATTTGGCCACGCGGATTTTGTAAAATCCGCAGGTAAATCTGCAGGTCAAAAGACCTGCGGTTTTACCTGCGGATTGCTCTGCGGTTTTGCTCTGCGGTTTTTCATCTCCACAATGAAGGAGATGGCAAACCGCAGCGGTATCCGCAGAAAGAATTGACATGTCAATTCTTTCTACGGTTTCAAAACCGCAGAAAAACCGCGCGGAAAAATCCGCACCGTCTGCACTGCGGTTTTTATTCGGACTCCCATGACAGCACCACGAGAGAGGGGATCCGCCCTTCAGGAACAGGAAACCTACAGATACAAAAGGGCGGCACCTCTCCCACGCATCAGTTGGTTTCCTGTTCCTGAGGGGACGGGATCCTACAGATGAAATTCCGGATGCCCAGGTCAGCCGGTGCAGGTAGCGGGGGGGTCTCCTACCTCGGCCGGTGCGGAGCTCCTGGAAGACGCCACGGTGGTCCTGGATGGGCGCACGGTGGTGGCGTGGATGGCAGGGAGCAGCGTCCGGAGGATGGCTGTCTCCAGTGAAGAGACCAATGCCCTCCGGGTCCCCCGGTCAGCGGCACGGTCGCAGGGTCGGTGAGCGGCGTGGCTGCATGGTGCCGGATGGGGAGCGCTGTGTAAGGAACGCCCGGGCGTCCCGCATCACTTCCGGTCATGTGCAGGGGTCGCGGTGACGTCGGGGGCGGAACCTGGCAGCGGTTCCGGGTCGCAGCACTACTGTGCAGGCGCAGTGGCCCAAGATGGCGGCGCCCATCAGGAAGGGCGCCGGTAAGCGCTGGACCACCGACCGGTGGCTGGGCAAGCTGGGAGGGGGCCCAATTAATGGGGGCGCGGCTGGTAGTTGCTATCCGGAGGTGGAGGGGTATATAAGCAGGCCCCTACATGGGTTCCGTGCTTTGGCCACATTATTGCACGCAGTAATGGAGAGCAATCAGGAGAAGCAGCAGCAGCAACGACAATCATCATTGCCGCCCCTTGAGGACCTTCGGCAGGTCAAACAGAGGAAAAAGGAGTCCCGCGACAGTAAGGAACGGGTGGGACGAAGTGACCAACACAGTCATAAAAGCTCCTCTAGACAGACAGGAGCAGCGACTGAGAAAAACCCCCCTCATTCTCCGGTACTTAATTGCGGCACTGGTAAGTGATCTTCGTGAATGTTCACTCAGTGACGGGGCCTCCTTCTGTGTTTTATTCTAGGGAAAGAAAGCTACGAGTAAAAACAAACACAGGGAATGCGCACTCTGTGCATGCCCGTTACCAGACTCTTGCCCCAAAAGGTTGTATCCCCCCTGTATAGAGCAGACAGTGGCGGAGGAGTCGCCTGCGGTAGCTGCGACTTTAAGGGACATAGTCAGGGCAGAGATGAAGGAAACCCTGAAATCCATGTCCCAACCAGAAAGTCTAAGGGGTGGGACCCTGTGGAGTCTGATTCTCCGGCAGAATGGAGGAGAAGCAAGGGCTCCCATGTTTCATCTCCCTCGTCCTCCTCAGAAGATGAGGACTCGGGTCGGTTTTGTCTGCCGCTTTACCGAGGAGACAAGCTAGTAAAAGCAGTCAGAGGGACAATGGAAGTGGAGGAGCCTAAGCCCCAGTTATCCATACAGGATGTCATGTTCGGGGGGCTGGAGCAGAGGAAGCGAAGAGTCTTCCCATTGAATGAAAAAATTCAGGATCTGATCCGCAGAGTGTGGAAAAAAACAGATAAAAGAGGGTCACTACCACCAGCCCTCAAGCGTAGATATCCCTTTGACGATCCGACAGTGAATACTTGGGACAAGGCCCCCAAATTAGATGCAGCCATTGCGAAGGCATCAAAGAGGTCCTCACTACCCTTTGAGGACATGGGGTCCCTTAAAGATCCTCTAGACAGGAAGGCAGATACCTTCCTTAAAAATACCTGGGAAATGGCAGCCGGTTCCTTAAGACCAGCAGTAGCGTCAACATGCACGGCCAGGTCCATGATGGTCTGGTTGGACCAGTTAGAGTCGCAGTTAAAACAGGGAACGTCTAGACAGACAATTCTTGAGGCCCTACCAATAATCCAGGAGGGCGCAGCCTTCCTAGCGGATGCCTCGGCTGATGCAGTAAGAATGGCCGCCAGGGCAGCAGGACTCTCTAATGCAGCTCGTAGAGCCCTGTGGCTAAAGTGCTGGCCGGGAGATATTCAAACCAGGGCGAAACTCTGTACTATCCCGTGTGAGGGGGAATATTTGTTCGGTGCAGTCCTGGACGAACTGCTTGAGAAGACCGGGGACGATAAGAAAAAATTCCCAAATCTTTGGTCTGCGTCCTACCGACGTCCATTTAATAGGAGGAGATTCGGTCAGGGGAGAAGGCGCAACCCTTCACCTAATAGAGACCGTCCCAGATGGGAGGATAGAAGAAGAAGAGGTACGGGCTTCATGTTTAGGCGCTCGTCGAGAGAACGAAAGAGAATCAATGACTAGCAATTCCCGTGGGGGGTAGACTGTCATCCTTCCTCCCAGCATGGTTACAAATCACCAATAGTGACTGGGTGCGCAATGTAATATCCACCGGGCTTAGGTTGGAGTTCACTCAGGTCCCACGATATACCTTTAAATCAACTCCCTTAAGATCTTCACCCCTCGAACAAGCTGCTTTAGAAGCGGAGGTCTTGAACCTGTGCCAGAAAAACGTCCTGATAGAGGTTCCGGAATCTGAGAGAGGTAGAGGGTTCTACTCTCCCTTATTCCTATTCCAAAAACCGGATAAAACATTTAGAACGATTATTA
The DNA here is from genome assembly GCF_039654945.1 of Dendrobates tinctorius. NCBI lineage: Eukaryota > Metazoa > Chordata > Amphibia > Anura > Dendrobatidae > Dendrobates > Dendrobates tinctorius. The sequence continues at coordinate 18,854,111 of NW_027361713.1, forward strand.
ATTTACGTTTCCTTAATGAGTTTTTGGTTAATCGCACCTTTAAGATGGAATCCATCAATTCAACATTAAAAATGCTGTTTGAAAGGTGTTTTATGGCAGTCGTGACTTAAAAGACACGTACTATCATGTACCTATCCACGCAGATTTCCAGCAGTTCCTGAGAGTGGCTGTTTCAATAGACGGTATAGTCTGTCATTATCAGTATAGAGCTGAGTCTCTCAGCAGCGCCCCGGGTATTTACAAAAATAGTGGCCGAAGTTATGGCTCATTTACGGGAAGTTGACATCTTAATTGTCCCATACTTAGATGATTTTTTGATTGTGGGAAATTCGGTGGGCCATTGTCTATCCCAGATAGAAAGAGCTAAGTCCAGATTAGAGAACCTCGGATGGGATAATAAATTACGAGAAATCCCGATTTCAGCCCTTAAGGGTCCAGAAGTTTCTAGGCTTGCTATTACATTCAGAAACTCAGCAGTGTCTGTTACCATTAGATAAATTACAACAGATACAGCAGTAGGTTCTTCGGGCAATTGATAATCCCTCCATGACCCTCAGGCAGGCCATGTCTCTGTTAGGCTCTCTAACCTCATGTATCCCAGCAGTCAAGTGGGCACAATTCCACACTAGGGCCCTTCAGAAAGACATCCTGGTTAATAGCAGGGCCTTAGAAGGCTCCTTACAGGGTCAAGTATTGCTAAGCCCCTCGTCTTACATCTCTTAGGTGGTGGCTCGATGACGGAAACTTAGCCTCGGGGGTGCCCTGGGTGACGCAGATAACCCGCATTATAACCACAGATGCTAGTCCTTTTGGTTGGGGGGCCCATGTGGGGGACATAGTGGTACAGGGACATTGGGACACTGATGCTGAGACCTCATCTAACCAGAGGGAGCTATTGGCGATTGAGTTGGCAGTCAAAAAACTCATTATGTACCTACAGGGCCATCATGTGAGGATACTCTCGGACAACCAGGTAGCAGTAGCCTATGTCAACCACCAAGGTGGAACTCGCTTCGACCCCCTGATGCGGATAACGGAACGTCTCCTTCAGATAGCCGAGAAAAATTTTCGATCTTTAGCTGCGCTCCACATCAGGGGAAAAGACAGCGTGAAGGCAGACTTTCTATGCCGCAGGGCCCTAAAGCAAGGAGAATGGGCTTTAAACATGGATATTTACCACCAGATTGTCCGCAAATGGGGTCAGCCGGAGGTAGACCTCTTTGCCACCAGAGAAAACAGGAAAGAAAAATCGTTCTGCTCTCTGAATCCCAGGGAAAATCCACTGGCAGTGGATGCCCTCCTGATAAGATGGGACTTCTCTCTAGCATATGCCTTTCCGCCATTAAATCTCCTACCTCTGGTAGTAGGGAAGATCGGGCAAGGGTCATATTAATTGCCCCCTTTTGGCCCAGGAGGACCTGGTTCGCATGGTTGAGGGACCATGTCTGTATGCGATCCCTGGGTACTGCCGATCCTTCCGGATCTCCTCTACCAGGGGCCAGTCAGCCACCCACAGGTAGCGGGACTCCATTTGACGGCGTGGTGTTTGAGAGGACACTATTAAAGGATAGAGGGTTCTCCAAAAATTTAATTGATACCCTCCTAATTAGCAGAAAACAAACTACCACAAACATCTATGCTAGAACATGGAGGCGATTCCTGTCCACCTTTCAGTTTGATGTCAGGGATGGAATTCCCACGAAACAAATTCTGGAATTTCTCCAGAGGGGTCTCGAATTGGGTCTCTCCACAAGTACATTAAAAGTACAGGTTTCAGCCTTAGGGGCCCTGTTTGCATGTGATATTGCCAATAACTATTGGGTAGCGAAGTTCATCAAAGCAGCGGCTAGATCGAGACCCATACACAAAGACAGATGTGTACCTTGGGACTTAAATTTAGTCCTTACGGCCATGACAGACCATTTGAACCTCTGGATTCGGCCTCATTAAAGATTATATCTCTTAAGGCAGCTTTTCTGGTAGCGATAACATCCACATATAGAGTTAGGGTACCGTTACACCTAGCGATGGACCAGCGATCCCGACCAGCGATATGACGCGGTCAGGATCGCTGGTGCATCGCTAGGTGGTCGCTAGTGAGCTGCCAAACAGGCATATCTCACTAGCGACATCGCTGGGGACGGGGATCGCTACTTACCTGTCAGACGCGGCAATCCTACGTCCTCCCGCCCGGCTCCACGCGTCGCTCGTCGTCACAGCAGGAAGCGGCCGACGAGGAATGGTCCAGCAGCTTCTCGCGCGATCAGCGATAATCGGCGGGGGAGCCGGTCGGAGGTAAGTATCACATGCAGCGATATCGCTAGCAATATCGCTGCAACGTCACAAAATCGGTGACTTTACAGCGATATTGCTAGCGATATCGCAGTGTGTAACGGGGGCTTAAGCGACAAACAGGCACTTTCCAGATTGCCCCCTTACACAGAGTTCTTACAGGATAGAGTAATCCTAAGGCCGGACCCGGCATACCTTCCCAAAGTAGCATCACACTTTCACAGGACACAAGAGATAGTTCTGCCTTCTTTCCTCCCTAATCCGACCAATCCTAAGGAACAAAATCTTCAGGCATTAGATGTTAGGAGATGCTTACTTAAATATTTATCAGCCACGGATCCTTGGAAAAAGGAGAATGCATTATTCCTATCCTTCCAAGGTCCCATGAAAGGTTGTAGAGTATCAAAATGCACGTTAGCAAGGTGGATTAGGGAGGCTATCTCTCTTGCCTACACAGCAGGTGGCGGTCCGGCTCCACAGAATATGAGGGCGCATTCCACTCGTGCCATGGCATCATCTTGGGCAGAGAGATCGGGCGTGTCAATTGACCAGATATGTAAGGCAGCCACCTGGTCATCTCCTTCCACCTTTTTTAACCACTATCTGTTAGACATGGGTGCCTCCTCAGATCTCACCTTTGGGCTAAAGGTGCTGCAGGCTGTAGTCCCTCCCTAAATTAGTTTTACATCTCTAATTCTCTCGTGGTGCTGTCATGGGAGTCCGAATAAAGTATTAAGTTACGTACCGGTAACGGTATTTTTCGGAAGCCCATGATAGCACCCTTAGTTCCCTCCCTTGTTCACATATAGGGGTGCACTCCTTTAGAAGATTGTTCACGAAATTACCTTATGTGGGAGATGGTGTAAAAAAATGTTTTGGTAGATAGGTTGTATATATTATATGCTGTGTACTAACCATGGTAGCCTCTCAAGCTCTGTAATCCAACTGATGCGTGGGAGAGGTGCCGCCCTTTTGTATCTGTAGGTTTCCTGTTCCTGAAGGGCGGATCCCCTTTCTCGTGGTGCTGTCATGGGCTTCCGAAAAATACCGTTACCGGTACGTAACTTAATACTTTTATTCCCATAGGGGAATAATGGTACTGTACACCGCAGCAAAAACTGCTGCGGAACTGCAGCAGAATCCGCAGCGGGTGCACACACCCTTAAACTGCACACATTAAAAAAAAATATTTATACTCCCCTTTCTTCCCTGTGTGTTGTGCTGGACTGGGCGCCTGCGCAGTCCTCGCTTTCCGCCGCCATGTTCTTGAAGACACACTGCAGTGTGTCTTCAAGAAAATGGCGGCGGTAAGCACGGACTACGCAGGCGCCGATTCATGTGACATCAGGAGAGTGCAGGTTGTGGTGTCGGACTCGGCGCCTGCGCAGTCCTCTACTTCTGCCGCCATTTTCTTGAAAACAACAAAATTGTGGTGGTAAGCGCGGACTGCGCATGCGCCGATTCTGGAGCCACAACCCGCCCTCTCCTAACGTCACATGAAGGCGCAAGACCCCGCGGTAACAGCAACACCGGCTCGGTAAGGTGTTGCAGAGATCGCGGTGTGCGTTCAGTGCTTACGCATACCGCGATCTCTTGGGGGGGATGCGTCACTCTGTCTGGAGCAAGAGTGCGCAGGCGCGTCGCGCTTATGCAGTCTATAGAGGCTTCAGACAGAGGGAAGCTTAGCCCGTTATAGATACATAAACACACACAAACACTGGAAAAAAAAAAAATATATATATATATATATATATATATACACACGTGAAAATATATATACACACAGGAAAGTTATATATGTGTGTGTGTATGTGTGTGTGTGTGTGTGTGTGTATATATATATATATATATATATATATATATATATATATATATATATATATATATATATATATAATACACACACACACACACGGGAGTATGTATATATGTATATGTTACGGGCTGGCGGAACGCACCAAATAAATAAAGATGAAATAATATAAGGGGTGCGTTCACAGCTCGGGACCAACTGCTGCTAAACAATGAGGGGAAGGCGTGAAGGAGAAATGCCGGACACCGGTAGGTAACCCCTGACCTGGTGCTAGCAGGCACGAACTGCGTTGCTTCACGTAGCACGTGACAGCCGGCGGACAACAGCAACCTGTTTTCGTCACAGGTCACGGTAGTGTAACATAGTTAAGGTTGAAGGAAGACTTTAAGTCCATCTAGTTCAACCCATATCCTATCCTAACTTGCCCTAACATGTTGATCTAGAGGAAGGCAAAAAAAACCCATGTGGCAAACACTAAGCTTCACATTTGGGACACTAAGCTTCACATTTGGGAAAAAAATTCCTTCCCGACTCCACATACGGCAATCAGACTAGCTCCCTGGATCAACGCAATATTAAGGAAACTAGTGTATATACCCTGTAATATACTTTTCAAGAAAAGCATCCAGTCCCTTCTTAAATTTTAGTAGGGAATCACTCATTACAACATATGGCAGAGAGTTCCATAGTCTCACTGCTCTTACAGTAAAAAATCCACATCTGTGATTATGCTTAAACCTTCTTTCCTCTAGACGTAGAGGATGCCCCCTTGTCCCCGTCACAGGTCTAAGAGTAAAAAGATCATTAGAATGGTCTTTGTACTGTCTCCGCATATATTTATACATTGTAATAAGATCACCCCTAAGCCTTCGATTTTCCAAACTAAATCACTCCAAGTGTAATAACCTGTCATGTTATTGCAGACCCCCTAGTTCCCTAATAACCTTGGTCGCTCTTCTCTGCACCCGCTCCAGTTCAGCTATGTCTTTCTTATACACCGGAGACCAGAACTGTACACAGTATTCTAAGCGTGGTCGCACTAGCGACTTGTATAGAGGTAAAATTATGTTCTCCTCATGAGCACCTATGCCTCTTTTAATGCATCCCATTATTTTATTTGCCTTTGCAGCAGCTGCCTGACACTGGCCACTAAATGTGAGTTTGTTGTCCACCCATACACCCAGGTCTTTTTCAGTGAGTTTTGCCCAGTGTTTTACAATTAAGCACATAATTATACATCTTGTTCGTTCTACCCAAGTGCATGACCTTACATTTATCCCCATTAAAGCTCATTTGCCAGTGTGAACTACTGCTTATGACGGGTGCAATGTCCGCCCTGACGGACGCCACTAACCAGCCTAACAACGGCGCTGGAAAGCGCACACACGGCGCAGTGTCGAGGAGGCCAGTACTGGCCGACTCCCTAGGCGCTGAAGGTAGATGAGGATAACACTGCGGCGCTGTGCAGTGTCCGAGCTATTGAGCTGACTCTAATTCCTAACCCTAACTCATGCGTAATATCCAAGGAGGGGGAATTATAATGCGTCAGTCACCAGGCTTATTCATCCATCATCATGCTTACACTAAGTACTATAGCCTTAGAGTCTATCATAGTGCATGGCGGGGCGGCAATGCGAACCTTTTATAGCCGTGCCCTTCTGGGACCTTCCTGATCCTCCAGATGGACCAATCAGAACTGGAGAAGGACCTGAGCATGTGACTCCCAATCCCCAATGGGAGATCGTCTCATAAGCATGCTCAGTGGACCGAAGGAAGGACTTAGACTATGGAATCTTTTGCTGTTAGCCAGGCTGCATTGCCATAACTGGACCAGAGGTGGCAGCAGCAACCGAACCCACAATGCTGGTGTGGGCAGAACACCGGGATAGTGGAGTCTGCTGAGCAGGCTCCACTGCGGCCGAAGGGGAATGGGAAACCGTTGGCGACAAGGCTCGGGATTCCCGCTGTGCAGCGCCCGGAACCCGACGCCTAACTATATATATACCTCTCTCTATCTTACATATGTGTGTGTGTATTTGTGTGTATATATATATATATATATATATATATATATATATTTATTTTATACACACACACCGGGAAAATATATATATATATATATATATATATATATATATATATATATACACACTGCAAAATAAATAAAAAAAAAAAAAAAAAAATATATATATATATATATATATATATATATATATATATATATAAAATTGATAATTACTTACCGGTAATTTGATTTTCCAGAGCTATGACAGCACCGCACGAGAGATGGTATCCGCCCCCAGGAAACCGGAAACCTGTAGCAGAGATAAAAGAAGGGGGCGGCACCTCTCTCTCTGGTTGGTTTGAGTATGCAAGGTAACAGTCTTATTAGTTCACATATGTTATATGACAAAGTCACTAATATCCACCTTCTTTTTCCTTTTTTTTTTTTTTTTTTTACGCAGAATATATACCGTATTTTTCGCTTTATAAGACACTCCGGATTATAAGATGCACCCCAAATTTTGAGGAGAAAAATAGGAAAAAAACTTTTTTTTAATAAAATGGTGGTGCATCTTATAATTCAGGCGTCTTATTGCTTACCAGGGGTGGTGATGGAGGAGGCCGGAGTGGAACATTGCTGCTGGGATGAGGGGGTGTTTTGATGTGCAGCGTGCCGCTGCCGGTGTCTGATACTGCCGCCGCCCTCTGTCCCCTGATGCTTGCCACCACCGCCACGCTCTGTCCCCCAGTGCTTGCCACCACTGCCGAGCTCTGTCCCCCGGTTCTTACCGCCACGCTCTCCCCCGGTTCTTACCGCCATCGCCGCGCTCTGTCCCCCGGTTCTTACCGCCACCGCCGCGCTCCTGTCCCCCGGTGGTTTCTGCCGCCGCCGCGCTCTGTCCAGTTCAGCGTGGGGGGTCTCTGCTGCTCCATGCCTGCTTTCCTGTGGCTTTCTTCCTGGAAAATGGCCGCCGCGCATGCGCAGATGGACATCTCGGCACTGAAATCTCGGGCAAAATTATTTCCCCGTCCCTGTGGAATTTGGAATTAACCTTCGGTAGGAAGGCCGGGTCAGTTTTTATTTATTACCCTGTCATCCAGAAAGGTAGTGTATGGGGGATTTACAGATATAGCCTGCAACACGCCGAGCTGAAGTCAGGGCTACCAGGAGTACTGTTTTTAATGTTAGTGTCTTTACTGAGATGGAATTCATAGGCTCAAAAGGAGAAGATGTTAGGGCATTTAAGACTAAATTTAGATCCCAGGGAGCTACCTTAGTCAGTAATTTCGAGGGCCTGGTTGTGAAGGAGGCTTGAATAAACCTATAGACCCAGGGGTGGTCGGCAAGTTTTTGATCAAACAACTCACCCAGGGCAGATACCTGCACCTTTAAGGTGCTTGTGGACAATCCTCTTTCTAGCCCTTTCTGGAGGAATTCTGGGATCTCTTTTATTGGGACTTCCTGGGTTATTTCGGATAACTGCCGGCCTGTGAACTGTAAGAATCTTTCCCAAATTTTTTGGTATTTTCGTGAGGTTACCGCTTTCCTGCTAGCGAGCAGGGTGGTCACCAACTGAGCTGAGAAACCTTTTGCTAGAAGGAGTCCCCTCTCAAGTTCCATGCCATGAGATGGAGTCTGTGAACTCGAGAATGATCTACTGGACCCTGGTATAGAAGATTCGGGATATCTGGGAGGATCCATGGGTTCGAGATAGACATGCGTCTGAGCCATGTGAACCATGCCCTCTTTGGCCAGAAGGGCGCGACAAGGATTATTCGAGTCTTGTCTCCCCGAATCTTTTTTTTTTTTTTTAAGACTACCAGGATCGGGGGAAACGCATAGGCTAGATGAAATGAAACCCCCAGCCGTGTAGTAGTGCATCCACCCCTTCTGGATGTTCTCTCGGGTTTAGAGAGTAGAACCGGTTGGTTTACCTTCCGATTTTCTCTTGTAGCAAACAGGTCTACCTCTGGCGTGCCCCAGGCGGCACAGATTTCCCCAAATATTTTTTTGATTTCGGGACCCTTCTCCCTGGTGCAACACATGACTACTTAAAAAATCGGCTAGATGATTGTCTGCCCCCCTCAAATGTGTACCCGACAAGGACAAGAGGTTGTTTTCTGCCCATGTGAATAGTTCCCAGGCCTCTGCCATCAGGGTTGCTGACCTTGTACCCCCTTGCTGGTTTTTGTAGGCTATGGCCGTGTTGTTGTCGGATAATATTACGACATGCTTCCCTTGAACTTCTTCTTTTGCTTGAAGAAGGGCTCGCCTTACAGCTGCCAATTCTTTTAGATTTGAGGATGCTACCCTCATTGAGAGCTCCCATTGGTTCTGTAGGATTCTTTTCCCTATGTGTGCCCCCCAACCTATTGGACTTGCGTCCGTGGTGAGCACCACCACGTTTTGAATAGTCCAGGGTATTGCTCTGTTTAAGTTTTCGGTGCTCAGCCGCCATTTTAATGATTCCTGAACATGAGGTGAGAGGATTATCATTCGATTTAAGTTGTAAGGATCCCTCCCTTGTTCGAATAGATCTGCCACTGTAGTTCTCTTGTGTAGGCTTGTGCCCATCGGACCGCTGGGATTGTTGCTGTCAAGGTACCCAGAAGTGACATCGCCTCCCTTACTGATGTGAAGTACAGTATTCAGATGTACGGGACATCTTGTTCTCCAGGATCCATTTTTGTGCCTGCGATGCCATTTTGTTGTTTACGAGTTAAATTTTGTAACTTAACTAGATGAAAGTTCACGGTTGTTATGAAACCAGACTGTTCCAGCTTGTATGAGATGAGACCCTAAAAGAATGTGCTGCTATTCTATATTCTACGTCACGTAGCTTGGGACATATTCCGATTTTCTTGCAATACTATTGGCTTAAATGTATTACGATTCTATTGGTAGCTGTATACTTTGCATAATTAAGCAGAATGCTATGTAATGTGAGATTCAGTAAAGGGGCTCAGTGATCTGCCTGGATCCTCCCGTACAGAGACCCCCCGTCTCCGTGTGGTTATTCCCAGTTGCTACCAACGCCCTGTGAATTAATTTGGAAATCACTGGACCAACCGTGAAGGGTTAATTTAGCCCTCCCTAAATAGCTCCCTCGACACTGATATGGCTTGACTGGGTTGTATTTGTTCTACCTTTTGCTGGATAGCCCCAATTTTCCTTTTTGGGAGAATGCAATGTTGCTTTATTGAATTCAATTGAATTCCGAGGAATTCCTGCGTCTGAACTGGAGTTAATCTGGACTTAATCTGGACTTTTTTAGATTTTATTATCCAGCCTAACCTGGTTAATATTTCCAGAACCTCCATGACTGCGTTCTCGCAATTTTCTTTGTTTGCAACAACAAGGAAATCGTCCAAATGGAGCATTAATATGTCCTTTTTTTTACAAAGGACGCTACTTCCGCATTAATTTTTGTAAATATACGAGGGGCTACTGACACCCTGAAGGGGAGGCACTGATACACACACACACACACACACACACACACACACACACACACACACACACGGTAAAATATATATATATGTGTGTATATATACACACATATATATATATATATATATATATATATATATATATATATATATATATATATATATACACACACCGTATATACTCGTGCATAAGCCGTCCCCCCTAATTTTGCCACAAAAAAACTGGGACTCGCGTATAAGCCTAGTGTTAAATGGTGGTCCAAGAAGATTCTCCATAGATAAACCCCCCCATATGCTGCTGCACAAGGGTTAATGCCCCATAAAATTCTCCATAAATACCCCCCATAATGTGCTGCTGCACAAGGGTTAATGCTGCTCCATAAGATGCTCCATAAATACCCATTATTTGCTGCTGCAATTAAAAAAAAAAGACATGCTCACCTCTTCGTCGCTGGGGGCCAGGTACTGGTGTCTTGAGCTCCCGACACCGACGATATTCACCTGTCCCCGTTCCAAGCCGTCCACCGCTGAGTCTCCTGGGTCTCTGCAGTGACAGCAGAGAGCACACACTGACTACGTCATCGCGCCCTCTGCCATCACAGCAGGAGGACCCGAAGACACAGCGGTGCACGGCTTGGAACAGGGACAGGTGAATATTACTCTGCCCTCGTCATACTCGCCCCTCCTGGCACAAGGTCGTCTCTGCAGCGGCAGCCCCTGCTTCTCTCTGCCGTCTGCTTCCTGCATTCAGCTGGTCACGTGGTACCGCTCATTAAACTCTTAAATATGTGCATATTCATGAGTTTAATGAGCGGTACCACGTGACCGCTGAATGCAGGAAGTCGACATCAGAGGGAGAAGCAGGGGCTGCAGAGAAGTACCAGGAGTGGTGAGTATGGTCTCTGACACCCCTGCCCACCCCCCGGTATATGACTCGCGTGTAAGCCGAGAGGGGGACTTTCAGCCCAAAAAAATGGGCTGAAAATCTATGCTTATACACCAGTATATACCAGGGCTGTGGAGTCGGTAAGCCACAGTTGCGACTCCGACTACTGGATTTTATCAGGCTCCGACTCCGGCTCTGGCTCTGACTCCGACTCCTTCATAAATGGCCAATTCATAACAACAAATTTACTGTTGTAAAATATTAAACATCGTGCTTATTCAGTTTCTCACCATCATATAAGTAATCAGACCACTTAGAGCAAAAACTACAGTTATTAGAATACAATTAGAATATAGCAAATAACTTTTCTAAACTTTTCTAAACTGTAAGTAAATATGCAATAAACACTTTTATGCAGTTAATAAGAAGAAATCTATAAATTTGTCCTCAGAAAAAGTATTGCCTCTGTCAGATCCTCCTTCATGGATGCCCTCAAATCTGATCTAATTATTTTGAGAGCAGAGAACAACCTCTCTACACTAACTTGTGTTGGTGGCAAAGCAGTAACCACTCGGGCAACATCTCTGACAATGTCAGGATACAGAGGAATCGCTTGTTGCACTGTTATTTTTGATGAACGGTCAAATTTCTCAATTTCTTTTAGTGCACATGAAAAATTCTGCTGAAATGTGCTGGCTGTGTTCCTTGATGGGGATGACTCTTCTACTATGCGGGAACGCTTTGCACGGTCCTTGTGATCCAAATATTTTTCGAAATTAAATTCTTCATCAGTTGATGATGAGGGTGAAGATGTGGCAGGACGACCAAATTCTTCTTGTTCCTCCTGACTGTTCTGCAACCCTTTCATCCTTACTGCTATTTCAAACAGAGCTTCTTTTCCTTTACTTAGCTGTTGATCATCTAGAAGAGTCCGATGCATTGGGTCTACATAAACAGCTGCCAAAAGAATGTTATTTTGTAATAGTAGCTCCTCTCTCCGTTTCATTGATGTAGCAATGCCACTTGCAATTAACCCTCCTCTTTGGGACAGGCGAAACATCAGGTTCTTCCACTCCTTTAAGAAAATACCTGGAGTTAAGTCCTCTGCTTGTAATTTTTTAGTCACTGTAAATGGGTGCTCTAGCAATTTTTCCAGCTCAGTCACCTGATTCCACTGACTTTCATTTAGCGTCAGTTGAGGGTTAGCCATGTCTACAAGAAAGGTTTTCAGTTCAACCAAGCGCTGAATCATTAAGTAAGTACTGCCCCATCGTGTGGCTTGATCAATAATTGCCCCTTTTCCAGCACGTCTCTTCAAAATTGAGTCAACTTTAGGGGTTCTGGCAACAGTAGCCAATTTTCTCACCTTGCCAATCAGTGCAGCAGCATGTCCTTCTTGCAGACTGTCTCTTATAGCCAGCTGTAGCGTATGCACAACACAGCGCATGTGATGAATGAAAGAACATATTGACAGTTTCAACAAGATCATCTAAACTGGTTGAGGAGGTAAAAGTGGCTGGGACCCTAGAAGGTAGCGACCATGCTATTTTAGAATTTTGGATAACTAGAGGAGGAAGACATGTGAAGACTCAGACGTCAAGGTTAGATTTCAGAAAGGCAGATTTTAAGGGATTCAGAAAGAGAATTGGAGGGATCCAATGGCTGGATATCCTTAAAGACAAAAATGTCCAGGAAGGATGGGAAATCTTGAAAAATGAAATTCTCAAAGCACAATTGTTAACAATTCCAAAAAGAGGGAAGAATAGGAAGCATTTAAGGAAGCCAGGATGGATGAACACAGAACTTAAGCACATGCTAAAAAGGAAGAAAAAAATGTTTATAAAATGGAAAGAGGGAGGCATATCTAAAGAAGAATATAATGCTGTCTGCAGAACCTGCAGGGAACAAATCAGATTAGCTAAAGCTGACAATGAATTGAAGCTTGCAAGAGATGTCAAAAGCAATAATAAAGGCTTTTGGGGATATGTCAAAAGTAAAAGAAAAGTCAAAGATGCTATAGGATTTTTACAGGATGAAAATGATGAAATGATAAGACAGGATGTTGAGAAGGCCGAACTTTTAAATTCCTATTTTGCATCTGTTTTCTCTCAGAAAGGAAATATAACATCAACTGTTCTTCACTGTCCTATTAAGGGAATAGAAGAATCCAGGATATCTATAAACAGAAATAGTGAGGAAACACTTAGCTAACCTAAATGAATTCAAGTCACCAGGTCCAGATGAATTACACCCCAGAGTACTGAAGGAGATAGCAGAAGAAATTTCTGAACCCCTCTCCATAATCTTTGAAAATTCTTGGAGAACAGGAGAAGTGCCAGAAGACTGGAGAAGAGCAAATGTTGTTCCTATCTTCAAAAAGGGGAAGAAGGTGGACCCAGGCAACTATAGGCCGGTAAGTCTGACTTCTATACCAGGAAAGATCTTTGAACAAATTATTAAACAACATGTATGTCAGTACCTGGATAAGAATGAAGTGATTAAACAGAGTCAGCATGGGTTTGTAACTAATAAATCATGTCAGACTAACTTAATTTCCTTCTATGATGGAATCACTGATTGGGTGGATCAAGGAAATGCTGTAGATATAGTATATCTTGACTTCAGCAAAGCATTTGACAAAGTATCTCATACAATCCTTATTGAAAAAATGACTAAGTATGGAATGGACAGGGCAACTGTTAGGTGGATTCATAACTGGCTTAGTGATCGGACCCAAAGAGTGGTCGTAAATGGCTGCACATCCAGTTGGAAGAATGTCTCAAGTGGGGTACCACAGGGCTCTGTCCTGGGCCCTGTATTGTTCAACATCTTTATCAACGATTTAGATGAAGGAATTGAGGGTAAATTGATTAAATTTGCTGATGACACAAAGCTAGGAGGGATAGCTAATACTAGAGAAGAGAGAGAGAGGATTCAAAAAGATATAAATAAACTGGAGAAGTGGGCAGCAACAAACAGAATGGTTTTTAACAGGGAAAAATGCAAAGTACTACATCTGGGCAATAAAAATGAAAAAAGCATATACAGAATGGGAGGAATAGGGCTAAGCAACAGCACATGTGAAAAAGACTTGGGCATACTAATAGATTACAGACTGAATATGAGTCAACAGTGTGATGCAGCAGCAAAAAAGGCAAATGCAATTCTAGGATGTATTAACAGAAGCATACAGTCTAGATCACGTGAAGTCATTATTTCCCTCTACTCCTCTTTGGTCAGACCTCATCTGGATTATTGTGTCCAGTTTTGGGCACCACATTTTAAAAAAGACATCAACAAACTGGAGCAAGTTCAGAAAAGAGCGACCAGAATGGTGACCGGTCTGCAAACCCTGTCTTATGAGGAAAGGTTGCAGGATTTGGGAATGTTTAGTTTGCAAAAGAGAAGACTGAGAGGAGACTTAATAGCTGTCTACAAATATCTAAAGGGCTGTCACATTGTAGAAGGATCAACTTTATTCTCATTTGCAAAAGGAAAGACTAGAAGCAATGGGATGAAACTGAATGGGAGGAGACACAGATTAGATATTAGAAAAAACTTTTTGACAGAGTGATCAATGAGTGGAACAAGCTGCCACGAGAAGTGGTGAGTTCTCCTTCAATGGAAGTCTTCAAACAGAGGCTGGACAGACATCTGACTGGGATGATTTAGCGAATCCTGCTTTGAGCAGGGGGTTGGACCAGATGGCCCAGGAGGTCCCTTCCAACTCTACGATTCTGTGATCATGTTGCTGTTCATCTGAAGCAACTTCAGTTTGCTCCTCAGTTACAATACTGTGTTCCTCTATTTCAAACATTTCTGTGTCTGTGGACCCAGAATGTTCTTCTAGCTGCTGGTCACCATCATTACTCTCATTCATTAGCTTAATAGTACTTATCATATTTGAAGCATTGTCAGTTACGACAGAAAGAACTTGCTCTTTTTTAAGTTCATAGTCTTGCAGAACCTTTTCCACCAAGACCTGGAGAAACTCACTGGTGTGATGAGCTTTGGTGTCTTTTACTGCCAATGTCTTGGTAACTATTTCATTTTTGTCACAAACAAATCGGACATTGATGGCAAAATAGTTCACTCTGTGACGTGTGCAGGCATCCATTTTAAGAAACAGAAAGCGTCCCTTGAGAGTTTTTTTAAGTTCTTCCTTACACCAAGCTTGCGGGCCATTTCCCCATTCAGACACATAAAAGCTGGTCGTGAAAATAATGAAATAGGCACACTATCCTTTACAACAAGCTCTATGATCTGTTTTTTAAATGTATCTACTGTCATTGTCAGAGTAACTTTGTCACTGACAAAATATCTTGCAACTGATGGCTGCAAAGTTCTCTGCTCCTTTGTTTGGCTGGAAGAGCTGGGCACTGGTTCCTTGGTTTGGATGCAGTCTTTCTCATCCACTGCTTTCAGTACTTCTGGATGAAAGCGCTGTAAATGTCTCTTTAGATTAGAAGCTCTGGTAGGAGCATTTTTATCTTTGCCTGAATATGCACTCATCTTGGCTTCACAGCATTTGTTTTCGTCTGGATCATTTGTCATACACTGACAGACATAATGTTTTCTATCTTGAGTGATGGTGAAATGTTCAAATACAGTTGATTTAATGTGATGCTTCTTTGACATTCTCAGGTTTTTAATTCTGCATTCACAATCCAAATGACAATTGTTTTTCCTAAAAACAATTGTACAAAATTATTGCCAGGTCGTACAACTGATATAGTGGTCAGTAATACTGTTATTATTCCTCATGTACTCACAGTTAACTGATGCAAAGTTTGTTGAAAGGATAATACTTCTTACAGTCTTCCTCTTCTGAGTAGCAGGCAGCTGTGAGATGCTTGGAAGACGCACACCTAGTATGATCTAGTCTAGAGGAGGAGCTTTACTACTAAGAATTTGCAACACATTTTCACTTTCAGTTTCATACATTGTAAGTAGGGGGGTTGGGGCAGCATGAGGTTAACCAAGTATAAGATTAGATAAGGGCAGTGGAGAACAGTGACACACAAGAAGTAAGAAATGTCTCTATCTCCAGCAGAACTGCTTATCACTGTTGTTCATAGTTTGATAGAACATATATATTTGAGTAACATTTATAAAATTCATATGAAAGTTCAATTATGAAATATTAATACATTTTTTTTAAAGCTGGAGTCGGTACATTTCTACCGACTCCGACTCCACGACTCCGACTCCACAGCCCTGGTATATACGGTATACATGCATACGGGAAAATTTTTATATATAATATATATATACACACGAAAATATATATCTATACACTGTCACAAACCCACCGCTGACACGGGTATGTCAGCGGACGGAGGGATGCGACGTACTGCCGACACACGGCTATCACAGGCACAGTGGGGGCTTATCTTAGTTATCCCACCGCTGGCACCATGTGACAAAAAACCAGCAAGCTTGTCTTGCCCTAACAATTTATCGCAGGGGGGTTATTTTGGATGCCCCACCACTGCTAACAACCTTCCACGAACTGTGGGGATTTATGTATATCCCACTTTCTCAGTTCCACTTTGGAACTTGCAGCTCTCCGGCGCCCCCCTTATCCTCAGGTCAGTCAGGGAACTACACCTATGATAATTAGTCGCTGGACGGGCTGCTTGTTGTGCATGGGCGATCAGACCGCTGCAGTGAGGGAATTATCAATGCTTTGGCCACAGCCTCCCAATCAGCATATAACACCCTTCCGTCACTGCCAGCTAGCCCAACCAACCAAAACACACCACGCCGCCACCAGCTCCAGATTTCTCTGCTTAAGTTATAGACTTAATAGAGGGGTTCGAAGCCAACCCAGTCAGTAGCGTAATTATCTTAAAGCCCATAAGTTCGTTTCTTAGAGCATGAAGACAGACTGATAAATTTTATGATTTATTCCCCAAAGGGGGGCAGTGATTACAAAGATAAAACGATTTTACAAAGTTGAGACATCAGATATGTACATTGCAAATAGGGGATTAACATAGATCAACACTTACAGTTGCTTAATGGTTGTCATGCCAGCGCCGCCTGTCAGCTCGGTACCGGCGTCGCCTGTCAGGCCGGGTCCCTATTCCCCTGCTGCTGCTCCCAGGGTCACCCCTCGGCTCACAGCTCCGACCGCCGTGTGGCACCTCCGGCCACCCGTCCTGCAGCTCGGGGGATCCAGCAGGAGGGTTCCTCTTCCTGTCCTGTTTCAGGCCTGTGCCTTAGGCCGCGGGCGCGTGCTCTTCCCCTCACTTAACCCCTTCTGCACCACCCCTGTGAGCGATCGCCAATCAAGCTCCAGCACAAAGTATATCAGGCCTCCTCCCTTATGAAGGTGCCTGATTATCGTGTGCCTTCCCGTACGGTACTCTGGCCCTGTCCTGTCGTTCCTGACTCCGTAATTCCTGACTCCGGTCATTCCCGACTCCGGTCACTCCTGACTCCTACAATTCCTGACTGTCACTCCTGACTCCGGTCCCTGATTCCGGTCACTCCTGACTCCGGTCACTCCTGACTCCAGTCGTTCCTGACCCTTTGCCTTGTTGTCTCTTCCTCTCTTGAGCCGCCCCTCTTGGTGTCAGCTGTCACGGTATTCGACTCCTTCGGGCCTGCTCCTAACGGTCTCTGTATAGGGGTCTGCACCACCTGGCCAGCTTGCTCCAGGGACCTTGGTACCGTGACCCAGAGGGTCCACTCTTGCTACACCTCACAGCATAATCAGGCCATGGACCCCGCTGGTGCCTTGGCGGCGACCTAAAAAGAATTACTTTTTTTTTTTTTGCGGGAAAACCAGACCCGGATTATGGCTTTTATGAAGTCCATGGACACCCGATTGTCTGCTATTCAAACCTCCGATCCAGGGAGCACTCCCCTGCTCAGCAGCGTGATACACAGTCCCATATTCTTAATTACATGGCTTCCATTGACGACCGTTTACAGTCCCTTCAGTCTTCGGCAGCAGCCCCATCCCGCGACCCTGCACCTCATCCACCGACACGTTTGGGGAAGCCTCCAAGGTATAGCGGGGATCCCAAATTGTGCCACGGGTTTCTCAGTGCCGCCTCCATTTCGAGCTGCTGCTCCAACAGTCTGATAGGGCTAAAGTGGCATTTATCGTGTCCCATCTCGAGGGGGAGGCCTTGGCATGGGTGAACCCCCTGCGGGAATGGGATGATCCGGTGGTATCCGGAATGGGATGATCCGGTGGTATCCAGCATACAAGACTTCCTGGATACCTTCTGCCGGGTCTTTGACGAGCCAGGGCGTCTGGCCACCACCACTGAGTCTCTTTTCAATCTTCGACAGGGAACTCTTACCGTGGGACAGTACGCCGTTCACTTCCGGACACTGTCCTCTGAGCTGGGGTGGAATAATGAGGCACTGGTAGGAGCCTTTTGGAGGAGGCTTTCGGGGAAAATCAAGGACGAGCTTGCTGGTCGGGACACTCCCTCCACTTTAGAGGACCTTATTTCCCTGGCTACTCGTATTGACTTACGGTTCCAGGAACGCTCTCGTGAGACAGTTGGGGAGAGGGACTCCTCTAGGTTCAACCATGTCCCTAGCTCTCGCCCGACCAAGCCTTCCAGTAGTTCTGCGCCGGAGCCCATGCAGGTGGACCGCGTAAAGTTATCTGAGCTGCGGCGCAGGGAGAGACTGGAGCAAGGTCTATGCCTCTCTTGTGGTGGAGCCAACCACTTTCTACGTTTCTGTCCGGAGAGGCCGGGAATCTCCTCCGCCTACGCCAGGTAAGAGAGGCCTTCCTAGGTGACTTTGTTCCCTCTCTACCCCTTACTATTTCAGCCTTGCTTCTCCTAGGTAGGGAGCGTAGATCTGTGGAGGCGTATGTGGACTCGGGTGCGGCGGGCAACTTCATTTGTTTGGAAGAGGTGGACAAGTTCCGGATTCCTGTTGTCACCCTTGAAGAGCCGTGTGTGATCACCTCTGTGGATGGCAAACCGTTACCTGTCCCCGTCACCACAGTCACTCTCAAGCTGGAGATGCAAATCGGAGCTCTACACTGGGAAAGAATCGCTTTTTATGTTTTGCCTAATTTGTCTCGCCCTGCTCCTTGGTCTGCCCTGGCTCAGGTCACATGAGCCAGTCCTGGCGTGGCGCTCTGGGGGAAGTCCTTCACTGGGGGCACTCTTGCCAAGAACGTTGTCTGCTGCCTGTTACCCGTACCAGTCGACACAAAGTACCCACGGACCTCCCTGGGCTTCCCGTGGCCTATCATTCGTTTGCGGATGTCTTCGACAAGAAGGAAGCGGAGATCCTTCCTCCGCATCGGGCCTACGACTGCCCTATCGAGCTAGTTCCTGGAGCTACTCCTCCCAGGGGGAGAACCTACCCGTTGTCGCCCGCAGAAACCTCGGCCATGACGGAATACATCCGGGAGAACTTAGCCAAGGGCTTTATCCGGAAATTGTCTTACCCAGCAGGGGCTGGGTTTTTCTTTGTTCGGAAGAAGGATGGATCCCTTCGACCTTGCATCGACTACCGAGGCTTAAATAACATCACTTATCCCTGAACTTTTTGACCGACTGCGTGGGGCCCGGAACTTTACTAAAATGGATCTACGGGGGGCCTACAATTTGGTCCGGATACATGCCGGAGATGAGTGGAAGACCGCCTTCAACACGCGGGAAGGCCAATATGAATATTTGTCATGCCCTTTGGACTTTGTAGCGCCCCAGCGGTCTTCCAAGAATTTGTTAACAAAGTCTTCCGGGACCTGTACTCGTGCCTCGTGATATACCTAGATGACATCCTCATCTTTTCACCAGACCTGTCCTCTCACAGGAGGAGTGTTCGCCTAGTCTTGCAATTCCTGCGGGAGAATCGACTCTATGCCAAGATAGAGAAATGCCTGTTTGAACAGACCTCCCTACCCTTCTTGGGGTATATCATCATGGACTCAGGGTTGCAAATGGACCCAGAGAAATTGTCCGCGGTGCTCAAATGGCGGCAACCTGTCGGAGTGAAAGCCATCCAGCGATTCTTGGGCTTCGCAAATTATTATATGCAATTCATCCCTCACTTCTCCTCTTTAACCAAGCCTATTGTTGCCCTTACCCAGAAGGGAGCAAGACCTAACATCTAGCCTTCAGAAGCTGAGGACGCATTTATCGCCCTGAAGCTGGCCTTTGCCACCGCTCCAGTTTTGCATCGGCCTGAGGTCAGCAAGCCCATCATCTTAGAGGTGAACGCCTCTTCTACCGGGGCTGGGGCGTTTCTCTCCCAAAAGACGTCCACTGGGCACTTGGCTCCGTGCGGGTTCTTTAAGTCATTTTCACACGCAGAGTGTAACTACACCATTGGGGATCGAGAATTGCTGGCCATAATGCCACTCCTCCAGTGCCATCTTTATCTTCTGGAAGGGGCAGTCCATCCCTTCGCAATATTCACTGACCACAAAAACCTGGCCTACCTCCAGTCGGCGCAGAGACTCCACTCCAGACAAGCCCGGTGGTCATTTTTTTTTCTATCGCTTCGACTTCGAGCTCCACTTCTGGCCCGGTGACAAAAATACCAGAGCAGATGCACTCTTCCAGTCCCTACAGTCACCCGAAGTGGAGGAGGCTCCGTCGCATGTTATCGATCCTGCCTGGTTTAACACGGTAGCCCCCGTGAGTCTTCGTTCCGTGCCTCCTGGCAAGACCCTCGTCCTGCAGGGCAAAATGGTGGAAGTACTACGTTGGGGTCACTCCTCCCAAGATCGCCGGACATGTTGGCGCCTAAAAGACTCGCTCTAGTTTCCCGTTATTACTGGCGGCCTTCTCTTCGCCAAGATGTGTTGGACTTTGTGGCCTCCTGCTCAATTTGCGCCAGAAACAAGGTACCTAGAATGTTGCCTTCTGGCCTCCTTCATCTGTTGCCTGTCCCCAAAGCTCCTTGGCAACATATCGCCATGGATTTTGTTAACGATTTACCCCAATCTTCCGGATGCACGACTATCCTGGTGGTAGTCGATCGGTTTTCCAAAATGGCCCATTTTGTTCCGTTACCTGGCTTGCCCTCGGCCCCTGAATTGGCTAAAATCTTCATCAGATTTTCAGATTGCATGGACTTCCTCATCAGATTGTGTCCGACCGCGGGGTACAGTTCACCTCCCGCTTCTGGAGGGCACTCTGTAAACTCTTGGGCATATCTCTGGATTTCTCTTCTGCTTATCACCCACAGACCAATGGGCAAGTCGAACGAGTTAACCAAGTTTTGACCTACCTGCGGAACTTCTCTAACGCCCATCAAGACAATTGGGTCGACCCTCCTTGGGCAGAGTTCGCCCATAACAATCATTCCAACGAATCTACCACCAAGTCCCCGTTTTTGTGGTTTTCGGTCAGAACCCAGGTGTACCTCTTCCAGTATCGTCATCCTCTGGCGTACCCGCTGCCGATGCCCTCTCCCAAGAGTTTTCCCAAGTCTGGAGGAACACCAAGGAGGCAAGCTGCAGCCCGGATGAAAAAACATGCCGACAAAAGGCGGTGTGATCTCCCACCATACCATCCAGGGGACAGTCTGGCTGTCGACCAAGCACATCCGCTTGAAAATCCCTTCCTATAAGCTGGGTCCCCGGTACATCGGCCCCTTCGAGATTCTTGGATGCATCAACAATGTGGCCTATAAATTGAGGCTGCCTGCTTCACTCCGGGTCCATAATGCCTTCCATGTCTCGCTCCTGAAACCGGTCATCATCAGTCAGTTCTGCCCTGCGCCTCCTGTTGCTCAGCCAGTAGGGGCCGATGACGTCTTTGAAGTGAGAGATATTTTGGCCATGAAAAAGGTTAGGGGAAAGACCTTCCTCATCGATTGGAGAGGCTTCGGTCCTGAGGAGATGTCTTGGGAACCGCGAGAGAATGTTGATGCTCCACGCATCATGGACAGATTCTTGGCCAATCTCAGAAGGAGGAGACGTAAAGGGGAGCTACTGTCGTGCCTGCGCCACCTGTCAGGCCGGGTGCCGCTTCCCCTGCTGCTGCTCCCCGCTCCAGCCGCCCATCCTGCAGCTCGGGGGATCCAGCACGAGGGTTCCTCTTCCTGTCTTGCTCCTGTTTCAGGCATGCGCCTTAGGCCGCGGGCGCGCACTTCCCCTCGCTTAACCCCTTCTGCACCACCCCTGTGAGCAATCTCCAATCAAGCTCCAGCACAGGGTATATCAGGCGGCTCCTCCCTCATGTAGGCGCCTGATTATCGTGTGCCTTCCTGTACGGTACTCTGGCCCCATCCTGTCGTTCCTGACTTCGGTCTCCTGACTCCGGTCATTCCTGACTCCGGTCACTCCTGACTCCGGTCCCTGATTCCGGTCACTCCTAACTCCGGTCCCTGACTCTGGTCTCTCCTGACTCTGGTCTCTCCTGACTCTGGTCTCTCCTGACTCTGGTCTCTCCTGACTCTGGTCTCTCCTGACTCTGGTCTCTCCTGACTCTGGTCTCTCCTGACTCTGGTCTCTCCTGACTCTGGTCTCTCCTGACTCTGGTCTCTCCTGACTCTGGTCTCTCCTGACTCTGGTCTCTCCTGACTCTGGTCTCTCCTGACTCTGGTCTCTCCTGACTCTGGTCTCTCCTGACTCTGGTCTCTCCTGACTCTGGTCTCTCCTGACTCTGGTCTCTCCTGACTCTGGTCTCTCCTGACTCTGGTCTCTCCTGACTCTGGTCTCTCCTGACTCTGGTCTCTCCTGACTCTGGTCTCTCCTGACTCTGGTCTCTCCTGACTCTGGTCTCTCCTGACTCTGGTCTCTCCTGACCCTTTGCCTTGTTGTCTCTTCCTCTTGAGCCGCCCCTCTTGGTATCAGCTGTCGCGGTATTCGACTCCTTCGGGCCTGCTCCTAACGGTCCCTGTATAGGGGTCGGCACGCCCTGGCCAGCTCGCTCCAGTGATCTCGGTATTGCGACCCAGAGGGTCCACTCTTGCTGCACCTCACAATGGTCTTTAGGCAAGCCATGTGGCAGCCAGCCACACGTTTCCCTGTATCTGGGGGTCCTTTAGGCATGAAAACCTCCAGCTCGACTGAAGAATTTTAAGGGAGGGAGGTCCTGCGCCCACTGGGCTCTGGGCAGCTGCACCAGAGCCGTGATCAGTTGGGCTCTGTTTTTGTTCACGGCATCAAGGCCTTGGTACGTGCATAACCCAGTAAGAACTTCCTTTGTCTGCTGTGTGTACCAGCATTCTCCTTTTGCCGCCATAGTTGCCAAATAAAAGAATAGAAAAGCAAAGGGAGGGAATACTCGCCTGTACACACTAATGTCTTAGGACTAGTAAACACTGAGTCTGTTCTCCAAAACCTATGATGCAGGAATCCCGCAGGAACCGTGCAGGTTTTTAGTGAGAGGGATGCGACGCACTGCCGACACACGGCTATCACAGGCACAGTGGGGGCTTATCTTAGTTATCCCACCGCTGGCACCATGTGACAAAAAAAACAGCAAGCTTGTCTTGCCCTAACAATTTATCGCAGGGGGGTTATTTTGGATGCCCCACTACTGCTAACAACCTTCCATGAACTGCTGGGATTTATGTTTATCCCACCATCTCAGTTCCACTTTGGAACTTGCAGCTCTCCGGCGCCCCCCTTATCCTCAGGTCAGTCAGGGAACTATACCTAGGATAATTAATCGCCGGACGGGCTGCTTGTGCACGGGCGATCAGGCCGCTGCAGTGAGGGAATTATCAATGCTTTGGCCACAGCCACCCTATCAGCATATAACACCCTTCCGTCACTGCCAGCTAGCCCAACTAACCAAAACACCACGCCGCCACCAGCTCCAGATTTCTCTGCTTTAGATATAGACTTAATAGAGGGGTTCAAAGCCAACCCAATCAATAGCATAATTATCTTAAGGTGCATAAGTTCGTTTCTTAGAGCATGAAGACAGACTGATAAATTTTATGATTTATTCCCCAAAGGGGGGCAGTCATTACAAAGATAAAACGATTTTACAAAGCTGAGACATCAGATATGTAAAATGCAAATATAAAATAACAGTGGATTAACATAGATCAACACTTACAGTTGCTTAATGGTCTTTAGGCAAGCCATGTGGCCGGGGGAGGGGCAGCCAGCCACACGTGTCCCTGCATCTGGGTGTCCTTTAGGCATGAAAACCTCCAGCTCGACTGAAGAATTTTAAGGGGGGGATATCTTATAGCCTAGGGTCGATTACATCACGAAAGGGGCAGTCTGGAGAGGGTCAGCCCCCTTTCTCTAAGTTACGATCTAACTGTAAAACTTATAATAACTATATCTCGCCGAGGATAACTCGTATTGACAAGCACAGGGTATCATTTTTTGTAGTTGAATATAATCAAAACCAAACATACAGTAGTTATGACATACCATTTAGGAGTAATCCATATCTCCGTTTCTGGGGGTGCTAGAACCGTGAAAATAAGGGGTCAGAACGTCTGTTTCATTCCCTGCGCAGGGATGTGGTTTTTATATCTCTGTCGCGTATGGTTCTTGCGATATGACTGCTTTTAATATTCCCCATAATTGGATTGGCCTCATGGCCAGGACAAAGATTCCTTTCACGTAGCTAATACACATTCCTTAGCTGGATAGAATGCCCAGGAATACAGCTGCTAAGGAGGGGGGGAGGAGGATCACATCTGCAGCTGTGACAGGCTACAATATCAGTAGAGTAGCAATGGGCGATTCTGGAATGTTCTAGAAGTCATACCATACAGACATATCTTACATTATTATTACACACACGGGAATATATATATATATATCTCTAATATAAGCTCAAAGTGTGTGTGTATGTATGTGTGTGTGTGTGTGTGTGTGTGTGTGTGTGTATGTCCGGGATAGGCATCCGCACCGTCGCAGCTACAGCCACAAAATTTGGCACAGTCACACGTCTGGAAACCGAGAGCGTCCTAAGCTATGTTGTGAGGCGAAATTTTAACCCCGCGCGTTCCAATTCACCAAACAATTTTGCCCCTATCTACATACTGGGGGAAAAAGTGTGTGTGTGTCAAGCCCCACCCCTCATTGTGATGTCTTAATGCCCCTATTTGCATACTGGGGAAGCAGTGTGTGCGTATCAAGCTCCGCCCCTTATAATGATGTCACAACGGTTGCCATGGCGTCGCTGTTGTCATCATAGGTCGCAAGCCCCGCCGCCGCTCATTATGATGTCATAATGGTTGACTATGGGATGGAGGATGGGTATATGGGCACTGGACTATGGGATGGAGGATATGTATGACGGGTATATGGGCTCGGGACTATGGGATGGAGGATGTGTGATGGGTATATGGGCACTTGACTGGGATGGAGGATATGTTTGACGGGTATATGGGCACGGGACTATGGGATGGCGGATATGTATATGGGCACGGGACTATGGGATAGAGGATGTGTGATGGGTATATGGGCATTGGACTATGGGATGGAGGATATGTATGACGGGTATATGGGCACGGGACTATGGGATGGAGGATATGTATGATGGGTATATGGACATGGGACTATGAGATGAAGGATGTGTGATGGGTATATGGGCACTCGACTATGGGATGGCGAATATGTATGATGGGTGTATGGGCATGGGACTATGGGATGGAGAATATGTATGATGGGTATATGGGCATGGGACTATGGGATGGAGAATATGTATGATGGGTATATGGGCATGGGACTATGGGATGGAGGATGTGTGATGGGTATATGGGCACTGGACTATGGGATGGAGGATATGTATGATGGGTATATGGGCACGGGCCTATGGGATAGTGGATATGTATGATGGGTATATGGGCACTCGACTATGGGATGGCGAATATGTATGATGGGTGTATGGGCATGGAACTATGGGATGGAGGATGTGTGATGGGTATATGGACACGGGACTATGGGATGGAGGATAATTATAATTTGCTACAACTAACCACAGTTACTATGCCCGGGCAGCGCCGGGCTCTTCAGCTAGTATATATACACTGTGTTCCAAATTATTATGCAAAAACTATTTCCTCATATTTTCTCTAAATTACCTATATGAATTGCAGTCATTGTTATTTTCCAGTCAACTAATATTCTAGTATAATTGCAATGTTTTTGAACAAACTGCCTATGAAAACAGTATATTTTTAAAAATAAGAAACACTCAAAATGCATGTTCCAAATTATTATGCACATCAGAGTTTTCAACCTTTTTTATTTTGAACAAAAAAATGGTCAATTGTGAAATTATAAGCATTATCAGCTTATTACAAAATGAAATCAAACCGTTTTCAAGTCAAAACTTTATTCCAGGTGATGTTACATTTGCACATAGGACCCCTTGTTCGAAAGAAGCTTCTGAACTCTCTCGTCCATTGGATTTGTCAGTTTTTGGATGGTTTGTGCGTCAATTGTTTTGCATGTGGACAGAATACCCTCCCAGAGCTGTTGCTTAGATGTGAACTGCCTCCCGCCATCATAGACACTCCTTTTGATGATGCTCCAGAGGTTCTCAATGGGGTTGAGGTCAGGGGAAGATGGTGGCCACACCATAAGTTTGTCCTCTTTTATACCCATAGCAGCCAGAGATGCAGTTGTGTTATTTGCAGCATGAGACTGTGCATTATCATGCTTGAAAATGATCTTGCTGCGGAAAGCACGGTTCTTCCTCTTGAACCATGGCAGGAAGTGCTGTTTTAGAAACTCCACATAGATTATGGAGTTCATCTTTACCCCTTCAGGGATCCTAAAGGGGCCGACAATCTTTCTCCCCATGATTCCAGCTCAAAACATTACTCCACCTCCTCCTTGTTGGCGCCTTAGCAGTGTTTTCATGGGGTGTCCATCAACCAGCCATCCTCCACTCCATCCATCTGGACCATCGAGCGTTGCACGGCACTCATCGGTGAACAAAAGAGTTTGGAAGTCAGTCTTCATGTATCGTTTGGCCCACTGGAGCCATTTCTGCTTGTGTGCAGTGGATAGAGGTGGTCGACAGGATGGCTTACACACAGCTGCAAACCTCTGAAGGACCCTGCATCTTGTTCGGGGGACGTTGGAGGCACCAGCAGCTTAAAAAACTTGTCTGCTGCTATGACAAGGCATTTTTGCAGCTGCTCTTTTAACCTGACAATTGCCTGCTGGAAAGAGTCCTCGATTTTTCCTTATCAGCACGCACACGTGTGTGCTGGGAATCAGCTACATCTTGATTGTGCGATGATCACGATGAAGTGTCTTGGCAATGTTGATTGTAGTCATGCCTTGACCTAAATACTCCACAATTTGTTGCTTCTCAGCAGCCGACACATCCTTTTTCTTTCCCATTTTGGCAAAAAATGTAGGCTGCTTAATAATGTGGAACAGCCTTCTTAAGTAGTCTTGCCTTTATTTGGACACACCTGCCAAACTAATTTGCACAGGTATCTGCAATTGCTTTCAGTGATATAAAGAGCCCTGACACACATCACCATCAACGAGTTTAAATGACAAACAAAAAAATTCTAACCTTATCACTCCTAAACTCTTTTTGCATGATAATTTGGAACACAGTGTATACATACATACACACAAAAGTATGTGTATGTATGTGTATGTATGTGTGTGTGTATATACAGTGGGGCAAAAAAGTATTTAGTCAGTCAGCAATAGTGCAAGTTCCACCACTTAAAAAGATGAGAGGCGTCTGTAATGTACATCATAGGTAGACCTCAACTATGGGAGACAAACTGAGAAAAAAAAATCCAGAAAATCACATTGTCTGTTTTTTTTTCATTTTATTTGCATATTATGGTGGAAAATAAGTATTTGGTCAGAAACAAAATTTCATCTCAATACTTTGTGATATATCCTTTGTTGGCAATGACAGAGGTCAAACGTTTTCTGTAAGTCTTCACAAGGTTGCCACACACTGTTGTTGGTATGTTGGCCCATTCCTCCATGCAGATCTCCTCTAGAGCAGTGATGTTTTTGGCTTTTCGCTTGGCAACACGGACTTTCAACTCCCTCCAAAGGTTTTCTATAGGGTTGAGATCTGGAGACTGGCTAGGCCACTCCAGGACCTTGAAATGCTTCTTACGAAGCCACTCCTTCGTTGCCCTGGCGGTGTGCTTTGGATCATTGTCATGTTGAAAGACCCAGCCACGTTTCATATTCAATGCCCTTGCTGATGGAAGGAGGTTTGCACTCAAAATCTCACGATACATGGCCCCATTCATTCTTTCATGTACCTGGATCAGTCGTCCTGGCCCCTTTGCAGAGAAACAGCCCCAAAGCATGATGTTTCCACCACCATGCTTTACAGTAGGTATGGTGTTTGATGGATGCAACTCAGTATTCTTTTT
This sequence comes from Dendrobates tinctorius, assembly GCF_039654945.1. Lineage (NCBI taxonomy): Eukaryota > Metazoa > Chordata > Amphibia > Anura > Dendrobatidae > Dendrobates > Dendrobates tinctorius. The sequence goes on from NW_027361713.1 coordinate 18,881,845, forward strand.
CCTCCAAACACGACAAGTTGTGTTTCTACCAAACAGTTCCAGTTTGGTTTCATCAGACCATAGGACATTCTCCCAAAACTCCTCTGGATCATCCAAATGCTCTCTAGCAAACTTCAGACGGGCCCGGACATGTACAGGCTTAAGCAGTGGGACACGTCTGGCACTGCAGGATCTGAGTCCATGGTGGCGTAGTGTGTTACTTATGGTAGGCCTTGTTACATTGGTCCCAGCTCTCTGCAGTTCATTCACTAGGTCCCCCCGCGTGGTTCTGGGATTTTTGCTCACCGTTCTTGTGATCATTCTGACCCCACGGGGTGAGATTTTGCGTGGAGCACCAGATCGAGGGAGATTATCAGTGGTCTTGTATGTCTTCCATTTTCTAATTATTGCTCCCACAGTTGATTTCTTCACTCCAAGCTGGTTGGCTATTGCAGATTCAGTCTTCCCAGCCTGGTGCAGGGCTACAATTTTGTTTCTGGTGTCCTTTGACAGCTCTTTGGTCTTCACCATAGTGGAGTTTGGAGTCAGACTGTTTGAGGGTGTGCACAGGTGTCTTTTTATACTGATAACAAGTTTAAACAGGTGCCATTACTACAGGTAATGAGTGGAGGAAAGAGGAGACTCTTAAAGAAGAAGTTACAGGTCTGTGAGAGCCAGAAATCTTGATTGCTTGTTTCTGACCAAATACTTATTTTCCACCATAATATGCAAATAAAATGAAAAAAAACCAGACAATGTGATTTTCTGGATTTTTTTTCTCAGTTTGTCTCCCATAGTTGAGGTCTACCTATGATGTAAATTACAGACGCCTCTCATCTTTTTAAGTGGTGGAACTTGCACTATTGCTGACTGACTAAATACTTTTTTGCCCCACTGTGTGTGTGTGTGTGTGTGTGTGTATATATATATATATATATATATATATCTATATATATCTAATATATAAAGCTCAAAGTGTGTATGTCCGGGATAGGCATCCGCACCGTCGCAGCTACAGCCACAAAATTTGGCACAGTCACACGTCTGGAACCCGAGAGCATCCTAAGCTATGTTGTGAAGCGAAATTTTAACCCCGCGCGTTCCAATTCTCCAATTTTGCCCCTATCTACATAATGGGGAAAAAGTGTGCACGTCAAGCCCCGCCCCTCATTATGATGTCATAATGGTTGCCATGGCGACGCTGATTCATCATAGGTTGCAAGCCCCGCCGCTCATTATGATGTCATAATGGTTGACTATGGAATGGAGGATGTGTGATGGGTATATGGGCACTGGACTATGGGATGGAGGATATGTATGACAGGTATATGGGCACGGGACTATGGGATGGCAGATATGTATGATGGGTATATGGGCACTCTACTATGGGATGGAGGATGTGTGATGGGTATATGGGCACTCTACTATGAGATGTAGGATATATATGATGGGTTTATGGGCACGGGACTATGGGATGGCGGATATGTATGATGGGTATATCGGCACTCTACTATGGGATGGAGGATGTGTGATGGGTATATGGGCACTCTACTATGAGATGTAGGATATATATGATGGGTATATGGGCACGGGACTATGGGATGGCGGATATGTATGATGGGTATATCGGCACTCTACTATGGGATGGAGGATGTGTGATGGGTATATGGGCACTACTAAGGGATGTAGGATATATACGATGGGTATATGGGCACGGGACTATGGGATGGAGGATATGTATGATGGGTATAAGGGCACGGGCCTATGGGATGGTGGATATGTATGATGGGTATATGGGCACGGGTCTATGGGATGGAGGATATGTATGATGGGTATATATGGGCACGGGACTATGGGATGGAGGATATGTATGATTGGTATATGGGCACGGGACTATGGGATGGCGGATATGTATGATGGGTATATGGGCACGGGACTATGGGATGGCAGATATGTATGATGGGTATATGGGCACTGATGGTTCATCTGTGCTACTGAGCAATTTATTAACCATTAACAACTTTTCATTGTAATGGTGGGATCAAAAAACGATAATCCCACCAACTCTGCATTCAAATACCACAAATGGTTCGAGAATTTGGTCAGGGCTATTTCTGCAATGTTGTTGTCACATTCTTTATAGTCTAACAGACTATGCAAAATACCTAAATCTTAAAAAACCTCAATTTGGATTTTTTCAAACTTTGAGCAACGAGCGGCACGGGTTAATGTCGTTTGATCGAGCTCAAATTTTGTCTATCTCAATATCTGGAAAGGGGAATCGTTTTGTGGGGTCCAGACTAACAAGATTCCAACCTTTCCCCCCCCCCCCCCATATGAGATCCGGTCACCCTAGTGTGTGTGTGTGTGTGTGTGTGTGTGTGTGTGTGTGTGTGTATATATATATATATATATATATATATATATATATATATATATATATATACACACGGGAAAATATTTCTCTAATCCCCTCCACGACAGCACACAGGAGTTTGCCTCCCCATCCTAATTAGGGACAGGAAACAAGATTTTAAATAGCCCTCCCTTTCCTCTAATCCGCAGTGTTTTCCTGTCCCTATAAGGATGAAGAGGTTCTTTGTGCTCCGTGGATAGGGCCGGTAAGATCCCGAAGTTTTCTACCTGTGAGCCGGGCAGCAGGGGTCGATCGTCCCAGACCTTCCTCCCCGGACTCTGCTCCCGCCGCTTGCAGGACCCGCACCATCCTCTGGTGCTCCGCCAATGCTGGATTGTGAGTCAGGCTGGGGGCCTACCATAGCTCCCCAGCCCAGGATCCGCTCCCCCCGTGTGCCGCATGCTGGTCTCTAACCGAGCGGCATGCACCGGAAGTGACGTTCACCTCCGGGCCCGAAGGTGCGACGTCACTTCCGCCCTGTGTTCCACAGTGGAACGCACCGCCATCTTGGCGGGAAATTTGAAGTAAAAAAAAAAAAAAACAGGTGGCGCCAGGAACTGAGGGGGAGCGATCTCATCCGATTGGATGAGGTAAGGAAATGCTGGATCTCGGTTCCTATTTAAGGACCCTGATGGAAGACTCCATAAGGTCGGGCTAACGGCTGCATGATGGATGCGTCTTCCCTGAAAGCTGCTTCTGCAGAGCCCAGCACAAACCCTGGCCCAGTGAGTACACTTGGAAAAGGGTATATACCTTTTTGGTTTAGGACCCATCCTTTGGGGCCCCCCTCCTTTTCTCTTTCAGGGAGACAAGGATCCTACACCAAAAACGGAAAAAAAACCTACAAGCTGCAAATGCGCAATCTGTAGGAAAAAAAACTCCTTCGATTATAAAAAGATCTTGTGCCAGCAATGCACGGCAAAAATCGTCCGGGAGGAACAACCATCTCTGATAGAGGAAAAAACAGAGGGATGGTGTGACAGGAGATCCAGTCGTCCCTGGCTACCCTTTCCCAATCATTCGGGGGGCCCTCAACCTCAAGGAAGAGGAAATATGCCCCTGAGGACATCTCAGACTCTGAACCCGAGTCATCGGTTTCAGCGGACTGGAGGGAATAGGGTGAATTAACCCCAACCCAGACAGAAGATAAGAAATGGTTCTTTTCCTCAGACGATATGGAGGAACTATCAGCGGTCAGGAACACAATGGGAGTAGAAGATAGACCACCCTGCTCTGTGCAGGATGATCTATTTGGCGGCCTGAAGTCTAGGAAGAAAATGGTTTTCCCTATCCATGATAATATCCAAAATCTAATCTTGGAAGAATGGGAATTAATGGAAAAGAAGCTAAATATCCCAGGAGAAATGAATGATCGGTTTCCCCTGGATGAAGAGGCCGCAAAACCTTGGACTAGGATTCCTAAAGTAGATAGCCAGGTAGCCAGAGAAACTAAAAAAAATTACGCTACCCTTCGAGGACTCATCGCAGCTCAAGGACCCACTTGACCGAAAGATGGATAGTCTACTGAGGAAGTCCTGGGAAGCCTCAGCAACTTCCTTTAAAAACAAATGTCGCATCGGCCTGTGTAACTAGAACCCTATAGGGTTGTACCTCTGGCTTCAGCAGCTAGAAGACCATATAAAAACAGGAACTCCGAGGGAAGATCTCCTAACCTCTAACGCTTCTACAGAGGGCAGTGGCCTTTTCAGCTGACTCCTCGGCAGAATTGGTCCGTATTGCGGCAAGAACATCCGTACTTTCCAGCACCACCCGAAGGGCCTTATGGCTGAAAATGTGGAGCGGAGATATCCTATCAAAGTCAAAATTATGCTTTATTCCATTCAAGGGCGAATACGTATTTGGTCCAGCACTGGACAAACTATTAGAGAAGGTGACCGACGAGAAGAAAAATCTCCCTGAGCTGAAACCGCCCAAGAAAAAGCCCTATCACCCACCCCAGGCTCAAACCCCTCAATACAGGGGTAAAGGGAAAACGGGGCGATGGAGCTACCCAAAAGGCGGAAGAGGCAAGAATATTTTTCAAGACTCCCGCTCAGACAGATGAGAAATGACGCCAAGCAGGTAGGGGACAGAATCGCAAACTACTTCCCGAGCTGGCAGAAGATAACCACAGATCAAAGAATCCTAGACTAGGTCAGATGGGGAGTAAAAATAGAATTCTCAAGCCCCCCTCAAAACCTGGAAGTTACACATCTTTCTTCGGCAAGACTTCAAAAAGTTCTGCATTCAGAACTCCAAAAGATGCTATCATCGGCGGTAATCTCACCAGTTCCAGACCCAGAGCAGGGTCAAGGCCACTACTCCCGGCTGTTCTTAGTAAAGAAGCCAAGCGGGAAATACCGAGTCATCATTAACCTAAAGAAGCTGAACCAACATGTCCGGTACCAACGCTTCAAGATGGAATCGATAGATACCATTGATCGGAGAAGACTTTGCCATGGCCACCATAGAGCTCCAAGAGGCCTATTACCATGTACCCATCCATCTCATTGGCAATATCTAAGGTTCGCAGTCACTCTAGACGAAGTGCACCACTTCCAGTTCAGAGTTCTGCCCTTCGGCATATCTTCGGCACCCCGAACATTTACAAAAATAATGGCAGAAGTGGTAGCATTCTTCAGAGGAAAGGACATGTGTCGTCTCTTACCTGAACGATCTCCTGGTCATGGCTCCTTCCAACACCACTCTAAGACAACACCTGCAATCAGTCCTGCAGACCCTGGCATCCCTGGGCTGGATGGTAAATTGGGAAAAATCAGACCTGAATCCCTCAACCAGGAAGGTCTTTCTAGGGATCCTCCTTGATTCCCAAAACCAAATATCCTTTCTTCCGTCCACCAAGCAGGTTGGTGTGAGATCAAAAGTTCGGACTCTAAAAAGTCAGAAAGCAGTGACCATAACATAAGGTTTGCCATGTCAACATTAGGGTCAATGACTATGCATCCAAACGGTCCCCTGGGCCCAGGCCCACTCAAGGATACTCCAGAGATATATCCTATCCCGCTGGAACAAAGACCCGGAGACCCTCAATACGAGAATCTCCCTACCCCAGCACGTAAAACTGTCTCTCACCTGGTGGTTCAACCAGGGAAACCTAGCAAAAGGGACACCCTGGATACAATATCCCATAACGTCAATCACAACAGACCAGCAAACGCGGTTGGGGAGCAATATCGCCTCAGGCAGTCTTCCAGGGACTCTGGCCCAAAGACATGGAAGAACAATCTTCCAATTACAGAGAACTGAGAGCTGTAGAAGAAGCCCTAAAGGCAGCAGAAACATCAGTCCAGGTAACCCATGTCTGGATTTACTCCGACAATAAGACCACCATGGCCCATCTACGTCATCAGGGCAGCACAAAATACGGAAGCCTGCAAAACGTGTCAGCACGAATATTCCCTTGGGCAGAACGCCATCTCCAGTCCCTATCAGCTCTCCACCTGAAAGGATCCGACAACATCGAGGCAGACTTCCTAAGCAGGACAGACTTAGTTCCAGGGGGATGGAGCCTCAATATGAGAGTATTCCATGCCATAACCAAAAAATGAGGTCTCCCAGAGGTAGACCTATTTTCGAACTGGGAGAATGCCAAAACAAAGCAGTACTTCTCCATAGATCCAAACGAGAATCAGTCATGGGTGGATGCCTTCGCTCACCCCTGGAACTTGCGACTGGCATATGCCTTTCCACCAATTCCCCTAATACCAAGAACTCTGTAAAAGGTCAGGACAGACCTATCCTGATCGCCCCTCTCTGGCCAAAAAGGAGCTAGTTCGGAGCCCTAAAACTAATGAACTCAGAGGGTCCCCTGATCCTACCTTTTGGACCGCGACCTTCTACATCAAGGTCTCATCCTTCACCTGGCTCCCCACAGCTTAAGCTTGGCAGCCTCGCTTCTGAAACCACAATCCTGAAAGCCAGAGGCCTCTCAGATGCGGTGATATCCACCTTAAAAAAAAAAAAAAAAAGAATAGGAAAACCAATCACAAACGCCATATATTCCAAAATATGGAACACTTTCTCAGCATGGTACGGATCAACTCCCATGGATCCCTTCCATCCGGACTTAACAAAGATCCTAGATTTCCTACAAGATGGATTATCCAAGGGTCTAAGACCAAGTACCTTGAGAGTCCAAGTATCAGCCCTGAGTTCTTCGACCAAATCCTAGCAGAGCATCGATGGATCAAAAGAGTTATGTCAGCAGCATCCAGAATCCGTCCAAATAAGTCCAGCGTGGTCCCAGCTTGGGACTTAAATATAGTACTAAAGGGTCTAACGAGTCCTCCATTTGAAACTATCAACCAGGCCCAGATAGATTAACTATCCTGGAAAACAGCACTACTCGTAGCCCTTACAACGGCAAGGAGAGTGGGCGAAGTTCAGGCTCTGTCCATCAGAGGAGACTTATCTTAGAATTCTGGACGATAGACCAATTTTACGGCTAAACCCTTCCTTTGTGCCAAAAGTGTCTTCGGATTTCCACAGATCCTAGGAAATAATACTGCCCTCCTTCTGTGATAACCCAAAGGATGAGAGGGAAGTGGTATTCCATTCTCTGGACGTCCAGCGAGCAGTCCTGGTCTATTTGGAAGAGACAAAACTCTGGAGGAAAGATCAGAATCATTTTGTTCAGTATGGTGGACCGAACAAAGGGAAAAAAGCATCCAAAAGCTCCCTGGCTAACTGGATCAATAAAGCAATCACGGCCGCTTATAAAAATCGGGATCTACCTCCTCCGGTATCCCTGAAAGCCCACTCCACTAGAGCTGTCTCCTGGGCAGAAAAGGCTAATGCATCCATCGAGCAGATCTGCAAGGCTGCAACCTGGTCTTCAGTCCATACCTTCACTAGGCATTATAGATTAGATCTTATGTCAGTACGAGATCTATGTCAGTACGAGATCTAGCCTTTGGCAGGAAAGTCCTGCAAGCCGTGGTCCCTCCCTAAACCATTATTCTTTGGTATACCTCCTGTTTGCTGTCGTGGAGGGGATTAGAGAAAATAGAACTACACTTACCGGTAGTTGGGTTTCCAAGACCCTCCATGACAGCACGGGTAATTTCCCCCATAACAAATTTTGTTCATGTGACTTATATGAATAAACAATAATTCAAGCATTCACTGTATGTGGTCCTTGGAAAACACTGGGGATTAGAGGAAGGGGAGGGCTATTTAACCTTTTGTTTCCTGTCCCTAATTAGGATGGGGAGGCAACCTCCTGTGTGCTGTCATGGAGGGTCTTAGAAACCCAACTACTGGTAAGTGTAGTTCTATTGTATACACACACACGGGAAAATCTATTTACACACGGGAAAATCTATTTACACACGGGAAAATCTATTTACACACGGGAAAATCTATTTACACACGGGAAAATCTTTGCACACACAGGAAAATCTATGCACACACACAGGAAAATATGCACATACACACACGGGAAAATCTATACACACACACAGGAAGATTTATACACACACACGGGAAAATATATATTGTAGAGATCCACCATATGAGTGGATGGGGATTAACTCGCTTTGAAGCGATATTGAGGCACACAGGAACACTCTTGCTTAAAGTAACAGTCTGTGGTTTATTTCCTTCATAAACCAATGTCACAGGAACACAAGGCAAACAGTCTTAAGGCCCCGTCTCACTAAGCAATCTCGGTAGCGAGATCGCTGCTGAGTCACAACTTTTGTGACGTAACAGCGATCTCACCAGCGAGATCGCTGTGTGTGACAGCGATCAGCGAGCGGCCCCCCTGCCGGTATCGCTGATTGCTGCAAGAAATCTCTGGACATTTCTTTGGTCACTGGTCTACCGCTGGCCAGCACGCATCGCTGTGTGTGACAGCGGGAGACCAGCGATCAGGTGTAAAAAATAATAAAATTAAAAATATAGTTATTCTCACCTTCCGACGTCCCGTTCAGCCATCCCGCCTCTCTCCACGCTCCGGTCCCAGTGATCCTTTGCACGAATGACCGCGAGACTTTGTTATCCCGCGAGACCGTGACATCTCGCGGTCATTCATGCAAAGGATCACTGGGACTGGAGCGTGGAGAGAGGCGGGATGACTGAACGCGACGTCGGATGGTGAGAATAACTATTTTTTATTTTGATTCTATTTTTTACTGGATGGCCAGCGATGCCGGGCACTCGGCATCGCTGTGCTGATCGCTGGTGAAGCTGTCTGTGTGACAGCTCACCAGCGATCACATAGCGACTTACTAGCGATCCTGACACTTTGATATCGGTGTCGGGATCGCTGGTAAGTCGCTTAGTGAGACGGGGCCTTTACATCAGACAGACGAATTCCTAATGTCCATAGTAGAGCTTCGCTCTCTCAGGCCTGTGGGCACACAGGCTGTACCATGTCCAGCATGCATGCTCTATAGCCAGAACACAGTCTCTTACTGACCCCGGTCAGTATTACGGTTTATCCCTCACGGGTTATCAGGGAAGCGGCCGCACTGGTATCACTGTTCGACAGTGCCTTGCTCACTAGGCCGTCTACAGTTGCAGTTGCAAAAAACAATGCTTTATTATCATACCGCCGAACAAAAAGTGCAATAACACGTGATCAAAAAGATGCATATAAATAACCATGGTATCGATGAAAACGTCATCTTGTCCCACAAAAAACGAGCCTCCATACAGCGTCATCAGTGAAAAAATAAAAAGTTATTGCTCGCAGAATAAAGCGATGCAAAAATAATTATTTTTTATATAAAATTGTTTTTATTACATAAAAGCGCGAAAACATAGAAAAAAACAAATGAGGTATCGCTGTAATCGTACTGACCCAAAGAATAAAACCGCTTTATCAATTTTACCACACGAGGAATAGTGTAAACGCACCCCCCCAAAATAAATTCATGAAATGCTGTTTTTGTTCATTCTGCGTGCCAAAAATCAGAATAAAAAGCGATTTAAAAAAAAAAAAAATGTCACGTACCCAAAAAATGGTATCGATAAAAACGTCAACTCGTCTCGCAAAAAATAAGACCTCACATGACTCGGTGGGTCAAAGTATGGAAAAATTATAGCTCTCAAAATGTGGTGATGCAAAAACTATTTTTACAATAAAAAGCGTCTTTTAGCGTATGACAGCTGCCAAACACAAAAACCCATCATAAATAGTAAATCAAACCCCCCTTTATCACCCCCTTAGTTAGGAAAAAATAAAATTAAAAAAAATGTATTTATTTAAATTTTCACATTAAGGCTGGGGTTAGGGGTGTGTTGGGGTTAGGGTTGGAGTAAGAATTGGGGGGTTTCCACTGTTTGGGCACATCAGGGGCTCTCCAAATGCAACATGGCGTCTGATCTCAATCCCAGCCAATTCTGCGTTGAAAAAGTCAAACGGTGCTCCTTCCCTTCTAAGCTCTGCCATGCGCCCAAACAGTGTTTTACCCCCACATATGGGGTATCAGCCTACTCACAAATTGCAAAACAACTTTTGGGGTCCAATTTCTCCTGTTACCCTTAGGAAAATAAAAAATTGGGGGCAAAATATTATTTTTGTGAAAAAAAAATGATTTTTTTTATTTTCACGCCCCGGCGTTATAAACTTCTGTGAAGCACTGGGGGTTCAAAGTGCTCACCACACATCTAGATAAGTTCCTTGGGGGTCTAGTTTCCAAAATGGTGTCATGTGTGGGGGGTTTCTACTGTTTAGGCACATCAGGGGCTTTTTTTTTTTTTAAACATTCAAAAAATTCCTGTGAAGCACCTGAAGGATTAACACACTTCTTGAACGTGGTTTTGAGCACCTTGAGGGGTACAGTTTTTAGAATGGTATGACTTTTGGGTGTTTTCTATCATATAGACCCCTCAAAGTGACTTCAAATGTGATGTGGTCCATAAAAATAAAATGGTGTTGCAAAAATGAGAAATCGCTGGTCAACTTTTAACCCTTATAACTTCCTAAAAAAAAAAAAAAAAAATGTGGTTCCAAAATTGTGCTTATGTAAACTAACCATATGGGAAATGTTACTTATTAACTGTTTTGTGTGCCAGATCTCTGTGATTTAAGGGCATAAAAATTCAAAGTTGAAAAATTGCGAAATTTTCAACATTTTCGCCAAATTTCCTTTTTTTTCACAAATAAACGCAAGTTACATGAATGAAATTTTACCACTAACATGAAGTACAATATGTCACGAGAAAACACTGTCAGAATCACTGGGATCCATGGAAGCGTTCCAGAGTTATTACGTCATAAAGGGACAGTGGTCAGAATTGTAAAAATTGGCCCGGTCATGAACGTGCAAACCACCCTTGGGGGTAAAGGGGTTAATAAGAGAAAGCACAGTAGTTTGACAATAAATGGCTTCACCCAACCACTCACCATGAGTGGAGAAATAGGTTTGGTGTTATTTATATTCTCTGAAAAAAAGGGACAAGAAAGCAAAAATTCTGCCAGGGTATAAACTTTTGAGCACAACTGTGTGTGTGTGTCACGGACATCTTGTATATCTATGTATTCTGTGTATATATCTATTCTATCCTATTCTAACCTGTTTCTCTGTGATTTTACTGTATCCGCACATGAATTGCCGGCTTTTCAAAGAACATGGGTGTGTAAAAATCAGGCAGCACTCACATGGTCCTAGTGTTGTGCGTTTATTTTTTTTTTCTTTTTCTCGCACCCATAGGCATGCATTTGCGAGTCTCGTGCAAGCTACGGGGCAAATAGCAGCATGCTGTGATTTTTTTTTTTTTTTTCTTCTCAGTTCGATTTCAGCTGAGAAAAAAAATCGCAGATGAGATGTAACCCATTGAATAACATTGGTCAGAGTGCAATTCAATTTTTTTTTTTTTTTTTTGATTGCACTTGTCCATTTCTATTTCGCAAATGAGTATGAACCCTGGCAGGCACAGTCAGTGAGACACTTCAGTGTATGAGACCAGCAATAAAAAAATATACATATCTCACAGTCAAAAAGTGTTAAAAAAAAAAAAAAAAGCTAAAAAGCGCACACATCTTAAAAAGATGTTTCACCCCTCAAAACGCAGTGTTTGTGATGAAACAAAAATAAGCAAGAAAATGTGCAAATAATTGGTATCGTCGCATCTGTAATGACCTGCTCTATAAATTTGGCACGTTATTCCGTTTGCCGAACACCATAAAAAAAGTCACTTTTTCATCATACAGACGCATAAAAAAGTGCTCAAAAAGTCATATGTAAAAAAATGTAAAAATCAAAACGCCAAACCGTCCCACGATAAGCATCATTCAGCAATAATATAGTTACAGCTCTCAGAATATGGTCAGATTCTGTCTGTATTCCACAAAGGAGAACGGTGAAACAATCAGATTAAACAAATGTTTTTTTCGGTGGTGTGGATCTAGCGTTTTGAGATTCCCCAACCTCGTCCTCCGGAAATAACCACACTGATATTACAAAGGAACTCAAACAGTTATGTTATACTAGCAATGATCCCGTTCTACGCCCAGATGGGGAGCATTTTTATTGGTATATGGTCTCCTATCCTGCTATGTGCTGCCACCCTATTCTGGTACGCATGGCACCCCTCATTCCTATCCTGGAATGCATGGTACCCTCACCCCCCCCCCCAATCCTGGTATGCATGGCACCCCATTCTTCATCCTGGTATGCATGGTACCCTCACCCCCCCAATCCTGGTATGCATGGCACCCCATTCTTCATCCTGGTATGCATGGTCCCCTCACCCCCCAATCCTAGTATGCATGGTACCCCTCATTCCCAATCCTGGAATGCATGGTCCTCTCACCCCCCTATCCTGGTATGCATGGTACCCCTCATCCCCCAATCCTGGTATGCATGGTACCCCCTCATCCCCCAATCCTGGTATGCATGGTCCTCTCACCCGCCTATCATGGTATGCATGGTCCCCTCACCCCCTATCCTGGTATGCATGGTACCCCTCATCCCCCAATCCTGGTATGCATTGTCTCCTCACCTCCTGGTATGCATGGTACCCCTCATCCCCCAATCCTGGTATGCATGGTCCTCTCACCCCCTATCCTGGTATGCATGGTACCCCTCATCCCCCGATCCTGGTATGCATGGTACCCCACATCCCCCAATCCTGGTATGCATGGTCTCCTCACCCCCCCATCCTGGTATGCTTGGGCCCCCTCACCCCCCTATCCTGGTATGCATGGTCCTCTCACCTCCCCTATCCTGGTATGCATGGTCCCCTCACTCCTATTAAAAATACACCAAAAAAAAAACAAAACTTTTATACTCACCCTTCTTTCCTGTGCTCCAGCGCTGTTCTGCTGGAGGCCGGGGCAGGAGTGCGGCCGGAATCGCGCATGTCCGGCGCCATATTGCTGAAGACACACTGTAACGCTCCTCCCACTCAGGTACAGTTGTGGCCAAAAGTAATTGACACCCCTGCAATTTTGTCAGATAATACTCAGTTTCTTCCTGAAAATGATTGCAATCACAAATTCTTTGGTATTATTATCTTCATTTTATTTGTCTTAAATGAAAAAACACAAAGGAGAATGAAGCAAAAAGCAAAAGATTGATCATTTCACACAAAACTCCAAAAAATAGGCCAGACAAAAGTATTGGCACCCTCAGCCTAATACTTGGTTGCACAACCTTTAGCCAAAATAACTGCGACCAACCGCTTCCGGTAACCATCAATGAGTTTCTTACAATGCTCTGCTGGAATTTTAGACCATTCTTCTTTGGCAAACTGCTTCAGGTCCCTGATATTAGAAGGGTGCCTTCTCCAAACTGCCATTTTTAGATCTCCACAGGTGTTCTATGGGATTCAGGTCTGGACTCATTGCTGGCCACCTTAGAAGTCTCCAGTGCGTTCTCTCAAACCATTTTCTACTGCTTTTTGAAGTGTGTTTTGGGTCATTGTCCTGCTGGAAGACCCATGACCTCTGAGGGAGACCCAGCTTTCTCACGCTGGGCCATACATTATGCTGCACAATTTGTTGGTAGTCTTCAGACTTCATAATGCCATGCACACGGTAAAGCAGTCCAGTGCCAGAGGCAGCAAAGCAACCCCAAAACATCAGGGAACCTCCGCCATGTTTGACTGTAGGGACCGTGTTTTTTTCTTTGAATGCCTTTTTTTTCTCCTGTAAACTCTTTGACCAGAGAACATTCTTCCAAAACGTTTTAGGGTATGTGCACACGCTGCGGATTCCGCTGCTTTTCCGCAGCGTTTTTGGCCGCTGCGGACCCGCAGCAGTTTTAGCTGCGGTGTACAGTACCATTCAAATGAATGGTAAAAAAAAAACGCTGTGTAGACGTTGCGTAAAAATCCACGCGGATTTGCTGCGGTTTTGAAACCGCAGAAAGAAGTGACATGTCATTTCTTTCTGCGGAATCCGCAGCGGGTTCCTATCTCCACCATTGTGGAGATGGTGAATCCGCAGGACCAAACCGCAGATAATCCGCAGGTCTTTTGACCTGCGGTTTATCTGCGGTTTTTGCAAAATCCGTGCGGATTAATCCGCAGCGTCTGCACACACCCTTAGGCTTTTTCGGGTAAGTTTTGGCAAACTCGAGCCTGGCTTTTTTATGTCTCAGGGTAAGAAGTGGGGTCTTCCTCGGTCTCCTACCATACAGTCCCTTTTCATTCAGACACCGACGGATAGTACGGGTTGACACTGTTGTACCCTCGGACTGCAGGGCAGCTTGAACTTGTTTGGATGTTAGTCGAGGTTCTTTATCCAACATCCGCACAATCTTGCGTTGAAATCTCTTGTCAATTTTTCTTTTCTGTCCACATCTAGGGAGGTTAGCCACAGTGCCATGGGCTTTAAACTTCTTGATGACACTGCGCACGGTAGATACAGGAACATTCTGGTCTTTGGAGATGGACTTGTAGCCTTGAGATTGCTCATGATTCCTCACAATTTGGATTCTCAAGTCCTCAGACAGTTCTTTGGTCTTCTTTCTTTTCTCCATGCTCAATGTGGTACACACAAGGACACAGGACAGAGGTTGAGTCAACTTTAATCCATGTCAGCTGGCTGCAAGTGTGATTTAGTTATTGCCAACACCTGTTAGGTGCTACAGGTAAGTTGCAGGTGCTGTTAATTACACAAATTAGTGAAGCATCACATGATTTTTCGAACAGTGCCAATACTTTTGTCCACCCTCTTTTTTATGTTTGGTGTGGAATTATATCCAATTTGGCTTTAGGACACTTTTTTTGTGTTTTTTCATTTAAGACAAATTAAATGAAGATAATAACAAAGAATTTTTGTTTGCAATAATTTTCAGGAAGTATTAGTATTATCTGACAAAATTGCAGGGGTGTCAATACTTTTGGCCACAACTGTAAGTATGGCATCGGAGATGGCGGTATGCAGTGTGTACGGTACCGCCATCTCCGGCGCCATACACACTCACCGCTGGCTGCCTCACTCTCTCTGGAGCCAGACAGCGCAGGCATGTCGCTCTTGCGCAGTCTATAAAGGCTTCGGACAGTGACGCTTACAGCGTTATATTATAGACTAGAAATAGGCCCGATGCTTATTGCATTGGGAGTGCGGTGAAATGAACATCCGCCGGCGGGCGGCTCAGCCAATGAACGCAGCCGCGCGGCTTTGGCGGGGGATTTGAATCCCCCGTCCCAACGGCTGAGCCAGTGAGCAGTGCCGTGTGGGATTTGAATGCATGCATGGCCCCCTCACCCCCCTACCCTGGTATGCACTGTCCCCTCACCCCCCCTATCCTGGTATGCACTGTCCTCTCACCCCCCCTATCCTGGTATGCACTGTCCTCACCCCCCTTTCCTGGTATGCATGGCCCTCTCACCCACCTATCATGATATGCATGGTCCCCTCACCCCCCTTTCCTGGTATTCATGACCCTCTCACCCCCCCATCCTCGTATCCATGGTCCTCTCACCCCCCCCATCGTATGCATGGTCCTCTCACCCCCCCCCCCCTATCCTGGTATGCATGGTCCTCCCACCCCCCCCTATCCTGGTATGCATGGTCCTCTCACCCCCCCTATCCTGGTATGCATGGTCCTCTCACCCCCCCCTATCCTGGTATGCATGGTCCTCTCACCCCCCCCTATCCTGGTATGCATGGTCCTCTCACCCCCTATCCTGGTATGCATGGTCCTCTCACCCCCCTATCCTGGTATACATGGTCCTCTCACCCCCCCTATCCTGGTATGCATGGTCTTCTCACCCCCCCTATCCTGGTATGCATGGTCTTCTCACCCCCCCTATACTGGTATGCATGGTCCTCTCACCCCCCCTATCCTGGTATGCATGGGCCTCTCACCCCCCTATCCTTGTATGCATGGTTCTTTCACCCCCCTATCCTGATATGTATGGTCCTCTCACCCCTATTAAACTGCACACATAAAAAAAAAAAAAAGAGGCGTGTGGGGGGAGTAGTGTAGCGCCGGAGTGCGCGTATTCTCATACAGTGCTGTCCGGCGTGATTTTGCTGAAGGGACACTGCAAATGTGTCTTCAGTAAAATGGTACCGGATAGCGCTATTCCGGCACCGCACTCCTGCCCCAGTCTCTGGTGAGAAGAGAAGCGCCGCAGCAACGCTCCTCCAGGTCAGGTAAGTATATAATCCCCTGCCCCGCGGCTTAGCCAATGAGCGGAGCTGCGCAGCTTGGCGGGCGATTCAAATCCCGCACAGCAACGCTCATTGGCTAAGCCGGCGGGGGATTTGAATCCCGCAACACTCATTGAATCCCGGCCACCATATCGGAATACCCATAATTTGGGTGTTCCAACATGGCGGTGCTGTATCTGTCACAGCTGTGACAGAGCCCATTAGCAATTATTTATTAAGTACATTGATATATGGGGAAAAATGGCATGCCAGAGAATCACTTGGGATGTCAAAGTTCAGAAATAAAAATGCATTCAATTACATACAAATTTTAAAACCAACTGTTCATTTATTTGTTATTTAATAAGTTAGAAGTTTAAAAATGAATTGAGTGAGTTGCAAAGATAATGATAAAGAAGTGTCAGGTGAGACTGAACACCCACTGATCCCCCCCCCCATAACATCTACTAGATGTCTACAAGAAACTCCTTGTAAGGGTATGTGCACACGGTGCGGATTTTGCTGCGGATCCGCAAGCAATGTAAAGTACTATGTTAGCCAATGGATTTTAAAAACCGCAGTGCACATGCTGCAGATTTTTCCGGCCGGTTTTGCTGTGGTTTTAAATCCACAGCATGTCAAATCTTTTTGCGGATTCCACAGTGTTTTGACACCTGTTCCACTGTCCAGGTGTCAAAATGCAGGGGCAAATCCGCAGGTAAACTGCAGGTCATTCTACCTGCGGATTTACCTGCAAATCTGCGCGGAAAAATCCGCAGCTCAATCCGCACTGTGTGCACTCACCCTTAGTGTTTAAACCAGAGAGCCATCATGTTTAGCGAGAGGGACACCGGAGGCAGCACTATGAGGTGGATGAACGAAAGGAAAGGATTAATAAATAATGATGGGTTTTTTCCTCCTTTCTGTCCAATGGTGTATATATGTTAAATTGCAATTACTTGGGCACAGAAAATTATTAGGAGGTTTCCACTATTTAATCTTCCATTTTCTCAGAGAAAATTAGTTGATAGTTAAATTAATGGCATGTATTTACTGTATTTCTTTAACCCCTTAAGGACCAGAGCTATTTCCGTTTTTGCGTCTCCATTTTTTTGCTCCCCTTATTCCCATAGCCATAACTTCTTTATTCTTCTGTCAATATGGTCATGTGAAAGCTTGTTTTTTGCGAGACGAGTTGTATTTTTGAATCACACCATTGGCTTTGCCATATAGTGTACTGGAAAACTTGAAAAAAATTCAAAGTGCGGTGAAATTGCAATAAAAGGTGCAATTCCATTATTTATTTATATATATATATATATATATATATATATATATATATATATATATTCATTCAATGTACTATATATATATATATATATATATATATATATATATATATATATATATATATATATATATATATATATATATATGCAATGTACTATATATATAAAATTACCACGTTCACTAAGTAGTAGGACTGACCTGCCAGGATTCTCCAGGTCATTAGAGTTTGAATATACTAAACATGTCTAGATTCTTTAAGTGGTGAGAAAAAAATCCAAAGTTTGTTAAAAAAAAAAAAAAAAAAAAAGTCGCCGTTTTCCAGGACCTGCAGCGTCTCCAATTTTCGGGATCTGGGGCTGGGTAATGGCTTTGTGCGCCGATCTGTCGTATTTATTGATACCGAGCCGATCTGTGGTATTTATTGATACCATTTTGGTGTAGATACGATATTTTGATCGCCCGATATTGCATTTTATTGTAATGTTGCAGCAACCAACAGAGATGCTGGACAGACATCTGACTGGGATGATTTAGCGAATCCTGCTTTGAGCAGGGGGTTGGACCAGATGGCCCAGGAGGTCCCTTCCAACTCTACGATTCTATGATCTATGAACCAAAAAAAAAGTAATTCTGTCGTTTGAGTTTTTTCTCGTTACACTGATTATCGATTGGATTAATTCTTTTTATATAATGATAGATCAGGCGATTTTGAACCCAGCGATACCAAATTTTTTTTTAATTGTTTTTATTTTGAATGGGGCAAATGGGTGATTTGGACTTTTTATATTTTTTATAAAATAAAAGGGGAGACTAGAAGCTGCGATCATCCTATCGCTTGTGCTACATAGTGCAGGGCTTCTGCCCTGCTCTATGTAGCAGAAGTGCTCATTTGCTTTGTGCCGAAAGTTGGCAGTGACAGCAATGACAACCACATGGGTCTGCTAAAGGCCCCAGGTTGTCATGCCAACCCATTGGTGACCTGCGGTCATGACACAGGTGCAGATAGGCGGGGTTAAAAATGCGCTTCCTGCGCATGCAGGTTAAATGCCGCTGTCAGTTTGACAGCGGCATTTAACATGTTAATGGCCGTCGGTAGGTCGGCCGTTCCACCCGTGACTGTAAGGGGCACATGTCAGCTCATCATCGCCGGAGCCCCACCAAACGGAGAGGCGTCCAATGTTGGTTATATCCATCATTGGACGTTAAAGGGAAATATTTGCTTTACAATCCCTTTTTGGTAAAAGATATGCACATGTGAACATGCCAAGACAGCCCCTTTGATGTGATGTGTGCACAGTAGAAGTCTATGGATACTGTAGAAGGCAGTTTGGTATGTAGTGGATAGTATACTGTGTTTATAAAGACAGGTTTTCTCATTTCAATTAACCTGTGTTGTCCGTTTGTTTTTGTTTTCCTCTTTTGTATCAAATTTTTGTAGATGAATATAGTGAAAAGTCCTGCTGTACTGCTTACAGGAGATGCATCAGATCTTAACACTAAAAAAGTAAAGTTGGAACTAAAGGAGAGAAGAGAAAAGAAACAGAAAGTGGATGAGGATGAAATTCAGAAAATGCAGTAAGTGGTCTTGTGAAGTGAAGTCTTCAGACCTCGCACAGTTCAGTGATGCTTAGATATGTTGCACTTTTACTTGCATTCATTCATTTTTCCTTTATTAAGAATTTTGGTGTCCTCTTTCTCAGAAGAACAGCTAAATCGCTATGAGATGTACCGACGATCTGCGTTCCCTAAAGCTGCCATTAAAAGGGTAAAATAGGACTCTTGACTATTGGACATTGGTACATAGTACATGAACATTCTTTCACATCCTATATACTTTAACCCCTTACCAACACATGACCTACTGATAAGTCATATGCCAGCTCCCTGATTTTGATGCTAATTGTGATTCACGCATTATGTGCCTTTATCAGGACATTATCGGGCTCTGACAGAAACGTTTAACATGCGCAGGCAGGAGAGTGACTTTTCATGTACCCATCAGCGCTCCCATGATGTGCGCCCTGGGCAGCCGAGGGTCTTCTATCTTTACAATACTCTTGTGAAAGCTAGCGTTGATAGATTGTGATTTTCATTATACATAGCAGTGCATCAGTGTAGTACAAGCAATTGCATGATCGCAGCTTCAAGTCCCCTAAGGAGACGTAACAAATTAAATGTTTTAAAAAATATGATATAAGTAAATCAAAAGATTTGTCCCATTAATAATAAATCAATGATAAAAAAATACATATTTTTGGTGTTGCTGCGTTATTAAAAGTCTAATCTATCAAAATATAAAATAAATTAGTCTGATTGGAAAACAGCATAACAAGAAAAAAAATCAAACCACTATTACTTTTCTTGCCACCGCAATATTGCAATAAAATAGAATAATAGACGATCAAAACATCTAACCCAAAATGGTATCAGTAAAAACATCAGCACAGGGTGCAAAAAAATAAGCCCTCAATATTCAAAAAATGTTAAACGTTATGAGTCTTGGGAAAATGGCAACAGAAGCAAATTGTAATTTTGTTCTTTTACAAATTTTCCAAATTTTTTCTTAAACAAAACAAAAAAACTTGGTATCTGTGTAATTGTACTGATCTGGAAAATCATATTGTCAGGTATTCTTTACCATATAGTGAACATGCTAAATAAAAAAAAAAACCTCACCTCAGTTGTAGAATTACCGTATAAGCCGATATTTTCAGCCCATTTCTTTGGGCTGAAAATCTCCCTCTCTGCTTATACACAAGTCATATACCTGGGGGTCAGAGGGGGGTGGGGGTGTCACAGATCATACTCACCCATCCTGGCACTCTCTGCAGCCCCCTCGCTTCTCCACTGTCTCCCTTCCTGCCTTCAGCGGTCACGTGGTACCGCTTATTAAACTCATGAATATGCGCATATTCATGAGTGGTAATGAGCGGTATCACGTGACCGCTGAAGGCAGGAAGGGAGACAGTGGAGAAGCGAGGCTGCAGAGACGTTCCAGGATGGGTGACTATAGCGATATTCACCTGTCCTCGTTCCCACGCTGCTCACCGCCGTCTGCTGCTTCCTGTGTCCGTGATGTTTAGCCAGCAGGGGGCGCAGTGACGTGATTAGTGCGCGCCACGCCCTCTGCTGGCTGAACAGTCACTGACAGAGGACGCGCAGACAGTGGTAAGCAGCGATGGACCCCGGACAGGTGAATTTCACAGGTGTCGAGTCCTGGAGCAGGAGAGGTGAGTATGGCCTTTTTTTTTTTTTGCAGCGTATGGGGGCATAAAATATGCGGCAGCATATGGGGGCATATTCTATGGGGCAGCATATGGGGGCATATTCCATGGAGCAGCATATGGGGGCATATTCCATGGGGCAGCATATGGGGGCATATTCCATGGAGCAGCATATGGGGGCATATTCCATGGGGGCATATTCCATGGGGCAGCATATGGGGGCATATTCCATGGGGCAGCATATGGGGGCATATTCCATGGGGCAGCATATGGGGGCATATTCTACTGGGCAGCATATGGGGGCATATTCTACTGGGCAGCATATGGGGGCATATTCTACTGGGCAGCATATGGGGGCATATTTTACTGGGCAGCATATGGGGGCATATTCTATTGGGCAGCATATGGGGGGCATATTCTATTGGGCAGCATATGGGGGGCATATTTTATTGGGCAGCATATGGGGCCATATTCCATGGGGCAGCATATGGGGGCATATTCCGTGGGGCAGCATATGGGGGCATATTCCGTGGTGCGGCATATGGGGGCATGTTCCATGGGGCATATTCCATGGGGCGGCATGTGGGGGCATATTCCTTGGGGCGGCATGTGGGGGAATATTCCATGGGGCGGCATGTGGGGGCATAGTCTATGGGGCAGCATATGGGGGCATAGTCTGGGGCAGCATATGGGGGCATAATCTATGGAGCATTATATGGGGCATATTATTCTATGGAGCATCTTATGGGGCCATTATTAACCTTTGTGCAGCATTATATGGGGTGTATTTTGTATGAAGCATTATATGGGGCTCCTGATTCAATATGAATATTCAAAAACATTTAACCTACTGATGTCTCAAATAATTTTACTTTTATTGGTATCTATTTTTATTTTTGAAATTTACCAGTAGCTCCTTCATTTTCCACCCTAGGCTTATACATGAGTCAATAATTTTTCCCAGTTTTTTGTGGCAAAATTAGGGTTCGGCGTATACACGGGTCGGCTTATACACGAGTATATACTGTACCTTTTTTTGTAATTTCAACACACTTGAATTTTTTTTTTTCCTGCTTCCCAGTGCGTCGTGACAAAATTAGTGGTATCGTTCAAAACTACAAATTTGTCCTGCATAAAAAAAAACTTGTATGGCTTTGTGGACGAAAAAATTAATTAGTTATGGATCTTGGAAGAAGGGGAGGAAATACTGAAAATGAGTAAACTGAAACTTCTGACTGGAAGCCCTGTCAGAAACTTCTATGTGCACCCGCCCCCAACCATTTATATGACTATTTAGACCTTTTCCTACAATAAGTATTTGGTATGTATTTTTGCTGCACAAAAAACAAAGCATATTACATTTTAGCAAAGTGAATGACATGCAATAAAATGCCATGTTCAATTGGATTACTTGCATTTATTTTTTATTAAAGTGTTGTAGAACATCTGCAACACCAAATACTCATCATGGGAATGAAGTATAAAAGTGAAGACCATTAATCTGTTTGACCATTAGGCTGTGTGCACACGTAGGGTTTTTTTTTTTTTGCGTTTTTTCCGCAAAAACGCAAAAAAAAAAAGCATGTGTTAATGCTGTGGATTTTTCTGCGGCGGAATCGCATCGTGGAAAAATATGCAGCATGCTTATTCTTTTTGCGGAATCGTGGGAATTCCGCACACATAGGAATGCATTGTTCCGCTTACTTTCCGCATGTGGCTATGCCCACCATGCGCAAAGTAAACGGAAAATGAGCGGCTGGTACCCAGGGTCTGGAGGAGAGGAGATTCTCCTCCAGACTCTGGGTACCATATCCCTGTTAAAAAAAAAAAAAAAAAAAGTGATCTTCTCACCTTCCGACGTCCCACGCACCGTCCCCAGGCTTCTGCAATGCTCCCGGCAAGTTCCGTTCCCAGCGATGCCTTGCGTCAATGACCTTTGACGTATCACTACGTCATCTGGGGTCATTGTCGCAAGGCATCGCTGGGAACGGGACTTGCCGGGAGCATCGCTGGGGACGCTGCGTGGGACGCCGGATGGTGAGAAGATCATGACTTTTTATTTATTTTTTTATTTTAACATATCTTTTTACTACTGAAGCTGCATAGGCAGCCTCAATAGTAAAAAGTTTGTCACACTTGTCAAACACTATGTTTGACAAGTGTGACCAACCTGTCAATCAGTTTTCCAAGCAATGCTACAGATCGCTTGGAAAACGCTAGCATTCTGCAAGCTAATTACGCTTGCAAAACGCTATTTTTTTGCGGGAAATATGCGGGAATTAAAAATGCGGATTTCTTGTGTATTCCCCGCTGCATGGAATTCCGGAATTCCCGCGCAAATTTCCGCGTTAATTCCGGACATGTGCACATAGCCTTAAAGCGCACATCGTTGTGAAGTTACAATGCTTATGTCTGGGTGTTTATTGGGGCATGAATTCAGCAACATAAACATTAAAAATATATCGTATTTTTCGGACTATAATGCTTGTAATGAATACTCGCTGCTCTCTGCGATGAACAGTCCCAGTGAGTATTCCGACAGCTGTGCTCTGCTTGTGAGCAGCGCATGACGTCCCTTCCATGCGCTGGTTATAAGCATTAAGCAACTGCTGGTGACGGTGCAGGATGCTGCGAGGGAGCGGAGGAAAGTAAGTGTAATGGGTTTTTTCTTTTTTTAATCTTTTCTGATGCATACCAGGAATGGGATGGGGGCCAATCATACCAGAATAAGGATTTGGTCATGCATACCAGGATAAGGATGGGGCCATGCATACCTGGACTGGGATGGGGTCATGCATACCAGGATACGGAAGGGGCCATGCATACCAGGATAGGTATTAAGGTTATTAAGTACAAAATTGACCACATTTTTTGCTTGTTTTTTTTTTATTTTTCTTAATTTCCTCCTCTTCCTCTTCTTATGGACCGGTGCGTCTTATAATCCGAAAAATACGGTAATTCGTAAGTTTTACCCATTTCTTACTTCCTTTGTCATGCCAAGATTATACATTTTTGGTTGGTGACATACACCATTCGAACATCCCTGGTAAGTAAATTACTTATCTTTGGAATCTCTAATTTTTGAGGTTCCAATTTAAAACTTTTTTTGGCCAAAATATATAACCAAAAGCCAAATACAGATTCTAGGGTTGTTTCATTGCAAAATTGTCTCCGCCCCACAGACATCTCTGGATGTAGATGGGTTAAGGGCTTCTGATAGGTTTTCTTCATAGCCTGCTTAATATTTTTATTATATACCCATAATCTTTTTTTGCCAGTTGAGTTTTTCTCACTGCTCTTTTTTTTCTACAGCTTATTCAGTCCATTACTGGCTGCTCTGTCTCCCAGAATGTTGTCATTGCCATGTCTGGTATTGCCAAAGTTTTTGTGGGAGAGGTTGTAGAAGAAGGTAAGATAGTATCATTTGTCTTTTTTGTGTACTAAGGATTTGTTTCATGAAAAATTGTTTATACTGTGAAAATGGAGGATTCCCGCATCTCTATGGCATTCTTTACACAGATGTTTTAGAACACTGTTGTAAGATGAATAAACCGTCTGTGTGTGTGTGTGTGTGTGTGTATATATAATATAATATCAGGGGTGATTGGGGTTCAGGAAAGATGGGTGATGATGGTATTGCAGCCAGAACACATACCAGTGATAGCAGACAGATTTAGGGGTGATTGGGGTTCAGGAAAAGATGGGTGATGATGGTATTGCAGCCAGAACACATACCAGTGATAGCAGACAGATTTAGGGGTGATTGGGGTTCAGGAAAAGATGGGTGATGATGGTATTGCAGCCAGAACGCATACCAGTGATAGCAGACAGATTTAGGGGTGATTGGGGTTCAGGAAAAGATGGGTGATGATGGTATTGCAGCCAGAACACAAACCTGTGGATGAATCAGATTGATTGTCAGATTGATAGTAATAGTGAAGCATAGTAATAATAATAATGAAGCATCTATAGCAGGGAGTTATTTTTCAGGCATATTTCAGATTTTATCCTTAGAAGACATCCTTGGAATGACAGACCGATATATATATTTTGATTACATGTGTTTGTGAACAAATACACTAAAAAATTCATTGACTTGCGAACCAATTCTGGCGTAAATATAACTAAAAATGTTTTACTCCATTTATTCCCGTTAAATAAATTGTCTGTCTAAGTAAAAAATAAAAAGGGAGATTTTCCCTTCCCCCATGACGGCACACCTGAGAGAGGGAATCCGCCCAGTCAGGACAGGAACCCTACTGAAAATAAAAGGGCAGTGCCTCTCCCTCGCTTCAGTTGGGTTTCCTGTCCTTACAGGGACCCTTGTGCTGAAGACGGCGGTCACAAAGTTTTTACCTGCCCACTCCCGTCCCGGCATGGAAGAACAGGCAGGGCCTGTGCACTGGGCTTCGGGGATGGAAGCGCCTTCCACAGGTCCTCGGGAGGCAGGGGCTCAGCGTCCGAGCGGGCGTGGGTGCAGCACGGTCAGGAGTCCGGGTCTCTTCCGTGGTTGCTGCGCTGCCCTCCCCCTTCTGCCGGCATCCAGGACCTCCCAGGAGGAGCGTGCGCTTCTGGATCGCGCGTATCTGACGTCACGCGCAAGGCACACTGGGAATGGGCGTGTCCACGTGACGTCGGGACGGGCGCCGGATCCAAGATGGCGGCGTCCAAGAGAACGCCGAACGGCAAAAATTATCCCAGCGGCAATCGATGGGTATCAGAGGAGATGGGGAGTGCAGTGGATCCCTCATTAAAAGAGGGATGACCACAGAAGATGCACTCATGCCCAAAGCTTCACCATGGAAGTGGGGCAGCAAGAGCCGCAGCTGCAGCCATTACAGCAGCATTAGCTCTCATCAGATGCCTTGCCGAGCCACCAGCATGCGATGAGGAGTAGCCGCTCGAGTGGAAAGGGCGGCAGTCATCCTGACCGGCAAGACGTCTCAACATCCAGAAGGGACGTTGTACGCGAATCTGATCAGCCACCAAAACCAGTACCCTTGACTGACAGTGGTGGTGAGTGATCTACGTGAATGTTACCCTTATGGTAACTGGGTCCATATTTGTGCTTGATCACTAGGGGTCGAGGAAGTCTAGCGGCAAAATAAAGAACAGAGAATGTGCCCTATGCAAAAGCCCGCTGGCAGTTCAGTGGCAGAAAAATCTCTGTGCTGACTGTATCAATAAGACCATACGGGATGAGACCCCTGACTTCTTCACTAGCCTTAGGGCTATAATACAGGAGGAAGTAATAGGCTCCTTAAACGCAGCCCTCTCTCGGGCAGGAAGGTAGGGAAAGATCCCTGTCCCCCTCTGCCTCCTTCTCCTCTCCGAAATCTTCAGAATCCTCCTCGGACATTGATATAGGGGGCTGACTGTGTTTTCCAACGAGGATGTAGAGAGACTGGTCAAAGCAGTCAGATCTACAATGGGCCTTAAGGAGGAAAGAACACCTAGGTCATTAGAGGATGTTATGTTTGGAGGGTTGGAAGAAAAAAGGAAACGCACGTTCCCTGTCAATGACCAAATAAAGGCATTAATTGATAAAGAATGGAAAAAGCAAGAGAGGTTGGGTACTTTACCTTCTGCATCAAAGAGAAGGTACCCATTTGAGGAGAGACTCCGAAACTTGGGAAAAAATCCCTAAAATCGATGGTGCCATGGCTAGGTGTTCAAAAAAATTATCCCTACCATTAGAGGACTCGGGCGTGCTGAAGGACCCGCTTGATAAAAAGGCAGATGGCTTCTTAAGACACATCTGGGAAGCGTCGTCAGGGGGATTAAAACTGGCAATAGCTGGGACATGTACCGCCCGTGCCCTCATGGTCTGGCTACAGCAGATAGAAGATCAGCTAAGGGCTAAAGTTCCAAGAGACGATATCCTAGCAAATATGACATTAGTGCACGGAGCAGCAGCTTTCTTAGCAGATGCCAGAGCGGCGGGCTTGTCCAATGCTGCAAGTTGAGCGCTGTGGCTTAAAGGGTGGCCAGGGGATTTACTGTCCAAACATAGACTGTGTTTCATCCCGTGTGGTGGTCAATTCCTTTCTGGCAAAAGATTGGAAGAAATTTAGGAGCATGCAGAAAGAAAGTCTTTCCTCGGTTTCCTGGAGAGTCCAAAAAACCTTCCTTTCGGAGGAGAAGATTTAAGAGGTCGTCCCCCAGGAGATGGGAAAAATTGGGACTTTAAAGAAAAAAGAAGATCGGGCTGTTAGGCGTCAGGTTCCTGTCGCTGCACAGCAGGAATCCCGAGCCTTGCCTTCGGCGGTCTCCCATTCCTGTCTGGCCATAGAGGAGGCTGCTCAGCAGACTCGTCGATCCCGGCGCTCTGCTCAGACTAGCACTGTGGATTTGGTTGCTGCTGCCACCTCTGGTGCAGATATAGCAACGCATGCTGGTCAGCAGCAAGCTACTCCAAGTCCTCCTTTCGGTCTACTGAGCATGCCCGTGGGACGATTTCTCATTGGAGATCGGCGGTAACATGCTCAGGTCCTTCTCCAGCTCGGATTCGACCATCAGGAAGGTCCCGGAAGGACGCTGCTATAAAAGGTTTGTATGGCCGCTCGGCCATGTGCTAGTATAGACAGTAATTGTCACGCCGGCGCCACCATTATCGGCGCCGCCTGTCTCACCGGGTCCCGCTGCTGCTCTCAGGGTCCACCCGCTGTTCCCTGCTTACCGCTCTGGCCGCCGTGCTCCACCTTCAGTCTCCCGACCTGCAGCCCGGGGGATTCAGCACGTGGGGTCCTCTTCCTGTACTGCTTCAGGTATGCGGCTTAGGCCGCAGGTGCGCGCCCTTCCCTCCTCTTAACCCCTTCTGTACCACCCCTGTGCAGCGAGTACCAATCTAGCTCCTGCACAGGGTATATCAGACGGCTCCTCCCTCATGGAGGCGCCTGATTATCATGTGCCTTTGATTACGGTACTCTGGCCCTGTCTGGTCACACCTGCCTCCAGTCGCTCCTGACTCCGCTCAACCTCCTGACTCCGCTCAACCTCCTGACTCCGGTCTCTCCTGACTCCAGTCTCTCCTGACCCTCTGCCTAGCCTGTCTCTTCCGTTCTTGAGCTGCCCCTCTTGGTACCAGCTGTCACGGTATTCGACTCCTTCGGGCCTGCTCCTAACGGTCCCTGTATAGGGGTTGACACCACCTGGCCAGCTTGCCCCAGGGATCCCGGTACAGTGACCCAGAGGGTCTACTCTTCCTACCCATAACAGTATAATCAGGCCATGGACCCCGCTGGTGCCTCGGCGGCCACCCAAAAGGAGCTACTCTTTTTGCAGGAGAAACCAGACCCGGATTATGACTTTTATGAAGTCCATGGACACTCGGTTATCCGCCATTCAAACCTCCGATCCAGGGAGCGCCCCTCTGCTGGCGGGACTCCAGCAGGAGCTTGCGCAGCAATGTGATACTCAGTCCCATATCCTTAATTACATGACGTCTGTTGATGACCGCTTGCAGTCCCTGCAGTCCGCAGAGGCCTCTGCCCCGTCCCGCGACCCTGCATTTCGCCCACCGCCATGTTTTGGGAAGCCTCCTAGGTATGACGGGGATCCGAAATTATGCCGGGGGTTTCTTAACCAGTGCCGCCTACATTTTGAGCTGCTGCCCCAGCAATACCCATCTGATAGGGCTAAGGTGGCATTTATCGTGTCCCATCTCGAGGAGGGGGAGGCCTTGGCATGGGTGAACCCCCTGTGGGAGTGGGATGATCCTGTGGTATCCCGCCTACACGACTTCTTGGACACTTTCTGCCGGGTCTTTGACGAGCCCGGGCATTTGGCCTCCACCACGGAGTCCCTTTTCAACCTCCGACAGGGAACTCTTACCGTGAGACAGTACGCAATCCGCTTCCGGACCCTGGCCTCAGAGCTGGGGTGGAATAATGAGGCCTTGGTAGGGGCCTTTTGGAGGGGGCTTTAGGGGAAGATCAAGGACGAGCTTGCTGGTCGGGACACCCCCACCTCTCTAGAGGATCTTATATCCCTAGCTACTTGTATTGACTTGCGGTTCCAGGAACGCTCCCGCGAGACTGTCGGGGAGAGAGGCCCGTCTAGGTTCTACCCTGCCCCCAGTCCTCGCTCGATCAAACCGGCCAGTAGTTCTGCCCCGGAGCCCATGCAGGTGGATCGCGTTAAGTTATCGGAGCTGCGGCGCAGGGAGAGGTTAGAGCCAGGGTTATGCCTCTATTGTGGTGGAACCAACCACTTCCTGCGTTTCTGTCCTGAGAGGCCGGGAAACTCATAGAATCATAGAATCGTAGAGTTGGAAGGGACCTCCTGGGCCATCTGGTCCAACCCCCTGCTCAAAGCAGGGTTCGCTAACTCATCCCAGTCAGATGTCTGTCCAGCCTCTGTTTGGAGACTTCCATTGAAGGAGAACTCACCACTTCTCGTGGCAGCTTGTTCCACTCATTTGATCACTCTAACTATCAAAAAGTTTTTTCTAATATCTAATCTGTGTCTCCTCCCATTCAGTTTCATCCCATTGCTTCTAGTCTTTCCTTGTGCAAATGAGAATAAAGTTGATCCTTCTACAATGTGACAGCCCTTTAGATATTTGTAGACAGCTATTAAGTCTCCTCTCAGTCTTCTCTTTTGCAAACTAAACATTCCCAAATCCTGCAACCTTTCCTCATAAGACAGAGTTTGCAGACCGGTCACCATTCTGGTCGCTCTTTTCTGAACTTGCTCCAGTTTGTTGATGTCTTTTTTAAAATGTGGTGCCCAAAACTGGACACAATAATCCAGATGAGGTCTGACCAAAGAGGAGTAGAGGGAAATAATGACTTCACGTGATCTAGACTGTATGCTTCTGTTAATACATCCTAGAATTGCATTTGCCTTTTTTGCTGCTGCATCACACTGTTGACTCATATTCAGTCTGTGATCTATTAGTATACCCAAGTCTTTTTCACATGTGCTGTTGCTTAGCCCTATTCCTCCCATTCTGTATATGCTTTTTTCATTTTTATTGCCCAAATGTAGTACTTTGCATTTTTCCCTGTTAAAACACATTCTGTTAGTTGCTGCCCACTTCTCCAGTTTATTTATATCTTTTTGAATCCTCTCTCTCTCTTCTCTAGTATTAGCTATCCCTCCTAGCTTTGTGTCATCAGCAAATCTAATCAGTTTACCCTCAATTCCTTCATCTAAATCGTTGATAAAGATGTTGAACAATACAGAGCCCAGGACAGAGCCCTGTGGTACCCCAGGACAGAGCCTAGGCCAGGTAAGAGAGGCCTTGCTAGGTGACTCTGTTCCCTCTCTACCCCTTACTATCTCGGCTTTAATTCTCGTAGGTCGGGAGCGTAGATCTGTGGAGGCGTATGTGGACTCAGGTGCGGCGGGCAACTTCATTTCGATGGAAGAGGTCGATAAGTTTCGAATTCCTGTCATCACCCTTGAAGAACCGCGTGTGATCACCTCAGTGGATGGTAAGCCGTTACCTGTTCCCGTCACCACGGTCACTTTCGAGCTGGAAATGCAGATCGGAGCTCCCACCGGGAGAGAATTGCTTTTTATGTTTTACCTAATTTGTCTCACGCTTTGATCCTTGGCCTGCCCTGGCTCAGGTCGCATGAGCCTGTCCTTGCTTGGCGCTCCGGGGAAGTCCTTCGCTGGGGTCATTCTTGCCAAGAACGTTGTCTGCTGCCTGTTACCCGTTCCAGTCTGCACCAAGTGCCCGCGGATCTTCCGGGGCTTCCCGTGGCCTACCATTCGTTTGCGGATGTCTTCGACAAGAAGGAAGCTGAGACCCTTCCTCCGCATCGGGCCTACGATTGCCCAATCGAGCTAGTTCCTGGAGCTACTCCTCCCAGGGGAAGAATATACCCATTGTCGCCTGCAGAAACCTCAGCCATGATGGAGTACATCCAGGAAAATTTGGCCAGGGGCTTTATCCGGAAGTAGTCTTCTCCAGCAGGAGCCGGGTTTTTCTTTGTTCGTAAGAAGGGTCCCTTCGACCTTGCATTGATTACTGAGGCTTAAAAACCATCACGGTCAAGAATAGGTATCCTCTACCACTTATCCCCGAACGGTTTGACCGCCTGCGTGGTGCCCGGATCTTTACCAAACTGGATCTTCGGGGGCCTAAAATTTGGTCCGAATACGTGCCGGAGATGAGTGGAAGACCGCCTTTAACACGCGAGATGGCCATTATGAATATTTGGTCATGCCCTTTGGTCTTTGTAATGCCCCAACGGTCTTCTAAGAATTTGTTAATGACGTCTTCCGGGACCTTCTCTACTCGTGCATCGTGGTGTATCTAGATGACATCCTCATCTTTTCACCAGACCTTTCCTCTCACAGAAGGAGTGTTCGCCTGGTCTTGCAACATCTGCGGGAGAATCAACTTTATGCCAAGTTGGAAAAATGCCAGTTCGAGCAGACCTCCCAACCCTTCTTGTGGTATATCATCACGGACCCGGGGTTGCAAATAGACCCAGACAAATTGTCTGCGGTGCTCAAATGGCCACGACCTCTCGGAGCGAAGGCCATTCAATGATTCTCGGGCTTTGCGAATTACTATAGGCAATTCGTCCCGCACTTCTCTGCTTTAACCAAGCCTATCGTTGCCCTTACCCGGAAGGGAGCAAGGCCAAACATCTGGTCCTCCGAAGCTGAAGACGCATTCCTCGCCTTGAAGCAGGCCTTTGCCACGGCTCCAGTTTTGCATCGGCCAGAGGTCGGCAAGCCCTATCTCTTCACTATGTCATTTTCTCCCGCAGAGTGTAACTACACGATTGGGTATCGAGAGTTGCTGGCCATAAAGATGGCGCTATCTCCTGGAAGGGGCGGTCCATCCCTTCGCCATATTCACAAACCACAAAAACTTGGCCTACCTCCAGTCAGCTCAAAGACTCAACTCTAGAAAAGCCAGGTCCTTGTTTTTCTCTCGCTTCGACTTTGAGCTCCACTTCCGACCCAGTGACAAAAATACCAAGGCAGATGCTCTCTCCCGAGCCCTGCAGTCACCCGAAGTGGAAGAGGCTCCGTCGCATGTTTTCGATCCCGCCCGAGTTATCACGGTAGCTCCCGTGAATCTTCATTCCGTGCCACCGGGTAAGACCCTCGTCCAGCAAGACAAAAGGGCAGAAGTACTAGGCTGAGGCCACTCTTCCAAGATCGCTGGACATGTTAGCATCAAGAGGACCCTTGCGTTGGTTTCCCGTTATTACTGGTGGCCTTCTCTACGCCAAGATGTCAGACTTCCTGGATTCCTGCTCAATTTGCGCCAGCAACAAGGTACCTAGAAGCTTGTCCCCCGGTCTCCTTCAGCCGTTGCCTGTTCCCGAAGCTCCTTGGCAACACATCTCCATGGATTTTGTTACCGACTTACCCCGCTCTTCCAGATGCAAGACGATCCTGGTGATAGTCGATCGGTTTCCCAAAATGGCCCATTTTGTCCCGTTACCCGGCTTGCCCACGGCCTCCGAATTGGCTGAAGTCTTCATTCAACAGGTTTTCAGACTACACGGGCTTCCTTGGCGAATCGTGTCTGACCGCGGGGTACAGTTTACCTCCCGCTTCTGGAGAGCACTCTGTAAACTCTTGGGCATATCCCTGGATTTCTCTTCTGCTTATCATCTGCAGACCAACGGGCAAGTCGAATGGGTTAATCAAGTCTTGACCTCCTACCTGCGGAACTTCTCTAACGCCCACCACGACAACTGGGTCGATCTTCTTCCATGGGCAGAGTTCGCCCATAACAATCACTCCAATGAATCCACCACCAAGTCTCCGTTTTTTGTGGTCTCCGGTCAGAATCCAGGTGTATCTCTTCCAGTATCTTCACCCTCCGGCGTACCCGCCGCCGATGCCCTCTCCCAAGAGTTTTCCTAGGTCTGGAGGAAGACCAAAGAGGCTCTTGTACAAGCCGCGGCCCGGATGAAGAGACATGCCGACAAGAGACGGAGGGATCTTCCGCCATACTATCCCGGTGACAAAGTCTGGCTGTCAACCAAGCACATCCGCTTGAAAATCCCTTCTTATAAGCTGGGTCCCCGGTACATCGGCCCCTTCGAGATTCTGGGACGCATCAACAATACAGCCTATAGATTGAGGCTACCTGCTTCGCTCCGGGTCCATAACGCCTTCCATGTCTCGCTCCTGAAACCGGTCATCCTCAATCAGTTCTGTCCTGCGCCTCTCGTTGTTCCCCAGCCTGTAGGGGCCGATGACATCTTCGAGGTGAGGGATATTTTGGCCATGAAAAAGGTTAGGGGAAAGACCTTTTTTCTCATCGATTGGAAAGGGTTCGGGCCTGAGGAGAGGTCTTGGGAACCACAAGAGAATGTTGATGCTCCTCGCATCATGGATCGATTCTTGGCCAATCTCAGAAGGAGGGGACGTAAAGGGGGGGTACTGTCACACCGGCGCCACCATTATCGGCGCTGCCTGTCTCACCGGGTCTTCTGCTGCTCCCAGGGTCCCCCCGCTGATCCCTGCTTACCGCTCTGGCCGCCGCGCTCCACCTTCAGTCTCCCGACCTGTAGCCCGGTGGGTCCTCTTCCTGTCCTGCTCCTGCTCCAGGTATGCGCCTTAGGCCGCGGGCGAGCGCCCTTCCCTCCTCTTAAGCCCTTCTGTACCACCCTTGTGCAGCGAGCACCAATCTAGCTCCTGCACAGGATATATCAGACGGCTCCTCCCTCATGGAGGCTCCTGATTATCATGTGCCTTTCATTACGGTACTCTGGCCCCGGCTGGTCACCTCCTGACTCCGGTCACCTCCTGACTCCGGTCACCTCCTGACTCCGGTCACCTCCTGACTCCGGTCACCTCCTGACTCCGGTCGCTCCTGACTCCGGTCACCTCCTGACTCCAGTCACCTCCTGACTCCAGTCGCTCCTGACTCCAGTCACCTCCTGACTCCAGTCGCTCCTGACTCCGGTCACCTCCTGACTCCAGTCGCTCCTGACTCCAGTCGCTCCTGACTCCGGTCACCTCCTGACTCCAGTCGCTCCTGACTCCGGTCACCTCCTGACTCCAGTCGCTCCTGACTCCGGTCACCTCCTGACTCCAGTCGCTCCTGACTCCGGTCACCTCCTGACTCCAGTCGCTCCTGACTCCGGTCACCTCCTGACTCCAGTCGCTCCTGACTCCGGTCACCTCCTGACTCCAGTCGCTCCTGACTCCGGTCACCTCCTGACTCCAGTCGCTCCTGACTCCGGTCACCTCCTGACTCCAGTCGCTCCTGACTCCGGTCACCTCCTGACTCCAGTCGCTCCTGACTCCGGTCACCTCCTGACTCCGGTCACCTCCTGACTCCAGTCGCTCCTGACTCCGGTCACCTCCTGACTCCAGTCGCTCCTGACTCCGGTCACCTCCTGACTCCAGTCGCTCCTGACTCCGGTCACCTCCTGACTCCAGTCGCTCCTGACTCCGGTCACCTCCTGACTCCAGTCGCTCCTGACTCCGGTCACCTCCTGACTCCGGTCGCTCCTGACTCCGGTCACCTCCTGACTCCGGTCGCTCCTGACTCCGGTCGCTCCTGACTCCGGTCGCTCCTGACTCCAGTCGCTCCTGACTCCAGTCGCTCCTGACCCTCTGCCTAGCCTGTCTCTTCCGTTCTTGAGCAGCCCCTCTTGGTACCGGCTGTCACGGTATTCGACTCTTTCGGGCCTGCTCC
The DNA here is from genome assembly GCF_039654945.1 of Dendrobates tinctorius. Classification (NCBI taxonomy): domain Eukaryota; kingdom Metazoa; phylum Chordata; class Amphibia; order Anura; family Dendrobatidae; genus Dendrobates; species Dendrobates tinctorius. The sequence continues at coordinate 18,915,963 of NW_027361713.1, forward strand.
TGATGGTCCCTGTATAGGGGTCGGCACCACCTGGTCAGCTCACCCAAGGGATCCCGGTACCGTGACCCAGAGGATTCACTCTTGCTACCCATAACAAATTGGTAGTGGTGTGTGTGATGATGGATGCTTGTGAACCGCTGAATGACTCATTTGAAACCCCTTCCCTTTGATATGCATGTTGGTAGGGTTTAGAGTCCTAAATCCAAGCGGTGGCACTGCATAGCGCCGCAGTGCTTCTAGTCTCACACGCTGTGCCAGAGAGTGTCATCTGCACGAGACACCTCTGTACCGCGTACGCCGCAGTGTCCGTCTCAGTGGTGCCGTGCGCAGTTACTGCACTTTCCAGCGCTAAGCTTAGGCTGGCTAGGGGTATCCGCCAGGTCAGCGCTGTACGTGCGCAGTGCGGTAACACAACTGTCGGCTGCACCCTGTGACTGCTAACAGGGTACAGCATTTCGCTAGGGTTAATCCCTAGTGCCGTGGTAGCTATGCCGTAGTCTGTGAGGTAACAGGCTTCAGTTTCTCTTTCTGTGGCTCTGTGCTGTAAGAGTTCACTCCTGCGCACACCGGGTCAGCGGTTACTCCGCCGGTGTTCAGCTAGTTTCTGCCATTACCGAGCAGCAGTTTTACCATCTCTGCACAGTGGACTCCGGGTTGCGATCGCACTTTATTATATTTTATATTTAGTGCGATCTGGAACCCTAACACGGGCTAAATGTTCAAAGGGCCCTGTACATCATAAAAACAAACTCCCCAATGACATCAGGTCAGAGGTAGAGGGAAGGCTTTCTCTCTTCCTCTCTGCCTGGGCAAACATCTCCCCCAGTACGTGGGTCTTGAATATAATCAAACAGTTTAAAGATAAAATTTATATATCCACCCAGGCAAATTTTTACAATTACACCTCGAAGGAAGTCCCAGGAGGAACAACTGGCTCTGGAGACAGAGGTCTTGGGACTAGTACAGAAACAAGTCCTACAGGAAGTCCTGACTCAGGAGGAAGGGAAGGGATTTTACTCCCCCCTTTTTTTGATACAAAAACCAGATGGTTCTTGGAGAAACATTGTCAACCTGAGAAAACTCTATCAGTGGGTAGACAATTGCTCCTTGAAGATCGAGTCAATCAACACGGCTATAAAAATTTTGTTCCAGCACTGCTTCATGGGAGTGATAGACTTAAGACGCCTATTATATCCCAATCCATCAGAAGTACCTGAGGGTAGCACTTCATGTCCAAGGTCAGGTCAAACTTTATCAGTATACAGCCTTTCCATTCGGCCAACTACAGCTCTCAGGGTCTTCACCAAGATGATGGCCGAAGTAATGTCATACCTTCGATCCCGGGACATAGTGATCGTTCTATACCTGGACAACTTCCTTTTGGTAGCGAGGTCGGAGGCTCAATGTACTCAAGAGAAGTGACGTCGACTCTAATAGGTTTAGGATGGATAGTAAATATCCCCAAGTCAAGATTAACGCCAGTAAAAGTGCAATCCTTACTAGGGTTAATACTGGTCTCTGGACGGCAGCTCTGCCTCCTGCCAGAGAGCAAAGGGGCCTAGCTTCTACAGCAATACCACAGCCAGCAATGACACTAAGGAACACAATGTCCCTACTAGGCTCATTAACATCATGTATACCAGCTGTAGGGTGAGCACAGTTTCACCTAAGACAGCTGCAGTGGGAAGTTCTCTGTCAGCACAGAAACAATTGAAAGGACATTTAGAAGAACTACATATTTCCTTTGCTGTAAGAGATTCCCTAATCTGGTGGACTGTAGAAGAGCATCTGATAGCCGGGGTCCTGTGTCAAAAACAAGTCGAGGACATTATCACAACCGACGCAAGTGCTACAGGTTGGGGAGCACACCTGAGATCCCACTCAGTACAAGGAATCTGGTCCTCGCTAAAAAGGAATCACGGTTCGAATGTGAAAGAACTGTGGGCAGTGGAAAAGGCCTTGAGATATTTTCTCCCCTTGCTTCGGGGCCGCCATACTCGAGTCATGACTGACAATCAAACAGTGGTAGCTTACATCAACCACCAGGGGGGAACGAGATCCCGGGGCCTCATGGAGGTATCAAATCTACTATTCCAGTTAGCAGAACAACATCTGTTATCTCTCACAGCACTACATATAAGGGGCGTCGTAAAATATACAAGCAAACGTCCTGAGTCGCAGACACATGAGACGGGGAATGGTCCTTAAACCCCTAGGTTTTCCGTCAAATAGTACAAGCTTGGGGCAAACCAGAGAGAGACCTCTTTGCCACCTCACACAACAGAAAAGTCAGGAAGTTCTGCTCCCTAAATCCAAAAGAACATCCATTTACAGTAGATGCCCTACAAATACCCTGGAAGTTCTCCCAGGCCTACGTGTTCCTCCCGATGGCAATGATTCTGACAGTAGTCCAGAAAATCAGAGAAGAGGCCATGGTTCTCCCTTCTGAGGCACATGTCAGTTACAGATCCATGGATCTTACCAGAGGTTCCAGACCTGCTTACCAAGGGACCAGTGGGCCACTCTCAGGTGAAGGGCTTCCATCTGGCAGCCTGGAATTTTGAGAGGGCGCTGAGTCGCCAGGGATTCTCGCCAGGGTTAGGCTCCACCCCGTTGAAGAGTAGGAAACCTATCACACTCAGAATCTACTGTAGAACATGGAAAAAGTTCCTAGACTTCCTGGGGGAACCTCTAGGAGATGTAGCTTCGGTGGGACCTATCCTAGAATTTCTACAGGTGGGGCTGCAACTCGGATTAGCAACTAGCACCCTCAAGGTTCAAGTTTCAGCTCTGGGGGCCCATTATTATTATTTATTTATATAGCACCATTGATTCCATGGTGCTGTACATGAGAAGGGGTTACATACAAATTACAGATATCACTTCCCCACCATCCTCTAGCATGTAAGCCTGAGATGGCCCTGCCCTTTCAGGCTTACATGCTAGAGGATGGTGGGGAAGGAGACAGTAGGTTCGTGGGTTGCAGCAGTTCCGGTGTTGGTTGAGGTGATGTCTCCAGTAGTGGTGAGAGAGAAGGAGGTATCGGGGTCATTGCAGGCTGTAGGCTTTCTTGAAGAGGTGAGTTTTCAGGCTGCGTCTGAAGGATCCAAATGTGGTTGATAGTCGGACTTGTTGGGGCAAAGAGTTCCAGAGGATAGGGGCAATTCGGGAGAAGTCTTGGAGGCGGTTGGGTGAGGAGCGAATAAGTGTGGAGGAGAGAAGGAGGTCTTGGGAGGACTGGAGATTACGTAAGGGAAGGTATCGGGAGATTAGTTCAGAGATATATGGTGGAGACAGGTTATAGATTGCCTTGTACAAGGAATCTGGTCCTCGCTAAAAAGGAATCACGGTTCGAATGTGAAAGAACTGTGGGCAGTGGAAAAGGCCTTGAGATATTTTCTCCCCTTGCTTCGGGGCCGCCATACTCGAGTCATGACTGACAATCAAACAGTGGTAGCTTACATCAACCACCAGGGGGGAACGAGATCCCGGGGCCTCATGGAGGTATCAAATCTACTATTCCAGTTAGCAGAACAACATCTGTTATCTCTCACAGCACTACATATAAGGGGCGTCGTAAAATATACAAGCAAACGTCCTGAGTCGCAGACACATGAGACGGGGAATGGTCCTTAAACCCCTAGGTTTTCCGTCAAATAGTACAAGCTTGGGGCAAACCAGAGCGAGACCTCTTTGCCACCTCACACAACAGAAAAGTCAGGAAGTTCTGCTCCCTAAATCCAAAAGAACATCCATTTACAGTAGATGCCCTACAAATACCCTGGAAGTTCTCCCAGGCCTACGTGTTCCTCCCGATGGCAATGATTCTGACAGTAGTCCAGAAAATCAGAGAAGAGGCCATGGTTCTCCCTTCTGAGGCACATGTCAGTTACAGATCCATGGATCTTACCAGAGGTTCCAGACCTGCTTACCAAGGGACCAGTGGGCCACTCTCAGGTGAAGGGCTTCCATCTGGCAGCCTGGAATTTTGAGAGGGCGCTGAGTCGCCAGGGATTCTCGCCAGGGTTAGGCTCCACCCCGTTGAAGAGTAGGAAACCTATCACACTCAGAATCTACTGTAGAACATGGAAAAAGTTCCTAGACTTCCTGGGGGAACCTCTAGGAGATGTAGCTTCGGTGGGACCTATCCTAGAATTTCTACGGGTGGGGCTGCAACTCGGATTAGCAACTAGCACCCTCAAGGTTCAAGTTTCAGCTCTGGGGGCCCATTATTATTATTTATTTATATAGCACCATTGATTCCATGGTGCTGTACATGAGAAGGGGTTACATACAAATTACAGATATCACTTACAGTAAACAAACTAACAATGACAGACTGATACAGAAGGGAGATGGCCCTGCGCTTTCAGGCTTACATGCTAGAGGATGGTGGGGAAGGAGACAGTAGGTTCATGGGTTGCAGCAGTTCCGGTGTTGGTTGAGGTGATGTCTCCAGTAGTGGTGAGAGAGAAGGAGGTATCGGGGTCATTGCAGGCTGTAGGCTTTCTTGAAGAGGTGAGTTTTCAGGCTGCATCTGAAGGATCCAAATGTGGTTGATAGTCGGACTTGTTGGGGCAAAGAGTTCCAGAGGATAGGGGCAATTCGGGAGAAGTCTTGGAGGCGGTTGGGTGAGGAGCGAATAAGTGTGGAGGAGAGAAGGAGGTCTTGGGAGGACTGGAGATTACGTAAGGGAAGGTATCGGGAGATTAGTTCAGAGATATATGGTGGAGACAGGTTATAGATGGCCTTGTAGGTCAGTATTAGAAACTTGAACTGGATACGCTGAGGGAATGGGAGCCAGTGAAGAGATTTGCAGGGGGAGAAGCGGAGGAGTAGCGAGGAGAAAGATGAATTTAGTCGGGCAGCAGAGTTAAGGATGGACTGGAGAGGTGCGAGGGTGTTAGCAGGGAGACCACAAAAAAAATGTTGCAGTAGTCAAGGCGGGAGATGAGGGCATGCACAAGCACTTTAGTAGCTTGAGGGTTGATGAAAGGACGGATTCTGGAAATATTTTTAAGCTGGAGGAGACAGGAGGTAGAAAGAGCTTGGATGTGCGGTTTGAAGGACAGGGCAGAGTCAAAGGTTACTCCGAGGCAGCGGACTTCTGGTACTGGGGAAAGCGTGATGTCATTAATTGTTTATAGCTAGGTCGGGTAAGGAAGATCTGTGAGATGCAGTAAAGATGATGAGTTCAGATTTGTCCACATTGAGCTTGAGGAAGCGGGAGGAGAATGAGGATACGGCTGATACACTCTGGGATTCTGGACAGCATAGAGGTGACATCTGGGCCAGAGAGGTAGATCTGAGTGTCCTCAACATAAAGGTGGTACTGGAATGTGTGGGACTTTGAGTTGCCCCAGACCAAGTGTATAGATTGAAAAGAGTAGGGGTCCTAGAACAGAGCCTTGGAGGACTCTCAACAGAGAGAGGGTGGGATGAGGAGGTAGTGTGGGAGTGGGAGACGCTGAATGTGCGGTTGGAAAGGTATGAGGAGATTCAGTATAGGGAGAGGTCTTTGATGCCAAAGGAGAAGAGGATCTGTAGTAGGAGGCAGTGGTCAAATGTGTCGAATTCAGAGGACAGGTCTAGAAGCAGGAGTATAGAGTATTGTCCATTTGATTTGGCAGTAAGTAGGTCGTTAGTAATTTTGGTCAGGGCTGTCTCAGTGGAGTGATGGGGGTAGAAACCAGATTGTCAAAGAGCAAGTTAGATGAGAGGTGGGAGGAAAGTTCAGTGTGGACGTGCTGCTCCAGGAGTTTGGAAGCGAATGGGAGCAATGATATTGGGCGGTGGTTGGGTCGAGGGTTGACTTTTTAAGGATAGGCGTGACTGGCATGCTTGAAAGCAGAAGGGAAGGTACTGGACGTTAGTGATAGGTTGAAGAGGTGGGTTAGGGATGGGATAAGTGTGGTGGTGAGGTTGGGGAGGAGATGGGATGGGGTCGAGTGCACAGGTTGTGAGGTGAGATTTGGAGAAGAAACAATTAAGCTCCCCTTCAGTGATGTTGGTGAGTGAGGTTATGGGGTTTGAGCACTGGTCTGGTATACAAAGGGGTTGTGGTGGTTGAATGATGAAGACTTGCCTTGTTTGGTCAATCTTATTTTTGAAGTGTGTGGCAAAGTCCTCGGCAGAGATGAGGGGGCAGTGGTGGGCGGAGGAGGGAGTTATATAACTGCTATATAACTGCAACCTAGTGTCCAATATGTGGGTGTCCCGGTTCATAAAGTCTTGTAGTAGGTCTAGGCTGGTCATTATCCCGAAGATACCTCCCTGGGACCTGAATCTAGTCTTGGAGGATTTAAAGGGAATCTGTCACCTCATTTTTGGCATATGAGGTGCGGCCACCGCCATCAGGGGCTTATCTACAGCATTCTGTAATGCTGTAGATAAGTTCCCGATGTAACCTGAAAGATAAGAAAAATAAGTTAGATTATACTCACCCCGGGGTCCGGTCCGACGGGTGTCGCAGTCCGGTCCGGCGCCTCCCATCTTCTAGCGATGACGTCCTCCTGCCGCGGCTCCTGCGCAGGCGTACTTACTCTGCCCTGTTGAGGGCAGGGTAAAGTACTGCTGTGCGCAGGCGCCTGACCTCTCTGACCTTTCTCGGTGCCTGCACATTGCAGTACTTTACTCTGCCCTCAACAGGGCAGAGTAAGTACACCTGCGCAGGAGCCGTGGCAGAAGCAAGGAGGAGGACGTCATCGCTAGAAGATGGGAGGCGCCGGACCGGACCCCAGGTTGAGTGTAATCTAACTCGTTTTTATTATCTTTCAGGTTATATCGGGAACTTATCTACAGCATTACAGTAGATAAGCCCCTGATGGTGGTGGCCGCACCTCATAGGCCAAAAATGAGGTGACATTCCCTTTTAACCAGAGACCCCTTTGAGCCATTGCAGGAGTTATCACTAATGATGGGCAAGTAGCATTGTTGCTCGGGTCTCCCCGAGCATGCTCGGGTGATCTGAGTATTTTGGCGTGCTTGGAGATTTATTTTTCGTTGTCTCAGCTGCATGATTTGCGACTTGTAGACAGACTGAATACATGTGGGAATTCCCTAACCGGCATTCCACACGTATTCAAACTGTCTAGCAGTCGCAATTCATGTAGCTGAGGCGATGAAAACTAAATCTCTGAGCACGCCAAAATACTCGGAGACCACCCGAGCATGCTCGGGGAGACCCGAGCAACGAGTATACTCATCACTAGTTATCACCATAATTACTCACACTTAAAACAGTGTTGCTGGTAACCTTAAGATCGGCCCGTAGAGTGAGCGACCTACAGGCTCTGTCTATATGCCCTCCATATACTCAAATTTTTGATAACCAAGTGGTTCTAATGCCGGATCTCGTCTTAGAACCAGTCGGTTATCTCCCCAAGGTAGTCCTTAAGTTCCATAGGACTCAGGAGATCACCTTACCATTATTCTGCAATAATCCTAGGAACCTTGTTGAGCAAAAGTTCCATGCGTTGGATGTGAGGAGATCCATGCTACAATACATGTCCATGACTAGGCAGTGGAGGAAAGATCAGTCCCTGTTTGTAGCCTTCCAGGGTAGTAGAAAAGGGGTATGGGGTAGCCAAAAGTACCATTGCCGGATGGATCAAAGAGGCCATTAGTTTAGCCTACTCTGCGAGTGGCGCTCCTGTTCCTGGAGAGATCAAGGCTCACTCCACCAGAGCCGTGGCTACCTCCTGGGCAGAGAAGGCTGAGGTATCGATTGATCAGATTTGTAAAGCCGCTACCTGGTCCTCACCTTCGACCTTTTCTCAAAAACTACCGGCTAGATCTATCCTCCTCTGCTGATCTAACGTTTGGTAGAAGGGTGCTACAAGCGGTGGTCCCTCCCTAAGGTTTCTTTCTACAGAATTCTCTCAGGTGGGGGAATGAAAAACACCAAGGTTACTTACCAGTAGCCGGTTTTTCCGGAACCCATGACTGCACCCATATATTCCCCCCTTATCACTTCTTTGGTGTGCCCTATAGTTGGGTGTGTTTAGTTAATATAATGTGATAGTTTTACCATGTGTACTAACCAGGGGGGCCTCTCATGCTCTGTCAACCAACTGAAGCGAGGGAGAGGTACCGCCCTTTTATTTTCAGTAGGGTTCCTGTCCTGACCGGGTGGATCCCCTCTCTCTGGTGTGCCGTCATGGGTTCTGGAAAAAACGGCTACCAGTAAGTAACCTTGGTGTTTCTCAGGTGTATTACTGTAATTCAAAGAATTACCGCAAAAAGTGAAAGGTATATTAAGACATGGCTTTTACTAAATACACTAATAAAATGAATGCCATAATATGTAAAAAAAAATTCACAAAGAGGGATCTTTAAATCTGTTGTTGCCTAGCAACCTCTACCTGGGTAAAGCGCAAGTGGTGTGGTTCTACCAATCTAGTCATCTAGGGTTCAATGCGACTGTTTTGAATATGCCATCTCCCATCATGTCTCCATGTAGATTAGGTAACTGACAGAAAACCAATGGCACAATCGGTGCTCAAACTCCATTTTTTGCTTAAGTTATTATTGGCAGATAAATGGTGTATCCTGATTATTAATCATGATCACCATTGTGAGTGCAGATAAAAGAGGAGAAAGCAGTTTTTATATTTTATATCAGAATCTATGTTTCTGATGCAGAAGAGGGGGGAGGGGCAGCCCCTTTGAGCCAATGAGTTCTTAGCCCCATAGCCAAAAAAAGCCCAGTCCCTGATGAACCTTTTTTAAAGGGATTATCCAATCTTATCACAAAGTCTACAGTCACCCTGTGACTGCAGACTTGCAAATCCTGCAGTCACATGACTGCTCAGTTTCGCTGACCGCATCGGAAAAGTCCCACAACATAACCAGACTTTTGTGCTGTGCAGATAATGTATTCTATTATTTGTAAACACTTTTTCGGTGATTACTTTGTATCTCCGTTCATACTGCACTCACACACAAATGATACACCATTTGAAAGGTAAACTTGCCCCCTTCAGCAAGAAAATAGCCAAACAAACCACACATCCATGATTTGATCACAAAATACAGTTTAAACATTAATTTTCATTAACCTGCAGTAAGGAAAAATGACCTGCAGGTGCCACCACAATACCCCAAAGCACACTACCACAAAGCTGCTTACAGACATCACAAACAAATCCAAACATTTGCCTTGGGGGCTTTCCAGCTTGCCCATCCTATTTTTTCCAAATTGGAGGATTTTGCACACTTCACTGCAGGTGAGGCACATATGCAAACACATTTGTAAACATGCACTGCCTATTGAATTGCACACTTGCTCCGTTCATACTCCACCCAACACAAACAAACGATACACTTTTTCCGTGATTACTTCGACGCACACACACACATGCTGAGTCACATATGGAAGCACATTTGTAAACATGCACAGCTTTTACGCTGATAACTTCGCCCCACACACACAAATATTACACCATTTGAAAGGTAAACTTGCTCCCGTCAGCAAGAAAACAGCCAAACAAACCATACATTCACAATTTTATCACTAAATAAAAATTCATTTTCATAAACCTGCAGAAAGACACAATGACCTGCAGGTGGCGCCTCAACCGGAAGACATTTTTTGGCCTCTACTTATCAAACCAATTTATTGTATTACCAAACTACATGTATAAATACCTGGCATCGGGAGGGTGGTAATGCCACGATGGGGGCAGGCTTTGCAGCGTTGAGAATCTCTCCCCCCCCCCCCCATGTACTCACCCACCTATACACTCTCTCACCATGTGCTGACAATACTGACATTACAGCAGAAGATCGCAGAGGATACATTTTGTGGAATATTTTACCTCACAAAATGTATCCTCTGGTTACCCCCTGGTTAGACCTCACATGGAGTACTGTGCACAGTTTTGGGCACCAGTGCTCAGGAAGGATATAATGGAACTAGAGAAAGTACAAAGGAGGACAACAAAATTTATAAAGGGGATGTGAGCTACGATACCCAAAGAGATTAGCAAAATTAGGATTATTTAGTCTAGAAAAAAGACGACTGAGGGGTGATCTAATAATCATGTATATCTCTCCGAGGATCTGTTTATACCAAGAAAGGTGACTGTCACAAGGGGACATTTTCTGCGTCTGGAGGAGAGGTTTTTCCACCAACATAGAAAAGGATTCTTTACTGTTAGGGCAGTGAGAATCTGGAATTCCTTGCCTGAGGTGATGGTGAACTCAGTCGGGTTCAAGAAAGGCTTAGATGTTTTCCTGGAGCGTAACAATATTGTATCTTAAAGTTATTAGGTTCTTTAGAAGGATGTAGATCTGACGATTTATTCTGACGGAATATAGGCTGAACTGGATGGACAAATGTCTTTTTTTCGGCCTTGCTAACTATGTTACAAGTAGCTGCTGGCCCGATTCTAAAACATCGGGTACTCTAGAATATGGCCAGCTGGAGATTTAAATAAAAAAAGTGATATACTCCTGATCCGACGGCCCCCGGACTGTGTCCCTCCTCTCCACGCTCCCGGCATCTTCCGTTCACAGCAATGCTTTGCGCCAAGGACTGCTGTTGACGTCACTCTCGTGAGAGCGCGACGTCAGCGGTCTTTGGCGCAAAGCCTTACTGGGAACGGAAGATGCTGGGAGTGTGGAGAGGAGAGGGAGAAAAAAATTCCGGAGGCCGTCGGAAGGTGAGTATATATATTTTTTATTTTAATTCTATTTTTTACACGTTTATGGTACCCATGGTCCAGAGGAGTCTCCTCTCCCCTGGACCCTGAGTACCGCTAGCCGGTCATCTCCCGGCTGCGTCGCTGCTGACGCCCGTGCGCCCGGAGATGACCCGTGGCAGCCGTCGGGAGATCAGCGGCTAGCACCGCTGATATCCCGACGGTAGCGGTGGCGTGCGTCGTCCTAATTGAGGACTGTGCCTGCGCACTTCGCCTGTTGCTGATTCGTTGCAGCCACCAGGCCTCGACCAATCAGCAACGCGGGATTTCGGTTACAGACAAACACCATAAGACGAATATATATATATATATATATATATATATATATATATATATATATATATATATGTATGTTAAATAATATAATGCTACTTTGGCGTTTAGGTTGATTACAGATGCATAACCCATAGTAACAAGTATTTCATTTTTTTTTTCTTAGCTTTGGATGTATGTGAAAAGTGGGGTGAAAGCCCTCCACTGCAACCTCGGCACATGAGGGAAGCTCTTAGGCGACTAAAGACCAAGGGGCAGATCCCAGATTCCAAATACAAGAAGATCTTGTTCAACTAGCATTGTTTTGTGAGACATTTTGCATCAGGAAACTGGTGTAGACATTCCTACTAATAAAGACTGTTTGGGGTCCAGGAATGGTGCAACTCTGGATGATATCTTGTGGCTTTTCTATGTCTTGGTGAATGAAACGATCAATCGTTGCATTACTACTTTTGTTTTTTTTCTCCAATATTATAAGTACTTATAAAGGGGTGTTTAAACTGTAAGATGATTGTGATTGAGCTTTCTTAAATTCTTGTTTCACACTAATCTTGCCATGTAAACAGGCTGCCAATCACAAAAGATCATTGATCTGTGTTGCATTGTGCTGTTTAAACAGGACTTGCACTGCTGCGGACTATGACAGGCTTTGTGCACTGACCAGACTAGAATAGTTAGCTCAGGACACAGTTTACTTTTGGTCTGCGTGTGTGAACAAGCATTTAACCCCTTCCTGAGCTGTGACACAGCGTATGCATCATGAAAGTCAGTGCCAATTCGACCCATGATGCATATGCTGTGTCATGACTTCATAGCCCCCGGGTCACTGAAAGGTCACCCGACCCGCAGTTACAGGGGCTTTGTACTTCACCTCCGGGGGTGGCTTAGCCCCCACGTGGCTACGATTGCTCAGATTGGCTGTTTCACTTTTGGAGTTGGGGTTGGAGTAGTGGTTGGGGTTGGAGTAGTGGTTGGGGTTGGAGTAGTGGTTGGGGTTGGAGTAGTGGTTGGGGTTGGAGTAGTGGTTGGGGTTGGAGTAGTGGTTGGGGTTGGAGTAGTGGTTGGGGTTGGAGTAGTGGTTGGGGTTGGAGTAGTGGTTGGGGATGGAGTTGGGGTTAGGGGTTGGCGTAGGGGTTGGCGTAGGGGTTGGCGTAGGGGTTGGCGTAGGGGTTGGCGTAGGGGATGGAGTAGGGGATGGAGTAGGGGATGGGGTTAGGGGGTTGGAGTAGGGGATGGGGTTAGGGGGTTGGAGTAGTGGTTGGAGTTAGTGGTTGGAGTAGTGGTTGGAGTAGTGGTTGGAGTAGTGGTTGGAGTAGGGGTTGGGGTTGGAGTTGGGGTTGGAGTAGTGGTTGGAGTAGGGGTTGGGGGTTGGAGTTGGGGTTAGGGGTTGGGGTTGGAGTTGGAGTAGTGGTTGGGGTAGTGGTTGGGGTTAGGGGTTGGAGTAGGGGTTTGGGTTGGAGTAGGGGTTGGAGGTTGGAGTTCATTTTCCCCTTCACTACTGAGGCCCGATGAACTCCCTCTTCTGGTAAGGAAGGGTAGTGAGCCTGATTATCAGTCACCTGAGCCTAATGATGATGACTGGCTGAGTGGAGTTACGGACTGGATATAAGGCTGCCGACGCCCTTCTGCCCTGCGGGTGATTTCTCTGTGGGATCCTTGGAGACCAGTCTGAATTCCTGCTCTTCTAAAGCTAAGTTTTTCTGCTCAAGCTTTTTGCATTTGTGTTTTGACTTTGTTTGCTTTGTTTTTCTGGATTTCTGCCATTCCTTGCTGGAGTGAGCTGAATTCCTTTAGCTCTGTCTTCTGAAGATACCGGAGTGCTGATTTAGTTTTGAAGCCTAGCTGCTTCAGGGTATTTTTTCATATCAGCTGTTGGCTTATGTCTTTTATAGGGTTTTGGCAGATTGCAGACAGCAACCGTCCTTTCCTGTCCTGTTTAGTTTTGCTTTGGCCCCATCATTTGCTCAAGCCTATCTTTCTATCTGTGTGTTTTTTCATCTTTCTTCACCGTCATTATATGTTGGGGGCTGCCTTTTACTTTGGGGTCTGCTCTGGGGCAGTTTAGATTTCCTTTTCTGTCTTTAGGCTATGTAGTTCTCCGGCTGTGATCGAGGGGTCTAGGGCACCGTGGGAACCCCCAACGGCTACTGCTAGTTGTGTTGATAGGTTCAGGGGTCTGCAATCTGATAGTTGCCAACTTCTCTGGTTTTCTGGACGTAGCTTCTATTTTTGTGTCTGCCTTCTACGGTGACTCATTCATAACAGAATCACCCGCCATACCGCAGATCCTAGGGTACTCAATAGCAGGAAAGAATTGTAAAAAAAAAAAAAAATTGTGTATATTTTTTCCTCTATATCTCTGGGGCCGTAGGGGGAATTTTTTTTTCTCTCAATGGAGATAAAGCAATTGTCTGATCGTGTGGAGCAGCTCGCTGCCGAAGTGCGGGGAATTTCCGCCTACCTTGCTCATTCACATGCTGCTGAACCAAAGATTCCTGCACCTGATGTATTTTTTGGGGATCGGTCTAAATTTTTGAATTTCAAAAATAATTGTAAATTATTTTTTGCCTTGAAGCCTAACTCGTCGGGGAGCTCCGCGCAGCAGGTTAAAATTGTCATCTCTTTGCTGTGTGGCGATCCCCAGGATTGGGCGTTTTCTTTGAAACCAGATGATCCTATTCTGACTAATGTGAACACATTTTTTCAAGCCTTGGGGTTGTTGTATGATGAACCTAATGCCATTGATCAGGCTGAAAAGACCCTGCTGGCATTGAACCAGGGTCGAGATTCTGCAGAATTGTACTGTCAAATATTCCGAAAGTGGGCGGTACTTACTACCTGGAATGATAATGCCTTGGCTGCTCTCTTTCGGAAGGGTTTGTCAGAAGCCGTAAAAGATACTATGGTGGGATTTCCTGTTCCCTCTGGTCTTGACGATTCTATGTCATTAGCCATTCAGGTTGATCGGCGTTTGCGCGAACGCAAAACTGCACGAGAGGTGTTGCCACCGGTTGAACAAATGTCTGAAACTATGCAATGTGATAGAGTTTTGTCCAGAGAGCAGCGTCAGGAGTTCAGAAGGCGTAATAAGTTGTGTTTTTTCTGTGGAGATGCCTCGCATATTATTTCTGTTTGTCCTAAACGAGAGAAACGCTTTGCACACACGTTTTCTGTTGGTAATGTTCAACCTAAGTTTCTTTTGGCTATTACTCTGATCTGCTCCCTGTCCACATTTTCCGCCAAGGCTTTTGTGGATTCGGGAGCAGCCCTAAACCTAATGGACTTGGATTTTGCTAAACGTTGTGGATTTCCGATGACACCTCTGCAGACGCCTATCCCTTTGAGGGGGATTGATGCTACTCCTTTGGCTAAAAATAAACCTCAGTTTTGGACCCAGGTGGTAATGCGGGTCGCCCCAGACCATCAAGAAAATTGCAGATTTTTGGTGTTGCATAATCTGCATGATACCATTGTTCTGGGGTTTCCCTGGTTACAAATTCATAATCCAGTTTTGGATTGGAAATCTGTGTCTGTGGTGAGTTGGGGTTGTCGGTGTGCCTTTAGTGAGGCTCCGGTGTTTTCCACCTCTCCTCAGTCGCATGATGATCCTGATTATTTGGCGGACTTTTATGATGTATTTAGTGAGAATGAGTCTGCGTCTCTGCCTCCTCATAGGAGTTATGACTGTGCAATTGAACTGAGCCCGGGGTGTAAATTTCCCAAGGGTCGGCTCTTCAATTTATCTGTACCCGAGCACGAGGCTATGCGATCCTATATTAAGGAGGCGTTGGAGAAGGGTCATATTAGACCATCCTCGTCACCCTTAGGTGCCGTTTTTTTTTTTTGTAGCCAAAAAGGATGGATCATTAAGACCTTGTATTGATTATCGTGCCCTCAACAAAATTACTGTTAAATATCAGTATCCGTTACCCCTGAATTCGGATCTATTCTCTAGAGTTAAAGGTGCTTGCTGGTTTACCAAGCTTGACCTCAGTGGGGCGTATAATCTTATTCGCATTAAGCATGGGGATGAATGGAAGACGGCGTTTAATACTCCGGAGGGACATTTTGAGTACCTGGTGATGCCTTTTGGGCTCACTAATGCCCCTTCTGTCTTCCAGTGCTTCATGAACGATATTTTCCGAGATTTTGTCGATAAATTTTTGATTATCTATCTGGATGATATTTTGATCTTCTCCAAGGATTGGGATTCTCATGTGGAACATATACGGACTGTGTTCCATATCTTGAGGGAGAATTCCCTGTATGTCAAAGGATCTAAATGCCTTTTTGGAGTACAGAGGATTTCTTTTTTGGGATTTATTTTGTCTCCGTCAACTATTGAAATGGACCCGGCCAAGGTACAGGCCATTTACGATTGGGTTCAGCCCACTTCTTTGAAGGCCCTCCAGAAGTTTTTGGGTTTTGCTAATTTTTATCGGAAATTTATAGCAAAATTTTCTAGTATAGCCAAGCCATTGACTGATCTGACTAAGAAGGGGGGGTGATGTGTTGAATTGGTCTCCGGAGGCTGTTTCTTCCTTTCAGGAGCTGAAGCGAAGATTCGCCTCCGCCCCGGTTTTGCGGCAACCTGATGTCTCACTCCCGTTCCAGGTAGAGGTGGATGCTTCTGAGATTGGTGCAGGAGCTGTTTTGTCCCAAAAGGATCCTGTAACATCTAAAATGAATCCCTGTGCTTTCTTTTCCCGAAAGTTCTCTCCATCTGAACGTAACTATGATGGATGTGGGGAATCGGGAACTGTTGGCCATGAAATGGGCATTTGAGGAGTGGAGACAATGGTTGGAGGGAGCTAAGCATCAAGTCGTGGTCCTCACTGACCACAAGAATTTGATTTACCTAGAGTCGGCTAAGCGCTTGAACCCTAGACAGGCTAGGTGGGCCTTGTTTTTTACACGTTTTGATTTTGTGGTTTCTTTTCTTCCTGGAACTAAGAATGTCAAGGCTGACGCCCTCTCTAGGAGCTTCTTTGCTGATTCTCCTGTGGTGACCAAGCCTGCTACCATCTTAGGCGAAGGGGTAGTTCTTTCTGCCATCTCGCACGATTTGAGACCTGCTCTGGAAGAGTTCCAGGAGGACAAACCTGAGCGTTATCCCAGCGGAAAGTTGTATGTTCCTGACCAGTGGAAGAAGAGAGTGATGTCTGAAGTTCATTGTTCTGCTTTGGCTGGTCATCCAGGTATTTTTGGTACTAGAGATCTGGTGAGTCGGTCCTTTTGGTAGCCCTCCTTGTCTCATGATGTCAGGAATTTTGTGCAGTCCTGTGGGACGTGCTCCCGGTCTAAATCGTGTTCTCGCTCTAGTGGGTTGTTGATGCCTTTGCCTGTCCCCAAGAGGCCATGGACCCATATTTCAATGGATTTCATCTCTGATATGCCTGTCTCTCAAAGGATGACTGTTATTTGGGTGATTTGTGATAGGTTCTCTAAGATGGTTCATCTTGTACCTCTCCCTAAGTTGCCGTCTTCCTCTGAGTTGGTGCCCTTGTTTTTTCAACAGGTGGTTCGCTTGCACGGGATTCCTGAGAACATTGTATCTGACAGAGGAGTTCAGTTTGTGTCTAGATTTTGGAGAACTTTCTGTTCCAAGCTGGGAATTCAGTTGTCCTTCTCTGCTTTTCACCCTCAGACCAATGGGCAGACAGAGAACAAACCAGACCTTGGAGTCATATTTGAGATGTTTTATTTCCGCTGATCAGGATGATTGGGTTTCATTTTTGCCCTTGGCCGAATTTGCTTTAAATAATAGAGCTAGTTCTGCCACTTTGATGTCACCTTTTTTTTGTAACTTTGGGTTTCATCCTCGATTCTCTTCAGGGCAGGTGGAGGCCTCTGCCTGCCCAGGTGTTGATACTGTGGTGGAGAGAATGCACCAGATCTGGGACCAAGTGGTGGATAAGTTATCTCTCTCCCAGGAAAAGGCCCAGCGGTTTTCCAACCGACATAGGACCATTGGTCCCCAGTTTAAAGTTGGTGATATGGTGTGGTTATCATCAAGAAATATTGCTATGAAGGTGGCTTTTCCTAAGTTCAAGCCTAGATTTATTGGACCTTACAAGATTTTGGAGATTATTAATCCTGTCTCTTCGTTTGGCTCTTCCTGTCACATTTAAAATCCATAATGTGTTTCATAAGTCCTTGTTGAAGAGGTTTGTTGAACCTGTTATTCCGGGGGTGCCACCTCCAGACCCTGTATTGGTTGAAGGTAACATGGAATATGAGGTAGAGAAAGTACTGGATTCTCGTCTGGCGAGACGGAGACTCCAGTATTTGGTTAAGTGGAAGGGTTATGGTCAGGAGGATAATTCCTGTGTCTCTGCCTCTGATATTCATGCCAAAAGATTGGTGCGTGCCTTTCATCGGGCTCACCCTGATCGCCCTGGTGGCGTGGTTGAGGGTTCGGTGACCCCTCCTCAAGGGGGAGGTACTGTTGTGAGTTCATTTTCCCCTTCACTACTGAGGCCCGATGAACTCCCTCTTCTGGTAAGGAAAGGTAGTGAGCCTGATTATCAGTCACCTGAGCCTAATGATGACTGGCTGAGTGGAGTTACGAACTGGATATAAGGCTGCCGACGCCCTTTTGCCCTGCGGGTGATTTCTCTGTGGGATCCTTGGAGACCAGTCTGAATTCCTGCTCTTCTAAAGCTAAGTTTTTCTGCTCAAGCTTTTTGCATTTGTGTTTTGACTTTGTTTGCTTTGTTTTTCTGGATTTCTGCCATTCCTTGCTGGAGTGAGCTGAATTCCTTTAGCTCTGTCTTCTGAAGATACCGGAGTGCTGATTTAGTTTTGAAGCCTAGCTGCTTCAGGGTATTTTTTCATATCAGCTGTTGGCTTATGTCTTTTATAGGGTTTTGGCAGATTGCAGACAGCAACCGTCCTTTCCTGTCCTGTTTAGTTTAGCTTTGGCCCCATCATTTGCTCAAGCCTATCTTTCTATCTGTGTGTTTTTTCATCTTTCTTCACCGTCATTATATGTTGGGGGCTGCCTTTTACTTTGGGGTCTGCTCTGGGGCAGTTTAGATTTCCTTTTCTGTCTTTAGGCTATGTAGTTCTCCGGCTGTGAACGAGGGGTCTAGGGCACCGTGGGAACCCCCAACGGCTACTGCTAGTTGTGTTGATAGGTTCAGGGGTCTGCAATCTGATAGTTGCCAACTTCTCTGGTTTTCTGGACGTAGCTTCTATTTTTGTGTCTGCCTCCTACGGTGACTCATAAGAGTTGGGGTTAGGGGTTGGCGGTTGAGTTGGGGTTAGGGGTTGGGGTTAGGGGTTGGAGTGGGGGTTTGGTTTAGGGGTTGCAGTGGGGGTTGGAGTTGGGGTTAGGGGTTGGAGTAGGGGTTGGGAGTTGGGGTTAGGGGTTGGGGTTGCGGTTAGGGGTTGCGGTTAGGGGTTGGGGTTAGGGGTTGGGGTTGGAGTAGTGGTTGGGGTTGGAGTAGTGGTTGGGGTTGGAGTAGTGGTTGGGGTTGGAGTAGTGGTTGGGGTTGGAGTAGTGGTTGGGGTTGGAGTAGTGGTTGGGGTTAGGGGTTGGGGTTAGGGGTTGGGGTTGGAGTAGTGGTTGGGGTTGGAGTAGTGGTTGGGGTTGGAGTAGTGGTTGGGGTTGGAGTAGTGGTTGGGGTTGGAGTTGGGGTTAGGGGTTGCAGTAGTGGTTGGGGTTAGGAGTAGGGGTTGGGGGTTGGAGTTGGGGTTGGAGTTGGGGTTGGAGTTGGGGTTGGAGTTGGGGTTGGAGTTGGGGTTGGAGTTGGGGTTGGAGTTGGGGTTGGAGTTGGGGTTGGAGTTGGGGTTGGAGTTGGGGTTGGGGTTGGGGTTGGGGTTGGAGTTGGAGTTGGAGTTGGGGTTAGAGTTGGGGTTAGAGTTGGGGTTAGGGGTTAGAGTTGGGGTTAGGGGTTAGAGTTGGGGTTAGGGGTTAGAGTTGGGGTTAGGGGTTGGAGTTGGGTTAGGGGTTGGAATTGGGGTTAGGGGTTGGGTTAGGGGTTGGAGTTGGGTTAGGGGTTGGGTTTGGGGTTAGGGGTTGGAGTAGGAATTGGGGTTAGGGGTTGGAGTAGGAATTGGGGTTAGGGTTTGGGGTTAGGGGTAGGGGTTGGAGTTGGAGTTTGGGGTTGGAGTTGGAGTTTGGGGTTGGAGTTGGAGTTTGGGGTTGGAGTTGGAGTTTGGGGTTGGAGTTGGAGTTTGGGGTTGGAGTTGGAGTTTGGGGTTGGAGTTGGGTTAGGGGTTGGAGTTGGGTTAGGGGTTGGAGTTGGGTTAGGGGTTGGAGTTGGGTTAGGGGTTGGAGTTGGGTTAGGGGTTGGAGTTGGGTTAGGGGTTGGAGTTGGGTTAGGGGTTGGAGTTGGGTTAGGGGTTGGAGTTGGGTTAGGGGTTGGAGTTGGGTTAGGGGTTGGAGTTGGGTTAGGGGTTGGAGTTGGGTTTGGGGTTGGAGTTGGGTTAGGGGTTTGGGGTTGGAGTTGGGTTAGGGGTTTGGGGTTGGAGTTGGGTTAGGGGTTTGGGGTTGGAGTTGGGTTAGGGGTTTGGGGTTGGAGTTGGGTTTGGGGTTGGAGTTGGGTTAGGGGTTTGGGGTTGGAGTTGGGTTAGGGGTTTGGGGTTGGAGTTGGGTTAGGGGTTTGGGGTTGGAGTTGGGTTAGGGGTTTGGGGTTGGAGTTGGGTTAGGGGTTTGGGGTTGGAGTTGGGTTAGGGGTTTGGGGTTGGAGTTGGGTTAGGGGTTTGGGGTTGGAGTTGGGTTAGGGGTTTGGGGTTGGAGTTGGGTTAGGGGGTTGGAGTTGGGTTAGGGGGTTGGAG
Organism: Dendrobates tinctorius; assembly: GCF_039654945.1. Classification (NCBI taxonomy): domain Eukaryota; kingdom Metazoa; phylum Chordata; class Amphibia; order Anura; family Dendrobatidae; genus Dendrobates; species Dendrobates tinctorius. The sequence goes on from NW_027361713.1 coordinate 18,935,723, forward strand.
TTGGGTTAGGGGGTTGGAGTTGGGTTAGGGGGTTGGAGTTGGGTTAGGGGGTTGGAGTTGGGTTAGGGGGTTGGAGTTGGGTTAGGGGTTTGGGGTTGGAGTTGGGTTAGGGGTTGGAGTTGGGTTAGGGGTTGGAGTTGGAGTTTGGGGTTAGGGGTTGGAGTAGAAATTGGGGTTGGGTTAGGGGTCGGAGTAGAAATTGGGGTTGGGTTAGGGGTTGGAGTTGGGTTAGGGGTTGGAGTTTGGGGTTAGGGGTTGGAGTAGAAATTGGGGTTGGGTTAGGGGTTGGAGTAGAAATTGGGGTTGGGTTAGGGGTTGGGGTTGGGTTAGGGGTTGGAGTTGGGTTAGGGGTTGGAGTTGGGTTAGGGGTTGGAGTTGGGTTAGGGGTTGGAGTTGGGTTAGGGGTTGGAGTTGGGTTAGGGGTTGGAGTTGGGTTAGGGGTTGGAGTTGGGTTAGGGGTTGGAGTTGGGTTAGGGGTTTGGGGTTGGAGTTGGGTTAGGGGGTTGGAGTTGGGTTAGGGGGTTGGAGTTGGGTTAGGGGGTTGGAGTTGGGTTAGGGGGTTGGAGTTGGGTTAGGGGGTTGGAGTTGGGTTAGGGGGTTGGAGTTGGGTTAGGGGTTTGGGGTTGGAGTTGGGTTAGGGGTTGGAGTTGGGTTAGGGGTTGGAGTTGGAGTTTGGGGTTAGGGGTTGGAGTAGAAATTGGGGTTGGGTTAGGGGTCGGAGTAGAAATTGGGGTTGGGTTAGGGGTTGGAGTTGGGTTAGGGGTTGGAGTTTGGGGTTAGGGGTTGGAGTAGAAATTGGGGTTGGGTTAGGGGTTGGAGTAGAAATTGGGGTTGGGTTAGGGGTTGGGGTTGGGTTAGGGGTTGGAGTTGGGTTAGGGGTTGGAGTTGGGTTAGGGGTTGGAGTTGGGTTAGGGGTTGGAGTTGGGTTAGGGGTTGGAGTTGGGTTAGGGGTTGGAGTTGGGTTAGGGGTTGGAGTTGGGTTAGGGGTTGGAGTTGGGGTTAGGGGTTGGAGTAGGTATTGGGGTTGGAGTTGGGGTTAGGGGTTGGAGTAGGTATTGGGGTTGGAGTTGGGGTTGGTTTTGGGGTTGGGGGTGTGTTGGTGTTAGGGGTGTGTTAGGGTTGGAGTTAGAATTGAGGGGTTTCCACTGTTTAGGCACATCAGGGGGTCTCCAAACGTGACATGGTGCCGCCATTGAGTCCAGCCAGTTTTGCGTTCAAAAAGTAAAACGGTGCTTCTTCCCGTCCAAGCCCCGATGTGTGCCCAAACAGTGGTTTACCCCAACATATGGGGTATCAGTGTACTCAGGAAAAATTGCACAACAACTTTGGGTGTCTAATTTCTCCTGTTACCCTTGGAAAAATAAAATTGGGGGCTAAAAAATTATTTTTGTGGGAAAAGATTTTTTTATTTTCACGTCTCTGCGTTATAAACTTCTGTAAAGTACTTGTGCTCACCAGACATCTAGATAAGTTCCTTGGAAGGTCTATTTTCCAAAATGGGGTCACTTGGGGGTTTCTAATGTTTAGGCACATCAGGGGCTCTGCAAAAGCTAACGACGACCGCAGACCGTTCCATCAAAGTCTGCATTTCAAAACGTCACTACTTCCATTCCGAGCCCTGAGTGTGCCCAAACAGTGGTTCCCCCCACATATGGGGTACCAGCGTACTCAAGACAAACTGATCAACAACTTTTGGGGTCCAATTTCTCCTGTTACCCTTGTGAAAATAAATTGCGAGCTAAAAAATCATTTTTTGAGGAAAAAAAATCATTTTTTATTTTCACAGCTTTGCGTTATTACCTGTGAAGCACTTGGGGGGTTCAAAGTGCTCACCACACATCTAGATAAGTTCCTTGGGGGGTCTATTTTCCAAAATAGGGTTATTTGTGGGGGAGCTCCAAAGTTTAGGCACACAGGGGCTCTCCAAACACGACATGGTGTCCGCTAATGATTGGAGCTAATTTTCATTACAAAAAGTCAAATGTCACTCCCCTTCTGAGCCCTGCCGTGCGCCCAAACAGTGGTTCCCCCCCACATATGGGGTACCAGCGTACTCAGGACAAACTGGACAACAACTTTTGTGATCCAATTTCTCCTGTTAGCCATGATGTGAAAATAAATAGCATGGTAAAAAATCATTTTTGAGGAAAAAAAATTATTTTTTATTTTCACTGCTCTGTGTTATAAACTTTTGTGAAGCACTTGGTGGTTCAAAGTGCTCACTACACATCTAGATAAGTTCCTTAAGGGGTCTAGTTTTCAAAATGTCACTTGTGGGGGTTTTTCACTGTTTAGGCACGCAGAGGCTCTCCAAATGTGACATGGTGTTCGATAATGATTGGAGCTAATTTTCCATTCAAATAGTCAAATGGTGATCCTTCCTTTCCGGACCCTTCCGTGTGCCCAGTGATTTATGACCACATGGAGTATCGGTGTACTCAGGAGAAATTGCCCAACAAATTTTAGGATCCATTTTATCCTGTTGCCCATGTGACAATAAAAAAAACTGAGGCTAAAAGAAATTTTTTCTGGAAAAAATTAAAATGTCCATTTTTTCCTTACACATTGCTTTAGTTCCTGTGAAGCACCTGAAGGATTAATCTTCTTGAATGTAGTTTTGAGTAGCTTGAGGTGTACAGTTTTTAGAATGGTGTCACTTTTGGGTATTTTCTACCATATAGACCCCTGTTATGAAAGAGTCACCGTAGGAGGCAAACACAAAAATAGAAGCTACGTCCAGAGAAGTTGGCCGCTATCAGATTGCAGACCCCTGAACCTTCCAACACAACTAGCAGTAGCCGTGGGGGGTTCCTACGGTGCCCTAGACGCCTCGATCACAGCCGGAGAGCTAGATAGCCTAAAGACAGAAAGGGAAATCTAAACTGCCCCAGAGCAGACCCCAAAGAAATAGGCAGCCCCCAACATATAATGATGGTGAAGCAAGATGAAAAAGCACTCACACAGATAGAAAGATAGGCTGAGCAAATGATGGGGCCCAAGCTAACTAAATAGGACAGGAAAGGAAGGTTGCTGTCTGCAATCTGCCAAAACCCTTTCAAAGACAATGGCCAACAGACTGATATGGAAAAAGACCCTGAAGACGCTAGGCTTCAAAAATACTATATCAGTACTCAGGTATTTTCTGAAGACAGAGCAAAAAGGAATTCAGCTCACCCCAGCAGGGAAAGGCAGAAATCCAGAAAAACAAAGTAAAACAAGGTCAAAACAGAAATGCAAAAGCAGAGCAGAAAACTTAGCTTTTGAGGAGCAGGACTTCAGACTGGTCTCCAAGAATCCCTGAGAGAAATCACCCGCAGGGCAGAAGGGCGTCGGCAGCCTTATATCCAGTCCGTAACTCCACTCAGCCAGTCATCCTCATTAGGCTCAGGTGCTTGATAATCAGGCTCACTACCTTCCTTTACCAGAAGAGGGAGTTCACCAGACCTCAGTAGCAAAGGGGAAAATGAACTTACAACAGACCCCTCAAAGTAACTTCAAATGTGAGGTGGTTCCTAAAAAAATGGTTTTGTAAATTTTGTTGTAAAAATGAGAAATCGCTTGTCAACTTTTAACCCTTATACAGTTGTGGCCAAAAGTATTGACACCCCTGCAATTCAGTCAGATAATACTCAGTTTCTTCCTGAAAATTATTGGAAACACAAATTCTTTGGTATTATTATCTTCATTTAATTTGTCTTAAATGAAAAAACACAAAAAGAATTGTCCTAAAGCCAAATTGGATATAATTCCACACCAAACAAAAGTATTGGCACTGTTAAAAAATCATGTGATGCTTCTCTAATTTGTGTAATTAACAGCACCTGTAACTTACCTGTGGCACCTAACAGGTGTTGGCAATAACTAAATCACACTTGCAGCCAGTTGACATGGATTAAAGTTGACTCAACCTCTGTCCTGTGTCCTTGTGTGTACCACATTGAGCATGGAGAAAAGAAAGACCAAAGAACTGTCTGAGGACTTGAGAAACCAAATTGTGAGGAATCATGAGCAATCTCAAGGCTACAAGTCCATCTCCAAAGACCAGAATGTTCCTGTGTCTACCGTGCGCAATGTCATCAAGAAGTTTAAAGCCCATGGCACTGTGGCTAACCTCCCTAGATGTGGATGGAAAAGAAAAATTGGCAAGAGATTTCAACGCAAGATTGTGCGGATGTTGGATAAAGAACCTCAACTAACATCCAAATAAGTTCAAGCTGCCCTGCAGTCCGAGGGTACAACCGTGTCAACCCGTACTATCCGTCGGCGTCTGAATGAAAAGGGAATGTATGGTAGGAGACCCAGGAAGACCCCACTTCTTACCCCGAGACATAAAAAAGCCAGACTGGAATTTGCCAAAACTTACCTGAAAAAGCCTATGGCCTCTTTCACACTTCAGTTTTTTGTGTCAGTTAAAATCCGTCAAAAGGACGGATAGCAGATCCGTTTTAGTACTGATGACAACGGATGCCAACCGTCCGTTTTTTTTGACGGATCCGCCAAATGAAGAATGTTATAGGAATTGCAGCCTGGAGAGAGAGAGAATTTTTTTTTTTTACCCGGCACCCAGACAGAATTTCGGGTTAAATCAGTGTGTGGAGGATCCGCCGGCCAAAAAAAGTTGCAAGCTCCATTTGGAAATCTTTGAGGATGTTGACGGCCAGCAACATTTTGGCGGATCCGCACAAAAACGGATGTAACGGAATGCAATCCGTCAAGATCCGCCAATAATGAAAGTCAATGGGGAAAAAAACGGATCCGCAAAGAAAAATGTCGGATCCGTTTTTTTCCAAATCGGCGGATCTTGACTGATTGTCAAAAAACGGAAGTGTGAAAGAGGCCTATAACGTTTTGGAAGAATGTTCTCTGATCAGATGAGACAAAAGTAAAGCTTTTTGGGCAAAGGCATCAACATAGCTTACAGGAGAAATAAAGAGGCAATGAAAAGAACACGGTCCCTACAGTCTAACATGGCGGAGGTTCCCTGATGTTTTGGGGTTGCTTTGCTGCCTCTGGCACTGGACTGCTTCACCGTGTGCATGGCATTATGAAGTCTGTAGACTACCAACAAATTTTGCAGCATAATGTAGGGCCCAGTGTGAGAAAGCTGGGTCTCCCTCAGAGGTCATGGGTCTTCCAGCAGGACAATTACCCAAAACACACTTCAAAAAGCACTAGAAAATGGTTTGAGAGAAAGCACTGGAGACTTCTAAGGTGGCCAGCAATGAGTCCAGACCTGAATTCCATAGAACACCTGTGGAGAGATCTAAAAATGGCAGTTTTTAGATCTGTCTAAAAACTTTTAAGTCAATACTTTTGGCCACAGCTGTAACTTCCTAATAATAAAATTTTTTTTACCAAAATTGTGCTGATGTAAAGTAGACATGTGGGAAATGTTATTTAGTAACTATTTTGTGTCACATAACTCTCTGGTTTAACAGAATAAAAATTGAAAATTGCGAAATTTTTGCCAAATATCTTATTTTTTTTTTCACAAATAAACGCAAAATTTATCGACCTAAATTTACCACTAACATGAAGCCCAATATGTCACGAAAAAAACAATCTCAGAATCGCTATGATCCGTTGAAGCGTTCCAGAGTTATTACCTATTAAAGGGACACTGGTCAGAATTGCAAAAAATGGCCAAGTCATTAAGGTCAAAATAAGCTGGGTCATGAAGGGGTTAAAGAGCGTATTTAAACCAATTGTGCAGCTGGTCGGTCTTTTGCATTACAAAGATGGGCACCTCTGTCTTTTTGCATCTACTCCAGGTTTTACCAAATACTGATGCAAAATACAGTGCCTTGCGAAAGTATTCGGCCTCCTGGAACTTTTCAACCTTTTCCCACATATCATGCTTCAAGCATAAAGATACCAAATGTAAGTTTTTGGTGAAGAATCAACAACAAGTGGGACACAATTGTGAAGGTGAACAAAATTTATTGGTTACTTTAAATTTTTGTGGAAAGTCAAAAACTGAAAAATGGGGCGTGCAATATTATTCGACCCCTTTACATTCAGTGCAGCAAACTCACTCCAGAAGTTCATTGTGGATCTCTGAATGATCTAATGTCCTAAATGACTAATGACAAATATAATCCACCTGTGTGTAATCAAGTCTGCATAAATGCACCTGTTCTGTGCTAGTTTCAGGGTTCTGTTTGATGCACAAAGAACATCATGAAGACTAAGGAACACAACAGGCAGGTCCGTGATACTGTTGTGGAGGAGTTTAAAGCCGGATTTGGATACAAAATGATTTCCAAAACTTTAAACATCTCAAGAGCACTGTGCAAGCGATCATATTAAAATGGAAGGAGTATCATACCACTGCAAATCTACCAAGACCCGGCCGTCCCTCTAAACTTTCATCTCAAGCAAGGAGATGACTGATCAGAGATGCAGCCAAGAGGCCCGTGATCACTCTGGGTGAACTGCAGAGATATACAGCTGAGGTGGGACAGTCTATTCATAGGACAACAATCTGTCGTACACTGCACAAATCTGGCCTTTATGGAAGAGTGGCAAGAAGAAAGCCATTTCTCAAAGATATCCATAAAAAGTGTTTAAAGTTTACAACAAGCCACCTGGGAGACACACCAAACGTGGAAGATGGTGCTCTGGTCAGATGAAACCAAAATCGAACTTTTTGGCAACAATGCCAAACGATATGTTTGGCACACCCTGAACACACCATCCCCACTGTCAAACATGGTGGTGGCAGCATCATAGGGCCTGCTTTTCTTCAGCAAGGACAGGTAAGATGGATGGAGCCAAATACAGGACCATTCTTGAAGAAAACCTGTTGGAGTCTGCAAAAGACCTGAGACTGGGACAGAGATTTGTCTTCCAACAAGATAATGATCCCAAACATAAAGCAAAATCTACAATGGAATGGTTCACAAATAAACGTATCCAGGTGTTAGAATGGTTAGTCAAAGTCCAGACCTGAATCCAATCGAGAATCTGTGAAAAGAGCTGAAAACTGCTGTTCACAAACGATCTCCATCAAACCTCAATGAGCTCGAACTGTTTGCCAAGGAAGAATGGGCAAGAATTTCAGACTCTCGATGTACAAAACTGATGAAGACATACCCCAAGTGACTTGCAGCTGTAATCGCAGCAAAAAGTGGCGCAACAAAGTATTAAGTTAAAGGGGCCGAAATAATATTGCACGCCCCACTTTTCAGTTTTTGAATTTCCACAAAAATTTAAAATAACCAATAAATTTTGTTAAACTTCACAATTGTGTTCCACTTGTTGATTCTTCACCAAAAATTTACACTTGGTATCTTTGTTTGGAGCATATGTGGGAAAAGGTTGAAAGTTCCAGGGGGCTGAATACTTTTGCAAGGCACTGTACTTGACAAACAACTTTGATAGGAAAGTGTCTCCTACGTCTGAATATTCACTGTTATGATTGAGTCACCGTAGGAGGCAGACACAAAAATAGAAGCTACGTCTAGAAAACCAGAGAAGTTGGCAACTATCAGATTGCAGACCCCTGAACCTATCAACACAACTAGCAGTAGCCGTGGGGGGTTCCTACGGTGCCCTAGACCTCTCGACCACAGCCGGAGAGCTAAATAGCCTAAAGACAGAAATCTAAACTGCCCCAGAGCAGACCCCAAAGTAAAAGGCAGCCCCCAACATATAATGACGGTGAAGCCAGATGAAAAAAACACTTACACAGATAGAAAGATAGGCTGAGCAAACGATGGGGCCGAAGCTAACTAAACAGAACAGGAAAGTAAGGTTGCTGTCTGCAATCTGCCAAAACCCTATCAAAGACATAAGCCAACAAGCTGATATGGAAAAAGACCCTGATGCAGCTAGGCTTCAAAAACTAAATCAGCACTCAGGTATTTTCAGAAGACAGAGCTAAAGGAATTCAGCTCACCCCAGCAGGGAATGGCAGAAATCCAGAAAAACAAAGCAAAACAAAGTCAAAGCACAAATGCAAAAAGCCGAGCAGAAAACAGCTTTAGAAGAGCAGGAATTCAGACTGGTCTCCAAGGATCCCACAGAGAAATCACCCGCAGGGCAGAAGGGCGTTGGCAGCCTTATATCCAGTCAGTAACTCCACTCAGCCAGTCATCATCATTAGGCTCAGGTGTTTGATAATCAGGCTCACTACCTTTCTTTACCAGAAGAGGGAGTTCATCGGGCCTCAGTAGTGAAGGGGAAAATGAACTCACAACAATTCACCTCCTGTAGGCATACACTCTGGAGAATGATGCATGTCAGACGGCACATTCGCTCTGCCGGCACCATTACAATCTATTGTCCTGTCGGTTCACATGTCTGAACCCCGTTTTGCGAGGAGATTCTCTGACCCACAAACACAATGTGAAAGCACCCTTATGGTCGAGTGAGCAGATCATGTATGCTTGTTCATGATGCTGCTCCTCTGACAGTAGAGACACTTGTATCCAGCAGTGTGTCATCAGGCTGTAACCCATCCTGAAATATGTGACTGGCTATTATCACATTCTTTGATAACCCCTTGAAAGTATTTTGTAAAGATAAACCGTAAGCACATGTTTACCTACCAATTGCAAATAGAAAATACCAGCAAAAAACAAATGCCCATTCTACAAGGCGACTCAATATAATACTACAGTAAAGGAGGAACAACGAGTATATGTAGCCAAAAATGCAATGAAATAATTGTATTTATCAAAAGATTAGACTTTAATAAATATTTGTAATACAAACATCATATATTAAACAACATACATGGGCAGATATCAATGTCATGTGACTAACTCCATGGGTCAATATAATGACCAAGAGAAGCGGGACCCAAAATATGAATAACACATGCACTGTTCAAAAAGATCATTTAAGAGGGTTAAAGTATGTTTAGAAACACATGTTATCCAGTAATAGGGATTTAAACAATAATAACTTCCCCAAAGCTCATAATTCCTATACCGCTAGGTAAACAACCTCCCATAGACACAAAATAGCGCCTTTACAATCCAGTGCATGGTAGAGAAAAAATATATAATAAGATTGGTGCAAAATAATTACCCATAGTGGTGTATATGGAGTCCCGTCTGGACCTTGGTCATGTACCCCGACGCGCGTTTCACGATGTCGCTTCCTCAGGGGGCGTGGCCTAATCCCGGTCTCGGTCGGGCTTTTATGACAAATGAATCCGGTCATGTGACTAAAGCGTGAGGTGAAAAAAGTGCGCTGACATGGAACACAAACGTGTGCTGTCCACTGCATCCAAACCTCGGTCTCGGCTCACACAGAGTGGTCACATGATGGGGCTGGTACCAAGCACCCATTCACGTCACACACTTGCGGCGTTATACCGAGGGTAAATGCAATGGAACTTTATGAATAAAAAATAGATATAAAATGGTGATGAGCTTAATGCAAAGTAAAACAATAACAAAAAATAGTGCCGTAACGAAAGTGAAAGTGAAATCTAATTTTATTGATTATATATAAATATGCATAAATAAATATACGTGGATAAATTATGCCTTAATAGAACAAAGCATAAGTGATGCAAAGTGACAAATTATGATATGACATATGCACAATGTATGCTGTTCATCTCATATGCTCTCTCATAACAAGTGGAACATGCATATTACCAATCATACATACAATATATTAAAAAGACTTCTATGCATACATATGCTCAAGACAATAATAATCAAATGATATAATCATTTGAGCAATAATGGAACTATATATATATATATATATATATATATATATATATATATATATATATATTTTTTTATTTCTCTTATTTCACTTGAGACATTTTTAACAATGCAACAGGTTTCATGTTACTAAATTACATAAAAATCCCAAAAACAGGGTGAAATATTAGTAGAGAACTTTGTTATATCTTTTGATACATTCCTTCCCATGAAGTAATAATCCCCACTATCTTCATTATTTCTTTCTTCATTTCAAGTTTCATTTTTCTTATTTTCATCTTTATTGCTCACTAGTGAAAAAATTACACGAAAAAGATATCCATATGCCAGCAATAGAGAATATAGAACGTGAGGCGCTTATGGCACTTGAGGATCTTCTGGAAGAACAATCTTCAGGTACAAAAAATATTTTTCCTCAAAATTGCTATCCCAGATCGACTAGGTTTCCCCCTTTGTCTCTGTGTCCGGCGGTGGAAGTCTTCACAAAAATGGTATTACAGGACTTCCAAAATATATCCAGTAGACGTAGAAGTGACAACTTGACGTCTAAACAAAGATTTGCTCTTGAGAAATTAAGGACATATGACGATATTGTTATAAAACCAGCAGACAAGGGGGGAAACATAGTCTTGTGGCCCAAGGACCTTTATGAGAGAGAGGCACTTAGACATCTGAAAGATAAACATATCATAAATTGGACTACAATCCCATTGACAAATTCAAACATGAATTGGAAGTTATTCTAATGAATGCGTTTGAGAAGGGAATAATACCCAAAAAAATTGTGGATGGACTTCTAATTAAAAAACCCAAAGTTCCGACTTTGTATTTTATCCCCAAAATACACAAAACTCCCATTGACCCTCCTGGCCGTCCGATTGTCTCGGGGGTGGGGGGTTTAAGCGATCCTATTTGTAAGTTTGTTGACTTCTATTTAAAACCTATTGTGGAGTCGCTTCCCTCCTATGCCCGGGACACATCGGACGTCCTATGTAGGATCAATGGGATTCATTTGGAGGAAGATATGTGGTTGGTGGTTGCTGATATAGAGTCTCTTTACACATGTATTCGGCATGATGATGGTTTACGGGCGGTTCGCTTCTTCTTAGATGCAAGCAACTGGGATGATGCTATTTGTGATCTTGTTGAATTGTTGACATTCATTCTGACTAAAAATTTTTTTGTCTTCAAGGATATCTTTTATCTGCAACAACGCGGCACTGCCATGGGCGCGGCCTGTGCGCCTTCTTTCGCCAACCTCTTCCTGGGTTTCTGGGAAAGGGAGGTTTTTGGTGGGGGAGGTGCGTGGGTCGCTGACCATGTGCAGTGCTGGCTGCGCTATATTGATGATTTATTCATCATATGGCAAGGATCAGAGGACATGTTGCATAAATTTATGCAGCAATTGAATGTTAATGAGTATAATATCAAATTGACCTACCAAGTGAGTAAAGTGGCGGTGGACTTCCTGGACATAAAGATTGAGGTGGATGAGAATCGTTATTTGCAGACTGATGTGTACAGGAAGCCCACAGCTGTTAACTCTCTATTACATGCGGATTCAAGTCATCCCCACTCTACAATAAATGCCATCCCGGTGGGTCAGCATCTGAGGATGAAGCGTATCTGCTCTTCAACTGCCAGATTTGAATTGCAAGCGGAGGATTTGAAATCTAGATTTAAAGCAAGGGGATACAGTAACAGATCCATTAGGAGAGGATATGAAAGGGCTAAATATCAATCAAGAGAGAATCTGTTATGCCCACGGACTAAGACGAATAAAGATAAAGATATTGTCCGTTTCATATCCACATATAATGGAGAATGGGTCTCAATGAGAAATTGTTTACAAAAACATTGGGACATTCTCCTAATGGATCCAATTTTATCGAAATATTTGACTAAGTATCCATCTATGACTTCCAGACGTGGTAGAAATTTAAAAGATTTGCTTGTATCAAGCCATTATGTCCCAACGCCTAAGCAAAATATTTTTGGTTCACATGGTCTACCCAGGGGATGCTTCCCATGTGGCAACTGCATAGCTTGCAGTAATGTTTGTCGTATAACAAAATTTGCATCGTCAGACGGCAAAAATATTTTTTCTATTAATTCTCATATTACCTGTGGAACTACCCAGGTAATATATTACGCAAGATGCAGTTGTCCTAAAGTATACATAGGAATGACATCCAGACGCCTGGGCACACGAACGCGGGAACATGTACGTGATATAATGGCAGCTGAAAGTGCCACTGATATAGCACAATTAAAAACTTTACCGCGTCATTTTTTGCAGTTCCACAAATGTGATCCTTAGGCCTCTTTCACACTTCAGTTTTTTGCATCAGTTATAATCCGCCAAAAAGGCGGACAAGCGGATCCGTTCTCAACTGATGTGAACGGATGGCACAGGATCCGTTTTCAGACGGATCCTGAAAATGAAGAAATTTAAAGGAATCGCTGGCTGGGAAGAGAGAGAGAGAGAGAGAGAGAGAGAGAATTTTTTTTTTTGGTCCGGCACCCAGAAAGAAATTCGGGTTAAATCAGTGTTTGCAGGATCCGCCAGAGAAAAAAACGTTACAAGCTCCGTTTTGAAATTTTTGAGGATGGTGACGGACAGCAACTTTTGGCGGATCCTCACAAAAAACGGATGCAACGGACAGCAATCCGTCACAATCCGCCATTTATGCAAGTCAATGGGAAAAAAACGGATCCTCAAAAAAATTTTGAGGATCCGTTTTTTTTTTCACAACCTGGCGGATTGTGACTGATTGTAAAAAACGGAAGTGTGAAAGAGGCCTAAGTCTCTCTCGGTGCGGGGAATTGATCATGTCCAATGTGGAATTAGAGGAGGCGATATTCAATGCCTCCTTGCACAAAGAGAGTGCAAGTGGATCACAATACTGGACACTATGACCCCTAGGGGTCTCAATGAGACTCATGGGTTTTCTTCCTTTTTATAAAAATACGTACTTTTTATTTTGTCTGAGGTACATTATCTCTACCTGTTACCGTTGGTTTTTATAATAATTTTTTGTCTTGGTTGTTTTTATTTTTAGTTGACGGTGTGCGATGGATTTGTGCATCATTTGCCTCAGCAATGTTTTTGATAATATTATCTCACTAGTGAGCAATAAAGATGAAAATAAGAAAAATGAAACTTGAAATGAAGAAAGAAATAATGAAGATAGTGGGGATTATTACTTCATGGGAAGGGATGTATCAAAAGATATAACAAAGTTCTCTACTAATATTTCACCCTGTTTTTGGGATTTTTATGTAATTTAGTAACATGAAACCTGTTGCATTGTTAAAAATGTCTCAAGTGAAATAAGAGAAATAAATATATATATATAGTTCCATTATTGCTCAAATGATTATATCATTTGATTATTATTGTCTTGAGCATATGTATGCATAGAAGTCTTTTTAATATATTGTATGTATGATTGGTAATATGCATGTTCCACTTGTTATGAGAGAGCATATGAGATGAACAGCATACATTGTGCATATGTCATATCATAATTTGTCACTTTGCATCACTTATGCTTTGTTCTATTAAGGCATAATTTATCCACGTATATTTATTTATGCATATTTATATATAATCAATAAAATTAGATTTCACTTTCACTTTCGTTACGGCACTATTTTTTGTTATTGTTTTACTTTGCATTAAGCTCATCACCATTTTATATCTTTTTTATTCATAAAGTTCCATTGCATTTACCCTCGGTATAACGCCGCAAGTGTGTGACGTGAATGGGTGCTTGGTACCAGCCCCATCATGTGACCACTCTGTGTGAGCCGAGACCGAGGTTTGGATGCAGTGGACAGCACACGTTTGTGTTCCATGTCAGCGCACTTTTTTCACCTCACGCTTTAGTCACATGACCGGATTCATTTGTCATAAAAGCCCGACCGAGACCGGGATTAGGCCACGCCCCCTGAGGAAGCGACATCGTGAAACGCGCGTCGGGGTACATGACCAAGGTCCAGACGCGACTCCATATACACCACTATGGGTAATTATTTTGCACCAATCTTATTATATATTTTTTCTCTACCGTGCACTGGATTGTAAAGGCGCTATTTTGTGTCTATGGGAGGTTGTTTACCTAGCGGTATAGGAATTATGAGCTTTGGGGAAGTTATTGTTTAAATCCCTATTACTGGATAACATGTGTTTCTAAACATACTTTAACCCTCTTAAATGATCTTTTTTGAACAGTGCATGTGTTATTCATATTTTGGGTCCCGCTTCTCTTGGTCATTATATTGACCCATGGAGTTAGTCACATGACATTGATATATGCCCATGTATGTTGTTTAATATATGATGTTTGTATTACAAATATTTATTAAAGTATAATCTTTTGATAAATACAATTATTTCATTGCATTTTTGGCTACATATACTCGTTGTTCCTCCTTTACTGTAGTATGTTTACCTACCAGTTGCATAAAAGCAACCCACAAATGCTGGTATTCCATTTATTAGGTTAGACTACGAAGAGTCAACGTTGTGGAATGTTTAACATTAAGATGCCCTGCAACTTATGACTAGTGCATATATATTTGTATTAATATTACTTAATTTTTTTAATCACATTAAAATTAATTTTACATATGTTAAATTTGGCTCATAAAATAGCAGCTTTCAGTTTGCAATCTTCATTTAGTTTCAGATTCCCTAATATGCAATTTTCAGCATGATTCAAGTTTCAGAGTTCTTTCCTGGTTGTGAGGTTTACGTGTATCCAGGGTGTTTTTTTTTTTTTTATTTCGTTTATTAACTGTATAAAATACACACATGAATACAGCCAAAGTGATACATATGCATTTGTCCAAGCAACTATAAAGGAACAGCAACCTTACATATTAGTGCCTTAGTGCAACTATTGAACTCATAAGTCCAAGTATTGTTGCAGTGTTAATAAACCAAATCAACAAATGAGCAAAACATTTTGTTAATATCCATTTGGCGATATACATCTCAAAATGACACTACATATCTAATTATCCTACAACTACTACTAACACACTGCCAAACATATTTATGCAGTATTAATACAGTCATATGTAAAAGTTTGGGCACCCCTATTAATGTTAACCTTTTTTCTTTATAACAATTTTGTTTTTTGCAACAGCTATTTCAGTTTCATATATCTAATAACTGATGGACTCAGTTATATTTCTGGATTCAAATGAGGTTTATTGTACTAACAGAAAATGTGCAATCTGCATTTAAACAAAATTTGACCGGTGCAAAAGTATGGGCACCCTTATCATTTTCTTGATTTGAACACTCCTAACTACTTTTTACTGACTTCCTGAAGCACTAAATTGGTTTTGTAGCCTCATTGAGCTTTGAACTTCATAGCCAGGTATATCAAATCATGAGAAAAGGTATTTAAGGTGGCCACTTGCAAGTAGTTCTCCTATTTGATTCTCCTATGAAGAGTGGCATCATGGGCTCCTCAAAACAACTGTCAAATGATCTGAAAACAAAGATTATTCAACATAGCTTTTCAGGGGAAGGATACAAAAAGTTGTCTCAGAGATTTAACCTGTCAGTTTCCACTGTGAGGAACATAGTAAGGAAATGGAAGAACACAGGTACAGTTCTTGTTAAGCCCAGAAGTGGCAGGCCAAGAAAAATATCAGAAAGGCAGAGAAGAAGAATGGTGAGAACAGTCAAGGACAATCCACAGACCACCTCCAAAGACCTGCAGCATCATCTTGCTGCAGATGGTGTCACTGTGCATCGGTCAACAATACAGCGCATGCATAACGCCTTTTTGTATGACCAAACAACTCAATCTTTGTTTCATCAGTCCACAGGACCTTCTTCCAAAATGTAACTGGCTTGTCCAAATGTGCTTTTGCATACCTCAGGCGACTCTGTTTGTGGCGTGCTTGCAGAAACGTCTTCTTTCGCATCACTCTCCCATACAGCTTCTCCTTGTGCAAAGTGCGCTGTATTGTTGACCGATGCACAGTGACACCATCTGCAGCAAGATGATGCTGCAGGTCTTTGGAGGTGGTCTGTGGATTGTCCTTGACTGTTCTCAGCATTCTTCTTCTCTGCCTTTCTGATATTTTTCTTGGCCTGCCACTTCTGGGCTTAACAAGAACTGTACCTGTGTTCTTCCATTTCCTTACTATGTTCCTCACAGTGGAAACTGACAGGTTAAATCTCTGAGACAACTTTTTGTATCCTTCCCCTGAAAAGCTATGTTGAATAATCTTTGTTTTCAGATCATTTGACAGTTGTTTTGAGGAGCCCATGATGCCACTCTTCATAGGAGAATCAAATAGGAGAACTACTTGCAAGTGGCCACCTTAAATACCTTTTCTCATGATTTGATATACCTGGCTATGAAGTTCAAAGCTCAATGAGGCTACAAAACCAATTTAGTGCTTCAGGAAGTCAGTAAAAAGTAGTTAGAAGTGTTCAAATCAAGAAAATGATAAGGGTGCCCATACTTTTGCACCGGTCAAATTTTGTTTAAATGCAGATTGCACATTTTCTGTTAGTACAATAAACCTCATTTGAATCCAGAAATATAACTGAGTCCATCAGTTATTAGATATATGAAACTGAAATAGCTGTTGCAAAAACCAAAATTGCTATTAAGAAAAAAGGTTAACATTAATAGGGGTGCCCAAACTTTTACATATGACTGTAGCTATATCGCTATATAGCGATGCCATAAGGTAACCTAAAATATTTTAACCATAGTATTTACGGTGCTACTGAACCACTACGCACTAGAATGAGGAGAGGAGTTCCCTCTATCCCAAATTTTATCAAATTTCCCTGGACAGCCCCGGTTCTGATATAGCGTTCGTTCAAATGGTATAATTGAATTTACCAATTCAATCCACGCCCTGAGAGAAGGATGCACACCACCCATCCACATTAATGCCAGCATACAGAGCAGAAATGAGAGCCAGGGGCCCTTTCAACTTAAGGATTTCTATTAAAGGAAAAGATGAGGTGGTCTGGATCCCGCCCACAGATCGTAAATGTGACTGAATAGCTGAAGGTGGCGAAAAAATTGGGACTTAGGGATATTGTTTTTAGATTGAATTTGTTCAAAGGACATTAGGACACCATTTACATATAAATCTCTGATTGAGAAAACACTGTGCGCAATCCAGAAGTAAGTGGATGGGTGGTTCAGAAGCATCGGGAAATATGCATTATTCCATAATGGCATTTTGGTTACAATATCCTCAAAGTGGACCACCTTTTTAATCTGTCTCCAAACTGACCTTGCCAATCGGAGTAAAGGCAATAATCTGGGGATGCCAGGTTTTTTCATTTCCAAAAAAACCCAGCGGGCAGTCAATTCTCACAGTGTGGGCAAGGTGACTTTTGGAATTAGGCAGTAGACTATAAGACATCCATTTACTCAAGGCTTTAACCTGCCCGGCAAGATCATATAAATAGAAATCCGACAGAGCTGTCCCGCCCATTATCTCTGTAAAGAAGATAATTTAAGTTTTCCACCATATAAAAGATGTAGTTAAACAATTTAAACCTGCAAAAAAGGTCTTGGGGATCAGCACCGCATTGCGTTGGAGGGAATAGCTAAGGTTAGGGAGTAGAATCCTCTTAATGAGGTTTATACGGCCAGCCACAGACAGCGGGAGTTTACTCCAGGATGCAGTCTTAATCCTAACTGGTTCCAATAGTGGAAGGATATTAAATTGTAGGTCAAGTTGACTTTTTTGGGATATCAATTCCTAGATATTTAAAATATGACACTATAGGCAATGAAGATAAAGTATCCAGGTGGGCTCCCAGTTTATGAGAAAGGGGCAACAAGGCAGACTTCTCCCAGTTAATGTATAGACCCGAATATTTACTGAATTTATCAATGGTATTGATCACATGTGGCAGTCTCCTCCACGCCATCCATGAATATCACCATATCTGCATAGAGGCCTATAGTATCTAGACGATCCGCTATGTTTATGCCTTTAATATTTGGAGAGGACCTTACGCGTATTGCCAATGCCTCGATCACAATGGCAAAGAGGGCAGGGGAGAGAGGGGGCATCCCTGCCGCGTCCCTCTAGACACGGAAAGTGGTTACGATATGGAGTTGTTTATAATTATACGGGCCTTTAGGACTTGCGTAAATTGCGCCAATCCATTTTTTAAATCTATGTCCGAAACCATATTTCTGTAAACACGCAAATAGGAAAGGCCACTCAAGGGAGTCAAAGGCCTTAGCAGCGTCTAACGACACCAGAGTCCAAGAATTGTCCGGCACCAAATAACTATACTGAACCACCGAGTGGACCCGCCTAATATTAATGGAGGTGCTTTTGCCAGGCATGAAACCAGTTTGGTCAGGGTGTATGAGAGCCAATATAACCAAGTTCAATCTAAGCCAGTACCTTAGTGAAAATTTTATAATCTACATTTACCAGTGATATGGGGCGGTATGATCCACATTCAAGGGAGGGGGTCCTTCCCTTTTTTTTATGACAATATTTGCTTTGTAGAAGGAACCTGGCGTACACCCCCCTCCAGATCCCCTGAAACACCTCTAAGAGAAGTGGCGCCAACACATCTTTATACTTTCTATATAGTTCAATTGGGAACCCATCCGGTCTAGGAGCCTTCCCAGAGGCCATATCTATCATAGCACCCTTCATTTCCTCTATAGTAAAATCAGTGTCCAGAAGGACTTTCTGAGTAGAGTCCAATGAGGGGAATTTTATGTCTGACAGATGATCCAGACATTCTGGGACATGAAAACCACTCCTAGACGTTTATAATGTGTTTATAATAGTTAAAAAAGCAATGAATTATATCCTCAGTTGAGGTTGCTATTAAATTATCTGGTTTTCTGATTTGGAGTATAGTGTTAGAAGAGTTGTGCTGGCGTACCAAGAAGGCCAAAAATGTATCTGCCTGATTTCCCAATTCAAAATAGGACAAATGGGTAAAAAATAATTTACATTTCGATTTGGTATCCATATATTGGGAATATAACCTATGGGAAGACAAAAATGTGATTCTACTTTCAGTAGTCTGACTGGATATATAAGCTGTTTCTGAATCCTTCAGCCGTCGTTCCATTTCATCATCCTCCCCCGAAGTCACCTTTTTAATATGAGATTGTAGATGACAAGCATCCTCTCAAGCACGCCTTAGGGGCTTCCCAAAACAGATTACATCCTGAACCCCGAGATATTAATGAGACAAAACTGTTTAACTGATCCACAGTTCTATCATTAGATCCTATTTGCTTTAGGCAGAATGGATTTAGCTTCCAAAATATAGTGTTGTTCAACTGACCAAAACTCAGTCTAAGTATAATCGGACTGTGATCCGAGATCCCCTTATTGCCATGTTTTATGTCGCCCACCCACACCGCTAGATTGCTGGAGACAAATATGTAATCTATACGAGATAGTGTGCGTTTGGTAGACGAGTGACAAGTGTACTCCTGTGCTGTGGGGTGACGCATCCTCCATGGATCAAGCCAACGACTACCCTATATGAACAGTGCTAATTGAGATGAAGACAAAGAGGGGGTTCCCCCAGAAATCCCACCATCAAATCTAACTCTGTCAAGGCCATTATCTATAACCAGGTTGTAGTCTCCCAAACATATAGCGTGTACATCTGGGTAGCTTAGCGCAAAGCTCAATGCCATCTGAAGAATTGACAAATTAGCTGGGGAAGGATTATAAATACACAGTATCACATATCCTCTAGAGTTTATCAGTGCATGTACGAATATAAAACGACCTTCAGGTTCTCTCCGAGCCTCTCTGACCTCCCACCTGACATCTCTGTGAATCCATAATGAAACCCCCCCCTTGAGTAGCTAGAATTAAATGAATAATAATAATCTTTATATAGCGCCAACATATTCCGCAGCGCTTTACAGTTTAACAGTTTGAAAACTCAAGTCATAAGTAACAATGTTAATAATACAATAATTAAAGCAAAATAAGACGACCCTGCTCGTGAGAGCTTACAATCTACAATGAGGTGGGGGAAGATACAAAGTACAGGTGTGTATTTACAATTGTATATTTACAATGAAGGTCCAACCGTCTTGAGGGAATGAAGGATGGATGGAGATAGTGAATGGGCTATACATGCACACTTACACATAGAATGTCTTTGATTAGTGAACGTGATAAGCCGCTCTGAACAAATGTGTTTTGAGGGAGCGCCTAAAACTATGCAAATTATGGTTAGTCCTAATTTCTTGGGGTAGAGCATTCCAGAGGATAGGAGCCACACGGGAGAAGTCTTGGATTCGGGAGTGGGAGGTACGGATTAGTGCAGAGGTTAGTCGAAAGTCGTTTGCAGAGCGCAGCGATCGGCTAGGCCGATAGACAGAAATGAGGTAGACGATGTAGGGCGGTGCCGCACCGTGGAGAGCTTTGTGGGTGAGAACATGTACTTTGAATTGGATCCTATAATGAATGGGCAGCCAGTGTAATGACTGACGAAGAGCGGACACGTCCGAGTACCGATTAGCCAGATGGACGACCCTGGCTGCTGCATTAAGTATGGACTGGAGAGGGGATAGTCAAGTGACGGGGAGGCCAATTAATAGAGTGTTGCAGAAATCCCGGCGGGAGTGGATCAATGCTACAGTGAGGGTTTTTGTTGTTTCCATGGTGAGAAAAGGGCAGATTCTAGAGATGTTCTTTAGGTGTAAGCGGCAAGAGCGGGCAAGAGATTGTATATGGGATGTGAAGGAGAGATTGGTGTCAAACATAACACCCAGACAGCGCGCCTGCTACCGGGGTGTTATTGTGGTACCACCCACGGAGAGGGAAATGTCAGATTTAGGGAGGTTAGTAGACGGCGGGAGCAGAAGTTGTTCAGTTTTGGAGAGGTTGAGCTTCAGATAGAGAGTGGACATGATATTGGAGACTGTGGACACACAGTCACTGGCGTTCTGTAGTACAGAGGGGGTAAGGTCGGGGGAAGCCGTATATAGTTGTGTGTCATCAGCATAAAGATGGTACCGAAAGCCAAATCTGCTGATGGTCTGTCCAATTGGGGCTGTGTAGAGAGAGAAGAGAAGGGGGCCAAGGACTGAGCCCTGAGGTACCCCGACAGGAAGAGGAGATGAAATGGAGCCAGAGAACAAAACATTGAAGGAGCGGACAGAAAGATAGGAAGAGACCCAGGAGAGCAGTGTCCTTAATACCTAGTGACTGGAGCCTAGAGAGTAGGAGATGGTGGTCAACAGTATCAAAAGCTGCAGATAGGTCAAGAAGAATGAGTAGAGAGTGGTCACCATTACGTTTTGCTGTCAGAAGGTCATTGGTCACTTTGATGAGTGCAGTTTCAGTCGAATGTAGGGGGCGGAAGCCGGACTGTGAAGGGTCTAGAAGGGAGTGAGTGGAGAGGGAACGGGTAAGGCGGGAGTAAATTAGGCGCTCCAAAAGTTTAGCGATGAAGGGGAGATTGGAGACTGGTCTGTAGTTGTTTGTGCAGGATGGGTCAAGAGCGGGTTTCTTTAGTAATGGAGTAACGATGGCGTGTTTGAAGGAGGATGGGAAAATGCCCGAGGAGAGGGAGAGATTAAAGATTGTAGTTAGGTGGGTTGTGACGACTGGAGAGAGAGACTGGGGGAGATGTGAGGGAATGGGGTCTGTAGTGCATGTAGTCGGACGAGAAGAAGAGAGGAGTCTGGAGACTTCTTCTGTGATGGGAACAAATGTGGAAAGTGAGCCAGGGGAGATGCAGGAAGGGATGGGAGTCACAGCACTTGGTGGTTGGGAGCAGATTTCCTGACGGATATTATATTTTTTCTGTAAAGTGGGAGGCCAGGTCATCAGCACAAATGTCTGTGATAGGGGCTTGTGCTTTTGGCCTGAGGAGGGAGTGAAAAGTGTCAAAAAGTTTCTTGGGTTGTTGGCTAGTGAGGAGATCAGGGTGGTGAAGTATGTCTGTTTGGCGAGGTGAAGGGCAGCGTTATAGGTTCTTAACATAAATTTGAAGTGGATGAAGTCTTCTGGTGTGCGGGTTCTTCTCCATAGGCGTTCAGCACTCCTAGAGCATCGCTGGAGAAGTTGAGTTTGCGATGTGAGCCAGGGCTGTTTTACTCTGTGCTTGGAGGTTCTGAGGGTGAGGGGAGCTACTTGGTCAAGGGTGCTTCTAAGAGTGTCATTGTAGTGATGAACAGCCAGATTAGTACAGGAAAAAGAGGCGTTTGGGAACAGTGATGAGTGTAGGGAGTCTGAAAGTGTCTGAGGGTTAATGGCTTGTAGATTTCTGACTGTGTGGTAGGTAGGAGTGAGCTGGGGTGGGCGAGGATTTGTGAGCGTGAAGGAGAGAATGTTGTGGTCAGAGAGTGGAAGCGGTGAGTTATTTAGGTGGGAGATTGACCAGAGCCGGCCGAAGACCAGATCAAGGGTGTTACCGTCCTTGTGTGTTTCAGAGGTTGAAAGCTGTGAGAGGCCTAGAGAAGTGGTTAGTGATAGGAGCTGGGATGCAGATGTGGAAGTAGGACTTAATGGGGATGTTGAAGTCTCCCAGGATAAGGGTTGGAAGTTCTGAGGACATGAAGTGCGGCAGCCAGGCTGAAAAGTGGTCAAGGAAGTGGGTGGGTGAGCCTGGGGGCCGGTATATGACCGCTACTCTGAGGGAGAGGGGACGGAAGAGCCTGATGGTGTGGACCTCAAAAGAAGGGAATAAGAGTGATGGAACTGGGGGGGAATCACCTGGAAAGTGCATTGTGGGGACAGGAGTATGCCGACTCCACCACCATGTCTGTGGGTCTCGGGGAGTGAGATAATTGTAAGCCACTGTAGGAGATGGCAGCAGGAGAGACAGTGTCAGAATCCTGAATCCAGGTTTCAGTGAGGGCCAACAGATTAAGAGAGTTGTTCAGAAAGTAGTTGTGTAGGAAAGGAAGCTTGTTACAAGCAGACCGTGGATTCCAGAGGGCACAATTAAAAGATGGAGATGAGAGAGTGCAAGTAATAGTAATAAGATTATTATGGTTTCGATATGAGGTAGGGTAGGGGTTGAGGTTGGGGGATGTGGACCAGGGTTGGGGGAGATGTCCCCTGAAATCAGTAGGAGCAGGAAGAGAAAGAGCAAATAGTTGTTGGAATTGTAAGTAGTTTTTTTCTGCAATGTGTTTGGGCAAGATGGGCTGAGGTTTCTCAGGAAGGTGAGGAGTGCATGGGAGCTGTACATGGTTAAGGGAAGTATAGAGGGGCTGATGTGTATGAGTCGTGATGGAGGGGGGATAGGGTGGTAAATGTGGATGGCAAGGGAACACAGGAGGATAAAAATAAAGCACATGGTTAAAGGGTAGAGCAAAGTGTGGGTTACCTGACTCCTGCCATGACTAACTGCCATGTATAACTGCCGCTTTCTTCTGATGCTTTGCTTATGGGATGCTTGCGTGCTACACCCCACACTGCGTGCTTCCCCTTAGGAACTACTACATATATAGGCCACACTACAGGGTCAGGAGAGAGGGATTGTGGGAGCTGGTTGGGTATAATTTGGCAGCTGGGGCCAGCACACCAGGGGATGGTTAGATGATCAAAGGCACTAAACCAGGCTGTGTCAATAGGCTATAGAGCCTTCCACCTGATAAGATCTAGAGAGGCCCCAGTCACAGATCTAAAGCAGTAAGTATTACATACAGGGCAACAAATGAATTATACCAAAGCTTTAGCAAGCACATTAAAAAATGCAGCAAAATGGTAAAGCAGCAGAAGTACGGAGTAGTACCATTTGGATATATTGCAGCGGAAAATAGAGGCAGCAGAGGTGGGAAGTTGTACCATTCAGGCTGCTTGCTAGCAGTGAATGGAGTAAATGAAAGAATGAACCATTGTACCCATGGCTTCTGTACCTACCGAGCAGAATCTCTGGTTAAGTGTGTCTCCACTAGGGCTACAATATAAGAATGGTATCATTTAATTTGGGAAAATGCCTTGACTCTTTTACAAGGGGACTTAAGACCCCTCACGTTCCAGGTCATACATATAATGTCAGAACCCATGTCCCCTCATCTAGATATGATACAGTGGCATTTAAAAGTTTGGGCACCCCTGGTCAAAATTACTGTTATTGTGACCAGTTAAGCAAGTTGAAGATGAAATGATCTCTAAAAGGGCTAAAGTTAAAGATGACACATTTTCTCTGTATTTTAGGCCAAAAAAATTATATATTGTCTTTTTTTACATTTTAAAAATTACAATAAGGAAAATAGGCCAATGCAAAAGTTTGGCCACCCTGCATAGTTAGTACCTAGTAGCACTCCCTTTTAAAATATCACAGCTTGTAAACGCTTTTAGTAGCCAGCCAAGAGTCTTTCAATTCTTGTTTGATGGATTTTCATCCATTCTTCCTTGGAAAATTCTTCCATTTCTGTGAGATTCCTGGGTCGTCTTGCATGCACTGCTATTTTGAGGACTAGCCACAGATTTTCAATGATGATCGAATCGGGGGACTGTGAGGGCCATTGAAAAACCTCTAGCTATCGCCTTTTGAGGTAGTCTATTGTGGATTTTGATGTGTGTGATCATTATCCATTTGTAGAAGCCATCCTGTTTTCAAATTCAGCTTTTTTACACATGGTGTTATGTTTGCATCAAGAATTTGTTGAAATGTCATTGACTCCATTCTTCCCTCTACCTGTGAAATGTTCCCTGTGCCATTGTCTGCAACACAACTCCAAAGCATGATTGATCCATCCCCATGCTTAATGGTTGGAGAGATGTGTCGCGTGCATCAAGCTCTTGGTGAGGGCTAGGTGGGATCCATCCAGGGGAGGACACTCTCCGGTCCCCTGCCTCCCTCTACCCAGTGCACTCATTCCATCTCATATGTCGGTGTGATCCTGTGTGATTACCGGTGCACGGCTCAGTTTACATCTCCCTGCTCCAGCGCCCAGGACTTTCCTGTTGCAGTTATTTACGGGGATCAGCCACTCAGCATTTTATTTCACAAGACCCCCCCCATTAGTTTGTTGTCATTCCCTGGTTGGAGGACCAGTTCATCTTAAGGTAGGAAGGTTTATTACTATTTATATACCGCATTATCTATATCCCTTCAGCCATCATTTATTGCAAGCAGGCAGTTTTTCACCCATATAGCAGCAACTTTTTTTTTTTTTAAACCAGTTATTTTTATTTAGGTTTCAAAAGATTTTAAACAATAAACAGTGGATATCAATATACATGTAACAATTCACATATCTTGTAATAATACAATCAAAGCCATCCCCCCCTCCCCCAATACTCCTTATGCCGGGTATAATTGAGAGTCTTAGCAATCATATCACCGCCATCCAGGCGGACCATATTTTTTCGAAAGTTCTTTCACCATGCCTTCGCCTGTAAATGCTTTCCTCTAAATGCAATACCGTACGTGTCAGAGCAATAAATTCCCTCCTAGTGGGGGGTTCCGAATCCTTCCATTTTTGTGCTATTAGTTTGCGTGCCACATACAGCAACCTCGCTATTGCCACCTTGTAATTTTCTGAGACAGGTATCCCATCCACCTCCCCCAAAACACACAGCACTGGATTCCTGTCGAGCGTACATGCATAAGCTCTCTCAATTTTGTTGATAACGACCAGCCAGTATGCCCCCAGCCGCGGACACGACCATAACATATGTAACAGTCCGGCCTGGTCTGTGCCACATCTAGGGCAGCTAGAGTCTCCCCTCAAGCCCGCCTTGAATAGGACCAGCGGTGTTTTGTATGTTCTATGTATTACATATAATTGGGAGAGCCGTGCCTGCTCACTTAGAGAGATCTTCGGGACATATTCAAGAATAGCCTCCCATTGTTCTGTTGTAAGGGTACCCACCTCCCTTTCCCATTTACTCTTTGCAGTGAGGTGACTGTCCCCCAGATAAGAGTGTAGTAGATCATGATATATGCTCGATATAACTCCCCTCGTCCCTCCCTTCATACACACAAAGTCTAGTACAATGTCGCCCTGAACCGTCATGGCTCCCAATCTACACTGTGCCCTCCAAGCATGTCGAAGCATATAGTATTAAAACCCCCACACCGAAGGCAAATCAAATTCCTCTTTCAATGTCTCAAAGGTCTTCAGGTCCGTTCCACTCTGCAGCTGGCACACATCTCACTCCTTTCGCCTTCCAATTGCCCATTTGACGCAGCTTATTAAGTTCCGGCAGATGCTCATTGTCCCACACCGGTGAGTACCTAGTCAGCTCATCCACCCCTCTGATCCTTTTAATGGTGTCCCATACCTTCTGAATCATGCCTATGGTAGGATATGGTGCTCCCAGTTTCCTAAAGGTACCATCCTCTAGACCCTGGATAAGTGGGCGTCTCCCCATCACATGTACCAGCACCCGGTGAGCTGCTCCTCCACAATCGAGCTCTCTCCACCCCATGACATGCTGGCCCTGTACTGCGAAGAAATAGACCCATGGACTTGGTGCGGCCAGTCCTCCCTCTTCCTTCCCTTTTTGCAGAGTTCCAAATTTAATCCGTGCCTGCCTCTTGCCCCATATCAAGGATCTGAAGATAGAATCAATGCCCCGAAACCATTTTTTTGGTAGCCATATCGGCGAATTGTGCAAAACGTACATTAGTTGTGGCATAAGGACCATCTTAATCAGGTTAGTTCTACCCGTTACCATTAAAGCCAATTTGCACCATGCACCTATTTTCCCTTTAAATTTCTCTAGCAGAGGAACCAAATTCAGATCTGTGAATCGGGACAGTGGAAGAGCTACCCATATCCCTAGGTATCTAAACTGTGAAACTAGCTGGAGTTGTTTCCCCCTCTCATCTATCTCCTCCGCTTCTATTGCTCTATCCACAGCCATGACATAAGACTTGTGCCAATTTATCTCCAGTCCCGAAATGCTTCAAAATTGTTTAATTACATCCATCGTGCACCCCAGTGTCTCTCCTGCACTTTCCAAAAACAACAGGATGTCATCGGCATACAATGATATTTTTTCTTCCAGCTTCCCAAATTTAAATCCGACCACTCCCCTCTCAGCTCAGATCTTGGCCGCCAGGGCTCCACTGCCACTGCGAACAATAGCGGGGACAGTGGACACCCCTGCCTTGTGCCCCTATGCAAGTCAAACATCCCGGACTGTTCTCCATTCACCTTAACTACCGCCTTTGGGGATGAGTACAATAACTTCACCCAGGCCATGAACGCGGGGCCGAATCCCATCAGTTCCATGATTTTCCATAAGTATTGCCATTCCATGCTATCAAATGCTTTTCTAGCGTCCAATGATATCACTATTCTCCTGCCACCATTATCAGCAGGCAGTTGCATATTAAGAAACAATCTTCTTAAGTTAACAGCCGTGGAGCGGTTAGGCATAAAGCCCGACTGGTCCTCGTGTATAATGGTATGCGCAACCCCGGTGAGCCGGGTGGCCAGGATCTTAGCGAGTATTTTGACATCCGTTGTCAACAACGAAATGGGCCTGTACGACTCCGCATCCATGGGATCTTTTCCCTCCTTCGGCAGAACTACTATCACCGCTTCCTCCATTGATCTCGGCAGTGCCCCCGTCACTAAAGCCTCATCAAACACAGATTTCAATTTTGGAGCCAGCAGTTCCACTAACTCCCTGTACACCTCCCCAGGTAGACCATCAGCTCCCGGTGATTTGTTATTGGGCATAGACAGTATTGCACATTCCACCTCCTCCACACTCACAGGTTCTTCCAACCTCAACCTATCTTCCTCAGACAATTTAGGTAGTGAAATGCCTTCCAAAAAATTCTCCACATCCCCCTCTGTGTCTCGTGCTCTCGAAGTGTACAGTGCCATGTAATATGCCTTGAAGACCTCCAGTATGTCCTTTGTGTCTGTCAGAGTCGCCCCTGTTTGATCTCTCAGTTTATACACCCTGGAAGACTCCCTCTGTGCCGCAGATATCACCGCCAACAAGTGACCCACTCTCTCTCCTTCAAAGAATTGGGCTTGCTGAAATGCCCTTTTCCTCTCAGCTTGCATCATGTGCAGTTTATCAACTGCCTCCTGAGCCAATTTTAGTCTATTGTGAGCTTCACTCGTTGGCGCCAAAATCATGTCTGCCTCCGCTCTTGTCAGGTCATCCTTTATTTGTTGATCTGCCAATTTAGTTTTGGTCTTACACCTCGCAATCTCACTTATAAAAAGTCCCCTCGTAAATGCCTTCATGGCATCCCATACTGTTGTGGCCTCAGTACTCCCTTTGTTCATTTGGAATAAGTGATCTAGCTCTTTGGTTATGCCACCCATATCCACCACTTTAAGCCAGGTCGGGTGAAGACGCCAACCTCCCCTCTGACCCTGAGCAGATCTCACCAGAAGCGTGACCACCACAGGACCATGATCTGAGAGAGTCCTCTGTAGGTATTCCACCTCCCCCACCATCCCATCCATAGCGGTATCCCCCAAAGCCAGGTCTATCCTCGACAGTGTTCCATGTGTTGCCGAATGACATGAAAAAGTCCTCTTACCCTCATTTCGCACTCTCCACAGATCTACCAGCCCAAGTTCCCCTACATACGTGCCAAAGGCAGTCATCCTGTCCTGTCCAGCTTCCGTACCTGCCTGTCGTACTTTATCCCAATAATCATTCATAGTGTTGTTAACATCTCCCATAATCAACAATGGAGTCTCCCCCCATCTGCCCGTCAGTTCCAGTACTGCTTGTAGTATCTTTTTAGAGTAAGGTGGAGGGATATACACTGCGTTCCAAATTATTATGCAAATTGGATTTAAGTGTCATAAAGATGTAATTTTTTGTTTTTCAAATAAACTCATAGATGGTATTGTGTATCAGGGCTCTTTGGATCACTGAAATCAATTTCAAATTCCTGTGATAATTAGTTTACCAGGTGAGCCCAATTAAAGGAAAACTACTTAAGAATGATGTTCCACATTATTAAGCAGGGCACAGGTTTCAAGGAATTTAGGAAAGGAAAAGGACCTCTCTGCTGCTGAAAAGCATCAAATAGTGCAATGCCTTGGTCAAGAGATGAAAACATTAGATATTTTCCAAAAATTTAAACGTGACCATCGTAATGTTAAGAGATTTGTGGTTGATTCTGAGCACAGACATGTTTGTGCTGATAAAGGCAGAATGAGGAAGGTTTCTGCCAGGCAAGTTCATCGGATTAAGAGAGCAGCTGCTAAAAAGCCATTACAAACCAGCAAACAGATATTTAAAGCTGCTGGTGCCTCTGGAGTCCCTCGAACCTCATGGTGTAGGATCCTTCAAAGGCTTGCTGTGGTGCATAAACCTACTATTCGGCCACCCCTAAAAAGTGTTCACAAGCAGAAATTGTAGCAGTGGGTCCAGACATACATGAAGACTATTTTTCATACAGTCTTGTTTACTGATGAGTGTCGAGCAACCCTGGATGGTCCAGATGGATTGTTGGTGGATGGCCACTATGTCCCAACAAGGCTGCGACTTCAGCAAGGAGGAGGAGGAGTCATGTTTTGGGCCAGAATCATGGGGAAACAGCTGTTAGGGCTCTTTAAGGTTCCTGAAGTTGTGAAAATGACCTCTGCAAAGTACTGTATATAGAGTTTCTGACTGACAGCTGTCTTCCATGGTATAAAAAGCAGAAATGTGCATTCAGGAGCAAAATCCTCTTCATGCATGACAATGCACCATCTCATGCTGCAAAGAATACCTCTGAGTCATTGACTGCTATAGGCATAAAAGGAGATAAACTCATGGTGTGGCCACCATCTTCCCCTGACCTCAACCCTGTAGAGAACCTTTGGAGTATCATCAAGCAAAAGATCTATGAGGGAGGCAGTTCACATCAAAACAGCAACTCTGGGAGGCTATTTCGACTTCATGCAAAGAAATCCAAGCAGAAACTCTCCAAAAACTCCCAAGTTCAATGGATGCAAGAATTGTGAAGGTGATGTCACAGAAGGGTTCCAATGATAGCATGTAACTTGGCCTGTTAGGATGTTTTGGAGTTGTAAAGCAGCAAATGAGATAAAATGTAACTTTTAATATACCAATTAAAAAAATACCAAAAATAATGTCACCCACAAGTGAATTTAAAAAAGGATGCAAGATAAATGGGTGATCCTCAGAGGATATTTGCAAGCACCCAACCGCATCACATAAGGGATATAGAATGTAACTGATAAAACAGACAACAACCTATATAATGGATACAGCATGAATGAAAAGGTAGCACAATGCTATAGCCAGTTGCACATGTATACACATGTATATTTTTAAAGGCCAGAGCACAGGTTCATAGCCTTTCATAAACGAGATTTCAAAAAAGGAACGAGATTTCAAAAAAGGAACAATCTCACCGGTTTATGCAGACGGTCAGGAGTCACCAGGGATGCTCTGTATACCAACAGGAAGGTAGCGATGGGAAGACAATACCCTGTCAATTCCCTTACATGCTAACCATTAACTGATCCCCAGGCTCCTGCCCTTACAAGGGCAGTCCACAGCTAGCCCTATATTGCACATGCCCTGCACTTTCCCTATAAGGAGCGTCCCAACGCGTTTCATCCAAGTAACTCTTCAGGGGACTAACTTGTTTAAAGTGCCATAGTGCTATAGCTAAGAGAAATACATCCTCCCACTCTCTATGCTATCTGCTGTCTGCCAGAGAGTGTCCCTGTCTCTGCAATTCAGGATTCTGGCTAGCATCGTGCGAGGTCCATCTCCCGGCACGGGAGGTCTCATGGGTACGCGATGGGCACGCTCCACCGAAAACAGTCTCGACAAGTTATCAGCACCAAACTTGTCCAGCAGCCAGGTTTCAATAAAAGCTGTGGGGTCAGCACCCTCAGCTCTCTCAGGGATGCCCACAATGCGTAAATTGTTCCTACGTGACCGGTTTTCCAGGTCATTTTTATTGGCAACTACCATGATCTTCTGAGTGTGCTGTTGTTGTGTCTTTTGCACTGAGGTTAAGTGATCTTCTGTTACACCAACTCTGTCCTCCACCTCAGTTAATCTGGCTGTAACTTTCTGCATAGCTGTTTTTATGCCTCCCATTTCCTCTTTCAGGCAATTCACCTGCTTTGTCAGAGCAGTTAAGGCAGTCTTGCAGTATAAGACAGCTTGGAATACATCCCGCAGGGTGGGCTCTGCTACATCTGCACTTTCAGCTGCCTGCACAGTGTCACCATCCCCCTCTTCCTGCTGCTCCAGCTCTGCATTCAGCACAGGCATCTCCTCATCATCTTCCTCCTCATCTCTGTGCTTCTCACTCCCTCCATTTCCTTCTTCATCTGTCTCCATGCCCCTCACATACCTGTTCAGCCGGGCTGAGACTTCCAGCTTCTGTGCATAGGCTGTGTTTCTTCTTCCCGCCTCCTCCTCTCTCTCAGCGCCATCTTGGACTGAGGCACTGCTGCAGGCTCCGGCATCTTTCTGCCTTTTGTGGCCCATGTCTGTCTCTCTGAGTCTGGCAGAAGCTCACCCCTGACTCCTGGGACCTTCAGACATCTGATCCTGGTAAAGGAATTAGCTAGCTCGGGCTCTGTGCAGGATAATTGAGGCTAATGGCGGCAGAGAAGCACAGCCACCCGACTTCTCACATCAAGAGCTAGGCCCCGCCCCCCATAGCAGCAACTTTAGCACGGTGCACTTTTTGTTTTTGCATTTCTCAAAGATATCCATAAAAAGTGTTGTTTAAAGTTTGCAACAAGCAAACCTGGGGGAGACAGCAATCATGTGGAAGAAGGTGCTCTGGTCAGATGAAACCAAAATCGAACTTTTTGGAAACAATGTCAAACGATATGTTTGGCGTAAAGGCAGCACAGCTCATCACCCTGAATACACCATCTCCACTGTCAAACATGGTGGTGGCATCATCATGGTTTGGGCCTGCTTTTCTTCAGCACGGACAGGGAAGATGGTTAAAATTGACGGGAAGATGGATGGAGCCAAATACAGGACCATTCTTGAAGAAAACCTGTTGGAGTCTGCAAAAGACCTGAGACTGGGATGGGAAAGATGTATATCTTTGTACCGTGTTAGCCAGTAGATAGAAAAATATTCAGGATTGAGAGTCCTCAGTAGTTGATACCTTTTAATGGCTAACTGAAAAGATGGTAACACATTGCAAGCTTTCGAGACTTCATCAGGCTAGACTAATACAAAATCTGAAGTCACATATTTATGCACAATACAGCCTAGAAAAAATGCAATAGATAAGACAAGTGACGTGAAGCAGAACTATCAATATGGGAGAGGGAGAAACATAAATATAAACATTGGACCAGTTCATAGATAAGGAGTCCGGATGTTTTATGGTCCTCTGATTGGGGTCTAGTTCTGTGTTGTGATGCCCCCACAAGGTTTTAAAAGGAAATTCCTTAATTGATGTAAAAAGACATAAATCCATGCGACACATTCATTCCAGCACTGAGAGTGTCAAAGTTCGTCATAAATTTGTACTCCCAAACTCGTCTCTCTCTCTGAGACTTGAAGTTACCTTTCAATACCAGTAATTTCATATCCACGTTGCTGTAATCAGGGATACAGAAATGTTTTGCCACAGGTAGATCCATTCTTTTTTCTCTTATTGTGTGACGATGAGCATTCATCCTTGTTCTAAGCCCTGTCTCCCCCACATACAGACCCCCAGTTGGACATTTAGTACAAATAATTAAGTACACCACATTAGATGTAATGCAGGTGAAAGTACCTGGGATCTTGTAGTCCTGATGTGAGTTGGGGATCTTTATCTTGTCCGTGGTCATTATAAATAGACAGGTTTTACATCCCTGTATCAGAAGCCAATCGACCATCCAACATACCTTAAATGGGACAGTTTCCATCCAAAACACATAAAAAACTCTTATCTATAGCCAAGCCATCAGACACAATCGTATATGTTCCAACCCCATGGATAGAGACAAACACCTTGGTCGCCTCAAAAAGACCTTTTTGAATCAGGGTTACCATCCAAGAACAATTGAAAACCAAATTACAAGAGCCACCAGATTGTCAAGGAATCACCTGCTACATTACAAAGCTAAAGAAGAAAATAACCGAGTGCCTCTAGTAGTCACCTACAACCCAAATCTGGAGGTGCTAAGGGGAGCTGCATGGAAATTACAACCTTTACTACAAAAAGATGCCCGATTAAAATCCATTTTTCCAGACCCCCCACTGCTGTGTTTTAGGCAGCCCCCAAATTTAAGAAGCATCATTGTCAGAAGCTCCCGGTCCTCTCCAACAGCTGCAGGAACCTTTCCTTGCAACCAGAAAAAATGTAAAACCTGTCCATTTATAATGACCACGGACAAGATAAAGATCCCCAACTCACATCAGGACTACAAGATCCCAGGTACTTTCACCTGCATTACATCTAATGTGGTGTACTTAATTATTTGTACTAAATGTCCAACTGGGGGTCTGTATGTGGGGGAGACAGGGCAAAAGCTTAGAACAAGGATGAATGCTCATCGTCACACAATAAGAGAAAAAAGAATGGATCTACCTGTGGCAAAACATTTCTGTATCCCTGATCACAGCAGCGTGGATATGAAATTACTGGTATTGAAAGGTAACTTCAATTCTCAGAGAGAGAGACGAGTTTGGGAGTACAAATTTGACGACCTTTGACACTCTCAGTGCTGGAATGAATGTGTCGCATGGATTTATGTCTTTTTACATCAATTAAGGAATTTCCTTTTAAAACCTTGTGGGGGCATCACAACACAGAACTAGACCCCAATCAGAGGACCATAAAACATCCGGACTCCTTATCTATGAACTGGTCCAATGTTTATATTTATGCTTCTCCCTCTCCCATATTGATAGTTCTGCTTCAAGTCACTTGTCTTATCTATTGCATTTTTTCTAGGCTGTATTGTGCATAAATATGTGACTTCAGATTTTGTATTAGTCTAGCCTGATGAAGAGACCTGAGTAGTCTCGAAAGCTTGCAATGTGTTACCATCTTTTCAGTTAGCCATTAAAAGGTATCAACTACTGAGGACTCTCAATCGAGACTGGGACGGAGATTTGTCTTCCAACAAGACAACAATCCCAAACATAAAGCAAAATCTACAATGGAATAGTTCACAAATAAATGTATCCAGGTGTTTGAATGGCCAAGTCAAAGTCCAGACCTGAATCCAATCGAGAATCTGTGGAAAGAGCTGAAAACTGCTGTTCACAAACGATCTCCATCAAACCTCACTGAGCTCGAGCTGTTTGCCAAGGAAGAATGAGCTAGAATTTCAGTCTCTCGATGTACAAAACTGTTAGAGACATACCCCAAGTGACTTGCAGCTGTAATCGCAACAAAAGGTGGATCAACAAAGTATTAAGTTAAAGGGGCCGAATAATATTGCACGCCCCACTTTTCAGTTTTTGAATTTCCACAAAAATTTAAAATAACCAATAACTTTCATTCAACTTCACAGTTGTGTCCCACTTGTTGTTGATTCTTCACCAAAAAATTACATTTGGTATCTTTATGTTAGAAGCATGATATGTGGGAAAATTGTTGAAAAGTTGCAGGGGGCCGAATACTTTCGCATTTTACCATCGGCTGAATTTATAGGCATCATATAACGATTCTTGGCAGTTGCATCTACATAACTAACATCAAACAGACCTAATGCAATAAAAAAACAAAGAAGAATCCAAGAATAGAGCAGAGTCCTATGCTCTATCGTGAGGTAGACAAGGGGATACCCTCACTGAAAACAGCGTCCGGAATTGTTGATTTGAATGCTAGTGGAAAGAGCTCCAATCTTGTAACCAGTGGAATTCCAAATGACCGCACACATATCATGACTCCTTTTCAGGGGAAGAGTCTTGAGGAGATCATTTGCATATTCCCAGTGCCTTCTGGGATAAGTGAAGAGTCTCCGCGAGCTCAACGATCACTGGGTTTTGGCCGTTGCAGCTGAAAAGAGGAAATCGGAAAACCAGGGGAAGAGTCTTGAGGAGATCATTTGCATATTCCCAGTGCCTTCTGGGATAAGTGAAGAGTCTCCGCGAACTTAACGATCACTGGGTTTTGGCTGTTGCAGCTGAATAGAGGAAATCGGAACTTTGGCTCATCTTTCATCGTTTTAAAGAAATCTCAATATGGAAGAGGCCAGGAGCCATTTGGTGAGCTGCATTTCTTGCTACATGTTCACAGACTTACCAGTGGAAAAGCCAAACTTCACATGCCACAAATGCAAGCTTGTGTCCCTGTTGGAGGAAAAGTTGCAAAATCTCGAAGAGAGGTTAGCTACGTTGAAGATCATTAAGGAAGGTGAAGAGTTCTTGGACAGAGCTGAATTATCTCTTCATGTTACAGAAAGAGAAGAAATTCGAAGTGCACCTGAAGAAACAGAGGAATGGAGACATGTGACCCAGAGAAGCAGGAGGATCAGGAGGCAGTCAGCATCCATACTGCTCAGGAACCAGTACCAGGCTCTCACGCAGGAAAGCGATGAAGAGATACATCAGGATAAGACTTTGCCAACAGACAGCAACCTTGTACGCCTTCAGAGTCCTCCTGGATGGAGAAAGAAAAATGTTGTGAAGAAGAAACGGAGAGTGGTGGTCATGGGGGATTCCCTGTTGAGAGGAACAGAGGCCGCTATCTGCAGACCGTATATATCTTCAAGAGACATGTGCTGTCTTCCAGGTGTAAAAATTAAAGGTGTCTGGCAGGATATCAGGACTCTTCAGACCTACAGATGACTACCCGTTCCTGCTACTACATGTGGGGAGAAATGACACCACAAGAAATGACCTGGAAACCATCTGCAGAGACTTTGAAGACTTAGGCAAGAAAGTGAAAGAACTGGGAGCGCAGGTGGTCTTCTCTTCCATCCTCCCAGTGGATGGCCATGGAACAAAGAAGTGGAATAAGATTCTGCAGGTGAACAACTGGCTACGTCGATGGTGCCGTCAGCAACGATTTGGATTTCTGGATCACGGAGTGAATTATACGATGGACTACTTGCTAGAGATGGGGTGCACCTTACGAAGACTGGAAAGCATGTATTTGGAAGTCGCCTTGCTACACTTGTAAGGAGAGCTTTAAACTAGAACAACATGGGAAGGGAAGCAAAAGACCAGAAAAAGCCATACACCTGACAAATGCTATTGAGAACTCTGCTATTAGAAGTGGAAAGGAAGAACAAAGACAAAAGAATCTAATTAATAAATATATTGGAGAAAGAGAAACTTATCACAAACTAAAATGTTTCTATACTAATGCACAAAACATGGGCAACAAACAAGGAGAATTGGAACTACTAACACAGGAAAAGAAATATGATGTCATTGGAATCACTGAAACTTGGTGGGACAATACACATGATTGGAATACAAGACTAGAAGGATACAACTTATTTGCAAGAAACAGACTTGATAAATGAGGAGGAGGTGTCTCATTGTATGTTAGAAACGCGTATATCTGCACAGAGATTGAAGCTTCAGAGACTGGGAGTTCTGTGGAAACTGTTTGGGTAAGAATACAAGGACAGAACAATGGAAAGGACACCATTGTAGGCATTTACTACAGGCCGCCTGTGCAAGCTGAAGATATGGATGAACTCTTTATGCATCAAATGGCCAAGTTCTCCAAAAAATATGACATAGTTATCATAGGGGATTTCAACTATCCAGACATTTGTTGGGAATCTCTCTCAGGCAAAACTAACAGGTCAAGGAAATTCTTATCCTCTCTTGCTGACAACTTTATCTTCCAAAAGGTAGGGGAGAAAACAAGGGGAACTGCTACCTTGGATCTAATCCTTATAAACAGGGAGGAAATGGTTGAGGAGGTAAAAGTGGCTGGGACCCTAGGAGGTAGCGACCATGCTATTTTAGAATTTTGGATAACTGGAGGAGGAAGACCTGTGAAGACTCAGACGTCAAGGTTAAATTTCAGAAAGGCAGATTTTAAGGGATTCAGAAAGAGAATTGGAGGGATCCAATGGCTGGATATCCTTAAAGACAAAAATGTCCAGGAAGGATGGGAAATCTTGAAAAATGAAATTCTCAAAGCACAGTTGTTAACAATTCCGAAAAGAGGGAAGAATAGGAAACATTTAAGGAAACCAGGATGGATGAACACAGAACTTAAAAACATGCTGAAAAGGAAGAAAAAAATGTTTATAAAATGGAAAGAGGGAGGCATATCTAAAGAAGAATATAATGCTGTCTGCAGAACCTGCAGGGCACAAATCAGATTAGCTAAAGCTGAAAATGAATTGACGCTTGCAAGAGATGTCAAAAGCAATAATAAAGGATTTTGGGGATATGTCAAAAGTAAAAGAAAAGTCAAAGATGCTATAGGATTTTTACAGGATGAAAATGATGAAATGGTAAGACAGGATGTTGAGAAGGCTGAACTTTTAAACCCTTCACCCTCAAGGGTGGTTTGCACGTTCATGACCGGGCCAATTTTTACAATTCTGACCACTGTACTTTTATGAGGTCATAACTCTGGAACGCTTCCATGGATCCCGGTGATTCTGGCATTGTTTTCTTATGACATATTGTACTTCATGTTAGTGGTAAAATTTCATTCAAATAACTTACGTTTATTTGTGAGAAAAACAGAAATTTGGCGAAAATTTTGAAAATTTTGCAATTTTCCAACTTTGAATTTTTATGCCCTTAAATCACAGAGATATGGCACACAAAAAACTTGATAACTAACATTTCCCACATGTTTACTTTACATCAGCACAATTTTGGAACCAAAATTTTTTTTTTGTTAGGAAGTTATAAGGGTTAAAAGTTGACCAGCGATTTCTCATTTTTACAACACCATTTTATTTTTAGGACCACATCACATTTGAAGCCACTTTGAGGAGTCTATATGATAGAAAATACCCAAAAGTGACACCATTCTAAAAACTGCACCCCTTAAGGTGCTCAAAACCACATTCAAGAAGTTTATTAACCCTTTAGGTGCGTCACAGGAATTTTTTTGAATATTTAAAAAAAAATGAACATCTAAATTTTTTTCACAAAAAAAATATTTCAGGTTCAATTTTTTTTATTTTACCAAGGGTAACAGGAGAAATTGGACTGCAAAAGTTATTGTGCAATTTGTCCTGAGTACGCTGATACCTGACATGTGGGGGGGAATGACTGTTTCGGCGCATGGCAGAGCTCAGAATGGAAGGAGCCATGTCACGTTTGGCGAGTCCCTGATGTACCTAAACAGTGGAAACCCCATACAAGTGACCCCATTTTGGAAACTAGACCCCCCCAAGGAACTTATCTAGATATGTGGTGAGAACTTTGAACCCACAAGGGCTTTACAGAAGTTTATAACGTACAGCGGTACAATTAAAAAATC
The DNA here is from genome assembly GCF_039654945.1 of Dendrobates tinctorius. Classification (NCBI taxonomy): domain Eukaryota; kingdom Metazoa; phylum Chordata; class Amphibia; order Anura; family Dendrobatidae; genus Dendrobates; species Dendrobates tinctorius. The sequence continues at coordinate 18,973,721 of NW_027361713.1, forward strand.
ATATTTTTTCCACAAAAATGATCTTTTCACCCCAATTTTTATTTTCCCAAGGGTAACAGGACCCTAAAAGTTATTGTGCAATTTGTCCTGAGTACGCTGATACCCCACATGTGGGGGTAAACCACTATTTGGGCGCATGGCAGAGCTCGGAAGGGAAGCAGCGCCATTTGATGTTTTTGGCTGGAATTGAGATCGGACATCATGTCGCGATTGGAAAACCCCTGATGTACCAAAACAGTGGAAACGCCCCACAAATGACACCATTTTGGAAAATAGACCCCCTAAGGAACTTATCTAGATGTGTGGTGAGCACTTTGAACCCCCCAGTGCTTCACAGAAGTTTATAACGCCCGGGCATGAAAATAAAAAAATCGTATTTTTTCCACAAACATGATCAATTAGTCCCCAATTTTTTTATTTTCCCAAGGGTAACAGGAGAAATTGAACCCAAAAGTTGTTGTCCAATTTGTCTTGAGTATGCGGACGCCCCATATGTGGGAGAAAATTACTGTATGGACACACGTCAGGGCTCGGAAGGGAAGTAGTGACGTTTTGGAATGCAAACATTGAGGGAATGTTCTGCGGGTGTCATGTTGCCTTTGGAGAGCCCCTAATGTACCTAAACAGTGGAAACCCCCCACAAATGACCCTATTTTGGAAACGAGACCCCCTAAGGAACTTATCTAGATGTGTGGTGAGCACTTTGAACCCCCAAGGGCTTCACAGAAGTTTATAATGCCCGGGCATGAAAATAAAAAAATCATTTTTTCCACAAAAATGATATTTTTGCCCCCAATTTTTTATTTTCCTAAGGGTAACAGGAGAAATTGGACCCCAAAAATTGTTTTGCAATTTGTCCTGAGTAGGCTGATACCCTACATGTGGGGGTAAAACACTGTTTGGGCGCAAGGCAGGGCTTGGAAGGGAAGGAGCACCATTTGACTTTTTCAACTCAGAATTGGTTGGAATTGAGATCAGACGCCATGTTGCATTTGGAGAGCCCCTGATGTGCCCAAACAGTGGAAACCCCCAATTCTAACTCCAACCCGAACCCCAACACACCCCTAACCCTAATCTCAGCCCTAACCCTAACCCTACCCTAACCCTACCCTAACCCTAGCCCTAGCCCTAACCCTTATGGAAAAATGGAAATAAATACATTTTTTTAATTTTATTATTTTTCCCTAACTAAGGGGGTGATAACGGGGGGTTTGATTTACTATTTATGGCGGTTTTTATGTTTGGCAGCTGTCACACGCTAAAAGACGCTTTTTATTGTAAAAATAGTTTTTGCATCACCACATATTGAGAGCTATAATTTTTCCATATTTTGACCCAACGAGTCATGTGAGGTCTTATTTTTTTGCGGGACGAGTTGACGTTTTTATTAGTACCATTTTCAGGCACGTGTCATTTTTTGATCGCTTTTTATTCTGATTTTTGGGACGCAGAATGAACAAAAACCAGCGTTTCATGAATTTCTTTTGGGGGGGTGCATTTACACCGTTCCGCGTGCGGTAAAATTGATAAAGCGGTTTTATTCTTCGGGTCAGTACGGTTACAGCGATACCTCATTTAGGTCTTTTTTTATGTTTTGTCGGTTTTATGCAATGAAAACTATTTTATATAAAAAATAATTATTTTTGCATCGCTTTATTCTGCGAGCTATAACTTTTTTATTTTTTGCTGATGATGCTGTGTGGTGGCTCGTTTTTTGCGGGACAAGATGACGTTTTCAGCGGTACCATGGATATTTATATGCGTCTTTTTGATCGCGCGTTATTACACTTTTTGTTTGGTGTTATGATAATAAATCATTATTTTTTGCTTCGTTTTTATTTTTATTTTTTAAGGGGTTCGCTATAGGGGTTAATTAATGGGACAATTTTATAGGGCAGGTCGTTACGGACGCGGCAATACCTAATATGTGTACATTTATGGTGTTTTTTTTTTCTATTTCCAAAAAATGGATTTATTTAGGGGAATATTTTTTTTTTTTCTAATTTATTTGGCGATTTTTTTAAAATTATTTTAGCACTTTTTTTTTTTTTAACTTTATTAAATAGTCCCAGGTGGGACATCACTGTCCTGTGACAGATCACTGTCCTGTGACAGATCGCTGATCTGTCACATCACAGATCACTGTGACAGATCAGAGATCTGTCACAGGCAGTGCAGAAGGCTTCCTCATGCCTGCGCTTTGCAGGCACTGAGGAAGCCATCTTCCTGCAGGCCCCCGAAGGCCCCCGTCGCCATCTTGGATTCAGGGGCCTGCAGGAAAGGAGCCCCCCGCAGAAGCGCTGCACATTGCGCTGCCGTGGGGGGCTCAGGGAAGCACGGAGGGAGCCTCCTCCCTGCCGATGCTTCCCTTTAACCCCCGGTACACCGCAATCATGTTTGATCGCGGTGTGCAAGGGCTTAACGTGTCGGGGGTGGTCCGTGACCGCCCATGACACATTGTGCTGGGTGTCAGCTGTGATAATCAGCTGACACCCGGCCGCGATCAGCGGCGCTCACCACGTGGGCGCCGCTGATCGCGGTAGACGTACTATCCCGTCCATGGGCATAGGGGCCCGGGTCCCATGGACGGGATAGTACGTCGGATGTCAGGAAGGGGTTAAATTCCTATTTTGCATCTGTTTTCTCTCAGAAAGGAAATGTAACATCAACTGTTCTTCACTGTCCTATTAAGGGAATAGAAGACATAAACAGATATGACATAAACAAATATAAACAGAAAGATAGTGAGGAAACACTTAGCTAACCTAAATGAATTCAAGTCTCCAGGTCCAGATGAATTACACCCCAGAGTACTGAAGGAGATAGCAGAAGAAATTTTTGAACCCCTCTCCATAATCTTTGAAAATTCTTGGAGAACAGGAGAAGTGCCAGAAGACTGGAGAAGAGCATAGGTTGTTCCTATCTTCAAAAAGGGGAAGAAGGTGGACCCAGGCAACTATAGGCCGGTGAGTCTGACTTCTATACCAGGAAAGATCTTTGAACAAATTATTAAACAACATGTATGTCAGTACCTGGATAAGAATGAAGTGATTAAACAGAGTCAGCATGGGTTTGTAACTAATAAGTCATGTCAGCCTAACTTAATTTCCTTCTATGATGGAATCACTGATTGGGTGGATCAAGGAAATGCCGTAGATATAGTATATCTTGACTTCAGCAAAGCATTTGACAAAGTCTCTCGTACAATCCTTATTGAAAAAATGACTAAGTATGGAATGGACAAGGCAACTGTTAGGTGGATTCATAACTGGCTTAGTGATCGGACCCAAAGAGTGGTCGTAAATGGCTGCACATCCAGTTGGAAGAATGTCTCAAGTGGGGTACCACAGGGCTCTGTCCTGGGCCCTGTATTGTTCAACATCTTTATCAACGATTTAGATGAAGGAATTGAGGGTAAACTGATTAAATTTGCTGATGACACAAAGCTAGGAGGGATAGCTAATACTAGAGAAGAGAGAGAGAGGATTCAAAAAAATATAAATAAACTGGAGAAGTGGGCAGCAACTAACAGAATGGTTTTTAACAGGGAGAAATGCAAAGTACTACATCTGGGCAATAAAAATGAAAAAAGCATATACAAAATGGGAGGAATAGGGCTAAGTGACAGTACATGTGAAAAAGACTTGGGTATACTAATAGAGCACAGACTGAATATGAGTCAACAGTGTGATGCAGCAGCAAAAAAGGCAAATGCAATTCTAGGATGTATTAACAGAAGCATACAGTCTAGATCACGTGAAGTCATTATTTCCCTCTACTCCTCTTTGGTCAGACCTCATCTGGAATATTGTGTCCAGTTTTGGGCACCACATTTAAAAAAAGACATCAACAAACTGGAGCAAGTTCAGAAAAGAGCGACCAGAATGGTGAACGGTCTGCAAACCCTGTCTTATGAGGAAAGGTTGCAGGATTTGGGAATGTTTTTAGTTTGCAAAAGAGAAGACTGAGAGGAGACTTAATAGCTGTCTACAAATATGTAAATGGCTGTCACATTGTAGAAGGATCAACTTTATTCTCATTTGCACAAGGAAAGACTAGAAGCAATGGGATGAAACTGAATGGGAGGAGACACAGATTAGATATTAGAAAAAACTTTTTGACAGTTAGAGTGATCAATGAGTGGAACAGGCTGCCACGAGAAGTGGTGAGTTCTCCTTCAATGGAAGTCTTCAAACAGAGGCTGGACAGACATCTGACTGGGATGATTTAGCGAATCCTGCTTTGAGCAGGGTGTTGGACCAGATGACCCAGAAGGTCCCTTCCAACTCTACGATTCTATGATTCTATGAGATCCCATATGGGACCGTAGCTATTCAGATGCCTCTGCCGGATCTGCAAAAAATACAGAAGAACCATCTCTGCTGAGGACTTTTCCACCTACTTCAAAAACAAGATCGACCAAACAAGGCAAACCTTTACAGTTCCACCACCCCAAACACTCCATATACCAGACCTCTGCCCTTCCCTAATAACCTCCCTCTCCAACATCACTGAAGGAGAGCTTACTCATCTCCTTTCCAAATCACACCACACCACCTGTGCACTTGACCCCATCCCTTCCCACCTGCTCCCCAATCTCACTAACATGATCATTCCAGCCCTAACCCATCTCTTCAACCTATCCCTAACTTCTGGTACCTTCCCCTCTGCCTTCAAACATGCCACCATAACACCCATCCTCAAAAAATCATACCTTGACCCAACTGTTATGCCCAGCTGTTGCACCATATCACTGCTCCCGTTTGCTTCCAAACTCCTTGAACAGCATGTCCATGCTCAACTTTCCTCCCACCTCTCATCTAACTCCCTCCTTGAAATCCTGCAATCTGGCTTCTGCCCCCACCACTCCACTGAAACTGCCCTGACCAAAATTACTAATGACTTACAGCCAAAGCTAACAAACAGTTCTCCATCCTCCTCCTTCTCGACCTGTCCTCTGCCTTTGACACAGTTGACCATTGCCTACTGCTACTGATCCTTTCTTCCCTTGGCATCAAAGACCTTGCCCTGTTGTGGATTTCCTCATACGTTTCTGACCGCACATTCAGCGTTTCCCACTCCCACACTACCTCCTCATCCCGCCCCCTCTCTGTTGCAGTCCCCCAAGGCTCTGTCCTGAGGTCCCTACTTTTTTCCATCTATACTCTTGGCCTAGGACAACTCATAAAGTCCCATGGCTTCCAGTACCACCTCTATGCAGATGACACTCAGATTTGTCATGGTTACGTGTGGCTAGACACACCGCCTCCAGCAGGGTGAATTTATATGACACGCGTTACCCTGGATACACCGCCTCCAGCAGGGAGAATTTAAATAATAGAACATGCAGCTGGATACACCGCCTCCAGCAGGCGAATTTCAGTAGTACACGTATGTCTGGATACACCGCCTCCAGGAGGGCGAATTTCAGAATAAAGAGGAAAACCAGGGAAACAATTACAATGGTGGCCCTGCGATAGGGAACAGGGACGTGGAGACCTGCTGCACTCCCCTGAGTCAGTGTCTCTACACTCCTAACGATCCCTAGGCCGGTTCTGCACTGGGCGCTGATCAGGATACCTAATATCCCTAGCTCGCCCTGCACCTAGCCCTTTCTAGTGCAGTGGACGGTGCGGAAACTAATCCCACCACTGTACTAAAACAAACATAAGGAAAAGTGACAAACAGGGAAACATCACTTAGCTTTGCTCTGTTGCTAATGCTCGTAGCAACAGAGTCCACCACCTGTGCACCTTTTCCTCCAACCGGGTCCAACACCGGAGTGCCTCCTTGGAGCCACAGAGTCCCGCACCTAAGTGCAGCTGTCCGGCAACCGAGTCCAGCACCTGAGTGCAGCTTTCCAGCAACCGAGTCCAGCATCTGAGTGTAGCTTTCAGCAACTGAGTCCAGCATCTGAGTGCAGCTTTACACCATAGCTGCCACTCCACCAAGCTATGCAAGCATTCCTCACTGACACCATAGCTGCCACTCCAGGACTCTGACTGAGCTGCCCGGGATTATCCTCCAGCTCCTTCATTCACCAAGGCTTGGTTGCAACTGAGCAATAATCACCAACACTGATTGCAACACCTGACACTCTTTTTTATAGGTCAGTCAGAGCAATCACACCTGCTAAATAATAACGTGCACTAAACCAAAGTAACCAGTGTGCAATGACCCTAACGGCCACCTGGGGCAAACTAGAACTGAAACCACCACAGTGTAATGACCGTAATGGTCACCAGGGGCAAAACCAACTCCGAGCACACAACTCAAGGAAAAAAAAAGTTACTTGTACATTTATCTGTCAGATCCAACCTGGATCATGACAAGATTTACCTCTTTGGCCCAGATATCACCTCTCTGCTGTCCAGAATCCCAGAGTGTCTATCGGTCGTATCCTCCTTTTTCACCTCTCGCTTCCTAAAACTCGATGGAGACAAAACTGAACTCATTATCTTTCCTCTATCTCACGTATCTTCCCTACCCGATCTATCTATTATGGTAAACGGCATCACGCTCTCTCCCGCACCTGAATCCGCTGCCTCGGAGTAACTCTCGACTCTGCCCTGTACTTCAAACCACACATCCAAACTCTTGCCACCTCCTGTCGCCTCCAACTCAAAAATATTTCCAGAATCCATCCCTTCCTCAGCGCTCAATCTACTAAAACTCTTGTACATGCCCTCATCATCTCTCGCCTTGACTACTGCAACACTCTCCTCTGTGGCCTCCCAGCTAACTCTTTTGCACCACTCCAGTCTGTCCTCAATTCTGTTGCCCGACTAATCCATCTCTCCCCTCGCTACTCCCCTGTCTCTCCCCTCTGCAAATCCCTTCATTGGCTCCTAATTCCCCAACGAATCCAGTTCAAACTACTAACGCTGACCTACAAAGCCATCCACAATCTTTCCCCTCCCTATATCTCTGAACTAATCTCCCAATATCTTCCCTCACATAATCTTCGATCCTCCCAAGACCTCCTACTCTCCTCCACACTTATTCGTTCCTCACACAATCGCCTCTAAGATTTCTCCTGAATATCCCCTATCCTCTGTGAATTCCATGCCTCCACCACCCTCGGATCCTTCAAATTGAACGTGAAAATCCATCTTTTCAGGAAAGCTTACAGCCTGCAATAACCATTCTGCCACCTCATCACCACCTGAACTGCCGCCTCATCACCACCAGAGCTGCTGCACCCCCGACCTTCTGTCTCTTCCCACTATCCCGTAGAATGTAAGTCCGCAAGGACAGGGTCCTCTCCCCTCTGTACCACTCTGTCATTGTAAATTTGTTTACTGTTAACGATATCTATAACTTTGTATATAACCCCCTTCTCATGTACAGCACCATGGAATTAATGGCGCTATATAAATAAATAATAATAATAACCTTCATGGACAATTCAAAGTTGACCTGGATAAATCATGGAGTAAAGAACATTCTTTCCTCGAAGCTGCTTCTTGATCTCCTTGAATTGTGCCCTCTGCTTCTGGAGTTCCATAGAAAAGTCAGGGAATATTGAAATTGTGGCATTGTTAAATTTGATGGGACTTCTTTGCCAGGCCATACGCAATATAGCATCTCTGTCCTTGCAATTAAGGAGTCTCACCAGAAAGGGTCTAGGTTGACCGCCCAGAGGAAGTGGTCTTGTAGGGACCCTATGAGCCCTCTCCACAGAGAATGTAGAGGATAATTCATTTCCCAGAGTGTCCTTAACCCCTTAGACATCTCCCCTGGTTTGATGAGGGCTCAGGCGCTGAGCCCGCATCAAAGTCGGGACATGTCAGCTGTTATGAACAGCTGACATGTGCCCGCAATAGGCGCGAGCGGAATCGCCGTCCGCCCGCGCCTATTAACTAGTTAAATGTCGCTGTCAAACGCTGACAGTGGGCATTTAAATAGCATTTCCGGCCGCCGGGCCGGAAATGACGTCATCGCCGACCCCCGTCACGTGATCGGGGGTCGGCGTCATGTTGCCTGGACAACCAGAGGTCTCTATGAGACCTCTATGGTTGTTCCAGGCATATGGCTTTCAGCGCCACCCGGTGGTCGGCGCTGAAAGCACAGCAGAAAATCTGCTACATATGAGCGATCTGCTCATCGCCCATATGTAGCAGAGCCGATCGGGTTGCGCAAGCTTCTAGCCTCCTATGGAGGCTATTGAAGCATGCCAAAAGTAAAAAAAAAAAAATGTTTAAAAATAAAAAAAAATTAAAAAAACATAAAAGTTCAAATCACCCCCCTTTCGCCCCAATCAAAATAAAACAGTAAAAAAAAAATCCCACATACACATATTAGGTATCGCCGCGTTCAGAATCGCCCGATCTATCATTAAAAAAAAGCATTAACCCGATTGCTAAACGGCGTAGCGAGAAAAAAATTCAAAACGCCAGAATTACGTTTTTTTGGTCACCAAGACATGCATTAAAATGCAATAACGGGCAATCAAAAGAACGTATCTGCACAAAAGTGGTATCATTAAAAACGTCAGTCCGGCACGTAAAAAATAAGCCCTCACCCGACTCCAGATCATGAAAAATGGAGACGCTACGGGTCTCGGAAAATTGCACAAATTTTTTTTTTTTTTTTTTTTTTTAGCAAACTTTGGAATTTTTTTTCACCACTTAGATAAAAGAGGACATAGACATGTTTGGTGTCTATGAACTCGTAATGACCTGGAGAATCATAATGGCAGGTCAGATTTAGCATCTAGTGAACCTAACAAAAAAGCCAAGCAAAAAACAAGTGTGGGATTGCACTTTTTTTGCATTTTCACCGCACTTGGAATTTTTTCCCATTTTCGAGTACATGATATGGTAAAACCAATGATGTCATTTAAAAGTACAACTCGTCCCGCAAAAAATAAGCCCTCACATGGCCATATAAACGGAAAAATAAAAAAGTTATGGCTCTGGAAAGAAGGGGAGGGAAAAATAAAAATGTAAAACCAAAAATACCCCTGGTCGTTAAGGGGTTAAGCCAACTTTCAAGGAATTGCTCAGGATGCTGGCCTTTCAAGCGCTCCGGCAAACCAATGATTCGAATGTTATTGCGACTTAGTCTATTTTCCAGATCATCAGCCTTCTGTTTCCAGGCATTTATAGAGCCAGACACCTTGGTTAATCTGGCCTCCATAGGTGGAAGAGTGTCCTCTAAGTGAGATACCCTCGATTTCATCTCTGTAATGCACCCCCTCATAGCCTGCATGTCCTGCCGAAGACGTCCCACCTCAGAGTGCACATCTTCTATTTTCCCGGTCAGAGATGTTCTAGTCAGGGAAATGGCCTGCATTAACTGCTAGGATGCCTACCTTAGAGTTAGATCCTCTGTGATGCCACCCTCCACAACATCAGAGGCATGGTTTTTACGCTGATCTCTAGTCTTGGAGTTAGTAACATAGTAACATAGTTATTAAGGTGGAAGGAAGACTTTAAGTCCATCTAGTTCAACCCATATCCTATCCTAACTTGCCCAAACATGTTGATCCAGAGGAAGGCAAAAAAAAAATGATGTGGCAAACAGTAGGCTTCAAATTGGGGAAAAAAAATCCTTCCCGACTCCACATACGGCAATCAGACTAGCTCCCTGGATCAATGCAATATTAAGGAAACTAGTGTATATACCCTGTAATATACTTTTCAAGAAAGGCATCCAGTCCCTTCTTAAATTTTATTAGGGAATCACTCATTACAACATCATGTGGCAGAGAGTTCCATAGTCTCACTGCTCTTACAGTAAAGAATCCACGTCTGTAAGTATGCTTAAACCTTCTTTCCTCCAGACGTAGAGGATGCCCCCTTGTCCCCGTCACAGGTCTAAGAGTAAAAAGATCATTAGAAAGGTCTTTGTATTGTCCCCGCATATTTTTATACATTGTAATAAGATCACCCCTAAGCCTTCGATTTTTCCAAACTAAATAACCCCAAGTGTAATAACCTGTCTTGGTATTGCAGACCCCCTAGTTCCCTAATAACCTTGGTCGCTCTTCTCTGCACACGCTCCAGTTCAGCTATGTCTTTCTTATGCACCGGAGACCAGAACTGTACACAGTATTCTAAGTGTGGTCGCACTAGTGACTTATATAGAGGTGAAATTATGTTCTCCTCATGAGCATCTATGCCTCTTTTAATGCATCCCATTATTTTATTTGCCTTTGCAGCAGCTGCCTGACACTGGCCACTAAATGTGAGTTTGTCGTCCACCCATACACCCAGGTCTTTTTCAGTGACAGTTTTGAACAGTGTTTTACAATTAAGCACATAATTATACATCTTGTTTATTCTACCCAAGTGCATGACCTTACATTTATCCCCATTAAAGCTCATTTGCCATTTATCAGCCCAAGCTTCTAGTTTACATAAATCCTCCTGTAATATAAAATTGTCCTCCTCTGTATTGATTACCCTGCAGCGTTTAGTGTCATCTGCAAATATTGAAATTCTACTCTCTATGCCCCCTACAAGGTCATTAATAAATATGTTAAAAAGAAGCGGGCCCAAAACTGACCCCTGTGGTACCCCACTGCTAACCATGACCCAGTCCGAGTGTGCTCCATTAATAACCACCCTTTGTTTCCTATCCGAGCCAGCGCTTAACCCACCTACACATATTTTCCCCTATCCCCATTGTTTTCATTTTATGTATCAACCTTTTGTGTGGCACTGTATCAAAAGCTTTTGTCCATGTACACCACGTCCACTGCATTACCTTGGTCCAGTCCTGAACTTACCTCTTCATAAAAGCTTATCAGATTAGTCTGACAGGAACGGTCCCTTGTAAACCCATGTTGATATTGGGTCATGAGGTTATTCTTCTCCAGATACTCCAGTATAGTATCTCTTAGAAAACCCTCCAGGATTTTACCCACAATTGAGGTTAAACTTACTGGCCTATAATTTCCAAGTTCAGTTTTTATCCCTTTTTGAATATTGGCACCACATTTGCTATACGCCAGTCCTGTGGTACAGACCCTGTTATTATGGAATCTTTAAAGATTAAAAATAATGGTCTATCTATGACTGTGCTTAATTCCTGCAGTACTCGGGGGTGTATCCTATCTGGGCCCAGGGATTTGTCAATTTTAGTGATTTTTAGATGCCGCCGTACTTCCTGCTGGGTTAAGCAGGTGACATTTAATGGAGAATTTTTATGCCTGATCATGTTATCCGTCATGGGATTTTCTTGTGTAAATACTGTTGAAAAAAAGTCATTTAGCATATTGGCTTTTTCCTCATCCTCATCCACCATTTCACCCAGACTATTTTAAGGGGGCCAACACTATCATTTTTTAGCTTCTTACTATTTATGTAGTTAAAGAATATTTTGAGATTATTTTTACTTTCTCTGGCAATGAGTCTCTCTGTCTCGATCTTTGCTGTCTTGATTTGCTTTTTACAGAATTTATTTAATTTTCTGTATTTAATGCCTCATCACTACCTACTTCCTTTAATTCTCTAAATGCTTTCTTTTTGTCACTTATTGCGCCCCTTACAGCTCTAATTAGCCATAGTGGTTTCCTCTTATTTCTAGCATGTTTATTCCCATATGGTATATAAAACCAGGGGAAGAGTCTTGAGGAGATCATTTGCATATTCCCAGTGCCTTCTGGGATGAGTGAAGAGTCTCCGCAAGCTTAACGATCACTGGGTTTTGGCCGTTGCAGCTGAAAAGAGGAAATCGGAACTTTGGCTCATCTTTCATCGTTTTTAAGAAATCTCAATATGGAAGAGGCCAGGAGCCATTTGGCGAGCTGCATTTCTTGCTACATGTTCACAGACTTACCAATGGAAAAGACAAACTTCACATGCCACAAATGCAAGCTTGTGTCCCTGTTGGAGGAAAAGTTGCAAAATCTCGAAGAGAGGTTAGCCACGTTGAAGATCATTAAGGAAGGTGAAGAGTTCTTGGACAGAGCTGAATTATCTCTTCATGTTACAGAAAGAGAAGAAATTCGAAGTGCACCTGAAGAAACAGGAATGGAGACATGTGACCCAGAGAAGCAGGAGGATCAAGAGGCAGTCAGCAACCATACTGCTCAGGAACCAGTACCAGGCTCTCACGCAGGAAAACGATGAAGAAATACATTAGGATAAGACTTTGCCCACAAACAGCAACCTTGTACGCCTTCAGAGTCCTCCTGGATGGAGAAAGAAAAATGTTGTGAAAAAGAAACAGAGAGTGGTGGTCATGGGGGATTCCCTGTTGAGAGGAACAGAGGCAGCTATCTGCAGACCGGATATAACTTCAAGAGAAATGAGCTGCCTTCCAGGTGCAAAAATTAAAGATGTGTCTGAAAGGATATCAGGACTCTTAAGACCTAAAGATGACTACCCATTCCTGCTACTACATGTGGGGACAAATGACACCGCAATAAATGACCTGGAAACCATCTGCAGAGACTTTGAAGACTTAGGCAAAAAAGTGAAAGAACTGGGAGCGCAGGTGGTCTTCTCTTCTATCCTCCCAGTGGATGGCCATGGAACAAGGAGGTGGAATAAGATTCTGCAGGTGAACAACTGGCTACGTCGATGGTGCCATCAGCAATGATTTGGATTTATGGATCACGGAGTGAATTACCTTTATGATGGACTACTTGCTAGAGATGGGGTGCACCTTACGAAGACTGGAAAACATGTATTTGGAAGTCGCCTTGCTACACTTGTAAGGAGAGCTTTAAACTAGAACAACATGGGAAGGGAAGCAAAAGACCAGACATAGCCATACACCTGACAAATGCTATTGATAACTGTGCTATTAGAAGTGGAAAGGAAGAACAAAGACAAAAGAATCTAATTAATCAAAATATTGGAGAAAGAGAAACCAATCACAAACTAAAATGTTTCTATACTAATGCACAAAGCATGGGCAACAAACAAGGAGAATTGGAACTACTAACACAGGAAAAGAAATATGATGTCATTGGAATCACTGAAACTTGGTGGGACAATACACATGATTGGAATACAAGGCTAGAAGGATACAACTTATTTGCAAGAAACAGACTTGATAAACGAGGAGGAGGTGTCGCATTGTATGTTAGAAACGTGTATATCTGCACAGAGATTGAAGCTTCAGAGACTGGGAGTTCTGTGGAAACTGTTTGGGTAAGAATACAAGGACAGAACAATGGAAAGGACACCATTGTAGGCATTTACTACAGGCCGCCTGTGCAAGCTGCAGATATGGATGAACTCTTTATGCATCAAATGGCCAAGTTCTCCAAAAATATGACATAGTTGTCATGGGAGATTTCAACTATCCAGACATTTGTTGGGAATCTCTCTCAGGCAAAACTAACAGGTCAAGGAAATTCTTATCCTCTCTTGCTGACAACTTTATCTTCCAAAAGGTAGGGGAGAAAACAAGGGGAACTGCTACCTTGGATCTAATCCTTATAAAGGGAAGAATAGGAAGCATTTAAGGAAACCAGGATGGATGAACACAGAACTTAAGCCCATGCTAAAAAGGAAGAAAAAAATGTTTATAAAATGGAAAGAGGGAGGCATATCTAAAGAAGAATATAATGCTGTCTGCAGAACCTGCAGGGCACAAATCAGATTATCTGAAGCTGAAAATGAATTGAGGCTTGCAAGAGATGTCAAAAGCAATAATAAAGGATTTTGGGGATATGTCAAAAGCAAAAGAAAAGTCAAAGATGCTATACGATATTTACAGGATGAAAATGATGAAATGGTAAGACAGGATGTTGAGAAGGCCGAACTTTTAAATTCCTATTTTGCATCTGTTTTCTCTCAGAAAGGAAATGTAACATCAACTGTTCTTCACTGTCCTATTAAGGGAATAGAAGAATCCAGGATATCTATAAACAGAAAGATAGTTAGGAAACACTTAGCTAACCTAAATGAATTCAAGTCTCCAGGTCCAGATGAATTACACCCCAGAGTACTGAAGGAGATAGCAGAAGAAATTTTTGAACCCCTCTCCATAATCTTTGAAAATTCTTGGAGAACAGGAGAAGTCCCAGAAGACTGGAGAAGAGCAAATGTTGTTCCTATCTTCAAAAAGGGGAAGAAGGTGGACCCAGGCAACTATAGGCCGGTGAGTCTGACTTCTATACCAGGAAAGATCTTTGAACAAATTATTAAACAACATGTATGTCAGTACCTGGATAAGAATGAAGTGATTAAACAGAGTCAGCATGGGTTTGTAACTAATAAGTCATGTCAGACTAACTTAATTTCCTTCTATGATGGAATCACTGATTGGGTGGATCAAGGAAATGCTGTAGATATAGTATATCTTGACTTCAGCAAAGCATTTGACAAAGTCTCTCATACAATCCTTATTGAAAAAATGACTAAGTATGGAATGGACAAGGCAACTGTTAGGTGGATTCATAACTGGCTTAGTGATCGGACCCAAAGAGTGGTCGTAAATGGCTGCACATCCAGTTGGAAGAATGTCTCAAGTGGGGTACCACAGGGCTCTTTCCTGGGCCCTGTATTGTTCAACATCTTTATCAATGATTTAGATGAAGGAATTGAGGGTAAACTGATTAAATTTGCTGATGACACAAAGCTAGGAGGGATAGCTAATACTAGAGAAGAGAGAGGATTCAAAAAGATATAAATAAACTGGAGAAGTGGGCAGCAACTAACAGAATGGTTTTTAACAGGGAAAAATGCAAAGTACTACATCTGGGCAATAAAAATGAAAAAAGCATATACAGAATGGGAGGAATAGGGCTAAGCAACAGCACATGTGAAAAAGACTTGGGTATACTAATAGATCACAGACTGAATATGAGTCAACAGTGTGATGCAGGAGCAAAAAAGGCAAATGCAATTCAAGGATGTATTAACAGAAGCATACAGTCTAGATCACGTGAAGTCATTATTTCCCTCTACTCCTCTTTGGTCAGACCTCATCTTGAATATTGTGTCCAGTTTTGGGCACCACATTTTAAAAAAGACATCAACAAACTGGAGCAAGTTCAGAAAAGAGCGACCAGAATGGTGAACGGTCTGCAAACCCTGTCTTATGAGGAAAGGTTGCAGGATTTGGGAATGTTTTTAGTTTGCAAAAGAGAAGACTGAGAGGAGACTTAATAGCTGTCTACAAATATCTAAAGGGCTGTCACATTGTAGAAGGATCAACTTTATTCTCATTTGCACAAGGAAAGACTAGAAGCAATGGGATGAAACTGAATGGGAGGAGACACAGATTAGATATTAGAAAAAACTTTTTGACAGTTAGAGTGATCAATGAGTGGAACAAGCTGCCACGAGAAGTGGTGAGTTCTCCTTCAATGGAAGTCTTCAAACAGAGGCTGGACAGACATCTGACTGGGATGATTTAGCGAATCCTGCTTTGAGCAGGGGGTTGGACCAGATGGCCCAGGAGGTCCCTTCCAACTCTACGATTCTATGATTCTATATTGTGCACAGGTCCTATTCAGGATGCTAATAAACGTCTCCCATTTTCTTTGTGTATTTTTGTGTCTCAGGATATCGTCCCAGTTAATTGCACCAAGATCATCTCTCATCCGTTGGAAATCTGCCTTCCTGAAGTTTAGTGTCCTTGTACCCCCTCTACTACACATCTTATTAAAGGATACATGAAAACTTATTAATTTGTGATCACTTTTACCCAAGTGACCCTCAACCCTTACATTTGATATGCGGTCTGGCCTGTTGGTTAGGTCTAGTAGTGCCCCCCCTCTTGTTGGATCCTGAACCAGTTGTGAAAGGTAATTGTCTCTCATAGTTGTCAAAAACCTATTACCTTTGCTGGAACTGCAGGTTTCGGTTCTCCAATGTACAGTCATATGTTAAAGTTTGGGCACTGATGGACTCAGTTATATTTCTGGATTCAAATGAGGTTTATTGTACTAACAGAAAATGTGCAATCTGCATTTAAACAAAATTTGACCAGTACAAAAGTATGGGCACCTCAACATAAAAGTGACATTAATATTTCGTAGATCCTCCTTTTGCAAAAATAACAGCCTCTAATCGCTACCTGTAGCTATTAATGAGTTCCTGGATCCTGGATGAAGGTATTTGTGACCATTCCTGTTTACAAAACAATTCCAGTTCAGTTAAGTTTGATGGTTGCCGAGCATGGACAGCCCGCTTCAAATCATCCCACAGATGTTCAATGATATTCAGGTCTGGGGACTAGGATGGCCATTCCAGAACATTGTAATTGTTCCTCTGCATGAATGCATGAGTAGATTTGGAGCGGTGTTTTGGATCATTGTCTTGCTGAAATATCCATCCCCTGCGTAACTTCAACTTCGTCACTGATTCTTGCACATTGTCAAGAATCTGCTGATACTGAGTTGAATCCATGCGACCCTGAACTTTAACAAGATTCCTGGTGCCGGCATTGGCCACACAGCCCCAAAGCATGATGGAACCTCCACCAAATTTTACTATGGGTAGCAAGTGTTTTTATTGGAATGCTGTGTTTTTTAGCCTCCATGCATAACGCCTTTTTGTATGACCAAACAACTCAATCTTTGTTTCATCAGTCCACAGGACCTTCTTCCAAAATGTAACTGGCTTGGCCAAATGTGCTATTGCATACCTCAGGCGACTGTTTGTGGCGTGCTTGCAGAAACGGCTTCTTTCGCATCACTCTCCCATACAGCTTCTCCTTGTGCAAAGTGCGCTGTATTGTTGACCGATGCACAGTGACACCATCTGCAGCAAGATGATGCTGCAGGTCTTTGGAGGTGGTCCGTGGATTGTCCTTGACTGTTCTCACCATTCTTCTTCTCTGCCTTTCTGATATTTTTCTTGGCCTGCCACTTCTGGGCTTAACAAGAACTGTACCTGTGTTCTTCCATTTCCTTACTATGTTCCTCACAGTGGAAACTGACAGGTTAAATCTCTGAGACAATTTTTTGTATCCTTCCCCTGAAAAGCTATGTTGAATAATCTTTGTTTTCATATCGTTTGAGAGTTGTTTTGAGGAGCCCATGACGCCACTCTTCATAGGAGAATCAAATAGGAGAACTACTTGCAAGTGGCCACCTTAAATACCTTTTCTCATGATTTGATACACCTGGCTATGAAGTTCAAAGCTCAATGAGGTTACAAAACCAATTTAGTGCTTCACGAAGTCAGTAAAAAGTAGTTAGGAGTGTTCAAATCAAGAAAATGATAAGGGTGCCCATACTTTTGCATCGGTCAAATTTTGTTTAAATGCAGATTGCACATTTTCTGTTAGTACAATAAGCCTCATTTGAATCCAGAAATATAACTGAGTCCATCAGTTATTAGATATATGAAACTGAAATAGCTGTTGCAAAAACCAAAATTGTTATAAAGAAAAAAGGTTAACATTAATAGGGGTGCCCAAACTTTAACATATGACTGTATTTCAGGGTAGTTGAAATCCCCCATAATAATGACTTCTCCTTGAGTTGCAGCTTCATCTATTTGCTTTATGAGGATATTCTCTGTTGCTTCCATTATTTTTGGAGACTTATAACAAACCCCTATCAGTAATTTACTATTTTTCCCCCCTCCCCTTATCTCTACCCACAGGGACTCTACATTTTCATT
This sequence comes from Dendrobates tinctorius, assembly GCF_039654945.1. Taxonomy (NCBI): domain Eukaryota; kingdom Metazoa; phylum Chordata; class Amphibia; order Anura; family Dendrobatidae; genus Dendrobates; species Dendrobates tinctorius. Next base: position 18,991,261 of record NW_027361713.1, read on the forward strand.
AGATTCATACAGTGGGGAAAGCATGGTGGTTTCCACCACCATGCTTTACAGTAGGTATGGTGTTTGATGGATGCAACTCAGTATTCTTTTTCCTCCAAACACGACAAGTTGTGTTTCTACCAAACAGTTCCAGTTTGGTTTCATCAGACCATAGGACATTCTCCCAAAACTCCTCTGGATCATCCAAATGCTCTCTAGCAAACTTCAGACGGGCCCGGACATGTACAGGCTTAAGCAGTGGGACACGTCTGGCACTGCAGGATCTGAGTCCATGGTGGCGTAGTGTGTTACTTATGGTAGGCCTTGTTACATTGGTCCCAGCTCTCTGCAGTTCATTCACTAGGTCCCCCCGCGTGGTTCTGGGATTTTTGCTCACCGTTCTTGTGATCATTCTGACCCCACGGGGTGGGATTTTGCGTGGAGCACCAGATCGAGGGAGATTATCAGTGGTCTTGTATGTCTTCCATTTTCTAATTATTGCTCCCACAGTTGATTTCTTCACTCCAAGCTGGTTGGCTATTGCAGATTCAGTCTTCCCAGCCTGGTGCAGGGCTACAATTTTGTTTCTGGTGTCCTTTGACAGCTCTTTGGTCTTCACCATAGTGGAGTTTGGAGTCAGACTGTTTGAGGGTGTGCACAGGTGTCTTTTTATACTGATAACAAGTTTAAACAGGTGCCATTACTACAGGTAATGAGTGGAGGAAAGAGGAGACTCTTAAAGAAGAAGTTACAGGTCTGTGAGAGCCAGAAATCTTGATTGCTTGTTTCTGACCAAATACTTATTTTCCACCATAATATGCAAATAAAATGAAAAAAAAAACAGACAATGTGATTTTCTGGATTTTTTTTTCTCAGTTTGTCTCCCATAGTTGAGGTCTACCTATGATGTAAATTACAGACGCCTCTCATCTTTTTAAGTGGTGGAACTTGCACTATTGCTGACTGACTAAATACTTTTTTTCCCCACTGTATATATTATCATGAACGATGGGTTTTAAGGATGATTTTACATATAAACACACGCCTCCCCCTCGCTTATTTGTTTGGTCATTTCTGAACAGACTATAGCCCTGTAAATTAACCGCCCAGTCATGGCTCTCATCCAGCCATGTCTCAGATATCCCCACCATGTCATAATTATGTTCCAACAACATTATCTCCAATTCTTCCATCTTGTTGGCGAGGCTTCTGGCATTAGTATACATGCACTCTATGTATCTCTCTGTACCTCTATTCTTTCTTAAATTATTAACTGTTCTAACCCCACCCCCAATTTCATTATTTGTGCCCAGGTCTCTATCTGCACTGTCTTCCCCTCATATAAAAGGAATACCCTCCCCCCGTCCCTAGTTTAAACACTCCTCCAACCTTCTAGCCATTTTCTCCCCCAGCACAGCTGCACCCTCACCATTGAGGTGCAGCCCGTCCCTAGTGTAGAACCGGTAGCCAAGTGATAAATCGGCCCAGGTCTGCAGGAACCCAAACCCCTCCTTCCTACACCAATTCCTGATCCACTTATTAACCTCCCTAATCTCCCATTGCCTCTCTGGCGTGGCACGTGGTACAGAAAGTATAAAAATACCACCTTGGAGGTCCTTGCTTTAAGCTTACAGCCTAATTCCCTGAAATCATCTTTAAGGATCTTCCACCTACCTCTAACTTTGTCATTTGTGCCAATGTGCACCATGACCACTGGATCCTCACAAGCCCCTCCCAGTAATCTGTCAACCCGATCAGCGATGTGTCGGACTCAAGCGCCAGGTAGGCAGCACACCATTCGACGATCCCTGTCTTTGTGACAGATTGCCCTATCTGTTCCCCTAATAATTGAGTCTCCCACTACCAGAACCTGTCTGGCCTGCCCTGCTCTCCTATTTCCCCCTTACTGGAGCAGACACTCCTCCGGCTTTCAGAGGACATGCCTTGCTGCAGCAGTGCTACTCCTGCACTAACACTCATCTGCCAACTTAGCAAACTTATTGGGGTGTGCCAGATCAGGACTAGCCTCCCTGGTGCTCTTCCCTCTACCCCACTTTCTAACTGTCGCCCAGCTAGTTGCTTCATTGTCCTGCAGCTCCAACCTAGCATCCCCCCTCATCTATCCCATTGAGCATCTGCTCAGTGAGCAGAAGACTCCTTTCCATATTGTCTATGGATCTCAGTGTTGCCAGCTGCACATTTAGATCCAGTATCTGGGCTTCCAAATGCACAACTTGCTCACATCTCGCACAGCAGTATGCACCCTCGACCGGCTGTTCAAGGATTTCTTACATGCGGCAAGGTGTACCCTGGATGGCATTGGCAATAGTGGAGCACATCCTGATGGGGATTGCACCAGACAAAAAGATAAGCAAAAATAAATAAAAAGTATTAACTAGATGTGTATTTCCTGAAGGAAGTACAGATAGTGCTTTGAAATGGTGCCCGGGCTGCCCCTTTAAGAGAGACTTGTGTTGTGAGTTCATTTTCCCTTTCACTACTGAGGCCCGATGAACTCCCTCTTCTGGTAAGGAAAGGTAGCGAGCCTGATTATCAGTCACCTGAGCCTAGTGATGATGACTGGCTGAGTGGAGTTACGGACTGGATATAAGGCTGCCGACGCCCTTCTGCCCTGCGGGTGATTTCTCTGTGGGATCCTTGGAGACCAGTCTGAATTCCTGCTCTTCTAAAGCTAAGTTTTCCTGCTCAGCTTTTTGCATTTGTGTTTTGACTTTGTTTGCTTTGTTTTTCTGGATTTCTGCCATTCCCTGCTGGAGTGAGCTGAACTCCTTTAGCTCTATCTTCTGAAGATACCAGAGTGCTGATTTAGTTTTGAAGCCTAGCTGCTTCAGGGTCTTTTTCCATATCAGCTGTTGGCTAATGTCTTTTATAGGGTTTTGGCAGATTGCAGACAGCAACCGTCCTTTCCTGTCCTGTTTAGTTTAGCTTTGGCGCCATCATTTGCCCAAGCCTATCTTTCTATCTGTGTGAGTGTTTTTCCATCTTGCTTCACCGTCATTATATGTTGGGGGCTGCCTTTTACTTTGGGGTCTGCTCTGGGGCAGTTTAGATTTCCTTTTCTGTCTTTAGGCTATGTAGTTCTCCGGCTGTGATCGAGGGGTCTAGGGCACCGTAGGAACCCCCCATGGCTACTGCTAGTTGTGTTGTTAGGTTCAGGGTCTGCAATCTGATAGTTGCCAACTTCTCTGGTTTTCTGGACATAGCTTCTATTTTTGTGTCTACCTCCTACGGTGACTCACTCATAACAGAATCGCCCGCCATACCGCAGATCCTAGGGTACTCAATAGCAGGAAAGAATTGCAAAAAAAAAAGTGTGTATATTTTTTCCTCTATATCTCTGAGGCCGTAGGGGGAATTTTTTTTTTCTCTCAATGGAGATAAAGCAATTGTCTGATCGTGTGGAGCAGCTCGCTGCGGAAGTGCGGGGAATTTCCGCCTATCTTGCTCATTCACATGCTGCTGAACCAAAGATTCCTGCACCTGATGTATTTTTTGGGGATCGGTCTAAATTTTTGAATTTCAAAAATAATTATAAATTATTTTTTGCCTTGAAGCCTAACTCGTCGGGGAGCTCCGCGCAGCAGGTTAAAATTGTCATCTCTTTGCTGCGTGGCGATCCCCAGGATTGGGCGTTTTCTTTGAAACCAGATGATTCTATTCTGACTAATGTGAACACGTTTTTTCAAGCCTTGGGGTTATTGTATGACGAACCTAATGCCATTGATCAGGCTGAAAAGACCCTGCTGGCATTGAACCAGGGTCGAGATTCTGCAGAATTGTACTGTCAAAAATTCCGAAAGTGGGCTGTACTTACTACCTGGAATGATAATGCCTTGGCTGCTCTCTTTCGGAAGGGTTTGTCAGAAGCCGTAAAAGATACTATGGTGGGATTTCCTGTTCCCTCTGGTCTTGACGATTCTATGCCATTAGCCATTCAGGTTGATCGGCGTTTGCGCGAACGCAAAACTGCACGAGAGGTGTTGCCACCTGTTGAACAAATGTCTGAACCTATGCAATGTGATAGAGTTTTGTCTAGGGCGCAACGTCAGGAGTTCAGAAGGCGTAATAAGCTGTGTTTTTTCTGTGGAGATGCCTCACATATTATTTCTGTCTGTCCTAAACGAGAGAAACGCTTTGCACACACGTTTTCTGTTGGTGGTGTTCAACCTAAGTTTCTTTTGGCTATTACTCTGATCTGCTCCCTGTCCACATTTTCCGCCAAGGCTTTTGTGGATTCGGAAGCAGCCCTAAACCTAATGGACTTGGATTCTGCTAAACATTGTGGATTTCCGATGACACCTCTGCAGACGCCTATCCCTTTGAGGGGGATTGATGCTACTCCTTTGGCTAAAAATAAACCTCAGTTTTGGACCCAGGTGGTAATGCGGGTCGCCCCAGACCATCAAGAAAATTGCAGATTTTTGGTGTTGCATAATCTGCATGATACCATTGTTCTTGGGTTTCCCTGGTTACAAATTCATAATCCAGTTTTGGATTGGAAATCTGTGTCTGTGGTGAGTTGGGGTTGTCGGTGTGCCTTTAGTGAGGCTCCGGTGTTTTCCACCTCTCCTCAGTCGCATGATGTTCCTGATTATATGGCGGACTTTTATGATGTATTTAGTGAGAATGAGTCTGCGTCTCTGCCTCCTCATAGGAGTTATGACTGTGCAATTGAACTGAGCCCGGGGTGTAAATTTCCCAAGGGTCGGCTCTTCAATTTATCTGTACCCGAGCACGAGGCTATGCGATCCTATATTAAGGAGGCGTTGGAGAAGGGTCATATTAGACCATCCTCGTCACCCTTAGGTGCCGTTTTTTTTTTTTGTAGCCAAAAAGGATGGATCATTAAGACCTTGTATTGATTATCGTGCCCTCAACAAAATTACTGTTAAATATCAGTATCCGTTACCCCTGATTTCGGATCTATTCTCTAGAGTTAAAGGTGCTTGCTGGTTTACCAAGCTTGACCTCAGGGGGGCGTATAATCTTATTCGCATTAAGCATGGGGATGAATGGAAGACGGCGTTTAATACTCCGGAGGGACATTTTGAGTACCTGGTGATGCCTTTTGGGCTCACTAATGCCCCTTCTGTCTTCCAGTGCTTCATGAACGATATTTTCCGAGATTTTGTCGATAAATTTTTGATTATCTATCTGGATGATATTTTGATATTCTCCAAGGATTGGGATTCTCATGTGGAACATATACGGACTGTGTTCCGGATCTTGAGGGAGAATTCCCTGTATGTCAAAGGATCTAAATGCCTTTTTGGAGTACAGAGGATTTCTTTTTTGGGATTTATTTTGTCTCCGTCAACTATTGAAATGGACCCGGCCAAGGTACAGGCCATTTACGATTGGGTTCAACCCACTTCTTTGAAGGCCCTCCAGAAGTTTTTGGGTTTTGCTAATTTTTATCAGAAATTTATAGCAAAATTTTCTAGTATTGCCAAGCCATTGACTGATCTGACTAAGAAGGGTGCTGATGTGTTAAATTGGTCTCCGGAGGCTGTTTCTTCCTTTCAGGAGCTGAAACAAAGATTCACCTCCGCCCCGGTTTTGCGGCAACCTGATGTCTCACTTCCGTTCCAGGTAGAGGTGGATGCTTCTGAGATTGGTGCAGGAGCTGTTTTGTCTCAAAAGAATCCTGTAACATCTAAAATGAATCCCTGTGCTTTCTTTTCCCGAAAGTTCTCTCCATCTGAACGTAACTATGATGTGGGGAATCGGGAACTGTTGGCCATGAAATGGGCATTTGAGGAGTGGAGACATTGGTTGGAGGGAGCTAAGCATCAAGTCATGGTCCTCACTGACCACAAGAATTTGATTTACCTAGAGTCGGCTAAGCGCTTGAACCCTAGACAGGCTAGGTGGGCCTTATTAAGGGGGTTGGACCAGATGCCCCAGGAGGTCCCTTCCAACTCTACGATTCTATGATTCTATTTTTTACACGTTTTGATTTTGTGGTTTCTTTTCTTCCTGGAACTAAGAATGTCAAGGCTGACGCCCTCTCTAGGAGCTTCTTTGCTGATTCTCCTGTGGTGACCAAGCCTGCTACCATCTTAGGCGAAGGGGTAGTTCTTTCTGCCATCTCGCCCGATTTGAGATGTGCTCTGGAAGAGTTCCAGGAGGACAAACCTGAGCGTTGTCCCAGCGGAAAGTTGTATGTTCCTGACCAGTGGAAGAAGAGAGTGATGTCTGAAGTTCATTGCTCTGCTTTGGCTGGTCATCCAGGTATTTTTGGTACTAGAGATCTGGTGAGTCGGTCCTTTTGGTGGCCCTCCTTGTCTCGTGATGTCAGGAATTTTGTGCAGTCCTGTGGGACGTGCTCCAGGTCTAAATCGTGTTCTCGCTCTAGTGGGTTGTTGATGCCTTTGCCTGTCCCCAAGAGGCCATGGACCCATATTTCAATGGATTTCATCTCTGATATGCCTGTCTCTCAAAGGATGACTGTTATTTGCGAGATTTGTGATAGGTTCTCTAAGATGGTTCATCTTGTACCTTTCCCTAAGTTGCCGTCTTCCTCTGAGTTGGTGCCCTTGTTTTTTCAACAGGTGCTTCGCTTGCACGGGATTCCTGAGAACATTGTATCTGACAGAGGAGTTCAGTTTGTGTCTAGATTTTGGAGAACTTTCTGTTCCAAGCTGGGAATTCAGTTGTCCTTCTCCTCTGCTTTTCACCCTCAGACCAATGGGCAGACAGAGAGAATACTCCACTCCACTCCACTTACACTCCACTGAAACTGCCCTCACTAAAGTCTCTAATGATCTGCTAACAGCTAAGTCAAATGGTCATTACTCCATGCTAATTCTCTTGGATCTCTCTGCAGCATTCGACACTGTGGATCATCAGCTCCTCCTCACTATGCTCCGTTCCATTGGCCTCAAGGACACCGTTCTCTCCTGGTTCTCCTCCTATCTCTCCGACCGCTCCTTTACTGTATCTTTTGCCGGTTCCTCCTCCTCTCACCTTCCCCTTACTGTTGGGGTCCCCCAAGGATCGGTTCTAGGCCCCCTCCTCTTCTCCTTGTACACTGCCCCTATTGGTCAAACAATCAGTAGATTTGGTTTCCAGTACCATCTCTATGCTGATGACACCCAATTATACGCTTCTTCTCCTGACATCACGCCAGCCTTTCTAGAAAACACTGGCGATTGTCTAAACGCTGTGTCTAATATCATGTCCTCACTATATCTGAAACTGAACCTGTCAAAGACTGAGCTTCTGGTGTTTCCTCCCGCTACTAATGTACCTATACCCAACATTGCTATTTCTGTGTGTGGTTCCACTATTAATCCCCAGCAACATGCCCGCTGTCTTGGGGTCATACTTGATTCTGAGCTTTCCTTTGCCCCCCACATTCGATCACTGGCTCGCTCTTGTCATCTGCACCTCAAAAACATTTCTAGAATTTGACCTTTTCTTACTTTTGACTCTGCAAAAACTCTTACTGTTTCTCTTATTCATTCTCGTCTCGACTATTGTAACTCTCTTCTAATCGGCCTCCCTCTTACAAAACTCTCCCCTCTCCAATCTGTCTTGAATGCTGCAGCCAGGATCATATTCCTCACCAATCGTTACACCGATGCCTCTACCTTGTGCCAGTCATTACACTGGCTACCCATCCACTCCAGAATTCAGTATAAACTTATTACCCTCACCCACAAAGCCCTCCATGGCTCAGCACCACCCTACATCTCCTCCCTTGTTTCAGTATACCACCCTACCCGCGCCCTCCGTTCTGCTGATGACCTGAGGTTAGTATCCTCAATAGTCAGAACCTCCCACTCCCGTCTCCAAGACTTTACACGTGCCGCGCCAATTCTTTGGAATGCACTTCCCAGGTCAATACGATTAGTCCCCAATCCCCACAATTTTAAGCGTGTCCTGAAAACGCATTTATTCAGACTGGCCTATCGCCTCAACACATTAACCTAATCTATCCCTGTGTGGCACAGCCAAAAGTTTTACCATAACCAGATTTCCTGCATCATGTTCCCACATGCTTTATGCATCCATTAGCCCTCTGTGTCTGTACTGTCAAACACTTAACATTATGGCTGGTCCTTACAATCAGGGCAACTGTTACCACCCACCTTTCGTGTCTACCTCTTTCCTCATAGACTGTAAGCTTGTGAGCAGGGCCCTCTTTCCTCTTGGTATTTGTTATAATCTACTGTATGTGATTATTGTTATGCTGTAATGTCTATTGTCTGTACAAATCCCCTCTGAAATGTAAAGTGCTGCGGAATATGTCGGCGCTATAAAAATAAAATTTATTATTATTATTATTATTATTATTAACAAACCAGACCTTGGAGTCATATTTGAGATGTTTTATTTCCGCTGATCAGGATGATTGGGTTTCATTTTTGCCCTTGGCCGAATTTGCTTTAAATAATAGAGCTAGTTCTGCCACTCTGATGTCACCTTTTTTTTTGTAACTTTGGGTTTCATCCTCGATTCTCTTCAGGGCAGGTGGAGGCCTCTGCCTGCCCAGCTGTGGATACTGTGGTGGAGAGAATGCACGGGATCTGGGACCAAGTGGTGGGTAAGTTATCTCTCTCCCAGGAAAAGGCCCAGCGGTTTTCCAACCGACATAGGACCATTGGTCCCCAGTTTAAATTTGGTGATATGGTGTAGTTATCATCAAGAAATATTGCTATGAAGGTGGCTTCTAATAAGTTTAAGCCTAGATTTATTGGACCTTACAACATTTTGGAGATTATTAATCCTTTCTCTTTTCGTTTGGCTCTTCCTGTCACATTTAAAATCCATAATGTGTTTCATAAGTCCTTGTTGAAGAGGTTTGTTGAACCTGTTGTTCCGGGGGTGCCACCTCCAGACCCTGTATTGGTTGAAGGTAACATGGAATATGAGGTAGAGAAAGTACTGGATTCACGTCTGGCGAGACGGAGACTCCAGTATTTGGTTAAGTGGAAGGGTTATGGTCAGGAGGATAATTCCTGGGTCTCTGCCTCTGATATTCATGCCAAAAGATTGGTGCTTGCCTTTCATCGGGCTCACCCTGATCGCCCTGGTGGCGTGGTTGAGGGTTCGGTGACCCCTCCTCAAGGGGGAGGTACTGTTGTGAGTTCATTTTCCCCTTCACTACTGAGGCCCGATGAACTCCCTCTTCTGGTAAGGAAAGGTAGTGAGCCTGATTATCAGTCACCTGAGCCTAATGATGATGACTGGCTGAGTGGAGTTACGGACTGGATATAAGGCTGCCGACGCCCTTCTGCCCTGCGGGTGATTTCTCTGTGGGATCCTTGGAGACCAGTCTGAATTCCTGCTCTTCTAAAGCTAAGTTTTCCTGTTCAGCTTTTTGCATTTGTGTTTTGACTTTGTTTGCTTTGTTTTTCTGGATTTCTGCCATTCCCTGCTGGAGTGAGCTGAACTCCTTTAGCTCTATCTTCTGAAGATACCGGAGTGTTGATTTAGTTTTGAAGCCTAGCTGCTTCAGGGTCTTTTTCCATATCAGCTGTTGGCTAATGTCTTTTATAGGGTTTTGGCAGATTGCAGACAGCAACCGTCCTTTCCTGTCCTGTTTAGTTTAGCTTTGGCCCCATCATTTGCTCAAGCCTATCTTTCTATCTGTGTGAGTGTTTTTTCATCTTGCTTCACTGTCATTATATGTTGGGGGCTGCCTTTTACTTTGGGGTCTGCTCTGGGGCAGTTTAGATTTCCTTTTCTGTCTTTAGGCTATGTAGTTCTCCAGCTGTGATCGAGGGGTCTGGGGCACCGTAGGAACCCCCCACGGGTACTGCTAGTTGTGTTGTTAGGTTCAGGGGTCTGCAATCTGATAGTTGCCAACTTCTCTAGTTTTCTGGACATAGCTTCTATTTTTGTTTCTGCCTCCTACGGTGACTCACTCATAACAGACTTGCCTGCTGCCCCTGCAAGACTTTCAACTCAGGATCCATTTTAACTGTGGGTGCCTCTCAGGGGCCATGTTGCCCTGTGGGGCCCCTCAGGGTCTGATTTGGTGGTTGGGGCCCCTCAGGATCCGATTCGGTGGCCTGGGCTCCTCAGGGCTTGAAATGGTGGATGGGATCCCTCAGGGTCAGATTTTGTAGCTGGGGCCTCTCGGTCCGATTTTGTGAGTGGGGCCCCTCAGGGTCCAATTTGGTGGGCGGGGCCCCTCAGGGTCCGGTTTGGTGGGCAGGGCCCCTCAGTCTGATTTGGTGGGCGGGGCCACTCTGGGTCCGATTTGGTGGGCGGGGCCACTCTGGGTTCGATTTGGAAGCCGGACTTGATGAACCTCCGATTTGGAGGCCGGGGTGGCTCAGCCTTTGATTTGGACACCTGGGTCGATCAGTGTTGTGTCCCACAAATGGGAACAACCTGTAATGCATATTTCTCTGTGTTTAATTATTCCTCCAATCAGCAAAATTCCCTGTTGTTGCTAGGTAGAATTAGACTGTGTGAAAATTGTCCCTATGTCCCTCCTGTAGTTGAGCTCTGTATTAGGTTGCTCCTCCCTTCTTCTTCAGTTTAGCCTACAGCAGCCATTACTCAAGACGCATGTGTACTCCCCTGTACAAATGACCCCTTTTCACCTACTGTCCATTGTAAACTAATACAAGTTTTTGGAAGAAATCAGCATTGTTTCTCCTGGTCTTTCTACAGTTGCATTGCAGTGGAGTCAAAACTATCTGAGGACGTCTGGTTTTGTGAGTACGAGTTATACAATTATCTAAGAAGCTGATAGTTAGAACACTTGGGACTCGCAGTCATCAGGAGGAGTCAGAATAGTAAAAAGGGATAGCTGTGACCAGGAACAGTACACAGCTGTAATCCAAGAAGAGGACTGTTTAACATAAGGCTAATGTAAAGCCACAACAGCAGCAGCAGCTTACATGGGACTGCAGACATTCTGTGCTCTTCACTTCAGAAAACTGCACAGTGAAAGATTTATCCTGTTACTTAGAGCAGTTCACAGCCTGTAATCAAGAGAAAGGGTCATCTATAAACTATTGAGAAGCTGCAGTTTACATAGACTTGTATCATTCTGCGCTCTCCAGCTCAGCTTGTTGCAACTTTGTATTGGTCTCCTTGACAATCAGGGACAGAAGAGCCCCCACCTTTCACTGCAGAGACTGTAGCTTTTTGCAGCTCATATTACACAGATCTCATCTGCCTGTGAGTTACAATGGCTGAAGGAAAGTCTGCAATATCTGTATATGAGGACACAGCCACTAACAGACCCAGGTGCTCTGCTAAGCCTTCACTGAAAGCTATAGAGAACCTTGAAATCATTAAACATGAACTTTCTTGTAATATATCCATCTTATGGCAAAGACTGCAGAGTCACATTAACAGCATCTCCCAGTATGCCTCTCATGAGTTACCAGCAGAGGGAGCCCTTGAACAATTGTACTCTGCATACCAGGCTTATAAAGACACTTGCAGAAAATACATCTCAATGCTATGTAAATTAAATACGCCAGAATCGCTAAAAGAATGCGAGGTCTTCCAACAGCTCAATGCCGAACGAGATAGCACCGTGCGCGACATTGTGAACAAAACAGAAGCAAAAATCCCACAAATGTCAGAAGTGACATCGTACAGATCCAGGTCTGCTAGGAGCTCAAAGCACTCAATCAAGTCAAGCTCATCAAGGTACTCAACCCTCAGTGAGCAGCTCATAAGAGCGCGTGCCGAAGCAGAATCTACGAAAGTGCAAGCCATTTTCGCCCAAAAGAAAGCAGAGAAGGAAACAGTATCCTCACGCAAGAAAGCAGAGATGGAATTGAATCCGCACGCAAGAAAGCAGAGATGGAAGCTGAATCCGCACGCAAGAAAGCAGAGATGGAAGCTGAATCCGCATGCAAGAAAGCAGAGATGGAAGCTGAATCGGCACGCAAGAAAGCAGAGATGGAAGCTGAATCGGCACGCAAGAAAGCAGAGATGGAAGCTGAATCCGCACGCAAGAAAGCAGAGATGGAAGCTGAATCCGCACGCAAGAAAGCAGAGATGGAAGCCGAATCTGTACGCGAGAAGGCGGAAATAGAAGTCCTGCAGAAGGAATACGAACATGCAGCAGCCGTGGCAAAGCTAAATGTCTTCGAGCAGGCTTTAGGTGGGAGCCAAGGAGGCAGCATCAATTCGTATGAACTCGACATGGAAGACCCACTTAAGCGCACAAGAAATTACGTGCTGAGCCAAACCAACGAACTCCTGACCACCAACAACTTTCCTGTCAGCACCCATCTCGCTCTAGAGCATCAGGACGTTGTTCCGCCTGCAGATTCCAGCTTTCAAGGTCAGTCAAATGAACCACAAACATTCAAACCCGAACCTTCTTCACGTGTCAGTACACGGCCTGACCCTACACCTCAGCAAATGCCATACGCCAACGTCTACATGCAACCTAACATGCCGACAAGGCACTGCGCTCCTGATACCTGTGTAGTTCCAGTCCTGCATACAACAGAGACCATATGTCACAAACCGGTTGCTGGTCTAAACGCCTACGCCACTCCGGATCTTCCCATGTTCTTGAACCAAGAAGCTAATACCCACGCTAACAGCATCACTCAGCCAGCAAATGCTTCTCCAAAGTCAGAAAGAACAGACATGGCCGATTTTGCAAGGCTCATGATACGCCGAGAACTCACCAACACCGGTCTCACAAGGTTTGACGACCAGCCTGAGAATTACAGAAGTTGGAAATGTACCTTTAAAGCCGCAATTAGTGACCTTGGCATCATGCTGCTGAAGAGCTGGATCTGCTAATCAGGTGGCTCGGACCTCAATCCACGGAGCGGGTCAAGAGGCTCAGATCCGTCCACATCAGTAATTCAGCAGCTGGACTCATGGCTGCATGGGAAAGACTGGAACGTAGCTTCGGCAGTCCTGAAGCCATAGAGAATGCACTGTTTAAGTGTCTACAGGATTTCCCCAAAATATCTGGCAAGGAGAGTTCAAAATTCCTAGAGCTCAGTGACCTACTCCTAGAGCTCCAGTTAGCCAAGGCAGACACGCACCTACCTGGTCTCAGCTATCTGGATACCGCTCGGGGCGTTAACGCAATAGTTTCTAAGCTGCCATACAATATACAAGAGAAGTGGGCCACTATTGGGTCAAAGTACAAAAGAGCCAAACAAGTCTCTCTTCCTCCACTTGCCTTCTTCTGTGACTCCATCAAGGAAATTGCAGAGTGCAAAACTGACCCCAGCTTCTGCTATGAAGAACCTAGTGGCTTTGCATCATTCCCTAAGTACAAGAGTTCATGCTCTCATGACAGCCCCCGCAGTGGTCCAGTGTTTGCAAAAAAGACAGAAGTTCTGCCTTCACCGACATCAACACTAGACAAAGGCAGTAAAGGTGAGAAGGTTTAAAATCCGAACCGCCAGTGTCCAATTCACAAACTGCCACATCCCCTGAAGAAGTGCATCGGCTTCAGGAAGAAACCCCTTCAAGAACGAAAGGAGCTCTTGAAGAAGTTTGGAATATGCTTCAGGTGCTGCGCCTCTACTGAACATCTTGAGAAGGACTGTGTCATCGCCATCAAGTGTCTAGAGTGTGACAACAAAGACCATGTACAAGCCCTCCATCCATCACAGCCTGACTCTGCCTCTACACCTCCCACCACAAGCCATGGCGGGGAGAGTTCAGACCAAGCGACAAGCCAAGTTGCGGTATCTTCCTCAAGCACCGAAGTCTGCGGAGAAGGTCTTCGAGACAAGTCCTGTGTGAAGATTTGCCTAGCAAGGGTGTATCCCAAGGGTCATCCAGAGAAGGCAGTCAAGGTGTACGTTAGTCTGGATGACCAGAGCAACAAATCACTGGCTAGGTCAGAACTCTTCGACTTGTTCGACTTAAAAGGGGACGTCTATCCTTACACTTTGGGCACCTGCAGCGGCGTTATAAAAACCTCTGGAAGAAGGGCCGGTGGCCTCATAATAACTTCTCTTGAGAAGGACGCCATGGAGATACCACTACCCACGCTTGTTGAGTGTAACCAAATTCCATTCAACAGGGAGGAAATCCCGACGCCAGAAGTCGCTCTTCAGCATCCTCACCTCAGAATGATAGCCAAAGAGATGCCACCCCTGGACGACAAGGCAGACATCATAATTCTCCTCAGCAGAGACATTATACGACTGCACAAGATGTGTCAATAAATCCACGGACTACTCAATGAACCGTATGCTCAGCGCCTCGAGCTAGGCTGAGTTATCATCGGCAATGTCTGTAGCGACCAGACACAGGGTCCTAGCAACATCTCTTACAAAATGCTTATCACCTCAGATCACCATGACTTGTTCCCCTTGTCAGACCTACATCATTACTGGACGAAGGAGAAGTCAAATGTCACCAAATGTCAACAACCATCTGACAATTCAAGTCTGCTTTATCCTCGAGACTATAACCTCGAGAGAACAACACTCGGTCCTACAACAAAGGACAACTCACCACCAACAGAGGAAGACAAGGTGATCATCAGGGTCACGAGCATCAAACCCACCAATGTCCACTATAACAGCTGGGTAGCTCCGTCACCCTCACTTCCCGCAAAGACTGAGTTGCCAAGGGATTCACAGAAAGTATCTGCTAAGTTCCCAACCTTTGACGCCTATCTCAATCACAAACCTGGTCAAGCCGAAGCCATGCTAGGCTTCAGTGCTCAGAGTAAGAACCCCTCTTTCAACAGCTTACCTCTTACTGATGGTGCTAGCATTTGCCTGACGCAATGCCGCCTCAGCATACTGCCGGATGTCGAACAATACACGTTCATTTCCCAAGTATCTCCCTGTGAGGAACTTCCTATCGAACGAGGAGCCTCGCCTGTTCAAAACAGCATCCACGGTCCTCTTGGGTTCAAAACACCCATTGCAGTTCAAGGCAGGGAATCACTGAGACAGCTCGCTACTCAGGGCATCAACAGAAACACTATGTTACCATCTCAGAGACAGCAAAGGTGGAGAGATGGGGAAGAAGTCCCTAAAAGCCTTACAGCAACTCCAAGTCCTGCACTGTAGTTCTTTAAAGATTCTTTCAACCGTCTTGAAGAGACAAGTCTACGTTTCTTACGACACATCTACGAAGACTACAGCTGCAGGAACCTCTCCAAGTGCTTCAGTTTGCTGGCTCCTTCGAACAGGGATCACATGAGCGTGACTTTGTTGCTGGACTGCCACGGCAGGGAGCATACCTTCACATGCTACTGCTGTACTAGGACCCAGGATTATCAGCATCCAACTGAACTTTAACTTCCCCTTATGGACTGGAACTTCTACTGTTGGGTTGGTGGAAGAGTTGGCATGTTGCGGCTTCCCCAATCCGAAGATGGGTTTCTATTTGACTCATTTTTCAATTTTATTCAAGCTCTACGTTTGCTAAAAGTATGGACTTGATTCTGCATTGTGTTGCATTGTTTTTCTTTTCTCCTCTCATTGCAGGTTTCACGATGTCGAGGGACAGATTCATCTCCTTATCTCACACAAGGACTTATGAAATCTGACGATTTCAGATGGGGAGTGTTGTGTCCCACGAATGGGAACAACCTGTAATGCATATTTCTCTGTGTTTAGTTCTTCCTCCAATCAGCAAAATTCCCTGTTGTTGCTAGGTAGAATTAGACTGTGTGAAAATTGTCCCTATGTCCCTCCTGTAGTTGAGCTCTGTATTAGGTTGCTCCTCCCTTCTTCTTCAGTTTAGCCTACAGCAGCCATTACTCAAGACGCATGTGTACTCCCCTGTACAAATTACCCCTTTTCACCTACTGTCCATTGTAAACTAATACAAGATTTTGGAAGAAATCAGCATTGTTTCTCCTGGTCTTTCTACAGTTGCATTGCCAGTGGAGTTAAAACTATCTGAGGACATCTGGTTTTGTGAGTACGAGTTATACAATTATCTAAGAAGCTGATAGTTAGAACACTTGGGACTCGCAGGCATAAGGAGGAGTCAGAATAATCAGCCTCCGATTTGGAGGCCGGGTCGATCAGCCTCCGATTTGGAGGCCGGGGTCGATCAGCCTCCGATTTGGAGGCCGGGGTCGATAAGCCTCCGATTTGGAGGCCGGGGTCGATGAGCCTCCGATTTGAAGGCCGGGGTCGATGAGCCTCCGATTTGGACGCTGGGGTCGATCAGCCTCCGATTTGGAGGCCGGGGTGGCTGAGCCTCCGATTTGGAGGCCGGGGTGGCTCAGCCTCTGATTTGGAGGCCGGGGTGGCTCAGCCTCCGATTTGGAGGCCGGGGTGGCTCAGCCTCCGATTTGGAGGCCGGGGTGGCTCAGCCTCCGATTTGGAGGCCGGGGTGGCTCAGCCTCCGATTTGGAGGCCGGGGTGGCTCAGCCTCCGATTTGGAGGACGGAGTGGCTCAGCCTCCGATTTGGAGCCTGGGGTCACTCAGCTTTCGATTTGGCGCGCCGGCCCTTTAAGACTCATTTCGGTGCGCCATCCCTTTAAGGATCACTTTGGCGCATTGGCCCTTTAAGAGCTAGTTTGGCTCACTGGGCCTCTAAATCCACTTTGGCGCACATTCTCTCTCAGGGGCATGCGTCATGTGATGAAGCTAGATTTGCATTTGTGCTGTGGGTTTTGCTTTAAGAGCTGATATTATCTGCCAGAATCTGTGTCCTGGGGGCATCATGTGAAGTTCGTAGGCGTTGGCATAGTAACTGGGTCTGCCTGCGCATATCAATGAGTTTAACTGCCATTTCAATCGCCTCAGGGCATGTTTTGTCTGTGGCAAAATTTCCCCATTGAAAAGCATTGAGACAATGCATTCAAATGACAGGAAAATGTTTTTTAAAACGCAAATTGGGCAAAAACTACAAATCCGATCGACACGAAAAATACTTAGCACACCTTTCGTGGACGCTGGCTTCGAAACGACACCTCAACGGAGTCTGTGCGTGTAGTGGTTCAGGCCGCTTTACTTGTGGAAGTCAACTGAATAATAATAACTAAATGTGTATCTCCTGAAGGAAGTGCAGATAGTGCTTTGAAATGGAGCCCAGGCTGCCCCTTTAAGAGAGACTTGCCTGCTGCCCCTGCAAGACTTTCAACTCAGGATCCGTTTCAACTTTGGGTGTCTCTCAGGGGCCACTTTGGCCTGTGGGGCCCCTCAGGGTCTGATTTGGTGGGGGGGCCCCCTCAGGACTTGAATTGGCGGACGGGATCACTCAGGGTCCGATTTGTTGGGCGGGGCCTCTCTGGGTCAGATTTGGTGGGCGGGGCCACACTGGGTCCGATTTGGAGGCCAGGGTCGATCAGCCTCTGATTTGGAGGCCGGGGTGGCTCAGCCTCCGATTTGGAGCCTGGGGTCACTCAGCTTTCGATTTGGCGCGCCGGCTCTTTAAAACTCATTTTGGCTCGTTGGCCCTTTAAGAGCCAGGGTGGCTCACTGGGCTTCTAAATCCACTTTGGCGCACATTCTCTCTCAGGGGCATGCGTCATGTGATGAATAGTGTTGAGCGATACCGTTCGATACCCCAAAGTTTCGTATCGGATGGTATCCCCCGATACGAAAAAAATATCGGGTATCGCCGATTCCGATACCAGAAGTCCCATTCAAGTCAATGGGACTTCCGGTATTGGAATTTAAAAAAGCCCTTTATTTCCTTGCTGGCTAATTCTACATAATTGAAAACAAATAAGAATCATGTAGAATGTATTGTGGGAGGTGGAGGAGACATTAAAGGCATAGTGGTTTATTCAAATCACATGGCATAGCATTAATTCCAATTTTTTTTCAAGACGTTCGAAGTTAAAAAGATATTGACTATGTTAACCTTTTTTATATTTTGTCAGATATGTATGTTTCACAACGTCCATGCTCTTCACCTTCTTTTGTACTTCTCCCACACTTTCTCCTTCATGATCCGCAGCAGTAGCATTTTTTTCATCAACTTTTTCTTCACCTTATTCATCTTCTTCTTCTTCATCTTCTTCCCATTAATTTTTTTTTCCATTCTTCATTTTCTTCTTATTCAGCTATTATTAATTTTCATATGCTATTTCTTCATCTTCTTCCTATTCTTTTTCTTCATTTTCTTATGGTGACAGGCATTCCTGTAGTACTTATCTATAAAAGATATAAGATTACACCTTACGTTCTGCCTGTCACTAAAATTTACAACAGGATTTGTCTGCGTTCAGTTTGGCCTGCAGCAGCAGGCATTTTCCAGGGGCACCACGAGGAGGAACGGACTCACCCGCATTTACTGCTTAGTCGTCTTCTGCTTATAATTTTGATTTCTTTTATGATGATTTTTAGTCAGGGGAAGAGTCTTGAGATCATTTGCATATTCCAAATGCCTTCTGGGATAAGTGAAGAGTCTCCGCGAGCTCAACGATCACTGGGTTTTGGCCGTTGCAGCTGAAAAGAAGAGATCGGAAAACCAGGGGAAGAGTCTAGAGGAGATCATTTGCATATTCCCAGTGCCTTCTGGGATAAGTGAAGAGTCTCCGCGAGCTCAACGATCACTGGGTTTTGGCCGTTGCAGCTGAAAAGAGGAGATCGGAAAACCTCTTTCATCGTTTTTAAGAAGTCTCAATATGGAAGAGGCCAGGAGCGATTTGGTGAGCTGCATTTCTTGCTACATGTTCACAGACTTACCAGTGGAAAAGCCAAACTTCACATGCCACAAATGCAAGCTTGTGTCCCTGTTGGAGGAAAAGTTGCAAAATCTCGAAGAGAGGTTAGCTACGTTGAAGATCATTAAGGAAGGTGAAGAGTTCTTGGACAGAGCAGAATTATCTCTTCATGTTACAGAAAGAGAAGAAATTCGAAGTGCACCTGAAGAAACAGAGGAATGGAGACATGTGACCCAGAGAAGCAGGAGGATCAGGAGACAGTCAGCACCCATACTTCTCAGGAACCAGTACCAGGCTCTCACGCAGGAAAACGATGAAGAAAACAGCAACCTTGTACGCCTTCAGAGTCCTCCTGGATGGAGAAAGAAAAATGTTGTGAAGAAACGGAGAGTGGTGGTCATGGGGGATTCCCTGTTGAGAGGAACAGAGACCGCTATCTGCAGACCGGATATAACTTCAAGAGAAATGTGCTGTCTTCCAGGTGCAAAAGTTAAAGATGTGTCTGACAGGATATCAGGACTCTTCAGACCTACAGATGACTACCCATTCCTGCTACTACATGTGGTGACAAATGACACCGCAAGAAACGACCTGGAAACCATCTGCAGAGACTTTGAAGACTTAGGCAAGAAAGTGAAAGAACTGGGAGCGCAGGTGGTCTTATCTTCCATCCTCCCAGTGGATGGCCATGGAACAAGGAAGTGGAATAAGATTCTGCAGGTCAACAATTGGCTACGTCGATGGTGCCGTCAGCAATGATTTGGATTTATGGATCACGGAGTGAATTACCTTTACGATGGACTACTTGCTAGAGATGGGGTGCACCTTACGAAGACTGGAAAACATGCATTTGGAAGTTGCCTTGCTACACTTGTAAGGAGAGCTTTAAACTAGAACAACATGGGAAGGGAAGCAAAAGACCAGAAAAAGCCAAACACCTGACAAATGCTATTGAGAACTCTGCTATTAGAAGTGGAAAGGAAGAACAAAGACAAAAGAATCTAATTAATAAAAATATTGGAGAAAGAGAAACCAATCACAAACTAAAATGTTTCTATACTAATGCACAAAGCATGGGCAACAAACAAGGAGAATTGGAACTACTAACACAGGAAAAGAAATATGATGTCATTGGAATCACTGAAACTTGGTGGGACAATACACATGATTGGAATACAAGACTAGAAGGATACTACTTATTTGCAAGAAACAGACTTGATAAACGAGGAGGAGGTGTCACATTGTATGTTAGAAATGCGTATATCTGCACAGAGATTGAAGTTTCAGAGACTGGGAGTTCTGTGGAAACTGTTTGGGTAAGAATACAAGGACAGAATAATGGAAAGGACACCATTGTAGGCATTTACTACAGGCCGCCTGTGCAAACTGAAGAAATGGATGAACTCTTTATGCATCAAATGGCCAAGTTCTCCAAAAAATATGACATAGTTGTCATGGGAGATTTCAACTATCCAGACATTTGTTGGGAATCTCTCTCAGGCAAAACTAACAGGTCAAGGAAATTCTTATCCTCTCTTGCTGACAACTTTATCTTCCAAAAGGTAGGGGAGAAAACAAGGGGAACTGCTACCTTGGATCTAATGCTTATAAACAGGGAGGAAATGGTTGAGGAGGTAAAAGTGGCTGGGACCCTAGGAGGTAGCGACCATGCTATTTTAGAATTTTGGATAACTAGAGGAGGAAGACCTGTGAAGACTCAGACGTCAAGGTTAGATTTCAGAAAGGCAGATTTTAAGGGATTCAGAAAGAGAATTGGAGGGATCCAATGGCTGGATATCCTTAAAGACAAAAATGTCCAGGAAGGATGGGAAATCTTGAAAAATGAAATTCTCAAAGCACAACTGTTAACAATTCCGAAAAGAGGGAAGAATAGGAAGCATTTAAGGAAGCCAAGATGGATGAACACAGAACTTAAGCACAAGCTAAAAAGGAAGAAAAAAATGTTTATAAAATGGAAAGAGGGAAGCATATCTAAAGAAGAATATAATGCTGTCTGCAGACACTGCAGGGCACAAATCAGATTAGCTAAAGCTGACAATGAATTGAGGCTTGCAAGAGATGTCAAAAGCAAAAATAAAGGATTTTGGGGATATGTCAAAAGTAAAAGAAAAGTCAAAGATGCTATAGGATTTTTACAGGATGAAAATGATGAAATGGTAACACAAGATGTTGAGAAGGCCGAACTTTTAAATTCCTATTTTGCATCTGTTTTCTCTCAGAAAGGAAATGTAACATCAACTGTTCTTCACTGTCCTATTCAGGGAATAGAAGAATCCAGGATATCTATAAACAGAAAGATAGTGAGGAAACACTTAGCTAACCTAAATGAATTCAAGTCTCCAGGTCCAGATGAATTACACCCCAGAGTACTGAAGGAGATAGCAGAAGAAATTTTTGAACCCCTATCCATAAGCTTTGAAAATTCTTGGAGAACAGAAGTGCCAGAAGACTGGAGAAGAGCAAATGTTGTTCCTATCTTCAAAAAGGGGAAGAAGGTGGACCCAGGCAACTATAGGCCGGTGAGTCTGACTTCTATACCAGGAAAGATCTTTGAACAAATTATTAAGCAACATGTATGTCAGTACCTGGATAAGAATGAAGTGATTAAACAGAGTCAGCATGGGTTTGTAACTAATAAGTCATGTCAGACTAACTTAATTTCCTTCTATGACGGAATCACTGATTGGGTGGATCAAGGAAATGCTGTAGATATAGTATATCTTGACTTCAGCAAAGCATTTGACAAAGTCTCTCATACAATCCTTATTGAAAAAATGACTAAGTATGGAATGGACAAGGCAACTGTTAGGTGGATTCATAACTGGCTTAGTGATCGGACCCAAAGAGTGGTCGTAAATGGCTGCACATCCAGTTGGAAGAATGTCTCAAGTGGGGTACCACAGGGCTCTGTCCTGGGCCCTGTATTGTTCAACATCTTTATCAACGATTTAGATGAAGGAATTGAGGGTAAACTGATTAAATTTGCTGATGACACAAAGCTAGGAGGGATAGCTAATACTAGAGAAGAGAGAGAGAGGATTCAAAAAGATATAAATAAACTGGAGAAGTGGGCAGCAACTAACAGAATGGTTTTTAACAGGGAAAAATGCAAAGTACTACATCTGGGCAATAAAAAATGAAAAAAGCATATACAGAATGGGAGGAATAGGGCTAAGCAACAGCACATGTAAAAAAGACTTGGGTATACTAATAGATCACAGACTGAATATGAGTCAACAGTGTGATGTAGCAGCAAAAAAGGCAAATGCAATTCTAGGATGTATTAACAGAAGCATACAGTCTAGATCACATGAAGTCATTATTTCCCTCTACTCCTCTTTGGTCAGACCTCATCTGGAATATTGTGTACAGTTTTGGGCACCACATTTAAAAATAGACATCAACAAACTGGAGCAAGTTCAGAAAAGAGCAACCAGAATGGTGACCGGTCTGCAAACCCTGTCTTATGAGGAAAGGTTGCAGGATTTGGGATTGTTTAGTTTGCAAAAGAGAAGACTGAGAGGAGACTTAATAGCTGTCTACAAATATCTAAAGGGCTGTCACATTGTTGAAGGATCAACTTTATTCTCATTTGCACAAGGAAAGACTAGAAGCAATGGGATGAAACTGAATGGGAGGAGACACAGATTAAATATTAGAAAAACTTTTTGACAGAGTGATCAATGAGTGGAACAAGCTGCCACGAGAAGTGGTGAGTTCTCCTTCAATGGAAGTCTTCAAACAGAGGTTGGACAGACATCTGACTGGGATGATTTAGCGAATCCTGCTTTGAGCAGGGGGTTGGACCAGATGGCCCAGGAGGTCCCTTCCAACTCTACGATTCTATGCTTAATGTTCTTCTGCTTTCTGTTCTTCTGCTTTTGCTTCTTCTGCTTCTTGTTCTTCTGTCTTTTGTTCTGTATCTTGGTGGTTGTCTTCATGTTCTTTGTCCTCTTGGTCATATTATTTAGGGTCATATTTCTGGTCTTCTTTGGTGTGGTCTTCAGGGTCGTCGTCATCAGGGTCGTCGTCATGGAGATCAATAAGGATTACCAAAGACAATTTCAAAAAGTTAGATCTTGGAAATGTAGCAGAAGGTACAAGAAGGCTGAGAAACTGGCGAGAGCCAGCTGACAGTACTGGAACCCCTATTGGCAGCAGAAGGAACAATAGCCAATGGCACTACTGAGGAACAGCTGACGGTGCAGGACCCCGGTTACTATGCAGGAGGTACCTGTGCTAGAAACCACTACCAAGGACCAGCTGACCTTGCTGGACCTCGGATACCGAGATGGAGGCACCTAGGCCAAAGGCTCTGGCGGGAACCAGCTGACAGTGCTGGCACCCGGATGGATAGCAGAAGGAACAAGAGCCAATGGCACTACCGAGGACTAACTGACGGTGCTGGACCACGGTAACTAAGCAGAAGGTACCTGTGCTAAAAAGCACTACCAAGGACCAGCTGACGGTGCTGGACTTCGGATACCGAGATGGAGGCACCTAGGCCAAAGGCTCTGGCGAGAACCAGCTGACAGTGCTGGCACCCGGATGGGTAGCAGAAGGAACAAGAGCCAATGGCACTACCGAGGACCAACTGACGGTGCTGGACCATGGTTACTAAGCAGAAGGTACCTGTGCTAAAAAGCACTACCAAGGACCTGCTGACGGTGCTGGACCTCGGATACTGAGATGGAGGCACCTAGGCCAAAGGCTCTGGCGAGAACCAGCAGACAGTGCTGGAACCCGGATGGGTAGCAGAAGGAACAAGAGCCAATGGCACTACCGAGGACCAACTGACGGTGCTGGACCATGGTTACTAAGCAGAAGGTACCTGTGCTAAAAAGCACTACCAAGGACCAGCTGATGGTGCTGGACTTCGGATACCAAGATGGAGGCACCTAGGCCAAAGGCTCTGGCGAGAACCAGCTGGCAGTGCTGGCACCCGGATGGGTAGCAGAAGGAACAAATGCCAATGGCACTACCGAGGACCAACTGACGGTGCTGGACCACGGTTACTAAGCAGAAGGTACCTGTGCTAAAAAGCACTACCAAGGACCAGCTGACAGTGCTGGACCTCTGATACCGAGATGGAGGCACCTAGGCCAAAGGCTCTGGCGAGAACCAGCTGACAGTGCTGGAACCCGGGTGGGTAGCCGAAGGTAACCATCCAAAGCAAAGTAGCCAGGCTGCAAGCCGGCCGCAGTTACTGAAACCCACAGTCCTACAGGGGGTCCATGTCCCATTGGCACTACGGATCCAGCCTTCAGTGCCAGTTCCCGCAGCCCACATAGGAGTCACCTAAACTGCAGGCACCGTAGAGTCGGCTAACCCGGCCGCAAGACGACAGGACAGCGGATTGTTGGCATAGTGACCTTGACACTACCCGGAAACAGCTGGCGTGCTGGAACCAGGCTGGGCAACAGGGAGTACCCGTGCCAAAGACACTGCCGAGCACCAACTGGCGTTGTTGGAGCCCAGGGACAATCATGCTGTAGGCCGAGGCCTACTTGGTGGCAGTTTTAGATTGTTTGTAGGCTACAAGAGACTGTCAACGTGCTCCAATTAGGCATCTGTCTCCACTCTGTTTCCAGGATTCCACGTGACCACCAACACCGCCAGTTTATGCGTACAGCAGCCGTCTGCCCAATCCACACGTGTTCCTGTGTTACTGGGGTTCTGTAATGTTAGCAGATCCCCTGATGTGTGTCTGCCACTGTCTCCTGCTCTGTCCACCTTCCCACCACTTGCAGTGAGAAGGTGGACAGCGCAGGAGACAGTGCCGGACACACATTGGGGGATCTGCTCACGTAACAGAACACCAGAAACACAGGAACAAGTGTGGATTGCGTGGACGGCAACTGTGAGCAGGAACTGGTGGTGTTGGAGGTCAGGGGAAATACTAGAGACAGAGTGGAGACAGAGGCCAAATCAGAGAATGTTTAAATCTGAAGTAGTTACAATTTGGAGGCAGCAGTTTGCCCTCCACACTGCAGGGGATCAGCTGACGTTACTGACCCCCACTTTCACATGAACGAGTGTTTTTTTCTGTGTGGACAGCACTTCTGAGCACCAACTGGCGTTGTTGGAGCCCAGGGACAATCATGCTGTAGGCTGAGGCCTACTTGGTGGCAGTTTTAGATTGTTTGTAGGCTACAAGAGACTGTCAACGTGCTCCAATTAGGCATCTGTCTCCACTCTGTTTCCAGGATTTCACGTGACCACCAACACCGCCAGTTTATGCGTACAGCAGCCGTCTGCCCAATCCACACGTGTTCCTGTGTTACTGGGGTTCTGTAATGTCAGCAGATCCCCTGATGTGTGTCTGCCACTGTCTCCTGCTCTGTCCACATTCCCACCTCTTGCAGTGGGAAGGTGGACAGCGCAGGAGACAGTGCCGGACACACATTGGGGGATCTGCTCACGTAACAGAACACCAGGAACACAGGAACAAGTGTGGAATGCGTGGATGGCAACTGTGAGCAGGAACTGGCGGTGTTGGAGGTCAGGGGAAATACTACAGACAGAGTGGAGACAGAGGCCAAATCAGAGAATGTTTAAATCTGAAGTAGTTACAATTTGGAGGCAGCAGCAGTTTGCCCTCCGCACAGCAGGGGATCAGCTGACGTTACTGACCCCCACTTTCACATGAACGAGTGTTTTTTTCTGTGTGGACAGCACTTCCGAGCACCAACTGGCGTTGTTGGAGCCCAGGGACAATCATGGTGCAGGCCGAGGCCTACTAGGTGCCAGGTGTAAATCGGAGGTATTTTGACTTTGGAGGGAGCAGGACACTTTGCCCTCCACACAGCAGGGGATCAGCTGACTTTACCGAACCCCACTTTCACATGAACAAGTGTTTTTTTCTGTGTGGACAGCACTTCCGAGCACCAACTGGCGTTGTTGGAGCCCAGGGACAATCATGCTGTAGGCCGAGGCCTACTTGGTGGCAGTTTTAGATTGTTTGTAGGCTACAACAGACTGTCAACGTGCTCCAATTAGGCATCTGTCACCACTCTGTTTCCAGGATTTCACGTGACCACCAACACCGCCAGTTTATGCGTACAGCAGCCGTCTGCCCAATCCACATGTTTTCCTGTGTTACTGGGGTTCTGTAATGTCAGCAGATCCCTTGATGTGTGTCTGCCACTGTCTCCTGCTCTGTCCACATTCCCACCACTTGCAGTGGGAAGGTGGACAGCGCAGGAGACAGTGCCGGACACACATTGGGGGATCTGCTCACGTAACAGAACACCAGGAACATAGGAACAAGTGTGGAATGCGTGGATGGCAACTGTGTTGGAGGTCAGGGGAAATACTAGAGACAGAGGCCAAATCAGAGAGTGTTTAAATCTGAAGTAGTTACAATTTGGAGGCAGCAGCAGTTTGCCCTCCACACAGCTGGGGATCAGCTGACGTTACCGAACCCCACTTACACATGAATGAGTGTTTGTTTCTGTGTGGACAGCACTTCCGAGCAACAACTGACGATGTTGCAGCCCAGGGATAGTCATTTTGTAGGCTGAGGCCTACTTGGAGGCAGTTTAAGATAAGACATTGTTTGAATTTGGAGGCAGCAGGAGAGTTTGCCGTACACACAGCAGGGGATCAGCTGACGTTACCGAACCCCACTAACACATGAGCGAGTGTTTTGTCTGTGCGGACAGCACTTCTGAGCACCAACTGGCATTTTCAGAGCCCAGGGAAAATCAGGTAGTAGGCCGAGGCCTACTTGCAGCCAGGTGTAAATCTGAGGTACTTTGACTTTGGAGGGAGCACGACACTTTGCCATATACACAGCAGGGGATCAGCTGACGTTACCGAACCCCACTTACACATGAGCGAGTGTTTTGTCTGTGCGGACAGCACTTCTGAGCACCAACTGGCGTTGTCGGAGCCCAGGGAAAATCAGGTAGTAGGCCGAGGCCTACTTGGAGCCAGGTGTAAATCTGAGGTACTTTGACTTTGGAGGGAGCACGACACTTTGCCATATACACAGCAGGGGATCAGCTGACGTTACCGAACCCCACTTACACATGAGCGAGTGTTTTGTCTGTGCGGACAGCACTTCTGAGCACCAACTGGCGTTGTCAGAGCCCATGGAAAATCAGGTAGTAGGCTGAGGCCTACTTGGTGGCAGTTTTCGATTGTTTCTAGACTACTACTAACTGTCAACGTACTCCAATTAGGCCTCTGTCTTCACTCTGTTTCGAGTATTTCCTCTGGCTTCCAACCACGCCAGTTGCTGCTCTGAAATGCCGTCTGCACAACCCACACTTGTTCCTGTGTTACTGGGGTTCTGTAACAGCAGCTTCTCCCTAGAGGTGAGTCAGGCAATGTCTCCTGCTCTGTCCACTTTTCCACTACAAGTAGTGGGAATGTAGACAAAG
The DNA here is from genome assembly GCF_039654945.1 of Dendrobates tinctorius. NCBI lineage: Eukaryota > Metazoa > Chordata > Amphibia > Anura > Dendrobatidae > Dendrobates > Dendrobates tinctorius. The sequence goes on from NW_027361713.1 coordinate 19,018,223, forward strand.
CAGGAGACATTGCCAGACTCACCTCTGGAGATGAGCAGATGTTACAGGTAACAGAGGAACAAGTGTTGATTGTGCAGACGGCACGTGAGAGCAGAAACAGGCGGTGTTGTAGGCCGGAGGAAATACTCAAAACAGAGTGGAGACAGAGGGCAAATCAGAGAACATATTAAATCAGAGGTAGTCAGAAGTTGTAGGCAGCAGGAGAGTTTGCCGTACACACAGCAGGGGATCACCACTTACACATGAGCGAGTGTTTTGTCTGTGTGGACAGCACTTCTGAGCAACAACGGGCGTTGCTGTAGCCCAGGAAATAAAGTTCAGGTCATAGAAACATGAACACAACAGGAGACCTGGATCCTGTTGCCAGGCAATTATTTATTCTGGAAGAGGACTGGCAAATTCAGGTGAGATCCAGGCCTTGTTCATTTTCAGAAAAGTAAGCTGGTCAACAGTATCGGCGGATAGTCGCGTGCGACGGTCTGTTACCACACCACCTGCAGCGCTAAAGACACGTTCCGGTAATACACTGACAGCAGGGCAAGCCAGCACCTCCAATGCATACTGGCTAAGCTCCGGCCATGTATCCAGCTTAGAGACCCAATACTTGAACGGGGAAGAGCCGCCTGGGAGTACACTAACAGGGCAAGACAAGTAGTCTGTCACCATCTGACGGAAACGTTGCCTCCTGCTGACTGGAGCCGTCTGTGATGGTGTAGCCGTTTGTGGCGGTCCCACAAAACTTTTCCACATTTGGGCCATACTGGCCTTGCCTTGTCCTGCGGCACTGCCTCTGCTACCTCTTTGTGCAGAGCTTCCTCCACTGCCTCTACCCACATGGCTGCTTTGAAAAGCACTACCAGCAACACTTGCGAGGGGAATGGAGAACATGATGGCCTGCACAAGTGTTTCTTGGTACTCCAGCATTTTACGCTCCCGGTTCAACTGTGGTATGAGGCTTTGTAAGTTGTCCCGGTAGCGAGGATCTAGGAGGGTGTACACCCAATAATCAGCCGTGTGGAGAATGTTGGCGATGCGGCGGTCATTTAACAAGCACTGCAGCATGAAATCAACCATGTGCTGCAGACTGCCAACTGGACCGGAAACGCTGTCCCCAGCTTGAGGCAGCATCTCAGCCTGCTCAGCATCACCCCACCCTCGCTGTACACACTGACTACTAGAGCCTTGTGTACCTCCCTCCTCTGGAGAGATGTGTTCCTCCACCTCCATTGACTCCTCGTCATCCTCCTCACTAAGTGTCCCCTGCCTGGGCCTTTGTGTGGAAGCACGTTGCGCAGACTTGCCAGAAGCAGATGGCATTTCTGACTCCTCATCCTTGACCTCTTCAAAAACCTCCTCAATTAGTGCTTGTAAGGTTTTTTGAAGCAGACAGATAAGGGGGACAGTCATGCTGACTAGTGCATCATCTGCACTGGCCATCTGCGTGGAGTCATCGAAGGCAGGCAAAACTTGGCAACTGAGTCTCATCATCAGATGAGCACTGAGGTGTGCGGAGAATAGGCACTGGCCCACCCGCCTCTTCAGATTCAGAGGGACAAAGCAGTTGCGCATCACTGCATACTCCCTCTTCTTCACGCTCTAGAATGCTGCTTGGCTGACCACCTCTTTCCAAGCCAACAGATTCTGAGAACAGAAGTAAAGATTGAGATGGCTCCTGTCCAGGGCTCTCAGACTGCCTGGGCAATTTGGCAGGTGGTGAAGAGACAGATGGTTGCTCTTCAGTGCTCTGGCCCTGGGAGGATGCGGAAGTCATTGAAGTGGATGCGTTAGCTGCCATCCATCCGACAACGGCTTCAATTTGTTCGTCACGCAGCAGTGGGGTACGGCGAGGTCCTACAAAGCTGTGCATGAAGGACTGTTGCCTGGTAAAAGTGGGGGATGCCGGGTCACTGGTGGCTGCAGCAGACACCGAATCCCCACGTCCTCTCCCTGCTGAATCCCCCGTCCTCTCCCTGCTGAAACTCCACGGCCACGACCACGTGCCTTACTCCCTGCCTTCTTCATCTTGGTAGACTGATAAAGATAGGCAGAAAAGTAAAAAAGGGGTGGCTTAGTGTTCTTATTCCTGAACACCTGCTAACCAGTATAAGAAACACTAATTTGGCTAAGAGTGTGTGTACTACACTTTAATATGATCTAATGTGGCCTACACAACTCTAAAGTGGAGTGTTTGGTGAACTTTATTTCCTTTTTTTTTTGGGGGGGGGGAAGAAAAGGATGTGACCAAAGTTTGAAAGCTATAGTATCACAAACTTTTTGGAGCGATTACAATGCAGGAAGCTAACCTACAATGCAATTGATGAGGCTCCAAAAAATAGGGTGATACTAGTCTGGCTGGCCCTGAAGGGCACAAGCCAGCAAAAAGGCTCCTCTATCTAATCCTATATAGTGTTTGCAACCAACCAATGACAATGGATGCGGATGGAAGCACACTAATATAGGAGCAAAAATCTGGACAAATTAGCTGCAAAAAAAGGACTATGTATGAGGCAGTGACGCACGCTGAGCGGACTACAACGAGCGGTGGCTGTAGAACACACTGCAACGTGAGCTGCAATCACACACAGAGAGACCTATCAGACAGCCAAAAACAGTGCAGAGGTTAAAACTAAAAGAGAAAGAGCGCAATAGGGTCTTACCCAGGTAAAAGAGATATAGTTCAAGCTGTTATACTCACCAATAGCAGGAGAGTTGGAGGCATAAAGGAATAGAAGTCAAAGCTGCTGCACATCCAAATGGCCACTCCGTGACCATAAATCATCAGATATCAAAGAAATAATTTTCGGATTAACCGTGCGCTGCTAGACAAAACGACTCCTTTCCAGATTGTGTACTTGTATACTTTTATTTTCCCAACGCGTTTCGAAGTTTCAAACTTCTTCCTCAGGGGGCGTTGGGAAAATAAAAGTATACAAGTACACAATCTGGAAAGGAGTCGTTTTGTCTAGCAGCGCACGGTTAATCCGAAAATTATTTCTTTGATATCTGAAAAACAGTGCAGAGAAATGGGCTATAGCACTGAAAGGCTGCTGAAAGGCTCCGCTGTCCACTCCTTTAGTGTTTGCAACCAACGTATATGGATACGTATAGAAGCACACTATACAGGAGAAAAAAAAGCAGCAATAAAAGAAAAATGTGTATGAGGCAGAGACGCACGCTGGTTGGCCTACAAGCAGACGTGCCTGCAGGACAAACTACACAGCGTGGGTCTGCACTCACACAGCCCTTGCAGACAGCTATTAAAACAGCGCTGCTGGGCTAAAAAAATGCTACAGTGGTGGATTATGTAGCCTGGGTAGAGCAATAGATATGTTTGATGATTGCTATTTCTAACTGTCCCTCACAGTCTTCAACAGCAGCCTGTCCCTAACTGAATTCACAGCAGAGTGAACCCGAAATGGCGGCTGCTGCGGTTTTTATAGTGCATCATGACATCATTTCAGCAGCCAATCACAGCCATGCCAGTAGTTAACATGCCTACATGCCTACAGGATGTGCCCACACTTCTGAGGATCCCCATTGGCTGAATCAAATCGAGCAGGCTCCTAGCATTATGGGAACTTCCGATTCCGGTATTCGATATGAAAAAAGTACCGGAACTAAGTATCGGAATTCCGATACAGCGAATATCGGCTGATACTCGATACTTGCGGTATCGGAATGCTCAACACTAGTGATGAAGCTAGATTTGCATTTGTGCTGTGGGTTTCGCTTTAAGAGCTGATATTATGTGGCAGAATCTGTGTCCTGGGGGTGTCATGTTATGTTCGTAGGCATTGGCATAGTAACTGGGTGTGCCTCCGCATATCAATGAGCTCAACTGCCATTTCAATCGCCTCAGGGCACGTTTTAAGTTTCCCATTGAAAAGCATTGAAAATTTTTTCAAATGCAAATTGCGTAAAAACTACAAATCCGATCGACACGAAAATTACTGAGCACACCTCTCGTGGACGCTGACTCCGAAACGACACCTCAACGGAGTCTGTGCGTGTAGCGGTTCGGGCCGCATTAATTGCGGAAAATCGACTGAATAATAACTAGATGTGTATTTCCTGAAGGAAGTACAGATAGTGCTTTGAAATGGTGCCCGGGCTGCCCTTTAAGAGAGACTTGCCTGCTGCCCCTGCAAGACTTTCAACTCAGGATCTGTTTTAACTGTGAGTGCCTCTCAGGGGCCACTTTGGCCTGTGGGGCCCCTCAGGGTCCGATTTGGTGGGTGGGGCCCCTCGGGGACTGATTTGGTGGGTGGGGCCCCTCGGGGTCCGATTCGGTGGCCTGGGCTCCTCAGGGCTTGAATTGGTGGAAGGGATCCGTCAGGGTCCAATTTGGTGGGGCGGGGAAACTCTGGGTCTGATTTGGTGGGCGGGGCCCCTCAGGGTCCGATTTGGTGGGTGGGGCCCCTCAGGGTCCGATTTGGTGGGCGGGGCCACTCTGGGTCTGATTTGGAGGGCGGGGCCACTCTAGGTCCGATTTGGTGGGCAGGGCCCCCAGGGTCTGATTTGGTGGGCGGGGCCCCTCAGGGTCCGATTTGGTGGACAGGGCCCCTGAGAGTCAGATTTGGTGGGCGGGGCCACTCTGGGTCCGATTTGGAGGCCAGGGTGGCTCAGCCTCCGATTTGTAGGCCAGGGTCGATCTGCCTCCGATTTGGAGCCTGGGGTCACTCAGCTTTCGATTTGGCGCGCCGGATCTTTAAAACTCATTTCGTTGCGCCGGCCCTTTAAGAATCACTTTGGCACGTCGGCCCTTTAAGAACCAGTTTGGCTCACTGGGCTTCTAAATCCACTTTGGCGCACATTCTCTCTCAGGGGCATGCGTCATGTGATGGAAGCTAGATTTGCATTTGTGCTGTGGGTTTCGCTTTAAGAGCTGATATTATCTGCCAGAAACTGTCCTGGTGGGGTCATGTAAAGTTCGTAGGCGTTGGCATAGTAACTGGGTCTGCCTGCGCATATCAATGAGCTTAACCGCCATTTCAATCACCTCAGGGCATGTTTTCTCTGTGGCAACACATTTTCCCATTGAAATGCATTGAGGAAAATGTTTTTTCAAACGCAAATTGAGCAAAAACTACAAATCCGATTGACACGAAAATTACTTAGCACACCACTTGTGGACGCTGGTTTTGAAACGACACCTCAACGGAGTCTGCGTTTAGCGGTTCAGGTCACATTAATTGCGGAAATCAACAGATTAATAATAATAATACTAGATGTGTATTTCCTGAAGGAAGTACAGATAGTGGTTTGAAATGGTGACTGGGCTGCCCCTTTAAGAGAGACTTGCCTGCTGCCCCTGCAAGACTTTCAACTCAGGATTCGTTTTAACTGTGGGTGCCTCACTGAGGCCACTTTGGCCTCTGGGGCCCCTCGGGGTCTGATTTGGTGGCCAGGGCTCCTCAGGGTTTGAATTGGTGGACGGGATCCCTCAGGGTCAGATTTTGTGGGTGTGGCCCCTTAGGGTCTAATTTTGTGGGCGGAGCCCCTCTGGGTCGGATTTGGTGGGCGTGGCCACTCAGGGTCCCCTTTTGGTAGGCGGGGCCCCTCAGAGTCCGATTTGGTGGGTGGGCCCCCTCAGGGTCTGATTTGGTGGGCAGGGCCCCTCAGGGTCCGATTTGGTGGGCGAGGCCACTCTGGGTCCAATTTGGTGGGTGGGGCCTCTCAGGGTCCGATGTGGGTGGGGTCCCTCAGGGTCCGATTCTGTGGCCGGGGCCCTTCAGGGTCCAATTTGGTGGTCGAGGCCCCTCAGGGTCCGATTTGGTGGCCGGGGTCCCTCAGGGTCCGATTTTGTGGATGGGGCCCCTCAGGGTCTGATTTGGTGGGCGGGGCCTCTCAGGGTCCGATTTGGTGGGCGGGGCCACTCTGGGTCGAATTTAGTGGGCAGGGCCCCACAGGGTCCGATTTTGTGGGTGGGGCCCCTCAGGGTCTGATTTCATGGGGGGAGCCCCCACAGGATCCGACTCGGTGGCCTGGGCTCCTCAGGGCTTGAAATGGTGGACAGGATCCCTCAGGGTCAGATTTTGTGGCCGGGGCCTCTCGGTTTGATTTTGTGGGTGGGGCCCCTTAGGGACTGATTATGTGGGCGGAGGCCCTCTGGGTCCAATTTGGTGGGCGGGGCCCCTCTGGGTCTGATTTGGTGGGTGGGGCCACTCAGGGACCGGTTTGGTGGCAGGGCCTCTCTGGGTCTGATTTGGTGGGTGGGACCACTCTGGGTAAGATTTGGAGGCTGGGGTTGCTCAGCCTCTGATTTGGAGGCCGGGGTCGATGAGCCTGCGATTTGGAGGTCGGGGTCGTTGAGCCTCCGATTTGGATGCCGGGGTCGATAAGCCTCCGATTTGGAGACCGGGGACCCTCAGAGTCCAATTTTGTGGGTGGGACCCTTCAGGGTCCGATTTGGTAGGTGGGGCCCCTCAGGGTCTGATTTGTTGGGCGGGGCCCCTCAGGGTCCGATTTTCTGGCCGGGGCCCCTCAGGGTCCGATTTTGTGGGTTGGGACCCTCAGGGTCCGATTTTGTGGTTGGGACCCCTCAGTGTCCGATTTTGTGGCCGGGGCCCATCAAGGTCCGATTTTGTGGCCGCGGCCCCTCAGGGTCCGATTTTGTGGCCGCGGCCCCTCAGGGTCCGATTTTGTGTCAGGGGCCCCTCAGGGTCCGATTTTGTGGTTGGGGCCCCTCAGGGTCCGATTTTGTGGCCGGGGCCCATCAAGGTCCGATTTCGTGGCCGCAGCCCCTCAGAGTCTGATTTTGTGGCAGGGGCCCCTCTGGGTCCGATTTTGTGGGTGGGGCCCCTTAGGGTCTGATTTTGTGGGCGGAGCCCCTCTGGGTCCAATTTGGTGGGCGGGACCACTCTGGGTCCAATTTGGTGGGTGGGGCCTCTCAGGGTCAGATTTGGTGGGCGGGGCTACTCTTGGTCCGATTTAGTGGGCGGGGCCCCACAGGGTCCGATTTGGTGGGCAGGGCCTTTCTGGGTCCGAATTGGTTGGTGGGGCCACTCTGTGTAAGATTTGGATGCTGGGGTCGCTCAGCCTCCGATTTGGAGGCCGGGGTCGTTGAGCTTCCGATTTGGAGGCCGAGGTCAAAGAGCCTCCGATTTGAGGCCGGGGTCGATGAGCTTCCGATTTGGAGGCAGGGGTCGATGAGCCTCCGATTTGGAGGCCGGGGTGGCTCAGCCTCCGATTTGGAGGCCGGGGTGGCTCAGCCTCCGATTTGGAGGCCGGGGTGGCTCAGCCTCCGATTTGGAGGCCGGGGTGGCTCAGCCTCCGATTTGGAGGCCGGGGTGGCTCAGCCTCCGATTTGGAGGCCGGGGTGGCTCAGCCTCTGATTTGGAGGCCGGGGTCGATCAGCCTCTGATTTGGAGGCCGGGGTCGATCAGCCTCCGATTTGGAGCCTGGGGTCACTCAACTTTCGATTTGGTGTGTCGGCCCTTTAAGACTCATTTCGGTGCGCCGGCCCTTTAACAATCACTTTGGCACATCGGCCCTTTAAGAGCTAGTTTGGCTCACTGGGCTTCTTCTAAATCAACTTTGGTGGACATTCTCTCTCACGGGCATGTGTCATGTGATGAAGCTAGATTTGCATTTGTGCTGTGGGTTTCGCTTTAAGAGCTGATATGTGGCAGAAGCTCTGTCCTGGGGTTCAAGTGAAGTTCGTAGGCTTTGGCATAGTAACTGGGTGTGCCTGCGCATATCAATGAGCTGAACTGCCATTTCAATCGCCTCAGGGCAGGTTTTGCCATTTCCCATTGAAAAGCATTGGAGACAGTGCATTACAATGACGGGAAAACAATTTTTCAAACGCAAATTGCGCAAAAACTACAAATCCGATCGACACGAAAAATACTTAGCACACCTCTCATGGACGCTGGCTTCGAAACGACACCTCAACGGAGTCTGTGCGTGTAGCGGTTCGGGCAGCATTAATTGCGGAAATCAACTTAATAATAATAATAAGAATAAACTAGATGTGTATTTCCTGAAGGAAGTACAGATAGTGGTTTGAAATGGTGCCCGGGCTGCCCCTTTAAGAGAGACTTGCCTGCTGACCCTGCAAGACTTTCAACTCAGGATCCGTTTTAACTGTGAGTGCCTCTCAGGGTCCACTTTGGCCTCAGGGTCTGATTTGGTGGGTGGGGCCCCTCAGGATCTCATTCCTTGGCCTGGGCTACTCAGGGCTTGAATTGTTGGCTCGGATCCCTCAGGGTCCGATTTTGTGGGTGGGGCCCCTTAGGATCCGATTTTGTGGGTGGGGCCCCTTAGGGTCTGATTTTGTGGCTGGGACCCCTCAGGGTCTGATTTTGTGGCTGGGGCACCTCAGGGTCCGATTTTGTGGCTGGGGCCCCTCAGGGTCCGATTTTGTGGCCGGGGCCCCTCAGGGTCCGATTTTGTGGCTGGGTCCCCTCAGGGTCCGATTTTGTTGGTTGGGCCCCTCAGGGTCTGATTTTGAGGGTGGGGCCCCTCAGCGTCCGATTTTGTGGGTGGGGCTCCTCAGAGTCCAATTTGGTTGGTGGGGCCTCTCAGGGTCCGATTTGGTGGGCGGGGCCCCTCAGGGTCCAATTTTGTGGGTGGGGCCCCTCAGGGTCCGATTTTGTGGCCGGGGCCCCTCAGGGTCCGATTTTGTGGTTGGGGCCCCTCAGGGTCCGATTTTGTGGCCGGGGCCCCTCAGGGTCCGATTTTGTGGCCGGGCCCCTCAGGGTCCGATCTTGTGGCTGGGGCCCCTCAGGGTCCGATTTTGTGGCCGGGGCCCCTCAGGGTCCGATTTTGTGGTTGGGCCGCTCAGGGTCCGATTTTGTGGCCGGGGCCCCTCAGGGTCCGATCTTGTGGGTGGGGCCCCTCAGGGTCCGATTTTGTAGCCGGGGCCCCTCAGGGACCGATTTTGTGGTTGGGCCCCTCAGGGTCTGCTTTTGTGGCCGGGTCCACTCAGGGTCCGATTTTTTGGGTGGGGCCCCTTAGGGTCTGATTTTGTGGGTGGAGCCCCCTGGGTCCATTTTGGTGGGCGGGGCCACTCTGGGTCCGATTTGGTGGGCGGGGCCCCTCAGGGTCTGATTTGGTGGGTGGGGCCCCTCGGGGGTCTGATTTGGTGGGCGAGGCTCCTCAGGGTCCGATTTGGTGGGCGTGGCCTCTCGGTCCGATTTAGTGGGCAGTGCCCCTCAGGGTCCGATTTGGTGGGCGGGGCCCCTCAGGGTCCGATTTGGTGGGCGGGGCCCCTCTGGGTCCGATTTGGTGGGTGGGGCCCTTTCATGGTCCGATTAGGTGGGCGGGGTCACTCTGGGTCCGATTTGGTGGACGGAGCTCCTCAGGGTCCGATTTGGTGGTCAGGGCCCCTCTGGGTCCGATTTGGTGGCGGGGCCCCTCTGGGTCCGATTTGGAGGCCGGGGTCGATCAGCCTCCGATTTGGAGGCCGCGGTCGATAAGCCTCTGATTTGGAGGCCGCGGTCGATAAGCCTCCGATTTGGAGGCCGGGGTCGATCAGCCTCCGATTTGGAGCCTGGGGTGGCTCAGCCTCCGGTTTGGAGCCTGGGGTGGCTCAGCCTCCGATTTGGCGCGTCGGCCCTTTAAGACTCATTTCGGTGCGCCAGCCCTTTAAGAATCACTTTGGCGCTTCGGCCCTTTAAGAGCCAGTTTGGCTCACTGGGCTTCTAAATACACTTTGGCGCGCATTCTCTTTTAGGGGCATGCGTCATGTGATTAAGCTAGATTTGCATTTGTGCTGTGGGTTTCGCTTTAAGAGCTGATATTATGTGGCAGAAGCTCTGTCCTTGGGGTGTCATGTGACGTTCGTAGGCGTTGGCATAGTAACTGGGTTTGCCTGTGCATATCAATGAGCTCAACTGCCATTTCAATCGCCTCAGGGCATGTTTTGTCTATGGCAAAATTTCCCCATTCAAATGCATTGAGACAATTCATTCCAATGACGGGAAAAAAAAATTTCTAACGCAAATTGCGCAAAAACTACAAATCCGATCGACACGAAAAATACTTAGCACACCTCTCATGGACGCTGGCTTCGAAACGACACCTCAACGGAGTCTGTGCGTGTAGCGGTTCGGACCGCATTAATTGCGGAAATCAACTGGAAAATAAGAAGAATACGTTAGCAGCGTTCGGATTACAATATAGTGGTTTTTTCAAACCACTATAATTAGCAGCGTTCGGATTACAATATAGTGGTTTTTTCAAACCACTATAACTAGATGTGTATTTCCTGAAGAAAGTAGAGATAGTGGTTTGAAATGGTGCCCGGACTGCCCCTTTAAGAGAGACTTGCCTGCTGCCCCTGCAAGACTTTCAACTCAGGATCCGTTTTAACTGTGGGTGCCTCTCAAGGGCGACTTTGGCCTCAGGGTCCGATTTTGTGGGTGGGGCCCTCAGGGTCCGATTTTGTGGCCGGGGCACCTCAGGGTCCGATTTGGTGGGTGGGGCTCCTCAGGGTCCGAATTTGTGGTTGGGGCCCCCCAGAGTCTGATTTTGTGGGTGGAGCCCCTCAGGGTCTGATTTTGTGTCCGGGGTCCCTCAGGGTCCGATTATGTGGTTGGGGCCCTTCAGAATCCGATTTGGTGGGCGGGGACCCTCAGGGTCCGATTTTGTGGCCGGAACCCCTCAGGGTCCGATTTGGTGGGCGGGGCCACTCAGAATCTGATTTGGTGGGCGGGGCCCCTCAGGGTCCGATTTGGTCAGCAGGGCCCCTCAGGGTCCGATTTGGTCAGCGGGGCCCCTCAGGGTCAGATTTGGTGGGTGGGGCCCCTCAGGGTCCGATTTTGTGGTTGGGGCCCCTCAGGGTCTGATTTTGTGGGCAGGGCCACTCAGAATCCAATTTGGTGGGTGGGGCCCCTCAGAGTCTGATTTGGTGGTTGGGCCTCTAAGGGTCCGATTTGGTGGGCGGGGCCCCTGAGTGTCTGATTTGCTGGGTGGGGTCCCTCAGGGTCCTATTTGGTGGGCGGGGCCCCTCAGGGTCCGATTTGGTGGGCGGGGCCCTTCAGGGTCTGATTTAGTGGGCTGGGCCCCTCAGGGTCTGATTTGTTGGGCGGGGGCCATTCTGGGTTTGATTTGGTGGGCGGGGCCCCTCAGGGTCCGATTTTGTGGGCGGGGCCCCTCAGGGTCCGATTTTGTGGCCGGGGCCCTTCAGGGTCCGATTTTGTGGCCTGGGCCACTTAGGGTCCGATTTTGTGGGCGGAGCCCCTCTGGGTCCAATTTGGTGGGCCGGGCCGCTCTGGGTCCGATTTGGTGGGCGGGGTCCCTCAGGGTCCGGTTTGGTGGGCAGGGCCCCTCAGAGTCCGATTTGGTGGGCGGGGCCACTTGGTCCGATTTGGTGGGCGGGGTTGCTCATTCTCCGATTTGGAGGCCGGGGTCAATGATCCTCCAATTTGGAGGCCGGGGTCGATGAGCCTCCGATTTGGAGGCCAGGGTCGATGAGCCTCCGATTTGGAGGCTGGGGTCGATGAGCTTCCGATTTGGAAGCTGGGGTGGCTCTGCCTCCAGTTTGAAGGCCGGGGTCGCTCAGCCTCCGATTTGGAACCCGGGGACGATCAGTCTCCGATTTGGAGGCCGGGGTTGATGAGCCTCAGATTTGGAGGCCGGGGTCTCTGAGCCTCAGATTTGGAGGCCAGGGTGGCTCAGCCTCTGATTTGGAGGCCGGAATAGCTCAGTCTCCGATTTGGAGGCCGGGGTGGCTCAGCCTCCGATTTAGAGGCCGGGGTGGCTCAGCCTCCGATTTGGAGGCCGGGGTGGCTCAGCCTCCGATTTGGAGGTCGGGGTGGCTCAGCCACCGATTTGGAGGCCGGGGTGGCTCAGCCTCCGATTAGGAGGCCGTGAGTGGCTCAGCCTCCGATTTGGAAGCCGGGGTCGCTCAGCCTCCGACTTGGATGCTGAGGTCGCTCAGCCTCCGATTTGGAGGCCCTGGTGGCTCAGCCTCCGATTTACAGGCTGGGGTGCCTCAGCCTCCGATTTACAGGCTGGGGTGCCTCAGCCTCCGATTTGGAGGCCAAGGTGGCTCAGCCTCTGATTTGGAGGCCGGGGTGGCTCAGCGTCCGATTGGGAGGCCGCGGTGGCTCAGCCTCCGATTTACAGGCTGGGGTGCCTCAGCCTCTGATTTGGAGGCCGAGGTGGCTCAGCCTCCGATTTGGAGGCCGGGGTGGCTCAGCGTCCGATTGGGAGTCCGGGGTCGATCAGCCTCCGATTTGTAGGACGGGGTCGATCAGCCTCCGATTTGGAGGACCGGGTCGTTCAGCCTCCGATTTGGAGGCCTGGGTGGCTCAGCCTCCGATTTGGAGGCCGGGGTGGCTCAGCCTCCGATTTGGAGGCCGGGGTGGCTCCGCCTCCGATTTGGAGGCCGGGGTGGCTCAGCTTCCGATTTGGAGGCCGGGGTGGCTCAGCCTCTGATTTGGAGGACAGGGTGGCTAAGCCTCCGATTTGGGAGTCGGGGTGGCTCAGCCTACGATTTTTAGGCCGTGGTGGCAAAGCCTCCGATTTGGAGGCCAAGGTGGCTCAGCCTCCGATTTTGATGCCAGGTTCAATCAGCCTCCGATTTGGAGCCTGGGGTCACTCATCTTTCGATTTGGCGCGCCGGCCCTTTAAGACCCGTTTTGGTGCGCCGGCCCTTTAAGAATCACTTTGGTGCGTTGGCCCTTTAAGAGCCAATTTGGCGCACTGGGCTTCTAAATCCACTTTGGCACACATTCTATCTCAGGGGCATGCATCATGTGATGAAGCTGCCCCATGTCTTCCTATTGCAAAATTTTCCTATTGAAATGCATTGAGACAATGCATTCCAATGACGGGAAAAAAAATTTTCTAACGCAAATTGTGCAAAAATTACAAATCCGATCGACACGAAAAATACTTAGCACACCTCTCGTGGACGCTGGCTTCGAAACGACACCTCAACGGAGTCCGTGCGTGTAGCGGTTCGGGCCGTATTAATTGCGGAAATCAACTTATTTTTAATAATAACTAGATGTGTATTTCCTGAAGGAAGTACAGATAGTGCTTTGAAATGGTGCCCGGGCTGCCCCTTTAAGAGAGACTTGCCTGCTGCCCCTGCAAGACTTTCAACTCAGGATCCGTTTTAACTGTGGATGCCTCTCAGGGGCCACTTGGGACTCAGGGTCCGATTTTGTGGGTGGGGCCCCTCAGGGTCCGATTTTGTGGGTGGGGCCTTTCAGGGTCCGATTTGGTGGGTGGGGCCACTCAGGGTCCGATTTGGTGGCCGGGGCCCCTCAGGGTCCGATGTGGTGGGTGGGGCCCCTTAAGGTCCGATTTTGTGGCCGTGGCCCCTCAGCGTCCGATTCGGTGGTTCAGGCCCCTCAGGGTCCGATTTTGTGGCCGGAACCCCTCAGGGTCCAATTTTGTGGGTGGGGCCCGTCAGGGTCCGATTTTGTGGCCGGGGCCCCTCAGGGTCCGATTTTATGGGTGGGGCCCCTCAGAGTCCAATTTGGTGGGTGGAGCCCTTCAGGGTCTGATTTGGTGGGTGGGGCATCTCAGGGTCCGATGTGGTGGGTGGGGTCCCTCAGGGTCCGATTTTGTGGCCGGGGCCCCTCAGGGTCCGATTTGGTGGCCGGGCCCTGATTTTGTGGTTGAGGCCCCTCAGGGTCTGATTTGGTGGTCGGGGCCCCTCAGGGTCCGATTTTGTGGGTGGGGCCCCCTGGGTCCAATTTGGTGGGTGGGACCACTCTTGGTCCAATTTGGTGGGTGGGGCCCCTCGGGGTCCAATTTGGTGGGTGGAGCCCCTCAGGGTTCGATTTGGTGAGCGGGGCCCCTCAGGGTCCGATTTGGTGAGCAGGGCCCCTCAGTGTCCGATTTGGTCGGCGGGGTCCCTCAGAGTTCGATCTAGTGAGCGAGGCCACTCAGGGTCCGATTTGGTGAGCGGGCCCCTCAGGGTCCGATTTGGTGGACGGGGCCACGCTGGGTCCGATTTGGTGAGCGGGGCCCCTCAGGGTCTGATTTGGTGGTCGGGGCCCCTCAGGGTCCAATTTTGTGGGTGGGGCCCCTCAGGGTCCAATTTTGTGGGCGGGGCCACTCTGGGTCCGATTTGGTGGGTGGGGCCCCTTAGTGTCGGATTTGGTGGGCGGGGTCCCTCAGAGTTCGATCTAGTGAGCGAGGCCACTCAGGGTCCGATTTGGTGAGCGGGCCCCTCAGGGTCCGATTTGGTGGACGGGGCCACTCTGGGTCCGATTTGGTAGACGGGGCACTTCAGGGTCCGATTTGGTGAGCGGGGCCCCTCAGGGTCTGATTTGGTGGGCGGGGCCCCTCAGGTTCTGATTTGGTGGGCGGGGCCCCTCAGGGTCCGATTTGGTGGGTGGGGCCACTCTGGGTTTAATTTGATGGGCAGGGCCCTTCAGGGTCCAATTTGGTAAGTGGTGCTCTTCAGGGTCCTATTTGGTGGGCGGGGCATCGCTGGGTCCGATTTGGTGGGCGGGGCCACACGGTCCAATTTGGTGGGCGGGGCCCCTCAGGGTCCGATTTGGTGGGCTGTGCCACTCTAGGTCCGTTTTGGTGGGCGGGGCCACTCTGGGTCCAATTTTTTGAGCGGGGCCACGCTGGGTCCGATTTGGAGCCTGGGGTTACTCAGCTTTTGATTTGGCGCGCCGGCCCTTTTAAGACTCTTTTCGGTGCGCGGCCCTTTAAGAATCACTTTCGCGCATTGGCCCTTTAAGAGCCAGTTTGGCTCACTGGGCTTCTAAATCCACTTTGGCGCACATTATCTCTCAGGGGCATGTGTCATGTGATGAAGCTAGATTTGCATTTGTGCTGTGGGTTTCGCTTTAAGGCTAAGTGCACACGTACCGGAACTCTCACGGAAATTCCCGCGAGAATTCCGGAATTCCAGTCCGCGGGAAAATTGCATTTTAAATTCCCGCGATTTTCCCGCGGAAAAACTAGCATTTTGCAAGCGTAATTAGCTTGCAGAATGCTAGCGTTCTCCAAGCGATCTGTAGCATCGCTTGGAGAACTGATTGACAGGTTGGTCACACTCGTCAAGCACAGTGTTTGACTAGTGTGACCAACTTTTTACTACTGAGGCCGCCTATGCAGCATCAGTAGTAAAAGATAAAATGTAAAAAAAATAAAAAATGGTGTTATTCTCACCCTCCGACGTCCCGCGCATCCGTTCCCAGTAATCCTTTGCGAAAATGCCCGCGATGACGTCAGTTCTCGCGGGATCGTGACGTCTCGCGGTGATTCGCGATGACGTCGCGCGAATGAACCCGAGACTTCGCGATCCCGTGAGAGTGGACGCCATTGCGGGCATCTTCGCAAAGGATTACTGGGAACGGGAGCGTGGAGAGAGGCGGAAATGCTGCGCGGGACGCCAGAAGGTAAGAATAACAATATTTTTTATTTTAAAATTCCATTTTTTACAGGGATATGGTACCCAAAGCCCGGAGGACAGTCTCCTCTCCTCCGGACCGTGGGTACCATCCGCAATTGTTCTGCTTACTTTCTGCATGGTGTGCACAGCCACATGCGGGAAGTAAGCGGAACAATGCATTCCTATGGGTGCGGGATCGCCGTGATTCCGCAAATTAATGAGCATGCTGCGGTTTTTACCGCAAAGCGATTCCGCCGCGGTAAAAACCGCAGCATTAGCACAGCATTGCGGAATCCCATAGGAATGCATGGGATGCTTATTTTTCGCATTTTCGCGGCAAAATCGAGCGGTTAAAAGCTGAGCCTCCGATTTGGAGGTCGGGGTGGCTCAGCCACCGATTTGGAGGCCGGGGTGGCTCAGCCTCCGATTAGGAGGCCGTGAGTGGCTCAGCCTCCGATTTGGAAGCCGGGGTCGCTCAGCCTCCGACTTACAGGCTGGGGTGCCTCAGCCTCCGATTTACAGGCTGGGGTGCCTCAGCCTCCGATTTGGAGGCCAAGGTGGCTCAGCCTCTGATTTGGAGGCCGGGGTGGCTCAGCATCCGATTGGGAGGCCGCGGTGGCTCAGCCTCCGATTTACAGGCTGGGGTGCCTCAGCCTCTGATTTGGAGGCCGAGGTGGCTCAGCCTCCGATTTGGAGGCCGGGGTGGCTCAGCGTCCGATTGGGAGTCCAGGGTGGCTCAGCCCCCGATTAGGAGGCCAGGGTCGATCAGCCTCCGATTTGTAGGACGGGGTCGATCAGCCTCCGATTTGGAGGACCGGGTCGTTCAGCCTCCGATTTGGAGGCCTGGGTGGCTCAGCCTCCGATTTGGAGGCCGGGGTGGCTCAGCCTCCGATTTGGAGGCCGGGGTGGCTCCGCCTTCGATTTGGAGGCCAGGGTGGCTCAGCTTCCGATTTGGAGGCCGGGGTGGCTCAGCCTCTGATTTGGAGGACAGGGTGGCTAAGCCTCCGATTTGGGAGCCGGGGTGGCTCAGCCTACGATTTTTAGGCCGTGGTGGCAAAGCCTCCGATTTGGAGGCCAAGGTGGCTCAGCCTCCGATTTTGATGCCAGGTTCAATCAGCCTCCGATTTGGAGCCTGGGGTCACTCATCTTTCGATTTGGCGCGCCGGCCCTTTAAGAATCACTTTGGTGCGTTGGCCCTTTAAGAGCCAATTTGGCGCACTGGGCTTCTAAATCCACTTTGGCACACATTCTATCTCAGGGGCATGCATCATGTGATGAAGCTGCCCCATGTCTTCCTATTGCAAAATTTTCCTATTGAAATGCATTGAGACAATGCATTCCAATGACGGGAAAAAAAATTTTCTAATGCAAATTGTGCAAAAATTACAAATCCGATCGACACGAAAAATACTTAGCACACCTCTCGTGGACGCTGGCTTCGAAACGACACCTCAACGGAGTCTGTGCGTGTAGCGGTTCGGGCCGTATTAATTGCGGAAATCAACTTATTTTTAATAATAACTAGATGTGTATTTCCTGAAGGAAGTACAGATAGTGCTTTGAAATGGTGCCCGGGCTGCCCCTTTAAGAGAGACTTGCCTGCTGCCCCTGCAAGACTTTCAACTCAGGATCCGTTTTAACTGTGGATGCCTCTCAGGGGCCACTTGGGACTCAGGGTCCGATTTTGTGGGTGGGGCCCCTCAGGGTCCGATTTTGTGGGTGGGGCCTTTCAGGGTCCGATTTGGTGGGTGGGGCCACTCAGGGTCCGATTTGGTGGCCGGGGCCCCTCAGGGTCCGATGTGGTGGGTGGGGCCCCTTAAGGTCCGATTTTGTGGCCGTGGCCCCTCAGCGTCCGATTCGGTGGTTCAGGCCCCTCAGGGTCCGATTTTGTGGCCGGAACCCCTCAGGGTCCAATTTTGTGGGTGGGGCCCGTCAGGGTCCGATTTTGTGGCCGGGGCCCCTCAGGGTCCGATTTTATGGGTGGGGCCCCTCAGAGTCCAATTTGGTGGGTGGAGCCCTTCAGGGTCTGATTTGGTGGGTGGGGCATCTCAGGGTCCGATGTGGTGGGTGGGGTCCCTCAGGGTCCGATTTTGTGGCCGGGGCCCCTCAGGGTCCGATTTGGTGGCCGGGCCCTGATTTTGTGGTTGAGGCCCCTCAGGGTCTGATTTGGTGGTCGGGGCCCCTCAGGGTCCGATTTTGTGGGTGGGGCCCCCTGGGTCCAATTTGGTGGGTGGGACCACTCTTGGTCCAATTTGGTGGGTGGGGCCCCTCGGGGTCCAATTTGGTGGGTGCAGCCCCTCAGGGTTCGATTTGGTGAGTGGGGCCCCTCAGGGTCCGATTTGGTGAGCAGGGCCCCTCAGTGTCCGATTTGGTCGGCGGGGTCCCTCAGAGTTTGATCTAGTGAGCGAGGCCACTCAGGGTCCGATTTGGTGAGCGGGCCCCTCAGGGTCCGATTTGGTGGACGGGGCCACGCTGGGTCCGATTTGGTGAGCGGGGCCCCTCAGGGTCTGATTTGGTGGTCGGGGCCCCTCAGGGTCCAATTTTGTGGGTGGGGCCCCTCAGGGTCCAATTTGGTGGGCGGGGCCACTCTGGGTCCGATTTGGTGCGTGGGGCCCCTTAGTGTCGGATTTGGTGGGCGGGGTCCCTCAGAGTTCGATCTAGTGAGCGAGGCCACTCAGGGTCCGATTTGGTGAGCGGGCCCCTCAGGGTCCGATTTGGTGGACGGGGCCACTCTGGGTCCGATTTGGTAGACGGGGCACTTCAGGGTCCGATTTGGTGAGCGGGGCCCCTCAGGGTCTGATTTGGTGGGCGAGGCCCCTCAGGTTCTGATTTGGTGGGCGGGGCCCCTCAGGGTCCGATTTGGTGGGTGGGGCCACTCTGGGTTTAATTTGATGGGCAGGGCCCTTCAGGGTCCAATTTGGTAAGTGGTGCTCTTCAGGGTCCTATTTGGTGGGCGGGGCAACTCTGGGTCCGATTTGGTGGGCGGGGCCACACGGTCCAATTTGGTGGGCGGGGCCCCTCAGGGTCCGATTTGGTGGGCTGTGCCACTCTAGGTCCGTTTTGGTGGGCGGGGCCACTCTGGGTCCAATTTTTTGAGCGGGGCCACGCTGGGTCCGATTTGGAGCCTGGGGTTACTCAGCTTTTGATTTGGCGCGCCGGCCCTTTTAAGACTCTTTTCGGTGCGCGGCCCTTTAAGAATCACTTTCGCGCATTGGCCCTTTAAGAGCCAGTTTGGCTCACTGGGCTTCTAAATCCACTTTGGCGCACATTATCTCTCAGGGGCATGTGTCATGTGATGAAGCTAGATTTGCATTTGTGCTGTGGGTTTCGCTTTAAGGCTAAGTGCACACGTACCGGAACTCTCACGGAAATTCCCGCGAGAATTCCGGAATTCCAGTCCGCGGGAAAATTGCATTTTAAATTCCCGCGATTTTCCCGCAGAAAAACTAGCATTTTGCAAGCGTAATTAGCTTGCAGAATGCTAGCGTTCTCCAAGCGATCTGTAGCATCGCTTGGAGAACTGATTGACAGGTTGGTCACACTCGTCAAGCACAGTGTTTGACTAGTGTGACCAACTTTTTACTACTGAGGCCGCCTATGCAGCATCAGTAGTAAAAGATAAAATGTAAAAAAAATAAAAAATGGTGTTATTCTCACCCTCCGACGTCCCGCGCATCCGTTCCCAGTAATCCTTTGCGAAAATGCCCGCGATGACGTCAGTTCTCGCGGGATCGTGACGTCTCGCGGTGATTCGCGATGACGTCGCGCGAATGAACCCGAGACTTCACGATCCCGTGAGAGTGGACGCCATCGCGGGCATCTTCGCAAAGGATTACTGGGAACGGGAGCGTGGAGAGAGGCGGATATGCTGCGCGGGACGCCGGAAGGTAAGAATAACAATATTTTTTATTTTAAAATTCCATTTTTTACAGGGATATGGTACCCAAAGCCCGGAGGACAGTCTCCTCTCCTCCGGACCGTGGGTACCATCCGCAATTGTTCTGCTTACTTTCTGCATGGTGTGCACAGCCACATGCGGGAAGTAAGCGGAACAATGCATTCCTATGGGTGCGGGATCGCCGTGATTCCGCAAATTAATGAGCATGCTGCGGTTTTTACCGCGAAGCGATTCCGCCGCGGTAAAAACCGCAGCATTAGCACAGCATTGCGGAATCCCATAGGAATGCATGGGATGCTTATTTTTCGCATTTTCGCGGCAAAATCGAGCGGTTAAAACCGCCGCGGAAACGCGAAAAAAACGCCACGTGTGAACTCAGCCTGAGAGCTGAAATTATATGCCAGAAACTCTGTCCTGTAGAGGTCATGTGGCGTTCGTAGGCGTTGGCATAGTAACTGGGTCTGCCTGCGCATATCAATGAGCTTCACTGCCATTTCAATCGCCTCAGGGCATGTTTTGTCTATAGCAAAATTTCCCCATTCAAATGCATTTAGACAATGGATTCCAATGACGGGAAAAAAAATGTTCTAACGCAAATTGCGCAAAAACTACAAATCCGATCGACATGAAAAATACTTAGCACACCTCTCGTGGACGCTGACTTCGAAACGACACCTCAACGGAGTCTGTGCGTGTAGCGGTTTGGGCCGTATTAATTGCGGAAATCAACTTAATAATAATAACTAGATGTGTATTTCCTGAAGGAAGTACAGATTGTGGTTTGAAATGGTGCCCGGGCTACCCTTTTAAGAGAGACTTGCCTGCTGCCCCTGCAAGACATTCAACTCAGGATCTGTTTTAACTGTGGGTGCCTCTCAGGGGCATCTTTGGCCTCATGGTCTGATTTTGTGGGTGGGACCCCTCAGGGCCCGATATTGTGGGTGGGGCCCCTCAGGGTCCAATTTTGTGGCTGGGGCCCCACAGGGTCCGATTTGGTAGGTGGGGCCCCTCAGGGTCCGATTTGGTGGGCGGGACCCTCCACCCCCAGGGTCCGATTTGGTGGACGGGGCCCTTCAGGGACCAATTTTGTGGGTGGGGCCCCTCAGGGTCTGATTTTGTGACTGGGGCCCTCTGGGTTCAATTTTGTGACTGGGGCCCCTCTGGGTTCAATTTTGTGGCCGGGGCCCCTCAGGGTCCGATTTTGTGGCCGGGGCCCCTCAGGGTTCGGTTTTGTGGTTGGGGCCCCTCAGGGTCTGGTTTTGTGGTTGGGGCCCCTCGGTCCGATTCTGTGGCCGGCGCCCCTCAGGGTCCGATTTTGTGACCGGGGCCCCTCAGGGTCCGATTTTGTGGCCGGGGCCCCTCAGGGTCCGATCTTGTGGCCGGGGCCCCTCAGGTTTCGATTTTGTGGGTGGGGCCCCTCAGGGTCCGATTTTGTGGGTGGGGCCCCTCAGGGTCCAATTTGGTGGGCGGGGCCACTCTGGGTCCGATTTGGTGGGTGGGGCCCCTCGGGGTCCAATTTGGTGGGTGGAGCCCCTCAGGGTTCGATTTTGTGGCCGGGGCCCCTCAGGGTCCGATCTTGTGGCCGGGGCCCCTCAGGTTTCGATTTTGTGGGTGGGGCCCCTCAGGGTCCGATTTTGTGGGTGGGGCCCCTCAGGGTCCAATTTGGTGGGCGGGGCCACTCTGGGTCCGATTTGGTGGGTGGGGCCCCTCGGGGTCCAATTTGGTGGGTGGAGCCCCTCAGGGTTCGACTTGGTGAGCGGGGCCCCTCAGGGTCCGATTTGGTGGGCAGGGCCCCTCAGTGTCCGATTTGGTCGGCGGGGTCCCTCAGAGTTCGATCTAGTGAGCGAGGCCACTCAGGGTCCGATTTGGTGAGCGGGCCCCTCAGGGTCCGATTTGGTGGACGGGGCCACTCTGGGTCCGATTTGGTAGACGGGGCACTTCAGGGTCCGATTTGGTGAGCGGGGCCCCTCAGGGTCTGATTTGGTGGGCGGGGTCCCTCAGGTTCTGATTTGGTGGGCGGGGCCCCTCAGGGTCCGATTTGGTGGGTGGGGCCACTCTGGGTTTAATTTGGTGGGCAGGGCCCTTCAGGGTCCAATTTGGTAAGTGGTGCTCTTCAGGGTCCTATTTGGTGGGCGGGGCAACTCTGGGTCCGATTTGGTGGTCGGGGCCCCTCAGTGTCCGATTTGGTCGGCGGGGTCCCTCAGAGTTCGATTTGGTGAGCGAGGCCACTCAGGGTCCGATTTGGTGAGCGGGCCCCTCAGGGTCCGATTTGGTGGACTGGGCCACTCTGGGTCCGATTTGGTAGACGGGGCACTTCAGGGTCCGATTTGGTGGTCGGGGCCCCTCAGGGTCCAATTTTGTGGGTGGGGCCCCTCAGGGTCCAATTTGGTGGGCGGGGCCACTCTGGGTCCGATTTGGTGGGTGGGGCCCCTTAGTGTCGGATTTGGTGCGATTTGGAGCGATTTAGTGAGCTGCATTTCTTGCTACATGTTCACAGACTTACCAGTGGAAAAGCCAAACTTCACATGCCACAAATGCAAGCTTGTGTCCCTGTTGGAGGAAAAGTTGCAAAATCTCGAAGAGAGGTTAGCTACGTTGAAGATCATTAAGGAAGGTGAAGAGTTCTTGGACAGAGCAGAATTATCTCTTCATGTTACAGAAAGAGAAGAAATTCGAAGTGCACCTGAAGAAACAGAGGAATGGAGACATGTGACCCAGAGAAGCAGGAGGATCAGGAGGCAGTCAGCACCCATACTTCTCAGGAACCAGTACCAGGCTCTCACGCAGGAAAACGATGAAGAAAACAGCAACCTTGTACGCCTTCAGAGTCCTCCTGGATGGAGAAAGAAAAATGTTGTGAAGAAACGGAGAGTGGTGGTCATGGGGGATTCCCTGTTGAGAGGAACAGAGACCGCTATCTGCAGACCGGATATAACTTCAAGAGAAATGTGCTGTCTTCCAGGTGCAAAAGTTAAAGATGTGTCTGACAGGATATCAGGACTCTTCAGACCTACAGATGACTACCCATTCCTGCTACTACATGTGGGGACAAATGACACCGCAAGAAACGACCTGGAAACCATCTGCAGAGACTTTGAAGACTTAGGCAAGAAAGTGAAAGAACTGGGAGCGCAGGTGGTCTTATCTTCCATCCTCCCAGTGGATGGCCATGGAACAAGGAAGTGGAATAAGATTCTGCAGGTCAACAATTGGCTACGTCGATGGTGCCGTCAGCAATGATTTGGATTTATGGATCACGGAGTGAATTACCTTTACGATGGACTACTTGCTAGAGATGGGGTGCACCTTACGAAGACTGGAAAACATGCATTTGGAAGTTGCCTTGCTACACTTGTAAGGAGAGCTTTAAACTAGAACAACATGGGAAGGGAAGCAAAAGACCAGAAAAAGCCAAACACCTGACAAATGCTATTGAGAACTCTGCTATTAGAAGTGGAAAGGAAGAACAAAGACAAAAGAATCTAATTAATAAAAATATTGGAGAAAGAGAAACCAATCACAAACTAAAATGTTTCTATACTAATGCACAAAGCATGGGCAACAAACAAGGAGAATTGGAACTACTAACACAGGAAAAGAAATATGATGTCATTGGAATCACTGAAACTTGGTGGGACAATACACATGATTGGAATACAAGACTAGAAGGATACAACTTATTTGCAAGAAACAGACTTGATAAACGAGGAGGAGGTGTCACATTGTATGTTAGAAATGCGTATATCTGCACAGAGATTGAAGTTTCAGAGACTGGGAGTTCTGTGGAAACTGTTTGGGTAAGAATACAAGGACAGAATAATGGAAAGGACACCATTGTAGGCATTTACTACAGGCCGCCTGTGCAAACTGAAGAAATGGATGAACTCTTTATGCATCAAATGGCCAAGTTCTCCAAAAAATATGACATAGTTGTCATGGGAGATTTCAACTATCCAGACATTTGTTGGGAATCTCCCTCAGGCAAAACTAACAGGTCAAGGAAATTCTTATCCTCTCTTGCTGACAACTTTATCTTCCAAAAGGTAGGGGAGAAAACAAGGGGAACTGCTACCTTGGATCTAATGCTTATAAACAGGGAGGAAATGGTTGAGGAGGTAAAAGTGGCTGGGACCCTAGGAGGTAGCGACCATGCTATTTTAGAATTTTGGATAACTAGAGGAGGAAGACCTGTGAAGACTCAGACGTCAAGGTTAGATTTCAGAAAGGCAGATTTTAAGGGATTCAGAAAGAGAATTGGAGGGATCCAATGGCTGGATATCCTTAAAGACAAAAATGTCCAGGAAGGATGGGAAATCTTGAAAAATGAAATTCTCAAAGCACAACTGTTAACAATTCCGAAAAGAGGGAAGAATAGGAAGCATTTAAGGAAGCCAAGATGGATGAACACAGAACTTAAGCACAAGCTAAAAAGGAAGAAAAAAATGTTTATAAAATGGAAAGAGGGAAGCATATCTAAAGAAGAATATAATGCTGTCTGCAGACACTGCAGGGCACAAATCAGATTAGCTAAAGCTGACAATGAATTGAGGCTTGCAAGAGATGTCAAAAGCAAAAATAAAGGATTTTGGGGATATGTCAAAAGTAAAAGAAAAGTCAAAGATGCTATAGGATTTTTACAGGATGAAAATGATGAAATGGTAACACAAGATGTTGAGAAGGCCGAACTTTTAAATTCCTATTTTGCATCTGTTTTCTCTCAGAAAGGAAATGTAACATCAACTGTTCTTCACTGTCCTATTCAGGGAATAGAAGAATCCAGGATATCTATAAACAGAAAGATAGTGAGGAAACACTTAGCTAACCTAAATGAATTCAAGTCTCCAGGTCCAGATGAATTACACCCCAGAGTACTGAAGGAGATAGCAGAAGAAATTTTTGAACCCCTATCCATAAGCTTTGAAAATTCTTGGAGAACAGAAGTGCCAGAAGACTGGAGAAGAGCAAATGTTGTTCCTATCTTCAAAAAGGGGAAGAAGGTGGACCCAGGCAACTATAGGCCGGTGAGTCTGACTTCTATACCAGGAAAGATCTTTGAACAAATTATTAAACAACATGTATGTCAGTACCTGGATAAGAATGAAGTGATTAAACAGAGTCAGCATGGGTTTGTAACTAATAAGTCATGTCAGACTAACTTAATTTCCTTCTATGACGGAATCACTGATTGGGTGGATCAAGGAAATGCTGTAGATATAGTATATCTTGACTTCAGCAAAGCATTTGACAAAGTCTCTCATACAATCCTTATTGAAAAAATGACTAAGTATGGAATGGACAAGGCAACTGTTAGGTGGATTCATAACTGGCTTAGTGATCGGACCCAAAGAGTGGTCGTAAATGGCTGCACATCCAGTTGGAAGAATGTCTCAAGTGGGGTACCACAGGGCTCTGTCCTGGGCCCTGTATTGTTCAACATCTTTATCAACGATTTAGATGAAGGAATTGAGGGTAAACTGATTAAATTTGCTGATGACACAAAGCTAGGAGGGATAGCTAATACTAGAGAAGAGAGAGAGAGGATTCAAAAAGATATAAATAAACTGGAGAAGTGGGCAGCAACTAACAGAATGGTTTTTAACAGGGAAAAATGCAAAGTACTACATCTGGGCAATAAAAAATGAAAAAAGCATATACAGAATGGGAGGAATAGGGCTAAGCAACAGCACATGTAAAAAAGACTTGGGTATACTAATAGATCACAGACTGAATATGAGTCAACAGTGTGATGTAGCAGCAAAAAAGGCAAATGCAATTCTAGGATGTATTAACAGAAGCATACAGTCTAGATCACGTGAAGTCATTATTTCCCTCTACTCCTCTTTGGTCAGACCTCATCTGGAATATTGTGTACAGTTTTGGGCACCACATTTAAAAATAGACATCAACAAACTGGAGCAAGTTCAGAAAAGAGCAACCAGAATGGTGACCGGTCTGCAAACCCTGTCTTATGAGGAAAGGTTGCAGGATTTGGGATTGTTTAATTTGCAAAAGAGAAGACTGAGAGGAGACTTAATAGCTGTCTACAAATATCTAAAGGGCTGTCACATTGTTGAAGGATCAACTTTATTCTCATTTGCACAAGGAAAGACTAGAAGCAATGGGATGAAACTGAATGGGAGGAGACACAGATTAAATATTAGAAAAACTTTTTGACAGAGTGATCAATGAGTGGAACAAGCTGCCACGAGAAGTGGTGAGTTCTCCTTCAATGGAAGTCTTCAAACAGAGGTTGGACAGACATCTGACTGGGATGATTTAGCGAATCCTGCTTTGAGCAGGGGGTTGGACCAGATGGCCCAGGAGGTCCCTTCCAACTCTACGATTCTATGCTTAATGTTCTTCTGCTTTCTGTTCTTCTGCTTTTGCTTCTTCTGCTTCTTGTTCTTCTGTCTTTTGTTCTGTATCTTGGTGGTTGTCTTCATGTTCTTTGTCCTCTTGGTCATATTATTTAGGGTCATATTTCTGGTCTTCTTTGGTGTGGTCTTCAGGGTCGTCGTCATCAGGGTCGTCGTCATGGAGATCAATAAGGATTACCAAAGACAATTTCAAAAAGTTAGATCTTGGAAATGTAGCAGAAGGTACAAGAAGGCTGAGAAACTGGCGAGAGCCAGCTGACAGTACTGGAACCCCTATTGGCAGCAGAAGGAACAATAGCCAATGGCACTACTGAGGAACAGCTGACGGTGCAGGACCCCGGTTACTATGCAGGAGGTACCTGTGCTAGAAACCACTACCAAGGACCAGCTGACCTTGCTGGACCTCGGATACCGAGATGGAGGCACCTAGGCCAAAGGCTCTGGCGGGAACCAGCTGACAGTGCTGGCACCCGGATGGATAGCAGAAGGAACAAGAGCCAATGGCACTACCGAGGACTAACTGACGGTGCTGGACCACGGTAACTAAGCAGAAGGTACCTGTGCTAAAAAGCACTACCAAGGACCAGCTGACGGTGCTGGACTTCGGATACCGAGATGGAGGCACCTAGGCCAAAGGCTCTGGCGAGAACCAGCTGACAGTGCTGGCACCCGGATGGGTAGCAGAAGGAACAAGAGCCAATGGCACTACCGAGGACCAACTGACGGTGCTGGACCATGGTTACTAAGCAGAAGGTACCTGTGCTAAAAAGCACTACCAAGGACCTGCTGACGGTGCTGGACCTCGGATACTGAGATGGAGGCACCTAGGCCAAAGGCTCTGGCGAGAACCAGCAGACAGTGCTGGAACCCGGATGGGTAGCAGAAGGAACAAGAGCCAATGGCACTACCGAGGACCAACTGACGGTGCTGGACCATGGTTACTAAGCAGAAGGTACCTGTGCTAAAAAGCACTACCAAGGACCAGCTGATGGTGCTGGACTTCGGATACCAAGATGGAGGCACCTAGGCCAAAGGCTCTGGCGAGAACCAGCTGGCAGTGCTGGCACCCGGATGGGTAGCAGAAGGAACAAATGCCAATGGCACTACCGAGGACCAACTGACGGTGCTGGACCACGGTTACTAAGCAGAAGGTACCTGTGCTAAAAAGCACTACCAAGGACCAGCTGACAGTGCTGGACCTCTGATACCGAGATGGAGGCACCTAGGCCAAAGGCTCTGGCGAGAACCAGCTGACAGTGCTGGAACCCGGGTGGGTAGCCGAAGGTAACCATCCAAAGCAAAGTAGCCAGGCTGCAAGCCGGCCGCAGTTACTGAAACCCACAGTCCTACAGGGGGTCCATGTCCCATTGGCACTACGGATCCAGCCTTCAGTGCCAGTTCCCGCAGCCCACATAGGAGTCACCTAAACTGCAGGCACCGTAGAGTCGGCTAACCCGGCCGCAAGACGACAGGACAGCGGATTGTTGGCATAGTGACCTTGACACTACCCGGAAACAGCTGGCGTGCTGGAACCAGGCTGGGCAACAGGGAGTACCCGTGCCAAAGACACTGCCGAGCACCAACTGGCGTTGTTGGAGCCCAGGGACAATCATGCTGTAGGCCGAGGCCTACTTGGTGGCAGTTTTAGATTGTTTATAGGCTACAAGAGACTGTCAACGTGCTCCAATTAGGCATCTGTCTCCACTCTGTTTCCAGGATTCCACGTGACCACCAACACCGCCAGTTTATGCGTACAGCAGCCGTCTGCCCAATCCACACGTGTTCCTGTGTTACTGGGGTTCTGTAATGTTAGCAGATCCCCTGATGTGTGTCTGCCACTGTCTCCTGCTCTGTCCACCTTCCCACCACTTGCAGTGGGAAGGTGGACAGCGCAGGAGACAGTGCCGGACACACATTGGGGGATCTGCTCACGTAACAGAACACCAGAAACACAGGAACAAGTGTGGATTGCGTGGACGGCAACTGTGAGCAGGAACTGGTGGTGTTGGAGGTCAGGGGAAATACTAGAGACAGAGTGGAGACAGAGGCCAAATCAGAGAATGTTTAAATCTGAAGTAGTTACAATTTGGAGGCAGCAGTTTGCCCTCCACACTGCAGGGGATCAGCTGACGTTACTGACCCCCACTTTCACATGAACGAGTGTTTTTTTCTGTGTGGACAGCACTTCTGAGCACCAACTGGCGTTGTTGGAGCCCAGGGACAATCATGCTGTAGGCTGAGGCCTACTTGGTGGCAGTTTTAGATTGTTTGTAGGCTACAAGAGACTGTCAACGTGCTCCAATTAGGCATCTGTCTCCACTCTGTTTCCAGGATTTCACGTGACCACCAACACCTCCAGTTTATGCGTACAGCAGCCGTCTGCCCAATCCACACGTGTTCCTGTGTTACTGGGGTTCTGTAATGTCAGCAGATCCCCTGATGTGTGTCTGCCACTGTCTCCTGCTCTGTCCACTTTCCCACCTCTTGCAGTGGGAAGGTGGACAGCGCAGGAGACAGTGCCGGACACACATTGGGGGATCTGCTCACGTAACAGAACACCAGGAACACAGGAACAAGTGTGGAATGCGTGGATGGCAACTGTGAGCAGGAACTGGCGGTGTTGGAGGTCAGGGGAAATACTACAGACAGAGTGGAGACAGAGGCCAAATCAGAGAATGTTTAAATCTGAAGTAGTTACAATTTGGAGGCAGCAGCAGTTTGCCCTCCGCACAGCAGGGGATCAGCTGACGTTACTGACCCCCACTTTCACATGAACGAGTGTTTTTTTCTGTGTGGACAGCACTTCCGAGCACCAACTGGCGTTGTTGGAGCCCAGGGACAATCATGGTGCAGGCCGAGGCCTACTAGGTGCCAGGTGTAAATCGGAGGTATTTTGACTTTGGAGGGAGCAGGACACTTTGCCCTCCACACAGCAGGGGATCAGCTGACTTTACCGAACCCCACTTTCACATGAACAAGTGTTTTTTTCTGTGTGGACAGCACTTCCGAGCACCAACTGGCGTTGTTGGAGCCCAGGGACAATCATGCTGTAGGCCGAGGCCTACTTGGTGGCAGTTTTAGATTGTTTGTAGGCTACAACAGACTGTCAACGTGCTCCAATTAGGCATCTGTCACCACTCTGTTTCCAGGATTTCACGTGACCACCAACACCGCCAGTTTATGCGTACAGCAGCCGTCTGCCCAATCCACATGTTTTCCTGTGTTACTGGGGTTCTGTAATGTCAGCAGATCCCTTGATGTGTGTCTGCCACTGTCTCCTGCTCTGTCCACATTCCCACCACTTGCAGTGGGAAGGTGGACAGCGCAGGAGACAGTGCCGGACACACATTGGGGGATCTGCTCACGTAACAGAACACCAGGAACATAGGAACAAGTGTGGAATGCGTGGATGGCAACTGTGTTGGAGGTCAGGGGAAATACTAGAGACAGAGGCCAAATCAGAGAGTGTTTAAATCTGAAGTAGTTACAATTTGGAGGCAGCAGCAGTTTGCCCTCCACACAGCTGGGGATCAGCTGACGTTACCGAACCCCACTTACACATGAATGAGTGTTTGTTTCTGTGTGGACAGCACTTCCGAGCAACAACTGACGATGTTGCAGCCCAGGGATAGTCATTTTGTAGGCTGAGGCCTACTTGGAGGCAGTTTAAGATAAGACATTGTTTGAATTTGGAGGCAGCAGGAGAGTTTGCCGTACACACAGCAGGGGATCAGCTGACGTTACCGAACCCCACTAACACATGAGCGAGTGTTTTGTCTGTGCGGACAGCACTTCTGAGCACCAACTGGCATTTTCAGAGCCCAGGGAAAATCAGGTAGTAGGCCGAGGCCTACTTGCAGCCAGGTGTAAATCTGAGGTACTTTGACTTTGGAGGGAGCACGACACTTTGCCATATACACAGCAGGGGATCAGCTGACGTTACCGAACCCCACTTACACATGAGCGAGTGTTTTGTCTGTGCGGACAGCACTTCTGAGCACCAACTGGCGTTGTCGGAGCCCAGGGAAAATCAGGTAGTAGGCCGAGGCCTACTTGGAGCCAGGTGTAAATCTGAGGTACTTTGACTTTGGAGGGAGCACGACACTTTGCCATATACCCAGCAGGGGATCAGCTGACGTTACCGAACCCCACTTACACATGAGCGAGTGTTTTGTCTGTGCGGACAGCACTTCTGAGCACCAACTGGCGTTGTCAGAGCCCATGGAAAATCAGGTAGTAGGCTGAGGCCTACTTGGTGGCAGTTTTCGATTGTTTCTAGACTACTACTAACTGTCAACGTACTCCAATTAGGCCTCTGTCTTCACTCTGTTTCGAGTATTTCCTCTGGCTTCCAACCACGCCAGTTGCTGCTCTGAAATGCCGTCTGCACAACCCACACTTGTTCCTGTGTTACTGGGGTTCTGTAACAGCAGCTTCTCCCTAGAGGTGAGTCAGGCAATGTCTCCTGCTCTGTCCACTTTTCCACTACAAGTAGTGGGAATGTAGACAAAGCAGGAGACATTGCCAGACTCACCTCTGGAGATGAGCAGATGTTACAGGTAACAGAGGAACAAGTGTTGATTGTGCAGACGGCACGTGAGAGCAGAAACAGGCGGTGTTGTAGGCCGGAGGAAATACTCAAAACAGAGTGGAGACAGAGGGCAAATCAGAGAACATATTAAATCAGAGGTAGTCAGAAGTTGTAGGCAGCAGGAGAGTTTGCCGTACACACAGCAGGGGATCACCACTTACACATGAGCGAGTGTTTTGTCTGTGTGGACAGCACTTCTGAGCAACAACGGGCGTTGCTGTAGCCCAGGAAATAAAGTTCAGGTCATAGAAACATGAACACAACAGGAGACCTGGATCCTGTTGCCAGGCAATTATTTATTCTGGAAGAGGACTGGCAAATTCAGGTGATATCCAGGCCTTGTTCATTTTCAGAAAAGTAAGCCGGTCAACAGTATCGGCGGATAGTCGCGTGCGACGGTCTGTTACCACACCACCTGCAGCGCTAAAGACACGTTCCGATAATACACTGACAGCAGGGCAAGCCAGCACCTCCAATGCATACTGGCTAAGCTCCGGCCATGTATCCAGCTTAGAGACCCAATACTTGAACGGGGAAGAGCCGCCTGGGAGTACACTAACAGGGCAAGACAAGTAGTCTGTCACCATCTGACGGAAACGTTGCCTCCTGCTGACTGGAGCCGTCTGTGATGGTGTAGCCGTTTGTGGCGGTCCCACAAAACTTTTCCACATTTGGGCCATACTGGCCTTGCCTTGTCCTGCGGCACTGCCTCTGCTACCTCTTTGTGCAGAGCTTCCTCCACTGCCTCTACCCACATGGCTGCTTTGAAAAGCACTACCAGCAACACTTGCGAGGGGAATGGAGAACATGATGGCCTGCACAAGTGTTTCTTGGTACTCCAGCATTTTACGCTCCCGGTTCAACTGTGGTATGAGGCTTTGTAAGTTGTCCCGGTAGCGAGGATCTAGGAGGGTGTACACCCAATAATCAGCCGTGTGGAGAATGTTGGCGATGCGGCGGTCATTTAACAAGCACTGCAGCATGAAATCAACCATGTGCTGCAGACTGCCAACTGGACCGGAAACGCTGTCCCCAGCTTGAGGCAGCATCTCAGCCTGCTCAGCATCACCCCACCCTCGCTGTACACACTGACTACTAGAGCCTTGTGTACCTCCCTCCTCTGGAGAGATGTGTTCCTCCACCTCCATTGACTCCTCGTCATCCTCCTCACTAAGTGTCCCCTGCCTGGGCCTTTGTGTGGAAGCACGTTGCGCAGACTTGCCAGAAGCAGATGGCATTTCTGACTCCTCATCCTTGACCTCTTCAAAAACCTCCTCAATTAGTGCTTGTAAGGTTTTTTGAAGCAGACAGATAAGGGGGACAGTCATGCTGACTAGTGCATCATCTGCACTGGCCATCTGCGTGGAGTCATCGAAGGCAGGCAAAACTTGGCAACTGAGTCTCATCATCAGATGAGCACTGAGGTGTGCGGAGAATAGGCACTGGCCCACCCGCCTCTTCAGATTCAGAGGGACAAAGCAGTTGCGCATCACTGCATACTCCCTCTTCTTCACGCTCTAGAATGCTGCTTGGCTGACCACCTCTTTCCAAGCCAACAGATTCTGAGAACAGAAGTAAAGATTGAGATGGCTCCTGTCCAGGGCTCTCAGACTGCCTGGGCAATTTGGCAGGTGGTGAAGAGACAGATGGTTGCTCTTCAGTGCTCTGGCCCTGGGAGGATGCGGAAGTCATTGAAGTGGATGCGTTAGCTGCCATCCATCCGACAACGGCTTCAATTTGTTCGTCACGCAGCAGTGGGGTACGGCGAGGTCCTACAAAGCTGTGCATGAAGGACTGTTGCCTGGTAAAAGTGGGGGATGCCGGGTCACTGGTGGCTGCAGCAGACACCGAATCCCCACGTCCTCTCCCTGCTGAATCCCCCGTCCTCTCCCTGCTGAAACTCCACGGCCACGACCACGTGCCTTACTCCCTGCCTTCTTCATCTTGGTAGACTGATAAAGATAGGCAGAAAAGTAAAAAAGGGGTGGCTTAGTGTTCTTATTCCTGAACACCTGCTAACCAGTATAAGAAACACTAATTTGGCTAAGAGTGTGTGTACTACACTTTAATATGATCTAATGTGGCCTACACAACTCTAAAGTGGAGTGTTTGGTGAACTTTATTTCCTTTTTTTTTTGGGGGGGGGAAGAAAAGGATGTGACCAAAGTTTGAAAGCTATAGTATCACAAACTTTTTGGAGCGATTACAATGCAGGAAGCTAACCTACAATGCAATTGATGAGGCTCCAAAAAATAGGGTGATACTAGTCTGGCTGGCCCTGAAGGGCACAAGCCAGCAAAAAGGCTCCTCTATCTAATCCTATATAGTGTTTGCAACCAACCAATGACAATGGATGCGGATGGAAGCACACTAATATAGGAGCAAAAATCTGGACAAATTAGCTGCAAAAAAAGGACTATGTATGAGGCAGTGACGCACGCTGAGCGGACTACAACGAGCGGTGGCTGTAGAACACACTGCAACGTGAGCTGCAATCACACACAGAGAGACCTATCAGACAGCCAAAAACAGTGCAGAGGTTAAAACTAAAAGAGAAAGAGCGCAATAGGGTCTTACCCAGGTAAAAGAGATATAGTTCAAGCTGTTATACTCACCAATAGCAGGAGAGTTGGAGGCATAAAGGAATAGAAGTCAAAGCTGCTGCACATCCAAATGGCCACTCCGTGACCATAAATCATCAGATATCAAAGAAATAATTTTTGGATTAACCGTGCGCTGCTAGACAAAACGACTCCTTTCCAGATTGTGTACTTGTATACTTTTATTTTCCCAACGCGTTTCGAAGTTTCAAACTTCTTCCTCAGGGGGCGTTGGGAAAATAAAAGTATACAAGTACACAATCTGGAAAGGAGTCGTTTTGTCTAGCAGCGCACGGTTAATCCGAAAATTATTTCTTTGATATCTGAAAAACAGTGCAGAGAAATGGGCTATAGCACTGAAAGGCTGCTGAAAGGCTCCGCTGTCCACTCCTTTAGTGTTTGCAACCAACGTATATGGATACGTATAGAAGCACACTATACAGGAGAAAAAAAAGCAGCAATAAAAGAAAAATGTGTATGAGGCAGAGACGCACGCTGGTTGGCCTACAAGCAGACGTGCCTGCAGGACAAACTACACAGCGTGGGTCTGCACTCACACAGCCCTTGCAGACAGCTATTAAAACAGCGCTGCTGGGCTAAAAAAATGCTACAGTGGTGGATTATGTAGCCTGGGTAGAGCAATAGATATGTTTGATGATTGCTATTTCTAACTGTCCCTCACAGTCTTCAACAGCAGCCTGTCCCTAACTGAATTCACAGCAGAGTGAACCCGAAATGGCGGCTGCTGCGGTTTTTATAGTGCATCATGACATCATTTCAGCAGCCAATCACAGCCATGCCAGTAGTTAACATGCCTACATGCCTACAGGATGTGCCCACACTTCTGAGGATCCCCATTGGCTGAATCAAATCGAGCAGGCTCCTAGCATTATGGGAACTTCCGATTCCGGTATTCGATATGAAAAAAGTACCGGAACTAAGTATCGGAATTCCGATACAGCGAATATCGGCTGATACTCGATACTTGCGGTATCGGAATGCTCAACACTAGTGATGAAGCTAGATTTGCATTTGTGCTGTGGGTTTCGCTTTAAGAGCTGATATTATGTGGCAGAATCTGTGTCCTGGGGGTGTCATGTTATGTTCGTAGGCATTGGCATAGTAACTGGGTGTGCCTCCGCATATCAATGAGCTCAACTGCCATTTCAATCGCCTCAGGGCACGTTTTAAGTTTCCCATTGAAAAGCATTGAAAATTTTTTCAAATGCAAATTGCGTAAAAACTACAAATCCGATCGACACGAAAATTACTGAGCACACCTCTCGTGGACGCTGACTCCGAAACGACACCTCAACGGAGTCTGTGCGTGTAGCGGTTCGGGCCGCATTAATTGCGGAAAATCGACTGAATAATAACTAGATGTGTATTTCCTGAAGGAAGTACAGATAGTGCTTTGAAATGGTGCCCGGGCTGCCCTTTAAGAGAGACTTGCCTGCTGCCCCTGCAAGACTTTCAACTCAGGATCTGTTTTAACTGTGAGTGCCTCTCAGGGGCCACTTTGGCCTGTGGGGCCCCTCAGGGTCCGATTTGGTGGGTGGGGCCCCTCGGGGACTGATTTGGTGGGTGGGGCCCCTCGGGGTCCGATTCGGTGGCCTGGGCTCCTCAGGGCTTGAATTGGTGGAAGGGATCCGTCAGGGTCCAATTTGGTGGGGCGGGGAAACTCTGGGTCTGATTTGGTGGGCGGGGCCCCTCAGGGTCCGATTTGGTGGGTGGGGCCCCTCAGGGTCCGATTTGGTGGGCGGGGCCACTCTGGGTCTGATTTGGAGGGCGGGGCCACTCTAGGTCCGATTTGGTGGGCAGGGCCCCCAGGGTCTGATTTGGTGGGCGGGGCCCCTCAGGGTCCGATTTGGTGGACAGGGCCCCTGAGAGTCAGATTTGGTGGGCGGGGCCACTCTGGGTCCGATTTGGAGGCCAGGGTGGCTCAGCCTCCGATTTGTAGGCCAGGGTCGATCTGCCTCCGATTTGGAGCCTGGGGTCACTCAGCTTTCGATTTGGCGCGCCGGATCTTTAAAACTCATTTCGTTGCGCCGGCCCTTTAAGAATCACTTTGGCACGTCGGCCCTTTAAGAACCAGTTTGGCTCACTGGGCTTCTAAATCCACTTTGGCGCACATTCTCTCTCAGGGGCATGCGTCATGTGATGGAAGCTAGATTTGCATTTGTGCTGTGGGTTTCGCTTTAAGAGCTGATATTATCTGCCAGAAACTGTCCTGGTGGGGTCATGTAAAGTTCGTAGGCGTTGGCATAGTAACTGGGTCTGCCTGCGCATATCAATGAGCTTAACCGCCATTTCAATCACCTCAGGGCATGTTTTCTCTGTGGCAACACATTTTCCCATTGAAATGCATTGAGGAAAATGTTTTTTCAAACGCAAATTGAGCAAAAACTACAAATCCGATTGACACGAAAATTACTTAGCACACCACTTGTGGACGCTGGTTTTGAAACGACACCTCAACGGAGTCTGCGTTTAGCGGTTCAGGTCACATTAATTGCGGAAATCAACAGATTAATAATAATAATACTAGATGTGTATTTCCTGAAGGAAGTACAGATAGTGGTTTGAAATGGTGACTGGGCTGCCCCTTTAAGAGAGACTTGCCTGCTGCCCCTGCAAGACTTTCAACTCAGGATTCATTTTAACTGTGGGTGCCTCACTGAGGCCACTTTGGCCTCTGGGGCCCCTCGGGGTCTGATTTGGTGGCCAGGGCTCCTCAGGGTTTGAATTGGTGGACGGGATCCCTCAGGGTCAGATTTTGTGGGTGTGGCCCCTTAGGGTCTAATTTTGTGGGCGGAGCCCCTCTGGGTCGGATTTGGTGGGCGTGGCCACTCAGGGTCCCCTTTTGGTAGGCGGGGCCCCTCAGAGTCCGATTTGGTGGGTGGGCCCCCTCAGGGTCTGATTTGGTGGGCAGGGCCCCTCAGGGTCCGATTTGGTGGGCGAGGCCACTCTGGGTCCAATTTGGTGGGTGGGGCCTCTCAGGGTCCGATGTGGGTGGGGTCCCTCAGGGTCCGATTCTGTGGCCGGGGCCCTTCAGGGTCCAATTTGGTGGTCGAGGCCCCTCAGGGTCCGATTTGGTGGCCGGGGTCCCTCAGGGTCCGATTTTGTGGATGGGGCCCCTCAGGGTCTGATTTGGTGGGCGGGGCCTCTCAGGGTCCGATTTGGTGGGCGGGGCCACTCTGGGTCGAATTTAGTGGGCGGGGCCCCACAGGGTCCGATTTTGTGGGTGGGGCCCCTCAGGGTCTGATTTCATGGGGGGAGCCCCCACAGGATCCGACTCGGTGGCCTGGGCTCCTCAGGGCTTGAAATGGTGGACAGGATCCCTCAGGGTCAGATTTTGTGGCCGGGGCCTCTCGGTTTGATTTTGTGGGTGGGGCCCCTTAGGGACTGATTATGTGGGCGGAGGCCCTCTGGGTCCAATTTGGTGGGCGGGGCCCCTCTGGGTCTGATTTGGTGGGTGGGGCCACTCAGGGACCGGTTTGGTGGCAGGGCCTCTCTGGGTCTGATTTGGTGGGTGGGACCACTCTGGGTAAGATTTGGAGGCTGGGGTTGCTCAGCCTCTGATTTGGAGGCCGGGGTCGATGAGCCTGCGATTTGGAGGTCGGGGTCGTTGAGCCTCCGATTTGGATGCCGGGGTCGATAAGCCTCCGATTTGGAGACCGGGGACCCTCAGAGTCCAATTTTGTGGGTGGGACCCTTCAGGGTCCGATTTGGTAGGTGGGGCCCCTCAGGGTCTGATTTGTTGGGCGGGGCCCCTCAGGGTCCGATTTTCTGGCCGGGGCCCCTCAGGGTCCGATTTTGTGGGTTGGGACCCTCAGGGTCCGATTTTGTGGTTGGGACCCCTCAGTGTCCGATTTTGTGGCCGGGGCCCATCAAGGTCCGATTTTGT
The DNA here is from genome assembly GCF_039654945.1 of Dendrobates tinctorius. NCBI lineage: Eukaryota > Metazoa > Chordata > Amphibia > Anura > Dendrobatidae > Dendrobates > Dendrobates tinctorius. The sequence goes on from NW_027361713.1 coordinate 19,054,912, forward strand.
GGCCGCGGCCCCTCAGGGTCCGATTTTGTGGCCGCGGCCCCTCAGGGTCCGATTTTGTGTAAGGGGCCCCTCAGGGTCCGATTTTGTGGTTGGGGCCCCTCAGGGTCCGATTTTGTGGCCGGGGCCCATCAAGGTCCGATTTCGTGGCCGCAGCCCCTCAGAGTCTGATTTTGTGGCAGGGGCCCCTCTGGGTCCGATTTTGTGGGTGGGGCCCCTTAGGGTCTGATTTTGTGGGCGGAGCCCCTCTGGGTCCAATTTGGTGGGCGGGACCACTCTGGGTCCAATTTGGTGGGTGGGGCCTCTGAGGGTCAGATTTGGTGGGCGGGGCTACTCTTGGTCCGATTTAGTGGGCGGGGCCCCACAGGGTCCGATTTGGTGGGCAGGGCCTTTCTGGGTCCGAATTGGTTGGTGGGGCCACTCTGTGTAAGATTTGGATGCTGGGGTCGCTCAGCCTCCGATTTGGAGGCCGGGGTCGTTGAGCTTCCGATTTGGAGGCCGAGGTCAAAGAGCCTCCGATTTGAGGCCGGGGTCGATGAGCTTCCGATTTGGAGGCAGGGGTCGATGAGCCTCCGATTTGGAGGCCATGGTGGCTCATCGTCCGATTTGGAGGCCGGGGTGGCTCAGCCTCCGATTTGGAGGCCGGGGTGGCTCAGCCTCCGATTTGGAGGCCGGGGTGGCTCAGCCTCCGATTTGGAGGCCGGGGTGGCTCAGCCTCCGATTTGGAGGCCGGGGTGGCTCAGCCTCTGATTTGGAGGCCGGGGTCGATCAGCCTCTGATTTGGAGGCCGGGGTCGATCAGCCTCCGATTTGGAGCCTGGGGTCACTCAACTTTCGATTTGGTGTGTCGGCCCTTTAAGACTCATTTCGGTGCGCCGGCCCTTTAACAATCACTTTGGCACATCGGCCCTTTAAGAGCTAGTTTGGCTCACTGGGCTTCTTCTAAATCAACTTTGGTGGACATTCTCTCTCACGGGCATGTGTCATGTGATGAAGCTAGATTTGCATTTGTGCTGTGGGTTTCGCTTTAAGAGCTGATATGTGGCAGAAGCTCTGTCCTGGGGTTCAAGTGAAGTTCGTAGGCTTTGGCATAGTAACTGGGTGTGCCTGCGCATATCAATGAGCTGAACTGCCATTTCAATCGCCTCAGGGCAGGTTTTGCCATTTCCCATTGAAAAGCATTGGAGACAGTGCATTACAATGACGGGAAAACAATTTTTCAAACGCAAATTGCGCAAAAACTACAAATCCGATCGACACGAAAAATACTTAGCACACCTCTCATGGACGCTGGCTTCGAAACGACACCTCAACGGAGTCTGTGCGTGTAGCGGTTCGGGCAGCATTAATTGCGGAAATCAACTTAATAATAAGAATAAGAATAAACTAGATGTGTATTTCCTGAAGGAAGTACAGATAGTGGTTTGAAATGGTGCCCGGGCTGCCCCTTTAAGAGAGACTTGCCTGCTGACCCTGCAAGACTTTCAACTCAGGATCCGTTTTAACTGTGAGTGCCTCTCAGGGTCCACTTTGGCCTCAGGGTCTGATTTGGTGGGTGGGGCCCCTCAGGATCTCATTCCTTGGCCTGGGCTACTCAGGGCTTGAATTGTTGGCTCGGATCCCTCAGGGTCCGATTTTGTGGGTGGGGCCCCTTAGGATCCGATTTTGTGGGTGGGGCCCCTTAGGGTCTGATTTTGTGGCTGGGACCCCTCAGGGTCTGATTTTGTGGCTGGGGCACCTCAGGGTCCGATTTTGTGGCTGGGGCCCCTCAGGGTCCGATTTTGTGGCCGGGGCCCCTCAGGGTCCGATTTTGTGGCTGGGTCCCCTCAGGGTCCGATTTTGTTGGTTGGGCCCCTCAGGGTCTGATTTTGAGGGTGGGGCCCCTCAGCGTCCGATTTTGTGGGTGGGGCTCCTCAGAGTCCAATTTGGTTGGTGGGGCCTCTCAGGGTCCGATTTGGTGGGCGGGGCTCCTCAGGGTCCAATTTTGTGGGTGGGGCCCCTCAGGGTCCGATTTTGTGGCCGGGGCCCCTCAGGGTCCGATTTTGTGGTTGGGGCCCCTCAGGGTCCGATTTTGTGGCCGGGGCCCCTCAGGGTCCGATTTTGTGGCCGGGCCCCTCAGGGTCCGATCTTGTGGCTGGGGCCCCTCAGGGTCCGATTTTGTGGCCGGGGCCCCTCAGGGTCCGATTTTGTGGTTGGGCCGCTCAGGGTCCGATTTTGTGGCCGGGGCCCCTCAGGGTCCGATCTTGTGGGTGGGGCCCCTCAGGGTCCGATTTTGTAGCCGGGGCCCCTCAGGGACCGATTTTGTGGTTGGGCCCCTCAGGGTCTGCTTTTGTGGCCGGGTCCACTCAGGGTCCGATTTTTTGGGTGGGGCCCCTTAGGGTCTGATTTTGTGGGTGGAGCCCCCTGGGTCCATTTTGGTGGGCGGGGCCACTCTGGGTCCGATTTGGTGGGCGGGGCCCCTCAGGGTCTGATTTGGTGGGTGGGGCCCCTCGGGGGTCTGATTTGGTGGGCGAGGCTCCTCAGGGTCCGATTTGGTGGGCGTGGCCTCTCGGTCCGATTTAGTGGGCAGTGCCCCTCAGGGTCCGATTTGGTGGGCGGGGCCCCTCAGGGTCCGATTTGGTGGGCGGGGCCCCTCTGGGTCCGATTTGGTGGGTGGGGCCCTTTCATGGTCCGATTTGGTGGGCGGGGTCACTCTGGGTCCGATTTGGTGGACGGAGCTCCTCAGGGTCCGATTTGGTGGTCAGGGCCCCTCTGGGTCCGATTTGGTGGCGGGGCCCCTCTGGGTCCGATTTGGAGGCCGGGGTCGATCAGCCTCCGATTTGGAGGCCGCGGTCGATCAGCCTCTGATTTGGAGGCCGCGGTCGATAAGCCTCCGATTTGGAGGCCGGGGTCGATCAGCCTCCGATTTGGAGCCTGGGGTGGCTCAGCCTCCGATTTGGCGCGTCGGCCCTTTAAGACTCATTTCGGTGCGCCAGCCCTTTAAGAATCACTTTGGCGCTTCGGCCCTTTAAGAGCCAGTTTGGCTCACTGGGCTTCTAAATACACTTTGGCGCGCATTCTCTTTTAGGGGCATGCGTCATGTGATTAAGCTAGATTTGCATTTGTGCTGTGGGTTTCGCTTTAAGAGCTGGTATTATGTGGCAGAAGCTCTGTCCTTGGGGCGTCATGTGACGTTCGTAGGCGTTGGCATAGTAACTGGGTTTGCCTGTGCATATCAATGAGCTCAACTGCCATTTCAATCGCCTCAGGGCATGTTTTGTCTATGGCAAAATTTCCCCATTCAAATGCATTGAGACAATTCATTCCAATGACGGGAAAAAAAATTTTCTAACGCAAATTGCGCAAAAACTACAAATCCGATCGACACGAAAAATACTTAGCACACCTCTCATGGACGCTGGCTTCGAAACGACACCTCAACGGAGTCTGTGCGTGTAGCGGTTCGGACCGCATTAATTGCGGAAATCAACTGGAAAATAAGAAGAATACGTTAGCAGCGTTCGGATTACAATATAGTGGTTTTTTCAAACCACTATAATTAGCAGCGTTCGGATTACAATATAGTGGTTTTTTCAAACCACTATAACTAGATGTGTATTTCCTGAAGAAAGTAGAGATAGTGGTTTGAAATGGTGCCCGGACTGCCCCTTTAAGAGAGACTTGCCTGCTGCCCCTGCAAGACTTTCAACTCAGGATCCGTTTTAACTGTGGGTGCCTCTCAAGGGCGACTTTGGCCTCAGGGTCCGATTTTGTGGGTGGGGCCCTCAGGGTCCGATTTTGTGGCCGGGGCACCTCAGGGTCCGATTTGGTGGGTGGGGCTCCTCAGGGTCCGAATTTGTGGTTGGGGCCCCCCAGAGTCTGATTTTGTGGGTGGAGCCCCTCAGGGTCTGATTTTGTGTCCGGGGTCCCTCAGGGTCCGATTATGTGGTTGGGGCCCTTCAGAATCCGATTTGGTGGGCGGGGACCCTCAGGGTCCGATTTTGTGGCCGGAACCCCTCAGGGTCCGATTTGGTGGGCGGGGCCACTCAGAATCCGATTTGGTGGGCGGGGCCCCTCAGGGTCCGATTTGGTCAGCAGGGCCCCTCAGGGTCCGATTTGGTCAGCGGGGCCCCTCAGGGTCAGATTTGGTGGGTGGGGCCCCTCAGGGTCCGATTTTGTGGTTGGGGCCCCTCAGGGTCTGATTTTGTGGGCAGGGCCACTCAGAATCCAATTTGGTGGGTGGGGCCCCTCAGAGTCTGATTTGGTGGTTGGGCCTCTAAGGGTCCGATTTGGTGGGCGGGGCCCCTCAGTGTCTGATTTGCTGGGTGGGGTCCCTCAGGGTCCTATTTGGTGGGCGGGGCCCCTCAGGGTCCGATTTGGTGGGTAGGGGGCCCTCAGGGTCCTATTTGGTGGGCGGGGCCCCTCAGGGTCCGATTTGGTGGGCGGGGCCCTTCAGGGTCTGATTTAGTGGGCTGGGCCCCTCAGGGTCTGATTTGTTGGGCGGGGGCCATTCTGGGTTTGATTTGGTGGGCGGGGCCCCTCAGGGTCCGATTTTGTGGGCGGGGCCCCTCAGGGTCCGATTTTGTGGCCGGGGCCCTTCAGGGTCCGATTTTGTGGCCTGGGCCCCTTAGGGTCCGATTTTGTGGGCGGAGCCCCTCTGGGTCCAATTTGGTGGGCCGGGCCGCTCTGGGTCCGATTTGGTGGGCGGGGTCCCTCAGGGTCCGGTTTGGTGGGCAGGGCCCCTCAGAGTCCGATTTGGTGGGTGGGGCCACTTGGTCCGATTTGGTGGGCGGGGTTGCTCATTCTCTGATTTGGAGGCCGGGGTCAATGATCCTCCAATTTGGAGGCCGGGGTCGATGAGCCTCCGATTTGGAGGCCAGGGTCGATGAGCCTCCGATTTGGAGGCCGGGGTCAATGATCCTCCAATTTGGAGGCCGGGGTCGATGAGCCTCCGATTTGGAGGCCGGGGTCAATGAGCCTCCGATTTGGAGGCCAGGGTCGATGAGCCTCCGATTTGGAGGCTGGGGTCGATGAGCTTCCGATTTGGAAGCTGGGGTGGCTCTGCCTCCAGTTTGAAGGCCGGGGTCGCTCAGCCTCCGATTTGGAACCCGGGGACGATCAGTCTCCGATTTGGAGGCCGGGGTTGATGAGCCTCAGATTTGGAGGCCGGGGTCGCTGAGCCTCAGATTTGGAGGCCAGGGTGGCTCAGCCTCTGATTTGGAGGCCGGAATAGCTCAGTCTCCGATTTGGAGGCCGGGGTGGCTCAGCCTCCGATTTAGAGGCCGGGGTGGCTCAGCCTCCGATTTGGAGGCCGGGGTGGCTCAGCCTCCGATTTGGAGGCCGGGGTGGCTCAGCCTCCGATTAGGAGGCCGTGAGTGGCTCAGCCTCCGATTTGGAAGCCGGGGTCGCTCAGCCTCTGACTTGGATGCTGAGGTCGCTCAGCCTCCGATTTGGAGGCCCTGGTGGCTCAGCCTCCGATTTACAGGCTGGGGTGCCTCAGCCTCCGATTTACAGGCTGGGGTGCCTCAGCCTCCGATTTGGAGGCCAAGGTGGCTCAGCCTCTGATTTGGAGGCCAGGGTGGCTCAGCGTCCGATTGGGAGGCCGCGGTGGCTCAGCCTCCGATTTACAGGCTGGGGTGCCTCAGCCTCTGATTTGGAGGCCGAGGTGGCTCAGCCTCCGATTTGGAGGCCGGGGTGGCTCAGCGTCCGATTGGGAGTCCGGGGTGGCTCAGCCCCCGATTAGGAGGCCAGGGTCGATCAGCCTCCGATTTGTAGGACGGGGTCGATCAGCCTCCGATTTGGAGGACGGGGTCGTTCAGCCTCCGATTTGGAGGCCTGGGTGGCTCAGCCTCCGATTTGGAGGCCGGGGTGGCTCAGCCTCCGATTTGGAGGCCGGGGTGGCTCCGCCTCCGATTTGGAGGCCGGGGAGGCTCAGCTTCCGATTTGGAGGCCGGGATGGCTCAGCCTCTGATTTGGAGGACAGGGTGGCTAAGCCTCCGATTTGGGAGTCGGGGTGGCTCAGCCTACGATTTTTAGGCCGTGGTGGCAAAGCCTCCGATTTGGAGGCCAAGGTGGCTCAGCCTCCGATTTTGATGCCAGGTTCAATCAGCCTCCGATTTGGAGCCTGGGGTCACTCATCTTTCGATTTGGCGCGCCGGCCCTTTAAGACCCGTTTTGGTGCGCCGGCCCTTTAAGAATCACTTTGGTGCGTTGGCCCTTTAAGAGCCAATTTGGCGCACTGGGCTTCTAAATCCACTTTGGCACACATTCTATCTCAGGGGCATGCATCATGTGATGAAGCTGCCCCATGTCTTCCTATTGCAAAATTTTCCTATTGAAATGCATTGAGACAATGCATTCCAATGACGGGAAAAAAAATTTTCTAACGCAAATTGCGCAAAAACTACAAATCCGATCGACACGAAAAATACTTAGCACACCTCTCATGGACGCTGGCTTCGAAACGACACCTCAACGGAGTCTGTGCGTGTAGCGGTTCGGACCGCATTAATTGCGGAAATCAACTGGAAAATAAGAAGAATACGTTAGCAGCGTTCGGATTACAATATAGTGGTTTTTTCAAACCACTATAATTAGCAGCGTTCGGATTACAATATAGTGGTTTTTTCAAACCACTATAACTAGATGTGTATTTCCTGAAGAAAGTAGAGATAGTGGTTTGAAATGGTGCCCGGACTGCCCCTTTAAGAGAGACTTGCCTGCTGCCCCTGCAAGACTTTCAACTCAGGATCCGTTTTAACTGTGGGTGCCTCTCAAGGGCGACTTTGGCCTCAGGGTCCGATTTTGTGGGTGGGGCCCTCAGGGTCCGATTTTGTGGCCGGGGCACCTCAGGGTCCGATTTGGTGGGTGGGGCTCCTCAGGGTCCGAATTTGTGGTTGGGGCCCCCCAGAGTCTGATTTTGTGGGTGGAGCCCCTCAGGGTCTGATTTTGTGTCCGGGGTCCCTCAGGGTCCGATTATGTGGTTGGGGCCCTTCAGAATCCGATTTGGTGGGCGGGGACCCTCAGGGTCCGATTTTGTGGCCGGAACCCCTCAGGGTCCGATTTGGTGGGCGGGGCCACTCAGAATCCGATTTGGTGGGCGGGGCCCCTCAGGGTCCGATTTGGTCAGCAGGGCCCCTCAGGGTCCGATTTGGTCAGCGGGGCCCCTCAGGGTCAGATTTGGTGGGTGGGGCCCCTCAGGGTCCGATTTTGTGGTTGGGGCCCCTCAGGGTCTGATTTTGTGGGCAGGGCCACTCAGAATCCAATTTGGTGGGTGGGGCCCCTCAGAGTCTGATTTGGTGGTTGGGCCTCTAAGGGTCCGATTTGGTGGGCGGGGCCCCTCAGTGTCTGATTTGCTGGGTGGGGTCCCTCAGGGTCCTATTTGGTGGGCGGGGCCCCTCAGGGTCCGATTTGGTGGGTAGGGGGCCCTCAGGGTCCTATTTGGTGGGCGGGGCCCCTCAGGGTCCGATTTGGTGGGCGGGGCCCTTCAGGGTCTGATTTAGTGGGCTGGGCCCCTCAGGGTCTGATTTGTTGGGCGGGGGCCATTCTGGGTTTGATTTGGTGGGCGGGGCCCCTCAGGGTCCGATTTTGTGGGCGGGGCCCCTCAGGGTCCGATTTTGTGGCCGGGGCCCTTCAGGGTCCGATTTTGTGGCCTGGGCCCCTTAGGGTCCGATTTTGTGGGCGGAGCCCCTCTGGGTCCAATTTGGTGGGCCGGGCCGCTCTGGGTCCGATTTGGTGGGCGGGGTCCCTCAGGGTCCGGTTTGGTGGGCAGGGCCCCTCAGAGTCCGATTTGGTGGGTGGGGCCACTTGGTCCGATTTGGTGGGCGGGGTTGCTCATTCTCTGATTTGGAGGCCGGGGTCAATGATCCTCCAATTTGGAGGCCGGGGTCGATGAGCCTCCGATTTGGAGGCCAGGGTCGATGAGCCTCCGATTTGGAGGCCGGGGTCAATGATCCTCCAATTTGGAGGCCGGGGTCGATGAGCCTCCGATTTGGAGGCCAGGGTCAATGAGCCTCCGATTTGGAGGCCAGGGTCGATGAGCCTCCGATTTGGAGGCTGGGGTCGATGAGCTTCCGATTTGGAAGCTGGGGTGGCTCTGCCTCCAGTTTGAAGGCCGGGGTCGCTCAGCCTCCGATTTGGAACCCGGGGACGATCAGTCTCCGATTTGGAGGCCGGGGTTGATGAGCCTCAGATTTGGAGGCCGGGGTCGCTGAGCCTCAGATTTGGAGGCCAGGGTGGCTCAGCCTCTGATTTGGAGGCCGGAATAGCTCAGTCTCCGATTTGGAGGCCGGGGTGGCTCAGCCTCCGATTTAGAGGCCGGGGTGGCTCAGCCTCCGATTTGGAGGCCGGGGTGGCTCAGCCTCCGATTTGGAGGCCGGGGTGGCTCAGCCTCCGATTAGGAGGCCGTGAGTGGCTCAGCCTCCGATTTGGAAGTCGGGGTCGCTCAGCCTCTGACTTGGATGCTGAGGTCGCTCAGCCTCCGATTTGGAGGCCCTGGTGGCTCAGCCTCCGATTTACAGGCTGGGGTGCCTCAGCCTCCGATTTACAGGCTGGGGTGCCTCAGCCTCCGATTTGGAGGCCAAGGTGGCTCAGCCTCTGATTTGGAGGCCAGGGTGGCTCAGCGTCCGATTGGGAGGCCGCGATGGCTCAGCCTCCGATTTACAGGCTGGGGTGCCTCAGCCTCTGATTTGGAGGCCGAGGTGGCTCAGCCTCCGATTTGGAGGCCGGGGTGGCTCAGCGTCCGATTGGGAGTCCGGGGTGGCTCAGCCCCCGATTAGGAGGCCAGGGTCGATCAGCCTCCGATTTGTAGGACGGGGTCGATCAGCCTCCGATTTGGAGGACGGGGTCGTTCAGCCTCCGATTTGGAGGCCTGGGTGGCTCAGCCTCCGATTTGGAGGCCGGGGTGGCTCCGCCTCCGATTTGGAGGCCGGGGAGGCTCAGCTTCCGATTTGGAGGCCGGGATGGCTCAGCCTCTGATTTGGAGGACAGGGTGGCTAAGCCTCCGATTTGGGAGTCGGGGTGGCTCAGCCTACGATTTTTAGGCCGTGGTGGCAAAGCCTCCGATTTGGAGGCCAAGGTGGCTCAGCCTCCGATTTTGATGCCAGGTTCAATCAGCCTCCGATTTGGAGCCTGGGGTCACTCATCTTTCGATTTGGCGCGCCGGCCCTTTAAGACCCGTTTTGGTGCGCCGGCCCTTTAAGAATCACTTTGGTGCGTTGGCCCTTTAAGAGCCAATTTGGCGCACTGGGCTTCTAAATCCACTTTGGCACACATTCTATCTCAGGGGCATGCATCATGTGATGAAGCTGCCCCATGTCTTCCTATTGCAAAATTTTCCTATTGAAATGCATTGAGACAATGCATTCCAATGACGGGAAAAAAAATTTTCTAACGCAAATTGTGCAAAAATTACAAATCCGATCGACACGAAAAATACTTAGCACACCTGTCGTGGACGCTGGCTTCGAAACGACACCTCAACGGAGTCCGTGCGTGTAGCGGTTCGGGCCGTATTAATTGCGGAAATCAACTTATTTTTAATAATAACTAGATGTGTATTTCCTGAAGGAAGTACAGATAGTGCTTTGAAATGGTGCCCGGGCTGCCCCTTTAAGAGAGACTTGCCTGCTGCCCCTGCAAGACTTTCAACTCAGGATCCGTTTTAACTGTGGATGCCTCTCAGGGGCCACTTGGGACTCAGGGTCCGATTTTGTGGGTGGGGCCCCTCAGGGTCCGATTTTGTGGGTGGGGCCTTTCAGGGTCCGATTTTGTGGGTGGGGCCACTCAGGGTCCGATTTGGTGGCCGGGGCCCCTCAGGGTCCGATGTGGTGGGTGGGGCCCCTTAAGGTCCGATTTTGTGGCCGTGGCCCCTCAGCGTCCAATTCGGTGGTTCAGGCCCCTCAGGGTCCGATTTTGTGGCCGGAACCCCTCAGGGTCCAATTTTGTGGGTGGGGCCCGTCAGGGTCCGATTTTGTGGCCGGGGCCCCTCAGGGTCCGATTTTATGGGTGGGGCCCCTCTGAGTCCAATTTGGTGGGTGGAGCCCTTCAGGGTCTGATTTGGTGGGTGGGGCATCTCAGGGTCCGATGTGGTGGGTGGGGTCCCTCAGGGTCCGATTTTGTGGCCGGGGCCCCTCAGGGTCCGATTTGGTGGCCGGGCCCTGATTTTGTGGTTGAGGCCCCTCAGGGTCTGATTTGGTGGTCGGGGCCCCTCAGGGTCCGATTTTGTGGGTGGGGCCCCCTGGGTCCAATTTGGTGGGTGGGACCACTCTTGGTCCAATTTGGTGGGTGGGGCCCCTCGGGGTCCAATTTGGTGGGTGGAGCCCCTCAGGGTTCGATTTGGTGAGCGGGGCCCCTCAGGGTCCGATTTGGTGAGCAGGGCCCCTCAGTGTCCGATTTGGTCGGCGGGGTCCCTCAGAGTTCGATCTAGTGAGCGAGGCCACTCAGGGTCCGATTTGGTGAGCGGGCCCCTCAGGGTCCGATTTGGTGGACGGGGCCACGCTGAGTCCGATTTGGTGAGCGGGGCCCCTCAGGGTCTGATTTGGTGGTCGGGGCCCCTCAGGGTCCAATTTTGTGGGTGGGGCCCCTCAGGGTCCAATTTGGTGGGCGGGGCCACTCTGGGTCCGATTTGGTGGGTGGTGCCCCTTAGTGTCGGATTTGGTGGGCGGGGTCCCTCAGAGTTCGATCTAGTGAGCGAGGCCACTCAGGGTCCGATTTGGTGAGCGGGCCCCTCAGGGTCCGATTTGGTGGACGGGGCCACTCTGGGTCCGATTTGGTAGACGGGGCACTTCAGGGTCCGATTTGGTGGGCGGGGCCCCTCAGGTTCTGATTTGGTGGGCGGGGCCCCTCAGGGTCCGATTTGGTGGGTGGGGCCACTCTGGGTTTAATTTGATGGGCAGGGCCCTTCAAGGTCCAATTTGGTAAGTGGTGCTCTTCAGGGTCCTATTTGGTGGGCGGGGCAACTCTGGGTCCGATTTGGTGGGCGGGGCCACATGGTCCAATTTGGTGGGCGGGGCCCCTCAGGGTCCGATTTGGTGGGCTGTGCCACTCTAGGTCCGTTTTGGTGGGCGGGGCCACTCTGGGTCCAATTTTTTGAGCGGGGCCACGCTGGGTCCGATTTGGAGCCTGGGGTTACTCAGCTTTTGATTTGGCGCGCCGGCCCTTTTAAGACTCTTTTCGGTGCGCGGCCCTTTAAGAATCACTTTCGCGCATTGGCCCTTTAAGAGCCAGTTTGGCTCACTGGGCTTCTAAATCCACTTTGGCGCACATTATCTCTCAGGGGCATGTGTCATGTGATGAAGCTAGATTTGCATTTGTGCTGTGGGTTTCGCTTTAAGGCTAAGTGCACACGTACCGGAACTCTCACGGAAATTCCCGCGAGAATTCCGGAATTCCAGTCCGCGGGAAAATTGCATTTTAAATTCCCGCGATTTTCCCGCGGAAAAACTAGCATTTTGCAAGCGTAATTAGCTTGCGGAATGCTAGCGTTCTCCAAGCGATCTGTAGCATCGCTTGGAGAACTGATTGACAGGTTGGTCACACTCGTCAAGCACAGTGTTTGACTAGTGTGACCAACTTTTTACTACTGAGGCCGCCTATGCAGCATCAGTAGTAAAAGATAAAATGTAAAAAAAATAAAAAATGGTGTTATTCTCACCCTCCGACGTCCCGCGCATCCGTTCCCAGTAATCCTTTGCGAAAATGCCCGCGATGACGTCAGTTCTCGCGGGATCGTGACGTCTCGCGGTGATTCGCGATGACGTCGCGCGAATGAACCCGAGACTTCGCGATCCCGTGAGAGTGGACGCCATTGCGGGCATCTTCGCAAAGGATTACTGGGAACGGGAGCGTGGAGAGAGGCGGAAATGCTGCGCGGGACGCCAGAAGGTAAGAATAACAATATTTTTTATTTTAAAATTCCATTTTTTACAGGGATATGGTACCCAAAGCCCGGAGGACAGTCTCCTCTCCTCCGGACCGTGGGTACCATCCGCAATTGTTCTGCTTACTTTCTGCATGGTGTGCACAGCCACATGCGGGAAGTAAGCGGAACAATGCATTCCTATGGGTGCGGGATCGCCGTGATTCCGCAAATTAATGAGCATGCTGCGGTTTTTACCGCAAAGCGATTCCGCCGCGGTAAAAACCGCAGCATTAGCACAGCATTGCGGAATCCCATAGGAATGCATGGGATGCTTATTTTTCGCATTTTCGCGGCAAAATCGAGCGGTTAAAAGCTCAGCCTCCGATTTGGAGGTCGGGGTGGCTCAGCCACCGATTTGGAGGCCGGGGTGGCTCAGCCTCCGATTAGGAGGCCGTGAGTGGCTCAGCCTCCGATTTGGAAGCCGGGGTCGCTCAGCCTCCGACTTGGATGCTGAGGTCGCTCAGCCTCCGATTTGGAGGCCCTAGTGGCTCAGCCTCCGATTTACAGGCTGGGGTGCCTCAGCCTCCGATTTACAGGCTGGGGTGCCTCAGCCTCTGATTTGGAGGCCAAGGTGGCTCAGCCTCTGATTTGGAGGCCGGGGTGGCTCAGCATCCGATTGGGAGGCCGCGGTGGCTCAGCCTCCGATTTACAGGCTGGGGTGCCTCAGCCTCTGATTTGGAGGCCGAGGTGGCTCAGCCTCCGATTTGGAGGCCGGGGTGGCTCAGCGTCCGATTGGGAGTCCGGGGTGGCTCAGCCCCCGATTAGGAGGCCAGGGTCGATCAGCCTCCGATTTGTAGGACGGGGTCGATCAGCCTCCGATTTGGAGGACCGGGTCGTTCAGCCTCCGATTTGGAGGCCTGGGTGGCTCAGCCTCCGATTTGGAGGCCGGGGTGGCTCAGCCTCCGATTTGGAGGCCGGGGTGGCTCCGCCTTCGATTTGGAGGCCGGGGTGGCTCAGCTTCCGATTTGGAGGCCGGGGTGGCTCAGCCTCTGATTTGGAGGACAGGGTGGCTAAGCCTCCGATTTGGGAGCCGGGGTGGCTCAGCCTACGATTTTTAGGCCGTGGTGGCAAAGCCTCCGATTTGGAGGCCAAGGTGGCTCAGCCTCCGATTTTGATGCCAGGTTCAATCAGCCTCCGATTTGGAGCCTGGGGTCACTCATCTTTCGATTTGGCGCGCCGGCCCTTTAAGAATCACTTTGGTGCGTTGGCCCTTTAAGAGCCAATTTGGCGCACTGGGCTTCTAAATCCACTTTGGCACACATTCTATCTCAGGGGCATGCATCATGTGATGAAGCTGCCCCATGTCTTCCTATTGCAAAATTTTCCTATTGAAATGCATTGAGACAATGCATTCCAATGACGGGAAAAAAATTTTTCTAACGCAAATTGTGCAAAAATTACAAATCCGATCGACACGAAAAATACTTAGCACACCTCTCGTGGACGCTGGCTTCGAAACGACACCTCAACGGAGTCTGTGCGTGTAGCGGTTCGGGCCGTATTAATTGCGGAAATCAACTTATTTTTAATAATAACTAGATGTGTATTTCCTGAAGGAAGTACAGATAGTGCTTTGAAATGGTGCCCGGGCTGCCCCTTTAAGAGAGACTTGCCTGCTGCCCCTGCAAGACTTTCAACTCAGGATCCGTTTTAACTGTGGATGCCTCTCAGGGGCCACTTGGGACTCAGGGTCCGATTTTGTGGGTGGGGCCCCTCAGGGTCCGATTTTGTGGGTGGGGCCTTTCAGGGTCCGATTTGGTGGGTGGGGCCACTCAGGGTACGATTTGGTGGCCGGGGCCCCTCAGGGTCCGATGTGGTGGGTGGGGCCCCTTAAGGTCCGATTTTGTGGCCGTGGCCCCTCAGCGTCCGATTCGGTGGTTCAGGCCCCTCAGGGTCCGATTTTGTGGCCGGAACCCCTCAGGGTCCAATTTTGTGGGTGGGGCCCGTCAGGGTCCGATTTTGTGGCCGGGGCCCCTCAGGGTCCGATTTTATGGGTGGGGCCCCTCAGAGTCCAATTTGGTGGGTGGAGCCCTTCAGGGTCTGATTTGGTGGGTGGGGCATCTCAGGGTCCGATGTGGTGGGTGGGGTCCCTCAGGGTCCGATTTTGTGGCCGGGGCCCCTCAGGGTCCGATTTGGTGGCCGGGCCCTGATTTTGTGGTTGAGGCCCCTCAGGGTCTGATTTGGTGGTCGGGGCCCCTCAGGGTCCGATTTTGTGGGTGGGGCCCCCTGGGTCCAATTTGGTGGGTGGGACCACTCTTGGTCCAATTTGGTGGGTGGGGCCCCTCGGGGTCCAATTTGGTGGGTGCAGCCCCTCAGGGTTCGATTTGGTGAGCGGGGCCCCTCAGGGTCCGATTTGGTGAGCAGGGCCCCTCAGTGTCCGATTTGGTCGGCGGGGTCCCTCAGAGTTCGATCTAGTGAGCGAGGCCACTCAGGGTCCGATTTGGTGAGCGGGCCCCTCAGGGTCCGATTTGGTGGACGGGGCCACGCTGGGTCCGATTTGGTGAGCGGGGCCCCTCAGGGTCTGATTTGGTGGTCGGGGCCCCTCAGGGTCCAATTTTGTGGGTGGGGCCCCTCAGGGTCCAATTTGGTGGGCGGGGCCACTCTGGGTCCGATTTGGTGCGTGGGGCCCCTTAGTGTCGGATTTGGTGGGCGGGGTCCCTCAGAGTTCGATCTAGTGAGCGAGGCCACTCAGGGTCCGATTTGGTGAGCGGGCCCCTCAGGGTCCGATTTGGTGGACGGGGCCACTCTGGGTCCGATTTGGTAGATGGGGCACTTCAGGGTCCGATTTGGTGAGCGGGGCCCCTCAGGGTCTGATTTGGTGGGTGAGGCCCCTCAGGTTCTGATTTGGTGGGCGGGGCCCCTCAGGGTCCGATTTGGTGGGTGGGGCCACTCTGGGTTTAATTTGATGGGCAGGGCCCTTCAGGGTCCAATTTGGTAAGTGGTGCTCTTCAGGGTCCTATTTGGTGGGCGGGGCAACTCTGGGTCCGATTTGGTGGGCGGGGCCACACGGTCCAATTTGGTGGGCGGGGCCCCTCAGGGTCCGATTTGGTGGGCTGTGCCACTCTAGGTCCGTTTTGGTGGGCGGGGCCACTCTGGGTCCAATTTTTTGAGCGGGGCCATGCTGGGTCCGATTTGGAGCCTGGGGTTACTCAGCTTTTGATTTGGCGCGCCGGCCCTTTTAAGACTCTTTTCGGTGCGCGGCCCTTTAAGAATCACTTTCGCGCATTGGCCCTTTAAGAGCCAGTTTGGCTCACTGGGCTTCTAAATCCACTTTGGCGCACATTATCTCTCAGGGGCATGTGTCATGTGATGAAGCTAGATTTGCATTTGTGCTGTGGGTTTCGCTTTAAGGCTAAGTGCACACGTACCGGAACTCTCACGGAAATTCCCGCGAGAATTCCGGAATTCCAGTCCGCGGGAAAATTGCATTTTAAATTCCCGCGATTTTCCCGCAGAAAAACTAGCATTTTGCAAGCGTAATTAGCTTGCAGAATGCTAGCGTTCTCCAAGCGATCTGTAGCATCGCTTGGAGAACTGATTGACAGGTTGGTCACACTCATCAAGCACAGTGTTTGACTAGTGTGACCAACTTTTTACTACTGAGGCCGCCTATGCAGCATCAGTAGTAAAAGATAAAATGTAAAAAAAATAAAAAATGGTGTTATTCTCACCCTCCGACGTCCCGCGCATCCGTTCCCAGTAATCCTTTGCGAAAATGCCCGCGATGACGTCAGTTCTCGCGGGATCGTGACGTCTCGCGGTGATTCGCGATGACGTCGCGCGAATGAACCCGAGACTTCGCGATCCCGTGAGAGTGGACGCCATCGTGGGCATCTTCGCAAAGGATTACTGGGAACGGGAGCGTGGAGAGAGGCATAAATGCTGCGCGGGACGCCGGAAGGTAAGAATAACAATATTTTTTATTTTAAAATTCCATTTTTTACAGGGATATGGTACCCAAAGCCCGGAGGACAGTCTCCTCTCCTCCGGACCGTGGGTACCATCCGCAATTGTTCTGCTTACTTTCTGCATGGTGTGCACAGCCACATGCGGGAAGTAAGCGGAACAATGCATTCCTATGGGTGCGGGATCGCCGTGATTCCGTAAATTAATGAGCATGCTGCGGTTTTTACCGCGAAGCGATTCCGCCGCGGTAAAAACCGCAGCATTAGCACAGCATTGCGGAATCCCATAGGAATGCATGGGATGCTTATTTTTCGCATTTTCGCGGCAAAATCGAGCGGTTAAAACCGCCGCGGAAACGCGAAAAAAACGCCACGTGTGAACTCAGCCTGAGAGCTGAAATTATATGCCAGAAACTCTGTCCTGTAGAGGTCATGTGGCGTTCGTAGGCGTTGGCATAGTAACTGGGTCTGCCTGCGCATATCAATGAGCTTCACTGCCATTTCAATCGCCTCAGGGCATGTTTTGTCTATAGCAAAATTTCCCCATTCAAATGCATTTAGACAATGGATTCCAATGACGGGAAAAAAAATGTTCTAACGCAAATTGCGCAAAAACTACAAATCCGATCGACATGAAAAATACTTAGCACACCTCTCGTGGACGCTGACTTCGAAACGACACCTCAACGGAGTCTGTGCGTGTAGCGGTTTGGGCCGTATTAATTGCGGAAATCAACTTAATAATAATAACTAGATGTGTATTTCCTGAAGGAAGTACAGATTGTGGTTTGAAATGGTGCCCGGGCTACCCCTTTAAGAGAGACTTGCCTGCTGCCCCTGCAAGACATTCAACTCAGGATCTGTTTTAACTGTGGGTGCCTCTCAGGGGCATCTTTGGCCTCATGGTCTGATTTTGTGGGTGGGACCCCTCAGGGCCCGATATTGTGGGTGGGGCCCCTCAGGGTCCAATTTTGTGGCTGGGGCCCCACAGGGTCCGATTTGGTAGGTGGGGCCCCTCAGGGTCCGATTTGGTGGGCGGGGCCCTCCACCCCCCAGGGTCCGATTTGGTGGACGGGGCCCTTCAGGGACCAATTTTGTGGGTGGGGCCCCTCAGGGTCTGATTTTGTGACTGGGGCCCTCTGGGTTCAATTTTGTGACTGGGGCCCCTCTGGGTTCAATTTTGTGGCCGGGGCCCCTCAGGGTCCGATTTTGTGGCCGGGGCCCCTCAGGGTTCGGTTTTGTGGTTGGGGCCCCTCAGGGTCTGGTTTTGTGGTTGGGGCCCCTCGGTCCGATTCTGTGGCCGGCGCCCCTCAGGGTCCGATTTTGTGACCGGGGCCCCTCAGGGTCCGATTTTGTGGCCGGGGCCCCTCAGGGTCTGATCTTGTGGCCGGGGCCCCTCAGGTTTCGATTTTGTGGGTGGGGCCCCTCAGGGTCCGATTTTGTGGGTGGGGCCCCTCAGGGTCCAATTTGGTGGGCGGGGCCACTCTGGGTCCGATTTGGTGGGTGGGGCCCCTCGGGGTCCAATTTGGTGGGTGGAGCCCCTCAGGGTTCGACTTGGTGAGCGGGGCCCCTCAGGGTCCGATTTGGTGGGCAGGGCCCCTCAGTGTCCGATTTGGTGGGCGGGGTCCCTCAGAGTTCGATCTAGTGAGCGAGGCCACTCAGGGTCCGATTTGGTGAGCGGGCCCCTCAGGGTCCGATTTGGTGGACGGGGCCACTCTGGGTCCGATTTGGTAGACGGGGCACTTCAGGGTCCGATTTGGTGAGCGGGGCCCCTCAGGGTCTGATTTGGTGGGCGGGGTCCCTCAGGTTCTGATTTGGTGGGCGGGGCCCCTCAGGGTCCGATTTGGTGGGTGGGGCCACTCTGGGTTTAATTTGGTGGGCAGGGCCCTTCAGGGTCCAATTTGGTAAGTGGTGCTCTTCAGGGTCCTATTTGGTGGGCGGGGCAACTCTGGGTCCGATTTGGTGGTCGGGGCCCCTCAGTGTCCGATTTGGTCGGCGGGGTCCCTCAGAGTTCGATTTGGTGAGCGAGGCCACTCAGGGTCCGATTTGGTGAGCGGGCCCCTCAGGGTCCGATTTGGTGGACTGGGCCACTCTGGGTCCGATTTGGTAGACGGGGCACTTCAGGGTCCGATTTGGTGAGCGGGGCCCCTCAGGGTCTGATTTGGTGGGCGGGGCCCCTCAGGTTCTGATTTGGTGGGTGGGGCCCCTCAGGGTCCGATTTGGTGGGTGGGGCCACTCTGGGTTTAATTTGATGGGCAGGGCCCTTCAGGGTCCAATTTGGTAAGTGGTGCTCTTCAGGGTCCTATTTGGTGGGCGGGGCAACTCTGGGTCCGATTTGGTGGGTGGGGCCACACGGTCCAATTTGGTGGGCGGGGCACCTCAGGGTCCGATTTGGTGGGCTGTTCCACTCTAGGTCCGTTTTGGTGGGCGGGGCCACTCTGGGTCCAATTTTTTGAGCGGGGCCACGCTGGGTCCGATTTGGAGCCTGGGGTTACTCAGCTTTTGATTTGGCGCGCCGGCCCTTTTAAAACTCTTTTCGGTGCGCAGCCCTTTAAGAATCACTTTCGCGCATTGGCCCTTTAAGAGCCAGTTTGGCTCACTGGGCTTCTAAATCCACTTTGGCGCACATTCTCTCTCAGGGGCATGTGTCATGTGATGAAGCTAGATTTGCATTTGTGCTGTGGGTTCGCTTTAAGGCTAAGTGCACACGTACCGGAACTCTCACGGAAATTCCCGCGAGAATTCCGGAATTCCAGTCCGCGGGAAAATTGCATTTTAAATTCCCGCGATTTTCCCGCGGAAAAACTAGCATTTTGCAAGCGTAATTAGCTTGCAGAATGCTAGCGTTCTCCAAGCGATCTGTAGCATCGCTTGGAGAACTGATTGACAGGTTGGTCACACTCGTCAAACACAGTGTTTGACGAGTGTGACCAACTTTTTACTACTGAGGCCGCCTATGCAGCATCAGTAGTAAAAGATAAAATGTAAAAAAAAATAAAAAATGGTGTTATTCTCACCCTCCGACGTCCCGCGCATCCGTTCCCAGTAATCCTTTGCGAAAATGCCCGCGATGACGTCAGTTCTCGCGGGATCGTGACGTCTCGCGGTGATTCGCGATGACGTCGCGCGAATGACCGCGAGACTTTGTGATCCCGTGAGAGTGGACGCCATCGCGGGCATTTTCGCAAAGGATTACTGGGAACGGGAGCGTGGAGAGAGGCGGAAATGCTGCGCGGGACGCCGAAAGGTAAGAATAACAATATTTTTTATTTTAAAATTCCATTTTTTACAGGGATATGGTACCCAAAGCCCGGAGGACAGTCTCCTCTCCTCCGGACCGTGGGTACCATCCGCAATTGTTCTGCTTACTTTCTGCATGGTGTGCACAGCCACATGCGGGAAGTAAGCGGAACAATGCATTCCTATGGGTGCGGGATCGCCGCGATTCCGCAAATTAATGAGCATGCTGCGGTTTTTACTGCAAAGCGATTCCGCCGCGGTAAAAACCGCAGCATTAGCACAGCATTGCGGAATCCCATAGGAATGCATGGGATGCTTATTTTTCGCATTTTCGCGGCAAAATTGAGCGGTTAAAACCTCCGTGGAAACGCGAAAAAAACGCCACGTGTGAACTCAGCCTGAGAGCTGAAATTATATGCCAGAAACTCTGTCCTGTAGAGGTCATGTGGCGTTCGTAGGCGTTGGCATAGTAACTGGGTCTGCCTGCGCATATCAATGAGCTTCACTACCATTTCAATCGCCTCAGGGCATGTTTTGTCTATAGCAAAATTTCCCCATTCAAATGCATTTAGACAATGGATTCCAATGACGGGAAAAAAAATTTTCTAACGCAAATTGCGCAAAAACTACAAATCCGATCGACATGAAAAATACTTAGCACACCTCTCGTGGACGCTTGCTTCGAAACGACACCTCAACGGAGTCTGTGCGTGTAGCGGTTCGGGCCGTATTAATTGCGGAAATCAACTTAATAATAATAACTAGATGTGTATTTCCTGAAGGAAGTACAGATTGTGGTTTGAAATGGTGCCCGGGCTACCCCTTTAAGAGAGACTTGCCTGCTGCCCCTGCAAGACATTCAACTCAGGATCTGTTTTAACTGTGGGTGCCTCTCAGGGGCATCTTTGGCCTCATGGTCTGATTTTGTGGGTGGGACCCCTCAGGGCCCAATATTGTGGGTGGGGCCCCTCAGGGTCCAATTTTGTGGCTGGGGCCCCACAGGGTCCGATTTGGTAGGTGGGGCCCCACAGGGTCCGATTTGGTGGGTGGGGCCCCTCGTGGTCTGATTTGGTGGGTGGGGCCCCTCATGGTCTGATTTGGTGGGCGGGGCCCTCCACCCCCCAGGGTCCGATTTGGTGGACGGGGCCCTTCAGGGACCGATTTTGTGGGTGGGGCCCCTCAGGGTCTGATTTTGTGACTGGGGCCCTCTGGGTTCAATTTTGTGACTGGGGCCCCTCTGGGTTCAATTTTGTGGCCGGGGCCCCTCAGGGTCCGGTTTTGTGGTTGGGGCCCCTCAGGGTCTGGTTTTGTGGTTGGGGCCCCTCAGTCCGATTCTGTGGCCGGCGCCCCTCAGGGTCCGATTTCGTGGCCGGGGCCCCTCAGGGTCCGATTTTGTGGCCGGGGCCCCTCAGGGTCCGATTTTGTGGCCGGGGCCCCTCAGGTTTCGATTTTGTGGGTGGGGCCCCTCAGGGTCCGATTTTGTGGGTGGGGCCCCTCAGGGTCCAATTTGGTGGGCGGGGCCCCTCAGGGTCCAATTTGGTGGGCGGGGCCACTCTGGGTCCGATTTGGTGGGCGGGGCCCCTCAGGGTCTGATTTTTTGAGCGGGGCCACACTGGGTCCGATTTGGAGGCCTGGGTGGCTCAGCCTCCGATTTGGAGCCCGGGGTGGCTCAGCCTCCGATTTGGAGCCTGGGGTCACTCAGCTTTCGATTTGGCGCGCCGGCCCTTTAAGACTCATTTCGGTGCGCCGACCCTATAAGAATCACTTTGGTGCATCGGCCCTTTAAGAGCCAGTTTGGCTCACTGGGCTTCTAAATCCACTTTGGCGCACATTCTCTCTCAGGGGCATGCGTCATGTGATGAAGTTAGATTTGCATTTGTGCTGTGGGTTTCGCTTTAAGAGCTGATATTATGTGGCTGAAGCTCTGTCCTCGGGGCGTCATGTGACATTCGTAGGCGTTGGCATAGTAACTGGTTGAGCCTGTGCATATCAATGAACTTAACTGCCATTTCAATCGCCTCAGGGCATGTGTTGTCTATGGCAAAATTTCCCCATTCAAATGCATTGAGACAATTCATTCCAATGACGGGAAAAAAAATTTTCTAACGCAAATTGCACAAAAACTACAAATCCGATCGACACGAAAAATACTTAGCACACCTCTCGTGGACGCTGGCTTCGAAACGATACCTCAACGGAGTCTGTGCGTGTAGCGGTTCGGGCCATATTATTAGCGGAAATCAACTGAATAATAATAATAAGAACTAGATGTGTATTTCCTGAAGGAAGTACAGATAGTGGTTTGAAATGGTGCCCGGTAGAGTTGAGCGAAACGGGTCGAAAAAATTCAGAAGTGGCCGACTTTTGGCAAAGTCGGGTTTCATTAAATGAAACCCGACCCTAGGATGAGGTCGTCCACGAAGTCGGCGACTTACGCGCCAAAGTCGCGTTTCAAAAGTTTGTTTTGCGCTCTTTTTCAGCCAATCAGGATCCACGGACACTGTGGGCAACGTGATGACATAGGCACGGGTCACCACCATCTTTCAGAAGGGCATGCAAGTGATTGGCTTGCTTTGGGGGGCGTCACAGGGGGTATAAAAGGGCGTGCACGCCGACCGCCATGTTACTCATGCTGATCTCAGAATAGGGAGAGCTGCTGCTGCTGATGATTTTGTAGGGAGAGCGTTAGGCAGGGAAGAAGACACCAAAAACTGCTTCTGCTGCTAGCGATTTTGCCTGTACAACACACCAGTCACTGTGCAGTGCAAGGGGAGGCTATATAGTGGTGTATCAGTGGTGTTGGTTGTTGGGCTGCCTTCTAAGGCTTCCTGACATTCCTGCATTGCTGTTTACCCACTGCTCCGCAAACTGCTTTTTTAAAAGCAATCCCAATTTTTTTTTTTTGTCCTGCTGAGAAGAAAAAAAAACTGCTTCTGCTGCTAGCGAGTTGGCCTGCACAACACACCAGTCACTGTGCAGTGCAAGGGGAGGCTATATTGTGGTGTATCAGTGGTGTTGGTTGTTGGGCTGCCTTTTAAGGCTTCCTGACAGGCTGGCATTGCTGTTTACCCACTGCTCTGCAAACTGCTTTTTTAAAAGCAATCCAATCTCCCTTATCCTCTAGTCACTTTTGTCACAGCTGTGCCATTGAGCCTGTGACATAGCGCTCAGATATCATTGGGCCTCACACAATCCAAAAGTGTCCAGTGTCTACAAGTGTCTGCAGAAATTCAAAATCTCCCTTATCCTCTAGTCACTTTGGTCACAGCTGTGCCATCGAGCCTGTCACATAGCGCTCAGATATCAGTGGGCCTCACACAATCCAAAAGTGTCCAGTGTCCACAAGTGTCTGCAGAAATTCAAAATCTCCCTTATCCTCTAGTCACTTTGGTCACAGCTGTGCCATCGAGCCTGTCACATAGCGCTCAGATATTCATTGGGCCTCACACAATCCAAAAGTGTCCAGTGTCCACAAGTGTCTGCAGAAATTCAAAATCTCCCTTATCCTCTAGTCACTTTGGTCACAGCTGTGCCATCGAGCCTGTCACATAGCGCTCAGATATCAGTGGGCCTCACACAATCCAAAAGTGTCCAGTGTCCACAAGTGTCTGCAGAAATTCAAAATCTCCCTTATCCTCTAGTCACTTTGGTCACAGCTGTGCCATCGAGCCTGTCACATAGCGCTCAGATATCAGTGGGCCTCACACAATCCAAAAGTGTCCAGTGTCCACAAGTGTCTGCAGAAATTCAAAATCTCCCTTATCCTCTAGTCACTTTGGTCACAGCTGTGCCATCGAGCCTGTCACATAGCGCTCAGATATTCATTGGGCCTCACACAATCCAAAAGTGTCCAGTGTCCACAAGTGTCTGCAGAAATTCAAAATCTCCCTTATCCTCTAGTCACTTTGGTCACAGCTGTGCCATCGAGCCTATCACATAGCGCTCAGATATTCATTTGGCCTCACACAATCCAAAAGTGTCCAGTGTCCACAAGTGTGTGCAGAAATTAAAAATCTGCCCTGTCCTATAGACACCTTGTACCTTGTTTTACATTACTATATAGTTTGTTGGATTTTGTCTACATTTCTACCAAAAATGAGGAAGGCTGGTGGAAGAGGCCGTGGAATTGGGCGGGGGTTGGCAGCTGGTAATGATGGTGTTGGTGGTGGATCTGATGGTAGTGGCAAGAGCAAAATAGGACCGAATGCAGGAGGTGTTGAGCCTGCGTCATCGTCTGGCTACATAAGGCCTCGAACGCTTAGTTTTCTAGGAGTTGGCAAACCGCTTTTAAAGCCAGAGCATCAGGAAAAAGTTTTGTCTTACATTGCTGACTCAGCCTCCAGCTCTATCGCCTCCTCTTCTTCAGTTGTAAAAAGTAAAAGCACTGAGTCGTCATTGGAGGCTCATGTTCATGAACCACACCTTTCCTTGTGTCCTTCACCCCAACCAAGATTGAAGGATGACGCAGGCCATAGTACTGATTACTCCATGGAGCTGTTTTCACATACCATGCCTGGATTATCAAGTGAAATGGTGAATTACCCAGGCCAAGATGAATCTGACATGGAGTGCACTGATGCACAGCCGCTGATGGATGATTCTGCTGGTACATTCACTCAGAGCACTACATTGTCCTCGCAGTGTACAGAGCCAGATTCTGACCCTGATGAGACTCAGGTGCCCCTTCCCGCACACTATACCACCATACACGGTGACACAGAGGAAGGTGCACATGACATAGAAGAGGAGGTGATGGATGACCCAGTTGTTGACCCAGATTGGCATCCATTGGGGGAAGAGGGTGCTGCTTCCAATAGCTCAGATGAGGAGCATCCACAGCAGACATCGACATCGCAACAGCTGTTATCTGGCAGGCCCGGAGCACTCCAAAGACAGGTTCCAAACATCAAAATAGTTGCTGGACAGCTTGTCCAGAGGGTCAAAAGATCACAGCGTGCTAGGCCGCAAAATGTCTGCCAAAGTAGGAAGAGTGCAGTGTGGCACTTTTTTGAACAAAATCCTCATGATCAGGCCAAGGTTATCTGTAAGAAGTGCGCAAAGACCTTTAGCCGAGGGAAAAATCTGAAAAATTTGAATACCAGTTGCATGCTTAGACATTTAACCAGCATGCACTTGCAAGCGTGGACACAACACCAAACCTCAGGTGCCACATGTGCAACTGATCACAACGAAAGTAGTCAGCAACGCCACTTTGTTTCCCCCACTGTAAGCCCACCGGTTAGCACAGCAGCAAATGTTGAGGTGTCGTTGCAAGGCCACAGCAGTCAGGGAATCCCACTGTTATATCAACGAAAGACTGATTCTAGGCCATCAGAAAGAACAACAACTCCATCACCATCATCAACCCTCTCTCAGTCCGCCCTGTCCACCGCTACTTCCACCATATGCAGCTCTCAAGTCCAGCTCACCCTCCCAGACACTATGAGTAGGTCAAGAAAGTACTCAGTCTCTCATCCGCGTACACTGGGTTTGAACGCCCACATTGCCAAACTAATCTCGTTTGAGATGATGCCCTTTCGGTTGGTGGAAAGCACAGCTTTCCGCGAACTCATGGCCTATGCAGTACCACGCTATGACCTACCCAGTCGCCACTTCTTCTCTCGCAAAGCCATCCCAGCCCTCCACCATCATGTGAAAGACTGCATTGTCCATGCACTCAAGCAGTCAGTGAGCGGAAAGGTGCACCTCACAACTGATGCATGGTCCAGTCGGCATGGCCAGGGCCGTTACGTGTCCATCACTGCGCACATGGTTAATGTGGTGGATGCAGGGTCCACAGGGGACAGCGGTGGTGGGACAGTGCTGCCTAGCCCACGGTATAGGAAACAGTTGGCTGTAGGCGTTCGACCCTCCTCCTCCTCCTCCTGAAGCGAAAGCTCGTCCACAGAGCGCAGTCGTACGAGCACTCCATCTGCAGCTGCCACTGTTGCACACGATGTGTCCCCCTATCGAGCAGCTAGTGGAAAGCGTCAGCAGGCTGTGTTGCAGATGATGTGTTTGGGCAACAGACACACCGCCGAGGTGCTGGCCGAGTACTTGAAGCGACAAACTGAGTCATGGCTGGGCAGTGTACATCTTGAGGCAGGCAAGGTAGTTAGTGATAACGGCCGTAATTTTGTGGCAGCCATAGCCCTTTCAAAACTCAGCCACATACCTTGCTTGGCTCACACCTTGAACCTGGTGGTGCAGTGCTTCCTCAAAAATTATCCGGAGTTAACAGCCCTGCTCCAGAAGGTGCGAAGACTGTGCGCGCACATCCGCCGGTCGCCTGTACACTCCGTTCGTATGCAGAAGCTGCAGCGATTGCTCCACCTTCCCAACCACCGCCTCATTATCGACATTGCAACAAGGTGGAACTCCACCCTGCACATGGTTGAGCGGCTGTGCGAGCAGAGGCAGGCCATAATGCATTTGTGGGAGGATACACGGCCAGGCACTTTGAGAGCAGACATGGAGTTGACAGGTGTGCAGTGGTCGAAGCTGAAAGACCTCTGTAAAGTCCTTCAGTGTTTTGAGGAATGCACACGGCTGGTAAGTGCAGACGACGCCATCCTAAGCATGAGCATCCCACTTATGCATCTGCTCATGCAAACTTTGACGCACCTTAAGGAGCAGGCGTCTGCAGCCAATGTTGATGAGGAGGAAGAGGAGGAGGGAATCCTTGATGACATTCAGCCATTGTCTGCTCAGGGACCTCTCCTGAACGAGGTGGAGGAAGAAGAGGAGGAGGAGGATGATGATGGGGATGATTACTTAGGGGAGGAGGATGCATCTCGTGGGGCAAGTGAAAATGTTGGCGTGGCAAGGTCTGGTACAGGGTTTGTGCGTGACTGGAGGGATGTGGATTTGCCAGAAAGTGCTCCTCCACCCAGCACTCGCAGTGCATCATTGACACCGGGAACATTGGCCCACATGTCAGATTATGCCTTGCAGATCCTAAAAAGGGACCCCCGCATTGCCAAAATGATGAACGATGACGACTACTGGTTGGCCAGCATCCTGGATCCACGCTATAAAGGCAAATTACAAAACATCATGCCACAGGAGAACCTTGACCTAATATTGGCTAATAAACAAGCAACTCTGGTAAATCGGTTGCTTGAGGCATTCCCAGCACACAGCAGCGGTGATGGTTCTCACACGAGCCGTACGGGCCGGGGGCAGCTTGGCAGAGGTGTTCGTGGTGCACACAGCAGAAGTGGCGTTGGAGACAGGGGTTTCATGACAATGTTGTGGACTGATATTTCAAATACCGCTCACACAACTGGTAATACTGCATCGATGGAAAGTGACAGGAGACAGCATTTGTCAAATATGGTAAACTACTTTTCCTCCCATATCGATGTTCTCCCACACAGGTCATTCCCCTTTGACTATTGGGCCGCTAAACTGGACACCTGGCCTGAATTGGCCCAATATGCCTTACAGGAGCTCGCTTGCCCAGCTGCAAGTGTGCTATCGGAAAGAGTCTTCAGTGCAGCTGGATCAATCCTGACAGAAAAAAGGACCCGTCTGTCAACCCAAAATGTGGATGATCTAACCTTCATTAAAATGAACCACGCATGGGTTTCCAAGGATTTTGTCCCACCTTCCCCTGATGACACATAGGGTGACAGAAAAATGGCTTGCTTTGGTCCACCTCTTCCTGGGACTTCACCTATTTCGCCTTTTGCATCAGCTGAATGTCCAACATCAACATATGCCACTTTCTAAAACTCCCTAACTGTGCTGCCTCCCCCCCATGGCCGGGGTCACCACCTAGCGCACGACACCGTGCGAGTGCCGTTGCCCTGGACAGGTGGGTAGGCCGACCCTTGGGCGCGGGCACTGGCACAGGGTCCCTCATAGTGCAATCAAGTGTCTCTGACGGTGGTGGTGCACACCCGCCGTCAGACACACCGCTGTACTATGAGGGGTCCAGTGCCAGTACCGACGCCCACGAGTGGGCCCCCCTTGCTTGGGCAGGGCCCCAGCATTTGCAATCTTTACCTCTCCCTGCTCCTCCGCTGTGTAATCTGGGCCGTCAAATCCATACTGTGCCTGACACCGTCTGAGCCTGCCTCCTGATGTATAGACATATATTTTGAATGTGTACGCTATCCATACATGTTATCCGGGGATACGGTACCCTTTCTAACCTTTGTGCAATCACGTGCAATCCATACTGGGCCTAACACCGTCTGAGCCTGCCTCCTGATGTATAGACATATATTTTGAATGTGTACGCTATCCATACATGTTATCCGGGGATACGGTACCCTTTCTAACCTTTGTGCAATCACGTGCAATCCATACTGGGCCTAACACCGTCTGAGCCTGCCTCCTGCTGTATAGACATATATTTTGAATGTGTACGCTATCCATACATGTTATCCGGGGATACGGTACCCTTTCTCACCTTTGTGCAATCACGTGCAATCCATACTGGGCCTAACACCGTCTGAGCCTGCCTCCTGCTGTATAGACATATATTTTGAATGTGTACGCTATCCATACATGTTATCCGGGGATACGGTACCCTTTCTAACCTTTGTGCAATCACGTGCAATCCATACTGGGCCTAACACCGTCTGAGCCTGCCTCCTGCTGTATAGACATATATTTTGAATGTGTACGCTATCCATACATGTTATCCGGGGATACGGTACCCTTTCTAACCTTTGTGCAATCACGTGCAATCCATACTGGGCCTAACACCGTCTGAGCCTGCCTCCTGATGTATAGACATATATTTTGAATGTGTACGCTATCCATACATGTTATCCGGGGATACGGTACCCTTTCTAACCTTTGTGCAATCACGTGTAATCCATACTGGGCCTAACACCGTCTGAGCCTGCCTCCTGCTGTATAGACATATATTTTGAATGTGTACGCTATCCATACATGTTATCCGGGGATACGGTACCCTTTCTAACCTTTGTGCAATCACGTGCAATCCATACTGGGCCTAACACCGTTTGAGCCTGCCTCCTGCTGTATAGACATATATTTTGAATGTGTACGCTATCCATACATGTTATCCGGGGATACGGTACCCTTTCTAACCTTTGTGCAATCACGTGCAATCCATACTGGGCCTAACACCGTCTGAGCCTGCGTCCTGATGTATAGACATATATTTTGAATGTGTACGCTATCCATACATGTTATCTGGGGATACGGTACCCTTTCTCACCTTTGTGCAATCACGTGTAATCCATACTGGGCGTGAGAACGGCTGGCGAGCTGTTAAGCAAGCTACAGCACCTGTGGTTTGCACACGTAAGTTTTTAATTTTTTCAGGAATGACGGTTAGGCCTAATTCCGGAACTGCGTTTGACCTGCACTTACTGGGAAATCATCGTTCGCGGGTAATAATTGTAATCAGTGATCCCCATCACTAACGTTGTTCAGTGGGTTATCTGCACCTGTAAGAGACAAACGCTGGCCTTTTCAGTGTAGCGCACATGCAGCCAAGGACATGTAAGGGCATGACACACCAGTTATTGGCCAATCTCATGTGCCAGAGCCTCACGTGTCCCTCTAGTAAGCCGGACTCGGACCGCGGGGCATGACGGAGTCTCGTTCGTTAACGGAATTAAGCTTGCAATGTGTGCATCTGTTCTGTAGCTGGCATGGTTGAGGTTGCCCGTGTTGAGTCAAATTACGCAGTAGGCTCCACTCCTGGTGGTGCCCTTCTGGACATTCCTTTAAGGTTCAGCTTTGCAACCATACTGCCCACGTAAAACAAACACTTTGCCTTCATGAACGCTGTTTGGAGGGTCATGACTCGTGGGAATAACGCCGCCCAATCAGTTAACCTGCTAGAGAGATCGTTCGTTGCTCCCAAGCATGACATCACACTCCCTAGGAGGAAGGTAATGCCACTGTGGCGACCGTACTCCTGGGGGCGACACAAGTGCACTGATGCCCAGTCACTGCTCGATGATTCTGCTGGTACATTGACCCAGACCACTACATTCCCCTCGCACGCTACCCGGCCTGAATCTGACCCTGATGAAACTCAGGTTACCCTTCCCATATACAGTTCCATCTTACACGGTGACAAAGAGGAAGCTGCAGATGAAAGTGCAGGTTCGGCCCACCCGCCATCAGACACACCACCGTACTATCAGGGGCCCTGTGCCAGTGCCGTCGCCAACGAGTGGGCCCCCCCTGCTTGCTCAGGATCACAGCACTTGCAAGGTTGAAATACTGTGCAGTGAGATGGAAGATGGGGACGACGAGGAGTCCAGACTAGTACAGGGATTCCCTAGCGAGGAGACTTATTTGATTGTTTTCAATGTTGGGACAGCAATTTTTGGGGAGCACTATACTCTGGAGAATGATAGATGGGGCCCACCATACACTGGAACATTCCAAAGGTGGACATCAGACACTGGAGCAGCATTTACAGGGCCCATTATACACTAGAGCATTAGAAATGGGGCCCATTATGTTTGGAGCATTATTTGGGCCCATAAGACAGTGGAGCTTCATCCATGGGGACCAACATATACTGTAGCATTATGTGGAGCTCATCATATACTGTTTCAAACATTATATGGGACCAATGATTCTGTATGGAGAAATAGATGGGCCTCGTCATGAGATGTAAAAAGTGAAGTATTTTTCATTGTACTATACCACTATTTCTCTGCCGTATCGGAGCATGATGAGTTGTGGTATGTGTTAAAGGGGCGCTCTTTCGCCCAGGGCACATGAAAACCTGGAGCCAGCCCTACCCCCCACAACTTTAGCCAAATAACCCCCATTTTTCAGTGCGTAACTTGTATTATGAAGTTAATTAAGGTTGACAAGCTTAAGTAAGAAGAATTGATGCTTTTGGCATTCAAATGGGCACTGTAGGTGTGTTTCCTGTCCTCCTCTCACTGCCGACTTTTATTCCCCATTGACTTACATTGGGTTTCGTGTATCGGGACGACCCCGACTTTTCCCTATAATCGGACGATCTTGCTCGACCCGACTTTTGGAAAAGTCGGGTTTCACGAAACGAAACTCGACCCTAAAAAACCAAAAGTCGCTCAACTCTAGTGCCCGGGCTGCCCCTTTAAGAGAGACTTGCCTGCTGCCCCTGCAAGACTTTCAACTCAGGATCTGTTTTAACTGTGGGTGCCTCTCAGGGGTCACTTTGGCCTCAGGGTCCGATTTTGTGGGTGGGACCCCTCTGGGTCCGATTTTGTGGCCTGGGCACCTCAGGGTCCAATTTTGTGGGCGGGGCCCCTTAGTGTCCGATTTGGTGGGCGGGGCCACTCAGGGTCCAATTTGGTGGGCGGGGCCACTCAGGGTCCAATTTGGTGAGTGGGGCCCCTCAGAGTTCAATTTGGTCAGCGGGGCCCCTCAGGGTCCAATTTTGTGGGTGGGTACCCTCAGGGTCCGATTTTGTGGTTGGGGCCTTTCAGAATCCGATTTAGTGGGCGGGGCCCCTCAGGGTCTGAATTGGTGGGCGGAGCCCCTCAGGGTCCGAATTGGTGGGTGGGGCCCCTCAGGGTCCGATTTGGTGGGCGGGGCCCCTCAGGGTCCGATTTGGTGGGCGGGGCCCCTCAGGGTCCGATTTGGTGGGCGGGGCCCCTCAGGGTCCGATTTGGTGGGCGGGGCCCCTCAGGGTCCGATTTGGTGGGCGGGGCCACTCTGGGTCTGATTTGGTGGGCGGGGCCACTCTGGGTCTGATTTGGTGGGCGGGGCACTTCAGGGTCCAATTTGGTGGGCGGGGACACTGAGTCTGATTTTGTGGGTTGGGCCCCTCAGGGTCTGATTTTGTGGCCGGGGCCCCTCAGGGTCCGATTTTGTGGCCGTGCCTCTCAGGGTCCGATTTTGTGGTTGGGGCCCCTCAGGGTCCGATTTTGTGTCCGGAGCCTCTCAGGGTCCGATTTTGTGGTAGGGGCCCCTCAGGGTCAGATTTTGTGGCCGGGGCCCCTCAGGGTCAGATTTTGTGGCTGGGGCCCCTCAGGGTCCAGTTTTTTGGCTGGGGCCACTCAGGGTCCAGTTTTGTGGGTGGGGCCCTTCAGGGTCCAATTTTGTGGGTGGGGCCCCTCAGGGTTCGATTTTGTGGTTGGGGCCCCTCAGGATCCAATTTTGTGACCGGGGCCCTCAGGGTCTGATTTTGTGGGTGGGGCCCCTCAGGGTCCGATATTGTGGTTGGGGCCCCTCAGGATCCGATTTTGTGGGTGGGGCCCCTCAGGATCCGATTTTGTGTTTGGGGCCCCTCAGGGTCCGATTTTGTAGGCGGGGCCTCTCAGGGTCCGATTTTGTGGCCGGGGCCCCTCAGGGTCCGATTTTGTGGCCGGGGCCCGTGAGGGTCCGATTTTGTGGCCGGGGCCCGTGAGGGTCCAATTTTGTGGTTGGGGCCCCTCAGGGTCCGAATTTGTGGGTGGTGCCCCTCAGGGTCCGATTTTGTGAGTGGGGTCCATCAGGGTCTGATTGTGTGGCCAGATCCCCTCAGGGTCCGATTTTGTGGGTGGGGCCCCTCAGGGTCCGATTTTGTGGGTGGGGCCCCTCAGGGTCTGATTTGGTGGGCGGGGCCACTCTCGGTCCGATTTGGTGGGCGGGGCAACTCTGGGTCCAATTTGGATGCCAGGGTGGCGCAGCTTCCTTTTTGTAGGCCAGGGTCTATCAGCCTCCGATTTGGAGCCTTGGGTCACTCAGCTTTCGATTTGGCGCTCCGGCCCTTTAAGACTCATTTTTGTGCGCCGGCTCTTTAAGAATCACTTTGGCGCGTCGGCCCTTTAAAAACCAGGGTGGCTCACTGGGCTTCTAAATCCACTTTGGCGCACATTTTCTCTCAGGGGCATACGTCATATGATGAAGCTAGATTTGCATTTGTGCTTTAAGAGCTGATATTATGTGGCAGAAGCTCTGTCTTGGAGAGATCATGTGACGTTCGTAGGCGTTGGCATAGTAACTGGGTCTGCCTGCGCATATCAATGAGCTTAACTGCCATTTCAATCGCCTCAGGGCACGTTTTGTCTATGGCAAAATATCCCCATTCAAATGCATTGAGACAGTTCATTCCAATGACGGGAAAAAAAATTTTCAAACGCAAATTGCGCAAAAACTACAAATCCGATCTACACGAAAAATACTTAGCACACCTCTCATGGACGCTGGCTTCGAAACGACACCTCAACGGAGTCTGTGCGTGTAGCGGTTCGGGCCGCATTAATTGCGGAAATCAACTTAATAATAATAACTAGATGTGTATTTCCTGAAGGAAGTACAGATAGTGGTTTGAAATGGTGACTGGGCTGCCCCTTTAAGGGAGACTTGCCTGCTGCCCCTGCAAGACTTTCAACTCAGGATCCGCTTTGGCCTCAGGGTCTGATTTGGTGGGTGGGGCCCCTCAGGATCTGATTCCTTGGCCTGGGCTCCTCAGGGCTTGAATTGTTGGCCGGGATCCCTCAGGCTCCTATTTTGTGGGTGTGGCCCCTCAGTGTCCGATTTTGTGGTTGTGGACCATCAGGGTCTAATTTTGTGGGTGCGGCCCTTCAGGGTCTAATTTTGTTGGTGCGGCCCCTCAGGGTCCGATTTTGTGGGTGGGGCCCTTCAGGGCCTGATTTTGTGGCCGGGGCTCCTCAGGGTCCGATTTTGTGGTTGGGTCCCCTCAGGGTCCGATTTTGTGGTTGGGGCCACTCTGGGTCCAATTTGGTGGGTGGGGCCACTCGGTCCGTTTTGTTGGATGGTGCCACTCAGGGTCCGATTTGGTGGGCGGGGCCCCTCAGGGTCCGATTTGGCCGGCGGGTCCCCTCAGGGTCCGATTTGGTGGGCGGGGCCCCTCAGGGTCCAATTTGGTGGGCGGGGCCCCTCAAGGTCTGATTTAGTGGGCGGGGCCCCTCGGGGTCCGATTTGGCGAGCGGGGACCCCTCAGGGTCCGATTTGGTGAGTGGGGCCCCTCAGGGTCCGATTTGGTGGGCGGGACCTCTCAGAGTCCGATTTGGTAGGCGGGGCCCCTCAGGGTCCGATTTGGTGGGCGGGGCCCCTCAGGGTCCAATTTGGTGGGCGGGGGTGCACTTTGGCGCACTCTCTCAGGGGCGGCCCCTTCAGGGTCCGATTTTGTGGCCGGGGCCCCTCAGGGTCCGATTTTGTGGTTGGGGCCCCTCAGGGTTCAATTTTGTAGGTGGGGTCCCTCAGGGTCCGATTTTGTGGCCGGGCTCGTCATGGTCCGATTTTGCGGCCGGGGCCCGTCAGGGTCCGATTTTGTGGTTGGGGCCCCTGAGGGTCCGATTTTGTGGGTAGGGCCCCTCAGGGTCCGATTTTGTGGTTAGGGCCCCTCAGGGTCCGATTTTGTGAGTGGGGCCACTCAGGGTCCGATGTTGTGGCCGGATCCCCTCAGGGTCGGATTTTGTGGGTGGGGCCCCTCAGGGTCCGATTTTGTGGCTGGGGCCCCTCATGGTCTGATTTTGTGGCTGGGGCCCCTCAGGGTCTGATTTTGAGGGTGGGGCCCCTCAGGGTCTAATTTGGTGGGCGGGGTCCCTCAGGGTCCGATTTTGTGGGTGGGGCCCCTCAGGGTCTGATTTTGTGGGTGGGGCCCCTCAGGGTCCGATTTTGTGGGTGGGGCCCCTCAGGGTCTGATTTTGTGGCTGGGGCCCATCAGGGTCCGATTTTGTGACTGGGGCCCCACAGGGTCTGATTTTGTGGGTGGGGCCCCTCAGGGTCCGATTTTGTGGCTGGGGTCCCTCAGGGTCTGATTTTGTGGGTGAGGCCCCTCAGGGTCCAATTTTGTGGCCGGGGCCCCTTATGGTCTGATTTTGTGACTGAGGCCCCTCTGGGTTCGATTTTGTGGCCGGGGTCTCTCAGGGTCCGATTTTGTGGGTGGGGCCCCTCAGCGACCGATTTTGAGGGTGGGGCCCCTCAGGGTCTAATTTGGTGGGCGGGGCCCCTCAGGGTCCGATTTTGTGGGTGGGGTCCCTCATGGTCTGATTTTGTGGGTGGGGCCCCTCAGGTTCTGATTTTGTGGTTGGGGCCCCTCAGGTTCTGATTTTGTGGCTGGGGTCCCTCAGGGTCTGATTTTGTGGGTGGGGCCCCTCAGGGTCCGATTTTGTGACTGGAGCCCCTCAGGGTCTGATTTTGTGGTTGGGGCCCCTCAGGGTCTGATTTTGTGGCCGGGGTCTCTCAGGGTCCGATTTTGTGGCCGGGTCCCCTCAGGGTCTGGATTTGTGGGTGGGGCCCCTCAGGGTCCGATTTTGTGGGTGGGGCCCCTCAGAGTCCGATTTTGTGGCTGGGGCCCCTCAGGGTCTGATTTTGTGGCTGGGGCCCCTCAGGGTCTGATTTTAAGGGTGGGGCCCCTCAGGGTCTAATTTGGTGGGCGGGGCCCCTCAGGGTCTGATTTTGTGGGTGGGGCCCCTCAGGGTCCGATTTCGTGACCTGGGCCCCTTAGGGTCTGATTTTGTGACTGGGGCCCCTCTAGGTTCGATTTTGTGGCCGGGGTCTCTCAGGGTCTGATTTTGTGGTTGGGGCCCCTCAGGGTCTGATTTTGTGGCCGGGCCCACTCAGGGTCCGATTTTGTGGGTGGGGCCCCTTAGAGTCTGATTTTGTGGGTTGAGTCCCCTGGGTCCATTTTGGTGGGCGGTGCCCCTCATGGTCCGATTTAGTGGGCGGTGCCCCTCATGGTCTGATTTGGTGGGCGGGGCCCCTCATGGTCCGATTTGGTGGGCAGGGCCCCCTGGGACCGATTTGGTGGGCGGGGCCCCTCTGGGTCCGATTTGGTGGGCGGGGCCCTTCAGGGTCCGATTTGGTGGGCGGGCCACCTCTGGGTCCGATTTGGTGGGCGGGGCCCTTCAGGGCCTGATTTGGTGGGCGGGGTCAATCTGGGTCCGATTTGGTGGGCGGGGCTCCTCGGGGTCCGATTTGGTGGGCGGGGTCAATCTGGGTCCGATTTGGTGGGCGGGGCTCCTCAGGTTCCGATTTGGTGGGCGGGGCCCCTCAGGGTCCGATTTGGTGGGCGGGGCCCCTCAGGGTCCGATTTGATGGGCGGGGCCCCTCTGGGTCCGATTTGGTAGGCGGGGCCACTCTGGGTCCGATTTGATCGGCGGGGCCCTTCAGGGTCCGATTTGGTGGGCGGGGCTTCCCAGGGTCTGATTTGGTGGGCGGGGCTCCTCAGGGTCCGATTTGGTGGACGGGGCCCTTCAGGGTCCGATTTGGTGGGCGGGGCCACTCGGAGTCTGATTTGGTGGGCGGGGCCCCTCAGGATCCGATTTGGTGGGCTGTGCTACTCTGGGTCTGATTTTTTGAGCGGGGCCACACTGGGTCCGATTTGGAGGCCAGGGTGGCTCAACCTCCGATTTGGAGGCCGGGGTGGTTCAGCCTCCGATTTGGAGGCCGGGGTGGCTCAGCCTCCGATTTGGAGGCCGGGGTCACTCAGCTTTCGATTTGGCGCGCCGGCCCTTTAAGACTCATTTCGGTGCGCTGGCCCTTTAAGAATCACTGTGGCACGTCGGCCCTTTAAGAGCCAGGGTGGCTCACTGGGTTTCTAAATCCACTTTGTCGCACATTCTATCTCAGGGGCATGTGTCATGTGATGAAGCTAGATTTGCATTTGTGCTGTGGGTTTCACTTTAAGAGCTGATATTATGTGGCAGAATCTCTGTCCTTGGGATGTCATGTGACGTTCGTAGGCGTTGGCATAGTAACTGGGTCTGCCTGCACATATCAATGAGCTCAACTGCCATTTCAATCGCCTCAGGGCACGTTTTGCCATTACCCATTGAAAAGCATTGGAGCCAGTGCATTCCAATGACGGGAAAAAAAATTTTCAAACGCAAATTGCGCAAAAACTACAAATCCGATCGACACGAAAAATACTTAGCACACCTCTCATGGACGCTGGCTTCGAAACAACACCTCAACGGCGTCTGTGTGTGTAGCGGTTCGGGCTGTATTAATTGCGGAAATCAACTTAATAATAAGAAGAAGAATAAGTTAGCAGCGTTCGGATTACAATATAGCGGTTTTTTCAAACCACTATAATAATAATAAGAAGAATAGGTTAGCAGCGTTCGGATTACAATATAGTGGTTTTTTCAAACCACTATAATAAGTTAGCAGCGTTCGGATTACAATACAGTGGTTTTTTCAAACCACTATAATAAGATAGCAGCGTTCGGATTACAATACTATAACTAGATGTGTATTTACTGAAGGAAGTACAGATAGTGGTTTGAAATGGTGCCCGGGCTGCCCCTTTAAGAGAGACTTGCCTGCTGCCCCTGCAAGACTTTCAACTCAGGATCTGTTTTAACTGTGGGTGCCTCTCAGGGGCCACTTTGTCCTCAGGGTCCGATTTTGTTGGTGGAGCCCGTCAGGGTCCGATTTTGTTGGTGGGGCCTTTCAGGGTCCGATTTGATAGGTGGGGCCACTCAGGGTCCGATTTGGTGGCCGGGGCCCCTCAGGGTCCGATTTGGTGGGTGGGTCCCCTCAGGGTCCGATTCGGTGGATGGGGCCCCTCAGGGTCCAATTTTGTGGCCGGGGCTCCTCAGGGTCCGATTTTGTTGCCGGAACCCCTCAGGGTCCAATTTTGTGGCCGGGGCCCCTCAGGGTCCGATTTTGTGGGTGGGGCCCTCAGGGTCCGATTTTGTGGGTGGGGCCCTCAGGGTCCGATTTGGTGGGTGGGGCCCTTCAGGGTCCGATATGGTGGGTGGGGCCTCTCAGGGTCTGATGTGGTGGGCGGGGCCTCTCAGGGTCCGATTTGGTGGGTGGGGCCACTCTGGGTCTAATTTGGTGAGCGGTGCCCTTCAGTGTCCGATTTGGTGGGCGGGACCCCTCAGAGTCCGATTTGGTGGGCGGGGCCCCTCAGAGTTCAATTTGGTGGGCGGGGTCACTCTGGGTCTAATTTGGTGGGCGGGGCCCTTCAGGGACCGCTTTGATGGTTGGGGCCCCTCAGGGTTCTATTTGGTGGGCGGGGCCCCTCAGGGTCCGATTTGGTGGGTGGGGCCACCCTGGGTCTAATTTGGTGGGCGGAGCCCTTCAGGGTCCGATTTGGTGGGCGTGGGCCACGCTTGGTCCGATTTGGTGGACAGGGCCACTCTGGGTCCGATTTGGTGGGCGGGGCCACACTGGGTCTAATTTGGTGAGCGGTGCCCTTCAGTGTCCGATTTGGTGGGCGGGACCCCTCAGAGTCCGATTTGGTGGGCGGGGCCCCTCAGAGTTCAATTTGGTGGGCGGGGTCACTCTGGGTCTAATTTGGTGGGCGGGGCCCTTCAGGGACCGCTTTGATGGTTGGGGCCCTTCAGGGTTCTATTTGGTGGGCGGGGCCCCTCAGGGTCCGATTTGGTGGGCGGGGCCACCCTGGGTCTAATTTGGTGGGCGGAGCCCTTCAGGGTCCGATTTGGTGGGCGTGGGCCACGCTTGGTCCGATTTGGTGGACAGGGCCACTCTGGGTCCGATTTGGTGGGCGGGGCCACACTGGGTCTGATTTGGTGGGCAGGGCCACTCTGTGTCCGATATGCTGCGAGGGGCCACTCTGAGTCCGATTTGGTGGGCGGGGCCACTCTGGGTCCGATTTGGAGGCCAGGGTGGCTCAGCCTCCGATTTGTAGGCCATGGTCGATCAGCCTCTGAGTCTGATTTGGTGGGCTGTGCCACCCTGGGTCCAATTTTTTGAGCAGGGCCACGCTGGGTCCGATTTCGAGGCCAGAGTGGCTCAGCATCCGATTTGGAGGCCGGGGTGGCTCAGCCTCCGATTTGGTGTGTGGGGTCACTCAGCTTTCAATTTGGCGCTCCAGCCCTTTAAGACTCATTTTGGTGTGCCGACCCTTTAAGAATCACTTTGGCGCGTCGGCCGTTTTAGAGACAGGGTGGCTCACTGGGCTTCTTAATCCACTTTGGCGCACATTTTCTCTCAGGGGCATGCGTCATGTGATGAATAGTGTTGAGCGATACCACCCGATCGGATCGGCCGATCTAAAAAAAAGTATCGGGTATCGCCGATTCCGATCCCGGAAGTCCCATTCAAGTCAATGGGACAGAAATATCGGAATTAAAAAAACCCTTTCTTGCCTTGTACAGCCTGTTCGGGAGGGGGGAAGAGTGTGGGCGGTGCGTGGGCGGACACTGTACGTGTCTGTGGGCGGGGTCTGTACGTGCCTCTCGGGGGCATGTGCTGACTGTCGGTGGTCTGTATGGGCCTCTCGGGGGCCTGTGCCGGCTGTGGGTGGTCTGTATGGGCCTCTCGGGGGCCTGTGCTGGCCTGCCGGGGGCCTGTGTTGGCTGCCGGTGGTCTGTACGGGCCTCTCGGGGGCCTGTGCTGGCTGTCAGTGGTCTGTATGGGCCTCTCGGGGGCCTGTGCTGGCCTGCTGGGGGTCTGTGCCGGCTGCCGGTGGTCTTGTGTGTGTGCAGGCATCGTCCGATGGTACTGCAAGTCCCATTGGGCGATGCCTGCTACACTGACAGTGATTGACACATTAGCCAATGATGGGACTGTAGTAGTCCCATCATCCGGCTAATGTGTTGAATGTAAAAAAATTAAACATACATACTACATACATACTTCATATATACATACTACCTGCATGCTACATACATACTACATATATACTACATTCATACAACATTCATATATACTACATACTATATTTATACTACATTCATACAACATATATACTACATACATGCAACATACATATATACTACATACATACATACATAGTAACATAGTAACATAGTTATTAAGGTTGAAGGGAGACTTTAAGTCCATCTTGTTCAACCCATATCCTATCCTAACTTGTCCTAACATGTTGATCCAGAGGAAGGCAAAAAAAACCCATGTGGCAACAGTAAGCTTCACATTGGGGAAAAAAATTCCTTCCCGACTCCACATACGGCAGTCAGACTAGCTCCCTGGATCAACGCAATATTAAGGAGACTAGTGTATATACCCTGTAATATTATACTTTTCAAGAAAGGCATCCAGTCCCTTCTTAAATTTTAGTAGGGAATCACTCATTACAACATCATATGGCAGAGAGTTCCATAGTCTCACTGCTCTTACAGTAAAGAATCCGCGTCTGTGAGTATGCTTAAACCTTCTTTCCTCCAGACGTAGAGGATGCCCCCTTGTCCCCGTCACAGGTCTAAGAGTAAAAAGATCATTAGAAAGGTCTTTGTATTGTCCCCGCATATATTTATACATTGTAATAAGATCACCCCTAAGCCTTTGATTCTCCAAACTAAATAACCCCAAGTGTAATAACCTGTCTTGGTATTGCAGACCCCCTAGTTCCCTAATAACCTTGGTCGCTCTTCTCTGCACCCGCTCCAGTTCAGCTATGTCTTTCTTATACACCGGAGACCAGAACTGTACACAGTATTCTAAGTGTGGTCGCACTAGTGACTTGTATAGAGGTAAAATTATGTTCTCCTCATGAGCATCTATGCCTCTTTTAATGCATCCCATTATTTTATTTGCCTTTGCAGCAGCTGCCTGACTCTGGCCACTAAATGTGAGTTTGTCGTCCACCCATACACCCAGGTCTTTTTCAGTGACTGTTTTGCCCAGTGTTTTACAATTAAGCACATAATTATACAACTTGTTCGTTCTACCCAAGTGCATAACCTTACATTTATCCCCATTAAAGCTCATTTGCCATTTATCAGCCCAAGCTTCTAGTTTACATAAATCCTCTTGTAATATAAAATTGTCCTCCTCTGTATTAATTACCCTGCAGAGTTTAGTGTCATCTGCAAATATTGAAATTCTACTCTCTATGCCCCCTACAAGGTCATTAATAAATATGTTAAAAAGAAGCGGGCCCAAAACTGACCCCTGTGGTACCCCACTGCTAACTGTGACCCAGTCCGAGTGTGCTCCATTAATAACCACCCAAAATATACACCACAAAATATGTGTAGGTGGGTTAAGAGCTGGCTCAGGGATAGGAAACAAATCCTATCCCTGAGCCAGCTCTTAACCCACCTACACATATTTTCCCCTATCCCCATTGTTCTCATTTTATGTATCAACCTTTTGTGTGGCACCGTATCAAAAGCTTTTGAAAAGTCCATGTACACCACGTCCACTGCATTCCCTTGGTCCAGTCCGGAACTTACCTCTTCATAAAAGCTT
Source organism: Dendrobates tinctorius (assembly GCF_039654945.1). Taxonomy (NCBI): domain Eukaryota; kingdom Metazoa; phylum Chordata; class Amphibia; order Anura; family Dendrobatidae; genus Dendrobates; species Dendrobates tinctorius. The sequence continues at coordinate 19,095,030 of NW_027361713.1, forward strand.
ATCAGATTAGTCTGACAGGAACGGTCTCTTGTAAACCCATGTTGATATTGGGTCATAAGATTATTCTTCTCCAGATACTCCAGTATAGTATCTCTTAGAAAACCCTCCAGGATTTTACGCACAGTTGAGGTTAAACTTACTGGCCTATAATTTCCAAGTTCAGTTTTTGTCCCCTTTTTGAATATTGGCACCACATTTGCTATACGCCAGTCCTGTGGTACAGACCCTGTTATTATGGAATCTTTAAAGATTAAAAATAATGGTCTATCTATGACTGTGCTTAATTCCTGCAGTACTCGGGGGTGTATCCCATCCGGGCCTGGGGATTTGTCAATTTTAGTGATTTGTAGACGCCGCCGTACTTAACGCTGGGTTAAGCAGGTGACATTTAATGGAGAATTTTTATCCCTGATCATGTTATCCGTCATGGGATTTTCTTGTGTAAATACTGTTGAAAAAAAGTCATTTAGCATATTGGCTTTTTCCTCATCCTCATCCACCAATTCACCCAGACTATTTTTAAGGGGACCAACACTATCATTTTTTAGCTTCTTACTATTTATGTAGTTAAAGAATATTTTGGGATTATTTTTACTTTCTCTGGCAATGAGTCTCTCTGTCTCAATCTTTGCTGTCTTGATTTGCTTTTTACAGAATTTATTCAATCTTCTGTATTTATTTAATGCCTCTTCACTACCTACTTGCTTTAATTCTCTAAATGCTTTATTTTTATCTCTTATTGCGCCCCTTACAGCTCTATTTAGCCATAGTGGTTTCCTCCTATTTCTTGCATGTTTATTCCCATACGTTATATATTGCGCACAGGTCCTATTCAGGATGCTAATAAACATCTCCCATTTTCTTTGTGTATTTTTATGTCTCAGGATATCGTCCCAGTTAATTGTACCAAGATCATCTCTCATCCGTTGGAAATTTGCCTTCCTGAAGTTTAGTGTCCTTGTAACCCCTCTACTACACATCTTATTAAAGGATACATGAAAACTTATTAATTTGTGATCACTATTACCCAAGTGACCCTCAACCCTTACATTTGATATGCGGTTTGGCCTGTTGGTTAATATTAGGTCTAGCAGTGCCCCTCCTCTTGTTGGGTCCTGAACCAGTTGTGAAAGGTAATTGTCTCTCATCGTTGTCAGAAACCTATTACCTTTGCTGGAACTGCAGGTTTCGGTTCCCCAATGTATTTCAGGGTAGTTGAAGTCCCCCATAATAATGACTTCTCCTTGAGTCGCTGCTTCATCTATTTGCTTTATGAGGATATTCTCAGTTGCTTCCATTATTTTTGGAGATTTATAACAAACCCCTATCAGTAATTTATTATTTTTCCCCCTCCCCTTATCTCTACCCACAGGGGCTCTACATTTTCATTAGATTCATATATATTATCACGAAGGATGGGTTTTAGGGATGATTTTACATATAAACACACGCCTCCCCCTCGCTTATTTGTACGGTCATTTCTGAACAGACTATAGCCCTGTAAATTAACGGCCCCGTCATGGCTCTCATCCAGACATGTCTCAGATATCCCCACCATGTCATAATTATGTTCCAACAACATTAACTCCAATTCCTCCATTTTGTTGGCGAGGCTTCTGGCATTAGTATACATGCACTTTATGTATCTCTCTGTACCTCTATTCTTTCTTAAATTATTAACTGTTCTAACCCCACCCCCCATGCCACCCCCATTGTCATTATTTGTGCTCAGGTCTCTATCTGCACTGTCTTCCCCTCCTATAAAAGGAATACCTCCCCCCGTCCCTAGTTTAAACACTCCTCCAACCTTCTAGCCATTTTCTCCCCCAGCACAGCTGCACCCTCCCCACTGAGGTGCAGCCCGTCCCTAGCGTAGAACCTGTAGCCAACTGAGAAGTCAGCCCAGTTCTGCAGGAACCAAACCCCTCCTTCCTACACCAATTCCTGAGCCACTTAACCTCCCTAATCTCCCGTTGCCTCTCTGGCGTGGCACGTGGTACAGGAAGTATTTCCGAAAATACCACCTTGGAGGTCCTTGCTTTAAGCACCTTCCACCTACCTCTAACTTTGTCATTTGTGCCAATGTGCACCATGACCGCTGGATCCTCTCCAGCCCCTCCCAGTAATCTGTCAACCCGATCAGCGATGTGTCGGACTCGAGCGCCAGGTAGGCAGCACACCGTTCGACGATCCCTGTCTTTGTGACAGATTGCCCTATCTGTTCCCCTAATAATTGAGTCTCCCACTACCAGAACCTGTCTGGCCTGCCCTGCTCTCCTATTTCCCCCCTTACTGGAGCAGACACTCCTCCGGCTTTCAGAGGACATGCCTTGCTGCAGCAGTGCTACTCCTGCACTAACACTCCCCTCATCTGCCAACTTAGCAAACTTATTGGGGTGTGCCAGATCAGGACTAGCCTCCCTGGTGCTCTTCCCTCTACCCCGCCTTCTGTCACCCAGCTAGCTACTTCATTGTCCTGCAGCTCCAACCTAGCATCCCCCCCTCATCTATCCCATTGAGCGTCTGCTCAGTGAGCAGAAGACTCCTTTCCATATTGTCTATGGATCTCAGTGTTGCCAGCTGTACATTTAGATCCAGTATCAGGGCTTCCAAATGCACAACGTGCTCACATCTTGCACAGCAGTATGCACCCTCGACCGGCTGTTCAAGGATTTCATATATGCGGCAAGACGTGCACTGGATGGCATTGGCAATAGTGGAGCACATCCTAATGGGGATTGCACCAGACAATAAGATAAGCAAAAATAAATTAAAAAAAAAAAAAAAAGTATTAATATAACAGCAATTCAGTAAGACCTCCCTTGGAAACTCCCTGAATCCAAAGTCACACACTTACCACAGTTCGCACTTACGCTCAGGTCACACTCAGCTCGTTCACACTCGCTCAGGCAGAAGATTTAAAAGTTTTGTTTTTTTTTCCCTTTTACACCACCTTGCTGCTCAATGCACTCCCAAAAGGAGTTGAGCCCCAACCAGCTGCCCCTTATAAACTCTTAATTACTGTATGAACTCCCACCCTTAATTAACCCCTTGTGAATATAGTTACACCTCAAGATTTAAATGCAATATAGTTAACCCTTAAAAACACAGATAGTAAAATAAGAGATTAACCCTGAAGAGAGAAAATATAGGTTAAACAAGCCCCCAAAGCCCCGCAAAAATTGAACAGGTAGAAAGCACTCAGCAACTTACAATTCAGCAACTCACACAGGTATTTGTTATAGGTTTTCCAAATACCTCTTCACTGAATCTCAAGTCACACACTTACCACAGTTTGCACTTACGCTCAGGTCACACTCAGCTCATTCACACTCGCTCAGGCAGAAGATTTAAAAGTTTTTTTTTTTTTCCCCTTTTACCAGCACACCACCTTGCTGCTCAATGCACTTCCAAAAGGAGTATACAATGCACTTCCAAAAGGAATGTATACTACATTCATACAACATACATACATACTACATACATGCTACATATATACTACATTCATACAACATACATATATAGGTGGTTTCCAAAGTAAAAAGGTCGCACTCAGTGCGACCTTTTTACTTTGGAAACCACAAGTGATTTGTTATGAGGTCAAGCACCCGGGAATCCTCCATGTGAGCTCACCGCCTGCTGCAAGCCACGGATCCTAGCACGGTAACAGCGGTGCCGCCCGCTTCTTCTTTTTTATTACAACATACATATATACTACATACATACATGTATACTACATTCATACAACATACATACATACTACATATATACTACATACATACTACATATATACTACATTCATACAAAATACTTATATACGAAATACATGCTACATACATACTACATATGTACTACATTCATACAACATACACACATACTACATACATACTATATTCATACAACATACATATATACTACATTCATACATACATACAACATGCTATAGACATACAACATACATACTGCATACAGTACATTCATACAATACATACATGCTACATACATACTACATACTACATACAATACATTCATACAATACATACATACTACATACATACTGCATACAATACATACATATAGACATACAGTACATATAACAAAGTACATACTCACCATCACTTGTCACTTTGATCCCCGAAGCCAGTGTCTTCTAAGGAAAAATATGAAAATAACAAACAAGCCATATACTCACTGATCCGCAGAAATCGACGCGTGAGTGTTCCACGCCGATCTCCTGGGGAAAGCAGCAGCATCAGTGACCGCTCTCTACGGGGCTCAAGGAATCCAATGACTGGAGGTAGGTATCCTTCCGCACTGTATTCCTCCGCCACTGTAAAAAAATAGTCCTGGTCTCACTTTATGGCAAATGCTGCATGGGAACTTTTTCACACAGCAATGCCAAAAGTGAGACTAGGGACTATTTTTTTACAGTGGCGGAAGGATACCTACCTCCCGACACTGGATTCCTTGAGCCACTTAGAGAGCGGTCGCATCAGCTGATGCTGCTGCTCTCCACGGGAGATCGGCGTGGGACCCTCGTGGATTTCTGCGGATCAGGGTAAGTATATGGCTTGTTTGTTATTTTCATATTTTTCCTTAGATGACACTGGCTTCGGGGAACAATGTGACAAGTATTGGTGAGTATGTACTCTGTTATATGTACTGTATGTCTATGTATGTATTGTATGAATGTATTGTATGTAGTATGTATGCAGTATGTATTATCTATGTATGCATGTAGTATTTATGTAGTATATATGTATGTATGTTGTATGAATGTAGTATGTATGTAGTATATATGTTGTATGTATGTTGTATGAGTGTAGCATATATGTAGTATGTACATATGTACAGGGTCCGATTTTGTGGCTGGGGCCCCTCAGGGTTCAATTTTGTGGGTGGGGCCACTCAGGGTCCGATTTTGTGGGTGGGGCCCCTTAGGGTCCGATTTTGTGGGTGGTGCCCCCAGGGTCCAATTTTGTGGGTGGGGCCCCTTAAGGTCTGATCTTGTGGGCGAGGCCACTCTGGGTTTGATTTGGTGGGCGAGGCCCCTCAGGGTCCGATTTGGTGGGCGGGGCCCCTCAGGGTCCGATCTGGTGGGTGGGGCCCCTCGGTCCGATTTGGTGGGCGGGGGCCCCCAGGGTCTGATTTTGTGTCAGAGGCCCCTCAGGGTCCGATTTTGTGGCAGGGGCCCCTCAGGGTCTGATTTTGTGGCCGGGGCCCCTCAGGGTCCGATTTTGTGGTTGGGGCCACTCTGGGTCTAATTTGGTGGGCAGGGCCCTTAAGGGTTGGATTTGGTGGGCGAGGCCCCTCAGGGTCCGATTTGGTGGGCGGGGCCACTCTGGGTCTGATTTGGCGAGCGGGGCAACTCAGGGTCCGATTTGGTGTTCGGGGCCCCTTAGGGTTCGATATGGTGGGCGGAGCCCCTCTGGGTCCAATTTGGTGGGCGGGTCCCCTCAGTGTCTGATTTTGTGGCCGGGGCCCCTCAGGGTCCGATTTTGTGCTCGGGGCCCCATAAGGTCTGATTTTGTGGGCGGAGCCCCTTTAGGTCCAATTTGGTGGGCGGGGCCACTCGGTCCGATTTGGTGGGCAGGGCCCCTCAGGGTCCGATTTAGTGGGCGGGGCCCCTCAGGGTCCGATTTTGTGGCAGGGGCCCCTCAGGGTCCGATTTGTTGGCAGGGGCCCCTCAGGGTCTTATTTGGTGGCTGGGGCCCCTCAGGTTCCGATTTGGTGGGCGGAGCCCCTCTGGGCTTCAATTGCTGGGCGGGGCAACACTGGGTCTGATTTGTTGGGTGGGGCCACTCTGGGTCCGATTTGGTGGGTGGGGCCACTCTGGGTCCGATTTGGTGGGCGGGGCCACTCTGGGTCCGATTTGCTGGGCGGGGCAACACTGGGTCTGATTTGTTGGGCGGGGCCACTCTGGGTCCGATTTGGTGGGTGGGGCCACTCTGGGTCCGATTTGGTGTGCAGGGCCACTCTGGGTCCGATTTGAAGGCCAGGGTGGCTCAGCCTCCGATTTGTAGGCCATGGGCGATCAGCCTCTGATTTGGAGCCTGGGGTTACTCAGCTTTTGATTTGGCTCGCCAGCCCTTTAGGATTTATTTCGGTGTGCGGCCCTTTATGAATCACTTTCGCACATTGGCCCTATAAGAGCCAGTTTGGCTCACTGGGCTTCTAAATCCACTTTGGCGCACATTCTCTCTCAGGGGCATGCGTCATGTGATGAAGCTAGATTTGCATTTGTGCTGTGGGTTTCGCTTTAAGCGCTGAAATTATGTGCCAGAAACTCTGTCCTGAGAGGTCATGTGACGTTCGTAGGCGTTGGCATAGTAACTGGGTCTGCCTGCGCATATCAATGAGCTTAACTGCCATTTCAATCGCCTCAGGGCATGTTTTGTCTATAGCAAAATTTCCCCATTCAAATGCATTGAGACAATGCATTCCAATGACGGGAAAAAAAATTTCTAACGCAAATTGCGCAAAAATTACAAATCCGAATGACACGAAAAATACTTAGCACACCTCTCGTTGACGCTGGCTTCGAAACAACACCTCAATGGAGTCTGTGCGTGTAGCGGTTCGGGCCTCATTAATTGCGGAAATCAACTGAATGATATTAAGAAGAAAAAGAATAAGTTAGCAGCGTTCGGACTACAATATAGTGGTTTTTTCAAACCACTATTACTAGATGTGTATTTACTGAAGGAAGTACAGATAGTGGTTTGAAATGGTGCCCGGGCTGCCCCTTTAAGAGAGACTTGCCTGCTGCTCCTGCAAGTCTTTCAACTCAGGATCCGTTTTAACTGTGGGTGCCGCTCAGGGGTCACTTGGGACTCAGGATCCGATTTTGTGGGTGGGGCCACTCAGGGTCTGATTTTTTGGGTGGGGCCTTTCAGGGTCCGATTTTGTGGCCGGGGCCCCTCAGGGACCGATTTGGTGGGTGGGGCCCCTCAGGGTCCGATTTGGTGGCCGGGGCCCCTCAGGATCCAATTTGGTGGGTGGGGCCACTCAGGGTCCGATTTTGTGGGTGGGGCCCCTCAGGGTCCGATTTTGTGGCAGGAACCCCTCAGGGTCCAATTTTGTGGCCGGGGCCCCTCAGGGTCCAATTTTGTGGCCGGGGCCCCTCAGGATCTGATTTGGTGGCCGGGGCCCCGATTTTGTGGTTGAGGCCCCTCAGGGTCTGATTTGGTGGCCGGGGCCCCTCAGGGTCTGATTTGGTGGGTGGAGCCCCTCAGGGTTCAATTTGGTGGCTGGGGCCCCTCAGGTCCAATTTGGTGGGTGGGGCCCCTCAGGGTCCGATTTGGTGGCCGGGGCCCCTCAGGGTCCGATTTGGTGGGTGGGGCCCCTCACGGTCTGATTTTGTGGCCAGGACCCTGCAGGGTCTGATTTTGTGGCCGGGGCCCCTCAGGGTCCGATTTGGTGGCCTGGGCCCCTCAGGGTCCGATTTGGTGGGTGGGGCCCCTCACGGTCTGATTTTGTGGCCGGGACCCTGCAGGGTCTGATTTTGTGGCCGGGGCCCCTCAGGGTCCGATTTGGTGACCGGGGCCCCAATTTTGTGGTTGAGGCCCCTCAGGGTCTGATTTGGTGGGTGGGGCCCCTCAGGGTCCGATTTGGTGGGCGGGCCCCTCAGAGTTCAATTTGATGAGCGAGGCCCCTCAGGGTCCGATTTGGTGAGTGTGGCCCCCAGGGTCCGATTTGGTGGGTGGGGCCACTCTGGGTCCGATTTTGTGGCCGGGGCCGCTCAGGGTCAGATTTTGTGGTTGGGGCCACTCTTGGTCTAATTTTGTGGGTGGGGCCCTTCAGCATTGGATTTGGTGGGCGGGGACCCTCATGGTCCGATATGGTGGGCGGGGCCCCTCAGGGTCCAATTTTGTGGTTGGGGCCTCTCTGGGTCTAATTTGGTGGGCGGGGCCCCTCAGGGTCCGATTTAGTGGGTGGAGCCCCTCAGGGTCCGAATTGGTGGGCTGGGCCTCTCAGTGTCTGATTTTGTGGGCGGGGCGCCTCAGGGTCCGATTTGGTGGTCGGGGCCACTCTGGGTCTGATTTGGTGGTCGGGGCCACTCTGGGTCCGATGTGGTGGCGGGGCCCCTCAGAATCCCATTTGGTGACCGGGGCCCCTCAGGGTCTGATTTTGTGGGCGGAGGCCCCTCAGCGTCCGATTTGGTGGGTGAGGCCCCTCAGGGTCCGATTTGGTGGCCGGGGCCCCTCAGGGGCTGATTTGGTGGGTGGGGCCCCTCAGGGTCCAATTTGGTGAGTGTGGCCCCCCAGGGTCCGATTTGGTGGGTGGGGCCACTCTGGGTGTAATTTGGTAGCCGGGGCCCCTCAGGGTCAAATTTGGTGGGCGGAGGCCCCTTGGAGTCCGATTTTGTGGCCGGGGCCCCTCAGGGTCCGATTTTGTGGGCGGAGCCCCTCTGGGTCCAATTTGGTAGGCGGGACCACTCTAGGTCCGATGTGGTGGCGTGGCCCCTCAGGGTCCGATTTTGTGGGCGGAGCCCCTCTGGGTTCAATTTGGTAGGCGGGGCCCCTCAGGGTCCGATTTTGTGGTTGGGTCCCCTCAGGGTCCAATTTTGTGGGTGGGTCCCCTCAGGGTCCGATTTGGTGGGCGGAGCCACTCTGGGCCCGATTTGGTGGACGTGGGACCCTCAGGGTCCGATTTGGTGGGCGGGGCCCCTCAGGGTCAGATTTGGTGGGCGGGGCCCCCCAGAGTCCGAATTAGTGGGCGGGGCCCAATTTGGTGAGCGGGGCCCCTCAGGGTCTGATTTGGTGGGCGGCTCTACTCTGGGTCCGATTTGGTGGGCTGGGCCCCTCAGAATCCAATTTGGTGGGCGGGCCCCTCAGGGTCCGATTTGGTGGGCGGGGTCACTCTGTGTCTAATTTGGTGGTCGGGGCCCTTCAGGGTCCGATTTGATGGGTGGGGCCAGTTTTTGCGCAATTTTCGTTTGAAATTTTATTTTCAATGGGAAACTTAAAACGTGCCCTGAGGCAATTCAAATGGCAGTTAAGCTCATTGATATGTGCAGGCACAGTTACTATGCCAATGCCTACGAACGTCACATGACACCTCCAGGACAGAGCTTCTGCCACATAATATCAGCTCTTAAAGCGAAACCCACAGCACAAATGCAAATCTAGCTTCATCACATGACGCATGCCCCTGAGAGAGAAGGTGCGCCAAAGTGTATTTAGAAGCCCAGTGAGACACCCTGTCTCTAAAACGGTTGACGTGCCAAAGTGATTCTTAAAGGGCTGGCACACCAAAATGAGTCTTAAAGGGTCGGCGCGCCAAATCGAAAGCTGAGTGACCCCAGGCTCCAAATCGGAGGCTGAGCCACCCCGGCCTCCAAATTGGAGGCTGATCAACCCTGGCCTCCAAATCGGACCCAGCGTGGCCCCGCTCAAAAAATCGGACCCAGAGTGGCCCTGCCCACCAAATCGGACCCAGAGTGGCCCCACCCATCAAATCGGACGCAGAGTGGCCCCGCCCACCAAATTGGACCCGGAGGGGCTCCGCCCACAAAATCAGACCCTAAGGGGCCAGACCCACAAAATTGGACCTTGAGGGGCCCCGGCCACAAAATTGGACCCTGAGGGGCCCCGCGCACCAAATTGGACCCTGAGGGTCCCGCCCACAAAATCGGACCCTGAGGGGCCCCGCCCACAAAATCGGACCCTGAGGTGCCCTGGCCACAAAACTGGACCCTGAGGGATCCCGGCCACCAATTCAAGCCCTGAGGAGCCCCACTCACAAAATCGGACCCTGAGGGGCCCAAACCACAAAATCGGACCCTGAGGGGCCCCGCTCACCAAATCGGACCCTGAGGGGCCCCGCCCACCAAATCGGACCCTGAGGGTCCCCGCCTACCAAATCAGACCCTGAGAGGCCCCGCCCACCAAATAGGAGCCAGAGTGGCTCCGCCCACCAAATCGGACCCTGAAGTGCCCCGCCCACCAAATATGACCCAGAGTGGTCCCAACCACAAAATCAGACCCTGAGGTGCCCCGGCCACAAAATACTTAGCACACCTCTCATGGACGCTGGATTCGAAACAACACCTCAACGGAGTCTGTGCTTGTAGTGGTTCGGGCCGCATTAATTGCAGAAATCAACTTAATAATAATAATAAGAAGAATAAGTTAGCAGCGTTCGGATTACAATATAGTGGTTTTTTCAAACCACTATAACTAGATGTGTATTTCCTGAAGGAAGTACAGATAGTGGTTTGAAATGGTGCCCGTGCTGCCCCTTTAAGAGAGGCTTGCCTGCTGCCCCTGCAAGACTTACAACTCAGGATCCATTTTAACTGTGGGTGCCTCTCAGGGGCCACTTTGGCCTCAGGGTCCGATTTTGTGGCCGGGGCCCCTCAGGGTCCGATTTGGTGGGCGGGGCCCCTCAGGTTCTGATTTGGTGGGCGGGGCCCCTCAGGGTCCGATTTGATGGGCGGGGCCCCTCTGGGTCCGATTTGGTAGGCGGGGCCACTCTGGGTCCGATTTGATCGGCGGGGCCCTTCAGGGTTTGATTTGGTGGGCGGGGTCACTCTGGGTCCGATTTGGTGGGCGGGGCTTCTCAGGGTCTGATTTGGTGGGCGGGGCTCCTCAGGGTCCGATTTGGTGGACGGGGCCCTTCAGGGTCCGATTTGGTGGGCGGGGCCACTCGGAGTCTGATTTGGTGTGCGGGGCCCCTCAGGATCCGATTTGGTGGGCTGTGCTACTCTGGGTCTGATTTTTTGAGCGGGGCCACACTGGGTCCGATTTGGAGGCCAGGGTGGCTCAACCTCCGATTTGGAGGCCGGGGTGGTTCAGCCTCCGATTTGGAGGCCGGGGTGGCTCAGCCTCCGATTTGGAGGCCGGGGTGGCTCAGCCTCCGATTTGGAGGCCGGGGTCACTCAGCTTTCGATTTGGCGCACCGGCCCTTTAAGACTCATTTCGGTGCGCTGGCCCTTTAAGAATCACTGTGGCACGTCGGCCCTTTAAGAGCCAGGGTGGCTCACTGGGTTTCTAAATCCACTTTTTCGCACATTCTATCTCAGGGGCATGTGTCATGTGATGAAGCTAGATTTGCATTTGTGCTGTGGGTTTCACTTTAAGAGCTGATATTATGTGGCAGAATCTCTGTCCTTGGGATGTCATGTGACGTTCGTAGGCGTTGGCATAGTAACTGGGTCTGCCTGCACATATCAATGAGCTCAACTGCCATTTCAATCGCATCAGGGCACGTTTTGCCATTACCCATTGAAAAGCATTGGAGCCAGTGCATTCCAATGACGGGAAAAAAAATTTTCAAACGCAAATTGCGCAAAAACTACAAATCCGATCGACACGAAAAATACTTAGCACACCTCTCGTGGACGCTGGCTTCGAAACAACACCTCAACGGCGTCTGTGTGTGTAGCGGTTCGGGCTGTATTAATTGCGGAAATCAACTTAATAATAATAACTAGATGTGTATTTCCTGAAGGAAGTACAGATAGTGGTTTGAAATGGAACAGGCTGCCCCTTTAAGAGAGACTTGCCTGCTGCACCTGCAAGATTTTCAACTCAGGATCCATTTTAACTGTGGGTGCCTCTCAGGGGCCACTTTGGCCTCAGGGTCCGATTTTGTGGGTGGGGCCGTCGGGGCCCGATTTTGTGGGTGGGGCCCCTCAGGGTCCGATTTGGTAGGTGGGGCCCCTCAGGGTCCAATCTTGTGGCCGGGGCCCCTCAGGGTCCAATTTTGTGGGTGGGGCCCCTCAGGGTCCAATTTTGTGGCCGGGGCCCCTCAGAGTCCGATTTGGTGGGTGGGGCCCCTCAGGGTCCGATTTGGTGAGCGGGGCCCCTCAGGGTCCGATTTAGTGAGCGGGGCCCCTCAGGGTCTGATTTGGTGGGTGGGGCCCCTCAGAGTCCGATTTGGTAGGTGGGGCCCCTCCAGGTCCTATTTGGTGAGCGGGGCTACTCTAGGTCTGATTTGGTAGGCGGGCCACTCTGGGTCCGATTTGGTGGGCGGGGCCCCTCAGAGTTCAATTTGGTCAGCGGGGCCCCTCAGGGTCCGATTTTGTGGTTGGGGCATTTCAGAATCCGATTTAGTGGGCGGGGCCCCTCAGGGTCCAATTTGGTGGGCAGGGCCCCTCAGGGTCCGATTTTGTGGCTGGGTCCCCTCAGGGTCTGGATTTGTGGGTGGGGCCCCTCAGGGTCCGATTTTGTGGGTGGGGCCCCTCAGAGTCCGATTTTGTGGGTGGGGCCCCTCAGGATCTGATTTTGTGGCCGTGGTTCCTCAGGGTCCGATTTTGTGGCCGGGGCCCTGAGAGTCCAATTTTGTGGGTGGGGCCCCTCAGGGTCTGATTTTGTTGGTGGGGCCCCTCAGGATCCGATTTTGTGGTTGGGGCCCCTCAGGGTTCAATTTTGTAGGTGGGGTCCCTCAGGGTCCGATTTTGTGGCCAGGGCCCCTCAGGGTCCGATTTTGTGGCCGGGGCCCATCAGGGTCCGATTTTGTGGTTGGGGCCCCTCAGGGTCCGATTTTGTGGGTAGGGCCCCTCAGGGTCCGATTTTGTGAGTTGAGCCCCCTGGTCCATTTTGGTGGGCGGGGCCCCCTGGGTCTGATTTGGTGGGCGGGGCCCCTCTGGGTCCGATTTGGTGGGCGGGGCCCTTCATGGTCCGATTTGGTGGGCGGGGACCCTCTGGGTCCGATTTGGTGGGCGGGGCCCTTCAGGGTCCGATTTGGTGGGCGGGGTCAATCTGGGTCCGATTTGGTGGGCGGGGCTCCTCAGGTTCCGATTTGTTGGGCGGGGCCCCTCAGGGTCCGATTTGATGGGCGGGGCCACTTTGGGTCCGATTTGATGGGCGGGGCCCTTCAGGGTCCGATTTGGTGGGCGGGGTCACTCTGGGTCCGATTTGGTGGGCGGGGCTTCTCAGGGTCTGATTTGGAGGGTGGGGCTCCTCAGGGTCCGATTTGGTGGACGGGGCCCCTCAGGGTCTGATTTGGTGGTTCGGGCCCCTCAGGGTCTGATTTTGTGGCTGGGGCCCCTCAGAGTCCGATTTTGTGGCTGGGGCCCCTCAGGGTCTGATTTTGTGGGTGGGGCCCCTCAGGGTCTAATTTGGTGGGCGGGGCCCCTCGGTCTGATTTTGTGGGTTGGGCCCCTTAGGGTCCGATTTTGTGGCCGGGGCCCCTCAGGGTCCGATTTTGTGTCCGGGGCCCCTGAGGGTCCTATTTTGTGGGTGGGGCCCCTCAGGGTCCGATTTTGTGGGTGGGGCCACTCAGGATCCGATTTTGCAGCCGGAGCCTCTCAGGGTCCGATTTTGTGGTTGGGGCCCCTCAGGATCTGATTTTGTGGCCGGGGTCCCTCAGGGTCCGATTTTGTGGCCGGGGCCCCTGAGGGACCAATTTTGTGGGTGGGGCCACTCAGGATCCGATTTTGTGGTTGGGGCCCCTCAGGGTTCAATTTTGTAGGTGGGGTCCCTCAGGGTCCGATTTTGTGGCCGGGCCCGTCATGGTCTGATTTTTCGGCCGGGGCCCGTCAGGGTCCTATTTTGTGGTTGGGGCCCCTCAGGGTCCGATTTTGTGGGTAGGGCCCCTCAGGGTCCGATTTTGTGGGTAGGGCCCCTCAGGGTCCGATTTTGTGAGTGGGGCCATTCAGGGTCCGATGTTGTGGCCGGATCCCCTCAGGGTCCGATTTTGTGGGTGGGGCCCCTCAGGGTCCAATTTTGTGGTCGGGGCCCCTCAGGGTCCAATTTTGTGGGTGGGGCCCCTTAGGGTCCGATTTTGTGGGTTGGGCCCCTCAGGGTACAATTTGGTGGGCGGGGCCACTCTGGGTCTGATTTGGTGGGCGGGGCCACTCTGGGTCCAATTTGATGGGTGGGGCCACTCTGGGTCCGATTTGGTGAGCTGGGCCCCTCAGGGTCTGATTTGGTGGGCGGGATCTATCAGAGTCCGATTTGGTGGGCGGGGCCCCTCAGGGTCCGATTTGGTTGGCGGGGACCCTCGGGGTCCGATTTGGTGGGTGGGATCCCTCTGGGTTTGATTTGGTGGGCGGGATCCCTCGGGGTTCAATTTGGTCAGCGGTGACCCTCAGGGTCTGATTTTTTGGTTGGGGCCTTTCAGAATCCGATTTAGTGGGCGGGGCCCCTCAGGGTCCGATTTGGTGGGCAGGGCCCCTCAGGGTCTAATTTGGTGGGCGGGGCCCCTCAGGGTCCAATTTGGTGGGCGGGGCCCCTCAGGGTCCAATTTGGCGGGCGGGGCCACTCTGGGTCTGATTTGGTGGGCGGTGCCACTTTGGGTCCGATTTGGTGGATGGGGCCCTTCAGGGTCCAATTTGGTGGGCGGGGACACTGAGTCTGATTTTGTGGGTTGGGCCCCTCAGGGTCCGATTTTGTGGCCGGGGCCCCTCAGGGTCCGATTTTGTGTCCGGGGCCCCTCAGGGTCCGATTTTGTAGCCGGTGCCTCTCAGGGTCCGATTTTGCGGTTGGGGCCTCTCAGGGTCCGATTTTTGGGGCCGGGGCCCCTCAGGGTCCGATTTTGCGGGTGGATCCCCTCAGGGTCCGATTTTGCGGGTGGGGCCCCTCAGGGTCCGATTTTGCAGGTGGGGCCCCTCAGGGTCCGATTTTGCGGGCGGGGACCCTCAGGGTCCGATTTTGTGGCCGGGGCCCCTTAGGGTCCGATTTTGCGGGTGGGGCCCCTTAGGGTCCGATTTTTGGCCGGGACCCCTCAGGGACCGATTTTGAGGGTGGGGCCCCTCAGGGTCTAATTTGGTGGGCGGGGCCCCTCAGGGTCCGATTTTGTGGGTGGGGTCCCTCAGGGTCTGATTTTGTGGGTGGGGCCCCTCAGGGTCCGATTTTGTGACCGGGGCCCCTCTGGGTCTGATTTTGTGGTTGGGGCCCCTCAGGGTCCGATTTTGTGGCCGGGGTCTCTCAGGGTCCGATTTTGTGGCTGGGGTCCCTCAGGGTCTGGATTTGTGGGTGGGGCCCATCCGGGTCAGATTTTGTGGGTGGGGCCCCTCAGGGTCCGATTTTGAGGGTGGGGCTCCTCAGGGTCTAATTTGGTGGGCGGGGCCTCTCAGTGTCCGATTTTGTGGGTGGGGCACCTCAGGGTCTGATTTTGTGGGTGGGGCCCCTCAGGGTCCGATTTTGTGGCTGGGCCCCTCAGGGTCTGATTTTGTGGCTGGGGCCCATCAGGGTCCGATTTTGTGACTGGGGCCCCGCAGGGTCTGATTTTGTGGGTGGGGCCCCTCAGGGTCCGATTTTGTGGCTGGGGTCCCTCAGGGTCTGATTTTGTGGGTGAGGCCCCTCAGTGTCCAATTTTGTGGCCGGGGCCCCTTAGGGTCTGATTTTGTGACTGAGGCCCCTCTGGGTTCGATTTTGTGGCCGGGGTCTCTCAGGGTCCGATTTTGTGGGTGGGGCCCCTCAGCGACCGATTTTGAGGGTGGGGCCCCTCAGGGTCTAATTTGGTGGGTGGGGCCCCTCAGGGTCCGATTTTGTGGGTGGGGTCCCTCATGGTCTGATTTTGTGGGTGGGGCCCCTCAGGTTCTGATTTTGTGGTTGGGGCCCCTCAGGTTCTGATTTTGTGGCTGGGGTCCCTCAGGGTCTGATTTTGTGGGTGGGGCCCCTCAGGGTCCGATTTTGTGACTGGGGCCCCTCAGGGTCTGATTTTGTGGTTGGGGCCCCTCAGGGTCCGATTTTGTGGCCGGGGTCTCTCAGGGTCCGATTTTGTGGCCGGGTCCCCTCAGGGTCTAGATTTGTGGGTGGGGCCCCTCAGGGTCCGATTTTGTGGGTGGGGCCCCTCAGAGTCCGATTTTGTGACTGGGGCCCCTCAGGGTCTGATTTTGTGGCTGGGGCCCCTCAGGGTCTGATTTTAAGGGTGGGGCCCCTCAGGGTCTAATTTGGTGGGCGGGGCCCCTCAGGGTCTGATTTTGTGGGTGGGGCCCCTCAGGGTCCGATTTCGTGACCTGGGCCCCTTAGGGTCTGATTTTGTGACTGGGGCCCCTCTAGGTTCGATTTTGTGGCCGGGGTCTCTCAGGGTCCGATTTTGTGACTGGGGCCCCTCAGGGTCTGATTTTGTGGTTGGGGCCCCTCAGGGTCCGATTTTGTGGCCGGGGTCTCTCAGGGTCCGATTTTGTGGCCGGGTCCCCTCAGGGTCTAGATTTGTGGGTGGGGCCCCTCAGGGTCCGATTTTGTGGGTGGGGCCCCTCAGAGTCCGATTTTGTGACTGGGGCCCCTCAGGGTCTGATTTTGTGGCTGGGGCCCCTCAGGGTCTGATTTTAAGGGTGGGGCCCCTCAGGGTCTAATTTGGTGGGCGGGGCCCCTCAGGGTCTGATTTTGTGGGTGGGGCCCCTCAGGGTCCGATTTCGTGACCTGGGCCCCTTAGGGTCTGATTTTGTGACTGGGGCCCCTCTAGGTTCGATTTTGTGGCCGGGGTCTCTCAGGGTCCGATTTTGTGGTTGGGGCCCCTCAGGGTCTGATTTTGTGGCCGGGCCCACTCAGGGTCCGATTTTGTGGGTGGGGCCCCTTAGGGTCTGATTTTGTGGGTTGAGCCCCCTGGGTCCATTTTGGTGGGCGGTGCCCCTCATGGTCCGATTTAGTGGGCAGTGCCCCTCATGGTCTGATTTGGTGGGCGGGGCCCCTCATGGTCCAATTTGGTGGGCGGGGCCCCCTGGGACCGATTTGGTGGGCGGGGCCCCTCTGGGTCCGATTTGGTGGGCGGGGCCCTTCAGGGTCCGATTTGGTGGGCGGGGCACCTCTGGGTCCGATTTGGTGGGCGGGGCCCTTCAGGGTCTGATTTGGTGGGTGGGGTCAATCTGGGTCCGATTTGGTGGGCGGGGCCCCTCAGGTTCCGATTTGGTGGGCGGGGCCCCTCAGGTTCCGATTTGGTGGGCGGGGCCCCTCAGGGTCCGATTTGATGGGCGGGGCCCCTCTGGGTCCGATTTGGTAGGCGGAGCCACTCTGGGTCCGATTTGATCGGCGGGGCCCTTCAGGGTTCGATTTGGTGGGCGGGGTCACTCTGGGTCCGATTTGGTGGGCGGGGCTTCTCAGGGTCTGATTTGGTGGGCGGGGCTCATCAGGGTCCGATTTGGTGGACGGGGCCCTTCAGGGTCCGATTTGGTGGGCGGGGCCAATCAGAGTCTGATTTGGTGGGCGGGGCCCCTCAGGATCCGATTTGGTGGGCTGTGCTACTCTGGGTCTGTTTTTTTGAGCGGGGCCACACTGGGTCCGATTTGGAGGCCAGGGTGGCTCAACCTCCGATTTGGAGGCCGGGGTGGTTCAGCCTCCGATTTGGAGGCCGGGGTGGCTCAGCCTCCGATTTGGAGGCCGGGGTCACTCAGCTTTCGATTTGGCGCGCCGGCCCTTTAAGACTCATTTCGGTGCGCTTGCCCTTTAAGAATCACTGTGGCACGTCGGCCCTTTAAGAGCCAGGGTGGCTCACTGGGTTTCTAAATCCACTTTGTCGCACATTCTATCTCAGGGGCATGTGTCATGTGATGAAGCTAGATTTGCATTTGTGCTGTGGGTTTCACTTTAAGAGCTGATATTATGTGGCAGAATCTCTGTCCTTGGGATGTCATGTGACGTTCGTAGGCGTTGGCATAGTAACTGGGTCTGCCTGCGCATATCAATGAGCTCAACTGCCATTTCAATCGCCTCAGGGCACGTTTTGCCATTACCCATTGAAAAGCATTGGAGCCAGTGCATTCCAATGACGGGAAAAAAAATTTTCAAACGCAAATTGCGCAAAAACTACAAATCCGATCGACACGAAAAATACTTAGCACACCTCTCGTGGACGCTGGCTTCGAAACAACACCTCAACGGCGTCTGTGCGTGTAGCGGTTCGGGCTGTATTAATTGCGGAAATCAACTTAATAATAATAATAATAATAATAAGAAGAATAAGTTAGCAGCGTTCGGATTACAATATAGTGGTTTTTTCAAACCACTATAATAAGAAGAAGAATAAGTTAGCAGCGTTCGGATTACAATATAGCGGTTTTTTCAAACCACTATAATAAGAAGAAGAAGAATAGGTTAGCAGCGTTCGGATTACAATATAGTGGTTTTTTCAAGCCACTATAATAAGTTAGCAGCATTCGGATTACAATACAGTGGTTTTTTCAAACCACTATAATAAGATAGCAGCGTTCGGATTACAATATAGTGGTTTTTTCAAACCACTATAACTAGATGTGTATTTACTGAAGGAAGTACAGATAGTGGTTTGAAATGGTGCCCGGGCTGCCCCTTTAAGAGAGACTTGCCTGCTGCCCCTGCAAGACTTTCAACTCAGGATCTGTTTTAACTGTGGGTGCCTCTCAGGGGCCACTTTGGCCTCAGGGTCCGATTTTGTTGGTGGAGCCCGTCAGGGTCTGATTTTGTTGGTGGGGCCTTTCAGGGTCCGATTTGGTAGGTGGGGCCACTCAGGGTCCGATTTGGTGGCCGGGGCCCCTCAGGGTCCGATTTGGTGGGTGGGGCCCCTCAGGGTCCGATTCGGTGGATGGGGCCCCTCAGGGTCCAATTTTGTGGCCGGGGCTCCTCAGGGTCCGATTTTGTTGCCGGAACCCCTCAGGGTCCAATTTTGTGGCCGGGGCCCCTCAGGGTCCGATTTTGTGGGTGGGGCCCTCAGGGTCCGATTTGGTGGGTGGGGCCCTCAGGGTCCGATTTGGTGGGTGGGGCCCTTCAGGGTCCGATATGGTGGGTGGGGCCTCTCAGGGTCTGATTTGGTGGGCGGGGCTCCTCAGGGTCCAATTTGGTGGGTGTGGCCTCTCGGTCCGATTTAGTGGGCAGTGCCCCTCAGGGTCCGATTTGGTGGGCAGGGCCCTTTCATGGTCCGATTTGGTGGACGGGGTCACTCTGGGTCCGATTTGGTGGACGGAGCTCCTCAGGGTCCGATTTGGTGGGCAGGGCCCTCTGTGTCCGATTTGGTGGGCGGGGCCACTCTGAGTCTGATTTGGTGGGCGGGGCCCCTCAGTGTCCGATTTGGTGGGCTGTGCCACTCTGGGTCCGTTTTTGGTGGGCGGGGCCACTCTGTGTCCGATTTGGAGGCCAGGGTGGCTCAGCCTCCGATTTGGAGGCCGGGGTGGCTCAGCCTCCGATTTGGAGCCTGGGGTCACTCAGCTTTCGATTTGGCGCGTCGGCCCTTTAAGACTCATTTCGGTGCGCCGGCCCTTTAAGAATCACTTTGGCGCTTCGGCCCTTTAAGAGCCAGTTTGGCTCGCTGGGCTTCTAAATACACTTTGGCGCACATTCTCTTTCAGGGGCATGCGTCATGTGATGAAGCTAGATTTGCATTTGTGCTGTGGGTTTCGCTTTAAGAGCTGATGTTATGTGGCAGAAGCTCTGTCCTTGGGGCGTCATGTGACGTTCGTAGGCGTTGGCATAGTAACTGGGTCTGCCTGTGCATATCAATGAGCTCAACTGCCATTTCAATCGCCTCAGGGCATGTTTTGTCTATGGCAAAATTTCCCCATTCAAATGCATTGAGACAATTCATTCCAATGACGGGAAAAAAATTTTTCTAACGCAAATTGCGCAAAAACTACAAATGCGATCGACACAAAAAATACTTAGCACACCTCTCATGGACGCTGGCTTCGAAACGACACCTCAACGGAGTCTGTGCGTGTAGCGGTTCAGGCCGCATTAATTGCGGAAATCAACTGGAAAATAATAATAAGAAGAAGTTAGCAGCGTTCGGATTACAATATAGTGTTTTTTTCAAACCACTATAACTAGATGTGTATTTCCTTAAGGAAGTACAGATAGTGGTTTGAAATGGTTCCCGGGCTGCCCCTTTAAGAGAGACTTGCCTGCTGCCCCTGCAAGACTTTCAACTCAGGATCCGTTTTAAGTGTGGGTGCCTCTCAGGGGCCACTTTGGCCTCAGGGTCTGATTTGGTGGGTGGGGCCCCTCAGGATCCGATTTTGTGGGTGGGGCCCCTCAGGATCCGATTTTGTGGGTGGGGCCCCTTATGGTCCGATTTTGTGGGTGGGGCCCCTCAGTGTCTGATTTTGTGGCCGGGGCCCCTCGGTCCGATTTTGTGGCCGGGGCCCCTCAGGGTCCGATTTTGTGGCCGGGGCCCCTCAAGGTTTGATTTTGTGGCCGGGGCCCCTCAGGGTCCGATTTTGCGGGTGGGGCCCCTAAGGGTCCAATTTGCTGGTGGGGCCCCTCAGGGTCTGATTTTGCGGGTGGGGCCCCTCAGGGTCCAATTTTGTGGCCGGGGTCCCTCAGGGTCCGATTTTGTGGCCGGGGCCCCTCAGGGTCCGATTTTGTGGCCGGGGTCCCTCAGGGTCCGATTTTGTGGCCGGGGTCTCTCAGGGTCCGATTTTGTGGCTGGGGCCCCTCAGGGACTGATTTTGTGGCTGGGGCCCCTCAGGGTCTGATTTTGTGGGTGGGGCCCCTCAGGGTCCAATTTGCTGGTGGGACCTCTCAGGGTCCGATTTTGCGGGTGGGGCCCCTCAGGGTCCGATTTTGCGGGTGGGGCCCCTCAGGGTCCGATTTTGTGGCCGGGGTCCCTCAGGGTCCGATTTTGTGGCAGGGGCCCCTCTGGGTCCGATTTTGTGGGTGGGGCCCCTCTGGGTCCAATTTGGTGGGCGGGACCACTCTGGGTCCGATTTTGTGGTTGGGTCCCCTCAGGGTCCGATTTTGTGGTTGGGGCCCCTCAGGGTCCGATTTTGTGGCCGGGGCCTATCAGGGTCCAATTTTGTGACTGGGGCCCATTAGGGCCCGATTTTGTGGCCGCGGCCCCTCAGGGTCTGATTTTGTGGCAGGGTCCCCTCTGGGTCTGATTTGGTGGGCGGAGCCCCTCTGGGTCCAATTTGGTGGGCGGGACCACTCTGGGTCCAATTTGGTGGGCGGGACCACTCTGGGTCCGATTTGGTGGGCGGGGCCACTCTGGGTAAGATTTGGAGGCTGGGGTCGCTCAGCCTCCAATTTGGAGGCCGGGGTCGTTGAGCTTCCGATTTGGAGGCCGAGGTCAAAAAGCCTCTGATTTGGAGGCCGGGGTCGATGAGCTTCCGATTTGGAGGCCGTGGTCGATGAGCCTCCGATTTGGAGGCCGGGGTGGCTCAACCTCCGATTTGGAGGCCGGGGTGGCTCAGCCTCCGATTTGGAGGCTGGGGTGGCTCAGCCTCCGATTTGGAGGCCGGGGTGGATCAGCCTCCGATTTGGAGGCCGGGGTGGATCAGCCTCTTATTTGGAGGCCGGGGTGGATCAGCCTCTTATTTGGAGGCCGGGGTGGCTCAGCCTCCGATTTGAAGGCCTGGGTCGATCAGCCTCCGATTTGGAGGCCGGGGTGGATCAACCTCCGATTTGGAGGCCGGGGTGGCTCAGCCTTCGATTTGGAGGCCGGGGTGGATCAGCCTCCGATTTGGAGGCCGGGGTGGCTCAGCCTCCGATTTGGAGGCCGGGGTGGCTCAGCCTCCGATTTGGAGGCCGGGGTGGATCAGCCTCCGATTTGGAGGCCGGGGTGGCTCAGCCTCCGATTTGGAGGCCGGGGTCGATCAGCCTCCGATTTGCAGGCCGGGGTGGCTCAGCCTCCTATTTGGAGGCTGGGGTGGCTCAGCCTCTGATTTGGAGGCCTGGGTCGATCAGCCTCCGATTTGGAGGCCGGGGTGGATCAGGCTCCGATTTGGAGGCCGGGGTGGATCAGGCTCTGATTTGGAGGCCGGGGTGGATCAGGCTTCGATTTGGAGGCCGGGGTGGCTCATTGTCCGATTTGGAGGCCGGGGTGGCTCAGTCTCCGATTTGGAGGCCGGGGTGGCTCAGTCTCCGATTTGGTGTGTCGGCCCTTTAAGACTCATTTGGGTGCGCTGGCCCTTTAACAATCACTTTGGCGCGTTGGCCCTTTAAGAGCTAGTTTGGCTGACTGGGCTTCTTTTAAATCCACTTGGCGCACACATTCTCTCTCAGGGGCATGTGTCATGTGATGAAGCTAGATTTGCATTTGTGCTGTGGGTTTCGCTTTAAGAGCTGATATTATGTGGCAGAGGCTCTGTGCTGGGGTTCAAGTGAAGTTCGTAGGCGTTGGCATAGTAACTGGGTCTGCCTGCGCATATCAATGAGCTCAACTGCCATTTCAATCGCCTCAGGGCACGTTTTGCCATTACCCATTGAAAAGCATTGGAGACAGTGCATTCCAATGACGGGGAAAAAATTTTTCAAATGCAAATTGCGCAAAAACTACAAATCCGATCGACACGAAAAATACTTAGCACACCTCTCATTGACGCTGGCTTCGAAACGACAACTCAACGGAGTCTGTGCGTGTAGCGGTTCGGGCCGTATTAATTGCGGAAATCAACTTAATAATAATAATAATAATAATAACTAGATGTGTATTTCCTGAAGGAAGTACAGATAGTGGTTTGAAATGGTGCCCGGGCTGCCCCTTTAAGAGAGACTTGCCTGCTGCCCCTGCAAGACTTTCAACTCAGGATACGATTTAACTGTGGGTGCCTCTCAGGGGCCACTTTGGCCTCATGGTCTGATTTTGTGGGTGGGGCCCCTCAGGGTCCGATTTTGTGGCCGGGGCCACTCAGGGTCCGATTTGGTGGCCGGGGCCCCTCAGGGTCCGATTTGGTGGCCGGGGCCCCTCAGGGTCTGATTTAGTGGGTGGGGCCCCTCAAGGTCCGATTTTGTGGCTGGGGCCCCTCAGGGTCCGATTTTGTGGCCGGGGCCAATCAGGATCCGATTTTTGTGGCCGGACCCCCTCAGGGTCCAATTTTGCAGGTGGGGCCCCTCAGGGTCCGATTTTGTGGGTGGGACCTCTCAGGGTCCGATTTGGTGGGCGGGGCCCCTCAGGGTCCAATTTGGTGGGCAGGGCCCCTCAGGGTCCGATTTTGTGGGTTGGGCCCCTCAGGGTCCGATTTTGTGGCCGTGGCCCCTCAGGGTCCGATTTTGTGACAGGGGCCCCTCAGGGTCCGATTTTGTGGTTGGGTCCCCTCAGGGTCCGATTTTGTGGTCGGGGCCCCTCAGGGTCCGATTTTGTGGCCGCGGCCCCTCAGGGTCTGATTTTGTGGCCGCGGCCCCTCAGGGTCTGATTTTGTGGCAGGGGCCACTCTGGGTCCGATTTTGTGGGTGGGGCCCCTCTGGGTCCAATTTGGTGGGCGGGACCACTCTGGGTCCGATTTTGTGGTTGGGTCCCCTCAGGGTCCGATTTTGTGGTTGGGGCCCCTCAGGGTCCGATTTTGTGGCCGGGGCCTATCAGGGTCCAATTTTGTGACTGGGGCTCATTAGGGTCCGATTTTGTGGTCGCGGCCCCTCAGGGTCTGATTTTGTGGCAGGGTCCCCTCTGGGTCTGATTTGGTGGGCGGAGCCCCTCTGGGTCCAATTTGGTGGGCGGGACCACTCTGGGTCCAATTTGGTGGGCGTGACCACTCTGGGTCCGATTTGGTGGGCGGGGCCACTCTGGGTAAGATTTGGAGGCTGGGGTCGCTCAGCCTCCAATTTGGAGGCCGGGGTCGTTGAGCTTCCGATTTGGAGGCCGAGGTCAAAAAGCCTCTGATTTGGAGGCCGGGGTCGATGAGCTTCCGATTTGGAGGCCGTGGTCGATGAGCCTCCGATTTGGAGGCCGGGGTGGCTCAGCCTCCGATTTGGAGGCCGGGGTGGCTCAGCCTCCGATTTGGAGGCCGGGGTGGCTCAGCCTCCGATTTGGAGGCCGGGGTGGCTCAGCCTCCGATTTGGAGGCCGGGGTGGATCAGCCTCCGATTTGGAGGCCGGGGTGGATCAGCCTCTTATTTGGAGGCCGGGGTGGATCAGCCTCTTATTTGGAGGCCGGGGTGGATCAGCCTCTTATTTGGAGGCCGGGGTGGATCAGCCTCTTATTTGGAGGCCGGGGTGGCTCAGCCTCCGATTTGAAGGCCTGGGTCGATCAGCCTCCGATTTGGAGGCCGGGGTGGATCAACCTCCGATTTGGAGGCCGGGGTGGCTCAGCCTTCGATTTGGAGGCCGGAGTGGCTCAGCCTCCGATTTGGAGGCCGGGGTGGCTCAGCCTCCGATTTGGAGGCCGGGGTGGATCAGCCTCCGATTTGGAGGCCGGGGTGGATCAGCCTCCGATTTGGAGGCCGGGGTGGATCAGCCTCCGATTTGGAGGCCGGGGTGGCTCAGCCTCCGATTTGGAGGCCGGGGTGGCTCAGCCTCCGATTTGGAGGCCGGGGTGGCTCAGCCTCCGATTTGGAGGCCGGGGTGGATCAGCCTCCGATTTGGAGGCCGGGGTGGATCAGCCTCTTATTTGGAGGCCGGGGTGGATCAGCCTCTTATTTGGAGGCCGGGGTGGATCAGCCTCTTATTTGGAGGCCGGGGTGGCTCAGCCTCCGATTTGAAGGCCTGGGTCGATCAGCCTCCGATTTGGAGGCCGGGGTGGATCAACCTCCGATTTGGAGGCCGGGGTGGCTCAGCCTTCGATTTGGAGGCCGGGGTGGCTCAGCCTCCGATTTGGAGGCCGGGGTGGCTCAGCCTCCGATTTGGAGGCCGGGGTGGATCAGCCTCCGATTTGGAGGCCGGGGTGGATCAGCCTCCGATTTGGAGGCCGGGGTGGATCAGCCTCCGATTTGGAGGCCGGGGTGGCTCAGCCTCCGATTTGGAGGCCGGGGTGGCTCAGCCTCCGATTTGGAGGCCGGGGTGGATCAGCCTCTGATTTGGAGGCCGGGGTGGCTCAGCCTCCGATTTGGAGGCCGGGGTCGATCAGCCTCCGATTTGGAGGCCGGGGTGGCTCAGCCTTCTATTTGGAGGCTGGGGTGGCTCAGCCTCTGATTTGGAGGCCTGGGTCGATCAGCCTCCGATTTGGAGGCCGGGGTGGATCAGGCTCCGATTTGGAGGCCGGGGTGGATCAGGCTCCGATTTGGAGGCCGGGGTGGCTCATTGTCCGATTTGGAGGCCGGGGTGGCTCATTGTCCGATTTGGAGGCCGGGGTGGCTCAGTCTCCGATTTGGAGGCCGGGGTGGCTCAGTCTCCGATTTGGTGTGTCGGCCCTTTAAGACTCATTTGGGTGCGCTGGCCCTTTAACAATCACTTTGGCGCGTTGGCCCTTTAAGAGCTAGTTTGGCTGACTGGGCTTCTTTTAAATCCACTTGGCGCACACATTCTCTCTCAGGGGCATGTGTCATGTGATGAAGCTAGATTTGCATTTGTGCTGTGGGTTTCGCTTTAAGAGCTGATATTATGTGGCAGAGGCTCTGTGCTGGGGTTCAAGTGAAGTTCGTAGGCGTTGGCATAGTAACTGGGTCTGCCTGCGCATATCAATGAGCTCAACTGCCATTTCAATCGCCTCAGGGCACGTTTTGCCATTACCCATTGAAAAGCATTGGAGACAGTGCATTCCAATGACGGGAAAAAAATTTTTCAAATGCAAATTGCGCAAAAACTACAAATCCGATCGACACGAAAAATACTTAGCACACCTCTCATGGACGCTGGCTTCGAAACAACACCTCAACGGAGTCTGTGCGTGTAGCGGTTCGGGCCGCATTAATTGCGGAAATCAACTTAATAATAATAATAAGAAGAACTAGATGTGTATTTCCTGAAGGAAGTACAGATAGTGGTTTGAAATGGTGCCCGGGCTGACTCTTTAAGAGAGACTTGCCTGCTGCCCCTGCAAGACTTTCAATTCAGGATCCGTTTTAACTGTGGGTGTCTCTCAGGGGCCACTTTGGCCTCAGGGTCCGATTTTGTGGGTGGGGTCCCTCAGGGCCCAATTTTGTGGGTGGGGCCTCTCAGGGTACGATTTTTTGGCCGGGGCCCCTCAGGGTCTGATTTAGTGGGTGGGGCCCCCCAGGGTCCAATTTGGTGGCCGGGGCCCCTCAGGGTCTGATTTGGTGGGTGGGGCTCCTCAGGGTCCGTTTTGGTGGACGGGGCCCCTCAGGGTCCAATATTGTGGGAGGGGCCCCTCAGGGTACGATTTTGTGGCTGGGGCCCCTCAGGGTCCGTTTTGGTGGGCGGGGCCCCTCAGGGTCCAATATTGTGGCTGGGGCCCCTCAGAGTCCGATTTTGTGGCTGGGGCCCCTCAGGGTCTGATTTTGTGGCTGGGGCCCCTCAGGGTCTGATTTTGTGGCTGGGGCCCCTCAGGGTCCGATTTGGTGGGTGGGGCACCTCAGGGTCCGATTTGGTGGGTGGGACCCCTCAGGGTCCGATTTGGTGAGCAGGGCCCCTCAGGGACCGATTTGGTGGGCGGGGCCCCTCAGGGACCGATTTTGTGGGTGGGGCCCATAAGGGTCCGATTTTGTGGGTGGGGCCCCTCAGGGTCTGATTTTTTGATTGGGGCCCCTCAGGGTCCGATTTTATGGGTGGGGCCCCTCAGGGTCCGATTTTGTGGGTGGGGCCCCTCAGGATCCGATTTTGTGGTTGGGGCCCATCAGGGTTCAATTTTGTAGGTGGGGTCCCTCAGGGTCCGATTTTGTGGCCGGGGCCCCTCAGGGTCCGATTTTGAGGCCGGTGCCCGTCAGGGTCCGATTTTGTGGCGGGGGCCCGTTAGGGTCCGATTTTGTGGTTGGGGCCCCTCAGGGTCCGAATTTGTGGGTAGGGCCCCTCAGGGTCCGATTTTGTGAGTGGGGCCACTCAGGGTCCGATGTTGAGGCCGGATCACCTCAGGGTCCGATTTTGTGGGTGGGGCCCTTCAGGGTCCAATTTTGTGGCCGGGCCCCTCAGGGTCCAATTTTGTGGGTGGGGCCCCTTAGGGTCCGATTTGTGGGTGGGGTCCCTCAGGGTACAATTTGGTGGGCGGGGCCACTCTGGGTCTGATTTGGTGGGCGGGGCCACTCTGGGTCCGATTTGGTGGGTGGGGCCACTCTGGGTCCGATTTGGTGAGCTGGGCCCCTCAGGGTCTGATTTGGTGGGCGGGATCTATCAGAGTCCGATTTGGTGGGCGGGGCCCCTCAGGGTCCAATTTGGTGGGTGGGATCCCTCGGGGTCCGATTTGGTGGGCGGGGCCCCTCTGGGTCCGATTTGGTGGGCGGGGCCCTTCAGGGTCCGATTTGGTGGGCAGGGCACCTCTGGGTCTGATTTGGTGGGCGGGGCCCTTCAGTGTCCGATTTGGTGGGCGGGGTCAATCTGGGTCCGATTTGGTGGGCGGGGCTCCTCGGGGTCCGATTTGGTGGGAGGGGCCCCTCAGGGTCCGATTTGATGGGCGGGGCCCTTCAGGGTCCGATTTGGTGGGCAGGGTCACTCTGGGACCGATTTGGTGGGCGGGGCTTCTCTGGGTCTGATTTGGTGGGCGGGGCTCCTCAGGGTCCGATTTGGTGGACGAGGCCCTTCAGGGTCCGATTTGGTGGGCGGGGCCACTCGGAGTCTGATTTGGTGTGCGGGGCCCCTCAGGATCCGATTTGGTGGGCTGTGCTACTCTGGGTCTGATTTTTTGAGCGGGGCCACACTGGGTCCGATTTGGAGGCCAGGGTGGCTTAGCCTCCGATTTGGAGGCCGGGGTGGTTCAGCCTCCGATTTGGAGGCCGGGGTCACTCAGCTTTCGATTTGCCGCGCCGGCCCTTTAAGACTCATTTCACTGCGCTGGCCCTTTAAGAATCACTGTGGCACGTCGGCCCTTTAAGAGCCAGGGTGGCTCACTGGGCTTCTAAATCCACTTTGTTGCACATTCTATCTCAGGGGCATGTGTCATGTGATGAAGCTAGATTTGCATTTGTGCTGTGGTTTTCACTTTAAGAGCTGATATTATGTGGCAGAAGCTCTGTCCTTGGGATGTCATGTGACGTTCGTAGGCGTTGGCATAGTAACTGGTTCTGCCTGCGCATATCAATGAGCTCAACTGCCATTTCAATCGCCTCAGGGCACGTTTTGCCATTACCCATTGAAAAGCATTGGAGACAGTGCATTCCAATGACGGAAAAAAAAAAATTTCAAATGCAAATTGCGCAAAAACTACAAATCCGATCGACACAAAAAATACTTAGCACACCTCTCGTGGACGCTGGCTTCGAAACGACACCTCAACGGCTTCTGTGCGTGTAGCGGTTCGGGCTGTATTAATTGCGCAAATCAACTTAATAATAATAAGAAGAATAAGTTAGCAGCGTTCGGATTACAATATAGTGGTTTTTTCAAACCACTATAATAATAATAAGAAGAAGTTAGCAGCGTTCGGATTACAATATAGTGGTTTTTTCAAACCACTATAATTACAATATACTAGATGTGTATTTCCTGAAGGAAGTACAGATAGTGGTTTGAAATGGTGCCCGGGCTGCCCCTTTAAGAGCGACTTGCCTGCTGCCTCTGCAAGATTTCAGCTCAGGATCCGTTTTAACTGTGAGTGCCTCTCAGGGGCCACTTTGGCCTCAGGGTCTGATTTGGTGGGTGGGGTGCCTTAGGATCTGATTCCTTGGCCTGGGCTCCTCAGGGCTTGAATTGTTGGCGGGGATCCCTCAGGCTCCGATTTTGTGGGTGGGGCCCCTCAGGGTTCGGAGAGGCCCCACCCACAAAAATCGGTTTTGTGGGTGGGGCCCCTCAGGGTCCGATATTGTGGCCAGATCCCCTCAGGGTCCAATTTTGTGGCCAGGGCCCCTCAGGGTCCAATTTTGTGGGTGGGGCCACTCTGGATCCGATTTTGTGGGTGGGGCCACTCTGGATCCAATTTGGTTGGTGGTGCCACTCTGGGTCCGTTTTGTTGGGCGGGGCCCCTTAGGGTATGATTTGGTGGGCGGGACCACTCTGGGTCCAATTTGGTGGGCGGGACCACTCTGGGTCCAATTTGGTGGGCGGGACCTCTCAGGGTCCGATTTGGTGGGCGGGGCCACTCTGGGTCCGATTTATTGTGCGGGGCCCCACGGGGTCCAATTTGGTGGGCGGGGCCCCTCAGGGTCCGGTTTGGTGGGCAGGGCCTCTCTGGGTTTGATTTGGTGGGTGGGGTCACTCTAGGTAAGATTTGGAGGCTGGGGTCGCTCAGCCTCCGATTTGGAGGCTGGGGTCGATGAGCTTCCAATTTGGAGGCTGAGGTCAAAGAGCCTCCGATTTGGAGGCCGGGGTCGATGAGCTTCCGATTTGGAGGCCGGGGTCGTCGAGCCTCCGATTTGGAGGCCGGGGTCGTCGAGCCTCCGATTTGGAGGCCGGGGTCGTCGAGCCTCCGATTTGGAGGCCGGGGTCGTCGAGCCTCCGATTTGGAGGCCCGGGTCGTCGAGCCTCCGATTTGGAGGCCGGGGTCGTTGAGCCTCCGATTTGGACCCCAGGGTCGATCAGCTTCCGATCTGGAGGACGGTTTGGCTCAGCCTCCGATTTGGAGACCGGAGTGACTCAGCCTCCGATTTGGAGGCCGGGGTGGCTCAGCCTCCGATTTGGAGGCCGAGGGGCTCAGCCTCCGATTTGGAGGCAGGGGTGGCTCAGCCTCCGATTTGGAGGCCGGAGTGACTCAGCCTCCAATTTGGAGGCCGGGGTCGCTCAGCCTCCGATTTGGACCCCAGGGTCGATCAGCTTCCGATCTGGAGGACGGTTTGGCTCAGCCTCCGATTTGGAGACCGGAGTGACTCAGCCTCCGATTTGGAGGCCGGGGTGGCTCAGCCTCCGATTTGGAGGCCGAGGGGCTCAGCCTCCGATTTGGAGGCAGGGGTGGCTCAGCCTCCGATTTGGAGGCCGGGGTCGATAAGCCTCCGATTTGGAGGCCGGGGTCGATCAGCCTCCGATTTGGAGGCTGGGGTGGCTCAGCCTCCAATTTTGAGCCTGGGGTCACTCAGCTTTCGATTTGGTGTGTCGGCCCTTTAAGACTCATTTCGGTGCGCCGGCCCTTTAACAATCACTTTGGCTCGTCGGCCCTTTAAGAGCTAGTTTGGCTCACTGGGCTTCTTCTATATCAACTTTGGCGGACATTCTCTCTCAGGGGCATGTGTCATGTGATGAAGCTAGATTTGCATTTGTGCTGTGGGTTTCGCTTTAAGAGCTGATATTATATGGCAGAAGCTCTGTCCTTGGGGCGTCATGTGACATTCGTAGGCATTGGCATAGTAACTGGGTCTGCCTGCGCATATCAATGAGCTTAACTGCCATTTCAATCGCCTCAGGGCATGTTTTGTCATTATAGTGGTTTGAAAAAACCACTATATTGTAATCTGAACGCTGCTAACTTATTCTTCTTATTTTCCAGTTGATTTCCGCAATTAATGCGCCCCGAACTGCTACACGCACAGACGCCGTTGAGGTGTCATTTCGAAGCCAGCGTCCACGAGTGGTGTGCTAAGTATTTTTCGTGTCGATCGTATTTGTAGTTTTTGCGCAATTTGCGTTTGAA
Source organism: Dendrobates tinctorius (assembly GCF_039654945.1). Classification (NCBI taxonomy): domain Eukaryota; kingdom Metazoa; phylum Chordata; class Amphibia; order Anura; family Dendrobatidae; genus Dendrobates; species Dendrobates tinctorius. The sequence continues at coordinate 19,125,207 of NW_027361713.1, forward strand.
AATTTTTTTTCCCGTCATTGGAATGCACTGTCTCCAATGCTTTTCAATGGGAAATGACAAAACATGCCCTGAGGCGATTGAAAAGCCAGTTAAGCTCATTGATATGCGCAGGCAGACCCAGTTACTATGCCAACGCCTATGAATGTCACATGACGCCCCAAGGACAGAGTTTCTGCCACATAATATCAGCTCTTAAAGCGAAACCCACAGCACAAATGCAAATCTAGCTTCATCACATGACACATGCCCCTGAGAGAGAATGTCCGCCAAAGTTGATTTAGAAGAAGCCCAGTGAGCCAAACTAGCTCTTAAAGGGCCGACGCGCCAAAGTGATTGTTAAATGGCCGGTGCACCGAAATGAGTCTTAAAGGGCCGACACACCAAATCGAAAGCTGAGTGACCCCAGGCTCCAAATCGGAGGCTGAGCCACCCCAGCCTCCAAATCGGAGGCTTATCGACCCGGGCCTCCAAATCGGAGGCTGATCGACCCCGGCCTCCAAATCGGAGGCTGAGCCACCCCGGCCTCCAAATCGGGGGCTGAGCGACCCCGGCCTCCAAATCGGAGGCTGAGTCACTCCGGCCTCCAAATCGGAAGCTGAGCCAAACCGTCCTCCAGATCGGAAGCTGATCGACCCTGGGGTCCAAATCGGAGGCTCAACGACCTCGGCCTCCAAATCGGAGGCTCGACGACCCCGGCCTCCAAATCGGAAGCTCATCGACCCCGGCCTCCAAATCGGAGGCTCTTTGACCTCGGCCTCCAAATCGGAAGCTCATCGACCCCGGCCTCCAAATCTTAACCAGAGTGACCCCACCCACCAAATCAAACCCAGAGAGGCCCTGCCCACCAAACCGGACCCTGAGGGGCCCTGCCCACCAAATTGGACCCCGTGGGGCCCCGCCCAATAAATCGGACCCAGAGTGGCCCTGCCCACCAAATCGGACCCTGAGAGGTCCCGCCCACCAAATTGGACCCAGAGTGGTCCCACCCACCAAATCATACCCTAAGGGGCCCCGCCCAACAAAACGGACCCAGAGTGGCACCACCAACCAAATCGGATCCAGAGTGGCCCCACCCACAAAATTGGACCCTGAGGGGCCCTGGCCACAAAATTAAGAAGAGAAGAAAAAGAACCACTGCAATTAGCGCACACTGAACCAGTACAAAAACAATATTTTATTGATGCAGCAATACAATTAAAAACATAATAAAAACATATGAAGCATCCCACAATATATAACAGTGAAGTATGGCATATCACAATTATAGATTATGCGGTAGTAACCTGTATATCAACCATGTGGTCCAACCTCACTGTACTTAATCACAACAACCACCCCATAAACCTGCTCATGGAGACCAAGGGCACTAATATTGCACAATCACTGCATGAAATAATTCCATGCATGTGTCCCTAAATATTCACTGGTTAGGGCACACAGGCCATAATGAGCCAAACAGCAATATGGCCAATGCCCGCAATCCAATATTCAATTGTACCACACAAAAATTGCTCCAGAGCAACCAATAATAAGGTCGCAGTGAAAATACAGCTATAACCAAGTGGGTGCTACACCCAGGATCATACCCCACGCGTATCGCCGCAACCCATGCGGCTTCATCAGGGAAGGACACTGATCATGATCCAACAGCCTTATATACCTTACTGAGACACAAATGACCCGCACATGCACCACAGGTGAACCGCTCCCATCCAGAAGTTCCAATCACTACAAAAAGACCGGCGTCCCGGTCACTGAAGGAACATGGCCGCCGCGCATGCGCAATGAGTTGTGTGAGGAGTGTTGATAAAGCAGGGGAAAAAAAAAGAAAAAAATCAATAATTTTTTTTCCTTTCTTTTTTTTTTTTTCTTTTTCCCCTTTCCCCCTCTCTTCCCCTCCTTCCCTCTCCCCTCTTCTCCCCCTCTCCTTTCCGCACCTGCATCCAGTGAGACGCATGGAGTTCTCCCCTGGAATGCAAGCCTCACGCCCTCACATGCTGGCCAAAGAAGTCAATCAAGGTCAGCACCGAGCGGTAACCCACATCTGGGCACGAGGCTGCAGCTCCAACGACACACAGTGCTCACAAGAGCATGAAACATGAAGAACAGACACAACAATGAGACAGACAGAAACACATAGGGAGGGGGTCACAACATGAAAAGGAGCCATAAGCTAATAGGGTTAATGTGAAGCATGAACACCAGTACATGTCATGAAAGACATTAAAATCAAACAATGGCTACCTATCCCCAGGTCCAACCCAATGGTCCCCATGAGCTCAAACCTAGGGATCCACCATATTATTCCAAGGTCAAAATATACAATAGAACTAGATAGAAAATCCATAAAGGGATTAATGTCCCAAGCAATATATAAGGTAAAACCTCACAGCCAAAAATGATAATAATATGATGATACAACCCCCCTCACATCAGACTCCTACTATACAGAAAACAGAAGATAATAATAAGGAATATCTCCAAGAGACTACAGAGACATCGTGTAAACCTATCAATTAGAACCATATGAATCAATACAGTACAACTTTATTCAGATTTTAGTTACATATAAGAGAACAAAGACCTAACACAATATATCCAGACTGAGATTCCAATGAGGTAAGGGGTAGCCATCTTCCCCATGAGAAGTGATGTCCAATAGGATAACTGCATAAGGGGAGAGAAGAGAAATCATAAATATTCATCCCAGAAATCCAGAAAATAGGAGCTTCTCATTTAGACCCCTTGGGCTCAGTGAGTCCAAATTAAAAATCCATCTGGACTCTGTTTGTAATAATAGCTTCCTGGGTGAACCCCCCTATTGGATAATGATATTTTCTCCAATGCGACCACCTTAGTACCAGCAATCTTACCAGCATGGTGGTTCAAGAAATGGGCTGCCACAGATGTCAACACCTTGTCCTTGGTTTGATCAATACGTGCCAGGTTGATTGTTGAGAAATGCTTCTGGATCCTCCAGCGTAATTCCTGAGAAGTTTGACCAACGTAAACCTGATGACATGGACAGATTAATGCATAAACCACACAAGTAGTTTTGCAGTTCATAAATGACCTTAACCTATGTCTAGTGCCGTCTCTTGGGTTCACAAAATAATCCCTGATGGAATGCATATGGGGGCATATGGTACAATTGCCACATGCAAATGAGCCCCTAAGAATTATTCCCCTTTCCAACCCAATTACTGGTCTCATATAGTGACTTTTTGTTAAAATGTCCTTAAAATTTGGAGCCCTCCTTGCTGTTATACAGGGCCGTTCCGGCACCAGAGCAGACGTCTGCAAGTCCGTCGTAAGTATACCCCAATGTTTCCCAAGCACTTCTCTCACCTGTGACCACTGACTATTATATTGCGTAATGAAACGGGGCATCATACTCCGAATCTTGTCACGTGTAACCAGGAGAGAGTCCTGCGTAGTACCATTCGCTCGCTGATAAGCTCGTGAAATGCTACCCCGAGGATAGTTTCTCTTCCTGAAGCGCTTCGCTAATTGTGCAGCCTCCTCACGAAACACTACCTCCGATGTGCAATTTCTTTGTACTCTCAAAAATTGCCCTATGGGCACCCCATTTCTCGTATGGGCTGGATGAAAACTTGTATAGTCCAAGAGACTGTTTGTAGCAGTAGGTTTTCTAAACAGTCTTGTAGAGATGCCCCCATTGATATTAGAGACCGTAAGATCCAAGAAGTTAACTGAAACAGAGGACACAGTATAGGTGAGCACAATGTTGTATGGATTAGAATTCAATAATCCCATATAGATATCACATTCCTCTACCGTACCAGTCCAAATTAAAAAAATATCGTCGATAAAGCGCGACCAAAGTCGCACTTTATCTCTGAACATTTGTGTCACATATACCCGAGTGGCCTCCCACCATCCGAGAAACAAATTAGCCAAAACCGGGGCACATCTGGCCCCCATAGCCACACCGGAGGTCTGGAGAAAATAAGACCTGTCAAAAAGGAAGAAATTATGCTTCATCACAAAACCTAACAGATCCACAATGAATGAATCGTGCATTCTATCCGATTGAACTATCTGATCAAAAAAATACAGTACTGCAGTGATGCCATCAGAATGGTCAATATTAGAGTAGAGCGATTCTACATCGCAGGTGACCAACAAGGCCCCAGAGGGCAGAGTAACATCATGATGTTTCCTAATAAAATGAGAGGTATCCTGTATATAGGATGGTAACGTCTTCACCATCAGTTGAAGGAAATAGTCCACATAGATAGAGGCCTTTTCGCATAAGCTGCCTATACTGGCAACTATAGGTAGGCCCGGAGGCCTAACAAGATCCTTATGGACCTTCGGCAACATGTAAAAGGTAGGAGTAATTGGATGTTCAAGCCACAAAAATTCCATCTCCTTCTTGTTAATAATACCCAACTCAAAGGCCCTATCTAGTAGTCTCTTGAATTTAATAGAGAAGGGTCCAGTAGGATCTGACGGTAATCTTTTGTAGAATCGAACATTATCCAATTGGCGGTGCGCCTCTTCCTGATATAATTCATGCGGCCACAACACCACATTTCCACCTTTATCAGCCTCCTTAATCAAAAACAATTTATTAGATTTTAAATTATCCACAGCCAGTCTTTCCCCAGCATGTAGATTATCCACGTAACATGATCCAGCAGGAATGGCCAAAAAATCTTTTTTGACCAACTCAAAAAAAACCCTAACAGCTGGAACCAAGGAAAGAGGCGGAGCTACCATTGATTTATTTTTGTAAGGAAATCGATTTTTACCATGTGTCGTATCCTCCTGTAAAAGATCCAATAGATCCTGCAACACCTGACGATCCGTTTGATCCAAACCATCCACCATCCGTGGCTTGTTGTGTAAAACCTGAAGAATTAATTGTCTGCAAAAAATATAAAGGTCCTTAACCAAAGTGAACTTATCCATACCTATAACAGGCGAAAAAGTCAAAACCCTCTGTAACACAGAAATTTCCAAAGGTGAAAGGTTATTTTGAGATAAGTTAATGATTTGAAGCATATTCTCCTGTACCTGTATCTCCGTAGTCCCATCCTCCACGACAACCTCCTCGTCTACTTGCGAAAATTCCTGTACTGATTGTACTGCGGGGGCCTGCGTCCCCTGAAGCGGGTGTTTCTTGTGAACATCCTCCCGCCTGCGACGGCCCCTTCTTGTCCGATTTCGGCCTCGCTCTCGGCTGAAGATAAAAAATCACTACCCGATGTATAATCAGGTTTACGGGCCAACTCCACAGTTCTTTCTGGAGCCCTATCCATAGGGGCCTTACGTCTAATATTCCCTTTGTGTTTCCATTGGAATACCTGCTTCTCCTCAAAATCTCTACGATCTCTGTGAAATTTGGATTTTTTCTTATGGGTAATATCCCTATCATATCTGTCCAAAGTCTCTTTTAGCCTGGTTTTAAAAGGCAATACTTGGGTCACTTCATCAAAAGCACTCAGTTTAGTATCTAATTCTTTAATCTGTTTTTTAACCGAGACCAATAGCTCCCTATCATGTTCCAACAACATATTCATAATAATACCTGAGCATCGTAAAAGTCCCTGCTCCCATGTGGCACGAAAGTCCAAGGAGGGTTCCCATGCAGGATATATAGAAACCCTAAGGCCTCTTGGCACAATGTTGGATTTAATATATTCCTCCAAGGACCGAATGTTCCACCACAACCTGATGCCTAATTTATGTGCTGCTATCAACTCTGCAGTCACACTAGCAAATTCTGAACTAGGCATATAACTATTAGAAGTGGAAAAAATATCTGAGGACTGCGCCCTCCATGCTGCCTCTCTCGTATCCCAATCCATCCGGGAAGAACCACAGTAAGGAAGGCTGAAATAAAACAACAATAAATTAAAAAATATATAATACACTTGCACAATGCATCAACCAAATAATAATTATATTAATGGTAAACGCCTAGAGCATACAATAATGTTCCAGGCCAATAATAAGGCACATACACTACCCATCAAGTGTGTGCAGCCCACAAGAAAGGCCGGCAAAGAACCGACCAAAACCAATTATATATAACAAAATGGGGCGCACTGTACCAATCACAAATATATAAATGAAGGTTTAGGTGCAGCAACAGTGGAATAATAAACATAAGAAGAGAAGAAAAAGAACCACTGCAATTGGCGCACACTGAACCAGTACAAAAACAATATTTTATTGATGCAGCAATACAATTAAAAACATAATAAAAACATATGAAGCATCCCACAATATATAACAGTGAAGTATGGCATATCACAATTATAGATTATGCTGTAGTAACCTGTATATCAACCATGTGGTCCAACCTCACTGTACTTAATCACAACAACCACCCCATAAACCTGCTCATGGAGACCAAGGGCCCTAATATTGCACAATCACTGCATGAAATAATTCCATGCATGTGTCCCTAAATATTCACTGGCTAGGGCACACAGGCCATAATGAGCCAAACAGCAATATGGCCAATGCCCGCAATCCAATATTCAATTGTACCACACAAAAATTGCTCCAGAGCAACCAATAATAAGGTCGTAGTGAAAATACAGCTATAACCAAGTGGGTGCTACACCCAGGATCATACCCCACGCGTATCGCCGCAACCCATGCGGCTTCATCAGGGGAAGTACACTGATCATGATCCAACAGCCTTATATACCTTACTGAGACTCAAATGACCCGCACATGCACCACAGGTGAACCGCTCCCATCCAGAAGTTCCAATCACTACAAAAAGACCGGCGTCCCGGTCACTGAAGGAACATGGCCGCCGCGCATGCGCAATTAGTTGTGTGAGGAGTGTTGATAAAGCAGGGGAAAAAAAAAAAAAAAATTGGACCCTAAGGGGCCCCACCCACAAAATCGGACCCTGAGGGGATCTGGCCACAAAATCGGACCCTGAGGGGCCCCACCCACAAAATCGGACCCTGAGGGGCCCCACCCACAAAATCGGACCCTGAGGGGCCCCACCCACAAAATCGGACCCTGAGGGGCCCCACCCACAAAATCGGACCCTGAGGGATCCCCGCCAACAATTCAAGCCCTGAGTAGCCCAGGCCAAGGAATCAGATCCTGAGGCGCCCCACCCACCAAATCAGACCCTGAGGCCAAAGTGGCCCCTGAGAGGCACTCACAGTTAAAACGGATCCTGAGTTGAAAGTCTTGCAGAGGCAGCAGGCAAGTCGCTCTTAAAGGGGCAGCCCGGGCACCATTTCAAACCACTATCTGTACTTCCTTCAGGAAATACACATATAGTATTATTATTACTATTCAGTTGATTTCCGCAATTAATACTGCCCGAACCGCTACACGCACAGACTCTGTTGAGGTGTCGTTTCGAAGCCAGCGTCCATGAGAGGTGTGCTAAGTATTTTTCGTGTCGATCGGATTTGTAGTTTTTGCTCAATTTGCGTTTGAAAATTTTTTTTACCGTCATTGGAATGCACTGTCTTAATGCATTTGAATGGGAAACTTAAAACGTGCCCTGAGGCGATTGAAATGGCAGTAAAGCTCATTGATATGCGCAGGCACACCCAGTTACTATGCCAACGCCTACGAACGTCACATGACGCCCCCAGGACAGAGCTTCTGCCACATAATGTCAGCTCTTAAAGCGAAACCCACAGCACAAAATGCAAATCTAGCTTCATCACAAGACGCATGCCCCTAAGAGAGAATGGGCGCCAAAGTGCGCCCTCGCCCACCAAATCGGACCGTGAGGAGCCCCGCCCACCAAATCGGACTCTGAGGGACCCCGCCCACCAAATCGGACCCTGAGGGGCCCCGCTCACCAAATCGGACCCTGAGGGGCCCCACTCACCAAATCAGATCCTGAGGGGCCCCGCCCACCAAATCAGATCCTGAGGGGCCCCGCCCACCAAATCAGATCCTGAGGGGCCCTGCCCACCAAATCGGACTCAGAGATTCCGCCCACCAAATCGGACCCTGAGGGGCCCCGCTCACCAAATCGGACCCTGAGGGGCCCCACTCACCAAATTGAACTCTGAGGGGCCCCGCCCACCAAATAGGACCCTGAGTGGCCCCCCACCAAATCGGACCAAGAGTGTCCCCGCCCACCAAATCAGACCCTGAAGGGTCCCAGCCTCAAAATCAGACCCTGAGGGGCCCCGACTACAAAATTGGACCCTGAGGGGCCCCGGCCACAAAATCAGACCCTGAGGGGCCCCGGCCACAAAATCAGACCCTGAGGGGCCCCACCCACAAAATCGGACCTTGAAGGGGCCCCACCCACAAAATCTGACCCTGAGGGGTTCCGGCCTCAAAATCGGACCCTGAGGGGCCCTGGCCACAAAATCGGACCCTGAGGGGCCCCAACCACCAAATCGGACCCTGAGGGGCCCCGGCCACAAAATCGGACCCTGAGGGGCCCCGGCCACAAAATCGGACCCTGAGGGGCCCCAGCCACAAAATCGGACCCTGAGGGGCCCCGGCCACAAAATCGGACCCTGAGGGGCCCAGACCACAAAATCGGACCCTGAGGGGCCCCACCTACAAAATCGGACCCTGAGGGGCCCCACCCACAAAATCGGACCCTGAGGGGCCCCACCCACAAAATTGGACCCTGAGGGCCCACACCCACAAAATCAGACCCTGAGGAGCCCAGACCACCGAATCAGATCCTTAGGGGCCCCAGCCACCAAATCAGACCCTGTGGCCAAAGTGGCCCCTGAGAGGCACCCACAGTTACAACGGATCCTGACTTGAAAGTCTTGCAGGGGCAGCAGGCAAGTCTATCTTAAAGGGGCAGCCCAGGCACCATTTCAAACCACTATCTCTACTTCCTTCAGGAAATACACATCTAGTTTCCCATTGAAAAGCATTGGAGACAGTGCATTCCAATGATGGGAAAAAAAAATTTCAAACGCAAATTGCGCAAAAACTACAAATCCGATCGACACGAAAAATACTTAGCACACCTCTCGTGGACGCTGGCTTCGAAACGACACCTCAATGGCGTCTGTGCATGTAGCGGTTCGGGCCGCATTAATTGCGGAAATCAACTGGAAAATAAGAAGAATAAGTTAGCAGCGTTCGGATTACAATTTTTTCAAACCACTATAACTAGATGTTTACTTCCTGAAGGAAGTACAGATAGTGGTTTGAAATGGTGCCCGGGCTGTCACTTTCAGAGAGACTTGCCTGCTGCCCCTGCAAGACTTTCAACTCAGGATCCGTTTTAAGTGTGGGTGCCTCTCAGGGGCCACTTTGGCCTCAGGGTCTGATTTGGTGGGTGGGGCCCCTCAGGATCCGATTCGGTGCCCTGGGCTCCTCAGGGTTTTTATTGGTGGCTGGGATGCCTCTGGGTCCAGTTTTGTGGGTGGGGCCCCTCATGGTCTGATTTTGTGGGTGGGGCCCCTCAGGGTCCGATTTTGTGGGTGGGGCCCCTTATGGTCTGATTTTGTGGGTGGGGCCTCTCAGGGTCTGATTATGTGACCGGGGCCCCTCAGGGTCTGATTTTGTGGTTGGGGCCCCTAAGGGTCTGATTTTGTGGACGGGGTCTCTCAGGGTCCGATTTTGTGGCCGGGGCCCTTCAGCGTCTGGATTTGTGGGTGGGGCCCCTCAGGGTCCGATTTTGTGGGTGGGGCCCCTCAGGGTCCAATTTTGTGGCTGGGGCCCCTCAGGGTCTGATTTTGTGGCTGGGGCCCCTCAGGGTCTGATTTTGAGGGTGGGGCCCCTCAGGGTCTAATTTTGTGGGCGGGGCCCCTCAGGGTCCGATTTTGTGGGCGGGGCCCCTCAGTGTCCGATTTTGTGGGTGGGGCCCCTCAGGGTTCGATTTTGTGGCTGGGGCCCCTCAGGGTCTGATTTTGTGGCTGGGGCCCCTCAGGGTCTGATTTTGTGGGTGGGGCCCCTCAGGGTCCGATTTTGTGACTGGGGACCCTCAGGGTCTGATTTTGTGGCTGGGGCCCCTCAGGGTCTGATTTTGTGGCTGGGGCCCCTCAGGGTCTGATTTTGTGGCTGGGGCCCCTCAGGGTCTGATTTTGAGGGTGGGGCCCCTCAGGGTCTAATTTGGTGGGCGGGGACCCTTCAGGGTCTGATTTTGTGGGCGGGGCCCCTCAGGGTCCGATTTTGTGGGTGGGGTCCCTCAGGGTTCGATTTTGTGGCTGGGGCCCCTCAGGGTCTGATTTTGTGGCTGGGGCCCCTCAGGGTCTGATTTTGTGGGTGGGGCCCCTCAGGGTCCGATTTTGTGACCGGGGACCCTCAGGGTCTGATTTTGTGGTTGGGGCCCCTCGGGGTCCGATTTTGTGGCCGGGGTCTCTCAGGGTCCGATTTTGTGGCTGGGGCCCCTCAGGGTCTGGATTTGTGGGTGGGGCCCCTCAGGGTCCGATTTTGTGGGTAGGGCCCCTCAGGGTCCAATTTTGTGGCTGGGGTCGCTCAGGGTCTGATTTTGTGGGTAGGGCCCCTCAGGGTCCTATTTTGTGACCGGGCCCCTTAGGGTCTGATTTTGTGACTGGGGCCCCTCTGGGTTTGATTTTGTGGCCGGAGTCTCTCAGGGTCCGATTTTGTGGGTGGGGCCCCTCAGGGTCTGATTTTGTGGCTGGGGCCCCTCAGGGTCTGATTTTGTGGCTGGGGCCCCTCAGGGTCTGATTTTGTGGGTGGGGCCCCTCAGGGTCTGATTTTGTGGGAGAGGACCCTCAGGGTCCGATTTTGTGACCGGGGCACCTCAGGGTCTGATTTTGTGGTTGGGGCCCCTCAGGGTCCTATTTTGTGACTGTGGCCCCTCTAGGTTCGATTTTGTGGCCGGGGTCTCTCAGGGTCCGATTTTGTGGCCGGGCTCACTCAGGGTCCGATTTTGTGGGTGGGGACCTTAGGGTCTGATTTTGTGGGTGGAGCCCCCTGGGTCCATTTTGGTGGGCGGTGCCCTTCAGGGTCCGATTTGGTGGGCGGGGTTACTCTGGGTCCGATTTTGTGGACGGGGCCCCTCTGGGTCCGATTTGGTGGGCGGGGCCACTCTGGGTCCGATTTGGTGGGCGGGGCCCTTCAGGGTCCGATTTGGTGGGCGGGGTCACTCTGGGTCCGATTTGGTGGGTGTGGATCCTCAGGGTCCGATTTGGTGGACGGGGCCCTTCAGGGTCCGATTTGGTGGGCGGGGCACTCGGAGTCTGATTTGGTGGGCGGGGCCCCTCAGGATCCGATTTGGTGGGCTGTGCCACTCTGGGTCTGATTTTTTGAGCAGGGCCACACTGGGTCCGATTTGGAGGCCAGGGTGGCTCAGCCTCCGATTTGGAGGCTGGGGTGGTTCAGCCTCCGATTTGGAGGCCGGGGTCACTCAGCTTTCGATTTGGCGCGCCGGCCCTTTAAGACTCATTTCGGTGCGCCGGCCCTTTAAGAATCACTTTGGCACGTTGGCCCTTTAAGAGCCAGGGTGGCTCACTGGGCTTCTAAATACACTTTGGTGCACATTCTCTCTCAGGGGCATGCGTCATGTGATGAAGCTAGATTTGCATTTGTGCTGTGGGTTTTGCTTTAAGAGCTGATATTATGTGGCAGAAGCTCTGTCCTTGAGGCGTCATGTGACGTTCGTAGGCGTTGGCATAGTAACTGGGTGTACCTGCGCATATCAATGAGCTCAACTGCCATTTCAATCGTCTCAGGGCACATTTTGCCATTTCCCATTGAAAAGCATTGGAGACAGTGCATTCCAATGACGGGAAAAAAAATTTCAAACGCAAATTGCGCAAAAACTACAAATCCGATAGACACAAAAAATACTTAGCACACCTCTCATGGACGCTGGCTTCGAAACGACACCTCAACGGAGTCTGTGCGTGTAGCAGTTCAGGCCGCATTAATTGCAGAAATCAACTGGAAAATAATAATAAGAAGAACTAGATGTGTATTTCCTGAAGGAAGTACAGATAGTGGTTTGAAATGGTGCCCGGGCTGCCCCTTTAAGAGCGACTTGCCTGCTGCCTCTGCAAGACTTTCAACTCAGGATCCGTTTTAACTGTGAGTGCCTCTCAGGGGCCACTTTGGCCTCAGGGTCTGATTTGGTGGGTGGAGCGCCTCAGGATCTGATTCCTTGGCCTGGGCTCCTCAGGGCTAGAATTGTTGGCGGGGATCCCTCAGGCTCCGATTTTGTGGGTGGGGCCCCTCAGGGTCCGATTTTGTGGGTGGGGCCCCTCAGGCTCCGATTTTGTGGGTGGGGCCCCTCAGGCTCCGATTTTGTGGGTGGGGTCCCTCAGGGTCTGATTTTGTGGCCGGATCCCCTCAGGGTCCGATTTTGTGGGTGGAGCCCCTCAGGGTCCGACTTTGTGGCCAAGGCCCCTCCGGGTCCAATTTTGTGGGTGGGGCCACTCTGGATCCGATTTTGTGGGTGGGGCCACTCTGGGTCCGATTTGGTGGGTGGTGCCACTCTGGGTCTGTTTTGTTGGGCGGGGTCCCTTAGGGTATGATTTGGAGGGTGGGACCACTCTGGGTCCGATTTGGTGGGCGGGACCACTCTGGGTCCAATTTGGTGGGCGGGACCTATCAGGGTCCGATTTGGTGGGCGGGGACACTCTGGGTCCGATTTATTGGGCGGGGCCCCTCAGGGTCCAATTTGGTGGGCGGGGCCCCTCAGGGTCCGGTTTGGTGGGCAGGGCCTCTCTGGGTTTGATTTGGTGGGTGGGGTCACTCTGGGTAAGATTTGGAGGCTGGGGTCGCTCAGCCTCCGAATTGGAGGCCGGGGTCGATAAGCTTCCGATTTGGAGGCCGAGGTCAAAGAGCCTCCGATTTGGAGGCAGGGGTCGATGAGCTTCCGATTTGGAGGCCGGGGTCGTCGAGCCTCCGATTTGGAGGCCGGGGTCGTCGAGCCTCCGATTTGGAGGCCGGGGTCGTCGAGCCTCCGATTTGGAGGCCGGGGGTGTCGAGCCTCCGATTTGGAGGCCGGAGTCGTCGAGCCTCTGATTTGGAGGCCGGGGTCGTTGAGCCTCCGATTTGGACCCCAGGGTCGATCAGCTTCCGATCTGGAGGACGGTTTGGCTCAGCCTCCGATTTGGAGGCAGGAGTGACTCAGCCTCCGATTTGGAGGCCGGTGTGGCTCAGCCTCCGATTTGGAGGCCGGTGTGGCTCAGCCTCCGATTTGGAGGCCGGTGTGGCTCAGCCTCCGATTTGGAGGCCGGGGTGGCTCAGCCTCCGATTTGGAGGCCGGTGTGGCTCAGCCTTCGATTTGGAGGCCGGGGTGGCTCAGCCTCCGATTTGGAGGCCGGGGTGGCTCAGCCTCCGAATTGGAGGCCGGGGGTTGCTCAGCCTCCGATTTGGAGGCCGTGGTCGATCAGCCTCCGGTTTGGAGGCAGTGGTCGATCAGCCACCGGTTTGGAGGCCGGGGTCGATCAGCCTCCGATTTGGAGGCCGGGGTCGATCAGCCTCCGATTTGGAGGCCGGGGTCGATCAGCCTCCGATTTGGAGCCTGGGGTCACTCAGCTTTCGATTTGGCGTGTCGGCCCTTTAAGACTCATTTCGGTGCGCCGGCCCTTTAACAATCACTTTGGCGCGTCGGCCCTTTAAGAGCTAGTTTGGCTCACTGGGCTTCTTCTAAATCAACTTTGGCGGACATTCTCTCTCAGGGGCATGCGTCATGTGATGAAGCTAGATTTGCATTTGTGCTGTGGGTTTCGCTTTAAGAGCTGATATTATGTGGCAGAAGCTCTGTCCTTGGGGCATCATGTGACGTTCGTAGGCGTTGGCATAGTAACTGGGCGTGCCTGCGCATATCAATGAGCTTAACTGCCATTTCAATCACCTCAGGGCACGTTTTGTCATTATATTTGTTTGAAAAAACCACTATATTGTAATCCGAACGCTGCTAACTTATTCTTCTTATTTTCCAGTTGATTTCCGCAATTAATGCGGCCCAAACCACTACACGCACAGACGCCGTTGAGGTGTCGTTTCGAAGCCAGCGTCCATGAAAGGGGTGCTAAGTATTTTTCGTGTCAATCGGATTTGTAGTTTTTGCGCAATTTGCGTTTGAAAATTTTTTTTCCCATCATTGGAATGCACTGTCTCACTGCATTTGAATGGGAATCTTAAAACGTGCCCTGAGGCGATTGAAATGGAAGTAAAGCTCATTGATATGCGCAGGCACACCCAGTTACTATGCCAACGCCTACGAACGTCACATGAAGCCCCAAGACAGCTTCTGCCACAAAATATCAGCTCTTAAAGCGAAACCCACAGCACAAATGCAAATCTAGCTTCATCACATGACACATGCCCTGAGAGAGAATGTGCGTCCCCGCCCACCAAATCAGACCCTGAGGGGCCCCACCCACCAAATCGGACCCTGAGGGTCCCCACCCTCCAAATCGGACCCTGAGGGGCCCCGGCCACAAAATTGAACTCTGAGGGGCCCCGCCCACCAAATCGGATTCTGAAAGGCCCCAACCACCAAATCGGACCCTGAGGGGTCCCGCCCACCAAATCGGACCCTGACTGGCCATGCCCACCAAATCCGACCCTGAGGTGCCCACCCACCAAATAAGACCCTGAGGGGCCCTTCCCACCAAATTGGACCCTGAGGGGACCCGCCCGCCAAATCGGACCCTGAGGGGCCCTGCCCACCAAATTGGACCCTGAGGGGACCCGCCCGCCAAATCGGACCCTGAGGGGACCCGCCCACCAAATCAGACCATGAGGGGCCCTGCTCACCAAATTGAACTCTGAGGGGCCCCGCTCACCAAATCGGACCCTGAGCGGCCCTGCCCACCAAATCGGATTCTGAAAGGCCCCAACCACATAATCGGACCCTGAGGGGCCCCGAACACAAAATTGGACCCGGAGGGGCCCACCCATAAAATCGAACCCAGAGTGGCCCAGCCCATCAAATCGGACCCTGAGGGGCCCCACCCACAAAATCAGACCCTGAGGGGCCCCGGCCACAAAATCAGACCTTAAGGGGCCCCGGCCACAAAATCAGACCCTGAGGGGCCCCATCCACAAAATCGGACCCTGAGGGGTCCCGCCCACCAAATCAGACCCAGAATGGCCCCCGCCCACCAAATCGGTCCCTGAGGGACTCCGCCCAACAAATCAGACCCTGACGGGCTTTGACCACCAAATCCGACCCTGAGGGGCCCCGCCCACCAAATTAGACCCAGAGGGGACCCGCCCACCAAATCGGACCCAGAGGGGCCCGCCCACCAAAACGGACCCTGAGGGGCCCTGCCCACCACATTGGATCCTGAGGGATCCCGTCCACCAATTCATGCCCTGAAGAGCCCAGGCCACCGTATTGGATCCTGAGCTGCCCAACCCACCAAATCAGACCCTGAGGCCTAAGTGGCCCCTGAGAGGCACCCATACTTAAAATGGATCCTGAGTTGAAAGTCTTGCAGGGGCAGCAGGCAAGTCTCTCTTAAATTGGCATGACACATGACACATGCCCCTGAGAGAGAATGTCCGCCAAAGTGGATTTAGAAGAAGCCCAGTGAGCCAAACTAGCTCTTAAAGGGCCGACACGCCAAGGTCATTGCTAAAGGGCAGGCGCACCGAAATGAGTCTTAAAGGGCCGACACGCCAAATCGAAAGCTGAGTGACCACAGGCTCCAAATCGGAGGCTGATCGACCCCCCGGCCTCCAAATCAGAGGCTGAGCCACCCCGGCCTCCAAATCGGAGGTTGAGCCACCCGGCCTCCAAATCGGAGGCTGAGCCACCCCGGCCTCAAATTCGGAGGCTGATCCACCCTGGCCTCCAGATCGGAGGCTGAGCCACCCTGGCCTCCAAATCGGAGGCTGATCCACCCCGGCCTCCAGATCGGAGGCTGAGCCACCCCGGCCTCCAAATCGGAGCCTGAGCGACCCCGGCCTCCAAATCGGAGGCTGATCGACCCCGGCCTCCAAATCGGAGGCTGAGCCACACCGGCCTCCAAATTGGAGGCTGAGCCACCCCGGCCTCCAAATTGGAGGCTGAGCCACCCCGGCCTCCAAATCGGAGGCTGATCGACCCTGGCCTCCAAATCGAAGGCTGAGCCACCCCGGCCTCCAAATTGGAGGCTGAGCCACCCCGGCCTCCAAATCGGAGGCTGAGCTACCCCGGCCTCCAAATCGGAGGCTGAGCCACTCCGGCCTCCAAATCGGAGGCTGATCGACCCCGGCCTCCAAATCGGAGGCTGATCGACCACGGCCTCCAAATCGGAGGCTGATCGACCCCGGCCTCCAAATCGGAGGCTGATCGACCCCGGCCTCCAAATCGGAGGCTGATCGACCTCGACCTCCAAATCTTACCCAGAGTGGCCCCACCCACAAAATTGGACCCTGAAGGGCCCCACCCACAAAATTGGACCCTGAGGAGCCCCGGCCACAAAATCGGACCCTGAGGGGCCCCACCCACCAAATTGGACCCAGAGAGGCCTTGCCCACCAAACCGGACCCTGAGGGGCCCATCGGACCCTGTGGGGCCCCGCCCACTAAATTGGACCCAGAGTGGCCCCGCCCACCAAATCAGACCCTGAGAGGCCCCGCCCACCAAATCGGATCCAGAGTAGTCCCACCCACCAAATCAGAGCCAGAGTGGTCCCGCCCACTAAATCAGACCCTAAGGGGCCCCACCCACAAAATCGGACCCTGAGGGGCCCCTGCCACAAAATCAGACCCTGAGGGGCCCCACCCACAAAATCGGACCCTGAGAGACCCCGGCCACAAAATCAAACCCAGAGGGGCCCCAGTCACAAAATCAGACCCTAAGGGGCCCGGTCACAAAATAGGACCCTGAGGGGCCCTACCCACAAAATCAGACCCTAAGGGGCCCGGTCACAAAATTGGACCCTGAGGGGACCCGCCTGCCAAATCGGACCCTGAGGGGCCCCGCCCATCAAATCGGACCCTGAGTAGCCCCGCCCAACAAATCGGATCCAGAGTAGCCCCGCCCACCAAATCGGATCCAGAGTGGCCCCACCCACAAAATCGGACCCTGAGGGGCCCCGGCCACAAAATCGGACCCTGAGGGGCCCCGGCCACAAAATCGGACCCTGAGGGGCCCCACCCACAAAATCAGACCCTGAGGGGCCCCACCTACAAAATCGGACCCTGAGGGGCCCCACCCACAAAATCGGACCCTGAGGGGCCCCACCCACAAAATAGGAGCCTGAGGGATCCCGGCAAACAATTCAAACCCTGAGGAGCCCAGGCCAAGGAATCAGATCCTGAGGGGCCATACCCACCAAATCAGAACTTGAGGCCAAAGTGGCCCCTGAGAGGCACTCACAGTTAAAACGGATCCTGAGTTGAAAGTCTTGCAGGGGCAGCAGGCAAGTCTCTCTTAAAGGGGCAGCCCAGGCACCATTTCAAACCACTATCTGTACTTCCTTCAGGAAATACACATCTAGTATTATTATTATTATTCAGTTGATTTTCCACAATTAATGCGGCCCGAACCACTACACGCACAGACTCCATTGAGGTGTCGTTTCGAAGCCAGCGTCCACGAGGTGTGCTAAGTATTTTTCGTGTCGATTGGATTTGTAGTTTTTGCGCAATTTGCGTTTGAAAATTTTTTTTCCCGTCATTGGAATGCACTGTCTCCAATGCTTTTCAATGTGAAACTTAAAACGTGCCCTGAGGCGATTCAAATGGCAGTAAAGCTCATTGATATGCGCAGGCACACCCAGTTACTATGCCAACGCCTACGAACGTCACATGATGCCCCCAGGACAGAGCTTCTGCCACATAATATCAGCTCTTAAAGCGAAACCCACAGCACAAATGCAAATCTAGCTTCATCACATGACGCATGCCGCTGAGAGAGAATGTGCGCCAAAGTGGATTTAGAAGCCCAGTGAGCGACCCTGTCTCTAAAACGGCCGACGCGCCAAAGTGATTCTTAAAGGGCCGGCGCACCAAAATGAGTCTTAAAGGGCGGCGCGCCAAATCGAAAGCTGAGTGACCCCAGGCTCCAAATCGGAGGCTGATCGACCATGGCCTACAAATCAGAGGCTGAGCCACCCTGGCCTCCAAATCGGACCCAGAGTGGCCCCGCCCACCAAATCGAACCCAGAGTGGCCCCGTGCACCAAATTGGACCCAGAGTGGCCCCGCGCAACAAATCGGACCCAGAGTGGCCCCGCCCACCAAATCGGACCCTGAGGGCCCCACCCACCAAATCGGACCCTGAGGGGCCCCGCCCATCAAATCGGACTCTGAAGGGCCCCGCCCACCAAATTAGACCCAGAGTGACCCAGCCCACCAAATCAGACCGTGAGGGGCCCGCCCACCAAATCAGACCCTGAGGGGCCCCGCTCATCAAATCGGACCCTGAAGGGCCCTGCCCACCAAATTAGACCAAGAGTAGCCCCACCCACCAAATCAGACGCTGAGGGGCCCTGCCAACCAATTCAGACCATGAGGGGCCCCACTCACCAAATCGGACCCTGAGGGGCCCCGGCCACCAAATTGGACCCAGAGTGGCCCCGCCCACCAAATCGGACCCTGAGGGGCCCCGCCCATCAAATCAGACTCTGAAGGGCCCCGCCCACCAAATTAGACCCAGAGTGACCCAGCCCACCAAATCAGACCGTGAGGGGCCCGCCCACCAAATCAGACCCTGAGGGGCCCTGCCCATCAAATCGGACTCTGAAGGGCCCCTCCCACCAAATTAGACCCAGAGTGACCCAGCCCACCAAATCAGACCGTGAGGGGCCCGCCCACCAAATCAGACCCTGAGGGGCCCCGCCCACCAGTTCGGACCCTGAGGGGCCCCGCTCACCAAATTGGACTTTGAGAGGCCCCGCCCACCAAACCGGACCCTAAAAGGCCACGCCCACCAAATCAGACCTGAGGGGCCCCGCCCACCAAATCGGACCCAGAGTGGCGCCGCCCACCAAATCAGACCCTGAGGGGCCCCGCTCATCAAATCGGACCCTGAAGGGCCCTGCCCACCAAATTAGACCAAGAGTAGCCCCACCCACCAAATCAGACCCTGAGGGGCCCTGCCAACCAATTCAGACCATGAGGGGCCCCACTCACCAAATCGGACCCTGAGGGGCCCCGGCCACCAAATCGGACCCAGAGTGGCCCCGCCCACCAAATCGGACCCTGAAGGGCCTGCTCACCAAATCGGACCCTGAGGGGCCCACCCACCAAATCAGACCCTGAGGGGCCCCATCCACCAAATCGGACCCTGATGGGCCCCAACCACAAAATCGGACCCTGAGGGGCCCCGGCCACATAATCGGACCCTGAGGGGCCCCGGCCACAAAATCAAATCCTGAGGGGCCCCGGCAACAAAATCGGACCCTGAGGGGCCCCAACCACCAAATCGGACCATGAGGGGCCCCGGCCACAAAATCGAACCCTGAGGGGCCCCACCCACCAAATCTTTCCCTGAGAGGCCCCTGCCACCAAATCGTTACCTGAGGGGACCCACCCACCAAATCGGACCCTGAGGGGCCCCGGCCACAAAATTGGACCCTGAGGAGCCCCACACACAAAATCAGACCCTGAGGGGCCCCACCCACAAAATCGGACCCTGAGGCCAAAATGGCCCCTGAGAGGCACCCACAGTTAAAATGGATCCTGAGTTGAAAATCTTGCAGGGGCAGCAGGCAAGTCTCTCTTAAAGGGGCAGCCCAGGCACCATTTCAAACCACTTTCTGTAGTTCCTTCAGGAAATACACATCTAGTTTCCCATTGAAAAGCATTGGAGACAGTGCATTCCAATGACGGTAAAAAAAAATTTCAAACGCAAATTGCGCAAAAACTACAAATCCGAACGACACGAAAAATACTTAGCACACCTCTCGTGGATGCTGGCTTCGAAACGACACCTCAACGGCGTCTGTGTGTGTAGCGGTTCGGGCCGCATTAATTGCGGAAATCAATTGGAAAATAAGAAGAATAAGTTAGCAGCGTTCGGATTACAATATAGTGTTTTTTTCAAACCACTATAATAAGTTAGCAGCGTTCGGATTACAATATAGTGTTTTTTTCAAACCACTATAATAATTAGATGTGTATTTCCTGCAGGAAGTACAGATAGTGGTTTGAAATGGTGCCTGGGCTGCCCCTTTAAGAGAGACTTGCCTGCTGCACATCCAAGACTTTTAACTCAGTATTTGTTTTTACTGTAGGTGCCTCTCAGGGGCCACTTTAGCCTGTGGTGCCCCTCAGGGTCTGATTTGGTGGGTGGGGCTCCTCAGGATCTGATTCGGTGGCCTGGGCTCCTCTGGGCTTGAATTGGTGGATGGGATCACTCAGGGTCTGATTTAGTGGGCGGTGCCCCTCAGGGTCTGATTTGGTGAGCGGGTCCCCTCAAGGTCCGATTTGGTGAGCAGGGCCCGATTTGGTGGGCAGGGCCCCTCAGGGTCTGATTTGGTGGGCGGGGCCCTCCAGGGTCTGATTTGGTGGGTGGGGCCCCTCAAGGTCTGATTTTTTGGGTGGGCCCCCTCAGGGTTTGATATTGTGGCTGGGGCCCCTCAGGGTCTGATTTTGTGGCTGGGGCCCCTCGGGGTCCGATTTTGTGGCCAGGGCCCCTTAGGGTCCGATTTGGTTGTCGGGGCCACTCTAGGTGTGATTTGGTGGGCGGGGCCCCTCAAGGACCGATTTGGTGGACGGGGCCCCTCAGGGTCTGATTTGGTGGGCGGGACCCCTCAGGGTCTGATTGGGTGGGCGGGGCCCCTCAGGGTCCGCATTGGTGGGCTGGGACTCTCAGGATCTGATTTGGTGGGCGGGGCCCCTCAGGGTCCGATTTGGTGGGCGGTGCCACTCTGGGTCCAATTTGGTGAACGGGGCCCCTCAGGTTCCGATTTGGTGGGCAGGGCCCCTCAGGGTCCGATTTTGAGGATGGGGCCCCTCAGGGTCCTATTTTGTGGACGGGGCCCCTCAGGGTCTGATTTGGTGGGCGGGACCCCTCAGGGTCTGATTGGGTGGGCGGGGCCCCTCAGGGTCTGCATTGGTGGGCTGGGACTCTCAGGATCTGATTTGGTGGGCGGGGCCCCTCAGGGTCCGATTTGGTGGGCGGTGCCACTCTGGGTCCGATTTGGTTAACGGGGCACCTCAGGGTCCGATTTGGTGGGCGGGGCCCATCAGGGTCCAATTTTGTGGGTGGGGCCCCTTAAGGTCTGCTTTTGTGGGCAGAGCAACTCTGGGTCTAATTTGGTGGGTGGGGCCCTTCAGAGTCCGATTTGATGGGCGGGTCCCCTCCGGGCCTGATTTGGTGGGCGGGGCCCCTCAGGGGCCACTCTGGGTCTAATTTGGTGGGCGGAGCCCTTCAGGGTCCGATTTGGTGGCGTGGGCCACTCTGGGTCCGATTTGGTGGGCGGGGCCACTTTGGGTATAATTTGGTGGGCGGAGCCCTTCAGGGTCCAATTTGGTGGCGTGGGCCACTCTGGGTCCGATTTGGTGGGCGGGGCCACACTGGGTCCGATTTGGTGGGCGGGGCCACTTTGGGTCCGATTTGGAGGCCAGGGTCGATCAGCCTCAGATTTGTAGGCCATGGTCGAACAGCCTCCGATTTGGAGCCTGGGGTCACTCAGCTTTCGATTTGGCACGCCGGCCCTTGAAGACTCATTTTGGTGCGCCGGCCCTGTAAGAATCACCTTGGCGCATCGGACGTTTTAGAGACAGGGTCGCTCACTGGGCTTCTCAATCCACTTTGGCGCACATTCTCTCTCAGCGGCATGCGTCATGTGATGAAGCTAGATTTACATTTGTGCTGTGGGTTTCGCTTTAAGAGCTGATATTATGTTGCAGAAGCTCTGTCCTGGGGGCGTCATGTGACGTTCGTAGGCACTGGCATAGTAACTGGGTGTGCCTGCGCATATCAATGAGCTTTACTGCCATTTGAATTGCCTCAGGGCACATTTTAAGTTTCCCATTGAAAAGCAATGAGACAGGGCATTCCAATGACGGGGAAAAAAATTTTCAAACGCAAATTGCGCAAAATCTACAAATCCGATCGACACTACTTGCAAACTCATCCTTTTAGAGTCTTGTTTGGGCTGATGAGAGGAGTAGAAAAATGTCAAAAATTTCAATCATGCATGATTCTACCAAGAAATGTGAGTGTTCATTCAAACGGCTACTTTTTGCTACTGAGCATTATTGAATAATGAATGTTTTGAATTTTCTAAAAAAGTAAAGTAGTTGCAAACTCATCCTTCTAGAGCCTTGTTTGGGCTAATGAGAGTAGAAAAACATCAAAAAATTTGAATCTGGCACGATTCTACCAAGAAATGTGAGTGTTCATTCAAACTGCTGCTTTTTGCTATTGGGCCCTATTGAATAATGAATGTTTTGAATTTTCTCCAAAAGTTAAGTAGTTGCAAACTCATCCTTTTAGAAACTTGTTTGGGCTGTTGAGAGGGGTAGACAAACATCAAACTTTTCAATCCTGCATGATTCTACCAAGAAATGTGATTGTTCATTCAAAACGCTGCTTGTTGTTATTAGAGTCTATTGAAAAATGAATGTTTTGAATTTTCTCCAAAAGGAAAGTAGTTGCAAACTCATCCTTTTAGAAACTTGTTTGGGCTCATGAGAGGAGTAGAAAAACATCAAAAATTTCAATCCTGCACGATTCTATTGAATAATGAATGTTTTGAATTTTCTCCAAAAGTAAAGTAGTTGCAAACTCATCCTTCTAGAGTCTTGTTTGGGCTCATGAGAGGAGAAGAAAAACATCAAAAATTTCAATCCTGCACGATTCTACCAAGAAATGTGAGTGTTCATTCTAACCGCTGCTTTTTGCTATTGGGCCCTATTGAATAATGAATGTTTTGAATTTTCTCCAAAAGTAAAATAGTTGCAAACTCATACTTTTAGAAACTTGTTTGGGCTGTTGACAGGAGTAGAAAAACATCAAAAACTTCAATCCTGCACGATTCTACCAAGAAATGTGATTGTTCATTCAAAATGCTGCTTTTTGCTATTGGGCTCTATTGAAAAATGAATGTTTTGAATTTTCTTCAAAAGTAAAGTAGTTGTAAACTCTTCCTTCTAGATTCTTGTTTGGGCTCATGACAGGAGTAGAAAAACATCAAAAATTTCAATCCTGCACGATTCTATTGAATAATGAATGTTTTGAATTTTCTCCAAAAGTAAAGTAGTTGCAAACTCATCCTTCTAGAGTCTTGTTTGGGCTCATGAGAGGAGAAGAAAAACGTCAAAAATTTCAATCCTGCACGATTCTACCAAGAAATGTGAGTGTTCATTCAAACTGCTGCTTTTTGCTATTGGTCCCTATTGAATAATGAATGTTTTGAATTTTCTCCAAAAGTAAAGTAGTTGCAAACTCATCCTTCTAGAGTCTTGTTTGGGCTCATGAGCGGAGTAGAAAAACATCAAAAATGTCAAACCTGCACGATTCTACCAAGAAATGTGAGTGTTCATTCAAACCGCTGCTTTTTGCTATTGGGCTCTATTGAATAATAAATGTTTTGAATTTTCTCCAAAAGTAAAGTAGTTGCAAGCTCATCCTTCTAGAGTCTTGTTTGGGCTCATGAGTGGAGTAGAAAAACATCAAAAATTCCAATCCTGCACAATTCTTCCAAGAAATGTGAGTGTTCATTTAAATCGCTGCTTTTTGCTATTTGGCCCTATTGAATAATGAATGTTTTTTATTTTCTCCAAAAGTAAAGTAGTTGCAAACTCATCCTTCTAGAGTCTTGTTTGGGCTCATGAGAGGAGTAGAAAAACATCAAAAATTCCAATCCTGCACATTTCTACCAAGAAATGTGAGTGTTCATTCAAGACGCTGCTTTTTGCTATTGGGCCCTATTGAATAATGAATGTTTTGAATTTTCTCCAAAAGTAAAATAGTTGCAAACTCATCCTTTTAGAAACTTGTTTGGGCTGTTGACAGGAGTAGAAAAACATCAAAAACTTCAATCCTGCATGATTCTACCAAGAAATGTGATTGTTCATTCAAAATGCTGCTTTTTGCTATTGGGCTCTATTGAAAAATGAATGTTTTGAATTTTCTTCAAAAGTAAAGTAGTTGTAAACTCTTCCTTCTAGATTCTTGTTTGGGCTCATGACAGGAGTAGAAAACATCAAAAATTTAAATCCTGAATGACTCTCCCAAGAGATGTGAATGTTCATTCAAACCGCTGCTTTTTGCTATTTGGCCCTATTGAATAATGAATGTTTTTTATTTTCTCCAAAAGTAAAGTAGTTGCAAACTCATCCTTCTAGAGTCTTGTTTGGGCTCATGAGTGGAGTAGAAAAACATCAAAAATTCCAAACCTGCACGATTCTTCCAAGAAATGTGAGTGTTCATTTAAATCTCTGCTTTATGCTATTGGGCCCTATTGAATAATGAATGTTTTGAATTTTCTTCAAAAGTAAAGTAGTTGCAAGCTCATCCTTTTAGACTCTTGTTTGGGCTCATGAGAGGAGTAGAAAAATGTCAAAAATTGCAATCCTGCACGATTCTGCAAAGAATTGTGAGTGTTTATTCAAACCGCTGCTTTTTGCTATTGGTCACTATTGAATAATGAATGTTTTGAATTTTCTCCAAAAGTAAAATAGTTGCAAACTCATCCTTTTAGAAACTTGTTTGGGCTGATGAGAGGAGTAGAAAAACATCAAAAATTTCAATCCTGCACGATTTTACCAAGAAATGTGATTGTTCATTCAAAACGCTGCTTTTTGCTATTGGGCTCTATTGAATAATTAATGTTTTGAATTTTCTTCAAAAGTAAAGTATTTGCAAACTCATCCTTCTAGATTCTTGTTTGGGCTCATGAGAGGAGTAGAAAACATCAAAAATTTCAATCCTGAATGACTCTACCAAGACATGTGAATGTTCATTCAAACCGCTGTTTTTGCTATTTGGCCCTATTGAATAATGAATGTTTTGAATTTTCTCAAAAAGTAAAGTAGTTGCAAATTCATCCTTCTACAGTCTTGTTTGCGCTCATGAGAGGTGTAGAAAAACATCAAAAATGTCAAACCTGCACGATTCTACCAAGAAATGTGATTGTTCATTCAAAACGCTGCTTTTTGCTATTGGGCTCTATTGAATAATAAATGTTTTGAATTTTCTCCAAAAGTAAAGTAGTTGCAAGCTCATCCTTCTAGAGTCTTGTTTGGGCTCATGAGTGGAGTAGAAAAACGTCAAAAATTCCAATCCTGCACGATTCTTCCAAGAAATGTGAGTGTTCATTTAAATCGCTGCTTTTTAATATTGGGCCCTATTGAATAATGAATGTTTTGAATTTTCTCCAAAAGTAAAGTAGTTGCAAACTCATCCTTTTAGAAACTTTTTTGGGCTGTTGAGAGGAGAAGAAAAACATCAAAAATTTCAATCCTGCATGATTCTATTGAATAATGAATGTTTTGAATTTTCTCCAAAAGTAAAGTAGTTGCAAACTCATCATTCTAGAGTCTTGTTTGGGCTCATGAGAGGAGAAGAAAAACGTCAAAAATTTCAATCCTGCACGATTCTACCAAGCAATGTGAGTGTTCATTCAAACCGTTGCTTTTTGCTAATGGGCCCTATTGAATATTTTGAATTTTATCCAAAAGTAAAGTAGTTGCAAACTCATTCTTTTAGAAACTTGTTTGGGCTTTTGAGAGGAGTAGAAAAACATCAAAAATTTCAATCCTTCACGATTCTACCAAGAAATGTGAGTGTTCATTCAAACCGCTGCTTTTTGCTATTGGACCCTATTGAATAATGAATGTTTTGAATTTTCTGCAAAAGTAAAGTAGTTGCAAACTCATCTTTATAGAGTCTTTTTTGGGCTCATGAGAGGAGTAGACCAACGTCAAAAATTTCAATCCTGCATGATTCTACCAAGAAATCTGAGTGTTCATTCAAACCGCTGGTTTTTGCTACTTTGGGCCCTATTGAATAATGAATGGTTTGAATTTTCTCCAAAAGTAAAGTAGTTGCAAACTCATTCTTTTAAAAACGTGCTTGGGCTTTTGAGAAGAGTAGAAAAACATCAAAAATTTCAATCCTGCATGATTCTACCAAGAAAAGTGAGTGTTCATTCAAAACGCTGCATTTTGCTATTAGACCCTATTGAATAATGAATGTTTTGAATTTTCTCCAAAAGTAAAGTAGTTGCAAGCTCATCCTTTTAGATTCTTGTTTGGGCTCATGAGAGGAGTAGAAAAACATCAAAAATTGCAATCCTGCACGATTCTACCAAGAAATGTGAGTGTTCATTCAAAACGCTGCTTTTTGCTATTAGACCCTATTGAATAATGAATGTTTTGAATTTTCTCCAAAAGTAAATTAGTTGCAAACTCATCCTTCTTGAGTCTTGTCTGGACTCATGGGAGGAGTAGAAAAACGTCAAAAATTGCAATCCTGCACGATTCTACCAAGAAATGTGAGTGTTCATTCAAACCGCTGCTTTTTGCTTTTGGGCCCTATTGAATAATGAATGTTTTGAATTTTCTCCAAAAGTAAAGTAGTTGCAAACTCATCCTTTTAGAAACTTGTTTGGGCTGTTGAGAGGAGTAGAAAAACATCAAAATTTTCAATCCTGCACGATTCTACCAAGAAATGTGAGTGTTCATTCAAACAGCTGCTTTTTGCTATTGGGCACTATTGAATAATGAATGTTTTGAATTTTCTGCTAAAATAAGGTAGTTGCAAACTGATCCTTATAGCGTCTTTTTTGGGCTCATGAGAGGAGTAGAAAAACATCAAAAATTTCAATCCTGCATGATTCTACCAAGAAATGTGAGTGTTCATTCAAATGTTTTGAATTTTCTCCAAAAGTAAAGTAGTTGCAAACTCATCCTTTTACAAACTTGTTTGGGCTGTTGAGAGTAGTAGAAAAGCATCAAAAATTTCTATCCTGCACGATTCTACCAAGAACTGTGATTGTTCACTTAAAACGCTGCTTTTTGCTATAAGACCCTATTGAATAATGAATGTTTTGAATTTTCTCCAAAAGTAAAGTAGTTGCAAACTCATGCTTCTAGAGTCTTGTTTGGGCTCATGAGAGGAGTAGAAAAATGTCAAAAATTTCAATCCTGCATGACTCTACCAAGAAATGTGAGTGTTCATTCAAATGTTTTGAATTTTCTCCAAAAGTAAAGTAGATGCAAACTCATCCTTTTAGAAACTTGTTTGGGTTGTTGAGAGGAGTAGAAAAGCATCACAAATTTCAATCCTGCACGATTCTACCAAGAACTGCGATTGTTCATTCAAAACGCTGCTTTTTGCTATTAAACCCTATTGAATAATTAATGTTTTGAATTTTCTTCAAAAGTAAAGTATTTGCAAACTCATCCTTCTAGATTCTTGTTTGGGCTCATGAGAGGAGTAGAAAACATCAAAAATTTCAATCCTGAATGACTCTACCAAGAGATGTGAATGTTCATTCAAACCGCTGTTTTTGCTATTTGGCCCTATTGAATAATGAATGTTTTGAATTTTCTCCAAAAGTAAAGTAGTTGCAAACTCATCCTTCTAGATTCTTGTTTGGGCTCATGAGAGGAGTAGAAAAACATCAAAAATTCCAATCCTGCATATTTCTACCAAGAAATGTGAGTGTTCATTCAGACCGCTGCTTTTTGCTATTGGGCCCTATTGAATAATGAATGTTTTGAATTTTCTCAAAAAGTAAAGTAGTTGCAAATTCATCCTTCTACAGTCTTGTTTGCGCTCATGAGAGGTGTAGAAAAACATCAAAAATGTGGTGGGTGGGGCCCTTCAGAGTCCGATTTGATGGGCGGGTCCCCTCCGGGCCTGATTTGGTGGGCGGGGCCCCTCAGGGGCCACTCTGGGTCTAATTTGGTGGGCGGAGCCCTTCAGGGTCCGATTTGGTGGCGTGGGCCACTCTGGGTCCGATTTGGTGGGCGGGGCCACTTTGGGTATAATTTGGTGGGCGGAGCCCTTCAGGGTCCAATTTGGTGGCGTGGGCCACTCTGGGTCCGATTTGGTGGGCGGGGCCACACTGGGTCCGATTTGGTGGGCGGGGCCACTTTGGGTCCGATTTGGAGGCCAGGGTCGATCAGCCTCAGATTTGTAGGCCATGGTCGAACAGCCTCCGATTTGGAGCCTGGGGTCACTCAGCTTTCGATTTGGCACGCCGGCCCTTGAAGACTCATTTTGGTGCGCCGGCCCTGTAAGAATCACCTTGGCGCATCGGACGTTTTAGAGACAGGGTCGCTCACTGGGCTTCTCAATCCACTTTGGCGCACATTCTCTCTCAGCGGCATGCGTCATGTGATGAAGCTAGATTTACATTTGTGCTGTGGGTTTCGCTTTAAGAGCTGATATTATGTTGCAGAAGCTCTGTCCTGGGGGCGTCATGTGACGTTCGTAGGCACTGGCATAGTAACTGGGTGTGCCTGCGCATATCAATGAGCTTTACTGCCATTTGAATTGCCTCAGGGCACATTTTAAGTTTCCCATTGAAAAGCAATGAGACAGGGCATTCCAATGACGGGGAAAAAAATTTTCAAACGCAAATTGCGCAAAATCTACAAATCCGATCGACACTACTTGCAAACTCATCCTTTTAGAGTCTTGTTTGGGCTGATGAGAGGAGTAGAAAAATGTCAAAAATTTCAATCATGCATGATTCTACCAAGAAATGTGAGTGTTCATTCAAACGGCTACTTTTTGCTACTGAGCATTATTGAATAATGAATGTTTTGAATTTTCTAAAAAAGTAAAGTAGTTGCAAACTCATCCTTCTAGAGCCTTGTTTGGGCTAATGAGAGTAGAAAAACATCAAAAAATTTGAATCTGGCACGATTCTACCAAGAAATGTGAGTGTTCATTCAAACCGCTGCTTTTTGCTATTGGGCCCTATTGAATAATGAATGTTTTGAATTTTCTCCAAAAGTTAAGTAGTTGCAAACTCATCCTTTTAGAAACTTGTTTGGGCTGTTGAGAGGGGTAGACAAACATCAAACTTTTCAATCCTGCATGATTCTACCAAGAAATGTGATTGTTCATTCAAAACGCTGCTTGTTGTTATTAGAGTCTATTGAAAAATGAATGTTTTGAATTTTCTCCAAAAGGAAAGTAGTTGCAAACTCATCCTTTTAGAAACTTGTTTGGGCTCATGAGAGGAGTAGAAAAACATCAAAAATTTCAATCCTGCACGATTCTATTGAATAATGAATGTTTTGAATTTTCTCCAAAAGTAAAGTAGTTGCAAACTCATCCTTCTAGAGTCTTGTTTGGGCTCATGAGAGGAGAAGAAAAACATCAAAAATTTCAATCCTGCACGATTCTACCAAGAAATGTGAGTGTTCATTCTAACCGCTGCTTTTTGCTATTGGGCCCTATTGAATAATGAATGTTTTGAATTTTCTCCAAAAGTAAAATAGTTGCAAACTCATACTTTTAGAAACTTGTTTGGGCTGTTGACAGGAGTAGAAAAACATCAAAAACTTCAATCCTGCACGATTCTACCAAGAAATGTGATTGTTCATTCAAAATGCTGCTTTTTGCTATTGGGCTCTATTGAAAAATGAATGTTTTGAATTTTCTTCAAAAGTAAAGTAGTTGTAAACTCTTCCTTCTAGATTCTTGTTTGGGCTCATGACAGGAGTAGAAAAACATCAAAAATTTCAATCCTGCACGATTCTATTGAATAATGAATGTTTTGAATTTTCTCCAAAAGTAAAGTAGTTGCAAACTCATCCTTCTAGAGTCTTGTTTGGGCTCATGAGAGGAGAAGAAAAACGTCAAAAATTTCAATCCTGCACGATTCTACCAAGAAATGTGAGTGTTCATTCAAACTGCTGCTTTTTGCTATTGGTCCCTATTGAATAATGAATGTTTTGAATTTTCTCCAAAAGTAAAGTAGTTGCAAACTCAACCTTCTAGAGTCTTGTTTGGGCTCATGAGCGGAGTAGAAAAACATCAAAAATGTCAAACCTGCACGATTCTACCAAGAAATGTGAGTGTTCATTCAAACCGCTGCTTTTTGCTATTGGGCTCTATTGAATAATAAATGTTTTGAATTTTCTCCAAAAGTAAAGTAGTTGCAAGCTCATCCTTCTAGAGTCTTGTTTGGGCTCATGAGTGGAGTAGAAAAACATCAAAAATTCCAATCCTGCACAATTCTTCCAAGAAATGTGAGTGTTCATTTAAATCGCTGCTTTTTGCTATTTGGCCCTATTGAATAATGAATGTTTTTTATTTTCTCCAAAAGTAAAGTAGTTGCAAACTCATCCTTCTAGAGTCTTGTTTGGGCTCATGAGAGGAGTAGAAAAACATCAAAAATTTCAATCCTGCACGATTCTACCAAGAAATGTGAGTGTTCATTCAAGACGCTGCTTTTTGCTATTGGGCCCTATTGAATAATGAATGTTTTGAATTTTCTCCAAAAGTAAAATAGTTGCAAACTCATCCTTTTAGAAACTTGTTTGGGCTGTTGACAGGAGTAGAAAAACATCAAAAACTTCAATCCTGCATGATTCTACCAAGAAATGTGATTGTTCATTCAAAATGCTGCTTTTTGCTATTGGGCTCTATTGAAAAATGAATGTTTTGAATTTTCTTCAAAAGTAAAGTAGTTGTAAACTCTTCCTTCTAGATTCTTGTTTGGGCTCATGACAGGAGTAGAAAACATCAAAAATTTAAATCCTGAATGACTCTCCCAAGAGATGTGAATGTTCATTCAAACCGCTGCTTTTTGCTATTTGGCCCTATTGAATAATGAATGTTTTTTATTTTCTCCAAAAGTAAAGTAGTTGCAAACTCATCCTTCTAGAGTCTTGTTTGGGCTCATGAGTGGAGTAGAAAAACATCAAAAATTCCAAACCTGCACGATTCTTCCAAGAAATGTGAGTGTTCATTTAAATCTCTTCTTTATGCTATTGGGCCCTATTGAATAATGAATGTTTTGAATTTTCTTCAAAAGTAAAGTAGTTGCAAGCTCATCCTTTTAGACTCTTGTTTGGGCTCATGAGAGGAGTAGAAAAATGTCAAAAATTGCAATCCTGCACGATTCTGCAAAGAATTGTGAGTGTTTATTCAAACCGCTGCTTTTTGCTATTGGTCACTATTGAATAATGAATGTTTTGAATTTTCTCCAAAAGTAAAATAGTTGCAAACTCATCCTTTTAGAAACTTGTTTGGGCTGATGAGAGGTGTAGAAAAACATCAAAAATTTCAATCCTGCACGATTTTACCAAGAAATGTGATTGTTCATTCAAAACGCTGCTTTTTGCTATTGGGCTCTATTGAATAATTAATGTTTTGAATTTTCTTCAAAAGTAAAGTATTTGCAAACTCATCCTTCTAGATTCTTGTTTGGGCTCATGAGAGGAGTAGAAAACATCAAAAATTTCAATCCTGAATGACTCTACCAAGACATGTGAATGTTCATTCAAACCGCTGTTTTTGCTATTTGGCCCTATTGAATAATGAATGTTTTGAATTTTCTCAAAAAGTAAAGTAGTTGCAAATTCATCCTTCTACAGTCTTGTTTGCGCTCATGAGAGGTGTAGAAAAACATCAAAAATGTCAAACCTGCACAATTCTACCAAGAAATGTGATTGTTCATTCAAAACGCTGCTTTTTGCTATTGGGCTCTATTGAATAATAAATGTTTTGAATTTTCTCCAAAAGTAAAGTAGTTGCAAGCTCATCCTTCTAGAGTCTTGTTTGGGCTCATGAGTGGAGTAGAAAAACGTCAAAAATTCCAATCCTGCACGATTCTTCCAAGAAATGTGAGTGTTCATTTAAATCGCTGCTTTTTAATATTGGGCCCTATTGAATAATGAATGTTTTGAATTTTCTCCAAAAGTAAAGTAGTTGCAAACTCATCCTTTTAGAAACTTTTTTGGGCTGTTGAGAGGAGAAGAAAAACATCAAAAATTTCAATCCTGCATGATTCTATTGAATAATGAATGTTTTGAATTTTCTCCAAAAGTAAAGTAGTTGCAAACTCATCATTCTAGAGTCTTGTTTGGGCTCATGAGAGGAGAAGAAAAACGTCAAAAATTTCAATCCTGCACGATTCTACCAAGCAATGTGAGTGTTCATTCAAACCGTTGCTTTTTGCTAATGGGCCCTATTGAATATTTTGAATTTTATCCAAAAGTAAAGTAGTTGCAAACTCATTCTTTTAGAAACTTGTTTGGGCTTTTGAGAGGAGTAGAAAAACATCAAAAATTTCAATCCTTCACGATTCTACCAAGAAATGTGAGTGTTCATTCAAACCGCTGCTTTTTGCTATTGGACCCTATTGAATAATGAATGTTTTGAATTTTCTGCAAAAGTAAAGTAGTTGCAAACTCATCTTTATAGAGTCTTTTTTGGGCTCATGAGAGGAGTAGCCCAACGTCAAAAATTTCAATCCTGCATGATTCTACCAAGAAATCTGAGTGTTCATTCAAACCGCTGGTTTTTGCTACTTTGGGCCCTATTGAATAATGAATGGTTTGAATTTTCTCCAAAAGTAAAGTAGTTGCAAACTCATTCTTTTAAAAACGTGCTTGGGCTTTTGAGAAGAGTAGAAAAACATCAAAAATTTCAATCCTGCATGATTCTACCAAGAAAAGTGAGTGTTCATTCAAAACGCTGCATTTTGCTATTAGACCCTATTGAATAATGAATGTTTTGAATTTTCTCCAAAAGTAAAGTAGTTGCAAGCTCATCCTTTTAGATTCTTGTTTGGGCTCATGAGAGGAGTAGAAAAACATCAAAAATTGCAATCCTGCACGATTCTACCAAGAAATGTGAGTGTTCATTCAAAACGCTGCTTTTTGCTATTAGACCCTATTGAATAATGAATGTTTTGAATTTTCTCCAAAAGTAAATTAGTTGCAAACTCATCCTTCTTGAGTCTTGTCTGGACTCATGGGAGGAGTAGAAAAACGTCAAAAATTGCAATCCTGCACGATTCTACCAAGAAATGTGAGTGTTCATTCAAACCGCTGCTTTTTGCTTTTGGGCCCTATTGGATAATGAATGTTTTGAATTTTCTCCAAAAGTAAAGTAGTTGCAAACTCATCCTTTTAGAAACTTGTTTGGGCTGTTGAGAGGAGTAGAAAAACATCAAAATTTTCAATCCTGCACGATTCTACCAAGAAATGTGAGTGTTCATTCAAACAGCTGCTTTTTGCTATTGGGCACTATTGAATAATGAATGTTTTGAATTTTCTGCTAAAATAAGGTAGTTGCAAACTGATCCTTATAGAGTCTTTTTTGGGCTCATGAGAGGAGTAGAAAAACATCAAAAATTTCAATCCTGCATGATTCTACCAAGAAATGTGAGTGTTCATTCAAATGTTTTGAATTTTCTCCAAAAGTAAAGTAGTTGCAAACTCATCCTTTTACAAACTTGTTTGGGCTGTTGAGAGTAGTAGAAAAGCATCAAAAATTTCTATCCTGCACGATTCTACCAAGAACTGTGATTGTTCACTTAAAACGCTGCTTTTTGCTATAAGACCCTATTGAATAATGAATGTTTTGAATTTTCTCCAAAAGTAAAGTAGTTGCAAACTCATGCTTCTAGAGTCTTGTTTGGGCTCATGAGAGGAGTAGAAAAATGTCAAAAATTTCAATCCTGCATGACTCTACCAAGAAATGTGAGTGTTCATTCAAATGTTTTGAATTTTCTCCAAAAGTAAAGTAGATGCAAACTCATCCTTTTAGAAACTTGTTTGGGTTGTTGAGAGGAGTAGAAAAGCATCACAAATTTCAATCCTGCACGATTCTACCAAGAACTGCGATTGTTCATTCAAAACGCTGCTTTTTGCTATTAAACCCTATTGAATAATTAATGTTTTGAATTTTCTTCAAAAGTAAAGTATTTGCAAACTCATCCTTCTAGATTCTTGTTTGGGCTCATGAGAGGAGTAGAAAACATCAAAAATTTCAATCCTGAATGACTCTACCAAGAGATGTGAATGTTCATTCAAACCGCTGTTTTTGCTATTTGGCCCTATTGAATAATGAATGTTTTGAATTTTCTCCAAAAGTAAAGTAGTTGCAAACTCATCCTTCTAGATTCTTGTTTGGGCTCATGAGAGGAGTAGAAAAACATCAAAAATTCCAATCCTGCATATTTCTACCAAGAAATGTGAGTGTTCATTCAGACCGCTGCTTTTTGCTATTGGGCCCTATTGAATAATGAATGTTTTGAATTTTCTCAAAAAGTAAAGTAGTTGCAAATTCATCCTTCTACAGTCTTGTTTGCGCTCATGAGAGGTGTAGAAAAACATCAAAAATGTCAAACCTGCACGATTCTACCAAGAAATGTGATTGTTCATTCAAAACGCTGCTTTTTGCTATTGGGCTCTATTGAATAATAAATGTTTTGAATTTTCTCCAAAAGTAAAGTAGTTGCAAGCTCATCCTTCTAGAGTCTTGTTTGGGCTCATGAGTGGAGTAGAAAAACGTCAAAAATTCCAATCCTGCACGATTCTTCCAAGAAATGTGAGTGTTCATTTAAATCGCTGCTTTTTAATATTGGGCCCTATTGAATAATGAATGTTTTGAATTTTCTCCAAAAGAAAAGTAGTTGCAAACTCATCCTTTTAGAAACTTTTTTGGGCTGTTGAGAGGAGAAGAAAAACATCAAAAATTTCAATCCTGCATGATTCTATTGAATAATGAATGTTTTGAATTTTCTCCAAAAGTAAAGTAGTTGCAAACTCATCATTCTAGAGTCTTGTTTGGGCTCATGAGAGGAGAAGAAAAACGTCAAAAATTTCAATCCTGCACGATTCTACCAAGCAATGTGAGTGTTCATTCAAACCGTTGCTTTTTGCTAATGGGCCCTATTGAATATTTTGAATTTTATCCAAAAGTAAAGTAGTTGCAAACTCATTCTTTTAGAAACTTGTTTGGGCTTTTGAGAGGAGTAGAAAAACATCAAAAATTTCAATCCTTCACGATTCTACCAAGAAATGTGAGTGTTCATTCAAACCGCTGCTTTTTGCTATTGGTCCCTATTGAATAATGAATGTTTTGAATTTTCTGCAAAAGTAAAGTAGTTGCAAACTCATCTTTATAGAGTCTTTTTTGGGCTCATGAGAGGAGTAGACCAACGTCAAAAATTTCAATCCTGCATGATTCTACCAAGAAATCTGAGTGTTCATTCAAACCGCTGGTTTTTGCTACTTTGGGCCCTATTGAATAATGAATGGTTTGAATTTTCTCCAAAAGTAAAGTAGTTGCAAACTCATTCTTTTAAAAACGTGCTTGGGCTTTTGAGAAGAGTAGAAAAACATCAAAAATTTCAATCCTGCATGATTCTACCAAGAAAAGTGAGTGTTCATTCAAAACGCTGCATTTTGCTATTAGACCCTATTGAATAATGAATGTTTTGAATTTTCTCCAAAAGTAAAGTAGTTGCAAGCTCATCCTTTTAGATTCTTGTTTGGGCTCATGAGAGGAGTAGAAAAACATCAAAAATTGCAATCCTGCACGATTCTACCAAGAAATGTGAGTGTTCATTCAAAACGCTGCTTTTTGCTATTAGACCCTATTGAATAATGAATGTTTTGAATTTTCTCCAAAAGTAAATTAGTTGCAAACTCATCCTTCTTGAGTCTTGTCTGGACTCATGGGAGGAGTAGAAAAACGTCAAAAATTGCAATCCTGCACGATTCTACCAAGAAATGTGAGTGTTCATTCAAACCGCTGCTTTTTGCTTTTGGGCCCTATTGAATAATGAATGTTTTGAATTTTCTCCAAAAGTAAAGTAGTTGCAAACTCATCCTTTTAGAAACTTGTTTGGGCTGTTGAGAGGAGTAGAAAAACATCAAAATTTTCAATCCTGCACGATTCTACCAAGAAATGTGAGTTTTCATTAAAACAGCTGCTTTTTGCTATTGGGCACTATTGAATAATGAATGTTTTGAATTTTCTGCTAAAATAAGGTAGTTGCAAACTGATCCTTATAGAGTCTTTTTTGGGCTCATGAGAGGAGTAGAAAAACGTCAAAAATTTCAATCCTGCATGATTCTACCAAGAAATGTGAGTGTTCATTCAAATGTTTTGAATTTTCTCCAAAAGTAAAGTAGTTGCAAACTCATCCTTTTACAAACTTGTTTGGGCTGTTGAGAGTAGTAGAAAAGCATCAAAAATTTCTATCCTGCACGATTCTACCAAGAACTGTGATTGTTCACTTAAAACGCTGCTTTTTGCTATAAGACCCTATTGAATAATGAATGTTTTGAATTTTCTCCAAAAGTAAAGTATTTGCAAACTCATCCTTCTAGAGTCTTGTTTGGGCTCATGAGAGGAGTAGAAAAATGTCAAAAATTTCAATCCTGCATGACTCTACCAAGAAATGTGAGTGTTCATTCAAATGTTTTGAATTTTCTCCAAAAGTAAAGTAGATGCAAACTCATCCTTTTAGAAACTTGTTTGGGTTGTTGAGAGGAGTAGAAAAGCATCAAAAATTTCAATCCTGCACGATTCTACCAAGAACTGCGATTGTTCATTCAAAACGCTGCTTTTTGCTATTAAACCCTATTGAATAATTAATGTTTTGAATTTTCTCCAAAAGTAAAGTAGTTGCAAACTCATCCTTCTAGAGTCTTTTTTGGGCTCATGAGAGGAGTAGAAAAACATCCAAAATTTCAATCCTGCACGATTCTACCAAGAAATGTGATTGTTCATTCAAAACGCTGCTTTTTGCTATTGGGCCCTATTGAATAATGAATGGTTTGAATTTTCTAAAAGAGTAAAGTAGTTGCAAACTCATCCTTCTAGAGTCTTGTTTGGGCTCATGAAAAGAGTACAAAAATGCCAAAAATTTCAATCCTGCACGATTCTACCAAGAAATGTGAGTGTTCATTCAAACCGCTGCTTTTTGCTATTGGGCCCTATTGAATAATGAATGTTTTGAATTATCTCCAAAAGTAAAGTACTTGCAAACTTATCCTTTTAGAAACTTGTTTGGGCTGTTGAGAGGAGTAGAAAAACATCAAAAATGTCAAACCTGCACGATTCTACCAAGAAATGTGATTGTTCATTCAAAACGCTGCATTTTGCTATTGGGCTCTATTGAATAATGAATGTTTTGAATTTTCTCCAAAAGTAAAGTAGTTGCAAGCTCATCCTTTTAGAGTCTTGTTTAGGCTCATGAGCGGAGTAGAAAAACATCAAAAATTGCAATCCTGCACGATTCTACCAAGAAATGTGAGTGTTCATTCAAAATGCTGCTTTTTGCTATTAGACCCTATTGAATAATGAATGTTTTGAATTTTCTCCAAAAGTAAATTAGTTGCAAACTGATCCTTCTAGAGTCTTGTTTGGGCTCATGGGAGGAGTAGAAAAACATCAAAAATTGCAGTCCTGCACGATTCTGCAAAGAATTGTGAGTGTTTATTCAAACCGCTGCTTTTTGCTATTGGTCACTATTGAATAATGAATGTTTTGAATTTTCTCCAAAACTAAATTAGTTGCAAACTCATCCTTTTCTAAACTTGTTTGGGCTGATGAGAGGAGTAGAAAAACATCAAAAATTTCAATCCTGCATTATTCTACCAAGAAATGTGATTGTTCATTCAAAACGCTGCTTTTTGCTATTGGGCTCTATTGAATAATGAATGTTTTGAATTTTCTTCAAAAGTAAAGTATTTGCAAACTCATTCTTCTAGATTCTTGTTTGGGCTCATGAGAGGAGTAGAAAACATCAAAAATTTAAATCCTGAATGACTCTACCAAGAGATGTGAATGTTCATTAAAACCGCTGCTTTTTGCAATTTGGCCCTATTGAATAATGAATGTTTTGAATTTTCTCCAAAAGTAAAGTAGTTGCAAACTCATCCTTCTAGAGTCTTGTTTGGGCTCATGAGAGGAGTAGAGAAACATCAAAAATTCCAATCCTGCACATTTCTACCAAGAAATGTGAGTGTTCATTCAGACCGCTGCTTTTTGCTATTGGGCCCTATTGAATAATGAATGTTTTGAATTTTCTCCAAAAGTAAAGTAGTTGCAAATTCATCCTTCTACAGTCTTGTTTGCGCTCATGAGAGGAGTAGAAAAACATCCAAAATTTCAATCCTGCATGATTCTACCAAGAAATGTGATTGTTCATTCAAAACGCTGCTTTTTGTGATTAGACCCTATTGAATAATGAATGTTTTTAATTTTCTATAAAAGTAAAGTAGTTGCAAACTCATCCTTCTAGAGTCTTGTTTGGGCTCATGAGAGGAGTAGAGAAACATCAAAAATTCCAATCCTGCACATTTCTACCAAGAAATGTGAGTGTTCATTCAGACCGCTGCTTTTTGCTATTGGGCCCTATTGAATAATGAATGTTTTGAATTTTCTCCAAAAGTAAAGTAGTTGTAAATTCATCCTTCTACAGTCTTGTTTGCGCTCATGAGAGGAGTAGAAAAACATCCAAAATTTCAATCCTGCACGATTCTACCAAGAAATGTGAGTGTTCATTCAAACCGCTGCTTTTTGCTATTGGGCCCTATTGAATAATGAATGTTTTGAATTTTCTCCCAAAGTAAAGTACTTGCAAACTTATCCTTTTAGAAACTTGTTTGGGCTGTTAAGAGGAGTAGGAAATCATCAAAAATGTCAAACCTGCACGATTCTACCAAGAAATGTGATTGTTCATTCAAAACGCTGCTTTTTGCTATTGGGCTCTATCGAATAATGAATGTTTTGAATTTTCTTCAAAAGTAAATTAGTTGCAAACTCATCCTTTTAGAAACTTGTTTGTGCTGATGAGAGGAGTAGAAAAACATCAAAAATATCAATCCTGCACCATTCTACTAAGAAATTTGAGTGTTCATTCAAACCGCTGCTTTTTGCTGTTAGACCCTATTGAATAATGAATGTTTTTTATTTTCTCCAAAAGTAAAGTAGTTGCAAACTCATCCTTCTGGAGTCTTGTTTGGGCTCATGAGAGGAATAGAAAAACATCAAAAATTCCAATCCTGCACATTTCTACCAAGAAATGTGAGTGTTCATTCAGACCGTTGCTTTTTGCTATTGGGCCCTATTGAATAATGAATGTTTTGAATTTTCTCCAAAAGTAAAGTAGTTGCAAATTCATCCTTCTACAGTCTTGTTTGCGCTCATGAGAGGTGTAGAAAAACATCAAAAATGTCAAACCTGCACCATTCTACCAAGAAATGTGATTGTTCATTCAAAACGCTGCTTTTTGCTATTGGGCTCTATTGAATAATAAATGTTTTGAACTTTCTGCAAAAATAAAGTAATTGCAAACTCATCCTTATAGAGTCTTTTTTGGGCTCATGAGAGGAGTAGAAAAACATCAAAAATTTCAATCCTGCATGATTCTACCAAGAAATGTGAGTGTTCATTCAAATGTTTTGAATTTTCTCCAAAAGTAAAGTAGTTGCAAACTCATCCTTATAGAGTCTTTTTTGGGCTCATGAGAGGAGTAGAAAAGCATCAAAAATTTCTATCCTGCACGATTCTACCAAGAACTGTGATTGTTCACTCAAAACGCTGCTTTTTGCTATTAGACCCTATTGAATAATGAATGTTTTGAATTTTCTCCAAAAGTAAAGTAGTTGCAAACTCATCCTTCTAGAGTCTTGTTTGGGCTCATGAGAGGAGTAGAAAAATATCAAAAATTTCAATCCTGCATGGCTCTACCAAGAAATGTGAGTGTTCATTCAAATGTTTTGAATTTTCTCCAAAAGTAAAGTAGTTGCAAACTCATCCTTTTAGAAACTTGTTTGGGTTGTTGAGAGGAGTAGAAAAGCATCAAAAATTTCAATCCTGCACGATTCTACCAAGAACTGCGATTGTTCATTCAAAACGCTGCTTTTTGCTATTAAACCCTATTGAATAATTAATGTTTTGAATTTTCACCAAAAGTAAAGTAGTTGCAAACTCATCCTTCTAGAATCTTGTTTGGGCTCATGAGAGGAGTAGAAAAATGTCAAAAATTTAAATCCTGCACGATTCTACCAAGAAATGTGAGTGTTCATTCAAGCCGCAGGTTTTTGCTACTTTGGGCCCTATTGAATAATGAATGTTTTGAATTTTCTCCAAAAGTATAGTAGTTGCAAACTCATCCTTTTAGAAACTTGTTTGGGCTGTTGAGAGGACTAGAAAAACATCTAAATTTTCAATCCTGCATGATTCTACCAAGAAATGTGATTGTTCATTCAAACCGCTGCTTTTTACTATTGGACCCTATTGAATAATGAATGTTTTGAATTTTCTCCAAAAGTAAAGTAGTTGCAAACTCATCCTTTTAGAAACTTGTTTGGGCTGTTGAGAGGACTAGAAAAACATCAAAATTTTCAATCCTGCATGATTCTACCAAGAAATGTGATTATTCATTCAAACCGCTGCTTTTTGTTATTGGACCCTATTGAATAATGAATTGTTGGAATTTTCTCCAAAAGTAAAGTAGTTGCAAACTCATCCTTTTAGAAACTTGTTTGGGCTGATGAGTGGAGTAGAAAAACATCAAAAATTTCAATCCTGCACGATTCTACCAAGAAATGTGAGTGTTCATTCAAACCGCTGCTTTTTGCTATTGGGCCCTATTGAATAATGAATGTTTTGAATTTTCTCCAAAAGTAAAGTAGTTGCAAACTCATCCTTTTAGAAACTTGTTTGGGCTGTTGAGAGGAGTAGAAAAACATCGAAATTTTCAATCCTGCACGATTCTACCAAGAAATGTGATTGTTCATTCAAAACGCTGCTTTTTGCTATTGGGCTCTATTGAATAATGAATGTTTTGAATTTTCTCCAAAAGTAAAGTAGTTGAAAGCTCATCCTTTTAGAGTCTTGTTTGGGCTCATGAGAGGAGTAGAAAAACATGAAAAATTTCAGTCCTGAACCATTCTACCAAGAAATGTGAGTGTTCATTCAAACAGCTGCTTTTTGCTATTGGGCCCTATTGAATAATGAATGTTTTGAATTTTCTGCAAAAATAAAGTAATTGCAAACTCATCCTTATAGAGTCTTTTTTGGGCTCATGAGAGGAGTAGAAAAACATCAAAAATTTAAATCCTGCACGATTCTACCAAGAAATGTGAGTGTTCATTCAAACCGCTGCTTTTTGCTATTGGGCCCTATTGAATAATGAATGTTTTGAATTTTCTGCAAAAATGAAGTAATTGCAAACTCATCCTTTTAGAAACTTGTTTGGGCTCATGAGAGGAGTAGAAAAACATCAAAAATTTAAATCCTGCACGATTCTACCAAGAAATGTGAGTGTTCATTCAAACCGCTGCTTTTTGCTATTGGACCCTATTGAATAATGAATGTTTTGAATTTTCTCCAAAAGTAACGTAGTTGCAAACTCATTCTTTTAGAAACTTGTTTGGGCTTTTGAGAGGAGTAGAAAAACATCAAAAATTTCAATCCTGCATGATTCTACCAAGAAATGTGAGTGTTCATTCTAAACGCTGATTTTTGCTATTAGACCCTATTGAATAATGAATGCTTTGAATTTTCTCCAAAAGTAAAGTAGTTGCAAGCTCATCCTTTTAGACTCTTGTTTGGGCTCATCAGAGGAGTAGAAAAACATCAAAAATTGCAATCCTGCACGATTCTGCAAAGAATTGTGAGTGTTTATTCAAACCGCTGCTTTTTGCTATTGGGCCCTATTGAATAATGAATGTTTTGAATTTTCTCCAAAAGTAAAGTAGTTGCAAACTCATCCTTTTGGAAACTTGTTTGGGCTGTTGAGAGGAGTAGAAAAACATCAAAATTTTCAATCCTGCACGATTCTACCAAGAAATGTGTGTCCATTCAAACCGCTGCTTTTTGCTATTAGGCCCTATTGAATAATGAATGCTTTGAATTTTCTCCAAAAGTAAAGTAGTGCAAGCTCATCCTTTTAGATTCTTGTTTGGGCTCATGAGAGGAGTAGAAAAACATGAAAAATTTTAATCCTGCACGATTCTACCAAGAAATGTGTGTCCATTCAAACCGCTGCTTTTTGCTATTAGGCCCTATTGAATAATGAATGTTTTGAATTTTCTCCAAAAGTAAAGTAGTAGCAAACTCATCCTTTTAGAAACTTGTTTGGGCTGTTGAGAGTAGTAGAAAAGCATCAAAAATTTCTATCCTGCACGATTCTACCAAGAACTGTGATTGTTCATTCAAAACGCTGCTTTTTGCTATTAGACCCTATTGAATAATGTATGTTTTGAATTTTCTCCAAAAGCAAAGTAGTTGCAAACTCATCCTTCTAGAGTCTAGTTTGGACTCATGAGAGGAGTAGAAAAATGTCAAAAATTTCAATCCTGCATGATTTTACCAAGAAATGTGAGTGTTCATTCAAACCGCTGCTTTTTGCTATTGGGCCCTATTGAATAATGAATGTTTTGAATTTTCTCCAAAAGTAAAGTAGTTGCAAACTCATCCTTTTAAAAACTTGTTTGGGCTGTTGAGAGGAGTAGAAAAACATCAAAATTTTCAATCCTGCACGATTCTACCAAGAAATGTGAGTGTTCATTCAAACAGCTGCTTTTTGCTATTGAGCACTATTGAATAATGAATGTTTTGAATTTTCTGCTAAAATAAGGTAGTTGCAAACTGATCCTTATAGAGTCTTTTTTGGGCTCATGAGAGGAGTAGAAAAACGTCAAAAATTTCAATCCTGCATGATTCTACCAAGAAATGTGAGTGTTCATTCAAATGTTTTGAATTTTCTCCAAAAGTAAAGTAGTTGCAAACTCATCCTTTTACAAACTTGTTTGGGCTGTTGAGAGTAGTAGAAAAGCATCAAAAATTTCTATCCTGCACGATTCTACCAAGAACTGTGATTGTTCACTCAAAACGCTGCTTTTTGCTATAAGACCCTATTGAATAATGAATGTTTTGAATTTTCTCCAAAAGTAAAGTAGTTGCAAACTCATCCTTCTAGAGTCTTGTTTGGGCTCATGAGAGGAGTAGAAAAATGTCAAAAATTTCAATCCTGCATGACTCTACCAAGAAATGTGAGTGTTCATTCAAATGTTTTGAATTTTCTCCAAAAGTAAAGTAGATGCAAACTCATCCTTTTAGAAAATTGTTTGGGTTGTTGAGAGGAGTAGAAAAGCATCAAAAATTTCAATCCTGCACGATTCTACCAAGAACTGCGATTGTTCATTCAAAACGCTGCTTTT
The DNA here is from genome assembly GCF_039654945.1 of Dendrobates tinctorius. Classification (NCBI taxonomy): domain Eukaryota; kingdom Metazoa; phylum Chordata; class Amphibia; order Anura; family Dendrobatidae; genus Dendrobates; species Dendrobates tinctorius. The sequence continues at coordinate 19,168,181 of NW_027361713.1, forward strand.
TGCTATTAAACCCTATTGAATAATTAATGTTTTGAATTTTCTCCAAAAGTAAAGTAGTTGCAAACTCATCCTTCTAGAGTCTTTTTTGGGCTCATGAGAGGAGTAGAAAAACATCCAAAATTTCAATCCTGCACGATTCTACCAAGAAATGTGATTGTTCATTCAAAACGCTGCTTTTTGCTATTGGGCCCTATTGAATAATGAATGGTTTGAATTTTCTAAAAGAGTAAAGTAGTTGCAAACTCATCCTTCTAGATTCTTGTTTGGGCTCATGAAAAGAGTACAAAAATGCCAAAAATTTCAATCCTGCACGATTCTACCAAGAAATGTGAGTGTTCATTCAAACCGCTGCTTTTTGCTTTTGGGCCCTATTGAATAATGAATGTTTTGAATTGTCTCCAAAAGTAAAGTACTTGCAAACTTATCCTTTTAGAAACTTGTTTGGGCTGTAGAGAGGAGTAGAAAAACATCAAAAATGTCAAACCTGCACGATTCTACCAAGAAATGTGATTGTTCATTCAAAACGCTGCATTTTGCTATTGGGCTCTATTGAATAATGAATGTTTTGAATTTTCTCCAAAAGTAAAGTAGTTGCAAACTCATCCTTCTAGAGTCTTGTTTGGGCTCATGAGTGGAGTAGAAAAACGTCAAAAACTCCAATCCTGCACGATTCTTCCAAGAAATGTGAGTGTTCATTTAAATTGCTGCTTTTTGCTATTGGGCCCTATTGAATAATGAATGTTTTGAATTTTCTCCAAAAGTAAAGTAGTTGCAAGCTCATCCTTTTAGAGTCTTGTTTAGGCTCATGAGAGGAGTAGAAAAACTTCAAAAATTGCAATCCTGCACGATTCTACCAAGAAATGTGAGTGTTCATTCAAAATGCTGCTTTTTGCTATTAGACCCTATTGAATAATGAATGTTTTGAATTTTCTCCAAAAGTAAATTAGTTGCAAACTCATCCTTCTAGAGTCTTGTTTGGGCTCATGGGAGGAGTAGAAAAACATCAAAAATTGCAGTCCTGTACGATTCTGCAAAGAATTGTGAGTGTTTATTCAAACCGCTGCTTTTTGCTATTGGTCACTATTGAATAATGAATGTTTTGAATTTTCTCCAAAAGTAAATTAGTTGCAAACTCATCCTTTTAGAAACTTGTTTGGGCTGATGAGAGGAGTAGAAAAACATCAAAAATTTCAATCCTGCATTATTCTACCAAGAAATGTGATTGTTCATTCAAAACGCTGCTTTTTGCTATTGGGCTCTATTGAATAATGAATGTTTTGAATTTTCTTCAAAAGTAAAGTATTTGCAAACTCATTCTTCTAGATTCTTGTTTGGGCTCATGAGAGGAGTAGAAAACATCAAAAATTTAAATCCTGAATGACTCTACCAAGAGATGTGAATGTTCATTAAAACCGCTGCTTTTTGCAATTTGGCCCTATTGAATAATGAATGTTTTGAATTTTCTCCAAAAGTAAAGTAGTTGCAAACTCATCCTTCTAGAGTCTTGTTTGGGCTCATGAGAGGAGTAGAGAAACATCAAAAATTCCAATCCTGCACATTTCTACCAAGAAATGTGAGTGTTCATTCAGACCGCTGCTTTTTGCTATTGGGCCCTATTGAATAATGAATGTTTTGAATTTTCTCCAAAAGTAAAGTAGTTGCAAATTCATCCTTCTACAGTCTTGTTTGCGCTCATGAGAGGAGTTGAAAAATATCCAAAATTTCAATCCTGCATGATTCTACCAAGAAATGTGATTGTTCATTCAAAACGCTGCTTTTTGTGAATAGACCCTATTGAATAATGAATGTTTTTAATTTTCTATAAAAGTAAAGTAGTTGCAAACTCATCCTTCTAGAGTCTTGTTTGGGCTCATGAGAAGAGTAGAAAAATGCCAAAAATTTCAATCCTGCACGATTCTACCAAGAAATGTGAGTATTCATTCAAACCGCTGCTTTTTGCTATTGGGCCCTATTGAATAATGAATGTTTTGAATTTTCTCCAAAAGTAAAGTAGTTGCAAACTCATCCTTTTAGAAACTTGTTTGGGCTGTTGAGAGGAGTAGAAAAACATCAGAAATTCCAATCCTGCACATTTCTACCAAGAAATGTGAGTGTTCATTCAGACCGCTGCTTTTTGCTATTGGGCCCTATTGAATAATGAATGTTTTGAATTTTCTCAAAAAGTAAAGTAGTTGTAAATTCATCCTTCTACAGTCTTGTTTGCGCTCATGAGAGGAGTTGAAAAACATCCAAAATTTCAATCCTGCACGATTCTACCAAGAAATGTGAGTGTTCATTCAAACCGCTGCTTTTTGCTATTGGGCCCTATTGAATAATGAATGTTTTGAATTTTCTCCCAAAGTAAAGTACTTGCAAACTTATCCTTTTAGAAACTTGTTTGGGCTGTTAAGAGGAGTAGGAAATCATCAAAAATGTCAAACCTGCACGATTCTACCAAGAAATGTGATTGTTCATTCAAAACGCTGCTTTTTGCTATTGGGCTCTATCGAATAATGAATGTTTTGAATTTTCTTCAAAAGTAAATTAGTTGCAAACTCATCCTTTTAGAAACTTGTTTGTGCTGATGAGGAGTAGAAAAACATCAAAAATATCAATCCTGCATGATTCTACCAAGAAATTTGAGTGTTCATTCAAACCGCTGCTTTTTGTTGTTAGACCCCATTGAATAATGAATGTTTTTTATTTTCTCCAAAAGTAAAGTAGTTGCAAACTCATCCTTCTGGAGTCTTGTTTGGGCTCATGAGAGGAAAAGAAAAACATCAAAAATTCCAATCCTGCACATTTCTACCAAGAAATGTGAGTGTTCATTCAGACCGTTGCTTTTTGCTATTGGGCCCTATTGAATAATGAATGTTTTGAATTTTCTCCAAAAGTAAAGTAGTTGCAAATTCATCCTTCTACAGTCTTGTTTGCGCTCATGAGAGGTGTAGAAAAACATCAAAAATGTCAAACCTGCACCATTCTACCAAGAAATGTGAGTGTTCATTTAAATCGCTGCTTTTTGCTATTGGGCCCTATTGAATAATGAATGTTTTGAATTTTCTCCAAAAGTAAAGTAGTTGCAAACTCATCCTTTTAGAAACTTGTTTGGGCTGTTGAGAGGAGTAGAAAAACATCAAAAATTTCAATCCTGCACGATTCTATTGAATAATGAATGTTTTGAATTTTCTCCAAAAGTAAAGTAGTCGCAAACTCATCCTTCTAGCGTCTTGTTTGGGCTTATGAGAGGAGAAGAAAAACGTCAAAAATTTCAATCCTGCACGATTCTACCAAGCAATGTGAGTGTTCATTCAAACTGCTGCTTTTTGCTATTGGGCCCTATTGAATATTTTGAATTTTATCCAAAAGTAAAGTAGTTGCAAACTCATTCTTTTAGAAACTTGTTTGGGCTTTTGAGAGGAGTAGAAAAACATCAAAAATTTCAATCCTGCATGATTCTACCAAGAAATCTGAGTGTTCATTCAAACCGCTGGTTTTTGCTGCTTTGGGCCCTATTGAATAATGAATGGTTTGAATTTTCTCCAAAAGTAAAGTAGTTGCAAACTCATTCTTTTAGAAACTTGCTTGGGCTTTTGAGAAGAGTAGAAAAACATCAAAAATTTCAATCCTGCATGATTCTACCAAAAATATGAGTGTTCATTCAAAACGCTGCATTTTGCTATTAGACCCTATTGAATAATGAATGTTTTGAATTTTCTCCAAAAGTAAAATAGTTGCAAGCTCATCCTTTTAGACTCTTGTTTGGGCTCATGAGAGGAGTAGAAAAACGTCAAAAATTGCAATCCTGCACGATTCTACCAAGAAATGTGAGTGTTCATTCAAAACGCTGCTTTTTGCTATTAGACCCTATTGAATAATGAATGTTTTGAATTTTCTCCAAAAGTAAAGTAGTTGCAAACTCATCCTTCTAGAGTCTTGTTTGGGCTCATGAGAGGAGTAGAGAAACATCAAAAATTCCAATTCTGCACATTTCTACCAAGAAATGTGAGTGTTCATTCAGACCGCTGCTTTTTGCTATTGGGCCCTATTGAATAATGAATGTTTTGAATTTTCTCCAAAAGTAAAGTAGTTGCAAATTCATCCTTCTACAGTCTTGTTTGCGCTCATGAGAGGAGTAGAAAAATATCCAAAATTTCAATCCTGAATGATTCTACCAAGAAATGTGATTGTTCATTCAAAACGCTGCTTTTTGTGAATAGACCCTATTGAATAATGAATGTTTTTAATTTTCTATAAAAGTAAAGTAGTTGCAAACTCATCCTTCTAGAGTCTTGTTTGGGCTCATGAGAAGAGTAGAAAAATGCCAAAAATTTCAATCCTGCACGATTCTACCAAGAAATGTGAGTATTCATTCAAACCGCTGCTTTTTGCTATTGGGCCCTATTGAATAATGAATGTTTTGAATTTTCTCCAAAAGTAAAGTAGTTGTAAATTCATCCTTCTACAGTCTTGTTTGCGCTCATGAGAGGAGTTGAAAAACATCCAAAATTTCAATCCTGCACGATTCTACCAAGAAATGTGAGTGTTCATTCAAACCGCTGCTTTTTGCTATTGGGCCCTATTGAATAATGAATGTTTTGAATTTTCTCCCAAAGTAAAGTACTTGCAAACTTATCCTTTTAGAAACTTGTTTGGGCTGTTAAGAGGAGTAGGAAATCATCAAAAATGTCAAACCTGCACGATTCTACCAAGAAATGTGATTGTTCATTCAAAACGCTGCTTTTTGCTATTGGGCTCTATCGCATAATGAATGTTTTGAATTTTCTTCAAAAGTAAATTAGTTGCAAACTCATCCTTTTAGAAACTTGTTTGTGCTGATGAGAGGAGTAGAAAAACATCAAAAATATCAATCCTGCATGATTCTACCAAGAAATTTGAGTGTTCATTCAAACCGCTGCTTTTTGCTGTTAGACCCCATTGAATAATGAATGTTTTTTATTTTCTCCAAAAGTAAAGTAGTTGCAAACTCATCCTTCTGGAGTCTTGTTTGGGCTCATGAGAGGAAAAGAAAAACATCAAAAATATCAATCCTGCATGATTCTACCAAGAAATTTGAGTGTTCATTCAAACCGCTGCTTTTTGCTGTTAGACCCCATTGAATAATGAATGTTTTGAATTTTCTCCAAAAGTAAAGTAGTTGCAAATTCATCCTTCTACAGTCTTGTTTGCGCTCATGAGAGGTGTAGAAAAATATCAAAAATGTCAAACCTGCACCATTCTACCAAGAAATGTGATTGTTCATTCAAAACGCTGCTTTTTGCTATTGGGCTCTATTGAATAATAAATGTTTTGAATTTTCTCCAAAAGTAAAGTAGTTGCAAGCTCATCCTTCTGGAGTCTTGTTTGGGCTCATGAGTGGAGTAGAAAAACGTCAAAAATTCCAATCCTGCACGATTCTTCCAAGAAATGTGAGTGTTCATTTAAATCACTGCTTTTTGCTATTGGGCCTTATTGAATAATGAATGTTTTGAATTTTCTCCAAAAGTAAAGTAGTTGCAAACTCATCCTTTTAGAAACTTGTTTGGGCTGTTGAGAGGAGTAGAAAAACATCAAAAATTTCAATCCTGCACGATTCTATTGAATAATGAATGTTTTGAATTTTCTCCAAAAGTAAAGTAGTCGCAAACTCATCCTTCTAGCGTCTTGTTTGGGCTTATGAGAGGAGAAGAAAAATGTCAAAAATTTCAATCCTGCACGATTCTACCAAGCAATGTGAGTGTTCATTCAAACTGCTGCTTTTTGCTATTGGGCCCTATTGAATATTTTGAATTTTATCCAAAAGTAAAGTAGTTGCAAACTCATTCTTTTAGAAACTTGTTTGGGCTTTTGAGAGGAGTAGAAAAACATCAAAAATTTCAATCCTGCATGATTCTACCAAGAAATCTGAGTGTTCATTCAAACCGCTGGTTTTTGCTGCTTTGGGCCCTATTGAATAATGAATGGTTTGAATTTTCTCCAAAAGTAAAGTAGTTGCAAACTCATTCTTTTAGAAACTTGCTTGGGCTTTTGAGAAGAGTAGAAAAACATCAAAAATTTCAATCCTGCATGATTCTACCAAAAATATGAGTGTTCATTCAAAACGCTGCATTTTGCTATTAGACCCTATTGAATAATGAATGTTTTGAATTTTCTCCAAAAGTAAAATAGTTGCAAGCTCATCCTTTTAGACTCTTGTTTGGGCTCATGAGAGGAGTAGAAAAACGTCAAAAATTGCAATCCTGCACGATTCTACCAAGAAATGTGAGTGTTCATTCAAAACGCTGCTTTTTGCTATTAGACCCTATTGAATAATGAATGTTTTGAATTTTCTCCAGAAGTAAATTAGTTGCAAACTCATCCTTCTTGAGTCTTGTTTGGACTCATGGGAGGAGTAGAAAAACGTCAAAAATTGCAATCCTGCACGATTCTACCAAGAAATGTGAGTGTTCATTCAAACCGCTGCTTTTTGCTATTGGGCCCTATTGAATAATGAATGTTTTGAATTTTCTCCAAAAGTAAAGTAGTTGCAAACTCATCCTTTTAGAAACTTGTTTGGGCTGTTGAGAGGAGTAGAAAAACATCAAAATTTTCAATCCTGCACGATTCTACCAAGAAATGTGAGTGTTCATTCAAACAGCTGCTTTTTGCTATTGGGCCCTATTGAATAATGAATGCTTTGAATTTTCTGCAAAAATAAAGTAATTGCAAACTCATCCTCATAGAGTCTTTTTTGGGCTCATGAGAGGAGTAGAAAAACATCAAAAATTTCAATCCTGCATGATTCTACCAAGAAATGTGAGTGTTCTTTCAAATGTTTTGAATTTTCTTCAAAAGTAAAGTAGTTGCAAACTCATCCTTATAGAGTCTTTTTTGGGCTCATGAGAGGAGTAGAAAAGCATCAAAAATTTCTATCCTGCACGATTCTACCAAGAACTGTGATTGTTCACTCAAAACGCTGCTTTTTGCTATTAGACCCTATTGAATAATGAATGTTTTGAATTTTCTCCAAAAGTAAAGTAGTTGCAAACTCATCCTTCTAGAGTCTTGTTTGGGCTCATGAGAGGAGTAGAAAAATATCAAAAATTTCAATCCTGCATGGCTCTACCAAGAAATGTGAGTGTTCATTCAAATGTTTTGAATTTTCTCCAAAAGTAAAGTAGTTGCAAACTCATCCTTTTAGAAACTTGTTTGAGTAGTTGAGAGGAGTAGAAAAGCATCAAAAATTTCAATCCTGCACGATTCTACCAAGAACTGCGATTGTTCATTCAAAACGCTGCTTTTTGCTATTAAACCCTATTGAATAATTAATGTTTTGAATTTTCACCAAAAGTAAAGTAGTTGGAAACTCATCCTTCTAGAGTCTTGTTTGGGCTCATGAGAGGAGTAGAAAAATGTCAAAAATTTAAATCCTGCACGATTCTACCAAGAAATGTGAGTGTTCATTCAAGCCGCAGGTTTTTGCTACTTTGGGCCCTATTGAATAATGAATGTTTTGAATTTTCTCCAAAAGTATAGTAGTTGCAAACCCATCCTTTTAGAAACTTGTTTGGGCTGTTGAGAGGACTAGAAAAACATCAAAATTTTCAATCCTGCATGATTATACCAAGAAATGTGATTGTTCATTCAAACCGCTGCTTTTTGCTATTGGACCCTATTGAATAATGAATGTTTTGAATTTTCTCCAAAAGTAAAGTAGTTGCAAACTCATCCTTTTAGAAACTTGTTTGGGCTGTTGAGAGGATTAGAAAAATATCAAAATTTTCAATCCTGCATGATTCTACCAAGAAATGTGATTATTCATTCAAACCGCTGCTTTTTGCTATTGGACCCTATTGAATAATGAATAGTTGGAATTTTCTCCAAAAGTAAAGTAGTTGCAAACTCATCCTTTTAGAAACTTGTTTGGGCTGATGAGAGGAGTAGAAAAACATCAAAAATTTCAATCCTGCACGATTCTACCAAGAAATGTGAGTGTTCATTCAAACCGCTGCTTTTTGCTGCTTTGGGCCCTATTGAATAATGAATGGTTTGAATTTTCTCCAAAAGTAAAGTAGTTGCAAACTCATCCTTTTAGAAACTTGTTTGGGCTGATGAGAGCAGTAGAAAAACATCAAAAATTTCAATCCTGCATGATTCTACCAAGAAATCTGAGTGTTCATTCAAACCGCTGGTTTTTGCTGCTTTGGGCCCTATTGAATAATGAATGGTTTGAATTTTCTCCAAAAGTAAAGTAGTTGCAAACTCATTCTTTTAGAAACTTGCTTGGGCTTTTGAGAAGAGTAGAAAAACATCAAAAATTTCAATCCTGCATGATTCTACCAAAAATATGAGTGTTCATTCAAAACGCTGCATTTTGCTATTAGACCCTATTGAATAATGAATGTTTTGAATTTTCTCCAAAAGTAAAATAGTTGCAAGCTCATCCTTTTAGACTCTTGTTTGGGCTCATGAGAGGAGTAGAAAAACGTCAAAAATTGCAATCCTGCACGATTCTACCAAGAAATGTGAGTGTTCATTCAAAACGCTGCTTTTTGCTATTAGACCCTATTGAATAATGAATGTTTTGAATTTTCTCCAGAAGTAAATTAGTTGCAAACTCATCCTTCTGGAGTCTTGTTTGGGCTCATGAGTGGAGTAGAAAAACGTCAAAAATTCCAATCCTGCACGATTCTTCCAAGAAATGTGAGTGTTCATTTAAATCACTGCTTTTTGCTATTGGGCCTTATTGAATAATGAATGTTTTGAATTTTCTCCAAAAGTAAAGTAGTTGCAAACTCATCCTTTTAGAAACTTGTTTGGGCTGTTGAGAGGAGTAGAAAAACATCAAAAATTTCAATCCTGCACGATTCTATTGAATAATGAATGTTTTGAATTTTCTCCAAAAGTAAAGTAGTCGCAAACTCATCCTTCTAGCGTCTTGTTTGGGCTTATGAGAGGAGAAGAAAAATGTCAAAAATTTCAATCCTGCACGATTCTACCAAGCAATGTGAGTGTTCATTCAAACTGCTGCTTTTTGCTATTGGGCCCTATTGAATATTTTGAATTTTATCCAAAAGTAAAGTAGTTGCAAACTCATTCTTTTAGAAACTTGTTTGGGCTTTTGAGAGGAGTAGAAAAACATCAAAAATTTCAATCCTGCATGATTCTACCAAGAAATCTGAGTGTTCATTCAAACCGCTGGTTTTTGCTGCTTTGGGCCCTATTGAATAATGAATGGTTTGAATTTTCTCCAAAAGTAAAGTAGTTGCAAACTCATTCTTTTAGAAACTTGCTTGGGCTTTTGAGAAGAGTAGAAAAACATCAAAAATTTCAATCCTGCATGATTCTACCAAAAATATGAGTGTTCATTCAAAACGCTGCATTTTGCTATTAGACCCTATTGAATAATGAATGTTTTGAATTTTCTCCAAAAGTAAAATAGTTGCAAGCTCATCCTTTTAGACTCTTGTTTGGGCTCATGAGAGGAGTAGAAAAACGTCAAAAATTGCAATCCTGCACGATTCTACCAAGAAATGTGAGTGTTCATTCAAAACGCTGCTTTTTGCTATTAGACCCTATTGAATAATGAATGTTTTGAATTTTCTCCAGAAGTAAATTAGTTGCAAACTCATCCTTCTTGAGTCTTGTTTGGACTCATGGGAGGAGTAGAAAAACGTCAAAAATTGCAATCCTGCACGATTCTACCAAGAAATGTGAGTGTTCATTCAAACCGCTGCTTTTTGCTATTGGGCCCTATTGAATAATGAATGTTTTGAATTTTCTCCAAAAGTAAAGTAGTTGCAAACTCATCCTTTTAGAAACTTGTTTGGGCTGTTGAGAGGAGTAGAAAAACATCAAAATTTTCAATCCTGCACGATTCTACCAAGAAATGTGAGTGTTCATTCAAACAGCTGCTTTTTGCTATTGGGCCCTATTGAATAATGAATGCTTTGAATTTTCTGCAAAAATAAAGTAATTGCAAACTCATCCTCATAGAGTCTTTTTTGGGCTCATGAGAGGAGTAGAAAAACATCAAAAATTTCAATCCTGCATGATTCTACCAAGAAATGTGAGTGTTCTTTCAAATGTTTTGAATTTTCTTCAAAAGTAAAGTAGTTGCAAACTCATCCTTATAGAGTCTTTTTTGGGCTCATGAGAGGAGTAGAAAAGCATCAAAAATTTCTATCCTGCACGATTCTACCAAGAACTGTGATTGTTCACTCAAAACGCTGCTTTTTGCTATTAGACCCTATTGAATAATGAATGTTTTGAATTTTCTCCAAAAGTAAAGTAGTTGCAAACTCATCCTTCTAGAGTCTTGTTTGGGCTCATGAGAGGAGTAGAAAAATATCAAAAATTTCAATCCTGCATGGCTCTACCAAGAAATGTGAGTGTTCATTCAAATGTTTTGAATTTTCTCCAAAAGTAAAGTAGTTGCAAACTCATCCTTTTAGAAACTTGTTTGAGTAGTTGAGAGGAGTAGAAAAGCATCAAAAATTTCAATCCTGCACGATTCTACCAAGAACTGCGATTGTTCATTCAAAACGCTGCTTTTTGCTATTAAACCCTATTGAATAATTAATGTTTTGAATTTTCACCAAAAGTAAAGTAGTTGGAAACTCATCCTTCTAGAGTCTTGTTTGGGCTCATGAGAGGAGTAGAAAAATGTCAAAAATTTAAATCCTGCACGATTCTACCAAGAAATGTGAGTGTTCATTCAAGCCGCAGGTTTTTGCTACTTTGGGCCCTATTGAATAATGAATGTTTTGAATTTTCTCCAAAAGTATAGTAGTTGCAAACCCATCCTTTTAGAAACTTGTTTGGGCTGTTGAGAGGACTAGAAAAACATCAAAATTTTCAATCCTGCATGATTATACCAAGAAATGTGATTGTTCATTCAAACCGCTGCTTTTTGCTATTGGACCCTATTGAATAATGAATGTTTTGAATTTTCTCCAAAAGTAAAGTAGTTGCAAACTCATCCTTTTAGAAACTTGTTTGGGCTGTTGAGAGGATTAGAAAAATATCAAAATTTTCAATCCTGCATGATTCTACCAAGAAATGTGATTATTCATTCAAACCGCTGCTTTTTGCTATTGGACCCTATTGAATAATGAATAGTTGGAATTTTCTCCAAAAGTAAAGTAGTTGCAAACTCATCCTTTTAGAAACTTGTTTGGGCTGATGAGAGGAGTAGAAAAACATCAAAAATTTCAATCCTGCACGATTCTACCAAGAAATGTGAGTGTTCATTCAAACCGCTGCTTTTTGCTGCTTTGGGCCCTATTGAATAATTAATGGTTTGAATTTTCTCCAAAAGTAAAGTAGTTGCAAACTCATCCTTTTAGAAACTTGTTTGGGCTGATGAGAGCAGTAGAAAAACATCAAAAATTTCAATCCTGCATGATTCTACCAAGAAATCTGAGTGTTCATTCAAACCGCTGGTTTTTGCTGCTTTGGGCCCTATTGAATAATGAATGGTTTGAATTTTCTCCAAAAGTAAAGTAGTTGCAAACTCATTCTTTTAGAAACTTGCTTGGGCTTTTGAGAAGAGTAGAAAAACATCAAAAATTTCAATCCTGCATGATTCTACCAAAAATATGAGTGTTCATTCAAAACGCTGCATTTTGCTATTAGACCCTATTGAATAATGAATGTTTTGAATTTTCTCCAAAAGTAAAATAGTTGCAAGCTCATCCTTTTAGACTCTTGTTTGGGCTCATGAGAGGAGTAGAAAAACGTCAAAAATTGCAATCCTGCACGATTCTACCAAGAAATGTGAGTGTTCATTCAAAACGCTGCTTTTTGCTATTAGACCCTATTGAATAATGAATGTTTTGAATTTTCTCCAGAAGTAAATTAGTTGCAAACTCATCCTTCTTGAGTCTTGTTTGGACTCATGGGAGGAGTAGAAAAACATCAAAAATTGCAATCCTGCACGATTCTACCAAGAAATGTGAGTGTTCATTCAAACCGCTGCTTTTTGCTATTGGGCCCTATTGAATAATGAATGTTTTGAATTTTCTCCAAAAGTAAAGTAGTTGCAAACTCATCCTTTTAGAAACTTGTTTGGGCTGTTGAGAGGAGTAGAAAAACATCAAAATTTTCAATCCTGCACGATTCTACCAAGAAATGTGAGTGTTCATTCAAACAGCTGCTTTTTGCTATTGGGCCCTATTGAATAATGAATGCTTTGAATTTTCTGCAAAAATAAAGTAATTGCAAACTCATCCTTATAGAGTCTTTTTTGAGCTCATGAGAGGAGTAGAAAAACATCAAAAATTTCAATCCTGCATGATTCTACGAAGAAATGTGAGTGTTCTTTCAAATGTTTTGAATTTTCTCCAAAAGTAAAGTAGTTGCAAACTCATCCTTATAGAGTCTTTTTTGGGCTCATGAGAGGAGTAGAAAGCATCAAAAATTTCTATCCTGCACGATTCTACAAAGAATTGTGATTGTTCACTCAAAACGCTGCTTTTTGCTATTAGACCCTATTGAATAATGAATGTTTTGAATTTTCTCCAAAAGTAAAGTAGTTGCAAACTCATCCTTCTAGAGTCTTGTTTGGGCTCATGAGAGGAGTAGAAAAATATCAAAAATTTCAATCCTGCATGGCTCTACCAAGAAATGTGAGTGTTCATTCAAATGTTTTGAATTTTCTCCAAAAGTAAAGTAGTTGCAAACTCATCCTTTTAGAAACTTGTTTGGGTTGTTGAGAGGAGTAGAAAAGCATCAAAAATTTCAATCCTGCACGATTCTACCAAGAACTGCGATTGTTCATTCAAAACGCTGCTTTTTGCTATTAAACCCTATTGAATAATTAATGTTTTGAATTTTCACCAAAAGTAAAGTAGTTGCAAACTCATCCTTCTAGAGTCTTGTTTGGGCTCGTGAGAGGAGTAGAAAAATGTCAAAAATTTAAATCCTGCACGATTCTACCAAGAAATGTGAGTGTTCATTCAAGCCGCAGGTTTTTGCTACTTTGGGCCCTATTGAATAATGAATGTTTTGAATTTTCTCCAAAAGTATAGTAGTTGCAAACTCATCCTTTTAGAAACTTGTTTGGGCTGTTGAGAGGACTAGAAAAACATCAAAATTTTCAATCCTGCATGATTATACCAAGAAATGTGATTGTTCATTCAAACCGCTGCTTTTTGCTATTGGACCCTATTGAATAATGAATGTTTTGAATTTTCTCCAAAAGTAAAGTAGTTGCAAACTCATCCTTTTAGAAACTTGTTTGGGCTGTTGAGAGGATTAGAAAAATATCAAAATTTTCAATCCTGCATGATTCTACCAAGAAATGTGATTATTCATTCAAACCGCTGCTTTTTGCTATTGGACCCTATTGAATAATGAATAGTTGGAATTTTCTCCAAAAGTAAAGTAGTTGCAAACTCATCCTTTTAGAAACTTGTTTGGGCTGATGAGAGGAGTAGAAAAACATCAAAAATTTCAATCCTGCACGATTCTACCAAGAAATGTGAGTGTTCATTCAAACCGCTGCTTTTTGCTATTGGGCCCTATTGAATATTTTGAATTTTATCCAAAAGTAAAGTAGTTGCAAACTCATTCTTTTAGAAACTTGTTTGGGCTTTTGAGAGGAGTAGAAAAACATCAAAAATTTCAATCCTGCATGATTCTACCAAGAAATGTGAGTGTTCATTCAAACCGCTGGTTTTTGCTGCTTTGGGCCCTATTGAATAATGAATGGTTTGAATTTTCTCCAAAAGTAAAGTAGTTGCAAACTCATTCTTTTAGAAACTTGCTTGGGCTTTTGAGAAGAGTAGAAAAACATCAAAAATTTCAATCCTGCATGATTCTACCAAAAATATGAGTGTTCATTCAAAACGCTGCATTTTGCTATTGGGCCCTATTGAATAATGAATGTTTTGAATTTTCTCCAAAAGTAAAGTAGTTGCAAACTCATCTCATGAGAGGAGTAGAAAAACATCAAAAATTTCAATCCTGCACATTTCTACCAAGAAATGTGAGTGTTCATTCAGACCGATGCTTTTTGCTATTGGGCCCTATTGAATAATGAATGTTTTGAATTTTCTCCAAAAGTAAAGTAGTTGCAAATTCATCCTTCTACAGTCTTGTTTGCGCTCATGAGAGGTGTAGAAAAACATCAAAAATGTCAAACCTGCACGATTCTACCAAGAAATGTGATTGTTCATTCAAAACGCTGCTTTTTGCTATTGGGCTCTATTGAATAATAAATGTTTTGAATTTTCTCCAAAAGTAAAGTACTTGCAAACTTATCCTTTTTGAAACTTGTTTGGGCTGTTGAGAGGAGTAGAAAAACGTCAAAAATTTCAATCCTGCATGATTCTGCCAAGAAATGTGAGTGTTCATTCAAACAGCTGGTTTTTGCTGCTTTGGGCCCTATTGAATAATGAAAGATTTGAATTTTCTCCAAAAGTAAAGTAGTTGCAAACTCATTCTTTTAGAAACTTGCTTGGGCTTTTGAGAAGAGTAGAAAAACATCCAAAATTTCAATCCTGCACGATTCTACCAAGAAATGTGAGTGTTCATTCAAACCGCTGCTTTTTGCTATTGGGCCCTATTGAATAATGAATGTTTTGAATTTTCTCCAAAAGTAAAGTACTTGCAAACTTATCCTTTTTGAAACTTGTTTGGGCTGTTGAGAGGAGTAGAAAAACATCAAAAATGTCAAACCTGCACGATTCTACCAAGAAATGTGATTGCTCATTCAAAACGCTGCTTTTTGCTATTGGGCTCTATCGAATAATGAATGTTTTGAATTTTCTACAAAAGTAAAGTATTTGCAAACGCATCCTTCTAGAGTCTTGTTTGGGCTCATGAGTGGAGTAGAAAAACGTCAAAAATTCCAATCCTCCACGATTCTTCCAAGAAATGTGAGTGTTCATTTAAATCGCTGCTTTTTGCTATTGGGCTCTTATGAATCATGAATGTTTTGAATTTTCTCCAAAAGTAAATTAGTTGCAAACTCATCCTTTTAGAAACTTGTTTGGGCTGATGAGAGGAGTAGAAAAACATCAAAAATATCAATCCTGCACGATTCTACCAAGAAATTTGAGTGTTCATTCAAACCGCTGCTTTTTGCTATTAGACCCTATTGAATAATGAATGTTTTTTATTTTCTATAAAAGTAAAGTAGTTGCAAACTCATCCTTCTAGAGTCTTGTTTGGGCTCATGAGAGGAATAGAAAAACATCAAAAATTCCAATCCTGCACATTTCTACCAAGAAATGTGGGTGTTCATTCAAGACGCTGCTTTTTGCTATTGGGCTCTATAGAATAATGAATGTTTTGAATTTTGTTCAAAAGTAAAGGATTTGCAAACTCATCCATCTAGATTCTTGTTTGGGCTCATGAGAGGAGTAGAAAACATCAAAAATTTCAATCCTGAATGACTCTACCAAGAGATGTGAATGTTCATTCAGACCGCTGCTTTTTGCTATTTGGCCCTATTGAATAATGAATGTTTTGAATTTTCTCCAAAAGTAAAGTAGTTGCAAATTCATCCTTCTACAGTCTTGTTTGCGCTCATGAGAGGTGTAGAAAAACATCAAAAATGTCAAACCTGCACGATTCTACCAAGAAATGTGATTGTTCATTCAAAACGCTGCTTTTTGCTATTGGGCTCTATCGAATAATAAATGTTTTGAATTTTCTCCAAAAGTAAAGTAGTTGCAAATTCATCCTTCTACAGTCTTGTTTGCGCTCATGAGAGGTGTAGAAAAACATCAAAAATGTCAAACCTGCACGATTCTACCAAGAAATGTGATTGTTCATTCAAACCGCTGCTTTTTGCTATTGGGCCCTATTGAATATTTTGAATTTTATCCAAAAGTAAAGTAGTTGCAAACTCATTCTTTTAGAAACTTGTTTGGGCTTTTGAGAGGAGTAGAAAAACATCAAAAATTTCAATCCTGCATGATTCTACCAAGAAATGTGAGTGTTCATTCAAACCGCTGGTTTTTGCTGCTTTGGGCCCTATTGAATAATGAATGGTTTGAATTTTCTCCAAAAGTAAAGTAGTTGCAAACTCATTCTTTTAGAAACTTGCTTGGGCTTTTGAGAAGAGTAGAAAAACATCAAAAATTTCAATCCTGCATGATTCTACCAAAAATATGAGTGTTCATTCAAAACGCTGCATTTTGCTATTGGGCCCTATTGAATAATGAATGTTTTGAATTTTCTCCAAAAGTAAAGTAGTTGCAAACTCATCTCATGAGAGGAGTAGAAAAACATCCAAAATTTCAATCCTGCACATTTCTACCAAGAAATGTGAGTGTTCATTCAGACCGCTGCTTTTTGCTATTGGGCCCTATTGAATAATGAATGTTTTGAATTTTCTCCAAAAGTAAAGTAGTTGCAAATTCATCCTTCTACAGTCTTGTTTGCGCTCATGAGAGGTGTAGAAAAACATCAAAAATGTCAAACCTGCACGATTGTACCAAGAAATGTGATTGTTCATTCAAAACGCTGCTTTTTGCTATTGGGCTCTATTGAATAATAAATGTTTTGAATTTTCTCCAAAAGTAAAGTAGTTGCAAGCTCATCCTTCTAGAGTCTTGTTTGGGCTCATGAGTGGAGTAGAAAAACGTCAAAAATTCCAATCCTGCACGATTCTTCCAAGAAATGTAAGTGTTCATTTAAATCGCTGCTTTTTGCTATTGGGCCCTATTGAATAATGAATGTTTTGAATTTTCTCTAAAAGTAAAGTAGTTGCAAACTCATCCTTTTAGAAACTTGTTTGGGCTGATGAGAGGAGTTGAAAAACATCAAAAATATCAATCCTGCACGATTCTACCAAGAAATTTGAGTGTTCATTCAAACCGCTGCTTTTTGCTATTAGACCCTATTGAATAATGAATGTTTTTTATTTTCTCCAAAATTAAGTAGTTGCAAACTCATCCTTCTAGAGTCTTGTTTGGGCTCATGAGAGGAATAGAAAAACATCAAAAATTCCAATCCTGCACATTTCTACCAAGAAATGTGAGTGTTCATTCAAAACGCTGCTTTTTGCTATTGGGCTCTATAGAATAATGAATGTTTTGAATTTTGTTCAAAAGTAAAGTATTTGCAAACTCATCCATCTAGATTCTTGTTTGGGCTCATGAGAGGAGTAGAAAACATCAAAAATTTCAATCCTGAATGACTCTACCAAGAGATGTGAATGTTCATTCAAACCGCTGCTTTTTGCTATTTGGCCCTATTGAATAATGAATGTTTTGAATTTTCTACAAAAGTAAAGTAGTTGCAAATTCATCCTTCTACAGTCTTGTTTGCGCTCATGAGAGGTGTAGAAAAACATCAAAAATGTCAAACCTGCACGATTCTACCAAGAAATGTGATTGTTCATTCAAACCGCTGCTTTTTGCTATTAGACCCTATTGAATAATGAATGTTTTTTATTTTCTCCAAAATTAAGTAGTTGCAAACTCATCCTTCTAGAGTCTTGTTTGGGCTCATGAGAGGAATAGAAAAACATCAAAAATTCCAATCCTGCACATTTCTACCAAGAAATGTGAGTGTTCATTCAAAACGCTGCTTTTTGCTATTGGGCTCTATAGAATAATGAATGTTTTGAATTTTGTTCAAAAGTAAAGTATTTGCAAACTCATCCATCTAGATTCTTGTTTGGGCTCATGAGAGGAGTAGAAAACATCAAAAATTTCAATCCTGAATGACTCTACCAAGAGATGTGAATGTTCATTCAAACCGCTGCTTTTTGCTATTTGGCCCTATTGAATAATGAATGTTTTGAATTTTCTCCAAAAGTAAAGTAGTTGCAAGCTCATCCTTCTAGAGTCTTGTTTGGGCTCATGAGTGGAGTAGAAAAACGTCAAAAATTCCAATCCTGCACGATTCTTCCAAGAAATGTGAGTGTTCATTTAAATCGCTGCTTTTTGCTATTGGGCCCTATTGAATAATGAATGTTTTGAATTTTCTCCAAAAGTAAAGTAGTTGCAAACTCATCCTTTTAGAAACTTGTTTGGGCTGTTGAGAGGAGTAGAAAAACATCAAAAATTTCAATCCTGCACGATTCTATTGAATAATGAATGTTTTGAATTTTCTCCAAAAGTAAAGTAGTTGCAAACTCATCCTTCTAGCGTCTTGTTTGGGCTCATGAGAGGAGAAGAAAAACGTCAAAAATTTCAATCCTGCACGATTCTACCAAGCAATGTGAGTGTTCATTCAAACCGCTGCTTTTTGCTATTGGGCCCTATTGAATATTTTGAATTTTATCCAAAAGTAAAGTAGTTGCAAAATCATTCTTTTAGAAACTTGTTTGGGCTTTTGAGAGGAGTAGAAAAACATCAAAAATTTCAATCCTGCATGATTCTACCAAGAAATGTGAGTGTTCATTCAAACCGCTGGTTTTTGCTGCTTTGGGCCCTATTGAATAATGAATGGTTTGAATTTTCTCCAAAAGTAAAGTAGTTGCAAACTCATTCTTTTAGAAACTTGCTTGGGCTTTTGAGAAGAGTAGAAAAACATCAAAAATTTCAATCCTGCATGATTCTACCAAAAATATGAGTGTTCATTCAAAACGCTGCATTTTGCTATTAGACCCTATTGAATAATGAATGTTTTGAATTTTCTCCAAAAGTAAAGTAGTTGCAAGCTCATCCTTTTAGACTCTTGTTTGGGCTCATGAGAGGAGTAGAAAAACGTCAAAAATTGCAATCCTGCACGATTCTACCAAGAAATGTGAGTGTTCATTCAAACCGCTGCTTTTTGCTATTGGGCCCTATTGAATAATGAATGTTTTGAATTTTCTCCAAAAGTAAAGTAGTTGCAAACTCATCTCATGAGAGGAGTAGAAAAACATCAAAAATTCCAATCCTGCACATTTCTACCAAGAAATGTGAGTGTTCATTCAGACCGCTGCTTTTTGCTATTGGGCCCTATTGAATAATGAATGTTTTGAATTTTCTCCAAAAGTAAAGTAGTTGCAAATTCATCCTTCTACAGTCTTGTTTGCGCTCATGAGAGGTGTAGAAAAACATCAAAAATGTCAAACCTGCACGATTCTACCAAGAAATGTGATTGTTCATTCAAAACGCTGCTTTTTGCTATTGGGCTCTATTGAATAATAAATGTTTTGAATTTTCTCCAAAAGTAAAGTAGTTGCAAGCTCATCCTTCTAGAGTCTTGTTTGGGCTCATGAGTGGAGTAGAAAAACGTCAAAAATTCCAATCCTGCACGATTCTTCCAAGAAATGTGAGTGTTCATTTAAATCGCTGCTTTTTGCTATTGGGCCCTATTGAATAATGAATGCTTTGAATTTTCTCCAAAAGTAAAGTAGTTGCAAACTCATCCTTTTAGAAACTTGTTTGGGCTGTTGAGAGGAGTAGAAAAACATCAAAAATTTCAATCCTGCACGATTCTATTGAATAATGAATGTTTTGAATTTTCTCCAAAAGTAAAGTAGTTGCAAACTCATCCTTCTAGCGTCTTGTTTGGGCTCATGAGAGGAGAAGAAAAACGTCAAAAATTTCAATCCTGCACGATTCTACCAAGCAATGTGAGAGTTCATTCAAACCGCTGCTTTTTGCTATTGGGCCCTATTGAATATTTTGAATTTTATCCAAAAGTAAAGTAGTTGCAAACTCATTCTTTTAGAAACTTGTTTGGGCTTTTGAGAGGAGTAGAAAAACATCAAAAATTTAAATCCTGCATGATTCTACCAAGAAATGTGAGTGTTCTTTCAAACCGCTGGTTTTTGCTGCTTTGGGCCCTATTGAATAATGAATGGTTTGAATTTTCTCCAAAAGTAAAGTAGTTGCAAACTCATTCTTTTAGAAACTTGCTTGGGCTTTTGAGAAGAGTAGAAAAACATCAAAAATTTCAATCCTGCATGATTCTACCAAAAATATGAGTGTTCATTCAAAACGCTGCATTTTGCTATTAGACCCTATTGAATAATGAATGTTTTGAATTTTCTCCAAAAGTAAAGTAGTTGCAAGCTCATCCTTTTAGACTCTTGTTTGGGCTCATGAGAGGAGTAGAAAAACATCAAAAATTGCAATCCTGCACGATTCTACCAAGAAATGTGAGTGTTCATTCAAACCGCTGCTTTTTGCTATTGGGCCCTATTGAATAATGAATGTTTTGAATTTTCTCCAAAAGTAAATTAGTTGCAAACTCATCCTTTTAGAAACTTGTTTGGGCTGTTGAGAGGAGTAGAAAAACATCAAAATTTTCATTCCTGCATGATTCTACCAAGAAATGTGAGTGTTCATTCAAACAGCTGCTTTTTGCTATTGGGCCCTATTGATTAATGAATGTTTTGAATTTTCTGCAAAAATAAAGTAATTGCAAACTCATCCTTATAGAGTCTTTTTTGGGCTCATGAGAGGAGTAGAAAAACGTCAAAAATTTCAATCCTGCATGATTCTACCAAGAAATGTGAGTGTTGATTCAAATGTTTTGAATTTTCTCCAAAAGTAAAGTAGTTGCAAACTCATCCTTATAGAGTCTTTTTTGGGCTCATGAGAGGAGTAGAAAAGCATCAAAAATTTCTATCCTGCACGATTCTACCAAGAACTGTGATTGTTCACTCAAAACGCTGCTTTTTGCTATTAGACCCTATTGAATAATGAATGTTTTGAATTTTCTCCAAAATTAAAGTAGTTGCAAACTCATCCTTCTAGAGTCTTGTTTGGGCTCATGAGAGGAGTAGAAAAATATCAAAAATTTCAATCCTGCATGGCTCTACCAAGAAATGTGAGTGTTCATTCAAATGTTTTGAATTTTCTCCAAAAGTAAAGTAGTTGCAAACTCATCCTTTTAGAAACTTGTTTAGATTGTTGAGAGGAGTAGAAAAATATCAAAAAATTAAATCCTGCACGATTCTACCAAGAAATGTGAGTGTTCATTCAAGCCGCAAGTTTTTGCTACTTTGGGCCCTATTGAATAATGAATGTTTTGAATTTTCTCCAAAAGTAAAGTAGTTGCAAACTCATCCTTTTAGAAACTTGTTTGGGCTGTTGAGACGACTAGAAAAACATCAAAATTTTCAATCCTGCATGATTCTACCAAGAAATGTGATTGTTCATTCAAACCCCTTCTTTTTGCTATTGGACCCTATTGAATATTGAATGTTTTGAATTTTCTCCAAAAGTAAAGTAGTTGCAAACTCATCCTTTTAGAAACTTGTTTGGGCTGTTGAGAGGATTAGAAAAATATAAAAATTTTCAATCCTGCATGATTCTACCAAGAAATGTGATTATTCATTCAAACCGCTGCTTTTTGCTATTGGACCCTATTGAATAATGAATAGTTGGAATTTTCTCCAAAAGTAAAGTAGTTGCAAACTCATCCTTTTAGAAACTTGTTTGGGCTGATGAGAGGAGTAGAAAAACATCAAAAATTTCAATCCTGCACGATTCTACCAAGAAATGTGAGTGTTCATTCAAACCGCTGCTTTTTGCTATTGGACCCTATTGAATAATGAATGTTTTGAATTTTCTCCAAAAGTAAAGTAGTTGCAAACTCATCCCTTTAGAAACTTGTTTGGGCTGTTGAGAGGAGTAGAAAAACATCAAAATTTTCAATCCTGCACGATTCTACCAAGAAATGTGATTGTTCATTCAAAACGCTGCTTTTTGCTATTGGGCTCTATTGAATAATGAATGTTTTGAATTTTCTCCAAAAGTAAAGTAGTTGCAAGCTCATCCTTTTAGAGTCTTGTTTGGGCTCATGAGAGGAGTAGAAAAACATGAAAAATTTCAGTCCTGAACCATTCTACCAAGAAATGTGAGTGTTCATTCAAACAGCTGCTTTTTGCTATTGGGCCCTATTGAATAATGAATGTTTTGAATTTTCTGCAAAAATAAAGTAATTGCAAACTCATCCTTATAGAGTCTTTTTTGGGCTCATGAGAGGAGTAGAAAAACATCAAAAATTTAAATCCTGCACGATTCTACCAAGAAATGTGAGTGTTCATTCAAACCGCTGCTTTTTGCTACTGGGCCCTATTGAATAATGAATGTTTTGAATTTTCTGCAAAAATGAAGTAATTGCAAACTCATCCTTTTAGAAACTTGTTTGGGCTCATGAGAGGAGTAGAAAAACATCAAAAATTTAAATCCTGCACGATTGTACCAAGAAATGTGAGTGTTCATTCAAACCGCTGCTTCTTGCTATTAGACCCTATTGAATAATGAATGCTTTGAATTTTCTCCAAAAGTAACGTAGTTGCAAACTCATTCTTTTAGAAACTTGTTTGGGCTTTTGAGAGGAGTAGAAAAACATCAAAAATTTCAATCCTGCATGATTCTACCAAGAAATGTGAGTGTTCATTCTAAACGCTGATTTTTGCTATTAGACCCTATTGAATAATGAATGCTTTGAATTTTCTCCAAAAGTAAAGTAGTTGCAAGCTCATCCTTTTAGACTCTTGTTTGGGCTCATGAGAGGAGTAGAAAAACATCAAAAATTGCAATCCTGCACGATTCTGCAAAGAATTGTGATTGTTTATTCAAACCGCTGCTTTTTGCTATTGGGCCCTATTGAATAATGAATGTTTTGAATTTTCTCCAAAAGTAAAGTAGTTGCAAACTCATCCTTTTAGAAACTTGTTTGGGCTGTTGAGAGGAGTAGAAAAACATCAAAATTTTCAATCCTGCACGATTCTACCAAGAAATGTGATTGTTCATTCAAAACGCTGCTTTTTGCTATTGGGCTCTATTGAATAACGAATGCTTTGAATTTTCTCCAAAAGTAAAGTAGTGCAAGCTGATCCTTTTAGAGTCTTATTTGGGATCATGAGAGGAGTAGAAAAACATGAAAAATTTCAATCCTGCACGATTCTACCAAGCAATGTGAGTGTTCATTCAAACCGCTGCTTTTTGCTATTGGGCCCTATTGAATATTTTGAATTTTCTCCAAAAGTAAAGTAGTTGCAAACTCATTCTTTTAGAAACTTGCTTGGGCTTTTGAGAAGAGTAGAAAAACATCAAAAATTTCAATCCTGCATGATTCTACCAAAAATATGAGTGTTCATTCAAAACGCTGCATTTTGCTATTAGACCCTATTGAATAATGAATGTTTTGAATTTTCTCCAAAAGTAAAGTAGTTGCAAGCTCATCCTTTTAGACTCTTGTTTGGGCTCATGAGAGGAGTAGAAAAACGTCAAAAATTGCAATCCTGCACGATTCTACCAAGAAATGTGAGTGTTCATTCAAACCGCTGCTTTTTGCTATTGGGCCCTATTGAATAATGAATGTTTTGAATTTTCTCCAAAAGTAAAGTAGTTGCAAACTCATCTCATGAGAGGAGTAGAAAAACATCAAAAATTCCAATCCTGCACATTTCTACCAAGAAATGTGAGTGTTCATTCAGACCGCTGCTTTTTGCTATTGGGCCCTATTGAATAATGAATGTTTTGAATTTTCTCCAAAAGTAAAGTAGTTGCAAATTCATCCTTCTACAGTCTTGTTTGCGCTCATGAGAGGTGTAGAAAAACATCAAAAATGTCAAACCTGCACGATTCTACCAAGAAATGTGATTGTTCATTCAAAACGCTGCTTTTTGCTATTGGGCTCTATTGAATAATAAATGTTTTGAATTTTCTCCAAAAGTAAAGTAGTTGCAAGCTCATCCTTCTAGAGTCTTGTTTGGGCTCATGAGTGGAGTAGAAAAACGTCAAAAATTCCAATCCTGCACGATTCTTCCAAGAAATGTGAGTGTTCATTTAAATCGCTGCTTTTTGCTATTGGGCCCTATTGAATAATGAATGTTTTGAATTTTCTCCAAAAGTAAAGTAGTTGCAAACTCATCCTTTTAGAAACTTGTTTGGGCTGATGAGAGGAGTAGAAAAACATCAAAAATATCAATCCTGCACGATTCTACCAGGAAATTTGAGTGTTCATTCAAACCGCTGCTTTTTGCTATTAGACCCTATTGAATAATGAATGTTTTTTATTTTCTCCAAAAGTAAAGTAGTTGCAAACTCATCCTTCTAGAGTCTTGTTTGGGCTCATGAGAGGAATAGAAAAACATCAAAAATTCCAATCCTGCACATTTCTACCAAGAAATGTGAGTGTTCATTCAAGACGCTGCTTTTTGCTATTGGGCTCTATAGAATAATGAATGTTTTGAATTTTGTTCAAAAGTAAAGTATTTGCAAACTCATCCATCTAGATTCTTGTTTGGACTCATGAGACGAGTAGAAAACATCAAAAATTTCAATCCTGAATGACTCTACCAAGAGATGTGAATGTTCATTCAAACCGCTGCTTTTTGCTATTTGGCCCTATTGAATAATGAATGTTTTGAATTTTCTCCAAAAGTAAAGTAGTTGCAAATTCATCCTTCTACAGTCTTGTTTGCGCTCATGAGAGGTGTAGAAAAACATCAAAAATGTCAAACCTGCACGATTCTACCAAGAAATGTGATTGTTCATTCAAAACGCTGCTTTTTGCTATTGGGCTCTATTGAATAATAAATGTTTTGAATTTTCTCCAAAAGTAAAGTAGTTGCAAGCTCATCCTTCTAGAGTCTTGTTTGGGCTCATGAGTGGAGTAGAAAAACGTCAAAAATTCAAATCCTGCACGATTCTTCCAAGAAATGTGAGTGTTCATTTAAATCGCTGCTTTATGCTATTGGGCCTTATTGAATAATGAATGTTTTGAATTTTCTCCAAAAGTAAAGTAGTTGCAAACTCATCCTTTTAGAAACTTGTTTGGGCTGTTGAGAGGAGTAGAAAAATATCAAAAATTTCAATCCTGCACGATTCTATTGAATAATGAATGTTTTGAATTTTCTCCAAAAGTAAAGTAGTTGCAAACTCATCCTTCTAGCGTCTTGTTTGGGCTCATGAGAGGAGAAGAAAAACGTCAAAAATTTCAATCCTGCACGATTCTACCAAGCAATGTGAGTGTTCATTCAAACCGCTGCTTTTTGCTATTGGGCCCTATTGAATATTTTGAATTTTATCCAAAAGTAAAGTAGTTGCAAACTCATTCTTTTAGAAACTTGTTTGGGCTTTTGAGAGGAGTAGAAAAACATCAAAAATTTCAATCCTGCATGATTCTACCAAGAAATGTGAGTGTTCATTCAAACCGCTGGTTTTTGCTGCTTTGGGCCCTATTGAATAATGAATGGTTTGAATTTTCTCCAAAAGTAAAGTAGTTGCAAACTCATTCTTTTAGAAACTTGCTTGGGCTTTTGAGAAGAGTAGAAAAACATCAAAAATTTCAATCCTGCATGATTCTACCAAAAATATGAGTGTTCATTCAAAACGCTGCATTTTGCTATTAGACCCTATTGAATAATGAATGTTTTGAATTTTCTCCAAAAGTAAAGTAGTTGCAAGCTCATCCTTTTAGACTCTTGTTTGGGCTCATGAGAGGAGTAGAAAAACGTCAAAAATTGCAATCCTGCACGATTCTACCAAGAAATGTGAGTGTTCATTCAAACCGCTGCTTTTTGCTATTGGGCCCTATTGAATAATGAATGTTTTGAATTTTCTCCAAAAGTAAAGTAGTTGCAAACTCATCTCATGAGAGGAGTAGAAAAGCATCAAAAATTCCAATCCTGCACATTTCTACCAAGAAATGTGAGTGTTCATTCAGACCGCTGCTTTTTGCTATTGGGCCCTATTGAATAATGAATGTTTTGAATTTTCTCCAAAAGTAAAGTAGTTGCAAATTCATCCTTCTACAGTCTTGTTTGCGCTCATGAGAGGTGTAGAAAAACATCAAAAATGTCAAACATGCACGATTCTACCAAGAAATGTGATTGTTCATTCAAAACGCTGCTTTTTGCTATTGGGCTCTATTGAATAATAAATGTTTTGAATTTTCTCCAAAAGTAAAGTAGTTGCAAGCTCATTCTTCTAGAGTCTTGTTTGGGCTCATGAGTGGAGTAGAAAAACGTCAAAAATTCAAATCCTGCACGATTCTTCCAAGAAATGTGAGTGTTCATTTAAATCGCTGCTTTATGCTATTGGGCCCTATTGAATAATGAATGTTTTGAATTTTCTCCAAAAGTAAAGTAGTTGCAAACTCATCCTTTTAGAAACTTGTTTGGGCTGTTGAGAGGAGTAGAAAAATATCAAAAATTTCAATCCTGCACGATTCTATTGAATAATGAATGTTTTGAATTTTCTCCAAAAGTAAAGTAGTTGCAAACTCATCCTTCTAGCATCTTGTTTGGGCTCATGAGAGGAGAAGAAAAACGTCAAAAATTTCAATCCTGCACGATTCTACCAAGCAATGTGAGTGTTCATTCAAACCGCTGCTTTTTGCTATTGGGCCCTATTGAATATTTTGAATTTTATCCAAAAGTAAAGTAGTTGCAAACTCATTCTTTTAGAAACTTGTTTGGGCTTTTGAGAGGAGTAGAAAAACATCAAAAATTTCAATCCTGCATGATTCTACCAAGAAATGTGAGTGTTCATTCAAACCGCTGGTTTTTGCTGCTTTGGGCCCTATTGAATAATGAATGGTTTGAATTTTCTCCAAAAGTAAAGTAGTTGCAAACTCATTCTTTTAGAAACTTGCTTGGGCTTTTGAGAAGAGTAGAAAAACATCAAAAATTTCAATCCTGCATGATTCTACCAAAAATATGAGTGTTCATTCAAAACGCTGCATTTTGCTATTAGACCCTATTGAATAATGAATGTTTTGAATTTTCTCCAAAAGTAAAGTAGTTGCAAGCTCATCCTTTTAGACTCTTGTTTGGGCTCATGAGAGGAGTAGAAAAACGTCAAAAATTGCAATCCTGCACGATTCTACCAAGAAATGTGAGTGTTCATTCAAACCGCTGCTTTTTGCTATTGGGCCCTATTGAATAATGAATGTTTTGAATTTTCTCCAAAAGTAAAGTAGTTGCAAACTCATCCTTTTAGAAACTTGTTTGGGCTGTTGAGAGGAGTAGAAAAACATCAAAATTTTCATTCCTGCATGATTCTACCAAGAAATGTGAGTGTTCATTCAAACAGCTGCTTTTTGCTATTGGGCCCTATTGATTAATGAATGTTTTGAATTTTCTGCAAAAATAAAGTAATTGCAAACTCATCCTTATAGAGTCTTTTTTGGGCTCATGAGAGGAGTAGAAAAACGTCAAAAATTTCAATCCTGCATGATTCTACCAAGAAATGTGAGTGTTGATTCAAATGTTTTGAATTGTCTCCAAAAGTAAAGTAGTTGCAAACTCATCCTTATAGAGTCTTTTTTGGGCTCATGAGAGGAGTAGAAAAGCATCAAAAATTTCTATCCTGCACGATTCTACCAAGAACTGTGATTGTTCACTCAAAACGCTGCTTTTTGCTATTAGACCCTATTGAATAATGAATGTTTTGAATTTTCTCCAAAATTAAAGTAGTTGCAAACTCATCCTTCTAGAGTCTTGTTTGGGCTCATGAGAGGAGTAGAAAAATATCAAAAATTTCAATCCTGCATGGCTCTACCAAGAAATGTGAGTGTTCATTCAAATGTTTTGAATTTTCTCCAAAAGTAAAGTAGTTGCAAACTCATCCTTTTAGAAACTTGTTTAGATTGTTGAGAGGAGTAGAAAAATATCAAAAAATTAAATCCTGCACGATTCTACCAAGAAATGTGAGTGTTCATTCAAGCCGCAAGTTTTTGCTACTTTGGGCCCTATTGAATAATGAATGTTTTGAATTTTCTCCAAAAGTAAAGTAGTTGCAAACTCATCCTTTTAGAAACTTGTTTGGGCTGTTGAGACGACTAGAAAAACATCAAAATTTTCAATCCTGCATGATTCTACCAAGAAATGTGATTGTTCATTCAAACCCCTTCTTTTTGCTATTGGACCCTATTGAATATTGAATGTTTTGAATTTTCTCCAAAAGTAAAGTAGTTGCAAACTCATCCTTTTAGAAACTTGTTTGGGCTGTTGAGAGGATTAGAAAAATATCAAAATTTTCAATCCTGCATGATTCTACCAAGAAATGTGATTATTCATTCAAACCGCTGCTTTTTGCTATTGGACCCTATTGAATAATGAATAGTTGGAATTTTCTCCAAAAGTAAAGTAGTTGCAAACTCATCCTTTTAGAAACTTGTTTGGGCTGTTGAGAGGAGTAGAAAAACATCAAAATTTTCAATCCTGCACGATTCTACCAAGAAATGTGATTGTTCATTCAAAACACTGCTTTTTGCTATTGGGCTCTACTGAATAATGAATGTTTTGAATTTTCTCCAAAAGTAAAGTAGTTGCAAGCTCATCCTTTTAGAGTCTTGTTTGGGCTCATGAGAGGAGTAGAAAAACATGAAAAATTTCAGTCCTGAACCATTCTACCAAGAAATGTGAGTGTTCATTCAAACAGCTGCTTTTTGCTATTGGGCCCTATTGAATAATGAATGTTTTGAATTTTCTGCAAAAATAAAGTAATTGCAAACTCATCCTTATAGAGTCTTTTTTGGGCTCATGAGAGGAGTAGAAAAACATCAAAAATTTAAATCCTGCACGATTCTACCAAGAAATGTGAGTGTTCATTCAAACCGCTGCTTTTTGCTACTGGGCCCTATTGAATAATGAATGTTTTGAATTTTCTGCAAAAATGAAGTAATTGCAAACTCATCCTTTTAGAAACTTGTTTGGGCTCATGAGAGGAGTAGAAAAACATCAAAAATTTAAATCCTGCACGATTGTACCAAGAAATGTGAGTGTTCATTCAAACCGCTGCTTCTTGCTATTGGACCCTATTGGTTAATGAATGGTTTGAATTTTCTCCAAAAGTAACGTAGTTGCAAACTCATTCTTTTAGTAACTTGTTTGGGCTTTTGAGAGGAGTAGAAAAACATCAAAAATTTCAATCCTGCATGATTCTACCAAGAAATGTGAGTGTTCATTCTAAACGCTGATTTTTGCTATTAGACCCTATTGAATAATGAATGCTTTGAATTTTCTCCAAAAGTAAAGTAGTTGCAAGCTCATCCTTTTAGACTCTTGTTTGGGCTCATGAGAGGAGTAGAAAAACATCAAAAATTGCAATCCTGCACGATTCTGCAAAGAATTGTGATTGTTTATTCAAACCGCTGCTTTTTGCTATTGGGCCCTATTGAATAATGAATGTTTTGAATTTTCTCCAAAAGTAAAGTAGTTGCAAACTCATCCTTTTAGAAACTTGTTTGGGCTGTTGAGAGGAGTAGAAAAACATCAAAATTTTCAATCCTGCACGATTCTACCAAGAAATGTGATTGTTCATTCAAAACGCTGCTTTTTGCTATTGGGCTCTATTGAATAACGAATGCTTTGAATTTTCTCCAAAAGTAAAGTAGTGCAAGCTGATCCTTTTAGAGTCTTGTTTGGGATCATGAGAGGAGTAGAAAAACATGAAAAATTTCAATCCTGCACGATTCTACCAAGCAATGTGAGTGTTCATTCAAACCGCTGCTTTTTGCTATTGGGCCCTATTGAATATTTTGAATTTTCTCCAAAAGTAAAGTAGTTGCAAACTCATTCTTTTAGAAACTTGCTTGGGCTTTTGAGAAGAGTAGAAAAATATCAAAAATTTCAATCCTGCATGATTCTACCAAAAATATGAGTGTTCATTCAAAACGCTGCATTTTGCTATTAGACCCTATTGAATAATGAATGTTTTGAATTTTCTCCAAAAGTAAAGTAGTTGCAAGCTCATCCTTTTAGACTCTTGTTTGGGCTCATGAGAGGAGTAGAAAAATGTCAAAAATTGCAATCCTGCACGATTCTACCAAGAAATGTGAGTGTTCATTCAAACCGCTGCTTTTTGCTATTGGGCCCTATTGAATAATGAATGTTTTGAATTTTCTCCAAAAGTAAAGTAGTTGCAAACTCATCTCATGAGAGGAGTAGAAAAACATCAAAAATTCCAATCCTGCACATTTCTACCAAGAAATGTGAGTGTTCATTCAGACCGCTGCTTTTTGCTATTGGGCCCTATTGAATAATGAATGTTTTGAATTTTCTCCAAAAGTAAAGTAGTTGCAAATTCATCCTTCTACAGTCTTGTTTGCGCTCATGAGAGGTGTAGAAAAACATCAAAAATGTCAAACCTGCACGATTCTACCAAGAAATGTGATTGTTCATTCAAAACGCTGCTTTTTGCTATTGGGCTCTATTGAATAATAAATGTTTTGAATTTTCTCCAAAAGTAAAGTAGTTGCAAGCTCATCCTTCTAGAGTCTTGTTTGGGCTCATGAGTGGAGTAGAAAAACGTCAAAAATTCCAATCCTGCACGATTCTTCCAAGAAATGTGAGTGTTCATTTAAATCGCTGCTTTTTGCTATTGGGCCCTATTGAATAATGAATGTTTTGAATTTTCTCCAAAAGTAAAGTAGTTGCAAACTCATCCTTTTAGAAACTTGTTTGGGCTGATGAGAGGAGTAGAAAAACATCAAAAATATCAATCCTGCACGATTCTACCAAGAAATTTGAGTGTTCATTCAAACCGCTGCTTTTTGCTATTAGACCCTATTGAATAATGAATGTTTTTTATTTTCTCCAAAAGTAAAGTAGTTGCAAACTCATCCTTCTAGAGTCTTGTTTGGGCTCATGAGAGGAATAGAAAAACATCAAAAATTCCAATCCTGCACATTTCTACCAAGAAATGTGAGTGTTCATTCAAGACGCTGCTTTTTGCTATTGGGCTCTATAGAATAATGAATGTTTTGAATTTTGTTCAAAAGTAAAGTATTTGCAAACTCATCATCTAGATTCTTGTTTGGACTCATGAGACGAGTAGAAAACATCAAAAATTTCAATCCTGAATGACTCTACCAAGAGATGTGAATGTTCATTCAAACCGCTGCTTTTTGCTATTTGGCCCTATTGAATAATGAATGTTTTGAATTTTCTCCAAAAGTAAAGTAGTTGCAAATTCATCCTTCTACAGTCTTGTTTGCGCTCATGAGAGGTGTAGAAAAACATCAAAAATGTCAAACCTGCACGATTCTACCAAGAAATGTGATTGTTCATTCAAAACGCTGCTTTTTGCTATTGGGCCCTATTGAATATTTTGAATTTTATCCAAAAGTAAAGTAGTTGCAAACTCATTCTTTTAGAAACTTGTTTGGGCTTTTGAGAGGAGTAGAAAAACATCAAAAATTTCAATCCTGCATGATTCTACCAAGAAATGTGAGTGTTCATTCAAACCGCTGGTTTTTGCTGCTTTGGGCCCTATTGAATAATGAATGGTTTGAATTTTCTCCAAAAGTAAAGTAGTTGCAAACTCATTCTTTTAGAAACTTGCTTGGGCTTTTGAGAAGAGTAGAAAAACATCAAAAATTTCAATCCTGCATGATTCTACCAAAAATATGAGTGTTCATTCAAAACGCTGCATTTTGCTATTAGACCCTATTGAATAATGAATGTTTTGAATTTTCTCCAAAAGTAAAGTAGTTGCAAGCTCATCCTTTTAGACTCTTGTTTGGGCTCATGAGAGGAGTAGAAAAACGTCAAAAATTGCAATCCTGCACGATTCTACCAAGAAATGTGAGTGTTCATTCAAACCGCTGCTTTTTGCTATTGGGCCCTATTGAATAATGAATGTTTTGAATTTTCTCCAAAAGTAAAGCAGTTGCAAACTCATCTCATGAGAGGAGTAGAAAAACATCAAAAATTCCAATCCTGCACATTTCTACCAAGAAATGTGAGTGTTCATTCAGACCGCTGCTTTTTGCTATTGGGCCCTATTGAATAATGAATGTTTTGAATTTTCTCCAAAAGTAAAGTAGTTGCAAATTCATCCTTCTACAGTCTTGTTTGCGCTCATGAGAGGTGTAGAAAAACATCAAAAATGTCAAACCTGCACGATTCTACCAAGAAATGTGATTGTTCATTCAAAACGCTGCTTTTTGCTATTGGGCTCTATTGAATAATAAATGTTTTGAATTTTCTCCAAAAGTAAAGTAGTTGCAAGCTCATCCTTCTAGAGTCTTGTTTGGGCTCATGAGTGGAGTAGAAAAACGTCAAAAATTCCAATCCTACACGATTCTTCCAAGAAATGTGAGTGTTCATTTAAATCGCTGCTTTTTGCTATTGGGCCCTATTGAATAATGAATGTTTTGAATTTTCTCCAAAAGTAAAGTAGTTGCAAACTCATCCTTTTAGAAACTTGTTTGGGCTGTTGAGAGGAGTAGAAAAACATCAAAAATTTCAATCCTGCACGATTCTATTGAATAATGAATGTTTTGAATTTTCTCCAAAAGTAAAGTAGTTGCAAACTCATCCTTCTAGCGTCTTGTTTGGGCTCATGAGAGGAGAAGAAAAACGTCAAAAATTTCAATCCTGCACGATTCTACCAAGCAATGTGAGTGTTCATTCAAACCGCTGCTTTTTGCTATTGGGCCCTATTGAATATTTTGAATTTTATCCAAAAGTAAAGTAGTTGCAAACTCATTCTTTTAGAAACTTGTTTGGGCTTTTGAGAGGAGTAGAAAAACATCAAAAATTTCAATCCTGCATGATTCTACCAAGAAATGTGAGTGTTCTTTCAAACCGCTGGTTTTTGCTGCTTTGGGCCCTATTGAATAATGAATGGTTTGAATTTTCTCCAAAAGTAAAGTAGTTGCAAACTCATTCTTTTAGAAACTTGCTTGGGCTTTTGAGAAGAGTAGAAAAACATCAAAAATTTCAATCCTGCATGATTCTACCAAAAATATGAGTGTTCATTCAAAACGCTGCATTTTGCTATTAGACCTTATTGAATAATGAATGTTTTGAATTTTCTCCAAAAGTAAAGTAGTTGCAAGCTCATCCTTTTAGACTCTTGTTTGGGCTCATGAGAGGAGTAGAAAAACGTCAAAAATTGCAATCCTGCACGATTCTACCAAGAAATGTGAGTGTTCATTCAAACCGCTGCTTTTTGCTATTGGGCCTTATTGAATAATGAATGTTTTGAATTTTCTCCAAAAGTAAAGTAGTTGCAAACTCATCCTTTTAGAAACTTGTTTGGGCTGTTGAGAGGAGTAGAAAAACATCAAAATTTTCAATCCTGCATGATTCTACCAAGAAATGTGAGTGTTCATTCAAACAGCTGCTTTTTGCTATTGGGCCCTATTGATTAATGAATGTTTTGAATTTTCTGCAAAAATAAAGTAATTGCAAACTCATCCTTATAGAGTCTTTTTTGGGCTCATGAGAGGAGTAGAAAAACGTCAAAAATTTCAATCCTGCATGATTCTACCAAGAAATGTGAGTGTTGATTCAAATGTTTTGAATTTTCTCCAAAATTAAAGTAGTTGCAAACTCATCCTTCTAGAGTCTTGTTTGGGCTCATGAGAGGAGTAGAAAAATATCAAAAATTTCAATCCTGCATGGCTCTACCAAGAAATGTGAGTGTTCATTCAAATGTTTTGAATTTTCTCCAAAAGTAAAGTAGTTGCAAACTCATCCTTTTAGAAACTTGTTTAGATTGTTGAGAGGAGTAGAAAAATATCAAAAAATTAAATCCTGCACGATTCTACCAAGAAATGTGAGTGTTCATTCAAGCCGCAAGTTTTTGCTACTTTGGGCCCTATTGAATAATGAATGTTTTGAATTTTCTCCAAAAGTAAAGTAGTTGCAAACTCATCCTTTTAGAAACTTGTTTGGGCTGTTGAGACGACTAGAAAAACATCAAAATTTTCAATCCTGCATGATTCTACCAAGAAATGTGATTGTTCATTCAAACCCCTTCTTTTTGCTATTGGACCCTATTGAATATTGAATGTTTTGAATTTTCTCCAAAAGTAAAGTAGTTGCAAACTCATCCTTTTAGAAACTTGTTTGGGCTGTTGAGAGGATTAGAAAAATATCAAAATTTTCAATCCTGGATGATTCTACCAAGAAATGTGATTATTCATTCAAACCGCTGCTTTTTGCTATTGGACCCTATTGAATAATGAATAGTTGGAATTTTCTAAAAAAAGTAAAGTAGTTGCAAACTCATCCTTTTAGAAACTTGTTTGGGCTGATGAGAGGAGTAGAAAAACATCAAAAATTTCAATCCTGCACGATTCTACCAAGAAATGTGAGTGTTCATTCAAACCGCTGCTTTTTGCTATTGGACCCTATTGAATAATGAATGTTTTGAATTTTCTCCAAAAGTAAAGTAGTTGCAAACTCATCCCTTTAGAAACTTGTTTGGGCTGTTGAGAGGAGTAGAAAAACATCAAAATTTTCAATCCTGCACGATTCTACCAAGAAATGTGTGTCCATTGAAACCGCTGCTTTTTGCTATTAGGCCCTATTGAATAATGAATGTTTTGAATTTTCTCCAAAAGTAAAGTAGTTGCAAACTCATCCTTTTAGAAACTTGTTTGGGCTGTTGAGAGTAGTAGAAAAGCATCAAAAATTTCTATCCTGCACGATTCTACCAAGAAATGTGATTGTTCATTCAAAACGCTGCTTTTTGCTATTGGGCTCTATTGAATAATGAATGTTTTGAATATTCTCCAAAAGTAAAGTAGTTGCAAGCTCATCCTTTTAGAGTCTTGTTTGGGCTCATGAGAGGAGTAGAAAAACATGAAAAATTTCAGTCCTGAACCATTCTACCAAGAAATGTGAGTGTTGATTCAAACCGCTGCTTTTTGCTATTGGGCCCTATTGAATAATTAATGTTTTGAATTTTCTCCAAAAGTAAAGTAGTTGCAAACTAATCCTTTTATAGTCTTGTTTGGGCTCATGAGTGGAGTAGAAAAACATCAAAAATTTCAATCCTGCACTATTCTACCAAGAAATGTGAGTGTTCATTCAAACCGCTGCTTTTTGCTATTGGGCCTTATTGAATAACGAAAGTTTTGAATCTTCTCCAAAAGTAAAGTAGTTGCAAACTCATCCTTTTAGAAACATGTTTGGGCTGTTGAGAGGTGTAGAAAAACATCAAAATTTTCAATCCTGCATGATTCTACCAAGAAATGTGATTGTTCTTTCAAAACGCTGCTTTTTGCTATTGGGCTCTATTGAATAATGAATGTTTTGAATTTTCTCCAAAAGTAAAGTAGTGCAAGCTTATCCTTTTAGAGTCTTGTTTGGGCTCATGAGAGGAGTAGAAAAACATGAAAAATTTCAATCCTGCACGATTCTACCAAGAACTGTGATTGTTCATTCAAAACTCTGCTTTTTGCTATTAGATCCTATTGAATAATGAATGTTTTGAATTTTCTCCAAAAGTAAAGTAGTTGCAAACTCATCCTTCTAGAGTCTTGTTTGGGCTCATGAGAGGAGTAGAAAAATGTCAAAAATTTCAATCCTGCATGACTCTACCAAGAAATGTGAGTGTTCATTCAAACCACTGCTTTTTGCTATTGGTCCCTAATGAATAATGAATGGTTTGAATTTTCTCCAAAAGAAAAGTAGTTGCAAACTCATCCTTTTAAAAACTTGTTTGGGTTGTTGAGAGGAGTAGAAAAGCATCAAAAATTTCAATCCTGCACAATTCTACCAACAACTGCGATTGTTCATTCAAAACGCTGCTTTTTGCTATTAAACCC
Source organism: Dendrobates tinctorius (assembly GCF_039654945.1). NCBI lineage: Eukaryota > Metazoa > Chordata > Amphibia > Anura > Dendrobatidae > Dendrobates > Dendrobates tinctorius. The sequence continues at coordinate 19,203,587 of NW_027361713.1, forward strand.
TATTGAATAATGAATGTTTTGAATTTTCTCCAAAAGTAAAGTAGTTGCAAACTCATCATTCTAGAGTCTTGTTTGGGCTCATGAGAGTAGAAAAACACCAAAATTTTAAATCCTGCACGATTCAACCAAGAAATGTCAGTGTTCATTCAAACCGCTGCTTTTTGCTATTGGACCCTATTGAATAATGAATGATTTGAATTTTCTCCAAAAGTAATGTAGTTACAAACTCATTCTTTTAGAAACTTGTTTGGGATTTTGAGAGGAGTAGAAAAACATCAAAAATTTCAATCCTGCATGATTCTACCAAGAAATGTGAGTGTTCATTCAAAACGCTGCTTTTTGCTCTTAGACCCTATTGAATAATGAATGTTTTGAATTTTCTCCAAAAGCAAAGTAGTTGCAATCTCATCCTTTTAGACTCTTGTTTGGGCTCATGAGAGGAGTAGAAAAACGTCAAAAATTGCAATCCTGCACGATTCTACCAAGAAATGTGAGTGTTCATTCAAAACGCTGCTTTTTGCTATTAGACCCTATTGAATAATGAATGTTTTGAATTTTCTCCAAAAGTAAAGTAGTTGCAAACTCATCCTTCTTGAGTCTTGTTTGGACTCATGGGAGGAGTAGAAAAACGTCAAAAATTGCAATCCTGCACGATTCTACCAAGAAATGTGAGTGTTCATTCAAACCGATGCTTTTTGCTATTGGGCCCTATTGAATAATGAATGTTTTGAATTTTCTCCAAAAGTAAAGTAGTTGAAAACTCATCCTTTTAGAAACTTGTTTGGGCTGTTGAGAGGAGTAGAAAAACATCAAAATTTTCAATCCTGCACGATTCTACCAAGAAATGTGTGTTCATTCTAACAGCTGCTTTTTGCTATTGGGCCCTATTGAATAATGAATGTTTTGAATTTTCTGCAAAAATAAAGCAGTTGCTAACTCATCCTTATAGAGTCTTTTCTGGGCTCATGAGAGGAGTAGAAAAACGTCAAAAATTTCAATCATGCATGATTCTACCAAGAAATGTGAGTGTTCACTCAAATCGCTGCTTTTTGCTATTAGACCCTATTGAATAATGAATGTTTTGAATTTTCTCCAAAAGTAAAGTAGTTGCAAACTCATCCTTCTAGAGTCTTGTTTGGGATCATGAGAGGAGTAGAAAAATGTCAAAAATTTCAATCCTGCATGACTCTACCAAGAAATGTGAGTGTTCATTCAAATGTTTTGAATTTTCTCCAAAAGTAAAGTAGTTGCAAACTCATCCTTTTAGAAACTTGTTTGGGTTGTTGAGAGGAGTAGAAAAGCATCAAAAATTTCAATCCTGCGCGATTCTACCAAGAACTGCGATTGTTCATTCAAAACGCTGCTTTTTGCTATTAAACCCTATTGAATAATTAATGTTTTGAATTTTCTCCAAAAGTAAAGTAGTTGCAAACTCATCCTTCTAGAGTCTTGTTTGCGCTCATGAGAGGAGTAGAAAAACATCCAAAATTTCAATCCTGCACGATTCTACCAAGAAATGTGATTGTTCATTCAAAACGCTGCTTTTTGCTATTAGACCCTATTGAATAATGAATGGTTTGAATTTTCTAAAAAAGTAAAGTAGTTGCAAACTTATCCTTCTAGAGCCTTGTTTGGGCTCATGAGAAGAGTAGAAAAATGCCAAAAATTTCAATCCTGCACGATTCTACCAAGAAATGTGAGTGTTCATTCAAACCTCTGCTTTTTGCTATTGGGCCCTATTGAATAATGAATGTTTTGAATTTTCTCCAAAAGTAAAGTAGTTGCAAACTTATCCTTTTAGAAACTTGTTTGGGCTGTTGAGAGGAGTAGAAAAACATCAAAAATGTCAAACCTGCACGATTCTACCAAGAAATGTGTTTGTCCATTCAAAACGCTGCTTTTTGTTATTGGGCTCTATTGAATAATGAATGTTTTGAATTTTCTCCAAAAGTAAAGTAGTTGCAAACTCATACTTCTAGAGTCTTGTTTGGGCTCTTGAGTGTAGTAGAAAAACATCAAAAATTCCAATCCTGCACGATTCTTCCAAGAAATGTGAGTGTTCATTTAAATCGCTGCTTTTTGCTATTGGCCCTATTGAATAATGAATGTTTTGAATTTTCTCCAAAAGTAAAGTAGTTGCAAGCTCATCCTTTTAGACTCTTGTTTGGGCTCATGAGAGGAGTAGAAAAACATCAAAAATTGCAATCCTGCACGATTCTACCAAGAAATGTGAGTGTTCATTCAAACCGCTGCTTTTTGCTATTGGACCCTATTGAATAATGAATGTTTTGAATTTTCTCCAAAAGTAAAGTAGTTGCAAACTCATCCCTTTAGAAACTTGTTTGGGCTGTTGAGAGGAGTAGAAAAACATCAAAATTTTCAATCCTGCACGATTCTACCAAGAAATGTGATTGTTCATTCAAAACGCTGCTTTTTGCTATTGGGCTCTATTGAATAATGAATGTTTTGAATTTTCTCCAAAAGTAAAGTAGTTGCAAGCTCATCCTTTTAGAGTCTTGTTTGGGCTCATGAGAGGAGTAGAAAAACATGAAAAATTTCAGTCCTGAACCATTCTACCAAGAAATGTGAGTGTTCATTCAAACAGCTGCTTTTTGCTATTGGGCCCTATTGAATAATGAATGTTTTGAATTTTCTGCAGAAATAAAGTAATTGCAAACTCATCCTTATAGAGTCTTTTTTGGGCTCATGAGAGGAGTAGAAAAACATCAAAAATTTAAATCCTGCACGATTCTACCAAGAAATGTGAGTGTTCATTCAAACCGCTGCTTTTTGCTACTGGGCCCTATTGAATAATGAATGTTTTGAATTTTCTGCAAAAATGAAGTAATTGCAAACTCATCCTTTTAGAAACTTGTTTGGGCTCATGAGAGGAGTAGAAAAACATCAAAAATTTAAATCCTGCACGATTGTACCAAGAAATGTGAGTGTTCATTCAAACCGCTGCTTCTTGCTATTGGACCCTATTGGTTAATGAATGGTTTGAATTTTCTCCAAAAGTAACGTAGTTGCAAACTCATTCTTTTAGAAACTTGTTTGGGCTTTTGAGAGGAGTAGAAAAACATCAAAAATTTCAATCCTGCATGATTCTACCAAGAAATGTGAGTGTTCATTCTAAACGCTGATTTTTGCTATTAGACCCTATTGAATAATGAATGCTTTGAATTTTCTCCAAAAGTAAAGTAGTTGCAAGCTCATCCTTTTAGACTCTTGTTTGGGCTCATGAGAGGAGTAGAAAAACATCAAAAATTGCAATCCTGCACGATTCTGCAAAGAATTGTGATTGTTTATTCAAACCGCTGCTTTTTGCTATTGGGCCCTATTGAATAATGAATGTTTTGAATTTTCTCCAAAAGTAAAGTAGTTGCAAATTCATCCTTTTAGAAACTTGTTTGGGCTGTTGAGAGGAGTAGAAAAACATCAAAATTTTCAATCCTGCACGATTCTACCAAGAAATGTGATTGTTCATTCAAAACGCTGCTTTTTGCTATTGGGCTCTATTGAATAACGAATGTTTTGAATTTTCTCCAAAAGTAAAGTAGTGCAAGCTGATCCTTTTAGAGTCTTGTTTGGGATCATGAGAGGAGTAGAAAAACATGAAAAATTTCAATCCTGCACGATTCTACCAAGAAATGTGTGTCTATTCAAACCGCTGCTTTTTGCTATTAGGCCTTATTGAATAATGAATGTTTTGAATTTTCTCCAAAAGTAAAGTAGTTGCAAACTCATCCTTTTAGAAACTTGTTTGGGCTGTTGAGAGTAGTAGAAAAGCATCAAAAATTTCAATCCTTCACGATTCTACCAAGAAACGTGATTGTTCATTCAAATCGCTGCTTTTTGCTATTGGGCTCTATTGAATAATGAATGTTTTGAATTTTCTCCAAAAGTAAAGTAGTTGTAAGCTCATCCTTTTAGAGTCTTGTTTGGGCTCATTAGAGGAGTAGAAAAACATGAAAAATTTCAGTCCTGAACCATTCTACCAAGAAATGTGAGTGTTCATTCAAACAGCTGCTTTTTGCTATTGGGCCCTATTGAATAATTAATGTTTTGAATTTTCTGCAAAAATAAAGTAATTGCAAACTCATCCTTATAGAGTCTTTTTTGGGCTCATGAGAGGAGTAGAAAAACATCAAAAATTTAAATCCTGCACGATTCTACCAAGAAATGTGAGTGTTCATTCAAACCGCTGCTTTTTGCTATTGTGCCCTATTGAATAATGAATGTTTTGAATTTTCTGCAAAAATGAAGTAATTGCAAACTCATCCTTTTAGAAACTTGTTTGGGCTCATGAGAGGAGTAGAAAAACATCAAAAATTTAAATCCTGCACGATTCTACCAAGAAATGTGAGTGTTCATTCAAACCGCTGCTTTTTGCTATTGGACCCTATTGAATAATGAATGGTTTGAATTTTCTCCAAAAGTAACGTAGTTGCATACTCATTCTTTTATAAACTTGTTTGGGTTTTTGAGAGGAGTAGAAAAACATCAAAAATTTCAATCCTGCATGATTCTACCAAGAAATGTGAGTGTTCATTCTAAACGCTGATTTTTGCTATTAGACCCTATTGAATAATGAATGCTTTGAATTTTCTCCAAAAGTAAAGTAGTTGCAAGCTCATCCTTTTAGACTCTTGTTTGGGCTCATGAGAGGAGTAGAAAAACATGAAAAATTTCAATCCTGCACGATTCTACCAAGAAATGTGTGTCCATTGAAACCGCTGCTTTTTGCTATTAGGCCCTATTGAATAATGAATGTTTTGAATTTTCTCCAAAAGTAAAGTAGTTGCAAACTCATCCTTTTAGAAACTTGTTTGGGCTGTTGAGAGTAGTAGAAAAGCATCAAAAATTTCTATCCTGCACGATTCTACCAAGAAATGTGATTGTTCATTCAAAACGCTGCTTTTTGCTATTGGGCTCTATTGAATAATGAATGTTTTGAATATTCTCCAAAAGTAAAGTAGTTGCAAGCTCATCCTTTTAGAGTCTTGTTTGGGCTCATGAGAGGAGTAGAAAAACATGAAAAATTTCAGTCCTGAACCATTCTACCAAGAAATGTGAGTGTTCATTCAAACCGCTGCTTTTTGCTATTGGGCCCTATTGAATAATTAATGTTTTGAATTTTCTCCAAAAGTAAAGTAGTTGCAAACTAATCCTTTTATAGTCTTGTTTGGGCTCATGAGTGGAGTAGAAAAACATCAAAAATTTCAATCCTGCACTATTCTACCAAGAAATGTGAGTGTTCATTCAAACCGCTGCTTTTTGCTATTGTGCCTTATTGAATAACGAAAGTTTTGAATCTTCTCCAAAAGTAAAGTAGTTGCAAACTCATCCTTTTAGAAACATGTTTGGGCTGTTGAGAGGTGTAAAAAACATCAAAATTTTCAATCCTGCATGATTCTACCAAGAAATGTGATTGTTCTTTCAAAACGCTGCTTTTTGCTATTGGGCTCTATTGAATAATGAATGTTTTGAATTTTCTCCAAAAGTAAAGTAGTGCAAGCTTATCCTTTTAGAGTCTTGTTTGGGCTCATGAGAGGAGTAGAAAAACATGAAAAATTTCAATCCTGCACGATTCTACCAAGAACTGTGATTGTTCATTCAAAACTCTGCTTTTTGCTATTAGATCCTATTGAATAATGAATGTTTTGAATTTTCTCCAAAAGTAAAGTAGTTGCAAACTCATCCTTCTAGAGTCTTGTTTGGGCTCATGAGAGGAGTAGAAAAATGTCAAAAATTTCAATCCTGCATGACTCTACCAAGAAATGTGAGTGTTCATTCAAACCACTGCTTTTTGCTATTGGTCCCTAATGAATAATGAATGGTTTGAATTTTCTCCAAAAGAAAAGTAGTTGCAAACTCATCCTTTTAAAAACTTGTTTGGGTTGTTGAGAGGAGTAGAAAAGCATCAAAAATTTCAATCCTGCACAATTCTACCAACAACTGCGATTGTTCATTCAAAACGCTGCTTTTTGCTATTAAACCCTATTGAATAATGAATGTTTTGAATTTTCTCCAAAAGTAAAGTAGTTGCAAACTCATCATTCTAGAGTCTTGTTTGGGCTCATGAGAGTAGAAAAACACCAAAATTTTAAATCCTGCACGATTCAACCAAGAAATGTCAGTGTTCATTCAAACCGCTGCTTTTTGCTATTGGACCCTATTGAATAATGAATGATTTGAATTTTCTCCAAAAGTAATGTAGTTACAAACTCATTCTTTTAGAAACTTGTTTGGGATTTTGAGAGGAGTAGAAAAACATCAAAAATTTCAATCCTGCATGATTCTACCAAGAAATGTGAGTGTTCATTCAAAACGCTGCTTTTTGCTCTTAGACCCTATTGAATAATGAATGTTTTGAATTTTCTCCAAAAGCAAAGTAGTTGCAATCTCATCCTTTTAGACTCTTGTTTGGGCTCATGAGAGGAGTAGAAAAACGTCAAAAATTGCAATCCTGCACGATTCTACCAAGAAATGTGAGTGTTCATTCAAAACGCTGCTTTTTGCTATTAGACCCTATTGAATAATGAATGTTTTGAATTTTCTCCAAAAGTAAAGTAGTTGCAAACTCATCCTTCTTGAGTCTTGTTTGGACTCATGGGAGGAGTAGAAAAACGTCAAAAATTGCAATCCTGCACGATTCTACCAAGAAATGTGAGTGTTCATTCAAACCGATGCTTTTTGCTATTGGGCCCTATTGAATAATGAATGTTTTGAATTTTCTCCAAAAGTAAAGTAGTTGAAAACTCATCCTTTTAGAAACTTGTTTGGGCTGTTGAGAGGAGTAGAAAAACATCAAAATTTTCAATCCTGCACGATTCTACCAAGAAATGTGAGTGTTCATTCTAACAGCTGCTTTTTGCTATTGGGCCCTATTGAATAATGAATGTTTTGAATTTTCTGCAAAAATAAAGCAGTTGCTAACTCATCCTTATAGAGTCTTTTCTGGGCTCATGAGAGGAGTAGAAAAACGTCAAAAATTTCAATCATGCATGATTCTACCAAGAAATGTGAGTGTTCACTCAAATCGCTGCTTTTTGCTATTAGACCCTATTGAATAATGAATGTTTTGAATTTTCTCCAAAAGTAAAGTAGTTGCAAACTCATCCTTCTAGAGTCTTGTTTGGGATCATGAGAGGAGTAGAAAAATGTCAAAAATGTCAATCCTGCATGACTCTACCAAGAAATGTGAGTGTTCATTCAAATGTTTTGAATTTTCTCCAAAAGTAAAGTAGTTGCAAACTCATCCTTTTAGAAACTTGTTTGGGTTGTTGAGAGGAGTAGAAAAGCATCAAAAATTTCAATCCTGCGCGATTCTACCAAGAACTGCGATTGTTCATTCAAAACGCTGCTTTTTGCTATTAAACCCTATTGAATAATTAATGTTTTGAATTTTCTCCAAAAGTAAAGTAGTTGCAAACTCATCCTTCTAGAGTCTTGTTTGCGCTCATGAGAGGAGTAGAAAAACATCCAAAATTTCAATCCTGCACGATTCTACCAAGAAATGTGATTGTTCATTCAAAACGCTGCTTTTTGCTATTAGACCCTATTGAATAATGAATGGTTTGAATTTTCTAAAAAAGTAAAGTAGTTGCAAACTCATCCTTCTAGAGTCTTGTTTGGGCTCATGAGAAGAGTAGAAAAATGCCAAAAATTTCAATCCTGCACGATTCTACCAAGAAATGTGAGTGTTCATTCAAACCTCTGCTTTTTGCTATTGGGCCCTATTGAATAATGAATGTTTTGAATTTTCTCCAAAAGTAAAGTAGTTGCAAACTTATCCTTTTAGAAACTTGTTTGGGCTGTTGAGAGGAGTAGAAAAACATCAAAAATGTCAAACCTGCACGATTCTACCAAGAAATGTGTTTGTCCATTCAAAACGCTGCTTTTTGTTATTGGGCTCTATTGAATAATGAATGTTTTGAATTTTCTCCAAAAGTAAAGTAGTTGCAAACTCATACTTCTAGAGTCTTGTTTGGGCTCATGAGTGGAGTAGAAAAACGTCAAAAATTCCAATCCTGCACGATTCTTCCAAGAAATGTGAGTGTTCATTTAAATCGCTGCTTTTTGCTATTGGCCCTATTGAATAATGAATGTTTTGAATTTTCTCCAAAAGTAAAGTAGTTGCAAGCTCATCCTTTTAGACTCTTGTTTGGGCTCATGAGAGGAGTAGAAAAACATCAAAAATTGCAATCCTGCACGATTCTACCAAGAAATTTGAGTGTTCATTCAAACCGCTGCTTTTTGCTATTAGACCCTATTGAATAATGAATGTTTTGAATTTTCTCCAAAAGTAAATTAGTTGCAAACTCATACTTTTAGAAACTTGTTTGGGCTCATGAGAGGAGTAGAAAAACGTCAAAAATTTCAATCCTGCATGATTCTACCAAGAAATCTGAGTGTTCATTCAAACCGCTGGTTTTTGCTACTTTGGGCCCTATTGAATAATGAATGGTTTGAATTTTCTCCAAAAGTAAAGTAGTTGCAAACTCATTCTTTTAGAAACTTGCTTGGGCTTTTGAGAAGAGTAGAAAAACATCAAAAATTTCAATCCTGCATGATTCTACCAAAAATATGAGTGTTCATTCAAAACCCTGCATTTTGCTATTAGACCCTATTGAATAATGAATGTTTTGAATTTTCTCCAAAAGTAAAGTAGTTGCAAGCTCATCCTTTTAGACTCTTGTTTGGGCTCATGAGAGGAGTAGAAAAACGTCAAAAATTGCAATCCTGCATGATTCTACCAAGAAATGTGAGTGTTCATTCAAAACGCTGCTTTTTTGCTATTGGGCCCTATTGAATAATGAATGTTTTGAATTTTCTCCAAAAGTAAAGTAGTTGCAAACTCATCCTTTTAGAAACTTGTTTGGGCTGTTGAGAGGAGTAGAAAAACATCAAAATTTTCAATCCTGCACGATTCTACCAAGAAATGTGAGTGTTGATTCTAACAGCTGCTTTTTGCTATTGGGCCCTATTGAATAATGAATGTTTTGAATTTTCTGCAAAAATAAAGCAGTTGCTAACTCATCCTTATAGAGTCTTTTTTGGGCTCATGAGAGGAGTAGAAAAACGTCAAAAATTTCAATCCTGCATGATTCTACCAAGAAATGTGAGTGTTCACTCAAAACGCTGCTTTTTGCTATTATACCCTATTGAATAATGAATGTTTTGAATTTTCTCCAAAAGTAAAGTAGTTGCAAACTCATCATTCTAGAGTCTTGTTTGGGATCATGAGAGGAGTAGAAAAATGTCAAAAATTTCAATCCTGCATGACTCTACCAAGAAATGTGAGTGTTCATTCAAATGTTTTGAATTTTCTCCAAAAGTAAAGTAGTTGCAAACTCATCCTTTTAGAAACTTGTTTGGGTTGTTGAGAGGAATAGAAAAGCATCAAAAATTTCAATCCTGCGCGATTCTACCAAGAACTGCGATTGTTCATTCAAAACGCTGCTTTTTGCTATTAAACCCTATTGAATAATTAATGTTTTGAATTTTCTCCAAAAGTAAAGTAGTTGCAAACTCATCCTTCTAGAGTCTTGTTTGCGCTCATGAGAGGAGTAGAAAAACATCCAAAATTTCAATCCTGCACGATTCTACCAAGAAATGTGATTGTTCATTCAAAACGCTGCTTTTTGCTGTTAGACCCTATTGAATAATGAATGGTTTGAATTTTCTAAAAAAGTAAAGTAGTTGCAAACTCATCCTTCTAGAGTCTTGTTTGGGCTCATGAGAAGAGTAGAAAAATGCCAAAAATTTCAATCCTGCATGATTCTACCAAGAAATCTGAGTGTTCATTCAAACCGCTGGTTTTTGCTACTTTGGGCCCTATTGAATAATGAATGGTTTGAATTTTCTCCAAAAGTAAAGTAGTTGCAAACTCATTCTTTTAGAAACTTGCTTGGGCTTTTGAGAAGAGTAGAAAAACATCAAAAATTTCAATCCTGCATGATTCTACCAAAAATATGAGTGTTCATTCAAAACGCTGCATTTTGCTATTAGACCCTATTGAATAATGAATGTTTTGAATTTTCTCCAAAAGTAAAGTAGTTGCAAGCTCATCCTTTTAGACTCTTGTTTGGGCTCATGAGAGGAGTAGAAAAACGTCAAAAATTGCAATCCTGCATGATTTTACCAAGAAATGTGAGTGTTCATTCAAAACGCTGCTTTTTGCTATTAGACCCTATTGAATAATGAATGTTTTGAATTTTCTCCAAAAGTAAATTAGTTGTAAACTCATCCTTCTTGAGTCTTGTTTGGACTCATGGGAAGAGTAGAAAAATGTGAAAAATTGCAATCCTGCACGATTCTACAAAGAAATGTGAGTGTTCATTCAAACCGCTGCTTTTTGCTATTGGGCCCTATTGAATAATGAATGTTTTGAATTTTCTCCAAAAGTAAAGTAGTTGCAAACTCATCCTTTTAGAAACTTGTTTGGGCTGTTGAGAGGAGTAGAAAAACATCAAAATTTTCAATCCTGCATGACTCTACCAAGAAATGTGAGTGTTCATTCAAATGTTTTGAATTTTCTCCAAAAGTAAAGTAGTTGCAAACTCATCCTTTTAGAAACTTGTTTGGGTTGTTGAGAGGAGTAGAAAAGCATCAAAAATTTCAATCCTGCGCGATTCTACCAAGAACTGCGATTGTTCATTCAAAACGCTGCTTTTTGCTATTAAACCCTATTGAATAATTAATGTTTTGAATTTTCTCCAAAAGTAAAGTAGTTGCAAACTCATCCTTCTAGAGTCTTGTTTGCGCTCATGAGAGGAGTAGAAAAACATCCAAAATTTCAATCCTGCACGATTCTACCAAGAAATGTGATTGTTCATTCAAAACTCTGCTTTTTGCTATTAGACCCTATTGAATAATGAATGGTTTGAATTTTCTAAAAAAGTAAAGTAGTTGCAAACTCATCCTTCTAGAGTCTTGTTTGGGCTCATGAGAAGAGTAGAAAAATGCCAAAAATTTCAATCCTGCACGATTCTACCAAGAAATGTGAGTGTTCATTCAAACCGCTGCTTTTTGCTATTGGGCCCTATTGAATAATGAATGTTTTGAATTTTCTCCAAAAGTAAAGTAGTTGCAAACTTATCCTTTTAGAAACTTGTTTGGGCTGTTGAGAGGAGTAGAAAAACATCAAAAATGTCAAACCTGCACGATTCTACCAAGAAATGTGTTTGTTCATTCAAAACGCTGCTTTTTGTTATTGGGCTCTATTGAATAATGAATGTTTTGAATTTTCTCCAAAAGTAAAGTAGTTGCAAACTCATACTTCTAGAGTCTTGTTTGGGCTCATGAGTGGAGTAGAAAAACGTCAAAAATTCCAATCCTGCACGATTCTTCCAAGAAATGTGAGTGTTCATTTAAATCGCAGCTTTTTGCTATTGGCCCTATTGAATAATGAATGTTTTGAATTTTCTCCAAAAGTAAAGTAGTTGCAAGCTCATTCTTTTAGACTCTTGTTTGGGCTCATGAGAGGAGTAGAAAAACGTCAAAAATTGCAATCCTGCACGATTCTACCAAGAAATTTGAGTGTTCATTCAAACCGCTGCTTTTTGCTATTAGACCCTATTGAATAATGAATGTTTTGAATTTTCTCCAAAAGTACATTAGTTGCAAACTCATCCTTTTAGTAACTTGTTTGGGCTCATGAGAGGAGTAGAAAAACATCAAAAATTTCAATCCTGCATGATTCTACCAAGAAATCTGAGTGTTCATTCAAACCGCTGGTTTTTGCTACTTTGGGCCCTATTGAATAATGAATGGTTTGAATTTTCTCCAAAAGTAAAGTAGTTGCAAACTCATTCTTTTAGAAACTTGCTTGGGCTTTTGAGAAGAGTAAAAAAACATCAAAAATTTCAATCCTGCATGATTCTACCAAAAATATGAGTGTTCATTCAAAACGCTGCATTTTGCTATTAGACCCTATTGAATAATGAATGTTTTGAATTTTCTCCAAAAGTAAAGTAGTTGCAAGCTCATCCTTTTAGACTCTTGTTTGGGCTCATGAGAGCAGTAGAAAAACGTCAAAAATTGCAATCCTGCATGATTCTATCAAGAAATGTGAGTGTTCATTCAAAACGCTGCTTTTTGCTATTAGACCCTATTGAATAATGAATGTTTTGAATTTTCTCCAAAAGTAAATTAGTTGTAAACTCATCCTTCTTGAGTCTTGTTTGGACTCATGGGAAGAGTAGAAAAATGTGAAAAATTGCAATCCTGCACGATTCTACGAAGAAATGTGAGTGTTCATTCAAACCGCTGCTTTTTGCTATTGGGCCCTATTGAATAATTAATGTTTTGAATTTTCTCCAAAAGTAAAGTAGTTGCAAACTCATCCTTTTAGAAACTTGTTTGGGCTGTTGAGATGAGTAGAAAAACATCAAAATTTTCAATCCTGCACGATTCTACCAAGAAATGTGAGTGTTCATTCAAACAGCTGCTTTTTGCTATTGGGCCCTATTGAATAATGAATGTTTTGAATTTTCTGCAAAAATAAAGTAGTTGCAAACTCATCCTTATAGAGTCTTTTTTTGGCTCATGAGAGGAGTAGAAAAACGTCAAAAATTTCAATCCTGCATGATTCTACCAAGAAAAGTGCGTGTTCATTCAAATGTTTTGAATTTTCTCCAAAAGTAAAGTAGTTGCAAACTCATCCTTTTACAAACTTGTTTGGGCTGTTGAGAGTAGTAGAAAAGCATCAAAAATTTCTATCCTGCACGATTCTACCAAGAACTGTGATTGTTCACTCAAAACGCTGCTTTTTGCTATTAGACCCTATTGAATAATGAATGTTTTGAATTTTCTCCAAAAGTAAAGGAGTTGCAAACTCATCCTTCTAGAGTTTTGTTTGGGCTCATGAGAGGAGTAGAAAAATATCAAAAATTTCAATCCTGCATGACTCTACCAAGAAATGTGAGTGTTCATTCAAATGTTTTGAATTTTCTCCAAAAGTAAAGTAGTTGCAAACTCATCCTTTTAGAAACTTGTTTGGGTTGTTGAGAGGAGTAGAAAAGCATCAAAAATTTCAATCCTGCACGATTCTACCAAGAACTGCGATTGTTCATTCAAAACGCTGCTTTTTGCTATTAAACCCTATTGAATAATTAATGTTTTGAATTTTCTCCAAAAGTAAAGTAGTTGCAAACTCATCCTTCTAGAGTCTTGTTTAGGCTGTTGAGAGGAGTAGAAAAATGTCAAAAATTTAAATCCTGCACGATTCTACCAAGAAATGTGAGTGTTCATTCAAGCCGCTGGTTATTGCTACTTTGGGCCCTATTGAATAATGAATATTGTGAATTTTCTCCAAAAGTAAAGTAGTTGCAAACTCATCCTTTTAGAAACTTGTTTGGGCTGTTGAGAGGACAAAAAAAACTTCAAAATTTTCAATCCTGTACGATTCTACCAAGAAATGTGATTGTTCATTCAAACCGCTGCTTTTTGCTATTGGACCCTATTGAATAATGAATGGTTTGAATTTTCTCCAAAAGTAAAGCAGTTGCAAGCTCATCCTTTTAGAAACTTGTTTGGGCTCATGAGAGGAGTAGAAAAACATCAAAAATTTAAATCCTGCACGATTCTACCAAGAAATGTGAGTGTTCATTCAAACCGCTGCTTTTTGCTATTGGACCCTATTGAATAATGAATGGTTTGAATTTTCTCCAAAAGTAACGTAGTTGCAAACTCATTCTTTTAGAAACTTGTTTGGGCTTTTGAGAGTAGAAAAACATCAAAAATTTCATTCCTGCATGATTCTACCAAGAAATGTGAGTGTTCATTCTAATCGCTGATTTTTGCTATTAGACCCTATTGAATAATGAATGCTTTGAATTTTCTCCAAAAGTAAAGTAGTTGCAAGCTCATCCTTTTAGACTCTTGTTTGGGTTCATGAGAGGAGTAGAAAAACATCAAAAATTGCAATCCTGCACGATTCTGCAAAGAATTGTGAGTGTTTATTCAAACCGCTGCTTTTTGCTATTGGGCCCTATTGAATAATGAATGTTTTGAATTTTCTCCAAAAGTAAAGTAGTTGCAAACTCATCCTTTTAGAAACTTGTTTGGGCTGTTGAGAGGAGTAGAAAAACATCAACATTTTCAATCCTGCACGATTCTACCAAGAAATGTGATTGTTCATTCAAAATGCTGCTTTTTGCTATTGGGCTCTATTGAATACCGAATGTTTTGAATTTTCTCCAAAAGTAAAGTAGTGCAAGCTCATCCTTTTAGAGTCTTGTTTGGGCTCATGAGAGGAGTAGAAAAACATGAAAAATTTCAATCCTGCACGATTCTACCAAGAAATGTGTGTCCATTTAAACCGCTGCTTTTTGCTATTAGGCCCTATTGAATAATGAATGTTTTGAATTTTCTCCAAAAGTAAAGTAGTTGCAAACTCATCCTTTTAGAAACTTGTTTGGGCTGTTGAGAGTAGTAGAAAAGCATCAAAAATTTCTATCCTGCACGATTCTACCAAGAACTGTGATTGTTCATTCAAAACGCTGCTTTTTGCTATTAGACCCTATTGAATAATGTATGTTTTGAATTTTCTCCAAAAGTAAAGTAGTTGCAAATTCATCGTTCTAGAGTCTAGTTTGGGCTCATGAGAGGAGTAGAAAAACGTCAAAAATTTCAATCCTGCATGATTTTACCAAGAAATGTGAGTGTTCATTCAAACCGCTGTTTTTTGCTATTGGGCCCTATTGAATAACGAATGTTTTGAATTTTCTCCAAAAGTAAAGTAGTTGCAAACTAATCCTCTTAGAGTCTTGTTTGGGCTCATGAGTGGAGTAGAAAAACATCAAAAATTTCAATCCTGCACTATTCTACCAAGAAATGTGAGTGTTCATTCAAACCGCTGCTTTTTGCTATTGGGCCTTATTGAATAATGAATGGTTTGAATTTTCTCCAAAAGTAAAGTAGTTGCAAACTCATCCTTTTAGAAACTTGTTTGGGCTGTTGAGAGGTGTAGAAAAACATCAAAATTTTCAATCCTGCACGATTCTACCAAGAAATGTGATTGTTCTTTCAAAACGCTGCTTTTTGCTATTGGGCTCTCTTGAATAATGAATGGTTTGAATTTTCTCCAAAAGTAAAGTAGTTGCAAACTCATCCTTTTAGAAACTTGATTGGGTTGTTGAGAGGAGTAGAAAAGCATCAAAAATTTCAATCCTGCACGATTCTACCAAGAACTGCGATTGTTCATTCAAAACGCTGCTTTTTGCTATTAAACCCTATTGAATAATGAATGTTTTGAATTTTCTCCAAAAGTAAAGTCGTTGCAAACTCATCATTCTAGAGTTTTGTTTGGGCTCATGAGAGGAGTAGAAAAATATCAA
This sequence comes from Dendrobates tinctorius, assembly GCF_039654945.1. Taxonomy (NCBI): domain Eukaryota; kingdom Metazoa; phylum Chordata; class Amphibia; order Anura; family Dendrobatidae; genus Dendrobates; species Dendrobates tinctorius. The sequence goes on from NW_027361713.1 coordinate 19,218,931, forward strand.
AAATTTCAATCCTGCATGACTCTACCAAGAAATGTGAGTGTTCATTCAAATGTTTTGAATTTTCTCCAAAAGTAAAGTAGTTGCAAACTCATCCTTTTAGAAACTTGTTTGGGTTGTTGAGAGGAGTAGAAAAGCATCAAAAATTTCAATCCTGCACGATTCTACCAAGAACTGCGATTGTTCATTCAAAACGCTGCTTTTTGCTATTAAACCCTATTGAATAATTAATGTTTTGAATTTTCTCCAAAAGTAAAGTAGTTGCAAACTCATCCTTCTAGAGTCTTGTTTAGGCTGTTGAGAGGAGTAGAAAAATGTCAAAAATTTAAATCCTGCACGATTCTACCAAGAAATGTGAGTGTTCATTCAAGCCGCTGGTTATTGCTACTTTGGGCCCTATTGAATAATGAATATTGTGAATTTTCTCCAAAAGTAAAGTAGTTGCAAACTCATCCTTTTAGAAACTTGTTTGGGCTGTTGAGAGGACAAAAAAAACTTCAAAATTTTCAATCCTGTACGATTCTACCAAGAAATGTGATTGTTCATTCAAACCGCTGCTTTTTGCTATTGGACCCTATTGAATAATGAATGGTTTGAATTTTCTCCAAAAGTAAAGCAGTTGCAAGCTCATCCTTTTAGAAACTTGTTTGGGCTCATGAGAGGAGTAGAAAAACATCAAAAATTTAAATCCTGCACGATTCTACCAAGAAATGTGAGTGTTCATTCAAACCGCTGCTTTTTGCTATTGGACCCTATTGAATAATGAATGGTTTGAATTTTCTCCAAAAGTAACGTAGTTGCAAACTCATTCTTTTAGAAACTTGTTTGGGCTTTTGAGAGTAGAAAAACATCAAAAATTTCATTCCTGCATGATTCTACCAAGAAATGTGAGTGTTCATTCTAATCGCTGATTTTTGCTATTAGACCCTATTGAATAATGAATGCTTTGAATTTTCTCCAAAAGTAAAGTAGTTGCAAGCTCATCCTTTTAGACTCTTGTTTGGGTTCATGAGAGGAGTAGAAAAACATCAAAAATTGCAATCCTGCACGATTCTGCAAAGAATTGTGAGTGTTTATTCAAACCGCTGCTTTTTGCTATTGGGCCCTATTGAATAATGAATGTTTTGAATTTTCTCCAAAAGTAAAGTAGTTGCAAACTCATCCTTTTAGAAACTTGTTTGGGCTGTTGAGAGGAGTAGAAAAACATCAACATTTTCAATCCTGCACGATTCTACCAAGAAATGTGATTGTTCATTCAAAATGCTGCTTTTTGCTATTGGGCTCTATTGAATACCGAATGTTTTGAATTTTCTCCAAAAGTAAAGTAGTGCAAGCTCATCCTTTTAGAGTCTTGTTTGGGCTCATGAGAGGAGTAGAAAAACATGAAAAATTTCAATCCTGCACGATTCTACCAAGAAATGTGTGTCCATTTAAACCGCTGCTTTTTGCTATTAGGCCCTATTGAATAATGAATGTTTTGAATTTTCTCCAAAAGTAAAGTAGTTGCAAACTCATCCTTTTAGAAACTTGTTTGGGCTGTTGAGAGTAGTAGAAAAGCATCAAAAATTTCTATCCTGCACGATTCTACCAAGAACTGTGATTGTTCATTCAAAACGCTGCTTTTTGCTATTAGACCCTATTGAATAATGTATGTTTTGAATTTTCTCCAAAAGTAAAGTAGTTGCAAATTCATCGTTCTAGAGTCTAGTTTGGGCTCATGAGAGGAGTAGAAAAACGTCAAAAATTTCAATCCTGCATGATTTTACCAAGAAATGTGAGTGTTCATTCAAACCGCTGTTTTTTGCTATTGGGCCCTATTGAATAACGAATGTTTTGAATTTTCTCCAAAAGTAAAGTAGTTGCAAACTAATCCTCTTAGAGTCTTGTTTGGGCTCATGAGTGGAGTAGAAAAACATCAAAAATTTCAATCCTGCACTATTCTACCAAGAAATGTGAGTGTTCATTCAAACCGCTGCTTTTTGCTATTGGGCCTTATTGAATAATGAATGGTTTGAATTTTCTCCAAAAGTAAAGTAGTTGCAAACTCATCCTTTTAGAAACTTGTTTGGGCTGTTGAGAGGTGTAGAAAAACATCAAAATTTTCAATCCTGCACGATTCTACCAAGAAATGTGATTGTTCTTTCAAAACGCTGCTTTTTGCTATTGGGCTCTCTTGAATAATGAATGGTTTGAATTTTCTCCAAAAGTAAAGTAGTTGCAAACTCATCCTTTTAGAAACTTGATTGGGTTGTTGAGAGGAGTAGAAAAGCATCAAAAATTTCAATCCTGCACGATTCTACCAAGAACTGCGATTGTTCATTCAAAACGCTGCTTTTTGCTATTAAACCCTATTGAATAATGAATGTTTTGAATTTTCTCCAAAAGTAAAGTCGTTGCAAACTCATCATTCTAGAGTCTTGTTTGGGCTCATGAGAGTAGAAAAACGCCAAAATTTTAAATCCTGCACGATTCAACCAAGAAATGTCAGTGTTCATTCAAACTGCTACTTTTTGCTATTGAACCCTATTGAATAATGAATGATTTGAATTTTCTCCAAAAGTAAAGTAGTTGCAAACTCATTCTTTTAGAAACTTGTTTGGGTTTTGAGAGGAGTAGAAAAACATCAAAATTTTCAATCCTGCATGATTCTACCAAGAAATGTGAGTGTTCATTCAAAACGCTGCTTTTTGCTATTAGACCCTATTGAATAATGAATGTTTTGAATTTTCTCCAAAAGTAAAGTAGTTGCAAGCTCATCCTTTTAGACTCTTGTTTGGGCTCATGAGAGGAGTAGAAAAACATCAAAAATTGCAATCCTGCACGATTCTACCAAGAAATGTGAGTGTTCATTCAAAACGCTGCTTTTTGCTATTAGACCCTATTGAATAATGAATGTTTTGAATTTTCTCCAAAAGTAAAGTAGTTGCAAACTCATCCTTCTAGAGTCTTGTTTGGGCTCATGAGTGGAGTAGAAAAACGTCAAAAATTCCAATCTTGCACGATTCTACCAAGAACTGTGATTGTTCACTCAAAACGCTGCTTTTTGCTATTAGACCCTATTGAATAACGAATGTTTTGAATTTTCTCCAAAAGTAAAGTAGTTGCAAACTCATCCTTCTAGAGTCTTGTTTGGAATCATGAGAGGAGTAGAAAAATGTCAAAACTTTCAATCCTGCATGACTCTACCAAGAAATGTGAGTGTTCATTCAAATGTTTTGAATTTTCTCCAAAAGTAAAGTAGTTGCAAACTCATCATTTTAGAAACTTGTTTGGGTTGTTGAGAGGAGTAGAAAAACATCAAAAATTTCAATCCTGCACGATTCTACCAAGAACTGCGATTGTTCATTCAAAACGCTGCTTTTTGCTATGAAACCCTATTGAATAATTAATGTTTTGAATTTTCTCCAAAAGTAAAGTAGCTGCAAAATCATCCTTTTAGAAACTTGTTTGGGCTGTTGAGAGGAGTAGAAAAACATCAAAATTTTCAATCCTGCACGATTCTACCAAGAAATGTGAGTGTTCATTCAAAATGCTGCTTTTTGCTATTGGGCTCTATTGAATAACGAATGTTTTGAATTTTCTCCAAAAGTAAAGTAGTGCAAGCTCATCCTTTTAGAGTCTTGTTTGGGCTCATGAGAGGAGTAGAAAAACATGAAAAATTTCAATCCTGCACGATTCTACCAAGAAATGTGTGTCCATTCAAACCGCTGCTCTTTGCTATTAGGCCCTATTGAATAATGAACGTTTTGAATTTTCTCCAAAAGTAAAGTAGTTGCAAACTAATCCTCTTAGAGTCTTGTTTGGGCTCATGAGTGGAGTACAAAAACATCAAAAATTTCAATCCTGCACTATTCTACCAAGAAATGTGAGTGTTCATTCAAACCGCTGCTTTTTGCTATTGGGCCTTATTGAATAACGAAAGTTTTGAATTTTCTCCAAAAGTAAAGTAGTTGCAAACTCATCCTTTTAGAAACTTGTTTGGGCTGTTGAGAGTAGTAGAAAAGCATCAAAAATTTCTATCCTGCACGATTCTACCAAGAACTGTGATTGTTCATTCAAAACGCTGCTTTTTGCTATTAGACCCTATTGAATAATGTATGTTTTGAATTTTCTCCAAAAGTAAAGTAGTTGCAAATTCATCGTTCTAGAGTCTAGTTTGGGCTCATGAGAGGAGTAGAAAAACGTCAAAAATTTCAATCCTGCATGATTTTACCAAGAAATGTGAGTGTTCATTCAAACCGCTGTTTTTTGCTATTGGGCCCTATTGAATAACGAATGTTTTGAATTTTCTCCAAAAGTAAAGTAGTTGCAAACTAATCCTCTTAGAGTCTTGTTTGGGCTCATGAGTGGAGTAGAAAAACATCAAAAATTTCAATCCTGCACTATTCTACCAAGAAATGTGAGTGTTCATTCAAACCGCTGCTTTTTGCTATTGGGCCTTATTGAATAATGAATGGTTTGAATTTTCTCCAAAAGTAAAGTAGTTGCAAACTCATCCTTTTAGAAACTTGTTTGGGCTGTTGAGAGGTGTAGAAAAACATCAAAATTTTCAATCCTGCACGATTCTACCAAGAAATGTGAATGTTCTTTCAAAACGCTGCTTTTTGCTATTGGGCTCTCTTGAATAATGAATGGTTTGAATTTTCTCCAAAAGTAAAGTAGTTGCAAACTCATCCTTTTAGAAACTTGATTGGGTTGTTGAGAGGAGTAGAAAAGCATCAAAAATTTCAATCCTGCACGATTCTACCAAGAACTGCGATTGTTCATTCAAAACGCTGCTTTTTGCTATTAAACCCTATTGAATAATGAATGTTTTGAATTTTCTCCAAAAGTAAAGTCGTTGCAAACTCATCATTCTAGAGTCTTGTTTGGGCTCATGAGAGTAGAAAAACGCCAAAATTTTAAATCCTGCACGATTCAACCAAGAAATGTCAGTGTTCATTCAAACCGCTACTTTTTGCTATTGAACCCTATTGAATAATGAATGATTTGAATTTTCTCCAAAAGTAAAGTAGTTGCAAACTCATTCTTTTAGAAACTTGTTTGGGTTTTGAGAGGAGTAGAAAAACATCAAAATTTTCAATCCTGCATGATTCTACCAAGAAATGTGAGTGTTCATTCAAAACGCTGCTTTTTGCTATTAGACCCTATTGAATAATGAATGTTTTGAATTTTCTCCAAAAGTAAAGTAGTTGCAAGCTCATCCTTTTAGACTCTTGTTTGGGCTCATGAGAGGAGTAGAAAAACATCAAAAATTGCAATCCTGCACGATTCTACCAAGAAATGTGAGTGTTCATTCAAAACGCTGCTTTTTGCTATTAGACCCTATTGAATAATGAATGTTTTGAATTTTCTCCAAAAGTAAAGTAGTTGCAAACTCATCCTTCTAGAGTCTTGTTTGGGCTCATGAGTGGAGTAGAAAAACGTCAAAAATTCCAATCTTGCACGATTCTACCAAGAACTGTGATTGTTCACTCAAAACGCTGCTTTTTGCTATTAGACCCTATTGAATAACGAATGTTTTGAATTTTCTCCAAAAGTAAAGTAGTTGCAAACTCATCCTTCTAGAGTCTTGTTTGGAATCATGAGAGGAGTAGAAAAATGTCAAAACTTTCAATCCTGCATGACTCTACCAAGAAATGTGAGTGTTCATTCAAATGTTTTGAATTTTCTCCAAAAGTAAAGTAGTTGCAAACTCATCATTTTAGAAACTTGTTTGGGTTGTTGAGAGGAGTAGAAAAACATCAAAAATTTCAATCCTGCACGATTCTACCAAGAACTGCGATTGTTCATTCAAAACGCTGCTTTTTGCTATGAAACCCTATTGAATAATTAATGTTTTGAATTTTCTCCAAAAGTAAAGTAGCTGCAAAATCATCCTTTTAGAAACTTGTTTGGGCTGTTGAGAGGAGTAGAAAAACATCAAAATTTTCAATCCTGCACGATTCTACCAAGAAATGTGAGTGTTCATTCAAAATGCTGCTTTTTGCTATTGGGCTCTATTGAATAACGAATGTTTTGAATTTTCTCCAAAAGTAAAGTAGTGCAAGCTCATCCTTTTAGAGTCTTGTTTGGGCTCATGAGAGGAGTAGAAAAACATGAAAAATTTCAATCCTGCACGATTCTACCAAGAAATGTGTGTCCATTCAAACCGCTGCTCTTTGCTATTAGGCCCTATTGAATAATGAACGTTTTGAATTTTCTCCAAAAGTAAAGTAGTTGCAAACTAATCCTCTTAGAGTCTTGTTTGGGCTCATGAGTGGAGTACAAAAACATCAAAAATTTCAATCCTGCACTATTCTACCAAGAAATGTGAGTGTTCATTCAAACCGCTGCTTTTTGCTATTGGGCCTTATTGAATAACGAAAGTTTTGAATTTTCTCCAAAAGTAAAGTAGTTGCAAACTCATCCTTTTAGAAACTTGTTTGGGCTGTTGAGAGGTGTAGAAAAACATCAAAATTTTCAATCCTGCACGATTCTACCAAGAAATGTGATTGTTCTTTCAAAACGCTGCTTTTTGCTATTGGGCTCTATTGAATAATGAATGTTTTGAATTTTCTCCAAAAGTAAAGTAGTTGCAAACTCATCCTTCTAGAGTCTTGTTGGGCTCATGCAGAGGAGTAGAAAAATGTCAAAAATTTCAATCCTGCATGACTCTACCAAGAAATGTGAGTGTTCATTCAAACTGCTGCTTTTTGCTATTGGTCCCTAATGAATAATGAATGGTTTGAATTTTCTCCAAAAGTAAAGTAGTTGCAAACTCATCCTTTTAGAAACTTGATTGGGTTGTTGAGAGGAGTAGAAAAGTATCAAAAATTTCAATCCTGCTCGATTCTACCAAGAACTGCGATTGTTCATTCAAAACGCTGCTTTTTGCTATTAAACCCTATTGAATAATGAATGTTTTGAATTTTTTCCAAAAGTAAAGTAGTTGCAAACTCATCATTCTAGAGTCTTGTTTGGGCTCATGAGAGTAGAAAAACGCCAAAATTTTAAATCCTGCATGATTCAACCAAGAAATGTCAGTGTTCATTCAAACCGCTACTTTTTGCTGTTGAACCCTATTGAATAATGAATGATTTGAATTTTCTCCAAAAGTAAAGTAGTTGCAAAATCATTCTTTTAGAAACTTGTTTGGGTTTTGAGAGGAGTAGAAAAACATCAAAATTTTCAATCCTGCATGATTCTACCAAGAAATGTGAGTGTTCATTCAAAACGCTGCTTTTTGCTATTAGACCCTATTGAATAATGAATGTTTTGAATTTTCTCCAAAAGTAAAGTAGTTGCAAGCTCATCCTTTTAGACTCTTGTTTGGGCTCATGAGAGGAGTAGAAAAACATCAAAAATTCCAATCCTGCACGATTCTACCAAGAAATGTGAGTGTTCACTCAAAACGCTGCTTTTTGCTATTAGACCCTATTGAATAATGAATGTTTTGAATTTTCTCCAAAAGTAAAGTAGTTGCAAACTCATCCTTCTAGAGTCTTGTTTGGGATCATGAGAGGAGTAGAAAAATGTCAAAAATTTCAATCCTGCATGACTCTACCAAGAAATGTGAGTGTTCATTCAAATGTTTTGAATTTTCTCCAAAAGTAAAGTAGTTGCAAACTCATCCTTTTAGAAACTTGTTTGGGTTGTTGAGCGGAGTAGAAAAGCATCAAAAATTTTAATCCTGCACGATTCTACCAAGAACTGTGATTGTTCATTCAAAACGCTGCTTTTTGCTATGAAACCCTATTGAATAGTTAATGTTTTGAATTTTCTCCAAAAGTAAAGTAGTTGCAGACTCATCCTTCTAGAGTCTTGTTTGGGCTCATGAGAGGAGTAGAAAATTGTCAAAAATTTCAATCCTGCATGACTCTACCAAGAAATGTGAGTGTTCATTCAAATGTTTTGAATTTTCTCCAAAAGTAAAGTAGTTGCAAACTCATCCTTTTAGAAACTTGTTTGGGCTGATGAGAGGAGTAGAAAAACATCAAAAATTTCAATCCTGCACGATTCTACCAAGAAATGTGAGTGTTCATTCAAACCGCTGCTTTTTGCTATTGGGCCCTATTGAATAATGAATGTTTTGAATTTTCTCCAAAAGTAAAGTAGTTGCAAACTCATCCTTTTAGAAACTTGTTTGGGCTGTTGAGAGGAGTAGAAAAACATCAAAATTTTCAATCCTGCACGATTCTACCAAGAAATGTGATTGTTCATTCAAACCGCTGCTTTTTGCTATTGGACCCTATTGAATAATGAATGGTTTGAATTTTCTCCAAAATTAAAGTAGTTGCAAACTCATCCTTTTAGAAACTTGTTTGGGCTGATGAGAGGAGTAGAAAAACATCAAAAATTTCAATCCTGCACGATTCTACCAATAAATGAGAGTGTTCATTCAAACCGCTGCTTTTTGCTATTGGGCCCTATTGAATAATGAATGTTTTGAATTTTATCCAAAAGTAAAGTAGTTGCAAACTCATCCTTTTAGAAACTTGTTTGGGTTGTTGAGAGGAGTAGAAAAACATAAAAATTTTCAATCCTGCACTATTCTACCAAGAAATGTGATTGTTCATTCAAAACGCTGCTTTTTGCTATTGGGCTCTATTGAATAATGAATGTTTTGAATTTTCTCCAAAAGTAAAGTAGTTGCAAGCTCATCCTTTTAGAGCCTTGTTTGGGCTCATGAGAGGAGTAGAAAAACATGAAAAATTTCAGTCCTGAACCATTCTACCAAGAAATGTGAGTGTTCATTCAAACAGCTGCTTTTTGCTATTGGGCCCTATTGAATAATGAATGTTTTGAATTTTCTGCAAAAGTAAAGTAGTTGCAAACTCATCCTTTTAGAAACTTGTTTGCGCTCATGAGAGGAGTAGAAAAACATCAAAAATTTAAATCCTGCATGATTCTACCAAGAAATGTGAGTGTTCATTCAAACCGCTGCTTTTTGCTATTGGACCCTATTGAATAATGAATGTTTTGAATTTTCTCCAAAAGTAACGTAGTTGCAAACTCATTCTTTTAGAAACTTGTTTGGGCTTTTGAGAGGAGTAGAAAACATCAAAAATTTCAATCCTGCATGATTCTACCAAGAAATGTGAGTGTTCATTCTAAATGCTGATTTTTGCTATTAGACCCTATTGAATAATGAATGCTTTGAATTTTCTCCAAAAGTAAAGTAGTTGCAAGTAGAGTTGAGCGAAACGGGTCGAAAAAATTCAAAAGTCGCCGACTTTTGGCAAAGTCGGGTTTCATGAAACGAAACCCGACCCTAGGATGAGGTCGGCCACGAGGTCGGCGACTTACGCGCCAAAGTCGCGTTTCAAAAGTTTGTTTTGCGCTATTTTTCAGCCAATCAAGATCCACGGACACTGTGGGCAACGTGATGACCTAGGCACGGGTCACCACCATCTTTCAGAAGGGCATGCAAGTGATTGGCTTGCTTTGGTGGGCGTCACAGGGGGTATAAAAGGGCGTGCACGCCGACCGCCATCTTACTTCTGCCGATCTTAGTATAGGGAGAGGTTGCTGCTGATTCTGTAGGGAGAGCGTTAGGCAGGGAAGAAGACAAAAAAACTGCTTCTGCTGCTAGCGATTTGGCCAGCACAACACACAAGTCACTGTGTGTGCAGTGCAAGGGGAGGCTATATTGTGGTGTATCAGTGGTGTTGGTTGTTGGGCTGCCTTTTAAGGCTTCCTGACACGCTGGCATTGCTGTTTACCCACTGCTCCGCAAACTGCTTTTTTAACAGCAATCCAATCTCCCTTATCCTCTAGTCACTTTTGTCACAGCTGTGCCATCGAGCGTGTCACATAGCGCTCAGATATCAGTGGGCCTCACACAATCTACAAGTGTCCAGTGTCCAAAAGTGTACGCAGAGATTCAAAATCTCCATTATCCTCTCGTCACTTTGGTCACAGGCAGCTGTGCCATCGAGCGTGTCACATAGCGCTCAGATATCAGTGGGCCTCACACAATCCACAAGTGTCCAGTGTCCAAAAGTGTACGCAGAGATTCAAAATCTCCATTATCCTCTCGTCACTTTGGTCACAGGCAGCTGTGCCATCGAGCGTGTCACATAGCGCTCAGATATCAGTGGGCCTCACACAATCCACAAGTGTCCAGTGTCCAAAAGTGTACGCAGAGATTCAAAATCTCCATTATCCTCTCGTCACTTTGGTCACAGGCAGCTGTGCCATCGAGCGTGTCACATAGCGCTCAGATATCAGTGGGCCTCACACAATCCACAAGTGTCCAGTGTCCAAAAGTGTACGCAGAGATTCAAAATCTCCATTATCCTCTTGTCACTTTGGTCATAGGCAGCTGTGCCATCGAGCGTGTCACATAGCACTCAGATATCAGTGGGCCTCACACAATCCACAAGTGTCCAGTGTCCAAAAGTGTACGCAGAGATTCAAAATCTCCATTATCCTCTCGTCACTTTGGTCACAGGCAGCTGTGCCATCGAGCGTGTCACATAACGCTCAGATATCAGTGGGCCTCACACAATCCACAAGTGTCCAGTGTCCAAAAGTGTACGCAGAGATTCAAAATCTCCATTATCCTCTCGTCACTTTGGTCACAGGCAGCTGTGCCATCGAGCGTGTCACATAGCGCTCAGATATCAGTGGGCCTCACACAATCCACAAGTGTCCAGTGTCCAAAAGTGTACGCAGAGATTCAAAATCTCCATTATCCTCTCGTCACTTTGGTCACAGGCAGCTGTGCCATCGAGCGTGTCACATAGCGCTCAGATATCAGTGGGCCTCACACAATCCAAAAGTGTCCAGTGTCCAAAAGTGTACGCAGAGATTCAAAATCTCCATTATCCTCTCGTCACTTTGGTCACAGGCAGCTGTGCCATCGAGCGTGTCACATAGCGCTCAGATATCAGTGGGCCTCACAAAGTCCACAAGTGTCCAGTGTCCAAAAGTGTACGCAGAGATTCAAAATCTCCATTATCCTCTCGTCACTTTGGTCACAGGCAGCTGTGCCATCGAGCGTGTCACATAGCGCTCAGATATCAGTGGGCCTCACACAATCCACAAGTGTCCAGTGTCCAAAAGTGTACGCAGAGATTCAAAATCTCCATTATCCTCTCTTCACTTTGGTCACAGGCAGCTGTGCCATCGATCGTGTCACATAGTGCTCAGATATCAGTGGGCCTCACACAATCCACAAGTGTCCAGTGTCCAAAAGTGTACGCAGAGATTCAAAATCTCCATTATCCTCTCGTCACTTTGGTCACAGGCAGCTGTGCCATCGAGCGTGTCACATAGCGCTCAGATATCAGTGGGCCTCACACAATCTACAAGTGTCCAGTGTCCAAAAGTGTACGCAGAGATTCAAAATCTCCATTATCCTCTCGTCACTTTGGTCACAGGCAGCTGTGCCATCGAGCGTGTCACATAGCGCTCAGATATCAGTGGGCCTCACACAATCTACAAGTGTCCAGTGTCCAAAAGTGTACGCAGAGATTCAAAATCTCCATTATCCTCTCGTCACTTTGGTCACAGGCAGCTGTGCCATCGAGCGTGTCACATAGCGCTCAGATATCAGTGGGCCTCACACAATCCACAAGTGTTCAGTGTCCAAAAGTGTACGCAGAGATTCAAAATCTCCATTATCCTCTCGTCACTTTGGTGACAGGCAGCTGTGCCATCGAGCGTGTCACATAGCGCTCAGATATCAGTGGGCCTCACACAATCCACAAGTGTCCAGTGTCCAAAAGTGTACGCAGAGATTCAAAATCTCCATTATCCTCTCGTCACTTTGGTCACAGGCAGCTGTGCCATCGAGCGTGTCACATAGCGCTCAGATATCAGTGGGCCTCACACAATCCACAAGTGTCCAGTGTCCAAAAGTGTACGCAGAGATTCAAAATCTCCATTATCCTCTCGTCACTTTGGTCACAGGCAGCTGTGCCATCGAGCGTGTCACATAGCGCTCAGATATCAGTGGGCCTCACACAGTCCACAAGTGTCCAGTGTCCAAAAGTGTACGCAGAGATTCAAAATCTCCATTATCCTCTCGTCACTTTGTTCACAGGCAGCTGTGCCATCGAGCGTGTCACATAGCGCTCATATATCAGTGGGCCTCACACAATCCACAAGTGTCCAGTGTCCAAAAGTGTACGCAGAGATTCAAAATCTCCATTATCCTCTCGTCACTTTGGTCACAGGCAGCTGTGCCATCGAGCGTGTCACATAGCGCTCAGATATCAGTGGGCCTCACACAATCCACAAGTGTCCAGTGTCCAAAAGTGTACGCAGAGATTCAAAATCTCCTTTATCCTCACGTCACTTTGGTCACAGGCAGCTGTGCCATCGAGCGTGTCACATAGCGCTCAGATATCAGTGGGCCTCACACAATCCACAAGTGTCCAGTGTCCAAAAGTGTACGCAGAGATTCAAAATCTCCATTATCCTCTCGTCACTTTGGTCACAGGCAGCTGTGCCATCGAGCGTGTCACATAGCGCTCAGATATCAGTGGGCCTCACACAATCCACAAGTGTCCAGTGTCCAAAAGTGTACGCAGAGATTCAAAATCTCCATTATCCTCTCGTCACTTTGGTCACAGGCAGCTGTGCCATCGAGCGTGTCACATAGCGCTCAGATATCAGTGGGCCTCACACAATCCACAAGTGTCCAGTGTCCAAAAGTGTACGCAGAGATTCAAAATCTCCATTATCCTCTCGTCACTTTGGTCACAGGCAGCTGTGCCATCGAGCGTGTCACATAGCGCTCAGATATCAGTGGGCCTCACACAATCCACAAGTGTCCAGTGTCCAAAAGTGTACGCAGAGATTCAAAATCTCCATTATCGTCTTGTCACTTTGGTCATAGGCAGCTGTGCCATCGAGCGTGTCACATAGCGCTCAGATATCAGTGGGCCTCACACAATCCACAAGTGTCCAGTGTCCAAAAGTGTACGCAGAGATTCAAAATCTCCATTATCCTCTCGTCACGTTGGTCACAGGCAGCTGTGCCATCGAGCGTGTCACATAGCGCTCAGATATCAGTGGGCCTCACACAATACACAAGTGTCCAGTGTCCAAACGTGTACGCAGAGATTCAAAATCTCCATTATCCTCTCGTCACTTTGGTCACAGGCAGCTGTGCCATCGAGCGTGTCACATAGCGCTCAGATATCAGTGGGCCTCACACAATCCACAAGTGTCCAGTGTCCAAAAGTGTACGCAGAGATTCAAAATCTCCATTATCCTCTCGTCACTTTGGTCACAGGCAGCTGTGCCATCGAGCGTGTCACATAGCGCTCAGATATCAGTGGGCCTCACACAATCCACAAGTGTCCAGTGTCCAAAAGTGTACGCAGAGATTCAAAATCTCCATTATCCTCTCGTCACTTTGGTCACAGGCAGCTGTGCCATCGAGCGTGTCACATAGCGCTCAGATATCAGTGGGCCTCACACAGTCCACAAGTGTCCAGTGTCCAAAAGTGTACGCAGAGATTCAAAATCTCCATTATCCTCTCGTCACTTTGGTCACAGGCAGCTGTGCCATCGAGCGTGTCACATAGCGCTCAGATATCAGTGGGCCTCACACAATCCACAAGTGTCCAGTGTCCAAAAGTGTACGCAGAGATTCAAAATCTCCATTATCCTCTCTTCACTTTGGTCACAGGCAGCTGTGCCATCGATCGTGTCACATAGTGCTCAGATATCAGTGGGCCTCACACAATCCACAAGTGTCCAGTGTCCAAAAGTGTACGCAGAGATTCAAAATCTCCATTATCCTCTCGTCACTTTGGTCACAGGCAGCTGTGCCATCGAGCGTGTCACATAGCGCTCAGATATCAGTGGGCCTCACACAATCCACAAGTGTCCAGTGTCCAAAAGTGTACGCAGAGATTCAAAATCTCCATTATCCTCTCGTCACTTTGGTCACAGGCAGCTGTGCCATCGAGCGTGTCACATAGCGCTCAGATATCAGTGGGCCTCACACAATCCACAAGTGTCCAGTGTCCAAAAGTGTACGCAGAGATTCAAAATCTCCATTATCGTCTTGTCACTTTGGTCATAGGCAGCTGTGCCATCGAGCGTGTCACATAGCGCTCAGATATCAGTGGGCCTCACACAATCCACAAGTGTCCAGTGTCCAAAAGTGTACGCAGAGATTCAAAATCTCCATTATCCTCTCGTCACGTTGGTCACAGGCAGCTGTGCCATCGAGCGTGTCACATAGCGCTCAGATATCAGTGGGCCTCACACAATACACAAGTGTCCAGTGTCCAAAAGTGTACGCAGAGATTCAAAATCTCCATTATCCTCTCGTCACTTTGGTCACAGGCAGCTGTGCCATCGAGCGTGTCACATAGCGCTCAGATATCAGTGGGCCTCACACAATCCACAAGTGTCCAGTGTCCAAAAGTGTACGCAGAGATTCAAAATCTCCATTATCCTCTCGTCACTTTGGTCACAGGCAGCTGTGCCATCGAGCGTGTCACATAGCGCTCAGATATCAGTGGGCCTCACACAATCCACAAGTGTCCAGTGTCCAAAAGTGTACGCAGAGATTCAAAATCTCCATTATCCTCTCGTCACTTTGGTCACAGGCAGCTGTGCCATCGAGCGTGTCACATAGCGCTCAGATATCAGTGGGCCTCACACAGTCCACAAGTGTCCAGTGTCCAAAAGTGTACGCAGAGATTCAAAATCTCCATTATCCTCTCGTCACTTTGGTCACAGGCAGCTGTGCCATCGAGCGTGTCACATAGCGCTCAGATATCAGTGGGCCTCACACAATCCACAAGTGTCCAGTGTCCAAAAGTGTACGCAGAGATTCAAAATCTCCATTATCCTCTCTTCACTTTGGTCACAGGCAGCTGTGCCATCGATCGTGTCACATAGTGCTCAGATATCAGTGGGCCTCACACAATCCACAAGTGTCCAGTGTCCAAAAGTGTACGCAGAGATTCAAAATCTCCATTATCCTCTCGTCACTTTGGTCACAGGCAGCTGTGCCATCGAGCGTGTCACATAGCGCTCAGATATCAGTGGGCCTCACACAATCTACAAGTGTCCAGTGTCCAAAAGTGTACGCAGAGATTCAAAATCTCCATTATCCTCTCGTCACTTTGGTCACAGGCAGCTGTGCCATCGAGCGTGTCACATAGCGCTCAGATATCAGTGGGCCTCACACAATCTACAAGTGTCCAGTGTCCAAAAGTGTACGCAGAGATTCAAAATCTCCATTATCCTCTCGTCACTTTGGTCACAGGCAGCTGTGCCATCGAGCGTGTCACATAGCGCTCAGATATCAGTGGGCCTCACACAATCCACAAGTGTCCAGTGTCCAAAAGTGTACGCAGAGATTCAAAATCTCCATTATCCTCTCGTCACTTTGGTCACAGGCAGCTGTGCCATCGAGCGTGTCACATAGCGCTCAGATATCAGTGGGCCTCACACAATCCACAAGTGTCCAGTGTCCAAACGTGTACGCAGAGATTCAAAATCTCCATTATCCTCTCGTCACTTTGGTCACAGGCAGCTGTGCCATCGAGCGTGTCACATAGCGCTCAGATATCAGTGGGCCTCACACAATCCAAAAGTGTCCACTGTCCACAAGTGTGTGCAGAAATTCTAAATCTCCCCTGTCCTATAGACACCTTGTACCTTGTTTTACATTACTATATAGTTTGTTGGACTTTGTCTACATTTCTACCAAAAATGAGGAAGGCTGGTGGAAGAGGCCATGGAATTGGGCGGAGGTTGGCAGTTGGTAATGATTGTGTTGGTGGTGGATCTGATGGTAGTGGCAAGAGCAAAATAGGACCGAATGCAGGAGGTGCTGACTCTGCGTCATCGTCTGGCTACATAAGGCCTCGAACGCTTAGTTTTCTAGGAGTTGGCAAACCGCTTTTAAAGGCAGAGCATCAGGAAAAAGTTTTGTCTTACATTGCTGACTCAGCCTCCAGCTCTATCGCCTCCTCTTCTTCAGTTGTAAAAAGTAAAAGCACTGAGTCGTCATTGGAGGCTCATGTTCATGAACCACACCTTTCCTTGTGTCCTTCACCCCAACCAAGATTGAAGGATGATGCAGGCCATACTACTGATTACTCCATGGAGCTGTTTTCACATACCATGCCTGTATTATCAAGTCAAATGGTGAATTACCCAGGCCAAGATGAATCTGACATGGAGTGCACTGATGCACAGCCGCTGATGGATGATTCTGCTGGTACATTCACTCAGAGCACTACATTGTCCTCGCAGTGTACAGAGCCAGATTTTGACCCTGATGAGACTCAGGTGCCCCTTCCCGCACACTATACCACCATACACGGTGACACAGAGAAAGGTGCACATGACATAGAAGAGGAGGTGATGGATGACCCAGTTGTTGACCCAGATTGGCATCCATTGGGGGAAGAGGGTGCTGCTTCCAATAGCTCAGATGAGGAGCATCCACAGCAGACATCGACATCGCAACAGCTGTTATCTGGCAGGCCCGGAGCACTCCAAAGACAGGTTCCAAACATCAAAAGAGTTGCTGGACAGCTTGTCCAGAGGGTCAAAAGATCACAGCGTGCTAGGCCGCAAAATGTCTGCCAAAGTAGGAAGAGTGCAGTGTGGCACTTTTTTGAACAAAATCCATGATCAGGCCAAGGTTATCTGTAGGTTATCTGTAAGAAGTGCGCCGAGCCGAGGGAAAAATCTGAAAAATTTGAATACCAGTTGCATGCTTAGACATTTAACCAGCATGCACTTGCAAGCGTGGACACAACACCAAACCTCAAGTCCCACATGTGCAACTGATCACAACGAAGGTAGTCAGCAACGCTACATTGTTTCCCCCAGTGTAAGCCCACCGGTTAGCACAGCAGCAAATGTTGAGGTGTCGTTGCAAGGCCACAGCAGTCAGGGAATCCCACTGTTATATCAACGAAAGACTGATTCTAGGCCATCAGAAAGAACACCAACTCCATCACCATCATCAACCCTCTCTCAGTCCGCCCTGTCCACCGCTACTTCCACCATATGCAGCTCTCAAGTCCAGCTCACCCTCCCAGACACTATGAGTAGGTCAAGAAAGTACTCAGTCTCTCATCCGCGTACACTGGGTTTGAAAGCCCACATTGCCAAACTAATCTCGTTTGAGATGATGCCCTTTCGGTTGGTGGAAAGCACAGCTTTCCGCGAACTCATGGCCTATGCAGTACCACGCTATGACCTACCCAGTCGCCACTTCTTCTCTCGCAAAGCCATCCCAGCCCTCCACCATCATGTGAAAGACCGCATTGTCCATGCACTCAAGCAGTCAGTGAGCGGAAAGGTGCACCTCACAACTGATGCATGGTCCAGTCGGCATGGCCAGGGCCGTTACGTGTCCATCACTGCGCACTGGGTTAATGTGGTGGATGCAGGGTCCACAGGGGACAGCGGTGGTGGGACAGTGCTGCCTAGCCCACGGTATAGGAAACAGTTGGCTGTAGGCGTTCGACCCTCCTCCTCCTCCTCCTCCAGAAGCGAAAGCTCATCCACAGAGCGCAGTCGTACGAGCACTCCATCTGCAGCTGCCACTGTTGCACACGATGTGTCCCCCTATCGAGCAGCTAGTGGAAAGTGTCAGCAGGCTGTGTTGCAGATGATGTGTTTGGGCGACAGACACACCGCCGAGGTGCTGGCCGAGTACTTGAAGCGACAAACTGAGTCATGGCTGGGCAGTGTACATCTTGAGGCAGGCAAGGTAGTTAGTGATAACGGCCGTAATTTTGTGGCAGCCATAGCCCTTTCAAAACTCAGCCACATACCTTGCTTGGCTCACACCTTGAACCTGGTGGTGCAGTGCTTCCTCAAAAATTATCCGGAGTTAACAGCCCTGCTCCAGAAGGTGCGAAGACTGTGCGCGCACATCCGCCGGTCGCCTGTACACTCCGTTCGTATGCAGAAGCTGCAGCGATTGCTCCACCTTCCCAACCACCGCCTCATTATCGACATTGCAACAAGGTGGAACTCCACCCTGCACATGGTGGAGCGGCTGTGCGAGCAAGGGCAGGCCATAATGCATTTGTGGGAGGATACACGGCCAGGCACTTTGAGAGCAGACATGGAGTTGACAGGCGTGCAGTGGTCGAAGCTGAAAGACCTTTGTAAAGTCCTTCAGTGTTTTGAGGAATGCACACGGCTGGTAAGCGCAGACGACGCCATCCTAAGCATGAGCATCCCACTTATGCGTCTGCTCATGCAAACTTTGACGCACCTTAAGGAGCAGGCGTCTGCAGCCAATGTTGATGAGGAGGAAGAGGAGGAGGGAATCCTTGATGACATTCAGCCATTGTCTGCTCAGGGACCTCTCCTGGACGAGGTGGAGGAAGAAGAGGAGGAGGAGGAGGATGATGGGGATGATTACTTAGGGGAGGAGGATGCATCTCCTGGGGCAAGTGAAAATGTTGGCATGGCAAGGTCTGGTACAGGGTTTGTGCGTGACTGGAGGGATGTGGATTTGCCAGAAAGTGCTCCTCCACCCAGCACTCGCAGTGCATCATTGACACCGGGAACATTGGCCCACATGTCAGATTATGCCTTGCGGATCCTAAAAAGGGACCCCCGCATTGCCAAAATGATGAACGATGACGACTACTGGTTGGCCAGCATCCTGGATCCACGCTATAAAGGCAAATTACAAAACATCATGCCACAGGAGAACCTTGACCTAATATTGGCTAATAAACAAGCAACTCTGGTAAATCGGTTGCTTGAGGCATTCTCAGCACACAGCAGCGGTGATGGTTCTCACACGAGCCGTACGGGCCGGGGGCAGCTTGGCAGAGGTGTTCGTGGTGCACACAGCAGAAGTGGCGTTGGAGACAGGGGTTTCATGACAATGTTGTGGACTGATTTTTCAAATACCGCTCACACAACTGGTAATACTGCATCGATGGAAAGTGACAGGAGACAGCAGTTGTCAACTATGGTTACAAACTACTTTTCCTCCCATATCGATGTTCTCCCACACAGGTCATTCCCCTTTGACTATTGGGCCGCTAAACTGGACACCTGGCCTGAATTGGCCCAATATGCCTTACAGGAGCTCGCTTGCCCAGCTGCAAGTGTGCTATCGGAAAGAGTCTTCAGTGCAGCTGGATCAATCCTGACAGAAAAAAGGACCCGTCTGTCAACCCAAAATGTGGATGATCTAACCTTCATTAAAATGAACCACGCATGGGTTTCCAAGGATTTTGTCCCACCTTCCCCTGATGACACATAGGGTGACAGAAAAATGGCTTGCTTTGGTCCACCTCTTCCTGGTACTTCACCTATTTCGCCTTTTGCATCAGCTGAATGTCCAACATCAACATATGCCACTTTCTAAAACTCCCTAACTGTGCTGCCTCCCCCCCCATGGCCGGGGTAACCACCTAGCGCACGACACCGTGCGAGTGCCGTTGCCCTGGACAGGTGGGTAGGCCGACTCTTGGGCGCGGGCACTGGCACAGGGTCCCTCATAGTGCAATCAAGTGTCTCTGACGGTGGTGGTGCACACCCGCCGTCAGACACACCGCTGTACTATGAGGGGCCCAGTGCCAGTACCGACGTCCAAGAGTGGGCCCCCCTTGCTTGGGCAGGGCCCCAGCATTTGCAATCTTTACCTCTCCCTGCTCCTCCGCTGTGTAATCTGGGCCGTCAAATCCATACTGTGCCTGACACCATCTGAGCCTGCCTCCTGAGACATATATTTTGAATGTGTACGCTATCCATACATGTTATCCAGGGATACGGTACCCTTTGTGCAATGACGTGCAATCCATACTGGGCCTAACACCGTCTGAGCCTGCCTCATGCTGTATAGACATATATTTTGAATGTGTACGCTATCCATACATGTTATCCGGGGATACGGTACCCTTTCTAACCTTTGTGCAATGACGTGCAATCCATACTGGGCCTAACACCGTCTGAGCCTGCCTCATGCTGTATAGACATATATTTTGAATGTGTACGCTATCCATACATGTTATCCGGGGATACGGTACCCTTTCTAACCTTTGTGCAATGACGTGCAATCCATACTGGGCCTAACACCGTCTGAGCCTGCCTCATGCTGTATAGACTTATATTTTGAATGTGTACGCTATCCATACATGTTATCCGGGGATACGGTACCCTTTCTAACCTTTGTGCAATGACGTGCAATCCATACTGGGCATAACACCGTCTGAGCCTGCCTCATGCTGTATAGACATATATTTTGAATGTGTGCGCTATCCATACATGTTATCCGGGGATACGGTACCCTTTCTAACCTTTGTGCAATGACGTGCAATCCATACTGGGCCTAACACCGTCTGAGCCTGCCTCATGCTGTATAGACATATATTTTGAATGTGTACGCTATCCATACATGTTATCCGGGGATACGGTACCCTTTCTAACCTTTGTGCAATGACGTGCAATCCATACTGGGCCTAACACCGTCTGAGCCTGCCTCATGCTGTATAGACATATATTTTGAATGTGTATGCTATCCATACATGTTATCCGGGGACACGGTACCCTTTCTAACATTTGTGCAATGACGTGCAATCCATACTGGGCCTAACACCGTCTGAGCCTGCCTCATGCTGTATAGACATATATTTTGAATGTGTACGCTATCCATACATGTTATCCGGGGATACGGTACCCTTTCTAACCTTTGTGCAATGACGTGCAATCCATACTGGGCCTAACACCGTCTGAGCCTGCCTCATGCTGTATAGACATATATTTTGAATGTGTACGCTATCCATACATGTTATCCGGGGATACGGTACCCTTTCTAACCTTTGTGCAATGACGTGCAATCCATACTGGGCCTAACACCGTCTGAGTCTGCCTCATGCTGTATAGACATATATTTTGAATGTGTACGCTATCCATACATGTTATCCGGGGATACGGTACCCTTTCTAACCTTTGTGCAATGACGTGCAATCCATACTGGGCCTAACACCGTCTGAGCCTGCCTCATGCTGTATAGACATATATTTTGAATGTGTACGCTATCCATACATGTTATCCAGGGATACGGTACCCTTTCTAACCTTTGTGCAATGACGTGCAATCCATACTGGGCCTAACACCGTCTGAGCCTGCCTCATGCTGTATAGACATATATTTTGAATGTGTACGCTATCCATACATGTTATCCAGGGATACGGTACCCTTTCTAACCTTTGTGCAATGACGTGCAATCCATACTGGGCCTAACACCGTCTGAGCCTGCCTCATGCTGTATAGACATATATTTTGAATGTGTACGCTATCCATACATGTTATCCAGGGATACGGTACCCTTTCTAACCTTTGTGCAATGACGTGCAATCCATACTGGGCCTAACACCGTCTGAGCCTGCCTCATGCTGTATAGACATATATTTTGAATGTGTACGCTATCCATACATGTTATCCAGGGATACGGTACCCTTTCTAACCTTTGTGCAATGACGTGCAATCCATACTGGGCCTAACACCGTCTGAGCCTGCCTCATGCTGTATAGACATATATTTTGAATGTGTACGCTATCCATACATGTTATCCGGGGATACGGTACCCTTTCTAACCTTTGTGCAATGACGTGCAATCCATACTGGGCCTAACACCGTCTGAGCCTGCCTCATGCTGTATAGACATATATTTTGAATGTGTACGCTATCCATACATGTTATGCGGGCATACGGTACCCTTTCTAAACTTTGTGCAATGACGTGCAATCCATACTGGGCCTAACACCGTCTGAGCCTGCCTCATGCTGTATAGACATATATTTTGAATGTGTACACTATCCATACATGTTATCCAGGGATACGGTACCCTTTCTAACCTTTGTGCAATGACGTGCAATCCATACTGGGCCTAACACCGTCTGAGCCTGCCTCATGCTGTATAGACATATATTTTGAATGTGTACACTATCCATACATGTTATCCAGGGATACGGTACCCTTTCTAACCTTTGTGCAATGACGTGCAATCCATACTGTGCCTAACACCGTCTGAGCCTGCCTCATGCTGTATAGACATATATTTTGAATGTGTACGCTATCCATACATGTTATCCGGGGATACGGTACCCTTTCTAACCTTTGTGCAATCACGTGCAATCCATACTAGGCCTAACACCGTCTGAGCCTGCCTCATGCTGTATAGACATATATTTTGAATGTGTACGCTATCCATACATGTTATCCAGGGATACGGTACCCTTTCTAACCTTTGTGCAATGACGTGCAATCCATACTGGGCCTAACACCGTCTGAGCCTGCCTCATGCTGTATAGACTTATATTTTGAATGTGTACGCTATCCATACATGTTATCCGGGGATACGGTACCCTTTCTAACCTTTGTGCAATGACGTGCAATCCATACTGGGCCTAACACCGTCTGAGCCTGCCTCATGCTGTATAGACATATATTTTGAATGTGTGCGCTATCCATACATGTTATCCGGGGATACGGTACCCTTTCTAACCTTTGTGCAATGACGTGCAATCCATACTGGGCCTAACACCGTCTGAGCCTGCCTCATGCTGTATAGACATATATTTTGAATGTGTACGCTATCCATACATGTTATCCGGGGATACGGTACCCTTTCTAACCTTTGTGCAATGAATTGCAATCCATACTGGGCCTAACACCGTCTGAGCCTGCCTCATGCTGTATAGACATATATTTTGAATGTGTACGCTATCCATACATGTTATCCGGGGATACGGTACCCTTTCTAACCTTTGTGCAATCACGTGCAATCCATACTAGGCCTAACACCGTCTGAGCCTGCCTCATGCTGTATAGACATATATTTTGAATGTGTACGCTATCCATACATGTTATCCAGGGATACGGTACCCTTTCTAACCTTTGTGCAATGACGTGCAATCCATACTGGGCCTAACACCGTCTGAGCCTGCCTCATGCTGTATAGACTTATATTTTGAATGTGTACGCTATCCATACATGTTATCCGGGGATACGGTACCCTTTCTAACCTTTGTGCAATGACGTGCAATCCATACTGGGCCTAACACCGTCTGAGCCTGCCTCATGCTGTATAGACATATATTTTGAATGTGTGCGCTATCCATACATGTTATCCGGGGATACGGTACCCTTTCTAACCTTTGTGCAATGACGTGCAATCCATACTGGGCCTAACACCGTCTGAGCCTGCCTCATGCTGTATAGACATATATTTTGAATGTGTACGCTATCCATACATGTTATCCGGGGATACGGTACCCTTTCTAACCTTTGTGCAATGAATTGCAATCCATACTGGGCCTAACACCGTCTGAGCCTGCCTCATGCTGTATAGACATATATTTTGAATGTGTATGCTATCCATACATGTTATCCGGGGATACGGTACCCTTTCTAACCTTTGTGCAATAACGTGCAATCCATACTGGGCCTAACACCGTCTGAGCCTGCCTCATGCTGTATAGACATATATTTTGAATGTGTACGCTATCCATACATGTTATCCGGGGATACGGTACCCTTTCTAACCTTTGTGCAATGACGTGCAATCCATACTGGGCCTAACACCGTCTGAGCCTGCCTCATGCTGTATAGACATATATTTTGAATGTGTACGCTATCCATACATGTTATCCGGGGATACGGTACCCTTTCTAACCTTTGTGCAATGACGTGCAATCCATACTGGGCCTAACACCATCTGAGTCTGCCTCATGCTGTATAGACATATATTTTGAATGTGTACGCTATCCATACATGTTATCCGGGGATACGGTACCCTTTCTAACCTTTGTGCAATCACGTGCAATCCATACTGGGCCTAACACCGTCTGAGCCTGCCTCATGCTGTATAGACATATATTTTGAATGTGTACGCTATCCATACATGTTATCCAGGGATACGGTACCCTTTCTAACCTTTGTGCAATGACGTGCAATCCATACTGGGCCTAACACCGTCTGAGCCTGCCTCATGCTGTATAGACATATATTTTGAATGTGTACGCTATCCATACATGTTATCCAGGGATACGGTACCCTTTCTAACCTTTGTGCAATGACGTGCAATCCATACTGGGCCTAACACCGTCTGAGCCTGCCTCATGCTGTATAGACATATATTTTCAATGTGTACGCTATCCATACATGTTATCCGGGGATACGGTACCCTTTCTAACCTTTGTGCAATCACGTGCAATCCATACTGGGCCTAACACCGTCTGAGCCTGCCTCATGCTGTATAGACATATATTTTGAATGTGTACGCTATCCATACATGTTATCCAGGGATACGGTACCCTTTCTAACCTTTGTGCAATGACGTGCAATCCATACTGGGCCTAACACCGTCTGAGCCTGCCTCATGCTGTATAGACATATATTTTGAATGTGTACGCTATCCATACATGTTATCCAGGGATACGGTACCCTTTCTAACCTTTGTGCATTGACGTGCAATCCATACTGGGCCTAACACCGTCTGAGCCTGCCTCATGCTGTATAGACATATATTTTGAATGTGTATGCTATCCATACATGTTATCCGGGGATACGGTACCCTTTCTAACCTTTGTGCAATGACGTGCAATCCATACTGGGCCTAACACCGTCTGAGCCTGCCTCATGCTGTATAGACATATATTTTGAATGTGTACGCTATCCATACATGTTATCCGGGGATACGGTACCCTTTCTAACCTTTGTGCAATGACGTGCAATCCATACTGGGCCTAACACCGTCTGAGCCTGCCTCATGCTGTATAGACATATATTTTGAATGTGTACGCTATCCATACATGTTATCCGGGGATACGGTACCCTTTCTAACCTTTGTGCAATCCGTGCAATCCATACTGGGCCTAACACCGTCTGAGTCTGCCTCATGCTGTATAGACATATATTTTGAATGTGTACGCTATCCATACATGTTATCCGGGGATACGGTACCCTTTCTAACCTTTGTGCAATGCCGTGCAATCCATACTGGGCCTAACACCGTCTGAGCCTGCCTCATGCTGTATAGACATATATTTTGAATGTGTACGCTGTCCATACATGTTATCCAGGGATACGGTACCCTTTCTAACCTTTGTGCAATGATGTGCAATCCATACTGGGCCTAACACCGTCTGAGCCTGCCTCATGCTGTATAGACATATATTTTGAATGTGTACGCTATCCATACATGTTATCCAGGGATACGGTACCCTTTCTAACCTTTGTGCAATGATGTGCAATCCATACTGGGCCTAACACCGTCTGAGCCTGCCTCATGCTGTATAGACATATATTTTGAATGTGTACGCTATCCATACATGTTATCCGGGGATACGGTACCCTTTCTAACCTTTGTGCAATGACGTGCAATCCATACTGGGCCTAACACCGTCTGAGCCTGCCTCATGCTGTATAGACATATATTTTGAATGTGTACGTTATCCATACATGTTATCCGGGGATACGGTACCCTTTCTAACCTTTGTGCAATGACGTGCAATCCATACTGGGCCTAACACCGTCTGAGCCTGCCTCATGCTGTATAGACATATATTTTGAATGTGTACGCTATCCATACATGTTATCCAGGGATACGGTACCCTTTCTAACCTTTGTGCAATGACGTGCAATCCATACTGGGCCTAACACCGTCTGAGCCTGCCTCATGCTGTATAGACATATATTTTGAATGTGTACGCTATCCATACATGTTATCCGGGGATACGGTACCCTTTCTAACCTTTGTGCAATGACGTGCAATCCATACTGGGCCTAACACCGTCTGAGCCTGCCTCATGCTGTATAGACATATATTTTGAATGTGTACGCTATCCATACATGTTATCCAGGGATACGGTACCCTTTCTAACCTTTGTGCAATGACGTGCAATCCATACTGGGCCTAACACCGTCTGAGCCTGCCTCATGCTGTATAGACATATATTTTGAATGTGTACGCTATCCATACATGTTATCCGGGGATACGGTACCCTTTCTAACCTTTGTGCAATGACGTGCAATCCATACTGGGCCTAACACCGTCTGAGCCTGCCTCATGCTGTATAGACATATATTTTGAATGTGTACGCTATCCATACATGTTATCCGGGGATACGGTACCCTTTCTAACCTTTGTGCAATGACGTGCAATCCATACTGGGCCTAACACCGTCTGAGCCTGCCTCATGCTGTATAGACATATATTTTGAATGTGTACGCTATCCATACATGTTATCCAGGGATACGGTACACTTTCTAACCTTTGTGCAATGACGTGCAATCCATACTGGGCCTAACACCGTCTGAGCCTGCCTTATGCTGTATAGACATATATTTTGAATGTGTACGCTATCCATACATGTTATCCAGGGATACGGTACCCTTTCTAACCTTTGTGCAATGACGTGCAATCCATACTGGGCCTAACACCGTCGGAGCCTGCCTCATGCTGTATAGACATATATTTTGAATGTGTACGCTATCCATACATGTTATCCAGGGATACGGTACCCTTTCTAACCTTTGTGCAATGACGTGCAATCCATACTGGGCCTAACACCGTCTGAGCCTGCCTCATGCTGTATAGACATATATTTTGAATGTGTACGCTATCCATACATGTTATCCGGGGATACGGTACCCTTTCTAACCTTTGTGCAATGAATTGCAATCCATACTGGGCCTAACACCGTCTGAGCCTGCCTCATGCTGTATAGACATATATTTTGAATGTGTATGCTATCCATACATGTTATCCGGGGATACGGTACCCTTTCTAACCTTTGTGCAATAACGTGCAATCCATACTGGGCCTAACACCGTCTGAGCCTGCCTCATGCTGTATAGACATATATTTTGAATGTGTACGCTATCCATACATGTTATCCGGGGATACGGTACCCTTTCTAACCTTTGTGCAATGACGTGCAATCCATACTGGGCCTAACACCGTCTGAGCCTGCCTCATGCTGTATAGACATATATTTTGAATGTGTACGCTATCCATACATGTTATCCGGGGATACGGTACCCTTTCTAACCTTTGTGCAATGACGTGCAATCCATACTGGGCCTAACACCATCTGAGTCTGCCTCATGCTGTATAGACATATATTTTGAATGTGTACGCTATCCATACATGTTATCCGGGGATACGGTACCCTTTCTAACCTTTGTGCAATCACGTGCAATCCATACTGGGCCTAACACCGTCTGAGCCTGCCTCATGCTGTATAGACATATATTTTGAATGTGTACGCTATCCATACATGTTATCCAGGGATACGGTACCCTTTCTAACCTTTGTGCAATGACGTGCAATCCATACTGGGCCTAACACCGTCTGAGCCTGCCTCATGCTGTATAGACATATATTTTGAATGTGTACGCTATCCATACATGTTATCCAGGGATACGGTACCCTTTCTAACCTTTGTGCAATGACGTGCAATCCATACTGGGCCTAACACCGTCTGAGCCTGCCTCATGCTGTATAGACATATATTTTCAATGTGTACGCTATCCATACATGTTATCCGGGGATACGGTACCCTTTCTAACCTTTGTGCAATCACGTGCAATCCATACTGGGCCTAACACCGTCTGAGCCTGCCTCATGCTGTATAGACATATATTTTGAATGTGTACGCTATCCATACATGTTATCCAGGGATACGGTACCCTTTCTAACCTTTGTGCAATGACGTGCAATCCATACTGGGCCTAACACCGTCTGAGCCTGCCTCATGCTGTATAGACATATATTTTGAATGTGTACGCTATCCATACATGTTATCCAGGGATACGGTACCCTTTCTAACCTTTGTGCATTGACGTGCAATCCATACTGGGCCTAACACCGTCTGAGCCTGCCTCATGCTGTATAGACATATATTTTGAATGTGTATGCTATCCATACATGTTATCCGGGGATACGGTACCCTTTCTAACCTTTGTGCAATGACGTGCAATCCATACTGGGCCTAACACCGTCTGAGCCTGCCTCATGCTGTATAGACATATATTTTGAATGTGTACGCTATCCATACATGTTATCCGGGGATACGGTACCCTTTCTAACCTTTGTGCAATGACGTGCAATCCATACTGGGCCTAACACCGTCTGAGCCTGCCTCATGCTGTATAGACATATATTTTGAATGTGTACGCTATCCATACATGTTATCCGGGGATACGGTACCCTTTCTAACCTTTGTGCAATCCGTGCAATCCATACTGGGCCTAACACCGTCTGAGTCTGCCTCATGCTGTATAGACATATATTTTGAATGTGTACGCTATCCATACATGTTATCCGGGGATACGGTACCCTTTCTAACCTTTGTGCAATGCCGTGCAATCCATACTGGGCCTAACACCGTCTGAGCCTGCCTCATGCTGTATAGACATATATTTTGAATGTGTGCGCTGTCCATACATGTTATCCAGGGATACGGTACCCTTTCTAACCTTTGTGCAATGATGTGCAATCCATACTGGGCCTAACACCGTCTGAGCCTGCCTCATGCTGTATAGACATATATTTTGAATGTGTACGCTATCCATACATGTTATCCAGGGATACGGTACCCTTTCTAACCTTTGTGCAATGATGTGCAATCCATACTGGGCCTAACACCGTCTGAGCCTGCCTCATGCTGTATAGACATATATTTTGAATGTGTACGCTATCCATACATGTTATCCGGGGATACGGTACCCTTTCTAACCTTTGTGCAATGACGTGCAATCCATACTGGGCCTAACACCGTCTGAGCCTGCCTCATGCTGTATAGACATATATTTTGAATGTGTACGTTATCCATACATGTTATCCGGGGATACGGTACCCTTTCTAACCTTTGTGCAATGACGTGCAATCCATACTGGGCCTAACACCGTCTGAGCCTGCCTCATGCTGTATAGACATATATTTTGAATGTGTACGCTATCCATACATGTTATCCAGGGATACGGTACCCTTTCTAACCTTTGTGCAATGACGTGCAATCCATACTGGGCCTAACACCGTCTGAGCCTGCCTCATGCTGTATAGACATATATTTTGAATGTGTACGCTATCCATACATGTTATCCGGGGATACGGTACCCTTTCTAACCTTTGTGCAATGACGTGCAATCCATACTGGGCCTAACACCGTCTGAGCCTGCCTCATGCTGTATAGACATATATTTTGAATGTGTACGCTATCCATACATGTTATCCAGGGATACGGTACCCTTTCTAACCTTTGTGCAATGACGTGCAATCCATACTGGGCCTAACACCGTCTGAGCCTGCCTCATGCTGTATAGACATATATTTTGAATGTGTACGCTATCCATACATGTTATCCGGGGATACGGTACCCTTTCTAACCTTTGTGCAATGACGTGCAATCCATACTGGGCCTAACACCGTCTGAGCCTGCCTCATGCTGTATAGACATATATTTTGAATGTGTACGCTATCCATACATGTTATCCGGGGATACGGTACCCTTTCTAACCTTTGTGCAATGACGTGCAATCCATACTGGGCCTAACACCGTCTGAGCCTGCCTCATGCTGTATAGACATATATTTTGAATGTGTACGCTATCCATACATGTTATCCAGGGATACGGTACACTTTCTAACCTTTGTGCAATGACGTGCAATCCATACTGGGCCTAACACCGTCTGAGCCTGCCTTATGCTGTATAGACATATATTTTGAATGTGTACGCTATCCATACATGTTATCCAGGGATACGGTACCCTTTCTAACCTTTGTGCAATGACGTGCAATCCATACTGGGCCTAACACCGTCGGAGCCTGCCTCATGCTGTATAGACATATATTTTGAATGTGTACGCTATCCATACATGTTATCCAGGGATACGGTACCCTTTCTAACCTTTGTGCAATGACGTGCAATCCATACTGGGCCTAACACCATCTGAGCCTGCCTCATGCTGTATAGACATATATTTTGAATGTGTACGCTATCCATACATGTTATCCAGGGATACGGTACCCTTTCTAACCTTTGTGCAATCACGTGCAATCCATACTGGGCGTGAGAACGGCTGGCGAGCTGTTAAGCAAGCTACAGCACCTGTCCAGACAAGTACAGGGATTCCCTAGCGAGGAGACTTATTTGATTGTTTTCAATGTTGGGACAGCAATTTTTGGGGAGCACTATACTCTGGAGAATGATAGATGGGGCCCACCATACACTGGAACATTCCAAAGGTGGACATCAGACACTGGAGCAGCATTTACAGGGCCCATTATACACTAGAGCATTAGAAATGGGGCCCATTATGTTTGGAGCCTTATTTGGGCCCATAAGACAGTGGAGCTTCATCCATGGGGACAAACATATACTGTAGCATTATGTGGAGCTCATCATATACTGTTTCAAACATTATATGGGACCAATGATTCTGTATGGAGAAATAGATGGGCCTCGTCATGAGATGTAAAAAGTGAGGTATTTTTCATTGTACTATACCGCTATTTCTCTGCCGTATCGGAGCATGATGAGTTGTGGTATGTGTTATAAAGGGGCGCTCTTTCGCCCAGGGCACATGAAAATCTGGAGCCAGCCCTCCCCCCCCACAGTTTGTAGCCAAATAACCCCCATTTTTCAGTGTGTAACTTGTAATATGAAGTTAATTAAGGTTGACAAGCTTAAGAAAGAAGAATTGATGCTTTTGGCATTCAAATGGGCACTGTAGGTGTGTTTCCTGTCCTCCTCTCACTGCCGACTTTTATTCCCCATTGACTTAGATTGGGTTTCGTGTTTCGGGACGACCCCGACTTTTCCCTATAATCGGACGATCTTGCTCGACCCGACTTTTGGAAAAGTCGGGTTTCATGAAACGAAACGCGACCCTAAAAAACCAAAAGTCGCTCAACTCTATGAATAATGAATGTTTTGAATTTTCTCCAAAAGTAAAGTAGTTGCAAGCTAATCATTTTAGACTCTTGTTTGGGCTCATGAGAGGAGTAGAAAAACGTCAAAAATTAAAATCCTGCACGATTCTACCAAGAAATATGAGTGTTCATTTAAATCGCTGCTTTTTGCTATTGGGCCCTATTGAATAATGAATGTTTTGAATTTTCTCCAAAAGTAAAGTAGTTGCAAACTCATCCTTTTAGAAACTTGTTTGGGCTGTTGAGAGGAGTAGAAAAACATCAAAAATTTCAATCCTGCACGATTCTATTGAATAATGAATGTTTTGAATTTTCTCCAAAAGTAAAGTAGTTGCAAACTCATCCTTCTAGAGTCTTGTTTGGGCTCATGAGAGGAGAAGAAAAACGTCAAAAATTTCAATCCTGCACGATTCTACCAAGCAATGTGAGTGTTCATTCAAACCGCTGCTTTTTGCTATTGGGCCCTATTGAATATTTTGAATTTTATCCAAAAGTGAAGTAGTTGCAAACCCATTCTTTTATAAACTTGTTTGGCCTTTTGAGAGGAGTAGAAAAACATCAAAAATTTCAATCCTGCACGATTCTACCAAGAAATGTGAGTGTTCATTCAAACCGCTGCTTTTTGCTATTGGGCCCTATTGAATAATGAATGTTTTGAATTTTCTGCAAAAGTAAAGTAGTTGCAAACTCATCCTTATAGAGTCTTTTTTGGGCTCATGAGAGGAGTAGAAAAAAGTCAAAAATTTCCATCCTGCATGATTCTACCAAGAAATGTGAGTGTTCATTCAAACCGCTGGTTTTTGCTACTTTGGGCCCTATTGAATAATGAATGTTTTGAATTTTCTCCAAAAGTAAAGTAGTTTCAAACTCATCCCTTTAGAAACTTGTTTGGGCTGTTGAGTGTAGTAAAAAAACATCAGAAATTTAAATCCTGCATGATTCTACCAAGAAATGTGATTGTTCATTCAAACCGCTGCCTTTTGCTATTGGACCCTATTGAATAATGAATGGTTTGAATTTTCTCCAAAAGTAAAGTAGTTGCAAACTCATTCTTTTAGAAACTTGCTTGGGCTTTTGAGAGGAGTAGAAAAACATCAAAAATTTCAATCCTGCATGATTCTACCAAGAAATGTGAGTGTTCATTCAAACCGCTGCTTTTCGCTATTGGGCCCTATTGAATAATGAATGTTTTGAATTTTCTGCAAAAGTAAAGTATTTGCAAACTCATCCTTCTAGAGTCTTTTTTGGGCTCATGAGAGGAGTAGAAAAATTTCAAAAATTTCAATCCTGCATGACTCTACCAAGAAATGTGAGTGTTCATTCAAACCTCTGCTTTTTGCTTTTGGTCCCTAATGAATAATGAATGGTTTGAATTTTCTCCAAAAGTAAAAGTAGTTGCAAACTCATCCTTTTAGAAACTTGTTTGGGTTGTTGAGTGGAGTAGAAAAGCATCAAAAATTTCAATCCTGCACGATTCTACCAAGAACTGCGATTGTTCATTCAAAACGCTGCTTTTTGCTATTAAACCCTATTGAATAATGAATGTTTTGAATTTTCTCCAAAAGTAAAGTATTTGCAAAATCATCATTCTAGAGTCTTGTTTGGGCTCATGAGAGGAGTAGAAAAACGTCAAAATTTTAAATCCTGCACGATTCAACCAAGAAATGTCAGTGTTCATTCAAACCGCTGCTTTTTGCTATTGGACCCTATTGAATAATGAATGTTTTGAATTTTCTCCAAAAGTAAAGTAGTTGCAAGCTCATCCTTTTAGACTTTTGTTTGGGCTCATGAGAGGAGTAGAAAAACGTCAAAAATTGCAGTCCTGCACGATTCTACCAAGAACTGTGATTATTCACTCAAAACGCTCCTTTTTGCTATTAAACCCTATTGAATAATGAATGTTTTGAATTTTCTCCAAAAGTAAATTATTTGCAAACTCATCCTTCTAGAGTCTTGTTTGGACTCATGGGAGGAGTAGAAAAATGTCAAAAATTGCAGTCCTGCACGATTCTGCAAAGAATTGTGAGTGTTTATTCAAACCACTGCTTTTTGCTATTGGTCACTATTGAATAATGAATGTTTTGAATTTTCTCCAAAAGTAAATTAGTTGCAAACTCATCCTTTTAGAAACTTGTTTGGGCTGATGAGAGGAGTACAAAAACATCAAAAATTTCAATCCTGCTCGATTCTACCAAGAAATGTGAGTGTTCATTCAAACAGCTGCTTTTTGCTATTGGGCCCTATTGAATAATGAATGTTTTGCATTTTCTGCAAAAGTAAAGTAGTTGCAAACTCATCCTTATAGAGTCTTTTTTGGGCTCATGAGAGGAGAAGAAAAACGTCAAAAATTTCAATCCTGCATGGTTCTACCAAGAAATGTGAGTGTTCATTCAAATGTTTTGAATTTTCTCCAAAAGTAAAGTAGTTGCAAACTCATCCTTTTAGAAACTTGTTTGGGCTGTTGAGAGTAGTAGAAAAGCATCAAAAATTTCTATGCTGCACGATTCTACCAAGAACTGTGATTGTTCACTCAAAACGCTGCTTTTTGCTATTAGACCCTATTGAATAATGAATGCATTGAATTTTCTCCAAAAGTAAAGTAGTTGCAAACTCATCCTTCTAGTGTCTTGTTTGGGCTCATGAGAGGAGTAGAAAAACATCAAAAATTTAAATCCTGCACGATTCTACCAAGAAATGTGAGTGTTCATTCAAGCCGCTGGTTTTTGCTACTTTGGGCCCTATTGAATAATGAATGTTTTGAATTTTCTCCAAAAGTAAAGTAGTTGCAAACTCATCCCTTTAGAACTTGTTTGGGCTGTTGAGAGGAGTAAAAAAACATCAAAAATTTCAATCCTGCATGATTCTACCAAGAAATGTGATTGTTCATTCAAACCGCTGCTTTTTGTTATTGGACCCTATTGAATAATGAATGGTTTGAATTTTCTCCAAAAGTAAAGTAGTTGGAAACTCATCCTTTTAGAGTCTTGTTTGGGCTCATGAGAGGAGTAGACAAACATGAAAAATTTCAGTCATGAACCATTCTACCAAGAAATGTTAGTGTTCATTCAAACAGCTGCTTTTTGCTATTGGGCCCTATTGAATAATGAATGTTTTGAATTTTCTGCAAAAGTAAAGTAGTTGCAAACTAATCCTTACAGAGTCTTTTTTGGGTTCATTAGAGGAGTAGAAAAATGTCAAAAATTCCAATCCTGCATGATTCTACCAAGAAATGTGAGTGTTGATTCAAATGTTTTGAATTTTCAACAAAAGTAAAGTAGTTGCAAACTCATCCTTTTAGAAACTTGTTTGGGCTCATGAGAGGAGTAGAAAAACATCAAAAATTTAAATCCTGCATGATTCTACCAAGAAATGCGAGTGTTCATTCAAACCGCTGCTTTTTGCTATTGGACCCTATTTAATAATGAATGGTTTGAATTTTCTCCAAAAGTAAAGTAGTTGCAAACTCATTCTTTTAGAAACTTGTTTGGGTTTTTGAGAGGAGTAGAAAAACATCAAAAATTTCAATCCTGCATGATACTACCAAGAAATGTGAGTGTTCATTCTAAACGCTGATTTTTGCTATTAGACCCTATTGAATAATGAATGCTTTGAATTTTCTCCAAAAGTAAAGTAGTTGTAAGCTCATCCTTTTAGACTCTTGTTTGGGCTCATGAGAGGAGTAGAAAAACGTCAAAAATTGCAATCCTGCACGATTCTGCAAAGAATTGTGAGTGTTTATTCAAACCGCTGCTTTTTGCTATTGGTTCCTATTGAATAATGAATGTTTTGAATTTTCTCCAAAAGTAAAGTAGTTGCAAACTCATCCTTTTAGAAACTTGTTTGGGCTGTTGAGAGGAGTAGAAAAACATCAAAATTTTCAATCCTGCACGATTCTACCAAGAAATGTGATTGTTCATTCAAACCGCTGCTTTTTGCTATTGGACCCTATTTAATAATGAATGGTTTGAATTTTCTCCAAAAGTAAAGTAGTTGCAAACTCATCCTTCTAGAGTCTAGTTTGGGCTCATGAGAGGAGTAGAAAAACATCAAAAATTTCAATCCTGCATGATTCTAGCAAGAAATGTGAGTGTTCATTCAAACCGCTGCTTTTTGCTGTTGGCCTTATTGAATAATGAATGTTTTGAATTTTCTCCAAAAGTAAAGTAGTTGCAAGCTCATCCTTTTAGACTCTTGTTTGGGCTCATGAGAGGAGTAGAAAAACGTCAAAAATTGCAATCCTGCACGATTCTACCAAGAAATGTGAGTGTTCACTCAAAACGCTGCTTTTTGCTATTATACCCTATTGAATAATGAATGTTTTGAATTTTCTCCAAAAGTAAAGTAGTTGCAAGCTCATCCTTTTAGACTCTTGTTTGGCCTGATGAGAGGAATAGAAAAACATCAAAAATTTCATTCCTGCACGATTCTACCAAGAAATGTGAGTGTTCATTCAAAACGCTGCTTTTGGCTATTGGGCTCTATTGAATAATGAATGTTTTGAATTTTCTCCAAAAGTAAAGTAGTTGCAAGCTCATCCTTATAGAGTCTTGTTTGGGCTCATGAGAGGAGTAGAAAAACATGAAAAATTTCAGTCCTGAACCATTCTACCAAGGAATGTGATTGTTCATTCAAGCAGCTGCTTTTTGATATTGGGCCCTATTGAATAATGAATGTTTTGAATTTTCTGCAAAAGTAAAGTAGTTGCAAACTCATCCTTATAGAGTCTTTTTTGGGCTCATGAGAGGAGTAGAAAAACGTCAAAAATTTCAATCCTGCTTGATTCTACCAAGAAATGTGAGTGTTCATTCAAATGTTTTGAATTTTCTCCAAAAGTAAAGTAGTTGCAAACTCATCCTTTTAGAAACTTTTTTGGGCTGTTGAGAGTAGTAGAAAAGCATCAAAAATTTCTATCCTGCACGATTCTACCAAGAACTGTGATTGTTCACTCAAAACGCTGCTTTTTGCTATTAGACCCTATTGAATAATGAATGTTTTGAATTTTCTCCAAAAGTAAAGTAGTTTCAAAGTCATCCTTCTAGAGTTTTGTTTGGGCTCATGAGAGGAGTAGAAAAACATCGAAAATTTAAATCCTGCACGATTCTACCAAGAAATGTGAGTGTTCATTCAAGCCGCTGGTTTTTGCTACTTTGGGCCCTAATGAATAATGAATGTTTTGAATTTTCCCCAAAAGTAAAGTAGATGCAAACTCATCCTTTTAGAAACTTGTTTGGGCTGTTGAGAGGAGTGAAAAAACATCAAAAATTTCAATCCTTCACGATTCTACCAAGAAATGTGATTGTTCATTCAAACCGCTGCTTTTTGCTATTGGACCCTATTGAATAATGAATGGTTTGAATTTTCTCCAAAACTAAAGTAGTTGCAAACTCATCCTTTTAGAAACATGTTTGGGCTCATGAGAGGAGTAGAAAAACATGAAAAATTTCAATCCTGCACGATTCTACCAAGAAATGTGTGTCCATTCAAACCGCTGCTTTTTGCTATTAGGCCCTATTGAATAATGAATGTTTTTAATTTTCTTCAAAAGTAAAGTAGTTGCAAACTCATCCTTTCAGAAACTTGTTTGGGCTGTTGAGAGTAGTAGAAAAGCATCAAAAATTTCTATCCTGCACGATTCTACCAAGAACTGTGATTGTTCATTCAAAACGCTGCTTTTTGCTATTAGACCCTATTGAATAATGTATGTTTTGAATTTTCTCCAAAAGTAAAGTAGTTGCAAACTCATCCTTCCAGAGTCTAGTTTGGGCTCATGAGAGGAGTAGAAAAATGTCAAAAATATCAATCCTGCATGATTCTACCAAGAAATGTGAGTGTTCATTCAAACCGCTGCTTTTTGCTATTGGCCCTATTGAATAATGAATGTTTTGAATTTTCTCCACAAGTAAAGTAGTTGCAAACTCATCCTTTTAGAGTCTTGTTTGGGCTCATGAGAGGAGTAGAAAAACATCAGAAATTTCAATCCTGCACGATTCTACCAAGAAATGTGAGTGTTCATTCAAACCGCTGATTTTTGCTATTCGTCCCTATTGAATAATGAATGTTTTGAATTTTCTCCAAAAGTAAAGTAATTGCAAACTCATGCTTCTAGAGTCTTGTTTGGGCTCATGAGAGGAGTAGAAAAACATCAAAAATTTCAATCCTGCATGATTCTACCAAGAAATGTGAGTGTTCATTCAAATGTTTTGAATTTTCTCCAAAAGTAAAGTAGTTGCAAACTCATCATTTTAGAAACTTTTTTGGGCTGTTGAGAGTAGTAGAAAAGCATCAAAAATTTCTATCCTGCACGATTCTACCAAGAACTGTGATTGTTCACTCAAAACGCTGCTTTGTGCTATTAGACCCTATTGAATAATGAATGTTTTGAATTTTCTCCTTAAGTAAAGTAGTTGCAAAGTCATCCTTCTAGAGTTTTGTTTGGGCTCATGAGAGGAGTAGAAAAACATCGAAAATTTAAATCCTGCACGATTCTACCAAGAAATGTGAGTGTTCATTCAAGCCGCTTGTTTTTGCTACTTTGGGCCCTATTGAATAATGAATGTTTTGAATTTTCCCCAAAAGTAAAGTAGTTGCAAACTCATCCTTTTAGAAACTTGTTTGGGCTGTTGAGAGGAGTAAAAACAATCAAAAATTTCAATCCTGCACGATTCTACCAAGAAATGTGAGTGTTCATTCAAACCGCTGCTTTTTGCTATTGAGCCCTATTGAGTAATGAATGTTTTGAATTTTCCCCAAAAGTAAAGTAGTTGCAAACTCATCCTTTTAGAAACTTGTTTGTGCTGTTGAGAGGAGTAGAAAAACATCAAAATTTTCAATCCTGCACGATTCTACCAAGAAATGTGATTGTTCATTCAAAATGCTGCTTTTTGCTATTAGACCCTATTGAATAATGAATGTTTTTAATTTTCTCCAAAAGTAAAGTAGTTGCAAACTCATCCTTTCAGAAACTTTTTGGGCTGTTGAGAGTAGTAGAAAAGCATCAAAAATTTCTATCCTGCACGATTCTACCAAGAACTGTGATTGTTCATTCAAAACGCTGCTTTTTGCTATTAGACCCTATTGAATAATGTATGTTTTGAATTTTCTCCAAAAGTAAAGTAGTTGCAAACTCATCCTTCCAGAGTCTAGTTTGGGCTCATGAGAGGAGTAGAAAAATGTCAAAAATATCAATCCTGCATGATTCTACCAAGAAATGTGAGTGTTCATTCAAACCGCTGCTTTTTGCTATTGGCCCTATTGAATAATGAATGTTTTGAATTTTCTCCACAAGTAAAGTAGTTGCAAACTCATCCTTTTAGAGTCTTGTTTGGGCTCATGAGAGGAGTAGAAAAACATCAGAAATTTCAATCCTGCACGATTCTACCAAGAAATGTGAGTGTTCATTCAAACCGCTGATTTTTGCTATTCGTCCCTATTGAATAATGAATGTTTTGAATTTTCTCCAAAAGTAAAGTAGTTGCAAACTCATGCTTCTAGAGTCTTGTTTGGGCTCATGAGAGGAGTAGAAAAACGTCAAAAATTTCAATCCTGCATGATTCTACCAAGAAATGTGAGTGTTCATTCAAATGTTTTGAATTTTCTCCAAAAGTAAAGTAGTTGCAAACTCATCCTTTTAGAAACTTTTTTGGGCTGTTGAGAGTAGTAGAAAAGCATCAAAAATTTCTATCCTGCACGATTCTACCAAGAACTGTGATTGTTCACTCAAAACGCTGCTTTTTGCTATTAGACCCTATTGAATAATGAATGTTTTGAATTTTCTCCAAAAGTAAAGCAGTTGCAAAGTCATCCTTCTAGAGTTTTGTTTGGGCTCATGAGAGGAGTAGAAAAACATCGAAAATTTAAATCCTGCACGATTCTACCAAGAAATGTGAGTGTTCATTCAAGCCGCTTGTTTTTGCTACTTTGGGCCCTATTGAATAATGAATGTTTTGAATTTTCCCCAAAAGTAAAGTATTTGCAAACTCATCCTTTTAGAAACTTGTTTGGGCTGTTGAGAGGAGTAAAAAAAAAATCAAAAATTTCAATCCTGCACGATTCTACCAAGAAATGTGAGTGTTCATTCAAACCGCTGCTTTTTGCTATTGAGCCCTATTGAGTAATGAATGTTTTGAATTTTCCCCAAAAGTAAAGTAGTTGCAAACTCATCCTTTTAGAAACTTGTTTGTGCTGTTGAGAGGAGTAGAAAAACATCAAAATTTTCAATCCTGCACGATTCTACCAAGAAATGTGATTGTTCATTCAAAATGCTGCTTTTTGCTATTAGACCCTATTGAATAATGGATGTTTTGAATTTTCTCCAAAAGAAAAGTAGTTGCAAGCTCATTCTTTTATACTCTTGTTTGGGCTCATGAGAGGAGTAGAAAAACATCAAAAATTGCAATCCTGCACGATTCTACCAAGAAATGTGAGTCTTCATTCAAAACGCTGCTTTTTGCTATTGGGCCCTATTGAATAGTGAATGTTTTGAATTTTCTGCAAAAGTAAAGTATTTGCAAACTCATCCTTACAGAGTTTTTTTTTGGGTTCATGAGAGGAGTAGAAAAACATCAAAAATTTCAATCCTGCATGATTCTACCAAGAAATGTTAGTGTTCATTCAAATGTTTTGAATTTTCTCCAAAAGTAAAGTAGTTGCAAACTCATGCTTCTAGAGTCTTGTTTGGGCTCATGAGAGGAGTAGAAAAACGTCAAAAATTTCAATCCTGCATGATTCTACCAAGAAATGTGAGTGTTCATTCAAATGTTTTGAATTTTCACCAAAAGTAAAGTAGTTGCAAACTCATCCTTTTAGAAACTTTTTTGGGCTGTTGAGAGTAGTAGAAAAGCATCAAAAATTTCTATCCTGCACGATTCTACCAAGAACTGTGATTGTTCACTCAAAACGCTGCTTTTTGCTATTAGACCCTATTGAATAATGAATGTTTTGAATTTTCTCCAAAAGTAAAGTAGTTGCAAAGTCATCCTTCTAGAGTTTTGTTTGGGCTCATGAGAGGAGTAGAAAAACATCGAAAATTTCAATCCTGCACGATTCTACCAAGAAATGTGAGTGTTCATTCAAACCGCTGCTTTTTGCTATTGAGCCCTATTGAGTAATGAATGTTTTGAATTTTCCCCAAAAGTAAAGTAGTTGCAAACTCATCCTTTTAGAAACTTGTTTGTGCTGTTGAGAGGAGTAGAAAAACATCAAAATTTTCAATCCTGCACGATTCTACCATGAAATGTGATTGTTCATTCAAAATGCTGCTTTTTGCTATTAGACGCTATTGAATAATGGATGTTTTGAATTTTCTCCAAAAGAAAAGTAGTTGCAAGCTCATCCTTTTATACTCTTGTTTGGGCTCATGAGAGGAGTAGAAAAACGTCAAAAATTGCAATCCTGCACGATTCTACCAAGAAATGTGAGTCTTCATTCAAAACGCTGCTTTTTGCTATTGGGCCCTATTGAATAGTGAATGTTTTGAATTTTCTGCAAAAGTAAAGTATTTGCAAACTCATCCTTACAGAGTTTTTTTTTGGGTTCATGAGAGGAGTAGAAAAACGTCAAAAATTTCAATCCTGCATGATTCTACCAAGAAATGTTAGTGTTCATTCAAATGTTTTGAATTTTCTCCAAAAGTAAAGTAGTTGCAAACTCATCCTTTTAGAAACTTGTTTGGGCTGTTGAGAGTAGTAGAAAAGCATCAAAAATTTCTATCCTGCACGATTCTACCAAGAACTGTGATTGTTCATTCAAAACACTGCTTATTGCTATTAGACCCAATTGAATAATGTATGTTTTGAATTTTCTCCAAAAGTAAAGTAGTTGCAAACTCATCCTTCTAGAGTATAGTTTGGGCTCATGAGAGGAGTAGAAAAACGTCAAAAATTTCAATCCTGCATGATTCTACCAAGAAATGTAAGTGTTCATTCAAACCGCTGCTTTTTGCTTTTGGCCCTATTGAATAATGAATGTTTTGAATTTTCTCCAAAGGTAAAGTAGTTGCAAACTCATCCGTTTAGAGTCTTGTTTGGGCTCATGAGAGGAGTAGAAAAACATCAAAAATTTCAATCCTGCACGATTCTACCAAGAAATGTGAGTGTTCATTCAAACCGCTGATTTTTGCTATTCGTCTCTATTGAATAATGAATGTTTTGAATATTCTCCAAAAGTAAAGTAGTTGCAAACTCATCCTTTTAGCGTCTTGTTTGTGCTCATGAGTGGAGTAGAAAAACATCAAAAATTTCAATCCTGCACTATTCTATCAAGAAATGTGAGTGTTCATTCAAACCGCTGCTTTTTGCTATTGGGCCTTATTGAATAACGAAAGTTTTGAATTTTCTCCAAAAGTAAAGTAGTTGCAAACTCATCCTTTTAGAAACTTGTTTGGGCTGTTGAGAGGTGTAGAAAAATATCAAAATTTTCAATCCTGCACGATTCTACCAAGAAATGTGATTGTTCTTTCAATACGCTGCATTTTGCTATTGGGCTCTATTGAATAATGAATGTTTTGAATTTTCTCCAAAAGTAAAATAGTTGCAAACTCATGCTTATAGAGTATTGTTTGGGCTCATGAGAGGAGTAGAAAAACGTCAAAAATTTCAGTCCTGCATGATTCTACCAAGAAATGTGTGTTCATTCAAACCGCTGGTTTTTGATATTTTGGGCCCTATTGAATAATGAATGTTTTGAATTTTCTCCAAAAGTAAAGTAGTTGCAAACTCATCCTTTTAGAAACTTGTTTGGGCTGTTGAGAGGAGTAAAAAACCATCAAAAATTTCAATCCTGCATGATTCTACCAAGAAATGTGATTCTTCATTCAAAACCTGATT
The DNA here is from genome assembly GCF_039654945.1 of Dendrobates tinctorius. Lineage (NCBI taxonomy): Eukaryota > Metazoa > Chordata > Amphibia > Anura > Dendrobatidae > Dendrobates > Dendrobates tinctorius. The sequence goes on from NW_027361713.1 coordinate 19,260,643, forward strand.
TTTGCTATTGGGCTCTATTGAATAATGAATGTTTTGAATTTTCTCCAAAAGTAAAGTAGTTGCAAACTCATGCTTTTAGAGACTTGTTTGGGCTCATGAGAGGAGTAGAAAAACATCAAAAATTTCAGTCCTGCATGATTCTACCAAGAAATGTGTGTTCATTCAAACCGCTGGTTTTTGATAGTTTGGGCCCTATTGAATAATGAATGTTTTGAATTTTCTCCAAAAGTAAAGTAGTTGCAAACTCATCCTTTTAGAAACTTGTTTGGGCTGTTGAGAGGAGTAAAAAACCATCAAAAATTTCAATCCTGCATGATTCTACCAAGAAATGTGATTCTTCATTCAAAACGCTGGTTTTTGCTATTGGGCTCTATTGAATAATAAATGTTTTGAATTTTCTCCAAAAGTAAAGTAGTTGCAAACTCATCCTTTTAGAGTCTTGTTTGGGCTCATGAGAGGAGTAGAAAAACATCAAAAATTTCAGTCCTGCACGATTCTACCAAGAAATGTGAGTGTTCATTCAAACCGCTGGTTTTTGATATTTTGGGCCCTATTGAATAATGAATGTTTTGACTTTTCTCCAAAAGTAAAGTAGTTGCAAACTCATCCTTTTAGAAACTTGTTTGGGCTGTTGAGAGGAGTAAAAAACCGTCAAAAATTTCAATCCTGCATGATTCTACCAAGAAATGTGATTCTTCATTCAAAACGCTGGTTTCTGCTATTGGGCTCTATTGAATAATAAATGTTTTGAATTTTCTCCAAAAGTAAAGTAGTTGCAAACTCATCCTTTTAGAGACTTGTTTGGGCTCATGAGAGGAGTAGAAAAACATCAAAAATTTCAGACCTGCACGATTCTACCAAGAAATGTTAGTGTTCATTCAAACCGCTGGTTTTTGATATTTTGGGCCCTATTGAATAATGAATGTTTTGAATTTTCTCCAACAGTAAAGTAGTTGCAAACTCATCCTTTTAGAAACTTGTTTGGGCTGTTGAGAGGAGTAAAAAACCATCAAAAATCTCAATCCTGCATGATTCTACCAAGAAATGTGATTCTTCATTCAAAACCTGATTTTTGCTATTGGGTTCTATTGAATAATGAATGTTTTGAATTTTCTCCAAAAGTAAAGTAGTTGCAAACTCATCCTTTTAGAGACTTGTTTAGGCTCATGAGAGGAGTAGAAAAACATCAAAAATTTCAGTCCTGCACGATTCTACCAAGAAATGTGTGTTCATTCAAACCGCTGGTTTTTGATATTTTGGGCCCTATTGAATAATGAATGTTTTGAATTTTCTCCAAAAGTAAAGTAGTTGCAAACTCATCCTTTTAGAAACTTGTTTGGGCTGTTGAGAGGAGTAAAAAACCATCAAAAATTTCAATCCTGCATGATTCTACCAAGAAATGTGATTGTTCTTTCAATACGCTGCATTTTGCTATTGGGCTCTATTGAATAATGAATGTTTTGAATTTTCTCCAAAAGTAAAATAGTTGCAAACTCATGCTTATAGAGTATTGTTTGGGCTCATGAGAGGAGTAGAAAAACGTCAAAAATTTCAGTCCTGCATGATTCTACCAAGAAATGTGTGTTCATTCAAACCGCTGGTTTTTGATATTTTGGGCCCTATTGAATAATGAATGTTTTGAATTTTCTCCAAAAGTAAAGTAGTTGCAAACTCATCCTTTTAGAAACTTGTTTGGGCTGTTGAGAGGAGTAAAAAACCATCAAAAATTTCAATCCTGCATGATTCTACCAAGAAATGTGATTCTTCATTCAAAACCTGATTTTTGCTATTGGGCTCTATTGAATAATGAATGTTTTGAATTTTCTCCAAAAGTAAAGTAGTTGCAAACTCATGCTTTTAGAGACTTGTTTGGGCTCATGAGAGGAGTAGAAAAACATCAAAAATTTCAGTCCTGCATGATTCTACCAAGAAATGTGTGTTCATTCAAACCGCTGGTTTTTGATAGTTTGGGCCCTATTGAATAATGAATGTTTTGAATTTTCTCCAAAAGTAAAGTAGTTGCAAACTCATCCTTTTAGAAACTTGTTTGGGCTGTTGAGAGGAGTAAAAAACCATCAAAAATTTCAATCCTGCATGATTCTACCAAGAAATGTGATTCTTCATTCAAAACGCTGGTTTTTGCTATTGGGCTCTATTGAATAATAAATGTTTTGAATTTTCTCCAAAAGTAAAGTAGTTGCAAACTCATCCATTTAGAGTCTTGTTTGGGCTCATGAGAGGAGTAGAAAAACATCAAAAATTTCAGTCCTGCACGATTCTACCAAGAAATGTGAGTGTTCATTCAAACCGCTGGTTTTTGATATTTTGGGCCCTATTGAATAATGAATGTTTTGACTTTTCTCCAAAAGTAAAGTAGTTGCAAACTCATCCTTTTAGAAACTTGTTTGGGCTGTTGAGAGGAGTAAAAAACCGTCAAAAATTTCAATCCTGCATGATTCTACCAAGAAATGTGATTCTTCATTCAAAACGCTGGTTTCTGCTATTGGGCTCTATTGAATAATAAATGTTTTGAATTTTCTCCAAAAGTAAAGTAGTTGCAAACTCATCCTTTTAGAGACTTGTTTGGGCTCATGAGAGGAGTAGAAAAACATCAAAAATTTCAGACCTGCACGATTCTACCAAGAAATGTTAGTGTTCATTCAAACCGCTGGTTTTTGATATTTTGGGCCCTATTGAATAATGAATGTTTTGAATTTTCTCCAACAGTAAAGTAGTTGCAAACTCATCCTTTTAGAAACTTGTTTGGGCTGTTGAGAGGAGTAAAAAACCATCAAAAATCTCAATCCTGCATGATTCTACCAAGAAATGTGATTCTTCATTCAAAACCTGATTTTTGCTATTGGGTTCTATTGAATAATGAATGTTTTGAATTTTCTCCAAAAGTAAAGTAGTTGCAAACTCATCCTTTTAGAGACTTGTTTAGGCTCATGAGAGGAGTAGAAAAACATCAAAAATTTCAGTCCTGCACGATTCTACCAAGAAATGTGTGTTCATTCAAACCGCTGGTTTTTGATATTTTGGGCCCTATTGAATAATGAATGTTTTGAATTTTCTCCAAAAGTAAAGTAGTTGCAAACTCATCCTTTTAGAAACTTGTTTGGGCTGTTGAGAGGAGTAAAAAACCATCAAAAATTTCAATCCTGCATGATTCTACCAAGAAATGTGATTCTTCATTCAAAACGCTGGTATTTGCTATTGGGCTCTATTGAATAATGAATGTTTTGAATTTTCTCCAAAAGTAAAGTAGTTGCAAACTCATCCTTTTAGAGTCTTGTTTGGGCTCATGAGAGGAGTATAAAAACATCAAAAATTTCAGTCCTGCATGATTCTACCAAGAAATGTGATTCTTCATTCAAAACCTGATTTTTGCTATTGGGCTCTATTGAATAATGAATGTTTTGAATTTTCTCCAAAAGTAAAGTAGTTGCAAACTCATCCTTTTAGAGACTTGTTTGGGCTCATGAGAGGAGTAGAAAAACATCAAAAATTTCAGTCCTGCACGATTCTACCAAGAAATGTGTGTTCATTCAAACCGCTGGTTTTTGATATTTTGGGCCCTATTGAATAATGAATGTTTTGAATTTTCTCCAAAAGTAAAGTAGTTGCAAACTCATCCTTTTAGAAACTTGTTTGGGCTGTTGAGAGGAGTAAAAAACCATCAAAAATTTCAATCCTGCATGATTCTACCAAGAAATGTGATACTTCATTCAAAGCGCTGGTTTTTGCTATTGGGCTCTATTGAATAATGAATGTTTTGAATTTTCTCCAAAAGTAAAGTAGTTGCAAACTCATCCTTTTAGATACTTGTTTGGGCTCATGAGAGGAGTAGAAAAACATCAAAAATTTCAGTCCTGCACGATTCTACCATGAAATGTGTGTTCATTCAAACCGCTGGTTTTTGATATTTTGGGCCCTATTGAAGAATGAATGTTTTGAATTTTCTCCAAAAGTAAAGTAGTTGCAAACTCATCCTTTTAGAAACTTGTTTGGGCTGTTGAGAGGAGTAAAAAACCATCAAAAATTTCAATCCTGCATGATTCTACCAAGAAATGTGATGCTTCATTCAAAGCGCTGGTTTTTGCTATTGGGCTCTATTGAATAATGAATGTTTTGAATTTTCTCCAAAAGTAAAGTAGTTGCAAACTCATCCTTTTAGAGACTTGTTTGGGCTCATGAGAGGAGTAGAAAAACATCAAAAATTTCAGTCCTGCACGATTCTACCAAGAAATGTGTGTTCATTCAAACCGCTGGTTTTTGATATTTTGGGCCCTATTGAATAATGAATGTTTTGAATTTTCTCCAAAAGTAAAGTAGTTGCAAACTCATCCTTTTAGAAACTTGTTTGGGATGTTGAGAGGAGTAAAAAACCATCAAAATTTTCAATCCTGCATGATTCTACCAAGAAATGTGATTCTTCATTCAAAACGCTGGTTTTTGCTATTGGGCTCTATTGAATAATGAATGTTTTGAATTTTCTCCAAAAGTAAAGTAGTTGCAAACTCATCCTTTTAGAGACTTGTTTGGGCTCATGAGAGGAGTAGAAAAACATCAAAAATTTCAGTCCTGCATGATTCTACCAAGAAATATGTGTTCATTCAAACCGCTGGTTTTTGATAGTTTGGGCCCTATTGAATAATGAATGTTTTGAATTTTCTCCAAAAGTAAAGTAGTTGCAAACTCATCCTTTTAGAAACTTGTTTGGGCTGTTGAGAGAAGTAAAAAACCATCAAAAATTTCAATCCTGCATGATTCTACCAAGAAATGTGATTCTTCATTCAAAACGCTGGTTTTTGCTATTGGGCTCTATTGAATAATGAATGTTTTGAATTTTCTCCAAAAGTAAAGTAGTTGCAAACTCATTCTTTTAGAGACTTGTTTGGGCTCATGAGAGGAGTAGAAAAACATCAAAAATTTCAGTCCTGCATGATTCTACCAAGAAATGTGTGTTTTTTCAAACCGCTGGTTTTTGATAGTTTGGGCCCTATTGAATAATGAATGTTTTGAATTTTCTCCAAAAGTAAAGTAGTTGCAAACTCATCCTTTTAGAAACTTGTTTGGGCTGTTGAGAGGAGTAAAAAACCATCAAAAATTTCAATCCTGCATGATTCTACCAAGAAATGTGATTCTTCATTCAAAACCTGATTTTTGCTATTGGGCTCTATTGAATAATGAATGTTTTGAATTTTCTTCAAAAGTAAAGTAGTTGCAAACTCATGCTTTTAGAGACTTGTTTGGGCTCATGAGAGGAGTAGAAAAATATCAAAAATTTCAGTCCTGCATGATTCTACCAAGAAATGTGTGTTCATTCAAACCGCTGGTTTTTGATATTTTGGGCCCTATTGAATAATGAATGTTTTGAATTTTCTCCAAAAAAGTAAAGTAGTTGCAAACTCATCCTTTTAGAGACTTGTTTGGGCTCATGAGAGGAGTAGAAGAACATCAAAAATTTCAGTCCTGCATGATTCTACCAAGAAATGTGTGTTCATTCAAACCGCTGGTTTTTGATATTTTGGGCCCTATTGAATAATGAATGTTTTGAATTTTCTCCAAAAGTAAAGTAGTTGCAAACTCATCCTTTTAGAGTCTTGTTTGGGCTCATGAGAGGAGTAGAAAAACATTAAAAATTTCAGTCCTGCACGTTTCTACCAAGAAATGTGAGTGTTCATTCAAACCGCTGGTTTTTGATATTTTGGGCCCTATTGAATAATGAATGTTTTGAATTTTCTCCAAAAGTAAAGTAGTTGCAAACTCATCCTTTTAGAAACTTGTTTGGGCTGTTGAGAGGAGTAAAAAACCATCAAAAATTTCAATCCTGCATGATTCTACCAAGAAATGTGATTCTTCATTCAAAACCTGATTTTTGCTATTGGGCTCTATTGAATAATGAATGTTTTGAATTTTCTCCAAAAGTAAAGTAGTTGCAAACTCATGCTTTTAGAGACTTGTTTGGGCTCATGAGAGGAGTAGAAAAACATCAAAAATTTCAGTCCTGCATGATTCTACCAAGAAATGTGTGTTCATTCAAACCGCTGGTTTTTGATAGTTTGGGCCCTATTGAATAATGAATGTTTTGAATTTTCTCCAAAAGTAAAGTAGTTGCAAACTCATCCTTTTAGAAACTTGTTTGGGCTGTTGAGAGGAGTAAAAAACCATCAAAAATTTCAATCCTGCATGATTCTACCAAGAAATGTGATTCTTCATTCAAAATGCTGGTTTTTGCTGTTGGGCTCTATTGAATAATGAATGTTTTGAATTTTCTCCAACAGTAAAGTAGTTGCAAACTCATCCTTTTAGAGACTTGTTTGGGCTCATGAGAGGAGTAGAAAAACATCAAAAATTTCAGTCCTGCACGATTCTACTAAGAAATGTGTGTTCATTCAAACCGCTGGTTTTTGATATTTTGGGCCATATTGAATAATGAATGTTTTGATTTTTCTCCAAAAGTAAAGTAGTTGCAAACTCATCCTTTTAGAAACTTATTTGGGCTGTTGAGAGGAGTAAAAAACCATCAAAAATTTCAATCCTGCATGATGCTACCAAGAAATGTGATTCTTCATTCAAAACCTGATTTTTGCTATTGGGCTCTATTGAATAATGAATGTTTTGAATTTTCTCCAAAAGTAAAGTAGTTGCAAACTCATGCTTTTAGAGACTTGTTTGGGCTCATGAGAGGAGTAGAAAAACATCAAAAATTTCAGTCCTGCACGATTCTACCAAGAAATGTGAGTGTTCATTCAAACCGCTGGTTTTTGATATTTTGGACCCTATTGAATAATGAATGTTTTGAATTTTCTCCAAAAGTAAAGTAGTTGCAAACTCATCCTTTTAGAAACTTGTTTGGGCTGTTGAGAGGAGTAAAAAACCATCAAAAATTTCAATCCTGCATGATTCTACCAAGAAATGTGATTCTTCATTCAAAACCTGATTTTTGCTATTGGGTTCTATTGAATAATGAATGTTTTGAATTTTCTCCAAAAGTAAAGTAGTTGCAAACTCATCCTTTTAGAGACTTGTTTAGGCTCATGAGAGGAGTAGAAAAACATCAAAAATTTCAGTCCTGCACGATTCTACCAAGAAATGTGTGTTCATTCAAATCGCTGGTTTTTGATATTTTGGGCCCTATTGAATAATGAATGTTTTGAATTTTCTCCAAAAGTAAAGTAGTTGCAAACTCAACCTTTAGAAACTTGTTTGGGCTGTTGAGAGGAGTAAAAAACCATCAAAAATTTCAATCCTGCATGATTCTACCAAGAAATGTGATTCTTCATTCAAAACGCTGGTATTTGCTATTGGGCTCTATTGAATAATGAATGTTTTGAATTTTCTCCAAAAGTAAAGTAGTTGCAAACTCATCCTTTTAGAGTCTTGTTTGGGCTCATGAGAGGAGTAGAAAAACATCAAAAATTTCAGTCCTGCACGATTCTACCAAGAAATTTAAGTGTTCATTCAAACCGCTGGTTTTTGATATTTTGGGCCCTATTGAATAATGAATGTTTTGAATTTTCTCCAAAAGTAAAGTAGTTGCAAACTCATCCTTATAGAAACTTGTTTGGGCTGTTGAGAGGAGTAAAAAAACATCAAAAATTTCAATCCTGCATGATTCTACCAAGAAATGTGATTCTTCATTCAAAACCTGATTTTTGCTATTGGGCTCTATTGAATAATGAATGTTTTGAATTTTCTCCAAAAGTAAAGTAGTTGCAAACTCATGCTTTTAGAGACTTGTTTGGGCTCATGAGAGGAGTAGAAAAACATCAAAAATTTCAGTCCTGCATGATTCTACCAAGAAATGTGTGTTCATTCAAACCGCTGGTTTTTGATCGTTTGGGCCCTATTGAATAATGAATGTTTTGAATTTTATCCAAAAGTAAAGTAGTTGCAAACTCATCCTTTTAGAAACTTGTTTGGGCTGTTGAGAGGAGTAAAAAACCATCAAAAATTTCAATCCTGCATGATTCTACCAAGAAATGTGATTCTTCATTCAAAACGCTGGTTTTTGCTATTGGGCTCTATTGAATAATGAATGTTTTGATTTTTCTCCAAAAGTAAAGTAGTTGCAAACTCATCCTTTTAGAGACTTGTTTGGGCTCATGAGAGGAGTAGAAAAACATCAAAAATTTCAGTCCTGCACGATTCTACCAAGAAATGTGTGTTCATTCAAACCGCTGGTTTTTGATATTTTGGGCCCTATTGAATAATGAATGTTTTGAATTTTCTCCAAAAGTAAAGTAGTTGCAAACTCATCCTTTTAGAAACTTGTTTGGGCTGTTGAGAGGAGTAAAAAACCGTCAAAAATTTCAATCCTGCATGATTCTACCAAGAAATGTGATACTTCATTCAAAACGCTGGTTTTTGCTATTGGGCTCTATTGAATAATGAATGTTTTGAATTTTCTCCAAAAGTAAAGTAGTTGCAAACTCATCCTTTTAGAGACTTGTTTGGGCTCATGAGAGGAGTAGAAAAACATCAAAAATTTCAGTCCTGCACGATTCTACCAAGAAATGTGTGTTCATTCAAACCGCTGGTTTTTGATATTTTGGGCCCTATTGAATAATGAATGTTTTGAATTTTCTCCAAAAGTAAAGTAGTTGCAAACTCATCCTTTTAGAAACTTGTTTGGGCTGTTGAGAGGAGTAAAAAACCATCAAAAATTTCAATCCTGCATGATTCTACCAAGAAATGTGATTCTTCATTCAAAACCTGATTTTTGCTATTGGGCTTTATTGAATAATGAATGTTTTGAATTTTCTCCAAAAGTAAAGTAGTTGCAAACTCATGCTTTTAGAGACTTGTTTAAGCTCATGAGAGGAGTAGAAAAACATCAAAAATTTCAGTCCTGCATGATTCTACCAAGAAATGTGTGTTCATTCAAACCGCTGGTTTTTGATAGTTTGGGCCCTATTGAATAATGAATGTTTTGAATTTTCTCCAAAAGTAAAGTAGTTGCAAACTCATCCTTTTAGAAACTTGTTTGGGCTGTTGAGAGGAGTAAAAAACCATCAAAAAATTCAATCCTGCATGATTCTACCAAGAAATGTGATTCTTCATTCAAAATGCTGGTTTTTGCTGTTGGGCTCTATTGAATAATGAATGTTTTGAATTTTCTCCAACAGTAAAGTAGTTGCAAACTCATCCTTTTAGAGACTTGTTTGGGCTCATGAGAGGAGTAGAAAAACATCAAAAATTTCAGTCCTGCACGATTCTACCAAGAAATGTGTGTTCATTCAAACCGCTGGTTTTTGATATTTTGGGCCCTATTGAATAATGAATGTTTTGAATTTTCTCCAAAAGTAAAGTAGTTGCAATCTCATCCTTTTAGAAACTTATTTGGGCTGTTGAGAGGAGTAAAAAACCATCAAAAATTTCAATCCTGCATGATGCTACCAAGAAATGTGATTCTTCATTCAAAACCTGATTTTTGCTATTGGGCTCTATTGAATAATGAATGTTTTGAATTTTCTCCAAAAGTAAAGTAGTTGCAAACTCATGCTTTTAGAGACTTGTTTGAGCTCATGAGAGGAGTAGAAAAACATCAAAAATTTCAGCCCTGCACGATTCTACCAAGAAATGTGTGTTCATTTAAACCGCTGGTTTTTGATAGTTTGGGCCCTATTGAATAATGAATGTTTTGACTTTTCTCCAAAAGTAAAGTAGTTGCAAACTCATCCTTTTAGAAACTTGTTTGGGCTGTTGAGAGGAGTAAAAAACCATCAAAAATTTCAATCCTGCATGATTCTACCAAGAAATGTGATTCTTCATTCAAAACGCTGGTTTTTGCTATTGGGCTCTATTGAATAATAAATGTTTTGAATTTTCTCCAAAAGTAAAGTAGTTGCAAACTCATCCTTTTAGAGACTTGTTTGGGCTCATGAGAGGAGTAGAAAAACATCAAAAATTTCAGTCCTGCACGATTCTACCAAGAAATGTGAGTGTTCATTCAAACCGCTGGTTTTTGATATTTTGGACCCTATTGAATAATGAATGTTTTGAATTTTCTCCAAAAGTAAAGTAGTTGCAAACTCATCCTTTTAGAAACTTGTTTGGGCTGTTGAGAGGAGTAAAAAACCATCAAAAATTTCAATCCTGCATGATTCTACCAAGAAATGTGATTCTTCATTCAAAACCTGATTTTTGCTATTGGGTTCTATTGAATAATGAATGTTTTGAATTTTCTCCAAAAGTAAAGTAGTTGCAAACTCATCCTTTTAGAGACTTGTTTAGGCTCATGAGAGGAGTAGAAAAACATCAAAAATTTCAGTCCTGCACGATTCTACCAAGAAATGTGTGTTCATTCAAACCGCTGGTTTTTGATATTTTGGGCCCTATTGAAAAATGAATGTTTTGAATTTTCTCCAAAAGTAAAGTAGTTGCAAACTCATCCTTTAGAAACTTGTTTGGGCTGTTGAGAGGAGTAAAAAACCATCAAAAATTTCAATCCTGCATGATTCTACCAAGAAATGTGATTCTTCATTCAAAACGCTGGTATTTGCTATTGGGCTCTATTGAATAATGAATGTTTTGAATTTTCTCCAAAAGTAAAGTATTTGCAAACTAATCCTTTTAGAGTCTTGTTTGGGCTCATGAGAGGAGTAGAAAAACATCAAAAATTTCAGTCCTGCACGATTCTACCAAGAAATTTAAGTGTTCATTCAAACCGCTGGTTTTTGATAGTTTGGGCCCTATTGAATAATGAATGTTTTGAATTTTCTCCAAAAGTAAAGTAGTTGCAAACTCATCCTTTTAGAAACTTGTTTGGGCTTTTGAGAGGAGTAAAAAACCATCAAAAATTTCAATCCTGCATGATTCTACCAAGAAATGTGATTCTTCATTCAAAACCTGATTTTTGCTATTGGGCTCTATTGAATAATGAATGTTTTGAATTTTCTCCAAAAGTAAAGTAGTTGCAAACTCATCCTTTTAGAGTCTTGTTTGGGCTCATGAGAGGAGTAGAAAAACATCAAAAATTTCAGTCCTGCACGATTCTACCAAGAAATGTGTGTTCATTCAAACCGCTGGTTTTTGATAGTTTGGGCCCTATTGAATAATGAATGTTTTGAATTTTCTCCAAAAGTAAAGTAGTTGCAAACTCATCCTTTTAGAAACTTGTTTGGGCTGTTGAGAGGAGTAAAAAACCATCAAAAATTTCAATCCTGCATGATTCTACCAAGAAATGTGATTCTTCATTCAAAACGCTGGTTTTTGCTATTGGGCCCTACTGAATAATGAATGTTTTGAATTTTCTCCAAAAGTAAAGTAGTTGCAAACTCATCCTTTTAGAGACTTGTTTGGGCTCATGAGAGGAGTAGAAAAACATCAAAAATTTCAGTCCTGCATGATTCTACCAAGAAATATGTGTTCATTCAAACCGCTGGTTTTTGATAGTTTGGGCCCTATTGAATAATGAATGCTTTGAATTTTCTCCAAAAGTAAAGTAGTTGCAAACTCATCCTTTTAGAAACTTGTTTGGGCTGTTGAGAGGAGTAAAAAACCATCAAAAATTTCAATCCTGCATGATTCTACCAAGAAATGTGATTCTTCATTCAAAACCTGATTTTTGCTATTGGGCTCTATTGAATAATGAATGTTTTGAATTTTCTCCAAAAGTATAGTTGCAAACTCATGCTTTTAGAGACTTGTTTGGGCTCATGAGAGGAGTAGAAAAACATCAAAAATTTCAGTCCTGCATGATTCTACCAAGAAATGTGTGTTCATTTAAACCGCTGGTTTTTGATAGTTTGGGCCCTATTGAATAATGAATGTTTTGACTTTTCTCCAAATGTAAAGTAGTTGCAAACTCATCCTTTTAGAAACTTGTTTGGGCTGTTGAGAGGAGTAAAAAAACATCAAAAATTTCAATCCTGCATGATTCTACCAAGAAATGTGATTCTTCATTCAAAACGCTGGTTTTTGCTATTGGGCTCTATTGAATAATAAATGTTTTGAATTTTCTCCAAAAGTAAAGTAGTTGCAAACTCATCCTTTTAGAGTCTTGTTTGGGCTCATGAGAGGAGTAGAAAAACATCAAAAATTTCAGTCCTGCATGATTCTACCAAGAAATGTGAGTGTTCATTCAAACCGCTGGTTTTTGATATTTTGGGCCCTACTGAATAATGAATGTTTTGAATTTTCTCCAAAAGTAAAGTAGTTGCAAACTCATCCTTTTAGAAACTTGTTTGGGCTGTTGAGAGGAGTAAAAAACCATCAAAAATTTCAATCCTGCATGATTCTACCAAGAAATGTGATTCTTCATTCAAAACCTGATTTTTGCTATTGGGTTCTATTGAATAATGAATGTTTTGAATTTTCTCCAAAAGTAAAGTAGTTGCAAACTCATCCTTTTAGAGACTTGTTTAGGCTCATGAGAGGAGTAGAAAAACATCAAAAATTTCAGTCCTGCACGATTCTACCAAGAAATGTGTGTTCATTCAAACCGCTGGTTTTTGATATTTTGGGCCCTATTGAATAATGAATGTTTTGAATTTTCTCCAAAAGTAAAGTAGTTGCAAACTCATCCTTTAGAAACTTGTTTGGGCTGTTGAGAGGAGTAAAAAACCATCAAAAATTTCAATCCTGCATGATTCTACCAAGAAATGTGATTCTTCATTCAAAACGCTGGTATTTGCTATTGGGCTCTATTGAATAATGAATGTTTTGAATTTTCTCCAAAAGTAAAGTAGTTGCAAACTCATCCTTTTAGAGACTTGTTTGGGCTCATGAGAGGAGTAGAAAAACATCAAAAATTTCAGTCCTGCACGATTCTACCAAGAAATGTGTGTTCATTCAAACCGCTTGTTTTTGATATTTTGGGCCCTATTGAATAATGAATGTTTTGAATTTTCTCCAGAAGTAAAGTAGTTGCAAACTCATCCTTTTAGAAACTTGTTTGGGCTGTTGAGAGGAGTAAAAAACCATCAAAAATTTCAATCCTGCATGATTCTACCAAGAAATGTGATTCTTCATTCAAAACGCTGGTTTTTGCTGTTGGGCTCTATTGAATAATGAATGTTTTGAATTTTCTCCAACAGTAAAGTAGTTGCAAACTCATCCTTTTAGAGACTTGTTTGGGCTCATGAGAGGAGTAGAAAAACATCAAAAATTTCAGTCCTGCACGATTCTACCAAGAAATGTGTGTTCATTCAAACCGCTGGTTTTTGATATTTTGTGCCCTATTGAATAATGAATGTTTTGAATTTTCTCCAAAAGTAAAGTAGTTGCAAACTCATCCTTTTATAAACTTGTTTGGGCTGTTGAGAGGAGTAAAAAACCATCAAAAATTTCAATCCTGCATGATTCTACCAAGAAATGTGATTCTTCATTCAAAACCTGATTTTTGCTATTGGGCTCTATTGAATAATGAATGTTTTGAATTTTCTCCAAAAGTAAAGTAGTTGCAAACTCATGCTTTTAGAGACTTGTTTGGGCTCATGAGAGGAGTAGAAAAACATCAAAAATTTCAGTCCTGCATGATTCTACCAAGAAATGTGTGTTTATTTAAACCGCTGGTTTTTGATAGTTTGGGCCCTATTGAATAATGAATGTTTTGACTTTTCTCCAAAAGTAAAGTAGTTGCAAACTCATCCTTTTAGAAACTTGTTTGGGCTTTTGAGAGGAGTAAAAAACCATCAAAAATTTCAATCCTGCATGATTATTCTACCAAGAAATGTGATTCTTCATTCAAAACCTGATTTTTGCTATTGGGATCTATTGAATAATGAATGTTTTGAATTTTCTCCAAAAGTAAAGTAGTTGCAAACTCATCCTTTTAGAGACTTGTTTGGGCTCATGAGAGGAGTAGAAAAATATCAAAAATTTCAGTCCTGCACGATTCTACCAAGAAATGTGTGTTCATTCAAACCGCTTGTTTTTGATATTTTGGGCCCTATTGAATAATGAATGTTTTGAATTTTCTCCAAAAGTAAAGTAGTTGCAAACTCATCCTTTTAGAAACTTGTTTGGGCTGTTGAGAGGAGTAAAAAACCATCAAAAATTTCAATCCTGCATGATTCTACCAAGAAATGTGATTCTTCATTCAAAACGCTGGTTTTTGCTGTTGGGCTCTATTGAATAATGAATGTTTTGAATTTTCTCCAACAGTAAAGTAGTTGCAAACTCATCCTTTTAGAGACTTGTTTGGGCTCATGAGAGGAGTAGAAAAACATCAAAAATTTCAGTCCTGCACGATTCTACCAAGAAATGTGTGTTCATTCAAACCGCTGGTTTTTGATATTTTGGGCCCTATTGAATAATGAATGTTTTGAATTTTCTCCAAAAGTAAAGTAGTTGCAAACTCATCCTTTTAGAAACTTGTTTGGGCTGTTGAGAGGAGTAAAAAACCATCAAAAATTTCAATCCTGCATGATTCTACCAAGAAATGTGATTCTTCATTCAAAACCTGATTTTTGCTATTGGGCTCTATTGAATAATGAATGTTTTGAATTTTCTCCAAAAGTAAAGTAGTTGCAAACTCATGCTTTTAGAGACTTGTTTGGGCTCATGAGAGGAGTAGAAAAACATCAAAAATTTCAGTCCTGCATGATTCTACCAAGAAATGTGCGTTCATTTAAACCGCTGGTTTTTGATAGTTTGGGCCCTATTGAATAATGAATGTTTTGACTTTTCTCCAAAAGTAAAGTAGTTGCAAACTCATCCTTTTAGAAACTTGTTTGGGCTGTTGAGAGGAGTAAAAAACCATCAAAAATTTCAATCCTGCATGATTCTACCAAGAAATGTGATTCTTCATTCAAAACCTGATTTTTGCTATTGGGCTCTATTGAATAATGAATGTTTTGAATTTTCTCCAAAAGTAAAGTAGTTGCAAACTCATGCTTTTAGAGACTTGTTTGGGCTCATGAGAGGAGTAGAAAAACATCAAAAATTTCAGTCCTGCATGATTCTGCCAAGAAATGTGTGTTCATTTAAACCGCTGGTTTTTGATAGTTTGGGCCCTATTGAATAATGAATGTTTTGACTTTTCTCCAAATGTAAAGTAGTTGCAAACTCATCCTTTTAGAAACTTGTTTGGGCTGTTGAGAGGAGTAAAAAAACATCAAAAATTTCAATCCTGCATGATTCTACCAAGAAATGTGATTCTTCATTCAAAACGCTGGTTTTTGCTATTGGGCTCTATTGAATAATAAATGTTTTGAATTTTCTCCAAAAGTAAAGTAGTTGCAAACTCATCCTTTTAGAGTCTTGTTTGGGCTCATGAGAGGAGTAGAAAAACATCAAAAATTTCAGTCCTGCATGATTCTACCAAGAAATGTGAGTGTTCATTCAAACCGCTGGTTTTTGATATTTTGGGCCCTACTGAATAATGAATGTTTTGAATTTTCTCCAAAAGTAAAGTAGTTGCAAACTCATCCTTTTAGAAACTTGTTTGGGCTGTTGAGAGGAGTAAAAAACCATCAAAAATTTCAATCCTGCATGATTCTACCAAGAAATGTGATTCTTCATTCAAAACCTGATTTTTGCTATTGGGTTCTATTGAATAATGAATGTTTTGAATTTTCTCCAAAAGTAAAGTAGTTGCAAACTCATCCTTTTAGAGACTTGTTTAGGCTCATGAGAGGAGTAGAAAAACATCAAAAATTTCAGTCCTGCACGATTCTACCAAGAAATGTGTGTTCATTCAAACCGCTGGTTTTTGATATTTTGGGCCCTATTGAATAATGAATGTTTTGAATTTTCTCCAAAAGTAAAGTAGTTGCAAACTCATCCTTTAGAAACTTGTTTGGGCTGTTGAGAGGAGTAAAAAACCATCAAAAATTTCAATCCTGCATGATTCTACCAAGAAATGTGATTCTTCATTCAAAACGCTGGTATTTGCTATTGGGCTCTATTGAATAATGAATGTTTTGAATTTTCTCCAAAAGTAAAGTAGTTGCAAACTCATCCTTTTAGAGACTTGTTTGGGCTCATGAGAGGAGTAGAAAAACATCAAAAATTTCAGTCCTGCACGATTCTACCAAGAAATGTGTGTTCATTCAAACCGCTTGTTTTTGATATTTTGGGCCCTATTGAATAATGAATGTTTTGAATTTTCTCCAAAAGTAAAGTAGTTGCAAACTCATCCTTTTAGAAACTTGTTTGGGCTGTTGAGAGGAGTAAAAAACCATCAAAAATTTCAATCCTGCATGATTCTACCAAGAAATGTGATTCTTCATTCAAAACGCTGGTTTTTGCTGTTGGGCTCTATTGAATAATGAATGTTTTGAATTTTCTCCAACAGTAAAGTAGTTGCAAACTCATCCTTTTAGAGACTTGTTTGGGCTCATGAGAGGAGTAGAAAAACATCAAAAATTTCAGTCCTGCACGATTCTACCAAGAAATGTGTGTTCATTCAAACCGCTGATTTTTGATATTTTGGGCCCTATTGAATAATGAATGTTTTGAATTTTCTCCAAAAGTAAAGTAGTTGCAAACTCATCCTTTTATAAACTTGTTTGGGCTGTTGAGAGGAGTAAAAAACCATCAAAAATTTCAATCCTGCATGATTCTACCAAGAAATGTGATTCTTCATTCAAAACCTGATTTTTGCTATTGGGCTCTATTGAATAATGAATGTTTTGAATTTTCTCCAAAAGTAAAGTAGTTGCAAACTCATGCTTTTAGAGACTTGTTTGGGCTCATGAGAGGAGTAGAAAAACATCAAAAATTTCAGTCCTGCATGATTCTACCAAGAAATGTGTGTTCATTTAAACCGCTGGTTTTTGATAGTTTGGGCCCTATTGAATAATGAATGTTTTGACTTTTCTCCAAAAGTAAAGTAGTTGCAAACTCATCCTTTTAGAAACTTGTTTGGGCTTTTGAGAGGAGTAAAAAACCATCAAAAATTTCAATCCTGCATGATTCTACCAAGAAATGTGATTCTTCATTCAAAACCTGATTTTTGCTATTGGGATCTATTGAATAATGAATGTTTTGAATTTTCTCCAAAAGTAAAGTAGTTGCAAACTCATCCTTTTAGAGACTTGTTTGGGCTCATGAGAGGAGTAGAAAAATATCAAAAATTTCAGTCCTGCACGATTCTACCAAGAAATGTGTGTTCATTCAAACCGCTTGTTTTTGATATTTTGGGCCCTATTGAATAATGAATGTTTTGAATTTTCTCCAAAAGTAAAGTAGTTGCAAACTCATCCTTTTAGAAACTTGTTTGGGCTGTTGAGAGGAGTAAAAAACCATCAAAAATTTCAATCCTGCATGATTCTACCAAGAAATGTGATTCTTCATTCAAAACGCTGGTTTTTGCTATTGGGCTCTATTGAATAATGAATGTTTTGAATTTTCTCCAAAAGTAAAGTAGTTGCAAACTCATCCTTTTAGAGACTTGTTTGGGCTCATGAGAGGAGTAGAAAAACATCAAAAATTTCAGTCCTGCACGATTCTACCAAGAAATGTGTGTTCATTCAAACCGCTTGTTTTTGATATTTTGGGCCCTATTGAATAATGAATGTTTTGAATTTTCTCCAAAAGTAAAGTAGTTGCAAACTCATCCTTTTAGAAACTTGTTTGGGCTGTTGAGAGGAGTAAAAAACCATCAAAAATTTCAATCCTGCATGATTCTACCAAGAAATGTGATTCTTCATTCAAAACGCTGGTTTTTGCTGTTGGGCTCTATTGAATAATGAATGTTTTGAATTTTCTCCAACAGTAAAGTAGTTGCAAACTCATCCTTTTAGAGACTTGTTTGGGCTCATGAGAGGAGTAGAAAAACATCAAAAATTTCAGTCCTGCACGATTCTACCAAGAAATGTGTGTTCATTCAAACCGCTGGTTTTTGATATTTTGGGCCCTATTGAATAATGAATGTTTTGAATTTTCTCCAGAAGTAAAGTAGTTGCAAACTCATCCTTTTAGAAACTTGTTTGGGCTGTTGAGAGGAGTAAAAAACCATCAAAAATTTCAATCCTGCATGATTCTACCAAGAAATGTGATTCTTCATTCAAAACGCTGGTTTTTGCTGTTGGGCTCTATTGAATAATGAATGTTTTGAATTTTCTCCAACAGTAAAGTAGTTGCAAACTCATCCTTTTAGAGACTTGTTTGGGCTCATGAGAGGAGTAGAAAAACATCAAAAATTTCAGTCCTGCACGATTCTACCAAGAAATGTGTGTTCATTCAAACCGCTGGTTTTTGATATTTTGGGCCCTATTGAATAATGAATGTTTTGAATTTTCTCCAAAAGTAAAGTAGTTGCAAACTCATCCTTTTATAAACTTGTTTGGGCTGTTGAGAGGAGTAAAAAACCATCAAAAATTTCAATCCTGCATGATTCTACCAAGAAATGTGATTCTTCATTCAAAACCTGATTTTTGCTATTGGGCTCTATTGAATAATGAATGTTTTGAATTTTCTCCAAAAGTAAAGTAGTTGCAAACTCATGCTTTTAGAGACTTGTTTGGGCTCATGAGAGGAGTAGAAAAACATCAAAAATTTCAGTCCTGCATGATTCTACCAAGAAATGTGTGTTTATTTAAACCGCTGGTTTTTGATAGTTTGGGCCCTATTGAATAATGAATGTTTTGACTTTTCTCCAAAAGTAAAGTAGTTGCAAACTCATCCTTTTAGAAACTTGTTTGGGCTTTTGAGAGGAGTAAAAAACCATCAAAAATTTCAATCCTGCATGATTATTCTACCAAGAAATGTGATTCTTCATTCAAAACCTGATTTTTGCTATTGGGATCTATTGAATAATGAATGTTTTGAATTTTCTCCAAAAGTAAAGTAGTTGCAAACTCATCCTTTTAGAGACTTGTTTGGGCTCATGAGAGGAGTAGAAAAATATCAAAAATTTCAGTCCTGCACGATTCTACCAAGAAATGTGTGTTCATTCAAACCGCTTGTTTTTGATATTTTGGGCCCTATTGAATAATGAATGTTTTGAATTTTCTCCAAAAGTAAAGTAGTTGCAAACTCATCCTTTTAGAAACTTGTTTGGGCTGTTGAGAGGAGTAAAAAACCATCAAAAATTTCAATCCTGCATGATTCTACCATGAAATGTGATTCTTCATTCAAAACGCTGGTTTTTGCTATTGGGCTCTATTGAATAATGAATGTTTTGAATTTTCTCCAAAAGTAAAGTAGTTGCAAACTCATCCTTTTAGAGACTTGTTTGGGCTCATGAGAGGAGTAGAAAAACATCAAAAATTTCAGTCCTGCACGATTCTACCAAGAAATGTGTGTTCATTCAAACCGCTTGTTTTTGATATTTTGGGCCCTATTGAATAATGAATGTTTTGAATTTTCTCCAAAAGTAAAGTAGTTGCAAACTCATCCTTTTAGAAACTTGTTTGGGCTGTTGAGAGGAGTAAAAAACCATCAAAAATTTCAATCCTGCATGATTCTACCAAGAAATGTGATTCTTCATTCAAAACGCTGGTTTTTGCTGTTGGGCTCTATTGAATAATGAATGTTTTGAATTTTCTCCAACAGTAAAGTAGTTGCAAACTCATCCTTTTAGAGACTTGTTTGGGCTCATGAGAGGAGTAGAAAAACATCAAAAATTTCAGTCCTGCACGATTCTACCAAGAAATGTGTGTTCATTCAAACCGCTGGTTTTTGATATTTTGGGCCCTATTGAATAATGAATGTTTTGAATTTTCTCCAAAAGTAAAGTAGTTGCAAACTCATCCTTTTAGAAACTTGTTTGGGCTGTTGAGAGGAGTAAAAAACCATCAAAAATTTCAATCCTGCATGATTCTACCAAGAAATGTGATTCTTCATTCAAAACCTGATTTTTGCTATTGGGCTCTATTGAATAATGAATGTTTTGAATTTTCTCCAAAAGTAAAGTAGTTGCAAACTCATGCTTTTAGAGACTTGTTTGGGCTCATGAGAGGAGTAGAAAAACATCAAAAATTTCAGTCCTGCATGATTCTACCAAGAAATGTGTGTTCATTTAAACCGCTGGTTTTTGATAGTTTGGGCCCTATTGAATAATGAATGTTTTGACTTTTCTCCAAAAGTAAAGTAGTTGCAAACTCATCCTTTTAGAAACTTGTTTGGGCTGTTGAGAGGAGTAAAAAACCATCAAAAATTTCAATCCTGCATGATTCTACCAAGAAATGTGATTCTTCATTCAAAACCTGATTTTTGCTATTGGGCTCTATTGAATAATGAATGTTTTGAATTTTCTCCAAAAGTAAAGTAGTTGCAAACTCATGCTTTTAGAGACTTGTTTGGGCTCATGAGAGGAGTAGAAAAACATCAAAAATTTCAGTCCTGCATGATTCTACCAAGAAATGTGTGTTCATTTAAACCGCTGGTTTTTGATAGTTTGGGCCCTATTGAATAATGAATGTTTTGACTTTTCTCCAAATGTAAAGTAGTTGCAAACTCATCCTTTTAGAAACTTGTTTGGGCTGTTGAGAGGAGTAAAAAAACATCAAAAATTTCAATCCTGCATGATTCTACCAAGAAATGTGATTCTTCATTCAAAACGCTGGTTCTTGCTATTGGGCTCTATTGAATAATAAATGTTTTGAATTTTCTCCAAAAGTAAAGTAGTTGCAAACTCATCCTTTTAGAGTCTTGTTTGGGCTCATGAGAGGAGTAGAAAAACATCAAAAATTTCAGTCCTGCATGATTCTACCAAGAAATGTGAGTGTTCATTCAAACCGCTGGTTTTTGATATTTTGGGCCCTACTGAATAATGAATGTTTTGAATTTTCTCCAAAAGTAAAGTAGTTGCAAACTCATCCTTTTAGAAACTTGTTTGGGCTGTTGAGAGGAGTAAAAAACCATCAAAAATTTCAATCCTGCATGATTCTACCAAGAAATGTGATTCTTCATTCAAAACCTGATTTTTGCTATTGGGTTCTATTGAATAATGAATGTTTTGAATTTTCTCCAAAAGTAAAGTAGTTGCAAACTCATCCTTTTAGAGACTTGTTTAGGCTCATGAGAGGAGTAGAAAAACATCAAAAATTTCAGTCCTGCACGATTCTACCAAGAAATGTGTGTTCATTCAAACCGCTGGTTTTTGATATTTTGGGCCCTATTGAATAATGAATGTTTTGAATTTTCTCCAAAAGTAAAGTAGTTGCAAACTCATCCTTTAGAAACTTGTTTGGGCTGTTGAGAGGAGTAAAAAACCATCAAAAATTTCAATCCTGCATGATTCTACCAAGAAATGTGATTCTTCATTCAAAACGCTGGTATTTGCTATTGGGCTCTATTGAATAATGAATGTTTTGAATTTTCTCCAAAAGTAAAGTAGTTGCAAACTCATCCTTTTAGAGACTTGTTTGGGCTCATGAGAGGAGTAGAAAAACATCAAAAATTTCAGTCCTGCACGATTCTACCAAGAAATGTGTGTTCATTCAAACCGCTTGTTTTTGATATTTTGGGCCCTATTGAATAATGAATGTTTTGAATTTTCTCCAAAAGTAAAGTAGTTGCAAACTCATCCTTTTAGAAACTTGTTTGGGCTGTTGAGAGGAGTAAAAAACCATCAAAAATTTCAATCCTGCATGATTCTACCAAGAAATGTGATTCTTCATTCAAAACGCTGGTTTTTGCTGTTGGGCTCTATTGAATAATGAATGTTTTGAATTTTCTCCAACAGTAAAGTAGTTGCAAACTCATCCTTTTAGAGACTTGTTTGGGCTCATGAGAGGAGTAGAAAAACATCAAAAATTTCAGTCCTGCACGATTCTACCAAGAAATGTGTGTTCATTCAAACCGCTGGTTTTTGATATTTTGGGCCCTATTGAATAATGAATGTTTTGAATTTTCTCCAAAAGTAAAGTAGTTGCAAACTCATCCTTTTATAAACTTGTTTGGGCTGTTGAGAGGAGTAAAAAACCATCAAAAATTTCAATCCTGCATGATTCTACCAAGAAATGTGATTCTTCATTCAAAACCTGATTTTTGCTATTGGGCTCTATTGAATAATGAATGTTTTGAATTTTCTCCAAAAGTAAAGTAGTTGCAAACTCATGCTTTTAGAGACTTGTTTGGGCTCATGAGAGGAGTAGAAAAACATCAAAAATTTCAGTCCTGCATGATTCTACCAAGAAATGTGTTCATTTAAACCGCTGGTTTTTGATAGTTTGGGCCCTATTGAATAATGAATGTTTTGACTTTTCTCCAAAAGTAAAGTAGTTGCAAACTCATCCTTTTAGAAACTTGTTTGGGCTTTTGAGAGGAGTAAAAAACCATCAAAAATTTCAATCCTGCATGATTCTACCAAGAAATGTGATTCTTCATTCAAAACCTGATTTTTGCTATTGGGATCTATTGAATAATGAATGTTTTGAATTTTCTCCAAAAGTAAAGTAGTTGCAAACTCATCCTTTTAGAGACTTGTTTGGGCTCATGAGAGGAGTAGAAAAATATCAAAAATTTCAGTCCTGCACGATTCTACCAAGAAATGTGTGTTCATTCAAACCGCTTGTTTTTGATATTTTGGGCCCTATTGAATAATGAATGTTTTGAATTTTCTCCAAAAGTAAAGTAGTTGCAAACTCATCCTTTTAGAAACTTGTTTGGGCTGTTGAGAGGAGTAAAAAACCATCAAAAATTTCAATCCTGCATGATTCTACCAAGAAATGTGATTCTTCATTCAAAACGCTGGTTTTTGCTATTGGGCTCTATTGAATAATGAATGTTTTGAATTTTCTCCAAAAGTAAAGTAGTTGCAAACTCATCCTTTTAGAGACTTGTTTGGGCTCATGAGAGGAGTAGAAAAACATCAAAAATTTCAGTCCTGCACGATTCTACCAAGAAATGTGTGTTCATTCAAACCGCTTGTTTTTGATATTTTGGGCCCTATTGAATAATGAATGTTTTGAATTTTCTCCAAAAGTAAAGTAGTTGCAAACTCATCCTTTTAGAAACTTGTTTGGGCTGTTGAGAGGAGTAAAAAACCATCAAAAATTTCAATCCTGCATGATTCTACCAAGAAATGTGATTCTTCATTCAAAACGCTGGTTTTTGCTGTTGGGCTCTATTGAATAATGAATGTTTTGAATTTTCTCCAACAGTAAAGTAGTTGCAAACTCATCCTTTTAGAGACTTGTTTGGGCTCATGAGAGGAGTAGAAAAACATCAAAAATTTCAGTCCTGCACGATTCTACCAAGAAATGTGTGTTCATTCAAACCGCTGGTTTTTGATATTTTGGGCCCTATTGAATAATGAATGTTTTGAATTTTCTCCAAAAGTAAAGTAGTTGCAAACTCATCCTTTTAGAAACTTGTTTGGGCTGTTGAGAGGAGTAAAAAACCATCAAAAATTTCAATCCTGCATGATTCTACCAAGAAATGTGATTCTTCATTCAAAACCTGATTTTTGCTATTGGGCTCTATTGAATAATGAATGTTTTGAATTTTCTCCAAAAGTAAAGTAGTTGCAAACTCATGCTTTTAGAGACTTGTTTGGGCTCATGAGAGGAGTAGAAAAACATCAAAAATTTCAGTCCTGCATGATTCTACCTAGAAATGTGTGTTCATTTAAACCGCTGGTTTTTGATAGTTTGGGCCCTATTGAATAATGAATGTTTTGACTTTTCTCCAAAAGTAAAGTAGTTGCAAACTCATCCTTTTAGAAACTTGTTTGGGCTGTTGAGAGGAGTAAAAAACCATCAAAAATTTCAATCCTGCATGATTCTACCAAGAAATGTGATTCTTCATTCAAAACCTGATTTTTGCTATTGGGCTCTATTGAATAATGAATGTTTTGAATTTTCTCCAAAAGTAAAGTAGTTGCAAACTCATGCTTTTAGAGACTTGTTTGGGCTCATGAGAGGAGTAGAAAAACATCAAAAATTTCAGTCCTGCATGATTCTACCAAGAAATGTGTGTTCATTTAAACCGCTGGTTTTTGATAGTTTGGGCCCTATTGAATAATGAATGTTTTGACTTTTCTCCAAATGTAAAGTAGTTGCAAACTCATCCTTTTAGAAACTTGTTTGGGCTGTTGAGAGGAGTAAAAAAACATCAAAAATTTCAATCCTGCATGATTCTACCAAGAAATGTGATTCTTCATTCAAAACGCTGGTTTTTGCTATTGGGCTCTATTGAATAATAAATGTTTTGAATTTTCTCCAAAAGTAAAGTAGTTGCAAACTCATCCTTTTAGAGTCTTGTTTGGGCTCATGAGAGGAGTAGAAAAACATCAAAAATTTCAGTCCTGCATGATTCTACCAAGAAATGTGAGTGTTCATTCAAACCGCTGGTTTTTGATATTTTGGGCCCTACTGAATAATGAATGTTTTGAATTTTCTCCAAAAGTAAAGTAGTTGCAAACTCATCCTTTTAGAAACTTGTTTGGGCTGTTGAGAGGAGTAAAAAACCATCAAAAATTTCAATCCTGCATGATTCTACCAAGAAATGTGATTCTTCATTCAAAACCTGATTTTTGCTATTGGGTTCTATTGAATAATGAATGTTTTGAATTTTCTCCAAAAGTAAAGTAGTTGCAAACTCATCCTTTTAGAGACTTGTTTAGGCTCATGAGAGGAGTAGAAAAACATCAAAAATTTCAGTCCTGCACGATTCTACCAAGAAATGTGTGTTCATTCAAACCGCTGGTTTTTGATATTTTGGGCCCTATTGAATAATGAATGTTTTGAATTTTCTCCAAAAGTAAAGTAGTTGCAAACTCATCCTTTAGAAACTTGTTTGGGCTGTTGAGAGGAGTAAAAAACCATCAAAAATTTCAATCCTGCATGATTCTACCAAGAAATGTGATTCTTCATTCAAAACGCTGGTATTTGCTATTGGGCTCTATTGAATAATGAATGTTTTGAATTTTCTCCAAAAGTAAAGTAGTTGCAAACTCATCCTTTTAGAGACTTGTTTGGGCTCATGAGAGGAGTAGAAAAACATCAAAAATTTCAGTCCTGCACGATTCTACCAAGAAATGTGTGTTCATTCAAACCGCTTGTTTTTGATATTTTGGGCCCTATTGAATAATGAATGTTTTGAATTTTCTCCAAAAGTAAAGTAGTTGCAAACTCATCCTTTTATAAACTTGTTTGGGCTGTTGAGAGGAGTAAAAAACCATCAAAAATTTCAATCCTGCATGATTCTACCAAGAAATGTGATTCTTCATTCAAAACCTGATTTTTGCTATTGGGCTCTATTGAATAATGAATGTTTTGAACTTTCTCCAAAAGTAAAGTAGTTGCAAACTCATGCTTTTAGAGACTTGTTTGGGCTCATGAGAGGAGTAGAAAAACATCAAAAATTTCAGTCCTGCATGATTCTACCAAGAAATGTGTGTTCATTTAAACCGCTGGTTTTTGATAGTTTGGGCCCTATTGAATAATGAATGTTTTGACTTTTCTCCAAAAGTAAAGTAGTTGCAAACTCATCCTTTTAGAAACTTGTTTGGGCTTTTGAGAGGAGTAAAAATCCATCAAAAATTTCAATCCTGCATGATTCTACCAAGAAATGTGATTCTTCATTCAAAACCTGATTTTTGCTATTGGGATCTATTGAATAATGAATGTTTTGAATTTTCTCCAAAAGTAAAGTAGTTGCAAACTCATCCTTTTAGAGACTTGTTTGGGCTCATGAGAGGAGTAGAAAAATATCAAAAATTTCAGTCCTGCACGATTCTACCAAGAAATGTGTGTTCATTCAAACCGCTTGTTTTTGATATTTTGGGCCCTATTGAATAATGAATGTTTTGAATTTTCTCCAAAAGTAAAGTAGTTGCAAACTCATCCTTTTAGAAACTTGTTTGGGCTGTTGAGAGGAGTAAAAAACCATCAAAAATTTCAATCCTGCATGATTCTACCAAGAAATGTGATTCTTCATTCAAAACGCTGGTTTTTGCTATTGGGCTCTATTGAATAATGAATGTTTTGAATTTTCTCCAAAAGTAAAGTAGTTGCAAACTCATCCTTTTAGAGACTTGTTTGGGCTCATGAGAGGAGTAGAAAAACATCAAAAATTTCAGTCCTGCACGATTCTACCAAGAAATGTGTGTTCATTCAAACCGCTTGTTTTTGATATTTTGGGCCCTATTGAATAATGAATGTTTTGAATTTTCTCCAAAAGTAAAGTAGTTGCAAACTCATCCTTTTAGAAACTTGTTTGGGCTGTTGAGAGGAGTAAAAAACCATCAAAAATTTCAATCCTGCATGATTCTACCAAGAAATGTGATTCTTCATTCAAAACGCTGGTTTTTGCTGTTGGGCTCTATTGAATAATGAATGTTTTGAATTTTCTCCAACAGTAAAGTAGTTGCAAACTCATCCTTTTAGAGACTTGTTTGGGCTCATGAGAGGAGTAGAAAAACATCAAAAATTTCAGTCCTGCACGATTCTACCAAGAAATGTGTGTTCATTCAAACCGCTGGTTTTTGATATTTTGGGCCCTATTGAATAATGAATGTTTTGAATTTTCTCCAAAAGTAAAGTAGTTGCAAACTCATCCTTTTAGAAACTTGTTTGGGCTGTTGAGAGGAGTAAAAAACCATCAAAAATTTCAATCCTGCATGATTCTACCAAGAAATGTGATTCTTCATTCAAAACCTGATTTTTGCTATTGGGCTCTATTGAATAATGAATGTTTTGAATTTTCTCCAAAAGTAAAGTAGTTGCAAACTCATGCTTTTAGAGACTTGTTTGGGCTCATGAGAGGAGTAGAAAAACATCAAAAATTTCAGTCCTGCATGATTCTACCAAGAAATGTGTGTTCATTTAAACCGCTGGTTTTTGATAGTTTGGGCCCTATTGAATAATGAATGTTTTGACTTTTCTCCAAAAGTAAAGTAGTTGCAAACTCATCCTTTTAGAAACTTGTTTGGGCTTTTGAGAGGAGTAAAAAACCATCAAAAATTTCAATCCTGCATGATTCTACCAAGAAATGTGATTCTTCATTCAAAACGCTGGTTTTTGCTATTGGGCTCTATTGAATAATAAATGTTTTGAATTTTCTCCAAAAGTAAAGTAGTTGCAAACTCATCCTTTTAGAGTCTTGTTTGGGCTCATGAGAGGAGTAGAAAAACATCAAAAATTTCAGTCCTGCACGATTCTACCAAGAAATGAGAGTGTTCATTCAAACCGCTGGTTTTTGATATTTTGGGCCCTATTGAATAATGAATGTTTTGACTTTTCTCCAAAAGTAAAGTAGTTGCAAACTCATCCTTTTAGAAACTTGTTTGGGCTGTTGAGAGGAGTAAAAAACCATCAAAAATTTCAATCCTGCATGATTCTACCAAGAAATGTGATTCTTCATTCAAAACGCTGGTTTTTGCTATTGGGCTCTATTGAATAATAAATGTTTTGAATTTTCTCCAAAAGTAAAGTAGTTGCAAACTCATCCTTTTAGAAACTTGTTTGGGCTGTTGAGAGGAGTAAAAAACCATCAAAAATTTCAATCCTGCATGATTCTACCAAGAAATGTGATTCTTCATTCAAAACCTGATTTTTGCTATTGGGTTCTATTGAATAATGAATGTTTTGAATTTTCTCCAAAAGTAAAGTAGTTGCAAACTCATCCTTTTAGAGACTTGTTTAGGCTCATGAGAGGAGTAGAAAAACATCAAAAATTTCAGTCCTGCACGATTCTACCAAGAAATGTGTGTTCATTCAAACCGCTGGTTTTTGATATTTTGGGCCCTATTGAATAATGAATGTTTTGAATTTTCTCCAAAAGTAAAGTAGTTGCAAACTCATCCTTTAGAAACTTGTTTGGGCTGTTGAGAGGAGTAAAAAACCATCAAAAATTTCAATCCTGCATGATTCTACCAAGAAATGTGATTCTTCATTCAAAACGCTGGTATTTGCTATTGGGCTCTATTGAATAATGAATGTTTTGAATTTTCTCCAAAAGTAAAGTAGTTGCAAACTCATCCTTTTAGAGACTTGTTTGGGCTCATGAGAGGAGTAGAAAAACATCAAAAATTTCAGTCCTGCACGATTCTACCAAGAAATGTGTGTTCATTCAAACCGCTTGTTTTTGATATTTTGGGCCCTATTGAATAATGAATGTTTTGAATTTTCTCCAAAAGTAAAGTAGTTGCAAACTCATCCTTTTAGAAACTTGTTTGGGCTGTTGAGAGGAGTAAAAAACCATCAAAAATTTCAATCCTGCATGATTCTACCAAGAAATGTGATTCTTCATTCAAAACGCTGGTTTTTGCTGTTGGGCTCTATTGAATAATGAATGTTTTGAATTTTCTCCAACAGTAAAGTAGTTGCAAACTCATCCTTTTAGAGACTTGTTTGGGCTCATGAGAGGAGTAGAAAAACATCAAAAATTTCAGTCCTGCACGATTCTACCAAGAAATGTGTGTTCATTCAAACCGCTGGTTTTTGATATTTTGGGCCCTATTGAATAATGAATGTTTTGAATTTTCTCCAAAAGTAAAGTAGTTGCAAACTCATCCTTTTATAAACTTGTTTGGGCTGTTGAGAGGAGTAAAAAACCATCAAAAATTTCAATCCTGCATGATTCTACCAAGAAATGTGATTCTTCATTCAAAACCTGATTTTTGCTATTGGGCTCTATTGAATAATGAATGTTTTGAATTTTCTCCAAAAGTAAAGTAGTTGCAAACTCATGCTTTTAGAGACTTGTTTGGGCTCATGAGAGGAGTAGAAAAACATCAAAAATTTCAGTCCTGCATGATTCTACCAAGAAATGTGTTCATTTAAACCGCTGGTTTTTGATAGTTTGGGCCCTATTGAATAATGAATGTTTTGACTTTTCTCCAAAAGTAAAGTAGTTGCAAACTCATCCTTTTAGAAACTTGTTTGGGCTTTTGAGAGGAGTAAAAAACCATCAAAAATTTCAATCCTGCATGATTCTACCAAGAAATGTGATTCTTCATTCAAAACCTGATTTTTGCTATTGGGATCTATTGAATAATGAATGTTTTGAATTTTCTCCAAAAGTAAAGTAGTTGCAAACTCATCCTTTTAGAGACTTGTTTGGGCTCATGAGAGGAGTAGAAAAATATCAAAAATTTCAGTCCTGCACGATTCTACCAAGAAATGTGTGTTCATTCAAACCGCTTGTTTTTGATATTTTGGGCCCTATTGAATAATGAATGTTTTGAATTTTCTCCAAAAGTAAAGTAGTTGCAAACTCATCCTTTTAGAAACTTGTTTGGGCTGTTGAGAGGAGTAAAAAACCATCAAAAATTTCAATCCTGCATGATTCTACCAAGAAATGTGATTCTTCATTCAAAACGCTGGTTTTTGCTATTGGGCTCTATTGAATAATGAATGTTTTGAATTTTCTCCAAAAGTAAAGTAGTTGCAAACTCATCCTTTTAGAGACTTGTTTGGGCTCATGAGAGGAGTAGAAAAACATCAAAAATTTCAGTCCTGCACGATTCTACCAAGAAATGTGTGTTCATTCAAACCGCTTGTTTTTGATATTTTGGGCCCTATTGAATAATGAATGTTTTGAATTTTCTCCAAAAGTAAAGTAGTTGCAAACTCATCCTTTTAGAAACTTGTTTGGGCTGTTGAGAGGAGTAAAAAACCATCAAAAATTTCAATCCTGCATGATTCTACCAAGAAATGTGATTCTTCATTCAAAACGCTGGTTTTTGCTGTTGGGCTCTATTGAATAATGAATGTTTTGAATTTTCTCCAACAGTAAAGTAGTTGCAAACTCATCCTTTTAGAGACTTGTTTGGGCTCATGAGAGGAGTAGAAAAACATCAAAAATTTCAGTCCTGCACGATTCTACCAAGAAATGTGTGTTCATTCAAACCGCTGGTTTTTGATATTTTGGGCCCTATTGAATAATGAATGTTTTGAATTTTCTCCAAAAGTAAAGTAGTTGCAAACTCATCCTTTTAGAAACTTGTTTGGGCTGTTGAGAGGAGTAAAAAACCATCAAAAATTTCAATCCTGCATGATTCTACCAAGAAATGTGATTCTTCATTCAAAACCTGATTTTTGCTATTGGGCTCTATTGAATAATGAATGTTTTGAATTTTCTCCAAAAGTAAAGTAGTTGCAAACTCATGCTTTTAGAGACTTGTTTGGGCTCATGAGAGGAGTAGAAAAACATCAAAAATTTCAGTCCTGCATGATTCTACCTAGAAATGTGTGTTCATTTAAACCGCTGGTTTTTGATAGTTTGGGCCCTATTGAATAATGAATGTTTTGACTTTTCTCCAAAAGTAAAGTAGTTGCAAACTCATCCTTTTAGAAACTTGTTTGGGCTGTTGAGAGGAGTAAAAAACCATCAAAAATTTCAATCCTGCATGATTCTACCAAGAAATGTGATTCTTCATTCAAAACCTGATTTTTGCTATTGGGCTCTATTGAATAATGAATGTTTTGAATTTTCTCCAAAAGTAAAGTAGTTGCAAACTCATGCTTTTAGAGACTTGTTTGGGCTCATGAGAGGAGTAGAAAAACATCAAAAATTTCAGTCCTGCATGATTCTACCAAGAAATGTGTGTTCATTTAAACCGCTGGTTTTTGATAGTTTGGGCCCTATTGAATAATGAATGTTTTGACTTTTCTCCAAATGTAAAGTAGTTGCAAACTCATCCTTTTAGAAACTTGTTTGGGCTGTTGAGAGGAGTAAAAAAACATCAAAAATTTCAATCCTGCATGATTCTACCAAGAAATGTGATTCTTCATTCAAAACGCTGGTTTTTGCTATTGGGCTCTATTGAATAATAAATGTTTTGAATTTTCTCCAAAAGTAAAGTAGTTGCAAACTCATCCTTTTAGAGTCTTGTTTGGGCTCATGAGAGGAGTAGAAAAACATCAAAAATTTCAGTCCTGCATGATTCTACCAAGAAATGTGAGTGTTCATTCAAACCGCTGGTTTTTGATATTTTGGGCCCTACTGAATAATGAATGTTTTGAATTTTCTCCAAAAGTAAAGTAGTTGCAAACTCATCCTTTTAGAAACTTGTTTGGGCTGTTGAGAGGAGTAAAAAACCATCAAAAATTTCAATCCTGCATGATTCTACCAAGAAATGTGATTCTTCATTCAAAACCTGATTTTTGCTATTGGGTTCTATTGAATAATGAATGTTTTGAATTTTCTCCAAAAGTAAAGTAGTTGCAAACTCATCCTTTTAGAGACTTGTTTAGGCTCATGAGAGGAGTAGAAAAACATCAAAAATTTCAGTCCTGCACGATTCTACCAAGAAATGTGTGTTCATTCAAACCGCTGGTTTTTGATATTTTGGGCCCTATTGAATAATGAATGTTTTGAATTTTCTCCAAAAGTAAAGTAGTTGCAAACTCATCCTTTAGAAACTTGTTTGGGCTGTTGAGAGGAGTAAAAAACCATCAAAAATTTCAATCCTGCATGATTCTACCAAGAAATGTGATTCTTCATTCAAAACGCTGGTATTTGCTATTGGGCTCTATTGAATAATGAATGTTTTGAATTTTCTCCAAAAGTAAAGTAGTTGCAAACTCATCCTTTTAGAGACTTGTTTGGGCTCATGAGAGGAGTAGAAAAACATCAAAAATTTCAGTCCTGCACGATTCTACCAAGAAATGTGTGTTCATTCAAACCGCTTGTTTTTGATATTTTGGGCCCTATTGAATAATGAATGTTTTGAATTTTCTCCAAAAGTAAAGTAGTTGCAAACTCATCCTTTTATAAACTTGTTTGGGCTGTTGAGAGGAGTAAAAAACCATCAAAAATTTCAATCCTGCATGATTCTACCAAGAAATGTGATTCTTCATTCAAAACCTGATTTTTGCTATTGGGCTCTATTGAATAATGAATGTTTTGAACTTTCTCCAAAAGTAAAGTAGTTGCAAACTCATGCTTTTAGAGACTTGTTTGGGCTCATGAGAGGAGTAGAAAAACATCAAAAATTTCAGTCCTGCATGATTCTACCAAGAAATGTGTGTTCATTTAAACCGCTGGTTTTTGATAGTTTGGGCCCTATTGAATAATGAATGTTTTGACTTTTCTCCAAAAGTAAAGTAGTTGCAAACTCATCCTTTTAGAAACTTGTTTGGGCTTTTGAGAGGAGTAAAAATCCATCAAAAATTTCAATCCTGCATGATTCTACCAAGAAATGTGATTCTTCATTCAAAACCTGATTTTTGCTATTGGGATCTATTGAATAATGAATGTTTTGAATTTTCTCCAAAAGTAAAGTAGTTGCAAACTCATCCTTTTAGAGACTTGTTTGGGCTCATGAGAGGAGTAGAAAAATATCAAAAATTTCAGTCCTGCACGATTCTACCAAGAAATGTGTGTTCATTCAAACCGCTTGTTTTTGATATTTTGGGCCCTATTGAATAATGAATGTTTTGAATTTTCTCCAAAAGTAAAGTAGTTGCAAACTCATCCTTTTAGAAACTTGTTTGGGCTGTTGAGAGGAGTAAAAAACCATCAAAAATTTCAATCCTGCATGATTCTACCAAGAAATGTGATTCTTCATTCAAAACGCTGGTTTTTGCTATTGGGCTCTATTGAATAATGAATGTTTTGAATTTTCTCCAAAAGTAAAGTAGTTGCAAACTCATCCTTTTAGAGACTTGTTTGGGCTCATGAGAGGAGTAGAAAAACATCAAAAATTTCAGTCCTGCACGATTCTACCAAGAAATGTGTGTTCATTCAAACCGCTTGTTTTTGATATTTTGGGCCCTATTGAATAATGAATGTTTTGAATTTTCTCCAAAAGTAAAGTAGTTGCAAACTCATCCTTTTAGAAACTTGTTTGGGCTGTTGAGAGGAGTAAAAAACCATCAAAAATTTCAATCCTGCATGATTCTACCAAGAAATGTGATTCTTCATTCAAAACGCTGGTTTTTGCTGTTGGGCTCTATTGAATAATGAATGTTTTGAATTTTCTCCAACAGTAAAGTAGTTGCAAACTCATCCTTTTAGAGACTTGTTTGGGCTCATGAGAGGAGTAGAAAAACATCAAAAATTTCAGTCCTGCACGATTCTACCAAGAAATGTGTGTTCATTCAAACCGCTGGTTTTTGATATTTTGGGCCCTATTGAATAATGAATGTTTTGAATTTTCTCCAAAAGTAAAGTAGTTGCAAACTCATCCTTTTAGAAACTTGTTTGGGCTGTTGAGAGGAGTAAAAAACCATCAAAAATTTCAATCCTGCATGATTCTACCAAGAAATGTGATTCTTCATTCAAAACCTGATTTTTGCTATTGGGCTCTATTGAATAATGAATGTTTTGAATTTTCTCCAAAAGTAAAGTAGTTGCAAACTCATGCTTTTAGAGACTTGTTTGGGCTCATGAGAGGAGTAGAAAAACATCAAAAATTTCAGTCCTGCATGATTCTACCAAGAAATGTGTGTTCATTTAAACCGCTGGTTTTTGATAGTTTGGGCCCTATTGAATAATGAATGTTTTGACTTTTCTCCAAAAGTAAAGTAGTTGCAAACTCATCCTTTTAGAAACTTGTTTGGGCTTTTGAGAGGAGTAAAAAACCATCAAAAATTTCAATCCTGCATGATTCTACCAAGAAATGTGATTCTTCATTCAAAACGCTGGTTTTTGCTATTGGGCTCTATTGAATAATAAATGTTTTGAATTTTCTCCAAAAGTAAAGTAGTTGCAAACTCATCCTTTTAGAGTCTTGTTTGGGCTCATGAGAGGAGTAGAAAAACATCAAAAATTTCAGTCCTGCACGATTCTACCAAGAAATGAGAGTGTTCATTCAAACCGCTGGTTTTTGATATTTTGGGCCCTATTGAATAATGAATGTTTTGACTTTTCTCCAAAAGTAAAGTAGTTGCAAACTCATCCTTTTAGAAACTTGTTTGGGCTGTTGAGAGGAGTAAAAAACCATCAAAAATTTCAATCCTGCATGATTCTACCAAGAAATGTGATTCTTCATTCAAAACGCTGGTTTTTGCTATTGGGCTCTATTGAATAATAAATGTTTTGAATTTTCTCCAAAAGTAAAGTAGTTGCAAACTCATCCTTTTAGAGTCTTGTTTGGGCTCATGAGAGGAGTAGAAAAACATCAAAAATTTCAGTCGTGCACGATTCTACCAAGAAATGTGTGTTCATTCAAACTGCTGGTTTTTGATATTTTGGGCCCTATTGAATAATGAATGTTTTGAATTTTCTCCAAAAGTAAAGTAGTTGCAAACTCATCCTTTTAGAAACTTGTTTGGGCTGTTGAGAGGAGTAAAAAACCATCAAAAATTTCAATCCTGCATGATTCTACCAAGAAATGTGATTCTTCATTCAAAACCTGATTTTTGCTATTGGGCTCTATTGAATAATGAATGTTTTGAATTTTCTCCAAAAGTAAAGTAGTTGCAAACTCATGCTTTTAGAGACTTGTTTGGGCTCATGAGTGGAGTAGAAAAACATCAAAAATTTCAGTCCTGCATGATTCTACCAAGAAATGTGTGTTCATTTAAACCGCTGGTTTTTGATAGTTTGGGCCCTATTGAATAATGAATGTTTTGACTTTTCTCCAAAAGTAAAGTAGTTGCAAACTCATCCTTTTAGAAACTTGTTTGGGCTTTTGAGAGGAGTAAAAAACCATCAAAAATTTCAATCCTGCATGATTCTACCAAGAAATGTGATTCTTCATTCAAAACGCTGGTTTTTGCTATTGGGCTCTATTGAATAATAAATGTTTTGAATTTTCTCCAAAAGTAAAGTAGTTGCAAACTCATCCTTTTAGAGTCTTGTTTGGGCTCATGAGAGGAGTAGAAAAACATCAAAAATTTCAGTCCTGCACGATTCTACCAAGAAATGTGAGTGTTCATTCAAACCGCTGGTTTTTGATATTTTGGGCCCTACTGAATAATGAATGTTTTGAATTTTCTCCAAAATTAAAGTAGTTGCAAACTCATCCTTTAGAAACTTGTTTGGGCTGTTGAGAGGAGTAAAAAACCATCAAAAATTTTAATCCTGCATGATTCTACCAAGAAATGTGATTCTTCATTCAAAACGCTGGTATTTGCTATTGGGCTCTATTGAATAATGAATGTTTTGAATTTTCTCCAAAAGTAAAGTAGTTGCAAACTCATCCTTTTAGAGTCTTGTTTGGGCTCATGAGAGGAGTAGAAAAACATCAAAAATTTCAGTCCTGCATGATTCTACCAAGAAATTTGAGTGTTCATTCAAACCGCTGGTTTTTGATAGTTTGGGCCCTATTGAATAATGAATGTTTTGAATTTTCTCCAAAAGTAAAGTAGTTGCAAACTCATCCTTTTAGAAACTTGTTTGGGCTGTTGAGAGGAGTAAAAAACCATCAAAAATTTCAATCCTGCATGATTCTACCAAGAAATGTGATTCTTCATTCAAAACCTGATTTTTGCTATTCGGCTCTATTGAATAATGAATGTTTTGAATTTTCTCCAAAAGTAAAGTAGTTGCAAACTCATGCTTTCAGAAACTTGTTTGGGCTGTTGAGAGTAGTAGAAAAGCATCAAAAATTTCTATCCTGCACGATTCTACCAAGAACTGTGATTGTTCATTCAAAACGCTGCTTTTTGCTATTAGACCCTATTGAATAATGTATGTTTTGAATTTTCTCCAAAAGTAAAGTAGTTGCAAACTCATCCTTCTAGAGTCTAGTTTGGGCTCATGAGAGGAGTAGAAAAACGACAAAAATTTCAATCCTGCATGATTCTACCAAGAAATGTGAGTGTTCATTCAAACCGCTGCTTTTTGCTATTGGCCCTATTGAATAATGAATGTTTTGAATTTTCTCCAAAAGTAAAGTAGTTGCAAACTCATCCTTTTAGAGTCTTGTTTGGGCTCATGAGAGGAGTAGAAAAACGTCAAAAATTTAAATCCTGCACGATTCTACCAAGAAATGTCAGTGTTCATTCAAACCGCTGATTTTTGCTATTGGACCCTATTGAATAATGAATGGTTTGAAATTTCTCCAAAAGTAAAATAGTTGCAAACTCATTCTTTTAGAAACTTGTTTGCACTTTTCAGAGGAGTAGAAAAATATCAAAAATTTCAATCCTGCATGATTCTACCAAGAAATGTGAGTGTTCATTCAAAACGCTGCTTTTTGCTATTAGACCCTATTGAATAATGAATGTTTTGAATTTTCTCCAAAAATAAAGTAGTTGCAAGCTTATCCTTATAGAGTCTTGTTTGGGCTCATGAGAGGAGTAGAAAAACATGAAAAATTTCAGTCCTGAACCATTCTACCAAGAAATGTGATTGTTCATTCAAGCAGCTGCTTTTTGCTATTGGGCCCTATTGAATAATGAATGTTTTGAATTTTCTGCAAAAGTAAAGTAGTTGCAAACTCATCCTTATAGAGTCTTTTTTGGGCTCATGAGAGGAGTAGAAAAACGTCAAAAATTTCAATCCTGCATGATTCTACCAAGAAATGTGAGTGTTCATTCAAATGTTTTGAATTTTCTCCAAAAGTAAAGTGGTTGCAACCTCATCCTTTTGGAAACTTGTTTGGGCTGTTGAGAGTAGTAGAAAATCATCAAAAATTTCTATCCTGCACGATTCTACCAAGAACTGTGATTGTTCACTCAAAACGCTGCTTTTTGCTATTAGACCCTATTGAATAATGAATGTTTTGAATTTTCTCCAAAAGTAAAGTAGTTGCAAACTCATCCTTCTAGAGTCTTGTTTGGGCTCATGAGAGGAGTAGAAAAACATCGAAAATTTAAATCCTGCACGATTCTACCAAGAAATGTGAGTGTTCATTCAAGCCGCTGGTTTTTGCTACTTTGGGCCCTATTGAATAATGAATGTTTTGAATTTTCTCCAAAAGTAAAGTAGTTGCAAACTCATCCCTTTAGAAACTTGTTTGGGCTGTTGAGAGGAGTAAAAAACATCAAAAATTTCAATCCTGCACGATTCTACCAAGAAATGTGATTGTTCATTCAAACAGCTGCTTATTGCTAATGGACCCTATTGCATAATGATTGGTTTGAATTTTCTCCAAATGTAAAGTAGTTGCAAACTCATCCTTTTAGAAACTTTTTGGGCTGATGAGAGGAGTAGAAAAACATCAAAAATTTCAATCCTGCACGATTCTACCAAGAAATGTGAGTGTTCATTCAAACCGCTGCTTTTTGCTATTGGTCCCTATTGAATAATGAATGTTTTGAATTTTCTCCAAAAGTAAAGTAGTTGCAAACTCAGCCTTTTAGAAACTTGTTTGGGCTGTTGAGAGGAGTAGAAAAACATCAAAATTTTCAATCCTGCACGATTCTACCATGAAATGTGATTGTACATTCAAAACTCTGCTTTTTGCTATTAGACCCTATTGAATAATGAATGTTTTGAATTTTCTCCAAAAGTAAAGTAGTTGCAAGCTCATCCTTTTAGATTCTTGTTTGGGCTCATGAGAGGAGTAGAAAAACATCAAAAATTGCAATCCTGCACGATTCTACCAAGAAATGTGATTGTTCATTCAAAACGCTGCTTTTTGCTATTGGGCCCTATTGAATAGTGAATGTTTTGAATTTTCTGCAAAAGTAAAGTAGTTGCAAACTCATCCTTACAGAGTCCTTTTTGGGTTCATGAGAGTAAAAAAACGTCAAAAATTTCATTCCTGCACGATTCTACCAAGAACTGTGATTGTTCACTCAAAATGCTGCTTTTTGCTATTAGACCCTTTTGAATAATGAATGTTTTGAATTTTCTCCAAAAGTAAAGTAGTTGCAAACTCATCCTTCTAGAGTCTTGTTTGGGCTCATGAGAGGAGTAGAAAAACATCAAAAATTTAAATCCTGCACGATTCTACCAAGAAATGTGAGTGTTCATTCAAACCGCTGCTTTTTGCTATTGGGCCTTATTGAATAACGAAAGTTTTGAATTTTCTCCAAAAGTAAAGTAGTTGCAAACTCATCCTTTTAGAAACTTGTTTGGGCTGTTGAGAGATGTAGAAACATATCAAAATTTTCAATCCTGCACGATTCTACCAAGAAATGTGATTGTTCTTTCAATACGCTGCTTTTTGCTATTGGGCTCTATTGAATAATGAATGTTTTGAATTTTCTCCAAAAGTAAAATAGTTGCAAACTCATGCTTATAGAGTATTGTTTGGGCTCATGAGAGGAGTAGAAAAACGTCAAAAATTTCAGTCCTGCATGATTCTACCAAGAAATGTGTGTTCATTCAAACCGCTGGTTTTTGATATTTTGGGCCCTATTGAATAATGAATGTTTTGAATTTTCTCCAAAAGTAAAGTAGTTGCAAACTCATCCTTTTAGAAACTTGTTTGGGCTGTTGAGAGGAGTAGAAAACCATCAAAAATTTCAATCCTGCATGATTCTACCAAGAAATGTGATTCTTCATTCAAAACCTGATTTTTGCTATTGGGCTCTATTGAATAATGAATGTTTTGAATTTTCTCCAAAAGTAAAGTAGTTGCAAACTCATGCTTTTAGAGACTTGTTTGGGCTCATGAGAGGAGTAGAAAAACATCAAAAATTTCAGTCCTGCATGATTCTACCAAGAAATGTGTGTTCATTGAAACCGCTGGTTTTTGATAGTTTGGGCCCTATTGAATAATGAATGTTTTGAATTTTCTCCAAAAGTAAAGTAGTTGCAAACTCATCCTTTTAGAAACTTGTTTGGGCTGTTGAGAGGAGTAAAAAACCATCAAAAATTTCAATCCTGCATGATTCTACCAAGAAATGTGATTCTTCATTCAAAACGCTGGTTTTTGCTATTGGGCTCTATTGAATAATGAATGTTTTGAATTTTCTCCAAAAGTAAAGTAGTTGCAAACTCATCCTTTTGGAGACTTGTTTGGGCTCATGAGAGGAGTAGAAAAACATCAAAAATTTCAGTCCTGCACGATTCTACCAAGAAATGTGTGTTCATTCAAACCGCTGGTTTTTGATATTTTGGGCCCTATTGAATAATGAATGTTTTGAATTTTCTCCAAAAGTAAAGTAGTTGCAAACTCATCCTTTTATAAACTTGTTTTGGCTGTTGAGAGGAGTAAAAAACCATCAAAAATTTCAATCCTGCATGATTCTACCAAGAAATGTGATTCTTCATTCAAAACCTGATTTTTGCTATTGGGCTCTATTGAATAATGAATGTTTTGAATTTTCTCCAAAAGTAAAGTAGTTGCAAACTCATGCTTTTAGAGACTTGTTTGGGCTTATGAGAGGAGTAGAAAAACATCAAAAAATTCAGTCCTGCATGATTCTACCAAGAAATGTGTGTTCATTGAAACCGCTGGTTTTTGATATTTTGGGCCCTATTGAATAATGAATGTTTTGAATTTTCTCCAAAAGTAAAGTAGTTGCAAACTCATCCTTTTAGAAACTTGTTTGGGCTGTTGAGAGGAGTAAAAAACCATCAAAAATTTCAATCCTGCATGATTCTACCAAGAAATGTGATTCTTCATTCAAAACGCTGGTTTTTGCTATTGGGCTCTATTGAATAATGAATGTTTTGAATTTTCTCCAAAAGTAAAGTAGTTGCAAACTCATCCTTTTACAGACTTGTTTGGGCTCATGAGAGGAGTAGAAAAACATCAAAAATTTCAGTCCTGCACGATTCTACCAAGAAATGTGTGTTCATTCAAACCGCTGGTTTTTGATATTTTGGGCCCTATTGAATAATGAATGTTTTGAATTTTCTCCAAAAGTAAAGTAGTTGCAAACTCATCCTTTTAGAAACTTGTTTGGGCTGTTGAGAGGAGTAAAAAAACATCAAAAATTTCAATCCTGCATGATTCTACCAAGAAATGTGATTCTTCATTCAAAACCTGATTTTTGCTATTGGGCTCTATTGAATAATGAATGTTTTGAATTTTCTCCAAAAGTAAAGTAGTTGCAATCTCATGCTTTTAGAGACTTGTTTGGGCTCATGAGAGGAGTAGAAAAACATCAAAAATTTCAGTCCTGCATGATTCTACCAAGAAATGTGTGTTCATTCAAACCACTGGTTTTTGATATTTTGGGCCCTATTGAATAATGAATGTTTTGAATTTTCTCCAAAAGTAAAGTAGTTGCAAACTCATGCTTTTAGAGACTTGTTTGGGCTCATGAGAGGAGTAGAAAAACATCAAAAATTTCAGTCCTGCATTATTCTACCAAGAAATATGTGTTCATTGAAACCGCTGGTTTTTGATAGTTTGGGACCTATTGAATAATGAATGTTTTGAATTTTCTCCAAAAGTAAAGTAGTTGCAAACTCATCCTTTTAGAAACTTGTTTGGGCTGTTGAGAGGAGTAAAAAACCATCAAAAATTTCAATCCTGCATGATTCTACCAAGAAATGTGATTCTTCATTCAAAACGCTGTTTTTTGCTATTGGGCTCTATTGAATAATAAATGTTTTGAATTTTCTCCAAAAGTAAAGTAGTTGCAAACTCATCCTTTTAGAGACTTGTTTGGGCTCATGAGAGGAGTAGAAAAACATCAAAAATTTCAGTCCTGCATGATTCTACCAAGAAATGTGTGTTCATTCAAACCGCTGGTTTTTTATATTTTGGGCCCTATTGAATAATGAATGTTTTGAATTTTCTCCAATAGTAAAGTAGTTGCAAACTCATCCTTTTAGAAACTTGTTTGGGCTGTTGAGAGGAGTAAAAAACCATCAAAAATTTCAATCCTGCATGATTATACCAAGAAATGTGATTCTTCATTCAAAACCTGATTTTTGCTATTGGGCTCTATTGAATAATGAATGTTTTGAATTTTCTCCAAAAGTAAAGTAGTTGCAAACTCATGCTTTTAGAGACTTGTTTGGGCTCATGAGAGGAGTAGAAAAACATCAAAAATTTCAGTCCTGCATGATTCTACCAAGAAATGTGTGTTCATTCAAACCACTGGTTTTTGATATTTTGGGCCCTATTGAATAATGAATGTTTTGAATTTTCTCCAAAAGTAAAGTAGTTGCAAACTCATCCTTTTAGAAACTTGTTTGGGCTGTTGAGAGGAGTAAAAAACCATCAAAAATTTCAATCCTGCATGATTCTACCAAGAAATGTGATTCTTCATTCAAAACCTGATTTTTGCTATTGGGCTCTTTGAATAATGAATGTTTTGAATTTTCTCCAAAAGTAAAGTAGTTGCAAACTCATGCTTTTAGAGACTTGTTTGGGCTCATGAGAGGAGTAGAAAAACATCAAAAATTTCAGTCCTGCATCATTCTACCAAGAAATGTGTGTTCATTGAAACCGCTGGTTTTTGATAGTTTGGGCCCTATTGAATAATGAATGTTTTGAATTTTCTCCAAAAGTAAAGTAGTTGCAAACATCCTTTTAGAAACTTGTTTGGGCTGTTGAGAGGAGTAAAAAACCATCAAAAATTTCAATCCTGCATGATTCTACCAAGAAATGTGATTCTTCATTCAAAACGCTGGTTTTTGCTGTTGGGCTCTATTGAATAATGAATGTTTTGAATTTTCTCCAAAAGTAAAGTAGTTGCAAACTCATCCTTTTAGAGACTTGTTTGGGCTCACGAGAGGAGTAGAAAAACATTAAAAATTTCAGTCCTGCACGATTCTACCAAGAAATGTGTGTTCATTCAAACCGCTGGTTTTTGATATTTTGGGCCCTATTGAATAATGAATGTTTTGAATTTTCTCCAAAAGTAAAGTAGTTGCAAACTCATCCTTTTAGAAACTTGTTTGGGCTGTTGAGAGGAGTAAAAAACCATCAAAAATTTCAATCCTGCATGATTCTACCAAGAAATGTGATTCTTCATTCAAAACCTGATTTTTGCTATTGGGCTCTATTGAATAATGAATGTTTTGAATTTTCTCCAAAAGTAAAGTAGTTGCAAACTCATGCTTTTAGAGACTTGTTTGGGCTTATGAGAGGAGTAGAAAAACATCAAAAAATTCAGTCCTGCATGATTCTACCAAGAAATGTGTGTTCATTGAAACCGCTGGTTTTTGATATTTTGGGCCCTATTGAATAATGAATGTTTTGAATTTTCTCCAAAAGTAAAGTAGTTGCAAACTCATCCTTTTAGAAACTTGTTTGGGCTGTTGAGAGGAGTAAAAAACCATCAAAAATTTCAATCCTGCATGATTCTACCAAGAAATGTGATTCTTCATTCAAAACGCTGGTTTTTGCTATTGGGCTCTATTGAATAATGAATGTTTTGAATTTTCTCCAAAAGTAAAGTAGTTGCAAACTCATCCTTTTACAGACTTGTTTGGGCTCATGAGAGGAGTAGAAAAGCATCAAAAATTTCAGTCCTGCACGATTCTACCAAGAAATGTGTGTTCATTCAAACCGCTGGTTTTTGATATTTTGGGCCCTATTGAATAATGAATGTTTTGAATTTTCTCCAAAAGTAAAGTAGTTGCAAACTCATCCTTTTAGAAACTTGTTTGGGCTGTTGAGAGGAGTAAAAAAACATCAAAAATTTCAATCCTGCATGATTCTACCAAGAAATGTGATTCTTCATTCAAAACCTGATTTTTGCTATTGGGCTCTATTGAATAATGAATGTTTTGAATTTTCTCCAAAAGTAAAGTAGTTGCAATCTCATGCTTTTAGAGACTTGTTTGGGCTCATGAGAGGAGTAGAAAAACATCAAAAATTTCAGTCCTGCATGATTCTACCAAGAAATGTGTGTTCATTGAAACCGCTGGTTTTTGCTAGTTTGGGCCCTATTGAATAATGAATGTTTTGAATTTTCTCCAAAAGTAAAGTAGTTGCAAACTCATCCTTTTAGAAACTTGTTTGGGCTGTTGAGAGGAGTAAAAAACCATCAAAAATTTCAATCCTGCATGATTCTACCAAGAAATGTGATTCTTCATTCAAAACGCTGTTTTTTGCTATTGGGCTCTATTGAATAATGAATGTTTTGAATTTTCTCCAAAAGTAAAGTATTTGCAAACTCATACTTTTAGAGACTTGTTTGGGCTCATGAGAGGAGTAGAAAAACATCAAAAATTTCAGTCTTGCATGATTCTACCAAGAAATGTGTGTTCATTCAAACCGCTGGTTTTTTATATTTTGGGCCCTATTGAATAATGAATGTTTTGAATTTTCTCCAATAGTAAAGTAGTTGAAAACTCATCCTTTTAGAAACTTGTTTGGGCTGTTGAGAGGAGTAAAAAACCATCAAAAATTTCAATCCTGCATGATTCTACCAAGAAATGTGATTCTTCATTCAAAACCTGATTTTTGCTATTGGGCTCTATTGAATAATGAATGTTTTGAATTTTCTCCAAAAGTAAAGTAGTTGCAAACTCATGCTTTTAGAGACTTGTTTGGGCTCATGAGAGGAGTAGAAAAACATCAAAAATTTCAGTCCTGCATGATTCTACCAAGAAATGTGTGTTCATTCAAACCACTGGTTTTTTATATTTTGGGCCCTATTGAATAATGAATGTTTTGAATTTTCTCCAAAAGTAAAGTAGTTGCAAACTCATGCTTTTAGAGACTTGTTTGGGCTCATGAGAGGAGTAGAAAAACATCAAAAATTTCAGTCCTGCATTATTCTACCAAGAAATGTGTGTTCATTGAAACCGCTGGTTTTTGATAGTTTGGGACCTATTGAATAATGAATGTTTTGAATTTTCTCCAAAAGTAAAGTAGTTGCAAACATCCTTTTAGAAACTTGTTTGGGCTGTTGAGAGGAGTAAAAAACCATCAAAAATTTCAATCCTGCATGATTCTACCAAGAAATGTGATTCTTCATTCAAAACGCTGGTTTTTGCTATTGGGCTCTATTGAATAATGAATGTTTTGAATTTTCTCCAAAAGTAAAGTAGTTGCAAACTCATCCTTTTAGAGACTTGTTTGGGCTCATGAGAGGAGTAGAAAAACATCAAAAATTTCAGTCCTGCATGATTCTACCAAGAAATGTGTGTTCATTCAAACCGCTGGTTTTTGATAGTTTGGGCCCTATTGAATAATGAATGTTTTGAATTTTCTCCAATAGTAAAGTAGTTGCAAACTCATCCTTTTAGAAACTTGTTTGGGCTGTTGAGAGGAGTAAAAAACCATCAAAAATTTCAATCCAGCATGATTATACCAAGAAATGTGATTCTTCATTCAAAACCTGATTTTTGCTATTGGGCTCTATTGAATAATGAATGTTTTGAATTTTCTCCAAAAGTAAAGTAGTTGCAAACTCATGCTTTTAGAGACTTGTTTGGGCTCATGAGAGGAGTAGAAAAACATCAAAAATTTCAGTCCTGCATGATTCTACCAAGAAATGTGAGTGTTCATTCAAACCACTGGTTTTTGA
This sequence comes from Dendrobates tinctorius, assembly GCF_039654945.1. Lineage (NCBI taxonomy): Eukaryota > Metazoa > Chordata > Amphibia > Anura > Dendrobatidae > Dendrobates > Dendrobates tinctorius. Next base: position 19,304,718 of record NW_027361713.1, read on the forward strand.
TATTTTGGGCCCTATTGAATAATGAATGTTTTGAATTTTCTCCAAAAGTAAAGTAGTTGCAAACTCATGCTTTTAGAGACTTGTTTGGGCTCATGAGAGGAGTAGAAAAACATCAAAAATTTCAGTCCTGCATTATTCTACCAAGAAATGTGTTTTCATTCAAACCGCTTGTTTTTGATAGTTTGGGCCCTATTGAATAATGAATGTTTTGAATTTTCTCCAAAAGTAAAGTAGTTGCAAACTCATCCTTTTAGAAACTTGTTTGGGCTGTTGAGAGGAGTAAAAAACCATCAAAAATTTCAATCCTGCATGATTCTACCAAGAAATGTGATTCTTCATTCAAAACCTGATTTTTGCTATTGGGCCCTATTGAATAATGAATGTTTTGAATTTTCTCCAAAAGTAAAGTAGTTGCAAACTCATCCTTTTAGAGACTTGTTTGGGCTCATGAGAGGAGTAGAAAAACATCAAAAATTTCAGTCCTGCACGATTCTACCAAGAAATGTGTGTTCATTCAAACCGCTGGTTTTTGATATTTTGAGCCCTATTGAATAATGAATGTTTTGAATTTTCTCCAAAAGTAAAGTAGTTGCAAACTCATCCTTTTAGAAACTTGTTTGGGCTGTTGAGAGGAGTAAAAAACCATCAAAAATTTCAATCCTGCATGATTCTACCAAGAAATGTGATTCTTCATTCAAAACCTGATTTTTGCTATTGGGCTCTTTGAATAATGAATGTTTTGAATTTTCTCCAAAAGTAAAGTAGTTGCAAACTCATGCTTTTAGAGACTTGTTTGGGCTCATGAGAGGAGTAGAAAAACATCAAAAATTTCAGTCCTGCATCATTCTACCAAGAAATGTGTGTTCATTGAAACTGCTGGTTTTTGATAGTTTGGGCCCTATTGAATAATGAATGTTTTGAATTTTCTCCAAAAGTAAAGTAGTTGCAAACATCCTTTTAGAAACTTGTTTGGGCTGTTGAGAGGAGTAAAAAACCATCAAAAATTTCAATCCTGCATGATTCTACCAAGAAATGTGATTCTTCATTCAAAACGCTGGTTTTTGCTGTTGGGCTCTATTGAATAATGAATGTTTTGAATTTTCTCCAAAAGTAAAGTAGTTGCAAACTCATCCTTTTAGAGACTTGTTTGGGCTCACGAGAGGAGTAGAAAAACATTAAAAATTTCAGTCCTGCACGATTCTACCAAGAAATGTGTGTTCATTCAAACCGCTGGTTTTTGATATTTTGGGCCCTATTGAATAATGAATGTTTTGAATTTTCTCCAAAAGTAAAGTAGTTGCAAACTCATCCTTTTAGAAACTTGTTTGGGCTGTTGAGAGGAGTAAAAAACCATCAAAAATTTCAATCCTGCATGATTCTACCAAGAAATGTGATTCTTCATTCAAAACGCTGGTTTTTGCTATTGGGCTCTATTGAATAATGAATGTTTTGAATTTTCTCCAAAAGTAAAGTAGTTGCAAACTCATCCTTTTAGAGACTTGTTTGGGCTCATGAGAGGAGTAGAAAAACATCAAAAATTTCAGTCCTGCATGATTCTACCAAGAAATGTGTGTTCATTCAAACCACTGGTTTTTGATAGTTTGGGCCCTATTGAATAATGAATGTTTTGAATTTTCTCCAAAAGTAAAGTAGTTGCAAACTCATCCTTTTAGAAACTTGTTTGGGCTGTTGAGAGGAGTAAAAAACCATCAAAAATTTCAATCCTGCATGATTCTACCAAGAAATGTGATTCTTCATTCAAAACGCTGGTTTTTGCTATTGGGCTCTATTGAACAATGAATGTTTTGAATTTTCTCCAAAAGTAAAGTAGTTGCAAACTCATCCATTTAGAGACTTGTTTGAGCTCATGAGAGGAGTAGAAAAACATCAAAAATTTCAGTCCTGCATGATTCTACCAAGAAATGTGTGTTTTTTCAAACCGCTGGTTTTTGATATTTTGGGCCCTATTGAATAATGAATGTTTTGAATTTTCTCCAAAAGTAAAGTAGTTGCAAACTCATCCTTTTAGAAACTTGTTTGGGCTGTTGAGAGGAGTAAAAAACCATCAAAAATTTCAATCCTGCATGATTCTACCAAGAAATGTGATTCTTCATTCAAAACCTGATTTTTTCTATTGGGCTCTATTGAATAATGAATGTTTTGAATTTTCTCCAAAAGTAAAGTAGTTGCAAACTCATGCTTTTAGAGACTTGTTTGGGCTCATGAGAGGAGTAGAAAAACATCAAAAATTTCAGTCCTGCATGATTCTACCAAGAAATGTGTGTTCATTCAAACCGCTGGTTTTTGATATTTTGGGCCCTATTGAATAATGAATGTTTTGAATTTTCTCCAAAAGTAAAGTAGTTGCAAACTCATCCTTTTAGAGACTTGTTTGGGCTCATGAGAGAAGTAGAAAAACATCAAAAATTTCAGTCCTGCATGATTCTACCAAGAAATGTGTGTTCATTCAAACCGCTGGTTTTTGATATTTTGGGCCCTATTGAATAATGAATGTTTTGAATTTTCTCCAAAAGTAAAGTAGTTGCAAACTCATCCTTTTAGAGTCTTGTTTGGGCTCATGAGAGGAGTAGAAAAACATTAAAAATTTCAGTCCTGCACGATTCTACCAAGAAATGTGAGTGTTCATTCAAACCGCTGGTTTTTGATATTTTGGGCCCTATTGAATAATGAATATTTTGAATTTTCTCCAAAAGTAAAGTAGTTGCAAACTCATCCTTTTAGAAACTTGTTTGGGCTGTTGAGAGGAGTAAAAAACCATCAAAAATTTCAATCCTGCATGATTCTACCAAGAAATGTGATTCTTCATTCAAAACCTGATTTTTGCTATTGGGCTCTATTGAATAATGAATGTTTTGAATTTTCTCCAAAAGTAAAGTAGTTGCAAACTCATGCTTTTAGAGACTTGTTTGGGCTCATGAGAGGAGTAGAAAAACATCAAAAATTTCAGTCCTGCATGATTCTACCAATAAATGTGTGTTCATTGAAACCGCTGGTTTTTGATAGTTTGGGCCCTATTGAATAATGAATGTTTTGAATTTTCTCCAAAAGTAAAGTAGTTGCAAACTCATCCTTTTGGAAACTTGTTTGGGCTGTTGAGAGGAGTAAAAAACCATCAAAAATTTCAATCCTGCATGATTCTACCAAGAAATGTGATTCTTCATTCAAAACACTGGTTTTTGCTGTTGGGCTCTATTGAATAATGAATGTTTTGAATTTTCTCCAACAGTAAAGTAGTTGCAAACTCATCCTTTTAGAGACTTGTTTGGGCTCATGAGAGGAGTAGAAAAACATCAAAAATTTCAGTCCTGCACGATTCTACCAAGAAATGTGTGTTCATTCAAACCGCTGGTTTTTGATATTTTGGGCCCTATTGAATAATGAATGTTTTGAATTTTCTCCAAAAGTAAAGTAGTTGCAAACTCATCTTTTTAGAAACTTGTTTGGGCTGTTGAGAGGAGTAAAAAACCATCAAAAATTTCAATCCTGCATGATTCTACCAAGAAATGTGATTCTTCATTCAAAACCTGATTTTTGCTATTGGGCTCTATTGAATAATGAATGTTTTGAATTTTCTCCAAAAGTAAAGTAGTTGCAAACTCATGCTTTTAGAGACTTGTTTGGGCTCATGAGAGGAGTAGAAAAACATCAAAAATTTCAGTCCTGCATGATTCTACCAAGAAATGTGTGTTCATTGAAACCGCTGGTTTTTGATAGTTTGGGCCCTATTGAATAATGAATGTTTTGAATTTTCTCCAAAAGTAAAGTAGTTGCAAACTCATCCTTTTAGAAACTTGTTTGGGCTGTTGAGAGGAGTAAAAAACCATCAAAAATTTCAATCCTGCATGATTCTACCAAGAAATGTGATTCTTCATTCAAAACACTGGTTTTTGCTGTTGGGCTCTATTGAATAATGAATGTTTTGAATTTTCTCCAACAGTAAAGTAGTTGCAAACTCATCCTTTTAGAGACTTGTTTGGGCTCATGAGAGGAGTAGAAAAACATCAAAAATTTCAGTCCTGCACGATTCTACCAAGAAATGTGTGTTCATTCAAACCGCTGGTTTTTGATATTTTGGGCCCTATTGAATAATGAATGTTTTGAATTTTCTCCAAAAGTAAAGTAGTTGCAAACTCATCTTTTTAGAAACTTGTTTGGGCTGTTGAGAGGAGTAAAAAACCATCAAAAATTTCAATCCTGCATGATTCTACCAAGAAATGTGATTCTTCATTCAAAACCTGATTTTTGCTATTGGGCTCTATTGAATAATGAATGTTTTGAATTTTCTCCAAAAGTAAAGTAGTTGCAAACTCATGCTTTTAGAGACTTGTTTGGGCTCATGAGAGGAGTAGAAAAACATCAAAAATTTCAGTCCTGCATGATTCTACCAAGAAATGTGTGTTCATTTAAACCGCTGGTTTTTGATAGTTTGGGCCCTATTGAATAATGAATGTTTTGACTTTTCTCCAAAAGTAAAGTAGTTGCAAACTCATCCTTTTAGAAACTTGTTTGGGCTGTTGAGAGGAGTAAAAAACCATCAAAAATTTCAATCCTGCATGATTCTACCAAGAAATGTGATTCTTCATTCAAAACGCTGGTTTTTGCTATTGGGCTCTATTGAATAATAAATGTTTTGAATTTTCTCCAAAAGTAAAGTAGTTGCAAACTCATCCTTTTAGAGTCTTGTTTGGGCTCATGAGCGGAGTAGAAAAACATAAAAAATTTCAGTCCTGCACGATTCTACCAAGAAATGTGAGTGTTCATTCAAACCGCTGTTTTTTGATATTTTGGGCCCTATTGAATAATGAATGTTTTGAATTTTCTCCAAAAGTAAAGTAGTTGCAAACTCATCCTTTTAGAAACTTGTTTGGGCTGTTGAGAGGAGTAAAAAACCATCAAAAATTTCAATCCTGCATGATTCTACCAAGAAATGTGATTCTTCATTCAAAACCTGATTTTTGCTATTGGGTTCTATTGAATAATGAATGTTTTGAATTTTCTCCAAAAGTAAAGTAGTTGCAAATTCATCCTTTTAGAGACTTGTTTAGGCTCATGAGAGGAGTAGAAAAACATCAAAAATTTCAGTCCTGCACGATTCTACCAAGAAATGTGTGTTCATTCAAACCGCTGGTTTTTGATATTTTGGGCCTTATTGAATAATGAATGTTTTGAATTTTCTCCAAAAGTAAAGTAGTTGCAAACTCATCCTTTTAGAAACTTGTTTGGGCTGTTGAGAGGAGTAAAAAACCATCAAAAATTTCAATCCTGCATGATTCTACCAAGAAATGTGATTCTTCATTCAAAACGCTGGTATTTGCTATTGGGCTCTATTGAATAATGAATGTTTTGAATTTTCTCCAAAAGTAAAGTAGTTGCAAACTCATCCTTTTAGAGTCTTGTTTGGGCTCATGAGAGGAGTAGAAAAACATCAAAAATTTCAGTCCTGCACGATTCTACCAAGAAATTTGAGTGTTCATTCAAACCGCTGGTTTTTGATAGTTTGGGCCCTATTGAATAATGAATGTTTTGAATTTTCTCCAAAAGTAAAGTAGTTGCAAACTCATCCTTTTAGAAACTTGTTTGAGCTTTTGAGAGGAGTAAAAAACCATCAAAAATTTCAATCCTGCATGATTCTACCAAGAAATGTGATTCTTCATTCAAAACCTGATTTTTGCTATTCGGCTCTATTGAATAATGAATGTTTTGAATTTTCTCCAAAAGTAAAGTAGTTGCAAACTCATCCTTTTAGAGTCTTGTTTGGGCTCATGAGAGGAGTAGAAAAACATCAAAAATTTCAGTCCTGCACGATTCTACCAAGAAATGTGTGTTCATTCAAACCCCTGGTTTTTGATAGTTTGGGCCCTATTGAATAATGAATGTTTTGAATTTTCTCCAAAAGTAAAGTAGTTGCAAGCTCATCCTTTTAGAAACTTGTTTGGGCTGTTGAGTGGAGTAAAAAACCAAAAAAAATTTCAATTCTGCATGATTCTACCAAGAAATGTGATTCTTCATTCAAAACCTGATTTTTGCTATTGGGCTCTATTGAATAATGAATGTTTTGAATTTTCTCCAACAGTAAAGTAGTTGCAAACTCATCCTTTTAGAGACTTGTTTGGGCTCATGAGAGGAGTAGAAAAACATCAAAAATTTCAGTCCTGCACGATTCTACCAAGAAATGTGTGTTCATTCAAACCGCTGGTTTTTGATATTTTGGGCCCTATTGAATAATGAATGTTTTGAATTTTCTCCAAAAGTAAAGTAGTTGCAAACTCATCTTTTTAGAAACTTGTTTGGGCTGTTGAGAGGAGTAAAAAACCATCAAAAATTTCAATCCTGCATGATTCTACCAAGAAATGTGATTCTTCATTCAAAACCTGATTTTTGCTATTGGGCTCTATTGAATAATGAATGTTTTGAATTTTCTCCAAAAGTAAAGTAGTTGCAAACTCATGCTTTTAGAGACTTGTTTGGGCTCATGAGAGGAGTAGAAAAACATCAAAAATTTCAGTCCTGCATGATTCTACCAAGAAATGTGTGTTCATTTAAACCGCTGGTTTTTGATAGTTTGGGCCCTATTGAATAATGAATGTTTTGACTTTTCTCCAAAAGTAAAGTAGTTGCAAACTCATCCTTTTAGAAACTTGTTTGGGCTGTTGAGAGGAGTAAAAAACCATCAAAAATTTCAATCCTGCATGATTCTACCAAGAAATGTGATTCTTCATTCAAAACGCTGGTTTTTGCTATTGGGCTCTATTGAATAATAAATGTTTTGAATTTTCTCCAAAAGTAAAGTAGTTGCAAACTCATCCTTTTAGAGTCTTGTTTGGGCTCATGAGCGGAGTAGAAAAACATAAAAAATTTCAGTCCTGCACGATTCTACCAAGAAATGTGAGTGTTCATTCAAACCGCTGTTTTTTGATATTTTGGGCCCTATTGAATAATGAATGTTTTGAATTTTCTCCAAAAGTAAAGTAGTTGCAAACTCATCCTTTTAGAAACTTGTTTGGGCTGTTGAGAGGAGTAAAAAACCATCAAAAATTTCAATCCTGCATGATTCTACCAAGAAATGTGATTCTTCATTCAAAACCTGATTTTTGCTATTGGGTTCTATTGAATAATGAATGTTTTGAATTTTCTCCAAAAGTAAAGTAGTTGCAAATTCATCCTTTTAGAGACTTGTTTAGGCTCATGAGAGGAGTAGAAAAACATCAAAAATTTCAGTCCTGCACGATTCTACCAAGAAATGTGTGTTCATTCAAACCGCTGGTTTTTGATATTTTGGGCCCTATTGAATAATGAATGTTTTGAATTTTCTCCAAAAGTAAAGTAGTTGCAAACTCATCCTTTTATAAACTTGTTTGGGCTGTTGAGAGGAGTAAAAAACCATCAAAAATTTCAATCCTGCATGATTCTACCAAGAAATGTGATTCTTCATTCAAAACGCTGGTATTTGCTATTGGGCTCTATTGAATAATGAATGTTTTGAATTTTCTCCAAAAGTAAAGTAGTTGCAAACTCATCCTTTTAGAAACTTGTTTGAGCTTTTGAGAGGAGTAAAAAACCATCAAAAATTTCAATCCTGCATGATTCTACCAAGAAATGTGATTCTTCATTCAAAACCTGATTTTTGCTATTCGGCTCTATTGAATAATGAATGTTTTGAATTTTCTCCAAAAGTATAGTAGTTGCAAACTCATCCTTTTAGAGACTTGTTTGGGCTCATGAGAGGAGTAGAAAAATATCAAAAATTTCAGTCCTGCACGATTCTACCAAGAAATGTGTGTTCATTCAAACCGCTTGTTTTTGACATTTTGGGCCCTATTGAATAATGAATGTTTTGAATTTTCTCCAAAAGTAAAGTAGTTGCAAACTCATCCTTTTAGAAACTTGTTTGGGCTGTTGAGAGGAGTAGAAAAACATCAAAAATTTCAGTCCTGCATGATTCTACCAAGAAATGTGTGTTCATTGAAACCGCTGGTTTTTGATAGTTTGGGCCCTATTGAATAATGAATGTTTTGAATTTTCTCCAAAAGTAAAGTAGTTGCAAACTCATCCTTTTAGAAACTTGTTTGGGCTGTTGAGAGGAGTAAAAAACCATCAAAAATTTCAATCCTGCATGATTCTACCAAGAAATGTGATTTTTCATTCAAAACGCTGGTTTTTGCTATTGGGCTCTATTGAATAATGAATGTTTTGATTTTTCTCCAAAAGTAAAATAGTTGCAAACTCATCCTTTTAGAGACTTGTTTGGGCTCATGAGAGGAGTAGAAAAACATCAAAAATTTCAGTCCTGCACGATTCTACCAAGAAATGTGTGTTCATTCAAACCGCTGGTTTTTGATATTTTGGGCCATATTGAATAATGAATGTTTTGAATTTTCTCCAAAAGTAAAGTAGTTGCAAACTCATCCTTTTAGAAACTTGTTTGGGCTGTTGAGAGGAGTAAAAAACCATCAAAAATTTCAATCCTGCATGATTCTACCAAGAAATGTGATACTATATTCAAAATGCTGGTTTTTGCTATTGGGCTCTATTGAATAATGAATGTTTTGAATTTTCTCCAAAAGTAAAGTAGTTGCAAACTCATCCTTTTAGAGACTTGTTTGGGCTCATGAGAGGAGTAGAAAAACATCAAAAATTTCAGTCCTGCACAATTCTACCAAGAAATGTGTGTTCATTCAAACCGCTGGTTTTTGATATTTTGGGCCCTATTGAATAATGAATGTTTTGAATTTTCTCCAAAAGTAAAGTAGTTGCAAACTCATCCTTTTAGAAACTTGTTTGGGCTGTTGAGAGGAGTAAAAAAACATCAAAAATTTCAATCCTGCATGATTCTACCAAGAAATGTGATTCTTCATTCAAAACGCTGGTTTTTGCTATTGGGCTCTATTGAATAATGAATGTTTTGAATTTTCTCCAAAAGTAAAGTAGTTGCAAACTCATCCTTTTAGAGACTTGTTTGGGCTCATGAGAGGAGTAGAAAAATATCAAAAATTTCAGTCCTGCATGATTCTACCAAGAAATGTGTGTTCATTCAAACCGCTGGTTTTTGATAGTTTGGGCCCTATTGAATAATGAATGTTTTGAATTTTCTCCAAAAGTAAAGTAGTTGCAAACTCATCCTTTTAGAAACTTGTTTGGGCTGTTGAGAGGAGTAAAAAACCATCAAAAATTTCAATCCTGCATGATTCTACCAAGAAATGTGATTCTTCATTCAAAACCTAATTTTTGCTATTGGGCTCTATTGAATAATGAATGTTTTGAATTTTCTCCAAAAGTAAAGTAGTTGCAAACTCATGCTTTTAGAGACTTGTTTGGGCTCATGAGAGGAGTAGAAAAACATCAAAAATTTCAGTCCTGCATGATTCTACCAAGAAATGTGTGTTCATTGAAACCGCTGGTTTTTGATAGTTTGGGCCCTATTGAATAATGAATGTTTTGAATTTTCTCCAAAAGTAAAGTAGTTGCAAACTCATCCTTTTAGAAACTTGTTTGGGCTGTTGAGAGGAGTAAAAAACCATCAAAAATTTCAATCCTGCATGATTCTACCAAGAAATGTGATTCTTCATTCAAAACGCTGGTTTTTGCTTTTGGGCTCTATTGAATAATGAATGTTTTGAATTTTCTCCAACAGTAAAGTAGTTGCAAACTCATCCTTTTAGAGACTTGTTTGGGCTCATGAGAGGAGTAGAAAAACATCAAAAATTTCAGTCCTGCACGATTCTACCAAGAAATTTGTGTTCATTCAAACCGCTGGTTTTTGATATTTTGGGCCCTTTTGAATAATGAATGTTTTGAATTTTCTCCAAAAGTAAAGTAGTTGCAAACTCATCCTTTTAGAAACTTTTTTGGGCTGTTGAGAGGAGTAAAAAACCATCAAAAATTTCAATCCTGCATGATTCTACCAAGAAATGTGATTCTTCATTCAAAACCTGATTTTTGCTATTGGGCTCTATTGAATAATGAATGTTTTGAATTTTCTCCAAAAGTAAAGTAGTTGCAAACTCATGCTTTTAGAGACTTGTTTGGGCTCATGAGAGGAGTAGAAAAACATCAAAAATTTCAGTCCTGCATGATTCTAACAAGAAATGTGTGTTCATTTAAACCGCTGGTTTTTGATAGTTTGGGCCCTATTGAATAATGAATGTTTTGACTTTTCTCCAAAAGTAAAGTAGTTGCAAACTCATCCTTTTAGAAACTTGTTTGGGCTGTTGAGAGGAGTAAAAAACCATCAAAAATTTCAATCCTGCATGATTCTACCAAGAAATGTGATTCTTCATTCAAAACGCTGGTTTTTGCTATTGGGCTCTATTGAATAATAAATGTTTTGAATTTTCTCCAAAAGTAAAGTAGTTGCAAACTCATCCTTTTAGAGTCTTGTTTGGGCTCATGAGAGGAGTAGAAAAACATCAAAAATGTCAGTCCTGCACGATTCTACCAAGAAATGTGAGTGTTCATTCAAACCGCTGGTTTTTGATATTTTGGGCCCTATTGAATAATGAATGTTTTGACTTTTCTCCAAAAGTAAAGTAGTTGCAAACTCATCCTTTTAGAAACTTGTTTGGGCTGTTGAGAGGAGTAAAAAAACCTTCAAAAATTTCAATCCTGCATGATTCTACCAAGAAATGTGATTCTTCATTCAAAACGCTGGTTTTTGCTATTGGGCTCTATTGAATAATAAATGTTTTGAATTTTCTCCAAAAGTAAAGAAGTTGCAAACTCATCCTTTTAGAGTCTTGTTTGGGCTCATGAGAGGAGTAGAAAAACATCAAAAATTTCAGTCCTGCACGATTCTACCAAGAAATGTGAGTGTTCATTCAAACCGCTGGTTTTTGATATTTTGGGCCCTACTGAATAATGAATGTTTTGAATTTTCTCCAAAAGTAAAGTAGTTGCAAACTCATCCTTTTAGAAACTTGTTTGGGCTGTTGAGAGGAGTAAAAAACCATCAAAAATTTCAATCCTGCATGATTCTACCAAGAAATGTGATTCTTCATTCAAAACCTGATTTTTGCTATTGGGCTCTATTGAATAATGAATGTTTTGAATTTTCTCCAAAAGTAAAGTAGTTGCAAACTCATGCTTTTAGAGACTTGTTTGGGCTCATGAGAGGAGTAGAAAAACATCAAAAATTTCAGTCCTGCATGATTCTACCAAGAAATGTGTGTTCATTTAAACCGCTGGTTTTTGATAGTTTGGGCCCTATTGAATAATGAATGTTTTGACTTTTCTCCAAAAGTAAAGTAGTTGCAAACTCATCCTTTTAGAAACTTGTTTGGGCTGTTGAGAGGAGTAAAAAACCATCAAAAATTTCAATCCTGCATGATTCTACCAAGAAATGTGATTCTTCATTCAAAACCTGATTTTTGCTATTGGGCTCTATTGAATAATGAATGTTTTGAATTTTCTCCAAAAGTAAAGTAGTTGCAAACTCATGCTTTTAGAGACTTGTTTGGGCTCATGAGAGGAGTAGAAAAACATCAAAAATTTCAATCCTGCATGATTCTACCAAGAAATGTGTGTTCATTCAAACCGCTGGTTTTTGATAGTTTGTGCCCTATTGAATAATGAATGTTTTGAATTTTCTCCAAAAGTAAAGTAGTTGCAAACTCATCCTTTTAGAAACTTGTTTGGGCTGTTGAGAGGAGTAAAAAACCATCAAAAATTTCAATCCTGCATGATTCTACCAAGAAATGTGATTCTTCATTCAAAACAATGGTTTTTGCTATTGGGCTCTATTGAATAATGAATGTTTTGATTTTTCTCCAAAAGTAAAGTAGTTGCAAACTCATCCTTTTAGAGACTTGTTTGGGCTCATGAGAGGAGTAGAAAAACATCAAAAATTTCAGTCCTGCACGATTCTACCAAGAAATGTGTGTTCATTCAAACCGCTGGTTTTTGATATTTTGGGCCATATTGAATAATGAATGTTTTGAATTTTCTCCAAAAGTAAAGTAGTTGCAAACTCATCCTTTTAGAAACTTGTTTGGGCTGTTGAGAGGAGTAAAAAACCATCAAAAATTTCAATCCTGCATGATTCTACCAAGAAATGTGATACTATATTCAAAACGCTGGTTTTTGCTATTGGGCTCTATTGAATAATGAATGTTTTAAATTTTCTCCAAAAGTAAAGTAGTTGCAAACTCATCCTTTTAGAGACTTGTTTGGGCTCATGAGAGGAGTAGAAAAACATCAAAAATTTCAGTCCTGCACGATTCTACCAAGAAATGTGTGTTCATTCAAACCGCTGGTTTTTGATATTTTGGGCCCTATTGAATAATGAATGTTTTGAACTTTCTCCAAAAGTAAAGTAGTTGCAAACTCATCCTTATAGAAACTTGTTTGGGCTGTTGAGAGGAGTAAAAAAACATCAAAAATTTCAATCCTGCATGATTCTACCAAGAAATGTGATTCTTCATTCAAAACGCTGGTTTTTGCTATTGGGCTCTATTGAATAATGAATGTTTTGAATTTTCTCCAAAAGTAAAGTAGTTGCAAACTCATCCTTTTAGAGACTTGTTTGGGCTCATGAGAGGAGTAGAAAAATATCAAAAATTTCAGTCCTGCATGATTCTACCAAGAAATGTGTGTTCATTCAAACCGCTGGTTTTTGATAGTTTGGGCCCTATTGAATAATGAATGTTTTGACTTTTCTCCAAAAGTAAAGTAGTTGCAAACTCATCATTTTAGAAACTTGTTTGGGCTGTTGAGAGGAGTAAAAAACCATCAAAAATTTCAATCCTGCATGATTCTACCAAGAAATGTGATTCTTCATTCAAAACGCTGGTTTTTGCTATTGGGCTCTATTGAATAATAAATGTTTTGAATTTTCTCCAAAAGTAAAGTAGTTGCAAACTCATCCTTTTAGAGTCTTGTTTGGGCTCATGAGAGGAGTAGAAAAACATCAAAAATTTCAGTCCTGCACAATTCTACCAAGAAATGTGAGTGTTCATTCAAACCGCTGGTTTTTGATATTTTGGGCCCTACTGAATAATGAATGTTTTGAATTTTCTCCAAAAGTAAAGTAGTTGCAAACTCATCCTTTTAGAAACTTGTTTGGGCTGTTGAGAGGAGTAAAAAACCATCAAAAATTTCAGTCCTGCATGATTCTACCAAGAAATGTGTGTTCATTGAAACCGCTGGTTTTTGATAGTTTGGGCCCTATTGAATAATGAATGTTTTGAATTTTCTCCAAAAGTAAAGTAGTTGCAAACATCCTTTTAGAAACTTGTTTGGGCTGTTGAGAGGAGTAAAAAAACATCAAAAATTTCAATCCTGCATGATTCTACCAAGAAATGTGATTCTTCATTCAAAACGCTGGTTTTTGCTGTTGGGCTCTATTGAATAATGAATGTTTTGAATTTTCTCCAAAAGTAAAGTAGTTGCAAACTCATCCTTTTAGAGACTTGTTTGGGCTCACGAGAGGAGTAGAAAAACATTAAAAATTTCAGTCCTGCACGATTCTACCAAGAAATGTGTGTTCATTCAAACCGCTGGTTTTTGATGTTTTGGGCCCTATTGAATAATGAATGTTTTGAATTTTCTCCAAAAGTAAAGTAGTTGCAAACTCATCCTTTTAGAGACTTGTTTGGGCTGTTGAGAGGAGTAAAAAACCATCAAAAATTTCAATCCTGCATGATTCTACCAAGAAATGTGATTCTTCATTCAAAACGCTGGTTTTTGCTATTGGACTCTATTGAATAATGAATGTTTTGAATTTTCTCCAAAAGTAAAGTAGTTGCAAACTCATCCTTTTAGAGACTTGTTTGGGCTCATGAGAGGAGTAGAAAAACATCAAAAATTTCAGTCCTGCATGATTCTACCAAGAAATGTGTGTTCAATCAAACCGCTGGTTTTTGATAGTTTGGGCCCTATTGAATAATGAATGTTTTGAATTTTCTCCAAAAGTAAAGTAGTTGCAAACTCATCCTTTTAGAAACTTGTTTGGGCTGTTGAGAGGAGTAAAAAACCATCAAAAATTTCAATCCTGCATGATTCTACCAAGAAATGTGATTCTTCATTCAAAACGCTGGTTTTTGCTATTGTGCTCTATTGAATAATGAATGTTTTGAATTTTCTCCAAAAGTAAAGTAGTTGCAAACTCATCCTTTTAGAGACTTGTTTGGGCTCATGAGAGGAGTAGAAAAACATCAAAAATTTCAGTCCTGCATGATTCTACCAAGAAATGTGTGTTTTTTCAAACCGCTGGTTTTTGATATTTTGGGCCCTATTGAATAATGAATGTTTTGAATTTTCTCCAAAAGTAAAGTAGTTGCAAACTCATCCTTTTAGAAACTTGTTTGGGCTGTTGAGAGGAGTAAAAAACCATCAAAAATTTCAATCCTGCATGATTCTACCAAGAAATGTGATTCTTCATTCAAAACCTGATTTTTGCTATTGGGCTCTATTGAATAATGAATGTTTTGAATTTTCTCCAAAAGTAAAGTAGTTGCAAACTCATGCTTTTAGAGACTTGTTTGGGCTCATGAGAGGAGTAGAAAAACATCAAAAATTTCAGTCCTGCATGATTCTACCAAGAAATGTGTGTTCATTCAAACCGCTGGTTTTTGATATTTTGGGCCCTATTGAATAATGAATGTTTTGAATTTTCTCCAAAAGTAAAGTAGTTGCAAACTCATCCTTTTAGAGACTTGTTTGGGCTCATGAGAGGAGTAGAAAAACATCAAAAATTTCAGTCCTGCATGATTCTACCAAGAAATGTGTGTTCATTCAAACCGCTGGTTTTTGATATTTTGGGCCCTATTGAATAATGAATGTTTTGAATTTTCTCCAAAAGTAAAGTAGTTGCAAACTCATCCTTTTAGAGTCTTGTTTGGGCTCATGAGAGGAGTAGAAAAACATTAAAAATTTCAGTCCTGCACGATTCTACCAAGAAATGTGAGTGTTCATTCAAACCGCTGGTTTTTGATATTTTGGGCCATATTGAATAATGAATGTTTTGAATTTTCTCCAAAAGTAAAGTAGTTGCAAACTCATCCTTTTAGAAACTTGTTTGGGCTGTTGAGAGGAGTAAAAAACCATCAAAAATTTCAATCCTGCATGATTCTACCAAGAAATGTGATTCTTCATTCAAAACCTGATTTTTGCTATTGGGCTCTATTGAATAATGAATGTTTTGAATTTTCTCCAAAAGTAAAGTAGTTGCAAACTCATGCTTTTAGAGACTTGTTTGGGCTCATGAGAGGAGTAGAAAAACATCAAAAATTTCAGTCCTGCATGATTCTACCAAGAAATGTGTGTTCATTGAAACCGCTGGTTTTTGATAGTTTGGGCCCTATTGAATAATGAATGTTTTGAATTTTCTCCAAAAGTAAAGTAGTTGCAAACTCATCCTTTTAGAAACTTGTTTGGGCTGTTGAGAGGAGTAAAAAACCATCAAAAATTTCAATCCTGCATGATTCTACCAAGAAATGTGATTCTTCATTCAAAACGCTGGTTTTTGCTGTTGGGCTCTATTGAATAATGAATGTTTTGAATTTTCTCCAACAGTAAAGTAGTTGCAAACTCATCCTTTTAGAAACTTGTTTGGGCTGTTGAGAGGAGTAAAAAACCATCAAAAATTTCAATCCTGCATGATTCTACCAAGAAATGTGATTCTTCATTCAAAACCTGATTTTTGCTATTGGGCTCTATTGAATAATGAATGTTTTGAATTTTCTCCAAAAGTAAAGTAGTTGCAAACTCATGCTTTTAGAGACTTGTTTGGGCTCATGAGAGGAGTAGAAAAACATCAAAAATTTCAGTCCTGCATGATTCTACCAAGAAATGTGTGTTCATTTAAACCACTGGTTTTTGATAGTTTGGGCCCTATTGAATAATGAATGTTTTGACTTTTCTCCAAAAGTAAAGTAGTTGCAAACTCATCCTTTTAGAAACTTGTTTGGGCTGTTGAGAGGAGTAAAAAACCATCAAAAATTTCAATCCTGCATGATTCTACCAAGAAATGTGATTCTTCATTCAAAACGCTGGTTTTTGCTATTGGGCTCTATTGAATAATAAATGTTTTGAATTTTCTCCAAAAGTAAAGTAGTTGCAAACTCATCCTTTTAGAGTCTTGTTTGGGCTCATGAGAGGAGTAGAAAAACATAAAAAATTTCAGTCCTGCACGATTCTACCAAGAAATATGAGTGTTCATTCAAACCGCTGGTTTTTGATATTTTGGGCCCTATTGAATAATGAATGTTTTGAATTTTCTCCAAAAGTAAAGTAGTTGCAAACTCATCCTTTTAGAAACTTGTTTGGGCTGTTGAGAGGAGTAAAAAACCATCAAAAATTTCAGTCCTGCATGATTCTACCAAGAAATGTGTGTTCATTGAAACCGCTGGTTTTTGATAGTTTGGGCCCTATTGAATAATGAATGTTTTGAATTTTCTCCAAAAGTAAAGTAGTTGCAAACATCCTTTTAGAAACTTGTTTGGGCTGTTGAGAGGAGTAAAAAAACATCAAAAATTTCAATCCTGCATGATTCTACCAAGAAATGTGATTCTTCATTCAAAACGCTGGTTTTTGCTGTTGGGCTCTATTGAATAATGAATGTTTTGAATTTTCTCCAAAAGTAAAGTAGTTGCAAACTCATCCTTTTAGAGACTTGTTTGGGCTCACGAGAGGAGTAGAAAAACATTAAAAATTTCAGTCCTGCACGATTCTACCAAGAAATGTGTGTTCATTCAAACCGCTGGTTTTTGATGTTTTGGGCCCTATTGAATAATGAATGTTTTGAATTTTCTCCAAAAGTAAAGTAGTTGCAAACTCATCCTTTTAGAGACTTGTTTGGGCTGTTGAGAGGAGTAAAAAACCATCAAAAATTTCAATCCTGCATGATTCTACCAAGAAATGTGATTCTTCATTCAAAACGCTGGTTTTTGCTATTGGACTCTATTGAATAATGAATGTTTTGAATTTTCTCCAAAAGTAAAGTAGTTGCAAACTCATCCTTTTAGAGACTTGTTTGGGCTCATGAGAGGAGTAGAAAAACATCAAAAATTTCAGTCCTGCATGATTCTACCAAGAAATGTGTGTTCAATCAAACCGCTGGTTTTTGATAGTTTGGGCCCTATTGAATAATGAATGTTTTGAATTTTCTCCAAAAGTAAAGTAGTTGCAAACTCATCCTTTTAGAAACTTGTTTGGGCTGTTGAGAGGAGTAAAAAACCATCAAAAATTTCAATCCTGCATGATTCTACCAAGAAATGTGATTCTTCATTCAAAACGCTGGTTTTTGCTATTGTGCTCTATTGAATAATGAATGTTTTGAATTTTCTCCAAAAGTAAAGTAGTTGCAAACTCATCCTTTTAGAGACTTGTTTGGGCTCATGAGAGGAGTAGAAAAACATCAAAAATTTCAGTCCTGCATGATTCTACCAAGAAATGTGTGTTTTTTCAAACCGCTGGTTTTTGATATTTTGGGCCCTATTGAATAATGAATGTTTTGAATTTTCTCCAAAAGTAAAGTAGTTGCAAACTCATCCTTTTAGAAACTTGTTTGGGCTGTTGAGAGGAGTAAAAAACCATCAAAAATTTCAATCCTGCATGATTCTACCAAGAAATGTGATTCTTCATTCAAAACCTGATTTTTGCTATTGGGCTCTATTGAATACTGAATGTTTTGAATTTTCTCCAAAAGTAAAGTAGTTGCAAACTCATGCTTTTAGAGACTTGTTTGGGCTCATGAGAGGAGTAGAAAAACATCAAAAATTTCAGTCCTGCATGATTCTACCAAGAAATGTGTGTTCATTCAAACCGCTGGTTTTTGATATTTTGGGCCCTATTGAATAATGAATGTTTTGAATTTTCTCCAAAAGTAAAGTAGTTGCAAACTCATCCTTTTAGAGACTTGTTTGGGCTCATGAGAGGAGTAGAAAAACATCAAAAATTTCAGTCCTGCATGATTCTACCAAGAAATGTGTGTTCATTCAAACCGCTGGTTTTTGATATTTTGGGCCCTATTGAATAATGAATGTTTTGAATTTTCTCCAAAAGTAAAGTAGTTGCAAACTCATCCTTTTAGAGTCTTGTTTGGGCTCATGAGAGGAGTAGAAAAACATTAAAAATTTCAGTCCTGCACGATTCTACCAAGAAATGTGAGTGTTCATTCAAACCGCTGGTTTTTGATATTTTGGGCCATATTGAATAATGAATGTTTTGAATTTTCTCCAAAAGTAAAGTAGTTGCAAACTCATCCTTTTAGAAACTTGTTTGGGCTGTTGAGAGGAGTAAAAAACCATCAAAAATTTCAATCCTGCATGATTCTACCAAGAAATGTGATTCTTCATTCAAAACCTGATTTTTGCTATTGGGCTCTATTGAATAATGAATGTTTTGAATTTTCTCCAAAAGTAAAGTAGTTGCAAACTCATGCTTTTAGAGACTTGTTTGGGCTCATGAGAGGAGTAGAAAAACATCAAAAATTTCAGTCCTGCATGATTCTACCAAGAAATGTGTGTTCATTGAAACCGCTGGTTTTTGATAGTTTGGGCCCTATTGAATAATGAATGTTTTGAATTTTCTCCAAAAGTAAAGTAGTTGCAAACTCATCCTTTTAGAAACTTGTTTGGGCTGTTGAGAGGAGTAAAAAACCATCAAAAATTTCAATCCTGCATGATTCTACCAAGAAATGTGATTCTTCATTCAAAACGCTGGTTTTTGCTGTTGGGCTCTATTGAATAATGAATGTTTTGAATTTTCTCCAACAGTAAAGTAGTTGCAAACTCATCCTTTTAGAAACTTGTTTGGGCTGTTGAGAGGAGTAAAAAACCATCAAAAATTTCAATCCTGCATGATTCTACCAAGAAATGTGATTCTTCATTCAAAACCTGATTTTTGCTATTGGGCTCTATTGAATAATGAATGTTTTGAATTTTCTCCAAAAGTAAAGTAGTTGCAAACTCATGCTTTTAGAGACTTGTTTGGGCTCATGAGAGGAGTAGAAAAACATCAAAAATTTCAGTCCTGCATGATTCTACCAAGAAATGTGTGTTCATTTAAACCACTGGTTTTTGATAGTTTGGGCCCTATTGAATAATGAATGTTTTGACTTTTCTCCAAAAGTAAAGTAGTTGCAAACTCATCCTTTTAGAAACTTGTTTGGGCTGTTGAGAGGAGTAAAAAACCATCAAAAATTTCAATCCTGCATGATTCTACCAAGAAATGTGATTCTTCATTCAAAACGCTGGTTTTTGCTATTGGGCTCTATTGAATAATAAATGTTTTGAATTTTCTCCAAAAGTAAAGTAGTTGCAAACTCATCCTTTTAGAGTCTTGTTTGGGCTCATGAGAGGAGTAGAAAAACATAAAAAATTTCAGTCCTGCACGATTCTACCAAGAAATGTGAGTGTTCATTCAAACCGCTGGTTTTTGATATTTTGGGCCCTATTGAATAATGAATGTTTTGAATTTTCTCCAAAAGTAAAGTAGTTGCAAACTCATCCTTTTAGAAACTTGTTTGGGCTGTTGAGAGGAGTAAAAAACCATCAAAAATTTCAATCCTGCATGATTCTACCAAGAAATGTGATTCTTCATTCAAAACGCTGGTTTTTGCTATTGGGTTCTATTGAATAATGAATGTTTTGAATTTTCTCCAAAAGTAAAGTAGTTGCAAATTCATCCTTTTAGAGACTTGTTTGGGCTCATGAGAGGAGTAGAAAA
Organism: Dendrobates tinctorius; assembly: GCF_039654945.1. Lineage (NCBI taxonomy): Eukaryota > Metazoa > Chordata > Amphibia > Anura > Dendrobatidae > Dendrobates > Dendrobates tinctorius. Next base: position 19,324,401 of record NW_027361713.1, read on the forward strand.
ACATCAAAAATTTCAGTCCTGCACGATTCTACCAAGAAATGTGTGTTCATTCAAACCGCTTGTTTTTGATATTTTGGGCCCTATTGAATAATGAATGTTTTGAATTTTCTCCAAAAGTAAAGTAGTTGCAAACTCATCCTTTTAGAAACTTGTTTGGGCTGTTGAGAGGAGTAAAAAACCATCAAAAATTTCAATCCTGCATGATTCTACCAAGAAATGTGATTCTTCATTCAAAACGCTGGTTTTTGCTGTTGGGCTCTATTGAATAATGAATGTTTTGAATTTTCTCCAACAGTAAAGTAGTTGCAAACTCATCCTTTTAGAGACTTGTTTGGGCTCATGAGAGGAGTAGAAAAACATCAAAAATTTCAGTCCTGCACGATTCTACCAAGAAATGTGTGTTCATTCAAACCGCTGGTTTTTGATAGTTTGGGCCCTATTGAATAATGAATGTTTTGAATTTTCTCCAAAAGTAAAGTAGTTGCAAACTCATCCTTTTAGAAACTTGTTTGGGCTGTTGAGAGGAGTAAAAAACCATCAAAAATTTCAATCCTGCATGATTCTACCAAGAAATGTGATTCTTCATTCAAAACCTAATTTTTGCTATTGGGCTCTATTGAATAATGAATGTTTTGAATTTTCTCCAAAAGTAAAGTAGTTGCAAACTCATGCTTTTAGAGACTTGTTTGGGCTCATGAGAGGAGTAGAAAAACATCAAAAATTTCAGTCCTGCATGATTCTACCAAGAAATGTGTGTTCATTGAAACCGCTGGTTTTTGATAGTTTGGGCCCTATTGAATAATGAATGTTTTGAATTTTCTCCAAAAGTAAAGTAGTTGCAAACTCATCCTTTTAGAAACTTGTTTGGGCTGTTGAGAGGAGTAAAAAACCATCAAAAATTTCAATCCTGCATGATTCTACCAAGAAATGTGATTCTTCATTCAAAACGCTGGTTTTTGCTTTTGGGCTCTATTGAATAATGAATGTTTTGAATTTTCTCCAACAGTAAAGTAGTTGCAAACTCATCCTTTTAGAGACTTGTTTGGGCTCATGAGAGGAGTAGAAAAACATCAAAAATTTCAGTCCTGCACGATTCTACCAAGAAATTTGTGTTCATTCAAACCGCTGGTTTTTGATATTTTGGGCCCTTTTGAATAATGAATGTTTTGAATTTTCTCCAAAAGTAAAGTAGTTGCAAACTCATCCTTTTAGAAACTTTTTTGGGCTGTTGAGAGGAGTAAAAAACCATCAAAAATTTCAATCCTGCATGATTCTACCAAGAAATGTGATTCTTCATTCAAAACCTGATTTTTGCTATTGGGCTCTATTGAATAATGAATGTTTTGAATTTTCTCCAAAAGTAAAGTAGTTGCAAACTCATGCTTTTAGAGACTTGTTTGGGCTCATGAGAGGAGTAGAAAAACATCAAAAATTTCAGTCCTGCATGATTCTACCAAGAAATGTGTGTTCATTTAAACCGCTGGTTTTTGATAGTTTGGGCCCTATTGAATAATGAATGTTTTGACTTTTCTCCAAAAGTAAAGTAGTTGCAAACTCATCCTTTTAGAAACTTGTTTGGGCTGTTGAGAGGAGTAAAAAACCATCAAAAATTTCAATCCTGCATGATTCTACCAAGAAATGTGATTCTTCATTCAAAACGCTGGTTTTTGCTATTGGGCTCTATTGAATAATAAATGTTTTGAATTTTCTCCAAAAGTAAAGTAGTTGCAAACTCATCCTTTTAGAGTCTTGTTTGGGCTCATGAGAGGAGTAGAAAAACATCAAAAATGTCAGTCCTGCACGATTCTACCAAGAAATGTGAGTGTTCATTCAAACCGCTGGTTTTTGATATTTTGGGCCCTATTGAATAATGAATGTTTTGACTTTTCTCCAAAAGTAAAGTAGTTGCAAACTCATCCTTTTAGAAACTTGTTTGGGCTGTTGAGAGGAGTAAAAAAACCTTCAAAAATTTCAATCCTGCATGATTCTACCAAGAAATGTGATTCTTCATTCAAAACGCTGGTTTTTGCTATTGGGCTCTATTGAATAATGAATGTTTTGAATTTTCTCCAAAAGTAAAGTAGTTGCAAACTCATCCTTTTAGAGTCTTGTTTGGGCTCATGAGAGGAGTAGAAAAACATCAAAAATTTCAGTCCTGCACGATTCTACCAAGAAATGTGAGTGTTCATTCAAACCGCTGGTTTTTGATATTTTGGGCCCTACTGAATAATGAATGTTTTGAATTTTCTCCAAAAGTAAAGTAGTTGCAAACTCATCCTTTTAGAAACTTGTTTGGGCTGTTGAGAGGAGTAAAAAACCATCAAAAATTTCAATCCTGCATGATTCTACCAAGAAATGTGATTCTTCATTCAAAACCTGATTTTTGCTATTGGGCTCTATTGAATAATGAATGTTTTGAATTTTCTCCAAAAGTAAAGTAGTTGCAAACTCATGCTTTTAGAGACTTGTTTGGGCTCATGAGAGGAGTAGAAAAACATCAAAAATTTCAGTCCTGCATGATTCTACCAAGAAATGTGTGTTCATTTAAACCGCTGGTTTTTGATAGTTTGGGCCCTATTGAATAATGAATGTTTTGACTTTTCTCCAAAAGTAAAGTAGTTGCAAACTCATCCTTTTAGAAACTTGTTTGGGCTGTTGAGAGGAGTAAAAAACCATCAAAAATTTCAATCCTGCATGATTCTACCAAGAAATGTGATTCTTCATTCAAAACCTGATTTTTGCTATTGGGCTCTATTGAATAGTGAATGTTTTGAATTTTCTCCAAAAGTAAAGTAGTTGCAAACTCATCCTTTTAGAGACTTGTTTGGGCTCATGAGAGGAGTAGAAAAACATCAAAAATTTCAGTCCTGCACGATTCTACCAAGTAATGTGTGTTCATTCAAACCGCTGGTTTTTGATATTTTGGGCCATATTGAATAATGAATGTTTTGAATTTTCTCCAAAAGTAAAGTAGTTGCAAACTCATCCTTTTAGAAACTTGTTTGGGCTGTTGAGAGGAGTAAAAAACCATCAAAAATTTCAATCCTGCATGATTCTACCAAGAAATGTGATACTATATTCAAAATGCTGGTTTTTGCTATTGGGCTCTATTGAATAATGAATGTTTTGAATTTTCTCCAAAAGTAAAGTAGTTGCAAACTCATCCTTTTAGAGACTTGTTTGGGCTCATGAGAGGAGTAGAAAAACATCAAAAATTTCAGTCCTGCACAATTCTACCAAGAAATGTGTGTTCATTCAAACCGCTGGTTTTTGATATTTTGGGCCCTATTGAATAATGAATGTTTTGAATTTTCTCCAAAAGTAAAGTAGTTGCAAACTCATCCTTTTAGAAACTTGTTTGGGCTGTTGAGAGGAGTAAAAAAACATCAAAAATTTCAATCCTGCATGATTCTACCAAGAAATGTGATTCTTCATTCAAAACGCTGGTTTTTGCTATTGGGCTCTATTGAATAATGAATGTTTTGAATTTTCTCCAAAAGTAAAGTAGTTGCAAACTCATCCTTTTAGAGACTTGTTTGGGCTCATGAGAGGAGTAGAAAAATATCAAAAATTTCAGTCCTGCATGATTCTACCAAGAAATGTGTGTTCATTCAAACCGCTGGTTTTTGATAGTTTGGGCCCTATTGAATAATGAATGTTTTGAATTTTCTCCAAAAGTAAAGTAGTTGCAAACTCATCCTTTTAGAAACTTGTTTGGGCTGTTGAGAGGAGTAAAAAACCATCAAAAATTTCAATCCTGCATGATTCTACCAAGAAATGTGATTCTTCATTCAAAACCTAATTTTTGCTATTGGGCTCTATTGAATAATGAATGTTTTGAATTTTCTCCAAAAGTAAAGTAGTTGCAAACTCATGCTTTTAGAGACTTGTTTGGGCTCATGAGAGGAGTAGAAAAACATCAAAAATTTCAGTCCTGCATGATTCTACCAAGAAATGTGTGTTCATTGAAACCGCTGGTTTTTGATAGTTTGGGCCCTATTGAATAATGAATGTTTTGAATTTTCTCCAAAAGTAAAGTAGTTGCAAACTCAACCTTTTAGAAACTTGTTTGGGCTGTTGAGAGGAGTAAAAAACCATCAAAAATTTCAATCCTGCATGATTCTACCAAGAAATGTGATTTTTCATTCAAAACGCTGGTTTTTGCTTTTGGGCTCTATTGAATAATGAATGTTTTGAATTTTCTCCAACAGTAAAGTAGTTGCAAACTCATCCTTTTAGAGACTTGTTTGGGCTCATGAGAGGAGTAGAAAAACATCAAAAATTTCAGTCCTGCACGATTCTACCAAGAAATTTGTGTTCATTCAAACCGCTGGTTTTTGATATTTTGGGCCCTTTTGAATAATGAATGTTTTGAATTTTCTCCAAAAGTAAAGTAGTTGCAAACTCATCCTTTTAGAAACTTTTTTGGGCTGTTGAGAGGAGTAAAAAACCATCAAAAATTTCAATCCTGCATGATTCTACCAAGAAATGTGATTCTTCATTCAAAACCTGATTTTTGCTATTGGGCTCTATTGAATAATGAATGTTTTGAATTTTCTCCAAAAGTAAAGTAGTTGCAAACTCATGCTTTTAGAGACTTGTTTGGGCTCATGAGAGGAGTAGAAAAACATCAAAAATTTCAGTCCTGCATGATTCTACCAAGAAATGTGTGTTCATTTAAACCGCTGGTTTTTGATAGTTTGGGCCCTATTGAATAATGAATGTTTTGACTTTTCTCCAAAAGTAAAGTAGTTGCAAACTCATCCTTTTAGAAACTTGTTTGGGCTGTTGAGAGGAGTAAAAAACCATCAAAAATTTCAATCCTGCATGATTCTACCAAGAAATGTGATTCTTCATTCAAAACGCTGGTTTTTGCTATTGGGCTCTATTGAATAATAAATGTTTTGAATTTTCTCCAAAAGTAAAGTAGTTGCAAACTCATCCTTTTAGAGTCTTGTTTGGGCTCATGAGAGGAGTAGAAAAACATCAAAAATGTCAGTCCTGCACGATTCTACCAAGAAATGTGAGTGTTCATTCAAACCGCTGGTTTTTGATATTTTGGGCCCTATTGAATAATGAATGTTTTGACTTTTCTCCAAAAGTAAAGTAGTTGCAAACTCATCCTTTTAGAAACTTGTTTGGGCTGTTGAGAGGAGTAAAAAAACCTTCAAAAATTTCAATCCTGCATGATTCTACCAAGAAATGTGATTCTTCATTCAAAACGCTGGTTTTTGCTATTGGGCTCTATTGAATAATAAATGTTTTGAATTTTCTCCAAAAGTAAAGAAGTTGCAAACTCATCCTTTTAGAGTCTTGTTTGGGCTCATGAGAGGAGTAGAAAAACATCAAAAATTTCAGTCCTGCACGATTCTACCAAGAAATGTGAGTGTTCATTCAAACCGCTGGTTTTTGATATTTTGGGCCCTACTGAATAATGAATGTTTTGAATTTTCTCCAAAAGTAAAGTAGTTGCAAACTCATCCTTTTAGAAACTTGTTTGGGCTGTTGAGAGGAGTAAAAAACCATCAAAAATTTCAATCCTGCATGATTCTACCAAGAAATGTGATTCTTCATTCAAAACCTGATTTTTGCTATTGGGCTCTATTGAATAATGAATGTTTTGAATTTTCTCCAAAAGTAAAGTAGTTGCAAACTCATGCTTTTAGAGACTTGTTTGGGCTCATGAGAGGAGTAGAAAAACATCAAAAATTTCAGTCCTGCATGATTCTACCAAGAAATGTGTGTTCATTTAAACCGCTGGTTTTTGATAGTTTGGGCCCTATTGAATAATGAATGTTTTGACTTTTCTCCAAAAGTAAAGTAGTTGCAAACTCATCCTTTTAGAAACTTGTTTGGGCTGTTGAGAGGAGTAAAAAACCATCAAAAATTTCAATCCTGCATGATTCTACCAAGAAATGTGATTCTTCATTCAAAACCTGATTTTTGCTATTGGGCTCTATTGAATAGTGAATGTTTTGAATTTTCTCCAAAAGTAAAGTAGTTGCAAACTCATCCTTTTAGAGACTTGTTTGGGCTCATGAGAGGAGTAGAAAAACATCAAAAATTTCAGTCCTGCATGATTCTACCAAGAAATGTGTGTTCATTCAAACCGCTTGTTTTTGATATTTTGGGCCCTATTGAATAATGAATGTTTTGAATTTTCTCCAAAAGTAAAGTAGTTGCAAACTCATCCTTTTAGAAACTTATTTGGGCTGTTGAGAGGAGTAAAAAACCATCAAAAATTTCAATCCTGCATGATTCTACCAAGAAATGTGATTCTTCATTCAAAACCTGATTTTTGCTATTGGGCTCTATTGAATAATGAATGTTTTGAATTTTCTCCAAAAGTAAAGTAGTTGCAAACTCATGCTTTTAGAGACTTGTTTGGGCTCATGAGAGGAGTAGAAAAACATCAAAAATTTCAATCCTGCATGATTCTACCAAGAAATGTGTGTTCATTCAAACCGCTGGTTTTTGATAGTTTGTGCCCTATTGAATAATGAATGTTTTGAATTTTCTCCAAAAGTAAAGTAGTTGCAAACTCATCCTTTTAGAAACTTGTTTGGGCTGTTGAGAGGAGTAAAAAACCATCAAAAATTTCAATCCTGCATGATTCTACCAAGAAATGTGATTCTTCATTCAAAACAATGGTTTTTGCTATTGGGCTCTATTGAATAATGAATGTTTTGATTTTTCTCCAAAAGTAAAGTAGTTGCAAACTCATCCTTTTAGAGACTTGTTTGGGCTCATGAGAGGAGTAGAAAAACATCAAAAATTTCAGTCCTGCACGATTCTACCAAGAAATGTGTGTTCATTCAAACCGCTGGTTTTTGATATTTTGGGCCATATTGAATAATGAATGTTTTGAATTTTCTCCAAAAGTAAAGTAGTTGCAAACTCATCCTTTTAGAAACTTGTTTGGGCTGTTGAGAGGAGTAAAAAACCATCAAAAATTTCAATCCTGCATGATTCTACCAAGAAATGTGATACTATATTCAAAACGCTGGTTTTTGCTATTGGGCTCTATTGAATAATGAATGTTTTAAATTTTCTCCAAAAGTAAAGTAGTTGCAAACTCATCCTTTTAGAGACTTGTTTGGGCTCATGAGAGGAGTAGAAAAACATCAAAAATTTCAGTCCTGCACGATTCTACCAAGAAATGTGTGTTCATTCAAACCGCTGGTTTTTGATATTTTGGGCCCTATTGAATAATGAATGTTTTGAACTTTCTCCAAAAGTAAAGTAGTTGCAAACTCATCCTTATAGAAACTTGTTTGGGCTGTTGAGAGGAGTAAAAAAACATCAAAAATTTCAATCCTGCATGATTCTACCAAGAAATGTGATTCTTCATTCAAAACGCTGGTTTTTGCTATTGGGCTCTATTGAATAATGAATGTTTTGAATTTTCTCCAAAAGTAAAGTAGTTGCAAACTCATCCTTTTAGAGACTTGTTTGGGCTCATGAGAGGAGTAGAAAAATATCAAAAATTTCAGTCCTGCATGATTCTACCAAGAAATGTGTGTTCATTCAAACCGCTGGTTTTTGATAGTTTGGGCCCTATTGAATAATGAATGTTTTGACTTTTCTCCAAAAGTAAAGTAGTTGCAAACTCATCCTTTTAGAAACTTGTTTGGGCTGTTGAGAGGAGTAAAAAACCATCAAAAATTTCAATCCTGCATGATTCTACCAAGAAATGTGATTCTTCATTCAAAACGCTGGTTTTTGCTATTGGGCTCTATTGAATAATAAATGTTTTGAATTTTCTCCAAAAGTAAAGTAGTTGCAAACTCATCCTTTTAGAGTCTTGTTTGGGCTCATGAGAGGAGTAGAAAAACATCAAAAATTTCAGTCCTGCACAATTCTACCAAGAAATGTGAGTGTTCATTCAAACCGCTGGTTTTTGATATTTTGGGCCCTACTGAATAATGAATGTTTTGAATTTTCTCCAAAAGTAAAGTAGTTGCAAACTCATCCTTTTAGAAACTTGTTTGGGCTGTTGAGAGGAGTAAAAAACCATCAAAAATTTCAGTCCTGCATGATTCTACCAAGAAATGTGTGTTCATTGAAACCGCTGGTTTTTGATAGTTTGGGCCCTATTGAATAATGAATGTTTTGAATTTTCTCCAAAAGTAAAGTAGTTGCAAACATCCTTTTAGAAACTTGTTTGGGCTGTTGAGAGGAGTAAAAAAACATCAAAAATTTCAATCCTGCATGATTCTACCAAGAAATGTGATTCTTCATTCAAAACGCTGGTTTTTGCTGTTGGGCTCTATTGAATAATGAATGTTTTGAATTTTCTCCAAAAGTAAAGTAGTTGCAAACTCATCCTTTTAGAGACTTGTTTGGGCTCACGAGAGGAGTAGAAAAACATTAAAAATTTCAGTCCTGCACGATTCTACCAAGAAATGTGTGTTCATTCAAACCGCTGGTTTTTGATGTTTTGGGCCCTATTGAATAATGAATGTTTTGAATTTTCTCCAAAAGTAAAGTAGTTGCAAACTCATCCTTTTAGAGACTTGTTTGGGCTGTTGAGAGGAGTAAAAAACCATCAAAAATTTCAATCCTGCATGATTCTACCAAGAAATGTGATTCTTCATTCAAAACGCTGGTTTTTGCTATTGGACTCTATTGAATAATGAATGTTTTGAATTTTCTCCAAAAGTAAAGTAGTTGCAAACTCATCCTTTTAGAGACTTGTTTGGGCTCATGAGAGGAGTAGAAAAACATCAAAAATTTCAGTCCTGCATGATTCTACCAAGAAATGTGTGTTCAATCAAACCGCTGGTTTTTGATAGTTTGGGCCCTATTGAATAATGAATGTTTTGAATTTTCTCCAAAAGTAAAGTAGTTGCAAACTCATCCTTTTAGAAACTTGTTTGGGCTGTTGAGAGGAGTAAAAAACCATCAAAAATTTCAATCCTGCATGATTCTACCAAGAAATGTGATTCTTCATTCAAAACGCTGGTTTTTGCTATTGTGCTCTATTGAATAATGAATGTTTTGAATTTTCTCCAAAAGTAAAGTAGTTGCAAACTCATCCTTTTAGAGACTTGTTTGGGCTCATGAGAGGAGTAGAAAAACATCAAAAATTTCAGTCCTGCATGATTCTACCAAGAAATGTGTGTTTTTTCAAACCGCTGGTTTTTGATATTTTGGGCCCTATTGAATAATGAATGTTTTGAATTTTCTCCAAAAGTAAAGTAGTTGCAAACTCATCCTTTTAGAAACTTGTTTGGGCTGTTGAGAGGAGTAAAAAACCATCAAAAATTTCAATCCTGCATGATTCTACCAAGAAATGTGATTCTTCATTCAAAACCTGATTTTTGCTATTGGGCTCTATTGAATAATGAATGTTTTGAATTTTCTCCAAAAGTAAAGTAGTTGCAAACTCATGCTTTTAGAGACTTGTTTGGGCTCATGAGAGGAGTAGAAAAACATCAAAAATTTCAGTCCTGCATGATTCTACCAAGAAATGTGTGTTCATTCAAACCGCTGGTTTTTGATATTTTGGGCCCTATTGAATAATGAATGTTTTGAATTTTCTCCAAAAGTAAAGTAGTTGCAAACTCATCCTTTTAGAGACTTGTTTGGGCTCATGAGAGGAGTAGAAAAACATCAAAAATTTCAGTCCTGCATGATTCTACCAAGAAATGTGTGTTCATTCAAACCGCTGGTTTTTGATATTTTGGGCCCTATTGAATAATGAATGTTTTGAATTTTCTCCAAAAGTAAAGTAGTTGCAAACTCATCCTTTTAGAGTCTTGTTTGGGCTCATGAGAGGAGTAGAAAAACATTAAAAATTTCAGTCCTGCACGATTCTACCAAGAAATGTGAGTGTTCATTCAAACCGCTGGTTTTTGATATTTTGGGCCATATTGAATAATGAATGTTTTGAATTTTCTCCAAAAGTAAAGTAGTTGCAAACTCATCCTTTTAGAAACTTGTTTGGGCTGTTGAGAGGAGTAAAAAACCATCAAAAATTTCAATCCTGCATGATTCTACCAAGAAATGTGATTCTTCATTCAAAACCTGATTTTTGCTATTGGGCTCTATTGAATAATGAATGTTTTGAATTTTCTCCAAAAGTAAAGTAGTTGCAAACTCATGCTTTTAGAGACTTGTTTGGGCTCATGAGAGGAGTAGAAAAACATCAAAAATTTCAGTCCTGCATGATTCTACCAAGAAATGTGTGTTCATTGAAACCGCTGGTTTTTGATAGTTTGGGCCCTATTGAATAATGAATGTTTTGAATTTTCTCCAAAAGTAAAGTAGTTGCAAACTCATCCTTTTAGAAACTTGTTTGGGCTGTTGAGAGGAGTAAAAAACCATCAAAAATTTCAATCCTGCATGATTCTACCAAGAAATGTGATTCTTCATTCAAAACGCTGGTTTTTGCTGTTGGGCTCTATTGAATAATGAATGTTTTGAATTTTCTCCAACAGTAAAGTAGTTGCAAACTCATCCTTTTAGAAACTTGTTTGGGCTGTTGAGAGGAGTAAAAAACCATCAAAAATTTCAATCCTGCATGATTCTACCAAGAAATGTGATTCTTCATTCAAAACCTGATTTTTGCTATTGGGCTCTATTGAATAATGAATGTTTTGAATTTTCTCCAAAAGTAAAGTAGTTGCAAACTCATGCTTTTAGAGACTTGTTTGGGCTCATGAGAGGAGTAGAAAAACATCAAAAATTTCAATCCTGCATGATTCTACCAAGAAATGTGTGTTCATTCAAACCGCTGGTTTTTGATAGTTTGTGCCCTATTGAATAATGAATGTTTTGAATTTTCTCCAAAAGTAAAGTAGTTGCAAACTCATCCTTTTAGAAACTTGTTTGGGCTGTTGAGAGGAGTAAAAAACCATCAAAAATTTCAATCCTGCATGATTCTACCAAGAAATGTGATTCTTCATTCAAAACAATGGTTTTTGCTATTGGGCTCTATTGAATAATGAATGTTTTGATTTTTCTCCAAAAGTAAAGTAGTTGCAAACTCATCCTTTTAGAGACTTGTTTGGGCTCATGAGAGGAGTAGAAAAACATCAAAAATTTCAGTCCTGCACGATTCTACCAAGAAATGTGTGTTCATTCAAACCGCTGGTTTTTGATATTTTGGGCCATATTGAATAATGAATGTTTTGAATTTTCTCCAAAAGTAAAGTAGTTGCAAACTCATCCTTTTAGAAACTTGTTTGGGCTGTTGAGAGGAGTAAAAAACCATCAAAAATTTCAATCCTGCATGATTCTACCAAGAAATGTGATACTATATTCAAAACGCTGGTTTTTGCTATTGGGCTCTATTGAATAATGAATGTTTTAAGTTTTCTCCAAAAGTAAAGTAGTTGCAAACTCATCCTTTTAGAGACTTGTTTGGGCTCATGAGAGGAGTAGAAAAACATCAAAAATTTCAGTCCTGCACGATTCTACCAAGAAATGTGTGTTCATTCAAACCGCTGGTTTTTGATATTTTGGGCCCTATTGAATAATGAATGTTTTGAACTTTCTCCAAAAGTAAAGTAGTTGCAAACTCATCCTTATAGAAACTTGTTTGGGCTGTTGAGAGGAGTAAAAAAACATCAAAAATTTCAATCCTGCATGATTCTACCAAGAAATGTGATTCTTCATTCAAAACGCTGGTTTTTGCTATTGGGCTCTATTGAATAATGAATGTTTTGAATTTTCTCCAAAAGTAAAGTAGTTGCAAACTCATCCTTTTAGAGACTTGTTTGGGCTCATGAGAGGAGTAGAAAAATATCAAAAATTTCAGTCCTGCATGATTCTACCAAGAAATGTGTGTTCATTCAAACCGCTGGTTTTTGATAGTTTGGGCCCTATTGAATAATGAATGTTTTGACTTTTCTCCAAAAGTAAAGTAGTTGCAAACTCATCCTTTTAGAAACTTGTTTGGGCTGTTGAGAGGAGTAAAAAACCATCAAAAATTTCAATCCTGCATGATTCTACCAAGAAATGTGATTCTTCATTCAAAACGCTGGTTTTTGCTATTGGGCTCTATTGAATAATAAATGTTTTGAATTTTCTCCAAAAGTAAAGTAGTTGCAAACTCATCCTTTTAGAGTCTTGTTTGGGCTCATGAGAGGAGTAGAAAAACATCAAAAATTTCAGTCCTGCACAATTCTACCAAGAAATGTGAGTGTTCATTCAAACCGCTGGTTTTTGATATTTTGGGCCCTACTGAATAATGAATGTTTTGAATTTTCTCCAAAAGTAAAGTAGTTGCAAACTCATCCTTTTAGAAACTTGTTTGGGCTGTTGAGAGGAGTAAAAAACCATCAAAAATTTCAGTCCTGCATGATTCTACCAAGAAATGTGTGTTCATTGAAACCGCTGGTTTTTGATAGTTTGGGCCCTATTGAATAATGAATGTTTTGAATTTTCTCCAAAAGTAAAGTAGTTGCAAACATCCTTTTAGAAACTTGTTTGGGCTGTTGAGAGGAGTAAAAAAACATCAAAAATTTCAATCCTGCATGATTCTACCAAGAAATGTGATTCTTCATTCAAAACGCTGGTTTTTGCTGTTGGGCTCTATTGAATAATGAATGTTTTGAATTTTCTCCAAAAGTAAAGTAGTTGCAAACTCATCCTTTTAGAGACTTGTTTGGGCTCACGAGAGGAGTAGAAAAACATTAAAAATTTCAGTCCTGCACGATTCTACCAAGAAATGTGTGTTCATTCAAACCGCTGGTTTTTGATGTTTTGGGCCCTATTGAATAATGAATGTTTTGAATTTTCTCCAAAAGTAAAGTAGTTGCAAACTCATCCTTTTAGAGACTTGTTTGGGCTGTTGAGAGGAGTAAAAAACCATCAAAAATTTCAATCCTGCATGATTCTACCAAGAAATGTGATTCTTCATTCAAAACGCTGGTTTTTGCTATTGGACTCTATTGAATAATGAATGTTTTGAATTTTCTCCAAAAGTAAAGTAGTTGCAAACTCATCCTTTTAGAGACTTGTTTGGGCTCATGAGAGGAGTAGAAAAACATCAAAAATTTCAGTCCTGCATGATTCTACCAAGAAATGTGTGTTCAATCAAACCGCTGGTTTTTGATAGTTTGGGCCCTATTGAATAATGAATGTTTTGAATTTTCTCCAAAAGTAAAGTAGTTGCAAACTCATCCTTTTAGAAACTTGTTTGGGCTGTTGAGAGGAGTAAAAAACCATCAAAAATTTCAATCCTGCATGATTCTACCAAGAAATGTGATTCTTCATTCAAAACGCTGGTTTTTGCTATTGTGCTCTATTGAATAATGAATGTTTTGAATTTTCTCCAAAAGTAAAGTAGTTGCAAACTCATCCTTTTAGAGACTTGTTTGGGCTCATGAGAGGAGTAGAAAAACATCAAAAATTTCAGTCCTGCATGATTCTACCAAGAAATGTGTGTTTTTTCAAACCGCTGGTTTTTGATATTTTGGGCCCTATTGAATAATGAATGTTTTGAATTTTCTCCAAAAGTAAAGTAGTTGCAAACTCATCCTTTTAGAAACTTGTTTGGGCTGTTGAGAGGAGTAAAAAACCATCAAAAATTTCAATCCTGCATGATTCTACCAAGAAATGTGATTCTTCATTCAAAACCTGATTTTTGCTATTGGGCTCTATTGAATAATGAATGTTTTGAATTTTCTCCAAAAGTAAAGTAGTTGCAAACTCATGCTTTTAGAGACTTGTTTGGGCTCATGAGAGGAGTAGAAAAACATCAAAAATTTCAGTCCTGCATGATTCTACCAAGAAATGTGTGTTCATTCAAACCGCTGGTTTTTGATATTTTGGGCCCAATTGAATAATGAATGTTTTGAATTTTCTCCAAAAGTAAAGTAGTTGCAAACTCATCCTTTTAGAGACTTGTTTGGGCTCATGAGAGGAGTAGAAAAACATCAAAAATTTCAGTCCTGCATGATTCTACCAAGAAATGTGTGTTCATTCAAACCGCTGGTTTTTGATATTTTGGGCCCTATTGAATAATGAATGTTTTGAATTTTCTCCAAAAGTAAAGTAGTTGCAAACTCATCCTTTTAGAGTCTTGTTTGGGCTCATGAGAGGAGTAGAAAAACATTAAAAATTTCAGTCCTGCACGATTCTACCAAGAAATGTGAGTGTTCATTCAAACCGCTGGTTTTTGATATTTTGGGCCATATTGAATAATGAATGTTTTGAATTTTCTCCAAAAGTAAAGTAGTTGCAAACTCATCCTTTTAGAAACTTGTTTGGGCTGTTGAGAGGAGTAAAAAACCATCAAAAATTTCAATCCTGCATGATTCTACCAAGAAATGTGATTCTTCATTCAAAACCTGATTTTTGCTATTGGGCTCTATTGAATAATGAATGTTTTGAATTTTCTCCAAAAGTAAAGTAGTTGCAAACTCATGCTTTTAGAGACTTGTTTGGGCTCATGAGAGGAGTAGAAAAACATCAAAAATTTCAGTCCTGCATGATTCTACCAAGAAATGTGTGTTCATTGAAACCGCTGGTTTTTGATAGTTTGGGCCCTATTGAATAATGAATGTTTTGAATTTTCTCCAAAAGTAAAGTAGTTGCAAACTCATCCTTTTAGAAACTTGTTTGGGCTGTTGAGAGGAGTAAAAAACCATCAAAAATTTCAATCCTGCATGATTCTACCAAGAAATGTGATTCTTCATTCAAAACGCTGGTTTTTGCTGTTGGGCTCTATTGAATAATGAATGTTTTGAATTTTCTCCAACAGTAAAGTAGTTGCAAACTCATCCTTTTAGAAACTTGTTTGGGCTGTTGAGAGGAGTAAAAAACCATCAAAAATTTCAATCCTGCATGATTCTACCAAGAAATGTGATTCTTCATTCAAAACCTGATTTTTGCTATTGGGCTCTATTGAATAATGAATGTTTTGAATTTTCTCCAAAAGTAAAGTAGTTGCAAACTCATGCTTTTATAGACTTGTTTGGGCTCATGAGAGGAGTAGAAAAACATCAAAAATTTCAGTCCTGCATGATTCTACCAAGAAATGTGTGTTCATTTAAACCACTGGTTTTTGATAGTTTGGGCCCTATTGAATAATGAATGTTTTGACTTTTCTCCAAAAGTAAAGTAGTTGCAAACTCATCCTTTTAGAAACTTGTTTGGGCTGTTGAGAGGAGTAAAAAACCATCAAAAATTTCAATCCTGCATGATTCTACCAAGAAATGTGATTCTTCATTCAAAACGCTGGTTTTTGCTATTGGGCTCTATTGAATAATAAATGTTTTGAATTTTCTCCAAAAGTAAAGTAGTTGCAAACTCATCCTTTTAGAGTCTTGTTTGGGCTCATGAGAGGAGTAGAAAAACATAAAAAATTTCAGTCCTGCACGATTCTACCAAGAAATGTGAGTGTTCATTCAAACCGCTGGTTTTTGATATTTTGGGCCCTATTGAATAATGAATGTTTTGAATTTTCTCCAAAAGTAAAGTAGTTGCAAACTCATCCTTTTAGAAACTTGTTTGGGCTGTTGAGAGGAGTAAAAAACCATCAAAAATTTCAATCCTGCATGATTCTACCAAGAAATGTGATTCTTCATTCAAAACCTGATTTTTGCTATTGGGTTCTATTGAATAATGAATGTTTTGAATTTTCTCCAAAAGTAAAGTAGTTGCAAATTCATCCTTTTAGAGACTTGTTTAGGCTCATGAGAGGAGTAGAAAAACATCAAAAATTTCAGTCTTGCACGATTCTACCAAGAAATGTGTGTTCATTCAAACCGCTGGTTTTTGATATTTTGGGCCCTATTGAATAATGAATGTTTTGAATTTTCTCCAAAAGTAAAGTAGTTGCAAACTCATCCTTTTATAAACTTGTTTGGGCTGTTGAGAGGAGTAAAAAACCATCAAAAATTTCAATCCTGCATGATTCTACCAAGAAATGTGATTCTTCATTCAAAACGCTGGTATTTGCTATTGGGCTTTATTGAATAATGAATGTTTTGAATTTTCTCCAAAAGTAAAGTAGTTGCAAACTCATCCTTTTAGAGTCTTGTTTGGGCTCATGAGAGGAGTAGAAAAACATCAAAAATTTCAGTCCTGCACGATTCTACCAAGAAATTTGAGTGTTCATTCAAACCGCTGGTTTTTGATAGTTTGGGCCCTATTGAATAATGAATGTTTTGAATTTTCTCCAAAAGTAAAGTAGTTGCAAACTCATCCTTTTAGAAACTTGTTTGAGCTTTTGAGAGGAGTAAAAAACCATCAAAAATTTCAATCCTGCATGATTCTACCAAGAAATGTGATTCTTCATTCAAAACCTGATTTTTGCTATTCGGCTCTATTGAATAATGAATGTTTTGAATTTTCTCCAAAAGTAAAGTAGTTGCAAACTCATCCTTTTAGAAACTTGTTTGGGCTGTTGAGAGGAGTAAAAAACCATCAAAAATTTCAATCCTGCATGATTCTACCAAGAAATGTGATTCTTCATTCAAAACGCTGGTTTTTGCTATTGGGCTCTATTGAATAATGAATGTTTTGAATTTTCTCCAAAAGTAAAGTAGTTGCAAACTCATCCTTTTAGAGACTTGTTTGGGCTCATGAGAGGAGTAGAAAAACATCAAAAATTTCAGTCCTGCACGATTCTACCAAGAAATGTGTGTTCATTCAAACCGCTTGTTTTTGATATTTTGGGCCCTATTGAATAATGAATGTTTTGAATTTTCTCCAAAAGTAAAGTAGTTGCAAACTCATCCTTTTAGAAACTTGTTTGGGCTGTTGAGAGGAGTAAAAAACCATCAAAAATTTCAATCCTGCATGATTCTACCAAGAAATGTGATTCTTCATTCAAAACGCTGGTTTTTGCTGTTGGGCTCTATTGAATAATGAATGTTTTGAATTTTCTCCAACAGTAAAGTAGTTGCAAACTCATCCTTTTAGAGACTTGTTTGGGCTCATGAGAGGAGTAGAAAAACATCAAAAATTTCAGTCCTGCACGATTCTACCAAGAAATGTGTGTTCATTCAAACCGCTGGTTTTTGATAGTTTGGGCCCTATTGAATAATGAATGTTTTGAATTTTCTCCAAAAGTAAAGTAGTTGCAAACTCATCCTTTTAGAAACTTGTTTGGGCTGTTGAGAGGAGTAAAAAACCATCAAAAATTTCAATCCTGCATGATTCTACCAAGAAATGTGATTCTTCATTCAAAACGCTGGTTTTTGCTTTTGGGCTCTATTGAATAATGAATGTTTTGAATTTTCTCCAACAGTAAAGTAGTTGCAAACTCATCCTTTTAGAGACTTGTTTGGGCTCATGAGAGGAGTAGAAAAACATCAAAAATTTCAGTCCTGCACGATTCTACCAAGAAATTTGTGTTCATTCAAACCGCTGGTTTTTGATATTTTGGGCCCTTTTGAATAATGAATGTTTTGAATTTTCTCCAAAAGTAAAGTAGTTGCAAACTCATCCTTTTAGAAACTTTTTTGGGCTGTTGAGAGGAGTAAAAAACCATCAAAAATTTCAATCCTGCATGATTCTACCAAGAAATGTGATTCTTCATTCAAAACCTGATTTTTGCTATTGGGCTCTATTGAATAATGAATGTTTTGAATTTTCTCCAAAAGTAAAGTAGTTGCAAACTCATGCTTTTAGAGACTTGTTTGGGCTCATGAGAGGAGTAGAAAAACATCAAAAATTTCAGTCCTGCATGATTCTACCAAGAAATGTGTGTTCATTTAAACCGCTGGTTTTTGATAGTTTGGGCCCTATTGAATAATGAATGTTTTGACTTTTCTCCAAAAGTAAAGTAGTTGCAAACTCATCCTTTTAGAAACTTGTTTGGGCTGTTGAGAGGAGTAAAAAACCATCAAAAATTTCAATCCTGCATGATTCTACCAAGAAATGTGATTCTTCATTCAAAACGCTGGTTTTTGCTATTGGGCTCTATTGAATAATAAATGTTTTGAATTTTCTCCAAAAGTAAAGTAGTTGCAAACTCATCCTTTTAGAGTCTTGTTTGGGCTCATGAGAGGAGTAGAAAAACATCAAAAATGTCAGTCCTGCACGATTCTACCAAGAAATGTGAGTGTTCATTCAAACCGCTGGTTTTTGATATTTTGGGCCCTATTGAATAATGAATGTTTTGACTTTTCTCCAAAAGTAAAGTAGTTGCAAACTCATCCTTTTAGAAACTTGTTTGGGCTGTTGAGAGGAGTAAAAAAACCTTCAAAAATTTCAATCCTGCATGATTCTACCAAGAAATGTGATTCTTCATTCAAAACGCTGGTTTTTGCTATTGGGCTCTATTGAATAATAAATGTTTTGAATTTTCTCCAAAAGTAAAGTAGTTGCAAACTCATCCTTTTAGAGTCTTGTTTGGGCTCATGAGAGGAGTAGAAAAACATCAAAAATTTCAGTCCTGCACGATTCTACCAAGAAATGTGAGTGTTCATTCAAACCGCTGGTTTTTGATATTTTGGGCCCTACTGAATAATGAATGTTTTGAATTTTCTCCAAAAGTAAAGTAGTTGCAAACATCCTTTTAGAAACTTGTTTGGGCTGTTGAGAGGAGTAAAAAACCATCAAAAATTTCAATCCTGCATGATTCTACCAAGAAATGTGATTCTTCATTCAAAACCTGATTTTTGCTATTGGGCTCTATTGAATAATGAATGTTTTGAATTTTCTCCAAAAGTAAAGTAGTTGCAAACTCATGCTTTTAGAGACTTGTTTGGGCTCATGAGAGGAGTAGAAAAACATCAAAAATTTCAGTCCTGCATGATTCTACCAAGAAATGTGTGTTCATTTAAACCGCTGGTTTTTGATAGTTTGGGCCCTATTGAATAATGAATGTTTTGACTTTTCTCCGAAAGTAAAGTAGTTGCAAACTCATCCTTTTAGAAACTTGTTTGGGCTGTTGAGAGGAGTAAAAAACCATCAAAAATTTCATTCCTGCATGATTCTACCAAGAAATGTGATTCTTCATTCAAAACCTGATTTTTGCTATTGGGCTCTATTGAATAGTGAATGTTTTGAATTTTCTCCAAAAGTAAAGTAGTTGCAAACTCATCCTTTTAGAGACTTGTTTGGGCTCATGAGAGGAGTAGAAAAATATCAAAAATTTCAGTCCTGCACGATTCTACCAAGAAATGTGAGTGTTCATTCAAACCGCTTGTTTTTGATATTTTGGGCCCTATTGAATAATGAATGTTTTGAATTTTCTCCAAAAGTAAAGTAGTTGCAAACTCATCCTTTTAGAAACTTATTTGGGCTGTTGAGAGGAGTAAAAAACCATCAAAAATTTCAATCCTGCATGATTCTACCAAGAAATGTGATTCTTCATTCAAAACCTGATTTTTGCTATTGGGCTCTATTGAATAATGAATGTTTTGAATTTTCTCCAAAAGTAAAGTAGTTGCAAACTCATGCTTTTAGAGACTTGTTTGGGCTCATGAGAGGAGTAGAAAAACATCAAAAATTTCAATCCTGCATGATTCTACCAAGAAATGTGTGTTCATTCAAACCGCTGGTTTTTGATAGTTTGTGCCCTATTGAATAATGAATGTTTTGAATTTTCTCCAAAAGTAAAGTAGTTGCAAACTCATCCTTTTAGAAACTTGTTTGGGCTGTTGAGAGGAGTAAAAAACCATCAAAAATTTCAATCCTGCATGATTCTACCAAGAAATGTGATTCTTCATTCAAAACAATGGTTTTTGCTATTGGGCTCTATTGAATAATGAATGTTTTGATTTTTCTCCAAAAGTAAAGTAGTTGCAAACTCATCCTTTTAGAGACTTGTTTGGGCTCATGAGAGGAGTAGAAAAACATCAAAAATTTCAGTCCTGCACGATTCTACCAAGAAATGTGTGTTCATTCAAACCGCTGGTTTTTGATATTTTGGGCCATATTGAATAATGAATGTTTTGAATTTTCTCCAAAAGTAAAGTAGTTGCAAACTCATCCTTTTAGAAACTTGTTTGGGCTGTTGAGAGGAGTAAAAAACCATCAAAAATTTCAATCCTGCATGATTCTACCAAGAAATGTGATACTATATTCAAAACGCTGGTTTTTGCTATTGGGCTCTATTGAATAATGAATGTTTTAAATTTTCTCCAAAAGTAAAGTAGTTGCAAACTCATCCTTTTAGAGACTTGTTTGGGCTCATGAGAGGAGTAGAAAAACATCAAAAATTTCAGTCCTGCACGATTCTACCAAGAAATGTGTGTTCATTCAAACCGCTGGTTTTTGATATTTTGGGCCCTATTGAATAATGAATGTTTTGAATTTTCTCCAAAAGTAAAGTAGTTGCAAACTCATCCTTATAGAAACTTGTTTGGGCTGTTGAGAGGAGTAAAAAAACATCAAAAATTTCAATCCTGCATGATTCTACCAAGAAATGTGATTCTTCATTCAAAACGCTGGTTTTTGCTATTGGGCTCTATTGAATAATGAATGTTTTGAATTTTCTCCAAAAGTAAAGTAGTTGCAAACTCATCCTTTTAGAGACTTGTTTGGGCTCATGAGAGGAGTAGAAAAATATCAAAAATTTCAGTCCTGCATGATTCTACCAAGAAATGTGTGTTCATTCAAACCGCTGGTTTTTGATAGTTTGGGCCCTATTGAATAATGAATGTTTTGACTTTTCTCCAAAAGTAAAGTAGTTGCAAACTCATCCTTTTAGAAACTTGTTTGGGCTGTTGAGAGGAGTAAAAAACCATCAAAAATTTCAATCCTGCATGATTCTACCAAGAAATGTGATTCTTCATTCAAAACGCTGGTTTTTGCTATTGGGCTCTATTGAATAATAAATGTTTTGAATTTTCTCCAAAAGTAAAGTAGTTGCAAACTCATCCTTTTAGAGTCTTGTTTGGGCTCATGAGAGGAGTAGAAAAACATCAAAAATTTCAGTCCTGCACAATTCTACCAAGAAATGTGAGTGTTCATTCAAACCGCTGGTTTTTGATATTTTGGGCCCTACTGAATAATGAATGTTTTGAATTTTCTCCAAAAGTAAAGTAGTTGCAAACTCATCCTTTTAGAAACTTGTTTGGGCTGTTGAGAGGAGTAAAAAACCATCAAAAATTTCAGTCCTGCATGATTCTACCAAGAAATGTGTGTTCATTGAAACCGCTGGTTTTTGATAGTTTGGGCCCTATTGAATAATGAATGTTTTGAATTTTCTCCAAAAGTAAAGTAGTTGCAAACATCCTTTTAGAAACTTGTTTGGGCTGTTGAGAGGAGTAAAAAAACATCAAAAATTTCAATCCTGCATGATTCTACCAAGAAATGTGATTCTTCATTCAAAACGCTGGTTTTTGCTGTTGGGCTCTATTGAATAATGAATGTTTTGAATTTTCTCCAAAAGTAAAGTAGTTGCAAACTCATCCTTTTAGAGACTTGTTTGGGCTCACGAGAGGAGTAGAAAAACATTAAAAATTTCAGTCCTGCACGATTCTACCAAGAAATGTGTGTTCATTCAAACCGCTGGTTTTTGATGTTTTGGGCCCTATTGAATAATGAATGTTTTGAATTTTCTCCAAAAGTAAAGTAGTTGCAAACTCATCCTTTTAGAGACTTGTTTGGGCTGTTGAGAGGAGTAAAAAACCATCAAAAATTTCAATCCTGCATGATTCTACCAAGAAATGTGATTCTTCATTCAAAACGCTGGTTTTTGCTATTGGGCTCTATTGAATAATGAATGTTTTGAATTTTCTCCAAAAGTAAAGTAGTTGCAAACTCATCCTTTTAGAGACTTGTTTGGGCTCATGAGAGGAGTAGAAAAACATCAAAAATTTCAGTCCTGCATGATTCTACCAAGAAATGTGTGTTCATTCAAACCGCTGGTTTTTGATAGTTTGGGCCCTATTGAATAATGAATGTTTTGAATTTTCTCCAAAAGTAAAGTAGTTGCAAACTCATCCTTTTAGAAACTTGTTTGGGCTGTTGAGAGGAGTAAAAAACCATCAAAAATTTCAATCCTGCATGATTCTACCAAGAAATGTGATTCTTCATTCAAAACGCTGGTTTTTGCTATTGGGCTCTATTGAATAATGAATGTTTTGAATTTTCTCCAAAAGTAAAGTAGTTGCAAACTCATCCTTTTAGAGACTTGTTTGGGCTCATGAGAGGAGTAGAAAAACATCAAAAATTTCAGTCCTGCATGATTCTACCAAGAAATGTGTGTTTTTTCAAACCGCTGTTTTTTGATATTTTGGGCCCTATTGAATAATGAATGTTTTGAATTTTCTCCAAAAGTAAAGTAGTTGCAAACTCATCCTTTTAGAAACTTGTTTGGGCTGTTGAGAGGAGTAAAAAACCATCAAAAATTTCAATCCTGCATGATTCTACCAAGAAATGTGATTCTTCATTCAAAACCTGATTTTTGCTATTGGGCTCTATTGAATAATGAATGTTTTGAATTTTCTCCAAAAGTAAAGTAGTTGCAAACTCATGCTTTTAGAGACTTGTTTGGGCTCATGAGAGGAGTAGAAAAACATCAAAAATTTCAGTCCTGCATGATTCTACCAAGAAATGTGTGTTCATTCAAACCGCTGGTTTTTGATATTTTGGGCCCTATTGAATAATGAATGTTTTGAATTTTCTCCAAAAGTAAAGTAGTTGCAAACTCATCCTTTTAGAGACTTGTTTGGGCTCATGAGAGGAGTAGAAAAACATCAAAAATTTCAGTCCTGCATGATTCTACCAAGAAATGTGTGTTCATTCAAACCGCTGGTTTTTGATATTTTGGGCCCTATTGAATAATGAATGTTTTGAATTTTCTCCAAAAGTAAAGTAGTTGCAAACTCATCCTTTTAGAGTCTTGTTTGGGCTCATGAGAGGAGTAGAAAAACATTAAAAATTTCAGTCCTGCACGATTCTACCAAGAAATGTGAGTGTTCATTCAAACCGCTGGTTTTTGATATTTTGGGCCATATTGAATAATGAATGTTTTGAATTTTCTCCAAAAGTAAAGTAGTTGCAAACTCATCCTTTTAGAAACTTGTTTGGGCTGTTGAGAGGAGTAAAAAACCATCAAAAATTTCAATCCTGCATGATTCTACCAAGAAATGTGATTCTTCATTCAAAACCTGATTTTTGCTATTGGGCTCTATTGAATAATGAATGTTTTGAATTTTCTCCAAAAGTAAAGTAGTTGCAAACTCATGCTTTTAGAGACTTGTTTGGGCTCATGAGAGGAGTAGAAAAACATCAAAAATTTCAGTCCTGCATGATTCTACCAAGAAATGTGTGTTCATTGAAACCGCTGGTTTTTGATAGTTTGGGCCCTATTGAATAATGAATGTTTTGAATTTTCTCCAAAAGTAAAGTAGTTGCAAACTCATCCTTTTAGAAACTTGTTTGGGCTGTTGAGAGGAGTAAAAAACCATCAAAAATTTCAATCCTGCATGATTCTACCAAGAAATGTGATTCTTCATTCAAAACGCTGGTTTTTGCTGTTGGGCTCTATTGAATAATGAATGTTTTGAATTTTCTCCAACAGTAAAGTAGTTGCAAACTCATCCTTTTAGAAACTTGTTTGGGCTGTTGAGAGGAGTAAAAAACCATCAAAAATTTCAATCCTGCATGATTCTACCAAGAAATGTGATTCTTCATTCAAAACCTGATTTTTGCTATTGGGCTCTATTGAATAATGAATGTTTTGAATTTTCTCCAAAAGTAAAGTAGTTGCAAACTCATGCTTTTAGAGACTTGTTTGGGCTCATGAGAGGAGTAGAAAAACATCAAAAATTTCAGTCCTGCATGATTCTACCAAGAAATGTGTGTTCATTTAAACCACTGGTTTTTGATAGTTTGGGCCCTATTGAATAATGAATGTTTTGACTTTTCTCCAAAAGTAAAGTAGTTGCAAACTCATCCTTTTAGAAACTTGTTTGGGCTGTTGAGAGGAGTAAAAAACCATCAAAAATTTCAATCCTGCATGATTCTACCAAGAAATGTGATTCTTCATTCAAAACGCTGGTTTTTGCTATTGGGCTCTATTGAATAATAAATGTTTTGAATTTTCTCCAAAAGTAAAGTAGTTGCAAACTCATCCTTTTAGAGTCTTGTTTGGGCTCATGAGAGGAGTAGAAAAACATAAAAAATTTCAGTCCTGCACGATTCTACCAAGAAATGTGAGTGTTCATTCAAACCGCTGGTTTTTGATATTTTGGGCCCTATTGAATAATGAATGTTTTGAATTTTCTCCAAAAGTAAAGTAGTTGCAAACTCATCCTTTTAGAAACTTGTTTGGGCTGTTGAGAGGAGTAAAAAACCATCAAAAATTTCAATCCTGCATGATTCTACCAAGAAATGTGATTCTTCATTCAAAACGCTGGTATTTGCTATTGGGATCTATTGAATAATGAATGTTTTGAATTTTCTCCAAAAGTAAAGTAGTTGCAAACTCATCCTTTTAGAGTCTTGTTTGGGCTCATGAGAGGAGTAGAAAAACATCAAAAATTTCAGTCCTGCACGATTCTACCAAGAAATTTGAGTGTTCATTCAAACCGCTGGTTTTTGATAGTTTGGGCCCTATTGAATAATGAATGTTTTGAATTTTCTCCAAAAGTAAAGTAGTTGCAAACTCATCCTTTTAGAAACTTGTTTGAGCTTTTGAGAGGAGTAAAAAACCATCAAAAATTTCAATCCTGCATGATTCTACCAAGAAATGTGATTCTTCATTCAAAACCTGATTTTTGCTATTCGGCTCTATTGAATAATGAATGTTTTGAATTTTCTCCAAAAGTAAAGTAGTTGCAAACTCATCCTTTTAGAAACTTGTTTGGGCTGTTGAGAGGAGTAAAAAACCATCAAAAATTTCAATCCTGCATGATTCTACCAAGAAATGTGATTCTTCATTCAAAACGCTGGTTTTTGCTATTGGGCTCTATTGAATAATGAATGTTTTGAATTTTCTCCAAAAGTAAAGTAGTTGCAAACTCATCCTTTTAGAGACTTGTTTGGGCTCATGAGAGGAGTAGAAAAACATCAAAAATTTCAGTCCTGCACGATTCTACCAAGAAATGTGTGTTCATTCAAACCGCTTGTTTTTGATATTTTGGGCCCTATTGAATAATGAATGTTTTGAATTTTCTCCAAAAGTAAAGTAGTTGCAAACTCATCCTTTTAGAAACTTGTTTGGGCTGTTGAGAGGAGTAAAAAACCATCAAAAATTTCAATCCTGCATGATTCTACCAAGAAATGTGATTCTTCATTCAAAACGCTGGTTTTTGCTGTTGGGCTCTATTGAATAATGAATGTTTTGAATTTTCTCCAACAGTAAAGTAGTTGCAAACTCATCCTTTTAGAGACTTGTTTGGGCTCATGAGAGGAGTAGAAAAACATCAAAAATTTCAGTCCTGCACGATTCTACCAAGAAATGTGTGTTCATTCAAACCGCTGGTTTTTGATATTTTGGGCCCTATTGAATAATGAATGTTTTGAATTTTCTCCAAAAGTAAAGTAGTTGCAAACTCATCCTTTTAGAAACTTGTTTGGGCTGTTGAGAGGAGTAAAAAACCATCAAAAATTTCAATCCTGCATGATTCTACCAAGAAATGTGATTCTTCATTCAAAACCTGATTTTTGCTATTGGGCTCTATTGAATAATGAATGTTTTGAATTTTCTCCAAAAGTAAAGTAGTTGCAAACTCATGCTTTTAGAGACTTGTTTGGGCTCATGAGAGGAGTAGAAAAACATCAAAAATTTCAGTCCTGCATGATTCTACCAAGAAATGTGTGTTCATTTAAACCGCTGGTTTTTGATAGTTTGGGCCCTATTGAATAATGAATGTTTTGACTTTTCTCCAAAAGTAAAGTAGTTGCAAACTCATCCTTTTAGAAACTTATTTGGGCTGTTGAGAGGAGTAAAAAACCATCAAAAATTTCAATCCTGCATGATTCTACCAAGAAATGTGATTCTTCATTCAAAACCTGATTTTTGCTATTGGGCTCTATTGAATAATGAATGTTTTGAATTTTCTCCAAAAGTAAAGCAGTTGCAAACTCATGCTTTTAGAGACTTGTTTGGGCTCATGAGAGGAGTAGAAAAACATCAAAAATTTCAGTCCTGCATGATTCTACCAAGAAATGTGTGTTCATTTAAACCGCTGGTTTTTGATAGTTTGGGCCCTATTGAATAATGAATGTTTTGACTTTTCTCCAAATGTAAAGTAGTTGCAAACTCATCCTTTTAGAAACTTGTTTGGGCTGTTGAGAGGAGTTAAAAAAACATCAAAAATTTCAATCCTGCATGATTCTACCAAGAAATGTGATTCTTCATTCAAAACGCTGGTTTTTGCTATTGGGCTCTATTGAATAATAAATGTTTTGAATTTTCTCCAAAAGTAAAGTAGTTGCAAACTCATCCTTTTAGAGTCTTGTTTGGGCTCATGAGAGGAGTAGAAAAACATCAAAAATTTCAATCCTGCATGATTCTACCAAGAAATGTGAGTGTTCATTCAAACCGCTGGTTTTTGATATTTTGGGCCCTACTGAATAATGAATGTTTTGAATTTTCTCCAAAAGTAAAGTAGTTGCAAACTCATCCTTTTAGAAACTTGTTTGGGCTGTTGAGAGGAGTAAAAAACCATCAAAAATTTCAATCCTGCATGATTCTACCAAGAAATGTGATTCTTCATTCAAAACCTGATTTTTGCTATTGGGTTCTATTGAATAATGAATGTTTTGAATTTTCTCCAAAAGTAAAGTAGTTGCAAACTCATCCTTTTAGAGACTTGTTTAGGCTCATGAGAGGAGTAGAAAAACATCAAAAATTTCAGTCCTGCACGATTCTACCAAGAAATGTGTGTTCATTCAAACCGCTGGTTTTTGATATTTTGGGCCCTATTGAATAATGAATGTTTTGAATTTTCTCCAAAAGTAAAGTAGTTGCAAACTCATGCTTTAGAAACTTGTTTGGGCTGTTGAGAGGAGTAAAAAACCATCAAAAATTTCAATCCTGCATGATTCTACCAAGAAATGTGATTCTTCATTCAAAACGCTGGTATTTGCTATTGGGCTCTATTGAATAATGAATGTTTTGAATTTTCTCCAAAAGTAAAGTAGTTGCAAACTCATCCTTTTAGAGACTTGTTTGGGCTCATGAGAGGAGTAGAAAAACATCAAAAATTTCAATCCTGCATGATTCTACCAAGAAATGTGATTCTTCATTCAAAACGCTGGTTTTTGCTGTTGGGCTCTATTGAATAATGAATGTTTTGAATTTTCTCCAACAGTAAAGTAGTTGCAAACTCATCCTTTTAGAGACTTGTTTGGGCTCATGAGAGGAGTAGAAAAACATCAAAAATTTCAGTCCTGCACGATTCTACCAAGAAATGTGTGTTCATTCAAACCGCTGGTTTTTGATATTTTGGGCCCTATTGAAAAATGAATGTTTTGAATTTTCTCCAAAAGTAAAGTAGTTGCAAACTCATCCTTTTATAAACTTGTTTGGGCTGTTGAGAGGAGTAAAAAACCATCAAAAATTTCAATCCTGCATGATTCTACCAAGAAATGTGATTCTTCATTCAAAACCTGATTTTTGCTATTGGGCTCTATTGAATAATGAATGTTTTGAATTTTCTCCAAAAGTAAAGTAGTTGCAAACTCATGCTTTTAGAGACTTGTTTGGGCTCATGAGAGGAGTAGAAAAACATCAAAAATTTCAGTCCTGCATGATTCTACCAAGAAATGTGTGTTCATTTAAACCGCTGGTTTTTGATAGTTTGGGCCCTATTGAATAATGAATGTTTTGACTTTTCTCCAAAAGTAAAGTAGTTGCAAACTCATCCTTTTAGAAACTTGTTTGGGCTTTTGAGAGGAGTAAAAAACCATCAAAAATTTCAATCCTGCATGATTCTACCAAGAAATGTGATTCTTCATTCAAAACCTGATTTTTGCTATTGGGATCTATTGAATAATGAATGTTTTAATTTTCTCCAACAGTAAAGTAGTTGCAAACTCATCCTTTTAGAGACTTGTTTGGGCTCATGAGAGGAGTAGAAAAACATCAAAAATTTCAGTCCTGCACGATTCTACCAAGAAATGTGTGTTCATTCAAACCGCTGGTTTTTGATATTTTGGGCCCTATTGAATAATGAATGTTTTGAATTTTCTCCAAAAGTAAAGTAGTTGCAAACTCATCCTTTTAGAAACTTGTTTGGGCTGTTGAGACGAGTAAAAAACCATCAAAAATTTCAATCTTGCATGATTCTACCAAGAAATGTGATTCTTCATTCAAAAACTGATTTTTGCTATTGGGCTCTATTGAATAATGAATGTTTTGAATTTTCTCCAAAAGTAAAGTAGTTGCAAACTCATGCTTTTAGAGACTTGTTTGGGCTCATGAGAGGAGTAGAAAAACATCAAAAATTTCAGTCCTGCATGATTCTACCAAGAAATGTGTGTTCATTTAAACCTCTGGTTTTTGATAGTTTGGGCCCTATTGAAAAATGAATGTTTTGACTTTTCTCCAAAAGTAAAGTAGTTGCAAACTCATCCTTTTAGAAACTTGTTTGGGCTGTTGAGAGGAGTAAAAAACCATCAAAAATTTCAATCCTGCATGATTCTACCAAGAAATGTGATTCTTCATTCAAAACGCTGGTTTTTGCTATTGGGCTCTATTGAATAATAAATGTTTTGAATTTTCTCCAAAAGTAAAGTAGTTGCAAACTCATCCTTTTAGAGTCTTGTTTGGGCTCATGAGAGGAGTAGAAAAACATCAAAAATTTCAGTCCTGCACGATTCTACCAAGAAATGTGAGTGTTCATTCAAACCGCTGGTTTTTGATATTTTGGGCCCTATTGAATAATGAATGTTTTGACTTTTCTCCAAAAGTAAAGTAGTTGCAAACTCATCCTTTTAGAAACTTGTTTGGGCTGTTGAGAGGAGTAAAAAAACCATCAAAAATTTCAATCCTGCATGATTCTACCAAGAAATGTGATTCTTCATTCAAAACGCTGGTTTTTGCTATTGGGCTCTATTGAATAATAAATGTTTTGAATTTTCTCCAAAAGTAAAGTAGTTGCAAACTCATCCTTTTAGAGTCTTGTTTGGGCTCATGAGAGGAGTAGAAAAACATCAAAAATTTCAGTCCTGCACGATTCTACCAAGAAATGTGAGTGTTCATTCAAACCGCTGGTTTTTGATATTTTGGGCCCTACTGAATAATGAATGTTTTGAATTTTCTCCAAAAGTAAAGTAGTTGCAAACTCATCCTTTTAGAAACTTGTTTGGGCTGTTGAGAGGAGTAAAAAACCATCAAAAATTTCAATCCTGCATGATTCTACCAAGAAATGTGATTCTTCATTCAAAACCTGATTTTTGCTATTGGGCTCTATTGAATAATGAATGTTTTGAATTTTCTCCAAAAGTAAAGTAGTTGCAAACTCATGCTTTTAGAGACTTGTTTGGGCTCATGAGAGGAGTAGAAAAACATCAAAAATTTCAGTCCTGCATGATTCTACCAAGAAATGTGTTTTCATTCAAACCGCTGGTTTTTGATAGTTTGGGCCCTATTGAATAATGAATGTTTTGAATTTTCTCCAAAAGTAAAGTAGTTGCAAACTCATCCTTTTAGAAACTTGTTTGGGCTGTTGAGAGGAGTAAAAAACCATCAAAAATTTCAATCCTGCATGATTCTACCAAGAAATGTGATTCTTCATTCAAAACACTGGTTTTTGCTATTGGGCTCTATTGAATAATGAATGTTTTGATTTTTCTCCAAAAGTAAAGTAGTTGCAAACTCATCCTTTTAGAGACTTGTTTGTGCTCATGAGAGGAGTAGAAAAACATCAAAAATTTCAGTCCTGCACGATTCTACCAAGAAATGTGTGTTCATTCAAACCGCTGGTTTTTGATATTTTGGGCCATATTGAATAATGAATGTTTTGAATTTTCTCCAAAAGTAAAGTAGTTGCAAACTCATCCTTTTAGAAACTTGTTTGGGCTGTTGAGAGGAGTAAAAAACCATCAAAAATTTCAATCCTGCATGATTCTACCAAGAAATGTGATACTATATTCAAAACGCTGGTTTTTGCTATTGGGCTCTATTGAATAATGAATGTTTTGAATTTTCTCCAAAAGTAAAGTAGTTGCAAACTCATCCTTTTAGAGACTTGTTTGGGCTCATGAGAGGAGTAGAAAAACATCAAAAATTTCAGTCCTGCACGATTCTACCAAGAAATGTGTGTTCATTCAAACCGCTGGTTTTTGATATTTTGGGCCCTATTGAAAAATGAATGTTTTGAATTTTCTCCAAAAGTAAAGTAGTTGCAAACTCATCCTTATAGAAACTTGTTTGGGCTGTTGAGAGGAGTAAAAAAACATCAAAAATTTCAATCCTGCATGATTCTACCAAGAAATGTGATTCTTCATTCAAAACGCTGGTTTTTGCTATTGGGCTCTATTGAATAATGAATGTTTTGAATTTTCTCCAAATTAAAGTAGTTGCAAACTCATCCTTTTAGAGACTTGTTTGGGCTCATGAGAGGAGTAGAAAAATATTAAAAATTTCAGTCCTGCATGATTCTACCAAGAAATGTGTGTTCATTCAAACCGCTGGTTTTTGATAGTTTGGGCCCTATTGAATAATGAATGTTTTGAATTTTCTCCAAAAGTAAAGTAGTTGCAAACTCATCCTTTTAGAAACTTGTTTGGGCTGTTGAGAGGAGTAAAAAACCATCATAAAATTTCAATCCTGCATGATTCTACCAAGAAATGTGATTCTTCATTCAAAACCTAATTTTTGCTATTGGGCTCTATTGAATAATGAATGTTTTGAATTTTCTCCAAAAGTAAAGTAGTTGCAAACTCATGCTTTTAGAGACTTGTTTGGGCTCATGAGAGGAGTAGAAAAACATCAAAAATTTCAGTCCTGCACGATTCTACCAAGAAATGTGTGTTCATTCAAACCGCTGGTTTTTGATATTTTGGGCCATATTGAATAATGAATGTTTTGAATTTTCTCCAAAAGTAAAGTAGTTGCAAACTCATCCTTATAGAAACTTGTTTGGGCTGTTGAGAGGAGTAAAAAACCATCAAAAATTTCAATCCTGCATGATTCTACCAAGAAATGTGATACTTCATTCAAAACGCTGGTTTTTGCTATTGGGCTCTATTGAATAATGAATGTTTTGAATTTTCTCCAAAAGTAAAGCAGTTGCAAACTCATCCTTTTAGAGACTTGTTTGGGCTCATGAGAGGAGTAGAAAAACATCAAAAATTTCAGTCCTGCATGATTCTACCAAGAAATGTGTGTTCATTCAAACCGCTGGTTTTTGACAGTTTGGGCCCTATTGAATAATGAATGTTTTGAATTTTCTCCAAAAGTAAAGTAGTTGCAAACTCATCCTTTTAGAAACTTGTTTGGGCTGTTGAGAGGAGTAAAAAACCATCAAAAATTTCAATCCTGCATGATTCTACCAAGAAATGTGATTCTTCATTCAAAACGCTGGTTTTTGCTATTGGGCTCTATTGAATAATAAATGTTTTGAATTTTCTCCAAAAGTAAAGTAGTTGCAAACTCATCCTTTTAGAGTCTTGTTTGGGCTCATGAGAGGAGTAGAAAAACATCAAAAATTTCAGTCCTGCACGATTCTACCAAGAAATGTGAGTGTTCATTCAAACCGCTGGTTTTTGATATTTTGGGCCCTATTGAATAATGAATGTTTTGACTTTTCTCCAAAAGTAAAGTAGTTGCAAACTCATCCTTTTAGAAACTTGTTTGGGCTGTTGAGAGGAGTAAAAAAACCATCAAAAATTTCAATCCTGCATGATTCTACCAAGAAATGTGATTCTTCATTCAAAACGCTGGTTTTTGCTATTGGGCTCTATTGAATAATAAATGTTTTGAATTTTCTCCAAAAGTAAAGTAGTTGCAAACTCATCCTTTTAGAGTCTTGTTTGGGCTCATGAGAGGAGTAGAAAAACATCAAAAATTTCAGTCCTGCACGATTCTACCAAGAAATGTGAGTGTTCATTCAAACCGCTGGTTTTTGATATTTTGGGCCCTACTGAATAATGAATGTTTTGAATTTTCTCCAAAAGTAAAGTAGTTGCAAACTCATCCTTTTAGAAACTTGTTTGGGCTGTTGAGAGGAGTAAAAAACCATCAAAAATTTCAATCCTGCATGATTCTACCAAGAAATGTGATTCTTCATTCAAAACCTGATTTTTGCTATTGGGCTCTATTGAATAATGAATGTTTTGAATTTTCTCCAAAAGTAAAGTAGTTGCAAACTCATGCTTTTAGAGACTTGTTTGGGCTCATGAGAGGAGTAGAAAAACATCGAAAATTTAAATCCTGCACGATTCTACCAAGAAATGTGAGTGTTCATTCAAGCCGCTGGTTTTTGCTACTTTGGGCCCTATTGAATAATGAATGTTTTGAATTTTCCCCAAAAGTAAAGTAGATGCAAACTCATCCTTTTAGAAACTTGTTTGGGCTGTTGAGAGGAGTGAAAAAACATCAAAAATTTCAATCCTGCACGATTCTACCAAGAAATGTGATTGTTCATTCAAACCGCTGCTTTTTGCTATTGGACCCTATTGAATAATGAATGGTTTGAATTTTCTCCAAAACTAAAGTAGTTGCAAACTCATCCTTTTAGAAACATGTTTGGGCTCATGAGAGGAGTAGAAAAACATGAAAAATTTCAATCCTGCACGATTCTACCAAGAAATGTGTGTCCATTCAAACCGCTGCTTTTTGCTATTAGGCCCTATTGAATAATGAATGTTTTTAATTTTCTTCAAAAGTAAAGTAGTTGCAAACTCATCCTTTCAGAAACTTGTTTGGGCTGTTGAGAGTAGTAGAAAAGCATCAAAAATTTCTATCCTGCACGATTCTACCAAGAACTGTGATTGTTCATTCAAAACGCTGCTTTTTGCTATTAGACCCTATTGAATAATGTATGTTTTGAATTTTCTCCAAAAGTAAAGTAGTTGCAAACTCATCCTTCCAGAGTCTAGTTTGGGCTCATGAGAGGAGTAGAAAAATGTCAAAAATATCAATCCTGCATGATTCTACCAAGAAATGTGAGTGTTCATTCAAACCGCTGCTTTTTGCTATTGGCCCTATTGAATAATGAATGTTTTGAATTTTCTCCACAAGTAAAGTAGTTGCAAACTCATCCTTTTAGAGTCTTGTTTGGGCTCATGAGAGGAGTAGAAAAACATCAGAAATTTCAATCCTGCACGATTCTACCAAGAAATGTGAGTGTTCATTCAAACCGCTGATTTTTGCTATTCGTCCCTATTGAATAATGAATGTTTTGAATTTTCTCCAAAAGTAAAGTAGTTGCAAACTCATGCTTCTAGAGTCTTGTTTGGGCTCATGAGAGGAGTAGAAAAACATCAAAAATTTCAATCCTGCATGATTCTACCAAGAAATGTGAGTGTTCATTCAAATGTTTTGAATTTTCTCCAAAAGTAAAGTAGTTGCAAACTCATCATTTTAGAAACTTTTTTGGGCTGTTGAGAGTAGTAGAAAAGCATCAAAAATTTCTATCCTGCACGATTCTACCAAGAACTGTGATTGTTCACTCAAAACGCTGCTTTGTGCTATTAGACCCTATTGAATAATGAATGTTTTGAATTTTCTCCAAAAGTAAAGTAGTTGCAATGTCATCCTTCTAGAGTTTTGTTTGGGCTCATGAGAGGAGTAGAAAAACATCGAAAATTTAAATCCTGCACGATTCTACCAAGAAATGTGAGTGTTCATTCAAGCCGCTTGTTTTTGCTACTTTGGGCCCTATTGAATAATGAATGTTTTGAATTTTCCCCAAAAGTAAAGTAGTTGCAAACTCATCCTTTTAGAAACTTGTTTGGGCTGTTGAGAGGAGTAAAAACAATCAAAAATTTCAATCCTGCACGATTCTACCAAGAAATGTGAGTGTTCATTCAAACCGCTGCTTTTTGCTATTGAGCCCTATTGAGTAATGAATGTTTTGAATTTTCCCCAAAAGTGAAGTAGTTGCAAACTCATCCTTTTAGAAACTTGTTTGTGCTGTTGAGAGGAGTAGAAAAACATCAAAATTTTCAATCCTGCACGATTCTACCAAGAAATGTGATTGTTCATTCAAAATGCTGCTTTTTGCTATTAGACCCTATTGAATAATGAATGTTTTTAATTTTCTCCAAAAGTAAAGTAGTTGCAAACTCATCCTTTCAGAAACTTTTTGGGCTGTTGAGAGTAGTAGAAAAGCATCAAAAATTTCTATCCTGCACGATTCTACCAAGAACTGTGATTGTTCATTCAAAACGCTGCTTTTTGCTATTAGACCCTATTGAATAATGTATGTTTTGAATTTTCTCCAAAAGTAAAGTAGTTGCAAACTCATCCTTCCAGAGTCTAGTTTGGGCTCATGAGAGGAGTAGAAAAATGTCAAAAATATCAATCCTGCATGATTCTACCAAGAAATGTGAGTGTTCATTCAAACCGCTGCTTTTTGCTATTGGCCCTATTGAATAATGAATGTTTTGAATTTTCTCCACAAGTAAAGTAGTTGCAAACTCATCCTTTTAGAGTCTTGTTTGGGCTCATGAGAGGAGTAGAAAAACATCAGAAATTTCAATCCTGCACGATTCTACCAAGAAATGTGAGTGTTCATTCAAACCGCTGATTTTTGCTATTCGTCCCTATTGAATAATGAATGTTTTGAATTTTCTCCAAAAGTAAAGTAGTTGCAAACTCATGCTTCTAGAGTCTTGTTTGGGCTCATGAGAGGAGTAGAAAAACGTCAAAAATTTCAATCCTGCATGATTCTACCAAGAAATGTGAGTGTTCATTCAAATGTTTTGAATTTTCTCCAAAAGTAAAGTAGTTGCAAACTCATCCTTTTAGAAACTTTTTTGGGCTGTTGAGAGTAGTAGAAAAGCATCAAAAATTTCTATCCTGCACGATTCTACCAAGAACTGTGATTGTTCACTCAAAACGCTGCTTTTTGCTATTAGACCCTATTGAATAATGAATGTTTTGAATTTTCTCCAAAAGTAAAGCAGTTGCAAAGTCATCCTTCTAGAGTTTTGTTTGGGCTCATGAGAGGAGTAGAAAAACATCGAAAATTTAAATCCTGCACGATTCTACCAAGAAATGTGAGTGTTCATTCAAGCCGCTTGTTTTTGCTACTTTGGGCCCTATTGAATAATGAATGTTTTGAATTTTCCCCAAAAGTAAAGTATTTGCAAACTCATCCTTTTAGAAACTTGTTTGGGCTGTTGAGAGGAGTAAAAAAAAAATCAAAAATTTCAATCCTGCACGATTCTACCAAGAAATGTGAGTGTTCATTCAAACCGCTGCTTTTTGCTATTGAGCCCTATTGAGTAATGAATGTTTTGAATTTTCCCCAAAAGTAAAGTAGTTGCAAACTCATCCTTTTAGAAACTTGTTTGTGCTGTTGAGAGGAGTAGAAAAACATCAAAATTTTCAATCCTGCACGATTCTACCAAGAAATGTGATTGTTCATTCAAAATGCTGCTTTTTGCTATTAGACCCTATTGAATAATGGATGTTTTGAATTTTCTCCAAAAGAAAAGTAGTTGCAAGCTCATTCTTTTATACTCTTGTTTGGGCTCATGAGAGGAGTAGAAAAACATCAAAAATTGCAATCCTGCACGATTCTACCAAGAAATGTGAGTCTTCATTCAAAACGCTGCTTTTTGCTATTGGGCCCTATTGAATAGTGAATGTTTTGAATTTTCTGCAAAAGTAAAGTATTTGCAAACTCATCCTTACAGAGTTTTTTTTTGGGTTCATGAGAGGAGTAGAAAAACATCAAAAATTTCAATCCTGCATGATTCTACCAAGAAATGTTAGTGTTCATTCAAATGTTTTGAATTTTCTCCAAAAGTAAAGTAGTTGCAAACTCATGCTTCTAGAGTCTTGTTTGGGCTCATGAGAGGAGTAGAAAAACGTCAAAAATTTCAATCCTGCATGATTCTACCAAGAAATGTGAGTGTTCATTCAAATGTTTTGAATTTTCTCCAAAAGTAAAGTAGTTGCAAACTCATCCTTTTAGAAACTTTTTTGGGCTGTTGAGAGTAGTAGAAAAGCATCAAAAATTTCTATCCTGCACGATTCTACCAAGAACTGTGATTGTTCACTCAAAACGCTGCTTTTTGCTATTAGACCCTATTGAATAATGAATGTTTTGAATTTTCTCCAAAAGTAAAGTAGTTGCAAAGTCATCCTTCTAGAGTTTTGTTTGGGCTCATGAGAGGAGTAGAAAAACATCGAAAATTTCAATCCTGCACGATTCTACCAAGAAATGTGAGTGTTCATTCAAACCGCTGCTTTTTGCTATTGAGCCCTATTGAGTAATGAATGTTTTGAATTTTCCCCAAAAGTAAAGTAGTTGCAAACTCATCCTTTTAGAAACTTGTTTGTGCTGTTGAGAGGAGTAGAAAAACATCAAAATTTTCAATCCTGCACGATTCTACCATGAAATGTGATTGTTCATTCAAAATGCTGCTTTTTGCTATTAGACCCTATTGAATAATGGATGTTTTGAATTTTCTCCAAAAGAAAAGTAGTTGCAAGCTCATCCTTTTATACTCTTGTTTGGGCTCATGAGAGGAGTAGAAAAATGTCAAAAATTGCAATCCTGCACGATTCTACCAAGAAATGTGAGTCTTTATTCAAAACGCTGCTTTTTGCTATTGGGCCCTATTGAATAGTGAATGTTTTGAATTTTCTGCAAAAGTAAAGTATTTGCAAACTCATCCTTACAGAGTTTTTTTTTGGGTTCATGAGAGGAGTAGAAAAACGTCAAAAATTTCAATCCTGCATGATTCTACCAAGAAATGTTAGTGTTCATTCAAATGTTTTGAATTTTCTCCAAAAGTAAAGTAGTTGCAAACTCATCCTTTTAGAAACTTGTTTGGGCTGTTGAGAGTAGTAGAAAAGCATCAAAAATTTCTATCCTGCACGATTCTACCAAGAACTGTGATTGTTCATTCAAAACGCTGCTTATTGCTATTAGACCCAATTGAATAATGTATGTTTTGAATTTTCTCCAAAAGTAAAGTAGTTGCAAACTCATCCTTCTAGAGTCTAGTTTGGGCTCATGAGAGGAGTCGAAAAACGTCAAAAATTTCAATCCTGCATGATTCTACCAAGAAATGTGAGTGTTCATTCAAACCGCTGCTTTTTGCTTTTGGCCCTATTGAATAATGAATGTTTTGAATTTTCTCCAAAGGTAAAGTAGTTGCAAACTCATCCGTTTAGAGTCTTGTTTGGGCTCATGAGAGGAGTAGAAAAACATCAAAAATTTCAATCCTGCACGATTCTACCAAGAAATGTGAGTGTTCATTCAAACCGCTGATTTTTGCTATTCGTCTCTATTGAATAATGAATGTTTTGAATATTCTCCAAAAGTAAAGTAGTTGCAAACTCATCCTTTTAGCGTCTTGTTTGTGCTCATGAGTGGAGTAGAAAAACATCAAAAATTTCAATCCTGCACTATTCTATCAAGAAATGTGAGTGTTCATTCAAACCGCTGCTTTTTGCTATTGGGCCTTATTGAATAACGAAAGTTTTGAATTTTCTCCAAAAGTAAAGTAGTTGCAAACTCATCCTTTTAGAAACTTGTTTGGGCTGTTGAGAGGTGTAGAAAAATATCAAAATTTTCAATCCTGCACGATTCTACCAAGAAATGTGATTGTTCTTTCAATACGCTGCATTTTGCTATTGGGCTCTATTGAATAATGAATGTTTTGAATTTTCTCCAAAAGTAAAATAGTTGCAAACTCATGCTTATAGAGTATTGTTTGGGCTCATGAGAGGAGTAGAAAAACGTCAAAAATTTCAGTCCTGCATGATTCTACCAAGAAATGTGTGTTCATTCAAACCGCTGGTTTTTGATATTTTGGGCCCTATTGAATAATGAATGTTTTGAATTTTCTCCAAAAGTAAAGTAGTTGCAAACTCATCCTTTTAGAAACTTGTTTGGGCTGTTGAGAGGAGTAAAAAAACATCAAAAATTTCAATCCTGCATGATTCTACCAAGAAATGTGATTCTTCATTCAAAACCTGATTTTTGCTATTGGGCTCTATTGAATAATGAATGTTTTGAATTTTCTCCAAAAGTAAAGTAGTTGCAAACTCATGCTTTTAGAGACTTGTTTGGGCTCATGAGAGGAGTAGAAAAGCATCAAAAATTTCAGTCCTGCATGATTCTACCAAGAAATGTGTGTTCATTCAAACCGCTGGTTTTTGATAGTTTGGGCCCTATTGAATAATGAATGTTTTGAATTTTCTCCAAAAGTAAAGTAGTTGCAAACTCATCCTTTTAGAAACTTGTTTGGGCTGTTGAGAGGAGTAAAAAAACATCAAAAATTTCAATCCTGCATGATTCTACCAAGAAATGTGATTCTTCATTCAAAACGCTGGTTTTTGCTATTGGGCTCTATTGAATAATAAATGTTTTGAATTTTCTCCAAAAGTAAAGTAGTTGCAAACTCATCCTTTTAGAGTCTTGTTTGGGCTCATGAGAGGAGTAGAAAAACATCAAAAATTTCAGTCCTGCACGATTCTACCAAGAAATGTGAGTGTTCATTCAAACCGCTGGTTTTTGATATTTTGGGCCCTATTGAATAATGAATGTTTTGACTTTTCTCCAAAAGTAAAGTAGTTGCAAACTCATCCTTTTAGAAACTTGTTTGGGCTGTTGAGAGGAGTAAAAAACCGTCAAAAATTTCAATCCTGCATGATTCTACCAATAAATGTGATTCTTCATTCAAAACGCTGGTTTCTGCTATTGGGCTCTATTGAATAATAAATGTTTTGAATTTTCTCCAAAAGTAAAGTAGTTGCAAACTCATCCTTTTAGAGACTTGTTTGGGCTCATGAGAGGAGTAGAAAAACATCAAAAATTTCAGACCTGCACGATTCTACCAAGAAATGTTAGTGTTCATTCAAACCGCTGGTTTTTGATATTTTGGGCCCTATTGAATAATGAATGTTTTGAATTTTCTCCAACAGTAAAGTAGTTGCAAACTCATCCTTTTAGAAACTTGTTTGGGCTGTTGAGAGGAGTAAAAAACCATCAAAAATCTCAATCCTGCATGATTCTACCAAGAAATGTGATTCTTCATTCAAAACCTGATTTTTGTTATTGGGTTCTATTGAATAATGAATGTTTTGAATTTTCTCCAAAAGTAAAGTAGTTGCAAACTCATCCTTTTAGAGACTTGTTTAGGCTCATGAGAGGAGTAGAAAAACATCAAAAATTTCAGTCCTGCACGATTCTACCAAGAAATGTGTGTTCATTCAAACCGCTGGTTTTTGATATTTTGGGCCCTATTGAATAATGAATGTTTTGAATTTTCTCCAAAAGTAAAGTAGTTGCAAACTCATCCTTTTAGAAACTTGTTTGGGCTGTTGAGAGGAGTAAAAAACCATCAAAAATTTCAATCCTGCATGATTCTACCAAGAAATGTGATTCTTCATTCAAAACGCTGGTATTTGCTATTGGGCTCTATTGAATAATGAATGTTTTGAATTTTCTCCAAAAGTAAAGTAGTTGCAAACTCATCCTTTTAGAGTCTTGTTTGGGCTCATGAGAGGAGTATAAAAACATCAAAAATTTCAGTCCTGCATGATTCTACCAAGAAATGTGATTCTTCATTCAAAACCTGATTTTTGCTATTGGGCTCTATTGAATAATGAATGTTTTGAATTTTCTCCAAAAGTAAAGTAGTTGCAAACTCATGCTTTTAGAGACTTGTTTGGGCTCATGAGAGGAGTAGAAAAACATCAAAAATTTCAGTCCTGCATGATTCTACCAAGAAATGTGTGTTCATTTAAACCGCTGGTTTTTGATAGTTTGGGCCCTATTGAATAATGAATGTTTTGAATTTTCTCCAAAAGTAAAGTAGTTGCAAACTCATTCTTTTAGAAACTTGTTTGGGCTGTTGAGAGGAGTAAAAAACCATCAAAAATTTCAATCCTGCATGATTCTACCAAGAAATGTGATTCTTCATTCAAAACGCTGGTTTTTGCTATTGGGCTCTATTGAATAATGAATGTTTTGAATTTTCTCCAAAAGTAAAGTAGTTGCAAACTCATCCTTTTAGAGACTTGTTTGGGCTCATGAGAGGAGTAGAAAAACATCAAAAATTTCAGTCCTGCACGATTCTACCAAGAAATGTGTGTTCATTCAAACCGCTGGTTTTTGATATTTTGGGCCATATTGAATAATGAATGTTTTGAATTTTCTCCAAAAGTAAAGTAGTTGCAAACTCATCCTTTTAGAAACTTGTTTGGGCTGTTGAGAGGAGTAAAAAACCATCAAAAATTTCAATCCTGCATGATTCTACCAAGAAATGTGATACTATATTCAAAATGCTGGTTTTTCCTATTGGGCTCTATTGAATAATGAATGTTTTGAATTTTCTCCAAAAGTAAAGTAGTTGCAAACTCATCCTTTTAGAGACTTGTTTGGGCTCATGAGAGAAGTAGAAAAACATCAAAATTTCAGTCCTGCACGATTCTACCAAGAAATGTGTGTTCATTCAAACCGCTGGTTTTTGATATTTTGGGCCCTATTGAATAATGAATGTTTTGAATTTTCTCCAAAAGTAAAGTAGTTGCAAACTCATCCTTTTAGAAACTTGTTTGGGCTGTTGAGAGGAGTAAAAAAACATCAAAAATTTCAATCCTGCATGATTCTACCAAGAAATGTGATTCTTCATTCAAAACGCTGGTTTTTGCTATTGGGCTCTATTGAATAATGAATGTTTTGAATTTTCTCCAAATTAAAGTAGTTGCAAACTCATCCTTTTAGAGACTTGTTTGGGCTCATGAGAGGAGTAGAAAAATATCAAAAATTTCAGTCCTGCATGATTCTACCAAGAAATGTGTGTTCATTCAAACCGCTGGTTTTTGATAGTTTGGGCCCTATTGAATAATGAATGTTTTGAATTTTCTCCAAAAGTAAAGTAGTTGCAAACTCATCCTTTTAGAAACTTGTTTGGGCTGTTGAGAGGAGTAAAAAACCATCAAAAATTTCAATCCTGCATGATTCTACCAAGAAATGTGATTCTTCATTCAAAACCTAATTTTTGCTATTGGGCTCTATTGAATAATGAATGTTTTGAATTTTCTCCAAAAGTAAAGTAGTTGCAAACTCATGCTTTTAGAGACTTGTTTGGGCTCATGAGAGGAGTAGAAAAACATCAAAAATTTCAGTCCTGCATGATTCTACCAAGAAATGTGTGTTCATTGAAACCGCTGGTTTTTGATAGTTTGGGCCCTATTGAATAATGAATGTTTTGAATTTTCTCCAAAAGTAAAGTAGTTGCAAACTCATCCTTTTAGAAACTTGTTTGGGCTGTTGAGAGGAGTAAAAAACCATCAAAAATTTCAATCCTGCATGATTCTACCAAGAAATGTGATTCTTCATTCAAAACGCTGGTTTTTGCTTTTGGGCTCTATTGAATAATGAATGTTTTGAATTTTCTCCAACAGTAAAGTAGTTGCAAACTCATCCTTTTAGAGACTTGTTTGGGCTCATGAGAGGAGTAGAAAAACATCAAAAATTTCAGTCCTGCACGATTCTACCAAGAAATGTGTGTTCATTCAAACCGCTGGTTTTTGATATTTTGGGCCCTATTGAATAATGAATGTTTTGAATTTTCTCCAAAAGTAAAGTAGTTGCAAACTCATCCTTTTAGAAACTTGTTTGGGCTGTTGAGAGGAGTAAAAAACCATCAAAAATTTCAATCCTGCATGATTCTACCAAGAAATGTGATTCTTCATTCAAAACCTGATTTTTGCTATTGGGCTCTATTGAATAATGAATGTTTTGAATTTTCTCCAAAAGTAAAGTAGTTGCAAACTCATGCTTTTAGAGACTTGTTTGGGCTCATGAGAGGAGTAGAAAAACATCAAAAATTTCAGTCCTGCATGATTCTACCAAGAAATGTGTGTTCATTCAAACCGCTGGTTTTTGATAGTTTGGGCCCTATTGAATAATGAATGTTTTGAATTTTCTCCAAAAGTAAAGTAGTTGCAAACTCATCCTTTTAGAAACTTGTTTGGGCTGTTGAGAGGAGTAAAACACCATCAAAAATTTCAATCCTGCATGATTCTACCAAGAAATGTGATTCTTCATTCAAAACACTGGTTTTTGCTATTGGGCTCTATTGAATAATGAATGTTTTGATTTTTCTCCAAAAGTAAAGTAGTTGCAAACTCATCCTTTTACAGACTTGTTTGGGCTCATGAGAGGAGTAGAAAAACATCAAAAATTTCAGTCCTGCATGATTCTACCAAGAAATGTGTGTTCATTCAAACCGCTGGTTTTTGATATTTTGGGCCATATTGAATAATGAATGTTTTGAATTTTCTCCAAAAGTAAAGTAGTTGCAAACTCATCCTTTTAGAAACTTGTTTGGGCTGTTGAGAGGAGTAAAAAACCATCAAAAATTTCAATCCTGCATGATTCTACCAAGAAATGTGATACTATATTCAAAACGCTGGTTTTTGCTATTGGGCTCTATTGAATAATGAATGTTTTGAATTTTCTCCAAAAGTAAAGTAGTTGCAAACTCATCCTTTTAGAGACTTGTTTGGGCTCATGAGAGGAGTAGAAAAACATCAAAAATTTCAGTCCTGCACGATTCTACCAAGAAATGTGTGTTCATTCAAACCGCTGGTTTTTGATATTTTGGGCCCTATTGAATAATGAATGTTTTGAATTTTCTCCAAAAGTAAAGTAGTTGCAAACTCATCCTTATAGAAACTTGTTTGGGCTGTTGAGAGGAGTAAAAAAACATCAAAAATTTCAATCCTGCATGATTCTACCAAGAAATGTGATTCTTCATTCAAAACGCTGGTTTTTGCTATTGGGCTCTATTGAATAATGAATGTTTTGAATTTTCTCCAAAAGTAAAGTAGTTGCAAACTCATCCTTTTAAAGACTTGTTTGGGCTCATGAGAGGAGTAGAAAAACATCAAAAATTTCAGTCCTGCATGATTCTACCAAGAAATGTGTGTTCATTCAAACCTCTGGTTTTTGATAGTTTGGGCCCTATTGAATAATGAATGTTTTGACTTTTCTCCAAAAGTAAAGTAGTTGCAAACTCATCCTTTTAGAAACTTGTTTGGGCTGTTGAGAGGAGTAAAAAACCATCAAAAATTTCAATCCTGCATGATTCTACCAAGAAATGTGATTCTTCATTCAAAACGCTGGTATTTGCTATTGGGCTCTATTGAATAATGAATGTTTTGAATTTTCTCCAAAAGTAAAGTAGTTGCAAACTCATCCTTTTAGAGTCTTGTTTGGGCTCATGAGAGGAGTAGAAAAACATCAAAAATTTCAGTCCTGCACGATTCTACCAAGAAATTTGAGTGTTCATTCAAAACGCTGGTTTTTGATAGTTTGGGCCCTATTGAATAATGAATGTTTTGAATTTTCTCCAAAAGTAAAGTAGTTGCAAACTCATACTTTTAGAAACTTGTTTGAGCTTTTGAGAGGAGTAAAAAACCATCAAAAATTTCAATCCTGCATGATTCTACCAAGAAATGTGATTCTTCATTCAAAACCTGATTTTTGCTATTCGGCTCTATTGAATAATGAATGTTTTGAATTTTCTCCAAAAGTAAAGTAGTTGCAAACTCATCCTTTTAGAGTCTTGTTTGGGCTCATGAGAGGAGTAGAAAAACATCAAAAATTTCAGTCCTGCACGATTCTACCAAGAAATGTGTGTTCATTCAAACCGCTGGTTTTTGATAGTTTGGGCCCTATTGAATAATGAATGTTTTGAATTTTCTCCAAAAGTAAAGTAGTTGCAAGCTCATCCTTTTAGAAACTTGTTTGGGCTGTTGAGAGGAGTAAAAAACCATCAAAAATTTCAATCCTGCATGATTCTACCAAGAAATGTGATTCTTCATTCAAAACCTGATTTTTGCTATTGGGCTCTATTGAATAATGAATGTTTTGAATTTTCTCCAAAAGTAAAGTAGTTGCAAACTCATCCTTTTAGAGACTTGTTTGGGCTCATGAGAGGAGTAGAAAAATATCAAAAATTTCAGTCCTGCACGATTCTACCAAGAAATGTGTGTTCATTCAAACCGCTTGTTTTTGATATTTTGGGCCCTATTGAATAATGAATGTTTTGAATTTTCTCCAAAAGTAAAGTAGTTGCAAACTCATCCTTTTAGAAACTTGTTTGGGCAGTTGAGAGGAGTAAAAAACCATCAAAAATTTCAATCCTGCATGATTCTACCAAGAAATGTGATTCTTCATTCAAAACCTGATTTTTGCTATTGGGCTCTATT
Organism: Dendrobates tinctorius; assembly: GCF_039654945.1. Taxonomy (NCBI): domain Eukaryota; kingdom Metazoa; phylum Chordata; class Amphibia; order Anura; family Dendrobatidae; genus Dendrobates; species Dendrobates tinctorius. Next base: position 19,368,622 of record NW_027361713.1, read on the forward strand.
GAATAATGAATGTTTTGAATTTTCTCCAAAAGTAAAGTAGTTGCAAACTCATCCTTTTAGAAACTTGTTTGGGCTGTTGAGAGGAGTAAAAAAACATCAAAAATTTCAATCCTGCATGATTCTACCAAGAAATGTGATTCTTCATTCAAAACGCTGGTTTTTGCTATTGGGCTCTATTGAATAATGAATGTTTTGAATTTTCTCCAAATTAAAGTAGTTGCAAACTCATCCTTTTAGAGACTTGTTTGGGCTCATGAGAGGAGTAGAAAAATATCAAAAATTTCAGTCCTGCATGATTCTACCAAGAAATGTGTGTTCATTCAAACCGCTGGTTTTTGATAGTTTGGGCCCTATTGAATAATGAATGTTTTGAATTTTCTCCAAAAGTAAAGTAGTTGCAAACTCATCCTTTTAGAAACTTGTTTGGGCTGTTGAGAGGAGTAAAAAACCATCAAAAATTTCAATCCTGCATGATTCTACCAAGAAATGTGATTCTTCATTCAAAACCTAATTTTTGCTATTGGGCTCTATTGAATAATGAATGTTTTGAATTTTCTCCAAAAGTAAAGTAGTTGCAAACTCATGCTTTTAGAGACTTGTTTGGGCTCATGAGAGGAGTAGAAAAACATCAAAAATTTCAGTCCTGCATGATTCTACCAAGAAATGTGTGTTCATTGAAACCGCTGGTTTTTGATAGTTTGGGCCCTATTGAATAATGAATGTTTTGAATTTTCTCCAAAAGTAAAGTAGTTGCAAACTCATCCTTTTAGAAACTTGTTTGGGCTGTTGAGAGGAGTAAAAAACCATCAAAAATTTCAATCCTGCATGATTCTACCAAGAAATGTGATTCTTCATTCAAAACGCTGGTTTTTGCTTTTGGGCTCTATTGAATAATGAATGTTTTGAATTTTCTCCAACAGTAAAGTAGTTGCAAACTCATCCTTTTAGAGACTTGTTTGGGCTCATGAGAGGAGTAGAAAAACATCAAAAATTTCAGTCCTGCACGATTCTACCAAGAAATGTGTGTTCATTCAAACCGCTGGTTTTTGATATTTTGGGCCCTATTGAATAATGAATGTTTTGAATTTTCTCCAAAAGTAAAGTAGTTGCAAACTCATCCTTTTAGAAACTTGTTTGGGCTGTTGAGAGGAGTAAAAAACCATCAAAAATTTCAATCCTGCATGATTCTACCAAGAAATGTGATTCTTCATTCAAAACCTGATTTTTGCTATTGGGCTCTATTGAATAATGAATGTTTTGAATTTTCTCCAAAAGTAAAGTAGTTGCAAACTCATGCTTTTAGAGACTTGTTTGGGCTCATGAGAGGAGTAGAAAAACATCAAAAATTTCAGTCCTGCATGATTCTACCAAGAAATGTGTGTTCATTCAAACCGCTGGTTTTTGATAGTTTGGGCCCTATTGAATAATGAATGTTTTGAATTTTCTCCAAAAGTAAAGTAGTTGCAAACTCATCCTTTTAGAAACTTGTTTGGGCTGTTGAGAGGAGTAAAACACCATCAAAAATTTCAATCCTGCATGATTCTACCAAGAAATGTGATTCTTCATTCAAAACACTGGTTTTTGCTATTGGGCTCTATTGAATAATGAATGTTTTGATTTTTCTCCAAAAGTAAAGTAGTTGCAAACTCATCCTTTTACAGACTTGTTTGGGCTCATGAGAGGAGTAGAAAAACATCAAAAATTTCAGTCCTGCACGATTCTACCAAGAAATGTGTGTTCATTCAAACCGCTGGTTTTTGATATTTTGGGCCATATTGAATAATGAATGTTTTGAATTTTCTCCAAAAGTAAAGTAGTTGCAAACTCATCCTTTTAGAAACTTGTTTGGGCTGTTGAGAGGAGTAAAAAACCATCAAAAATTTCAATCCTGCATGATTCTACCAAGAAATGTGATACTATATTCAAAACGCTGGTTTTTGCTATTGGGCTCTATTGAATAATGAATGTTTTGAATTTTCTCCAAAAGTAAAGTAGTTGCAAACTCATCCTTTTAGAGACTTGTTTGGGCTCATGAGAGGAGTAGAAAAACATCAAAAATTTCAGTCCTGCACGATTCTACCAAGAAATGTGTGTTCATTCAAACCGCTGGTTTTTGATATTTTGGGCCCTATTGAATAATGAATGTTTTGAATTTTCTCCAAAAGTAAAGTAGTTGCAAACTCATCCTTATAGAAACTTGTTTGGGCTGTTGAGAGGAGTAAAAAAACATCAAAAATTTCAATCCTGCATGATTCTACCAAGAAATGTGATTCTTCATTCAAAACGCTGGTTTTTGCTATTGGGCTCTATTGAATAATGAATGTTTTGAATTTTCTCCAAAAGTAAAGTAGTTGCAAACTCATCCTTTTAAAGACTTGTTTGGGCTCATGAGAGGAGTAGAAAAACATCAAAAATTTCAGTCCTGCATGATTCTACCAAGAAATGTGTGTTCATTCAAACCTCTGGTTTTTGATAGTTTGGGCCCTATTGAATAATGAATGTTTTGACTTTTCTCCAAAAGTAAAGTAGTTGCAAACTCATCCTTTTAGAAACTTGTTTGGGCTGTTGAGAGGAGTAAAAAACCATCAAAAATTTCAATCCTGCATGATTCTACCAAGAAATGTGATTCTTCATTCAAAACGCTGGTATTTGCTATTGGGCTCTATTGAATAATGAATGTTTTGAATTTTCTCCAAAAGTAAAGTAGTTGCAAACTCATCCTTTTAGAGTCTTGTTTGGGCTCATGAGAGGAGTAGAAAAACATCAAAAATTTCAGTCCTGCACGATTCTACCAAGAAATTTGAGTGTTCATTCAAAACGCTGGTTTTTGATAGTTTGGGCCCTATTGAATAATGAATGTTTTGAATTTTCTCCAAAAGTAAAGTAGTTGCAAACTCATACTTTTAGAAACTTGTTTGAGCTTTTGAGAGGAGTAAAAAACCATCAAAAATTTCAATCCTGCATGATTCTACCAAGAAATGTGATTCTTCATTCAAAACCTGATTTTTGCTATTCGGCTCTATTGAATAATGAATGTTTTGAATTTTCTCCAAAAGTAAAGTAGTTGCAAACTCATCCTTTTAGAGTCTTGTTTGGGCTCATGAGAGGAGTAGAAAAACATCAAAAATTTCAGTCCTGCACGATTCTACCAAGAAATGTGTGTTCATTCAAACCGCTGGTTTTTGATAGTTTGGGCCCTATTGAATAATGAATGTTTTGAATTTTCTCCAAAAGTAAAGTAGTTGCAAGCTCATCCTTTTAGAAACTTGTTTGGGCTGTTGAGAGGAGTAAAAAACCATCAAAAATTTCAATCCTGCATGATTCTACCAAGAAATGTGATTCTTCATTCAAAACCTGATTTTTGCTATTGGGCTCTATTGAATAATGAATGTTTTGAATTTTCTCCAAAAGTAAAGTAGTTGCAAACTCATCCTTTTAGAAACTTGTTTGGGCTGTTGAGAGGAGTAAAAAAACATCAAAAATTTCAATCCTGCATGATTCTACCAAGAAATGTGATTCTTCATTCAAAACGCTGGTTTTTGCTATTGGGCTCTATTGAATAATGAATGTTTTGAATTTTCTCCAAATTAAAGTAGTTGCAAACTCATCCTTTTAGAGACTTGTTTGGGCTCATGAGAGGAGTAGAAAAATATCAAAAATTTCAGTCCTGCATGATTCTACCAAGAAATGTGTGTTCATTCAAACCGCTGGTTTTTGATAGTTTGGGCCCTATTGAATAATGAATGTTTTGAATTTTCTCCAAAAGTAAAGTAGTTGCAAACTCATCCTTTTAGAAACTTGTTTGGGCTGTTGAGAGGAGTAAAAAACCATCAAAAATTTCAATCCTGCATGATTCTACCAAGAAATGTGATTCTTCATTCAAAACCTAATTTTTGCTATTGGGCTCTATTGAATAATGAATGTTTTGAATTTTCTCCAAAAGTAAAGTAGTTGCAAACTCATGCTTTTAGAGACTTGTTTGGGCTCATGAGAGGAGTAGAAAAACATCAAAAATTTCAGTCCTGCATGATTCTACCAAGAAATGTGTGTTCATTGAAACCGCTGGTTTTTGATAGTTTGGGCCCTATTGAATAATGAATGTTTTGAATTTTCTCCAAAAGTAAAGTAGTTGCAAACTCATCCTTTTAGAAACTTGTTTGGGCTGTTGAGAGGAGTAAAAAACCATCAAAAATTTCAATCCTGCATGATTCTACCAAGAAATGTGATTCTTCATTCAAAACGCTGGTTTTTGCTTTTGGGCTCTATTGAATAATGAATGTTTTGAATTTTCTCCAACAGTAAAGTAGTTGCAAACTCATCCTTTTAGAGACTTGTTTGGGCTCATGAGAGGAGTAGAAAAACATCAAAAATTTCAGTCCTGCACGATTCTACCAAGAAATGTGTGTTCATTCAAACCGCTGGTTTTTGATATTTTGGGCCCTATTGAATAATGAATGTTTTGAATTTTCTCCAAAAGTAAAGTAGTTGCAAACTCATCCTTTTAGAAACTTGTTTGGGCTGTTGAGAGGAGTAAAAAACCATCAAAAATTTCAATCCTGCATGATTCTACCAAGAAATGTGATTCTTCATTCAAAACCTGATTTTTGCTATTGGGCTCTATTGAATAATGAATGTTTTGAATTTTCTCCAAAAGTAAAGTAGTTGCAAACTCATGCTTTTAGAGACTTGTTTGGGCTCATGAGAGGAGTAGAAAAACATCAAAAATTTCAGTCCTGCATGATTCTACCAAGAAATGTGTGTTCATTCAAACCGCTGGTTTTTGATAGTTTGGGCCCTATTGAATAATGAATGTTTTGAATTTTCTCCAAAAGTAAAGTAGTTGCAAACTCATCCTTTTAGAAACTTGTTTGGGCTGTTGAGAGGAGTAAAACACCATCAAAAATTTCAATCCTGCATGATTCTACCAAGAAATGTGATTCTTCATTCAAAACACTGGTTTTTGCTATTGGGCTCTATTGAATAATGAATGTTTTGATTTTTCTCCAAAAGTAAAGTAGTTGCAAACTCATCCTTTTACAGACTTGTTTGGGCTCATGAGAGGAGTAGAAAAACATCAAAAATTTCAGTCCTGCACGATTCTACCAAGAAATGTGTGTTCATTCAAACCGCTGGTTTTTGATATTTTGGGCCATATTGAATAATGAATGTTTTGAATTTTCTCCAAAAGTAAAGTAGTTGCAAACTCATCCTTTTAGAAACTTGTTTGGGCTGTTGAGAGGAGTAAAAAACCATCAAAAATTTCAATCCTGCATGATTCTACCAAGAAATGTGATACTATATTCAAAACGCTGGTTTTTGCTATTGGGCTCTATTGAATAATGAATGTTTTGAATTTTCTCCAAAAGTAAAGTAGTTGCAAACTCATCCTTTTAGAGACTTGTTTGGGCTCATGAGAGGAGTAGAAAAACATCAAAAATTTCAGTCCTGCACGATTCTACCAAGAAATGTGTGTTCATTCAAACCGCTGGTTTTTGATATTTTGGGCCCTATTGAATAATGAATGTTTTGAATTTTCTCCAAAAGTAAAGTAGTTGCAAACTCATCCTTATAGAAACTTGTTTGGGCTGTTGAGAGGAGTAAAAAAACATCAAAAATTTCAATCCTGCATGATTCTACCAAGAAATGTGATTCTTCATTCAAAACGCTGGTTTTTGCTATTGGGCTCTATTGAATAATGAATGTTTTGAATTTTCTCCAAAAGTAAAGTAGTTGCAAACTCATCCTTTTAAAGACTTGTTTGGGCTCATGAGAGGAGTAGAAAAACATCAAAAATTTCAGTCCTGCATGATTCTACCAAGAAATGTGTGTTCATTCAAACCTCTGGTTTTTGATAGTTTGGGCCCTATTGAATAATGAATGTTTTGACTTTTCTCCAAAAGTAAAGTAGTTGCAAACTCATCCTTTTAGAAACTTGTTTGGGCTGTTGAGAGGAGTAAAAAACCATCAAAAATTTCAATCCTGCATGATTCTACCAAGAAATGTGATTCTTCATTCAAAACGCTGGTATTTGCTATTGGGCTCTATTGAATAATGAATGTTTTGAATTTTCTCCAAAAGTAAAGTAGTTGCAAACTCATCCTTTTAGAGTCTTGTTTGGGCTCATGAGAGGAGTAGAAAAACATCAAAAATTTCAGTCCTGCACGATTCTACCAAGAAATTTGAGTGTTCATTCAAAACGCTGGTTTTTGATAGTTTGGGCCCTATTGAATAATGAATGTTTTGAATTTTCTCCAAAAGTAAAGTAGTTGCAAACTCATACTTTTAGAAACTTGTTTGAGCTTTTGAGAGGAGTAAAAAACCATCAAAAATTTCAATCCTGCATGATTCTACCAAGAAATGTGATTCTTCATTCAAAACCTGATTTTTGCTATTCGGCTCTATTGAATAATGAATGTTTTGAATTTTCTCCAAAAGTAAAGTAGTTGCAAACTCATCCTTTTAGAGTCTTGTTTGGGCTCATGAGAGGAGTAGAAAAACATCAAAAATTTCAGTCCTGCACGATTCTACCAAGAAATGTGTGTTCATTCAAACCGCTGGTTTTTGATAGTTTGGGCCCTATTGAATAATGAATGTTTTGAATTTTCTCCAAAAGTAAAGTAGTTGCAAGCTCATCCTTTTAGAAACTTGTTTGGGCTGTTGAGAGGAGTAAAAAACCATCAAAAATTTCAATCCTGCATGATTCTACCAAGAAATGTGATTCTTCATTCAAAACCTGATTTTTGCTATTGGGCTCTATTGAATAATGAATGTTTTGAATTTTCTCCAAAAGTAAAGTAGTTGCAAACTCATCCTTTTAGAGACTTGTTTGGGCTCATGAGAGGAGTAGAAAAATATCAAAAATTTCAGTCCTGCACGATTCTACCAAGAAATGTGTGTTCATTCAAACCGCTTGTTTTTGATATTTTGGGCCCTATTGAATAATGAATGTTTTGAATTTTCTCCAAAAGTAAAGTAGTTGCAAACTCATCCTTTTAGAAACTTGTTTGGGCAGTTGAGAGGAGTAAAAAACCATCAAAAATTTCAATCCTGCATGATTCTACCAAGAAATGTGATTCTTCATTCAAAACCTGATTTTTGCTATTGGGCTCTATTGAATAATGAATGTTTTGAATTTTCTCCAAAAGTAAAGTAGTTGTAAACTCATGCTTTTAGAGACTTGTTTGGGCTCATGAGAGGAGTAGAAAAACATCAAAAATTTCAGTCCTGCATGATTCTACCAAGAAATGTGTGTTCATTCAAACCGCTGGTTTTTGATAGTTTGGGCCCTATTGAATAATGAATGTTTTGAATTTTCTCCAAAAGTAAAGTAGTTGCAAACTCATCCTTTTAGAAACTTGTTTGGGCTGTTGAGAGGAGTAAAAAACCATCAAAAATTTCAATCCTGCATGATTCTACCAAGAAATGTGATTCTTCATTCAAAACACTGGTTTTTGCTATTGGGCTCTATTGAATAATAAATGTTTTGAATTTTCTCCAAAAGTAAAGTAGTTGCAAACTCATCCTTTTAGAGTCTTGTTTGGGCTCATGAGAGGAGTAGAAAAACATCAAAAATTTCAGTCCTGCACGATTCTACCAAGAAATGTGAGTGTTCATTCAAACCGCTGGTTTTTGATATTTTGGGCCCAATTGAATAATGAATGTTTTGACTTTTCTCCAAAAGTAAAGTAGTTGCAAACTCATCCTTTTAGAGTCTTGTTTGGGCTCATGAGAGGAGTAAAAAACCATCAAAAATTTCAATCCTGCATGATTCTACCAAGAAATGTGATTCTTCATTCAAAACGCTGGTTTTTGCTATTGGGCTCTATTGAATAATGAATGTTTTGAATTTTCTCCAAAAGTAAAGCAGTTGCAAACTCATCCTTTTAGAGACTTGTTTGGGCTCATGAGAGGAGTAGAAAAACATCAAAAATTTCAGTCCTGCATGATTCTACCAAGAAATGTGTGTTCATTCAAACCGCTGGTTTTTGATATTTTGGGCCCTATTGAATAATGAATGTTTTGAATTTCCTCCAAAAGTAAAGTAGTTGCAAACTCATCCTTTTAGAAACTTGTTTGGGCTGTTGAGAGGAGTAAAAAACCATCAAAAATTTCAATCCTGCATGATTCTACCAAGAAATGTGATTCTTCATTCAAAACCTGATTTTTGCTATTGGGCTCTATTGAATAATGAATGTTTTGAATTTTCTCCAAAAGTAAAGTAGTTGCAAACTCATCCTTTTAGAGTCTTGTTTGGGCTCATGAGAGGAGTAGAAAAACATCAAAAATTTCAGTCCTGCACGATTCTACCAAGAAATGTGAGTGTTCATTCAAACCGCTGGTTTTTGATATTTTGGGCCCTATTGAATAATGAATGTTTTGACTTTTCTCCAAAAGTAAAGTAGTTGCAAACTCATCCTTTTAGAAACTTGTTTGGGCTGTTGAGAGGAGTAAAAAAACCATCAAAAATTTCAATCCTGCATGATTCTACCAAGAAATGTGATTCTTCATTCAAAACGCTGGTTTTTGCTATTGGGCTCTATTGAATAATAAATGTTTTGAATTTTCTCCAAAAGTAAAGTAGTTGCAAACTCATCCTTTTAGAGTCTTGTTTGGGCTCATGAGAGGAGTAGAAAAATATCAAAAATTTCAGTCCTGCACGATTCTACCAAGAAATGTGAGTGTTCATTCAAACCGCTGGTTTTTGATATTTTGGGCCCTACTGAATAATGAATGTTTTGAATTTTCTCCAAAAGTAAAGTAGTTGCAAACTCATCCTTTTAGAAACTTGTTTGGGCTGTTGAGAGGAGTAAAAAACCATCAAAAATTTCAATCCTGCATGATTCTACCAAGAAATGTGATTCTTCATTCAAAACCTGATTTTTGCTATTGGGCTCTATTGAATAATGAATGTTTTGAATTTTCTCCAAAAGTAAAGTAGTTGCAAACTCATGCTTTTAGAGACTTGTTTGGGCTCATGAGAGGAGTAGAAAAACATCAAAAATTTCAGTCCTGCATGATTCTACCAAGAAATGTGTGTTCATTTAAACCGCTGGTTTTTGATAGTTTGGGCCCTATTGAATAATGAATGTTTTGACTTTTCTCCAAAAGTAAAGTAGTTGCAAACTCATCCTTTTAGAAACTTGTTTGGGCTGTTGAGAGGAGTAAAAAACCATCAAAAATTTCAATCCTGCATGATTCTACCAAGAAATGTGATTCTTCATTCAAAACACTGGTTTTTGCTATTGGGCTCTATTGAATAATGAATGTTTTGATTTTTCTCCAAAAGTAAAGTAGTTGCAAACTCATCCTTTTAGAGACTTGTTTGGGCTCATGAGAGGAGTAGAAAAACATCAAAAATTTCAGTCCTGCACGATTCTACCAAGAAATGTGTGTTCATTCAAACCGCTGGTTTTTGATATTTTGGGCCATATTGAATAATGAATGTTTTGAATTTTCTCCAAAAGTAAAGTAGTTGCAAACTCATCCTTATAGAAACTTGTTTGGGCTGTTGAGAGGAGTAAAAAACCATCAAAAATTTCAATCCTGCATGATTCTACCAAGAAATGTGATTCTTCATTCAAAACGCTGGTTTTTGCTATTGGGCTCTATTGAATAATGAATGTTTTGAATTTTCTCCAAAAGTAAAGCAGTTGCAAACTCATCCTTTTAGAGACTTGTTTGGGCTCATGAGAGGAGTAGAAAAACATCAAAAATTTCAGTCCTGCATGATTCTACCAAGAAATGTGTGTTCATTCAAACCGCTGGTTTTTGATAGTTTGGGCCCTATTGAATAATGAATGTTTTGAATTTTCTCCAAAAGTAAAGTAGTTGCAAACTCATCCTTTTAGAAACTTGTTTGGGCTGTTGAGAGGAGTAAAAAACCATCAAAAATTTCAATCCTGCATGATTCTACCAAGAAATGTGATTCTTCATTCAAAACGCTGGTTTTTGCTATTGGGCTCTATTGAATAATAAATGTTTTGAATTTTCTCCAAAAGTAAAGTAGTTGCAAACTCATCCTTTTAGAGTCTTGTTTGGGCTCATGAGAGGAGTAGAAAAACATCAAAAATTTCAGTCCTGCACGATTCTACCAAGAAATGTGAGTGTTCATTCAAACCGCTGGTTTTTGATATTTTGGGCCCTATTGAATAATGAATGTTTTGACTTTTCTCCAAAAGTAAAGTAGTTGCAAACTCATCCTTTTAGAAACTTGTTTGGGCTGTTGAGAGGAGTAAAAAAACCATCAAAAATTTCAATCCTGCATGATTCTACCAAGAAATGTGATTCTTCATTCAAAACGCTGGTTTTTGCTATTGGGCTCTATTGAATAATAAATGTTTTGAATTTTCTCCAAAAGTAAAGTAGTTGCAAACTCATCCTTTTAGAGTCTTGTTTGGGCTCATGAGAGGAGTAGAAAAACATCAAAAATTTCAGTCCTGCACGATTCTACCAAGAAATGTGAGTGTTCATTCAAACCGCTGGTTTTTGATATTTTGGGCCCTACTGAATAATGAATGTTTTGAATTTTCTCCAAAAGTAAAGTAGTTGCAAACTCATCCTTTTAGAAACTTGTTTGGGCTGTTGAGAGGAGTAAAAAACCATCAAAAATTTCAATCCTGCATGATTCTACCAAGAAATGTGATTCTTCATTCAAAACCTGATTTTTGCTATTGGGCTCTATTGAATAATGAATGTTTTGAATTTTCTCCAAAAGTAAAGTAGTTGCAAACTCATGCTTTTAGAGACTTGTTTGGGCTCATGAGAGGAGTAGAAAAACATCGAAAATTTAAATCCTGCACGATTCTACCAAGAAATGTGAGTGTTCATTCAAGCCGCTGGTTTTTGCTACTTTGGGCCCTATTGAATAATGAATGTTTTGAATTTTCCCCAAAAGTAAAGTAGATGCAAACTCATCCTTTTAGAAACTTGTTTGGGCTGTTGAGAGGAGTGAAAAAACATCAAAAATTTCAATCCTGCACGATTCTACCAAGAAATGTGATTGTTCATTCAAACCGCTGCTTTTTGCTATTGGACCCTATTGAATAATGAATGGTTTGAATTTTCTCCAAAACTAAAGTAGTTGCAAACTCATCCTTTTAGAAACATGTTTGGGCTCATGAGAGGAGTAGAAAAACATGAAAAATTTCAATCCTGCACGATTCTACCAAGAAATGTGTGTCCATTCAAACCGCTGCTTTTTGCTATTAGGCCCTATTGAATAATGAATGTTTTTAATTTTCTTCAAAAGTAAAGTAGTTGCAAACTCATCCTTTCAGAAACTTGTTTGGGCTGTTGAGAGTAGTAGAAAAGCATCAAAAATTTCTATCCTGCACGATTCTACCAAGAACTGTGATTGTTCATTCAAAACGCTGCTTTTTGCTATTAGACCCTATTGAATAATGTATGTTTTGAATTTTCTCCAAAAGTAAAGTAGTTGCAAACTCATCCTTCCAGAGTCTAGTTTGGGCTCATGAGAGGAGTAGAAAAATGTCAAAAATATCAATCCTGCATGATTCTACCAATAAATGTGAGTGTTCATTCAAACCGCTGCTTTTTGCTATTGGCCCTATTGAATAATGAATGTTTTGAATTTTCTCCACAAGTAAAGTAGTTGCAAACTCATCCTTTTAGAGTCTTGTTTGGGCTCATGAGAGGAGTAGAAAAACATCAGAAATTTCAATCCTGCACGATTCTACCAAGAAATGTGAGTGTTCATTCAAACCGCTGATTTTTGCTATTCGTCCCTATTGAATAATGAATGTTTTGAATTTTCTCCAAAAGTAAAGTAGTTGCAAACTCATGCTTCTAGAGTCTTGTTTGGGCTCATGAGAGGAGTAGAAAAACATCAAAAATTTCAATCCTGCATGATTCTACCAAGAAATGTGAGTGTTCATTCAAATGTTTTGAATTTTCTCCAAAAGTAAAGTAGTTGCAAACTCATCATTTTAGAAACTTTTTTGGGCTGTTGAGAGTAGTAGAAAAGCATCAAAAATTTCTATCCTGCACGATTCTACCAAGAACTGTGATTGTTCACTCAAAACGCTGCTTTGTGCTATTAGACCCTATTGAATAATGAATGTTTTGAATTTTCTCCAAAAGTAAAGTAGTTGCAAAGTCATCCTTCTAGAGTTTTGTTTGGGCTCATGAGAGGAGTAGAAAAACATCGAAAATTTAAATCCTGCACGATTCTACCAAGAAATGTGAGTGTTCATTCAAGCCGCTTGTTTTTGCTACTTTGGGCCCTATTGAATAATGAATGTTTTGAATTTTCCCCAAAAGTAAAGTAGTTGCAAACTCATCCTTTTAGAAACTTGTTTGGGCTGTTGAGAGGAGTAAAAACAATCAAAAATTTCAATCCTGCACGATTCTACCAAGAAATGTGAGTGTTCATTCAAACCGCTGCTTTTTGCTATTGAGCCCTATTGAGTAATGAATGTTTTGAATTTTCCCCAAAAGTAAAGTAGTTGCAAACTCATCCTTTTAGAAACTTGTTTGTGCTGTTGAGAGGAGTAGAAAAACATCAAAATTTTCAATCCTGCACGATTCTACCAAGAAATGTGATTGTTCATTCAAAATGCTGCTTTTTGCTATTAGACCCTATTGAATATTGAATGTTTTTAATTTTCTCCAAAAGTAAAGTAGTTGCAAACTCATCCTTTCAGAAACTTTTTGGGCTGTTGAGAGTAGTAGAAAAGCATCAAAAATTTCTATCCTGCACGATTCTACCAAGAACTGTGATTGTTCATTCAAAACGCTGCTTTTTGCTATTAGACCCTATTGAATAATGTATGTTTTGAATTTTCTCCAAAAGTAAAGTAGTTGCAAACTCATCCTTCCAGAGTCTAGTTTGGGCTCATGAGAGGAGTAGAAAAATGTCAAAAATATCAATCCTGCATGATTCTACCAAGAAATGTGAGTGTTCATTCAAACCGCTGCTTTTTGCTATTGGCCCTATTGAATAATGAATGTTTTGAATTTTCTCCACAAGTAAAGTAGTTGCAAACTCATCCTTTTAGAGTCTTGTTTGGGCTCATGAGAGGAGTAGAAAAACATCAGAAATTTCAATCCTGCACGATTCTACCAAGAAATGTGAGTGTTCATTCAAACCGCTGATTTTTGCTATTCGTCCCTATTGAATAATGAATGTTTTGAATTTTCTCCAAAAGTAAAGTAGTTGCAAACTCATGCTTCTAGAGTCTTGTTTGGGCTCATGAGAGGAGTAGAAAAACGTCAAAAATTTCAATCCTGCATGATTCTACCAAGAAATGTGAGTGTTCATTCAAATGTTTTGAATTTTCTCCAAAAGTAAAGTAGTTGCAAACTCATCCTTTTAGAAACTTTTTTGGGCTGTTGAGAGTAGTAGAAAAGCATCAAAAATTTCTATCCTGCACGATTCTACCAAGAACTGTGATTGTTCCCTCAAAACGCTGCTTTTTGCTATTAGACCCTATTGAATAATGAATGTTTTGAATTTTCTCCAAAAGTAAAGCAGTTGCAAAGTCATCCTTCTAGAGTTTTGTTTGGGCTCATGAGAGGAGTAGAAAAACATCGAAAATTTAAATCCTGCACGATTCTACCAAGAAATGTGAGTGTTCATTCAAGCCGCTTGTTTTTGCTACTTTGGGCCCTATTGAATAATGAATGTTTTGAATTTTCCCCAAAAGTAAAGTATTTGCAAACTCATCCTTTTAGAAACTTGTTTGGGCTGTTGAGAGGAGTAAAAAAAAAATCAAAAATTTCAATCCTGCACGATTCTACCAAGAAATGTGAGTGTTCATTCAAACCGCTGCTTTTTGCTATTGAGCCCTATTGAGTAATGAATGTTTTGAATTTTCCCCAAAAGTAAAGTAGTTGCAAACTCATCCTTTTAGAAACTTGTTTGTGCTGTTGAGAGGAGTAGAAAAACATCAAAATTTTCAATCCTGCACGATTCTACCAAGAAATGTGATTGTTCATTCAAAATGCTGCTTTTTGCTATTAGACCCTATTGAATAATGGATGTTTTGAATTTTCTCCAAAAGAAAAGTAGTTGCAAGCTCATTCTTTTATACTCTTGTTTGGGCTCATGAGAGGAGTAGAAAAACATCAAAAATTGCAATCCTGCACGATTCTACCAAGAAATGTGAGTCTTCATTCAAAACGCTGCTTTTTGCTATTGGGCCCTATTGAATAGTGAATGTTTTGAATTTTCTGCAAAAGTAAAGTATTTGCAAACTCATCCTTACAGAGTTTTTTTTTGGGTTCATGAGAGGAGTAGAAAAACATCAAAAATTTCAATCCTGCATGATTCTACCAAGAAATGTTAGTGTTCATTCAAATGTTTTGAATTTTCTCCAAAAGTAAAGTAGTTGCAAACTCATGCTTCTAGAGTCTTGTTTGGGCTCATGAGAGGAGTAGAAAAACGTCAAAAATTTCAATCCTGCATGATTCTACCAAGAAATGTGAGTGTTCATTCAAATGTTTTGAATTTTCTCCAAAAGTAAAGTAGTTGCAAACTCATCCTTTTAGAAACTTTTTTGGGCTGTTGAGAGTAGTAGAAAAGCATCAAAAATTTCTATCCTGCACGATTCTACCAAGAACTGTGATTGTTCACTCAAAACGCTGCTTTTTGCTATTAGACCCTATTGAATAATGAATGTTTTGAATTTTCTCCAAAAGTAAAGTAGTTGCAAAGTCATCCTTCTAGAGTTTTGTTTGGGCTCATGAGAGGAGTAGAAAAACATCGAAAATTTCAATCCTGCACGATTCTACCAAGAAATGTGAGTGTTCATTCAAACCGCTGCTTTTTGCTATTGAGCCCTATTGAGTAATGAATGTTTTGAATTTTCCCCAAAAGTAAAGTAGTTGCAAACTCATCCTTTTAGAAACTTGTTTGTGCTGTTGAGAGGAGTAGAAAAACATCAAAATTTTCAATCCTGCACGATTCTACCATGAAATGTGATTGTTCATTCAAAATGCTGCTTTTTGCTATTAGACCCTATTGAATAATGGATGTTTTGAATTTTCTCCAAAAGAAAAGTAGTTGCAAGCTCATCCTTTTATACTCTTGTTTGGGCTCATGAGAGGAGTAGAAAAATGTCAAAAATTGCAATCCTGCACGATTCTACCAAGAAATGTGAGTCTTCATTCAAAACGCTGCTTTTTGCTATTGGGCCCTATTGAATAGTGAATGTTTTGAATTTTCTGCAAAAGTAAAGTATTTGCAAACTCATCCTTACAGAGTTTTTTTTTGGGTTCATGAGAGGAGTAGAAAAACGTCAAAAATTTCAATCCTGCATGATTCTACCAAGAAATGTTAGTGTTCATTCAAATGTTTTGAATTTTCTCCAAAAGTAAAGTAGTTGCAAACTCATCCTTTTAGAAACTTGTTTGGGCTGTTGAGAGTAGTAGAAAAGCATCAAAAATTTCTATCCTGCACGATTCTACCAAGAACTGTGATTGTTCATTCAAAACGCTGCTTATTGCTATTAGACCCAATTGAATAATGTATGTTTTGAATTTTCTCCAAAAGTAAAGTAGTTGCAAACTCATCCTTCTAGAGTCTAGTTTGGGCTCATGAGAGGAGTCGAAAAACGTCAAAAATTTCAATCCTGCATGATTCTACCAAGAAATGTGAGTGTTCATTCAAACCGCTGCTTTTTGCTTTTGGCCCTATTGAATAATGAATGTTTTGAATTTTCTCCAAAGGTAAAGTAGTTGCAAACTCATCCGTTTAGAGTCTTGTTTGGGCTCATGAGAGGAGTAGAAAAACATCAAAAATTTCAATCCTGCACGATTCTACCAAGAAATGTGAGTGTTCATTCAAACCGCTGATTTTTGCTATTCGTCTCTATTGAATAATGAATGTTTTGAATATTCTCCAAAAGTAAAGTAGTTGCAAACTCATCCTTTTAGCGTCTTGTTTGTGCTCATGAGTGGAGTAGAAAAACATCAAAAATTTCAATCCTGCACTATTCTATCAAGAAATGTGAGTGTTCATTCAAACCGCTGCTTTTTGCTATTGGGCCTTATTGAATAACGAAAGTTTTGAATTTTCTCCAAAAGTAAAGTAGTTGCAAACTCATCCTTTTAGAAACTTGTTTGGGCTGTTGAGAGGTGTAGAAAAATATCAAAATTTTCAATCCTGCACGATTCTACCAAGAAATGTGATTGTTCTTTCAATACGCTGCATTTTGCTATTGGGCTCTATTGAATAATGAATGTTTTGAATTTTCTCCAAAAGTAAAATAGTTGCAAACTCATGCTTATAGAGTATTGTTTGGGCTCATGAGAGGAGTAGAAAAACGTCAAAAATTTCAGTCCTGCATGATTCTACCAAGAAATGTGTGTTCATTCAAACCGCTGGTTTTTGATATTTTGGGCCCTATTGAATAATGAATGTTTTGAATTTTCTCCAAAAGTAAAGTAGTTGCAAACTCATCCTTTTAGAAACTTGTTTGGGCTGTTGAGAGGAGTAAAAAAACATCAAAAATTTCAATCCTGCATGATTCTACCAAGAAATGTGATTCTTCATTCAAAACCTGATTTTTGCTATTGGGCTCTATTGAATAATGAATGTTTTGAATTTTCTCCAAAAGTAAAGTAGTTGCAAACTCATGCTTTTAGAGACTTGTTTGGGCTCATGAGAGGAGTAGAAAAACATCAAAAATTTCAGTCCTGCATGATTCTACCAAGAAATGTGTGTTCATTCAAACCGCTGGTTTTTGATAGTTTGGGCCCTATTGAATAATGAATGTTTTGAATTTTCTCCAAAAGTAAAGTAGTTGCAAACTCATCCTTTTAGAAACTTGTTTGGGCTGTTGAGAGGAGTAAAAAACCATCAAAAATTTCAATCCTGCATGATTCTACCAAGAAATGTGATTCTTCATTCAAAACGCTGGTTTTTGCTATTGGGCTCTATTGAATAATAAATGTTTTGAATTTTCTCCAAAAGTAAAGTAGTTGCAAACTCATCCTTTTAGAGTCTTGTTTGGGCTCATGAGAGGAGTAGAAAAACATCAAAAATTTCAGTCCTGCACGATTCTACCAAGAAATGTGAGTGTTCATTCAAACCGCTGGTTTTTGATATTTTGGGCCCTATTGAATAATGAATGTTTTGACTTTTCTCCAAAAGTAAAGTAGTTGCAAACTCATCCTTTTAGAAACTTGTTTGGGCTGTTGAGAGGAGTAAAAAACCGTCAAAAATTTCAATCCTGCATGATTCTACCAAGAAATGTGATTCTTCATTCAAAACGCTGGTTTCTGCTATTGGGCTCTATTGAATAATAAATGTTTTGAATTTTCTCCAAAAGTAAAGTAGTTGCAAACTCATCCTTTTAGAGACTTGTTTGGGCTCATGAGAGGAGTAGAAAAACATCAAAAATTTCAGACCTGCACGATTCTACCAAGAAATGTTAGTGTTCATTCAAACCGCTGGTTTTTGATATTTTGGGCCCTATTGAATAATGAATGTTTTGAATTTTCTCCAACAGTAAAGTAGTTGCAAACTCATCCTTTTAGAAACTTGTTTGGGCTGTTGAGAGGAGTAAAAAACCATCAAAAATCTCAATCCTGCATGATTCTACCAAGAAATGTGATTCTTCATTCAAAACCTGATTTTTGTTATTGGGTTCTATTGAATAATGAATGTTTTGAATTTTCTCCAAAAGTAAAGTAGTTGCAAACTCATCCTTTTAGAGACTTGTTTAGGCTCATGAGAGGAGTAGAAAAACATCAAAAATTTCAGTCCTGCACGATTCTACCAAGAAATGTGTGTTCATTCAAACCGCTGGTTTTTGATATTTTGGGCCCTATTGAATAATGAATGTTTTGAATTTTCTCCAAAAGTAAAGTAGTTGCAAACTCATCCTTTTAGAAACTTGTTTGGGCTGTTGAGAGGAGTAAAAAACCATCAAAAATTTCAATCCTGCATGATTCTACCAAGAAATGTGATTCTTCATTCAAAACGCTGGTATTTGCTATTGGGCTCTATTGAATAATGAATGTTTTGAATTTTCTCCAAAAGTAAAGTAGTTGCAAACTCATCCTTTTAGAGTCTTGTTTGGGCTCATGAGAGGAGTATAAAAACATCAAAAATTTCAGTCCTGCATGATTCTACCAAGAAATGTGATTCTTCATTCAAAACCTGATTTTTGCTATTGGGCTCTATTGAATAATGAATGTTTTGAATTTTCTCCAAAAGTAAAGTAGTTGCAAACTCATGCTTTTAGAGACTTGTTTGGGCTCATGAGAGGAGTAGAAAAACATCAAAAATTTCAGTCCTGCATGATTCTACCAAGAAATGTGAGTGTTCATTCAAACCGCTGCTTTTTGCTTTTGGCCCTATTGAATAATGAATGTTTTGAATTTTCTCCAAAGGTAAAGTAGTTGCAAACTCATCCGTTTAGAGTCTTGTTTGGGCTCATGAGAGGAGTAGAAAAACATCAAAAATTTCAATCCTGCACGATTCTACCAAGAAATGTGAGTGTTCATTCAAACCGCTGATTTTTGCTATTCGTCTCTATTGAATAATGAATGTTTTGAATATTCTCCAAAAGTAAAGTAGTTGCAAACTCATCCTTTTAGCGTCTTGTTTGTGCTCATGAGTGGAGTAGAAAAACATCAAAAATTTCAATCCTGCACTATTCTATCAAGAAATGTGAGTGTTCATTCAAACCGCTGCTTTTTGCTATTGGGCCTTATTGAATAACGAAAGTTTTGAATTTTCTCCAAAAGTAAAGTAGTTGCAAACTCATCCTTTTAGAAACTTGTTTGGGCTGTTGAGAGGTGTAGAAAAATATCAAAATTTTCAATCCTGCACGATTCTACCAAGAAATGTGATTGTTCTTTCAATACGCTGCATTTTGCTATTGGGCTCTATTGAATAATGAATGTTTTGAATTTTCTCCAAAAGTAAAATAGTTGCAAACTCATGCTTATAGAGTATTGTTTGGGCTCATGAGAGGAGTAGAAAAACGTCAAAAATTTCAGTCCTGCATGATTCTACCAAGAAATGTGTGTTCATTCAAACCGCTGGTTTTTGATATTTTGGGCCCTATTGAATAATGAATGTTTTGAATTTTCTCCAAAAGTAAAGTAGTTGCAAACTCATCCTTTTAGAAACTTGTTTGGGCTGTTGAGAGGAGTAAAAAAACATCAAAAATTTCAATCCTGCATGATTCTACCAAGAAATGTGATTCTTCATTCAAAACCTGATTTTTGCTATTGGGCTCTATTGAATAATGAATGTTTTGAATTTTCTCCAAAAGTAAAGTAGTTGCAAACTCATGCTTTTAGAGACTTGTTTGGGCTCATGAGAGGAGTAGAAAAACATCAAAAATTTCAGTCCTGCATGATTCTACCAAGAAATGTGTGTTCATTCAAACCGCTGGTTTTTGATAGTTTGGGCCCTATTGAATAATGAATGTTTTGAATTTTCTCCAAAAGTAAAGTAGTTGCAAACTCATCCTTTTAGAAACTTGTTTGGGCTGTTGAGAGGAGTAAAAAACCATCAAAAATTTCAATCCTGCATGATTCTACCAAGAAATGTGATTCTTCATTCAAAACGCTGGTTTTTGCTATTGGGCTCTATTGAATAATAAATGTTTTGAATTTTCTCCAAAAGTAAAGTAGTTGCAAACTCATCCTTTTAGAGTCTTGTTTGGGCTCATGAGAGGAGTAGAAAAACATCAAAAATTTCAGTCCTGCACGATTCTACCAAGAAATGTGAGTGTTCATTCAAACCGCTGGTTTTTGATATTTTGGGCCCTATTGAATAATGAATGTTTTGACTTTTCTCCAAAAGTAAAGTAGTTGCAAACTCATCCTTTTAGAAACTTGTTTGGGCTGTTGAGAGGAGTAAAAAACCGTCAAAAATTTCAATCCTGCATGATTCTACCAAGAAATGTGATTCTTCATTCAAAACGCTGGTTTCTGCTATTGGGCTCTATTGAATAATAAATGTTTTGAATTTTCTCCAAAAGTAAAGTAGTTGCAAACTCATCCTTTTAGAGACTTGTTTGGGCTCATGAGAGGAGTAGAAAAACATCAAAAATTTCAGACCTGCACGATTCTACCAAGAAATGTTAGTGTTCATTCAAACCGCTGGTTTTTGATATTTTGGGCCCTATTGAATAATGAATGTTTTGAATTTTCTCCAACAGTAAAGTAGTTGCAAACTCATCCTTTTAGAAACTTGTTTGGGCTGTTGAGAGGAGTAAAAAACCATCAAAAATCTCAATCCTGCATGATTCTACCAAGAAATGTGATTCTTCATTCAAAACCTGATTTTTGTTATTGGGTTCTATTGAATAATGAATGTTTTGAATTTTCTCCAAAAGTAAAGTAGTTGCAAACTCATCCTTTTAGAGACTTGTTTAGGCTCATGAGAGGAGTAGAAAAACATCAAAAATTTCAGTCCTGCACGATTCTACCAAGAAATGTGTGTTCATTCAAACCGCTGGTTTTTGATATTTTGGGCCCTATTGAATAATGAATGTTTTGAATTTTCTCCAAAAGTAAAGTAGTTGCAAACTCATCCTTTTAGAAACTTGTTTGGGCTGTTGAGAGGAGTAAAAAACCATCAAAAATTTCAATCCTGCATGATTCTACCAAGAAATGTGATTCTTCATTCAAAACGCTGGTATTTGCTATTGGGCTCTATTGAATAATGAATGTTTTGAATTTTCTCCAAAAGTAAAGTAGTTGCAAACTCATCCTTTTAGAGTCTTGTTTGGGCTCATGAGAGGAGTATAAAAACATCAAAAATTTCAGTCCTGCATGATTCTACCAAGAAATGTGATTCTTCATTCAAAACCTGATTTTTGCTATTGGGCTCTATTGAATAATGAATGTTTTGAATTTTCTCCAAAAGTAAAGTAGTTGCAAACTCATGCTTTTAGAGACTTGTTTGGGCTCATGAGAGGAGTAGAAAAACATCAAAAATTTCAGTCCTGCATGATTCTACCAAGAAATGTGTGTTCATTTAAACCGCTGGTTTTTGATAGTTTGGGCCCTATTGAATAATGAATGTTTTGAATTTTCTCCAAAAGTAAAGTAGTTGCAAACTCATTCTTTTAGAAACTTGTTTGGGCTGTTGAGAGGAGTAAAAAACCATCAAAAATTTCAATCCTGCATGATTCTACCAAGAAATGTGATTCTTCATTCAAAACGCTGGTTTTTGCTATTGGGCTCTATTGAATAATGAATGTTTTGAATTTTCTCCAAAAGTAAAGTAGTTGCAAACTCATCCTTTTAGAGACTTGTTTGGGCTCATGAGAGGAGTAGAAAAACATCAAAAATTTCAGTCCTGCACGATTCTACCAAGAAATGTGTGTTCATTCAAACCGCTGGTTTTTGATATTTTGGGCCATATTGAATAATGAATGTTTTGAATTTTCTCCAAAAGTAAAGTAGTTGCAAACTCATCCTTTTAGAAACTTGTTTGGGCTGTTGAGAGGAGTAAAAAACCATCAAAAATTTCAATCCTGCATGATTCTACCAAGAAATGTGATACTATATTCAAAATGCTGGTTTTTCCTATTGGGCTCTATTGAATAATGAATGTTTTGAATTTTCTCCAAAAGTAAAGTAGTTGCAAACTCATCCTTTTAGAGACTTGTTTGGGCTCATGAGAGGAGTAGAAAAACATCAAAATTTCAGTCCTGCACGATTCTACCAAGAAATGTGTGTTCATTCAAACCGCTGGTTTTTGATATTTTGGGCCCTATTGAATAATGAATGTTTTGAATTTTCTCCAAAAGTAAAGTAGTTGCAAACTCATCCTTTTAGAAACTTGTTTGGGCTGTTGAGAGGAGTAAAAAAACATCAAAAATTTCAATCCTGCATGATTCTACCAAGAAATGTGATTCTTCATTCAAAACGCTGGTTTTTGCTATTGGGCTCTATTGAATAATGAATGTTTTGAATTTTCTCCAAATTAAAGTAGTTGCAAACTCATCCTTTTAGAGACTTGTTTGGGCTCATGAGAGGAGTAGAAAAATATCAAAAATTTCAGTCCTGCATGATTCTACCAAGAAATGTGTGTTCATTCAAACCGCTGGTTTTTGATAGTTTGGGCCCTATTGAATAATGAATGTTTTGAATTTTCTCCAAAAGTAAAGTAGTTGCAAACTCATCCTTTTAGAAACTTGTTTGGGCTGTTGAGAGGAGTAAAAAACCATCAAAAATTTCAATCCTGCATGATTCTACCAAGAAATGTGATTCTTCATTCAAAACCTAATTTTTGCTATTGGGCTCTATTGAATAATGAATGTTTTGAATTTTCTCCAAAAGTAAAGTAGTTGCAAACTCATGCTTTTAGAGACTTGTTTGGGCTCATGAGAGGAGTAGAAAAACATCAAAAATTTCAGTCCTGCATGATTCTACCAAGAAATGTGTGTTCATTGAAACCGCTGGTTTTTGATAGTTTGGGCCCTATTGAATAATGAATGTTTTGAATTTTCTCCAAAAGTAAAGTAGTTGCAAACTCATCCTTTTAGAAACTTGTTTGGGCTGTTGAGAGGAGTAAAAAACCATCAAAAATTTCAATCCTGCATGATTCTACCAAGAAATGTGATTCTTCATTCAAAACGCTGGTTTTTGCTTTTGGGCTCTATTGAATAATGAATGTTTTGAATTTTCTCCAACAGTAAAGTAGTTGCAAACTCATCCTTTTAGAGACTTGTTTGGGCTCATGAGAGGAGTAGAAAAACATCAAAAATTTCAGTCCTGCACGATTCTACCAAGAAATGTGTGTTCATTCAAACCGCTGGTTTTTGATATTTTGGGCCCTATTGAATAATGAATGTTTTGAATTTTCTCCAAAAGTAAAGTAGTTGCAAACTCATCCTTTTAGAAACTTGTTTGGGCTGTTGAGAGGAGTAAAAAACCATCAAAAATTTCAATCTTGCATGATTCTACCAAGAAATGTGATTCTTCATTCAAAAACTGATTTTTGCTATTGGGCTCTATTGAATAATGAATGTTTTGAATTTTCTCCAAAAGTAAAGTAGTTGCAAACTCATGCTTTTAGAGACTTGTTTGGGCTCATGAGAGGAGTAGAAAAACATCAAAAATTTCAGTCCTGCATGATTCTACCAAGAAATGTGTGTTCATTTAAACCTCTGGTTTTTGATAGTTTGGGCCCTATTGAAAAATGAATGTTTTGACTTTTCTCCAAAAGTAAAGTAGTTGCAAACTCATCCTTTTAGAAACTTGTTTGGGCTGTTGAGAGGAGTAAAAAACCATCAAAAATTTCAATCCTGCATGATTCTACCAAGAAATGTGATTCTTCATTCAAAACGCTGGTTTTTGCTATTGGGCTCTATTGAATAATAAATGTTTTGAATTTTCTCCAAAAGTAAAGTAGTTGCAAACTCATCCTTTTAGAGTCTTGTTTGGGCTCATGAGAGGAGTAGAAAAACATCAAAAATTTCAGTCCTGCACGATTCTACCAAGAAATGTGAGTGTTCATTCAAACCGCTGGTTTTTGATATTTTGGGCCCTATTGAATAATGAATGTTTTGACTTTTCTCCAAAAGTAAAGTAGTTGCAAACTCATCCTTTTAGAAACTTGTTTGGGCTGTTGAGAGGAGTAAAAAAACCATCAAAAATTTCAATCCTGCATGATTCTACCAAGAAATGTGATTCTTCATTCAAAACGCTGGTTTTTGCTATTGGGCTCTATTGAATAATAAATGTTTTGAATTTTCTCCAAAAGTAAAGTAGTTGCAAACTCATCCTTTTAGAGTCTTGTTTGGGCTCATGAGAGGAGTAGAAAAACATCAAAAATTTCAGTCCTGCACGATTCTACCAAGAAATGTGAGTGTTCATTCAAACCGCTGGTTTTTGATATTTTGGGCCCTACTGAATAATGAATGTTTTGAATTTTCTCCAAAAGTAAAGTAGTTGCAAACTCATCCTTTTAGAAACTTGTTTGGGCTGTTGAGAGGAGTAAAAAACCATCAAAAATTTCAATCCTGCATGATTCTACCAAGAAATGTGATTCTTCATTCAAAACCTGATTTTTGCTATTGGGCTCTATTGAATAATGAATGTTTTGAATTTTCTCCAAAAGTAAAGTAGTTGCAAACTCATGCTTTTAGAGACTTGTTTGGGCTCATGAGAGGAGTAGAAAAACATCAAAAATTTCAGTCCTGCATGATTCTACCAAGAAATGTGTGTTCATTCAAACCGCTGGTTTTTGATAGTTTGGGCCCTATTGAATAATGAATGTTTTGAATTTTCTCCAAAAGTAAAGTAGTTGCAAACTCATCCTTTTAGAAACTTGTTTGGGCTGTTGAGAGGAGTAAAAAACCATCAAAAATTTCAATCCTGCATGATTCTACCAAGAAATGTGATTCTTCATTCAAAACACTGGTTTTTGCTATTGGGCTCTATTGAATAATGAATGTTTTGATTTTTCTCCAAAAGTAAAGTAGTTGCAAACTCATCCTTTTAGAGACTTGTTTGTGCTCATGAGAGGAGTAGAAAAACATCAAAAATTTCAGTCCTGCACGATTCTACCAAGAAATGTGTGTTCATTCAAACCGCTGGTTTTTGATATTTTGGGCCATATTGAATAATGAATGTTTTGAATTTTCTCCAAAAGTAAAGTAGTTGCAAACTCATCCTTTTAGAAACTTGTTTGGGCTGTTGAGAGGAGTAAAAAACCATCAAAAATTTCAATCCTGCATGATTCTACCAAGAAATGTGATACTATATTCAAAACGCTGGTTTTTGCTATTGGGCTCTATTGAATAATGAATGTTTTGAATTTTCTCCAAAAGTAAAGTAGTTGCAAACTCATCCTTTTAGAGACTTGTTTGGGCTCATGAGAGGAGTAGAAAAACATCAAAAATTTCAGTCCTGCAGGATTCTACCAAGAAATGTGTGTTCATTCAAACCGCTGGTTTTTGATATTTTGGGCCCTATTGAATAATGAATGTTTTGAATTTTCTCCAAAAGTAAAGTAGTTGCAAACTCATCCTTATAGAAACTTGTTTGGGCTGTTGAGAGGAGTAAAAAAAATCAAAAATTTCAATCCTGCATGATTCTACCAAGAAATGTGATTCTTCATTCAAAACGCTGGTTTTTGCTATTGGGCTCTATTGAATAATGAATGTTTTGAATTTTCTCCAAATTAAAGTAGTTGCAAACTCATCCTTTTAGAGACTTGTTTGGGCTCATGAGAGGAGTAGAAAAATATCAAAAATTTCAGTCCTGCATGATTCTACCAAGAAATGTGTGTTCATTCAAACCGCTGGTTTTTGATAGTTTGGGCCCTATTGAATAATGAATGTTTTGAATTTTCTCCAAAAGTAAAGTAGTTGCAAACTCATCCTTTTAGAAACTTGTTTGGGCTGTTGAGAGGAGTAAAAAACCATCATAAAATTTCAATCCTGCATGATTCTACCAAGAAATGTGATTCTTCATTCAAAACCTAATTTTTGCTATTGGGCTCTATTGAATAATGAATGTTTTGAATTTTCTCCAAAAGTAAAGTAGTTGCAAACTCATGCTTTTAGAGACTTGTTTGGGCTCATGAGAGGAGTAGAAAAACATCAAAAATTTCAGTCCTGCATGATTCTACCAAGAAATGTGTGTTCATTGAAACCGCTGGTTTTTGATAGTTTGGGCCCTATTGAATAATGAATGTTTTGAATTTTCTCCAAAAGTAAAGTAGTTGCAAACTCATCCTTTTAGAAACTTGTTTGGGCTGTTGAGAGGAGTAAAAAACCATCAAAAATTTCAATCCTGCATGATTCTACCAAGAAATGTGATTCTTCATTCAAAACGCTGGTTTTTGCTTTTGGGCTCTATTGAATAATGAATGTTTTGAATTTTCTCCAACAGTAAAGTAGTTGCAAACTCATCCTTTTAGAGACTTGTTTGGGCTCATGAGAGGAGTAGAAAAACATCAAAAATTTCAGTCCTGCACGATTCTACCAAGAAATGTGTGTTCATTCAAACCGCTGGTTTTTGATATTTTGGGCCCTATTGAATAATGAATGTTTTGAATTTTCTCCAAAAGTAAAGTAGTTGCAAACTCATCCTTTTAGAAACTTGTTTGGGCTGTTGAGAGGAGTAAAAAACCATCAAAAATTTCAATCCTGCATGATTCTACCAAGAAATGTGATTCTTCATTCAAAACCTGATTTTTGCTATTGGGCTCTATTGAATAATGAATGTTTTGAATTTTCTCCAAAAGTAAAGTAGTTGCAAACTCATGCTTTTAGAGACTTGTTTGGGCTCATGAGAGGAGTAGAAAAACATCAAAAATTTCAGTCCTGCATGATTCTACCAAGAAATGTGTGTTCATTTAAACCTCTGGTTTTTGATAGTTTGGGCCCTATTGAAAAATGAATGTTTTGACTTTTCTCCAAAAGTAAAGTAGTTGCAAACTCATCCTTTTAGAAACTTGTTTGGGCTGTTGAGAGGAGTAAAAAACCATCAAAAATTTCAATCCTGCATGATTCTACCAAGAAATGTGATTCTTCATTCAAAACGCTGGTTTTTGCTATTGGGCTCTATTGAATAATAAATGTTTTGAATTTTCTCCAAAAGTAAAGTAGTTGCAAACTCATCCTTTTAGAGTCTTGTTTGGGCTCATGAGAGGAGTAGAAAAACATCAAAAATTTCAGTCCTGCACGATTCTACCAAGAAATGTGAGTGTTCATTCAAACCGCTGGTTTTTGATATTTTGGGCCCTATTGAATAATGAATGTTTTGACTTTTCTCCAAAAGTAAAGTAGTTGCAAACTCATCCTTTTAGAAACTTGTTTGGGCTGTTGAGAGGAGTAAAAAAACCATCAAAAATTTCAATCCTGCATGATTCTACCAAGAAATGTGATTCTTCATTCAAAACGCTGGTTTTTGCTATTGGGCTCTATTGAATAATAAATGTTTTGAATTTTCTCCAAAAGTAAAGTAGTTGCAAACTCATCCTTTTAGAGTCTTGTTTGGGCTCATGAGAGGAGTAGAAAAACATCAAAAATTTCAGTCCTGCACGATTCTACCAAGAAATGTGAGTGTTCATTCAAACCGCTGGTTTTTGATATTTTGGGCCCTACTGAATAATGAATGTTTTGAATTTTCTCCAAAAGTAAAGTAGTTGCAAACTCATCCTTTTAGAAACTTGTTTGGGCTGTTGAGAGGAGTAAAAAACCATCAAAAATTTCAATCCTGCATGATTCTACCAAGAAATGTGATTCTTCATTCAAAACCTGATTTTTGCTATTGGGCTCTATTGAATAATGAATGTTTTGAATTTTCTCCAAAAGTAAAGTAGTTGCAAACTCATGCTTTTAGAGACTTGTTTGGGCTCATGAGAGGAGTAGAAAAACATCAAAAATTTCAGTCCTGCATGATTCTACCAAGAAATGTGTGTTCATTCAAACCGCTGGTTTTTGATAGTTTGGGCCCTATTGAATAATGAATGTTTTGAATTTTCTCCAAAAGTAAAGTAGTTGCAAACTCATCCTTTTAGAAACTTGTTTGGGCTGTTGAGAGGAGTAAAACACCATCAAAAATTTCAATCCTGCATGATTCTACCAAGAAATGTGATTCTTCATTCAAAACACTGGTTTTTGCTATTGGGCTCTATTGAATAATGAATGTTTTGATTTTTCTCCAAAAGTAAAGTAGTTGCAAACTCATCCTTTTAGAGACTTGTTTGGGCTCATGAGAGGAGTAGAAAAACATCAAAAATTTCAGTCCTGCACGATTCTACCAAGAAATGTGTGTTCATTCAAACCGCTGGTTTTTGATATTTTGGGCCATATTGAATAATGAATGTTTTGAATTTTCTCCAAAAGTAAAGTAGTTGCAAACTCATCCTTTTAGAAACTTGTTTGGGCTGTTGAGAGGAGTAAAAAACCATCAAAAATTTCAATCCTGCATGATTCTACCAAGAAATGTGATACTATATTCAAAACGCTGGTTTTTGCTATTGGGCTCTATTGAATAATGAATGTTTTGAATTTTCTCCAAAAGTAAAGTAGTTGCAAACTCATCCTTTTAGAGACTTGTTTGGGCTCATGAGAGGAGTAGAAAAACATCAAAAATTTCAGTCCTGCACGATTCTACCAAGAAATGTGTGTTCATTCAAACCGCTGGTTTTTGATATTTTGGGCCCTATTGAATAATGAATGTTTTGAATTTTCTCCAAAAGTAAAGTAGTTGCAAACTCATCCTTATAGAAACTTGTTTGGGCTGTTGAGAGGAGTAAAAAAACATCAAAAATTTCAATCCTGCATGATTCTACCAAGAAATGTGATTCTTCATTCAAAACGCTGGTTTTTGCTATTGGGCTCTATTGAATAATGAATGTTTTGAATTTTCTCCAAAAGTAAAGTAGTTGCAAACTCATCCTTTTAAAGACTTGTTTGGGCTCATGAGAGGAGTAGAAAAACATCAAAAATTTCAGTCCTGCATGATTCTACCAAGAAATGTGTGTTCATTCAAACCTCTGGTTTTTGATAGTTTGGGCCCTATTGAATAATGAATGTTTTGACTTTTCTCCAAAAGTAAAGTAGTTGCAAACTCATCCTTTTAGAAACTTGTTTGGGCTGTTGAGAGGAGTAAAAAACCATCAAAAATTTCAATCCTGCATGATTCTACCAAGAAATGTGATTCTTCATTCAAAACGCTGGTATTTGCTATTGGGCTCTATTGAATAATGAATGTTTTGAATTTTCTCCAAAAGTAAAGTAGTTGCAAACTCATCCTTTTAGAGTCTTGTTTGGGCTCATGAGAGGAGTAGAAAAACATCAAAAATTTCAGTCCTGCACGATTCTACCAAGAAATTTGAGTGTTCATTCAAAACGCTGGTTTTTGATAGTTTGGGCCCTATTGAATAATGAATGTTTTGAATTTTCTCCAAAAGTAAAGTAGTTGCAAACTCATCCTTTTAGAAACTTGTTTGAGCTTTTGAGAGGAGTAAAAAACCATCAAAAATTTCAATCCTGCATGATTCTACCAAGAAATGTGATTCTTCATTCAAAACCTGATTTTTGCTATTCAGCTCTATTGAATAATGAATGTTTTGAATTTTCTCCAAAAGTAAAGTAGTTGCAAACTCATCCTTTTAGAGTCTTGTTTGGGCTCATGAGAGGAGTAGAAAAACATCAAAAATTTCAGTCCTGCACGATTCTACCAAGAAATGTGTGTTCATTCAAACCGCTGGTTTTTGATAGTTTGGGCCCTATTGAATAATGAATGTTTTGAATTTTCTCCAAAAGTAAAGTAGTTGCAAGCTCATCCTTTTAGAAACTTGTTTGGGCTGTTGAGAGGAGTAAAAAACCATCAAAAATTTCAATCCTGCATGATTCTACCAAGAAATGTGATTCTTCATTCAAAACCTGATTTTTGCTATTGGGCTCTATTGAATAATGAATGTTTTGAATTTTCTCCAAAAGTAAAGTAGTTGCAAACTCATCCTTTTAGAGACTTGTTTGGGCTCATGAGAGGAGTAGAAAAATATCAAAAATTTCAGTCCTGCACGATTCTACCAAGAAATGTGTGTTCATTCAAACCGCTTGTTTTTGATATTTTGGGCCCTATTGAATAATGAATGTTTTGAATTTTCTCCAAAAGTAAAGTAGTTGCAAACTCATCCTTTTAGAAACTTGTTTGGGCAGTTGAGAGGAGTAAAAAACCATCAAAAATTTCAATCCTGCATGATTCTACCAAGAAATGTGATTCTTCATTCAAAACCTGATTTTTGCTATTGGGCTCTATTGAATAATGAATGTTTTGAATTTTCTCCAAAAGTAAAGTAGTTGTAAACTCATGCTTTTAGAGACTTGTTTGGGCTCATGAGAGGAGTAGAAAAACATCAAAAATTTCAGTCCTGCATGATTCTACCAAGAAATGTGTGTTCATTCAAACCGCTGGTTTTTGATAGTTTGGGCCCTATTGAATAATGAATGTTTTGAATTTTCTCCAAAAGTAAAGTAGTTGCAAACTCATCCTTTTAGAAACTTGTTTGGGCTGTTGAGAGGAGTAAAAAACCATCAAAAATTTCAATCCTGCATGATTCTACCAAGAAATGTGATTCTTCTTTCAAAACACTGGTTTTTGCTATTGGGCTCTATTGAATAATAAATGTTTTGAATTTTCTCCAAAAGTAAAGTAGTTGCAAACTCATCCTTTTAGAGTCTTGTTTGGGCTCATGAGAGGAGTAGAAAAACATCAAAAATTTCAGTCCTGCACGATTCTACCAAGAAATGTGAGTGTTCATTCAAACCGCTGGTTTTTGATATTTTGGGCCCAATTGAATAATGAATGTTTTGACTTTTCTCCAAAAGTAAAGTAGTTGCAAACTCATCCTTTTAGAGTCTTGTTTGGGCTCATGAGAGGAGTAAAAAACCATCAAAAATTTAAATCCTGCATGATTATACCAAGAAATGTGATTCTTCATTCAAAACGCTGGTTTTTGCTATTGGGCTCTATTGAATAATGAATGTTTTGAATTTTCTCCAAAAGTAAAGCAGTTGCAAACTCATCCTTTTAGAGACTTGTTTGGGCTCATGAGAGGAGTAGAAAAACATCAAAAATTTCAGTCCTGCATGATTCTACCAAGAAATGTGTGTTCATTCAAACCGCTGGTTTTTGATATTTTGGGCCCTATTGAATAATGAATGTTTTGAATTTTCTCCAAAAGTAAAGTAGTTGCAAACTCATCCTTTTAGAAACTTGTTTGGGCTGTTGAGAGGAGTAAAAAACCATCAAAAATTTCAATCCTGCATGATTCTACCAAGAAATGTGATTCTTCATTCAAAACCTGATTTTTGCTATTGGGCTCTATTGAATAATGAATGTTTTGAATTTTCTCCAAAAGTAAAGTAGTTGCAAACTCATGCTTTTAGAGACTTGTTTGGGCTCATGAGAGGAGTAGAAAAACATCAAAAATTTCAGTCCTGCATGATTCTACCAAGAAATGTGTGTTCATTTAAACCTCTGGTTTTTGATAGTTTGGGCCCTATTGAAAAATGAATGTTTTGACTTTTCTCCAAAAGTAAAGTAGTTGTAAACTCATCCTTTTAGAAACTTGTTTGGGCTGTTGAGAGGAGTAAAAAACCATCAAAAATTTCAATCCTGCATGATTCTACCAAGAAATGTGATTCTTCATTCAAAACGCTGGTTTTTGCTATTGGGCTCTATTGAATAATAAATGTTTTGAATTTTCTCCAAAAGTAAAGTAGTTGCAAACTCATCCTTTTAGAGTCTTGTTTGGGCTCATGAGAGGAGTAGAAAAA
This sequence comes from Dendrobates tinctorius, assembly GCF_039654945.1. Taxonomy (NCBI): domain Eukaryota; kingdom Metazoa; phylum Chordata; class Amphibia; order Anura; family Dendrobatidae; genus Dendrobates; species Dendrobates tinctorius. Next base: position 19,399,860 of record NW_027361713.1, read on the forward strand.
CATCAAAAATTTCAGTCCTGCACGATTCTACCAAGAAATGTGAGTGTTCATTCAAACCGCTGGTTTTTGATATTTTGGGCCCTATTGAATAATGAATGTTTTGACTTTTCTCCAAAAGTAAAGTAGTTGCAAGCTCATCCTTTTAGAAACTTGTTTGGGCTGTTGAGTGGAGTAAAAAACAAAAAAAAATTTCAATCCTGCATGATTCTACCAAGAAATGTGATTCTTCATTCAAAACCTGATTTTTGCTATTGGGCTCTATTGAATAATGAATGTTTTGAATTTTCTCCAAAAGTATAGTAGTTGCAAACTCATCCTTTTAGAGACTTGTTTGGGCTCATGAGAGGAGTAGAAAAATATCAAAAATTTCAGTCCTGCACGATTCTACCAAGAAATGTGTTCATTCAAACCGCTTGTTTTTGATATTTTGGGCCCTATTGAATAATGACTGTTTTGAATTTTCTCCAAAAGTAAAGTAGTTGCAAACTCATCCTTTTAGAAACTTGTTTGGGCTGTTGAGAGGAGTAAAAAACCATCAAAAATTTCAATCCTGCATGATTCTACCAAGAAATGTGATTCTTCATTCAAAACCTGATTTTTGCTATTGGGCTCTATTGAATAATGAATGTTTTGAATTTTCTCCAAAAGTAAAGTAGTTGCAAACTCATGCTTTTAGAGACTTGTTTGGGCTCATGAGAGGAGTAGAAAAACATCAAAAATTTCAGTCCTGCATGATTCTACCAAGAAATGTGTGTTCATTGAAACCGCTGGTTTTTGATAGTTTGGGCCCTATTGAATAATGAATGTTTTGAATTTTCTCCAAAAGTAAAGTAGTTGCAAACTCATCCTTTTAGAAACTTGTTTGGGCTGTTGAGAGGAGTAAAAAACCATCAAAAATTTCAATCCTGCATGATTCTACCAAGAAATGTGATTCTTCATTCAAAACGCTGGTTTTTGCTATTGGGCTCTATTGAATAATGAATGTTTTGATTTTTCTCCAAAAGTAAAGTAGTTGCAAACTCATCCTTTTAGAGACTTGTTTGGGCTCATGAGAGGAGTAGAAAAACATCAAAAATTTCAGTCCTGCACGATTCTACCAAGAAATGTGTGTTCATTCAAACCGCTGGTTTTTGATATTTTGGGCCCTATTGAATAATGAATGTTTTGAATTTTCTCCAAAAGTAAAGTAGTTGCAAACTCATCCTTTTAGAAACTTGTTTGGGCTGTTGAGAGGAGTAAAAAAACATCAAAAATTTCAATCCTGCATGATTCTACCAAGAAATGTGATTCTTCATTCAAAACGCTGGTTTTTGCTATTGGGCTCTATTGAATAATGAATGTTTTGAATTTTCTCCAAATTAAAGTAGTTGCAAACTCATCCTTTTAGAGACTTGTTTGGGCTCATGAGAGGAGTAGAAAAATATCAAAAATTTCAGTCCTGCATGATTCTACCAAGAAATGTGTGTTCATTCAAACCGCTGGTTTTTGATAGTTTGGGCCCTATTGAATAATGAATGTTTTGAATTTTCTCCAAAAGTAAAGTAGTTGCAAACTCATCCTTTTAGAAACTTGTTTGGGCTGTTGAGAGGAGTAAAAAACCATCAAAAATTTCAATCCTGCATGATTCTACCAAGAAATGTGATTCTTCATTCAAAACCTAATTTTTGCTCTTGGGCTCTATTGAATAATGAATGTTTTGAATTTTCTCCAAAAGTAAAGTAGTTGCAAACTCATGCTTTTAGAGACTTGTTTGGGCTCATGAGAGGAGTAGAAAAACATCAAAAATTTCAGTCCTGCATGATTCTACCAAGAAATGTGTGTTCATTGAAACCGCTGGTTTTTGATAGTTTGGGCCCTATTGAATAATGAATGTTTTGAATTTTCTCCAACAGTAAAGTAGTTGCAAACTCATCCTTTTAGAAACTTGTTTGGGCTGTTGAGAGGAGTAAAAAACCATCAAAAATTTCAATCCTGCATGATTCTACCAAGAAATGTGATTCTTCATTCAAAACGCTGGTTTTTGCTTTTGGGCTCTATTGAATAATGAATGTTTTGAATTTTCTCCAACAGTAAAGTAGTTGCAAACTCATCCTTTTAGAGACTTGTTTGGGCTCATGAGAGGAGTAGAAAAACATCAAAAATTTCAGTCCTGCACGATTCTACCAAGAAATGTGTGTTCATTCAAACCGCTGGTTTTTGATATTTTGGGCCCTATTGAATAATGAATGTTTTGAATTTTCTCCAAAAGTAAAGTAGTTGCAAACTCATCCTTTTAGAAACTTGTTTGGGCTGTTGAGAGGAGTAAAAAACCATCAAAAATTTCAATCCTGCATGATTCTACCAAGAAATGTGATTCTTCATTCAAAACCTAATTTTTGCTATTGGGCTCTATTGAATAATGAATGTTTTGAATTTTCTCCAAAAGTAAAGTCGTTGCAAACTCATGCTTTTAGAGACTTGTTTGGGCTCATGAGAGGAGTAGAAAAACATCAAAAATTTCAGTCCTGCATGATTCTACCAAGAAATGTGTGTTCATTTAAACCTCTGGTTTTTGATAGTTTGGGCCCTATTGAAAAATGAATGTTTTGACTTTTCTCCAAAAGTAAAGTAGTTGCAAACTCATCCTTTTAGAAACTTGTTTGGGCTGTTGAGAGGAGTAAAAAACCATCAAAAATTTCAATCCTGCATGATTCTACCAAGAAATGTGATTCTTCATTCAAAACGCTGGTTTTTGCTATTGGGCTCTATTGAATAATAAATGTTTTGAATTTTCTCCAAAAGTAAAGTAGTTGCAAACTCATCCTTTTAGAGTCTTGTTTGGGCTCATGAGAGGAGTAGAAAAACATCAAAAATTTCAGTCCTGCACGATTCTACCAAGAAATGTGAGTGTTCATTCAAACTGCTGGTTTTTGATATTTTGGGCCCTATTGAATAATGAATGTTTTGACTTTTCTCCAAAAGTAAAGTAGTTGCAAACTCATCCTTTTAGAAACTTGTTTGGGCTGTTGAGAGGAGTAAAAAAACCATCAAAAATTTCAATCCTGCATGATTCTACCAAGAAATGTGATTCTTCATTCAAAACGCTGGTTTTTGCTATTGGGCTCTATTGAATAATAAATGTTTTGAATTTTCTCCAAAAGTAAAGTAGTTGCAAACTCATCCTTTTAGAGTCTTGTTTGGGCTCATGAGAGGAGTAGAAAAACATCAAAAATTTCAGTCCTGCACGATTCTACCAAGAAATGTGAGTGTTCATTCAAACCGCTGGTTTTTGATATTTTGGGCCCTACTGAATAATGAATGTTTTGAATTTTCTCCAAAAGTAAAGTAGTTGCAAACTCATCCTTTTAGAAACTTGTTTGGGCTGTTGAGAGGAGTAAAAAACCATCAAAAATTTCAATCCTGCATGATTCTACCAAGAAATGTGATTCTTCATTCAAAACCTGATTTTTGCTATTGGGCTCTATTGAATAATGAATATTTTGAATTTTCTCCAAAAGTAAAGTAGTTGCAAACTCATGCTTTTAGAGACTTGTTTGGGCTCATGAGAGGAGTAGAAAAACATCAAAAATTTCAGTCCTGCATGATTCTACCAAGAAATGTGTGTTCATTCAAACCGCTGGTTTTTGATAGTTTGGGCCCTATTGAATAATGAATGTTTTGAATTTTCTCCAAAAGTAAAGTAGTTGCAAACTCATCCTTTTAGAAACTTGTTTGGGCTGTTGAGAGGAGTAAAAAACCATCAAAAATTTCAATCCTGCATGATTCTACCAAGAAATGTGATTCTTCATTCAAAACACTGGTTTTTGCTATTGGGCTCTATTGAATAATGAATGTTTTGATTTTTCTCCAAAAGTAAAGTAGTTGCAAACTCATCCTTTTAGAGACTTGTTTGGGCTCATGAGAGGAGTAGAAAAACATCAAAAATTTCAGTCCTGCACGATTCTACCAAGAAATGTGTGTTCATTCAAACCGCTGGTTTTTGATATTTTGGGCCATATTGAATAATGAATGTTTTGAATTTTCTCCAAAAGTAAAGTAGTTGCAAACTCATCCTTTTAGAAACTTGTTTGGGCTGTTGAGAGGAGTAAAAAACCATCAAAAATTTCAATCCTGCATGATTCTACCAAGAAATGTGATACTATATTCAAAACGCTGGTTTTTGCTATTGGGCTCTATTGAATAATGAATGTTTTGAATTTTCTCCAAAAGTAAAGTAGTTGCAAACTCATCCTTTTAGAGACTTGTTTGGGCTCATGAGAGGAGTAGAAGAACATCAAAAATTTCAGTCCTGCACGATTCTACCAAGAAATGTGTGTTCATTCAAACCGCTGGTTTTTGATATTTTGGGCCCTATTGAATAATGAATGTTTTGAATTTTCTCCAAAAGTAAAGTAGTTGCAAACTCATCCTTATAGAAACTTGTTTGGGCTGTTGAGAGGAGTAAAAAACCATCAAAAATTTCAATCCTGCATGATTCTACCAAGAAATGTGATTCTTCATTCAAAACCTAATTTTTGCTATTGGGCTCTATTGAATAATGAATGTTTTGAATTTTCTCCAAAAGTAAAGTAGTTGCAAACTCATGCTTTTAGAGACTTGTTTGGGCTCATGAGAGGAGTAGAAAAACATCAAAAATTTCAGTCCTGCATGATTCTACCAAGAAATGTGTGTTCATTGAAACCGCTGGTTTTTGATAGTTTGGGCCCTATTGAATAATGAATGTTTTGAATTTTCTCCAAAAGTAAAGTAGTTGCAAACTCATCCTTTTAGAAACTTGTTTGGGCTGTTGAGAGGAGTAAAAAACCATCAAAAATTTCAATCCTGCATGATTCTACCAAGAAATGTGATTCTTCATTCAAAACGCTGGTTTTTGCTTTTGGGCTCTATTGAATAATGAATGTTTTGAATTTTCTCCAACAGTAAAGTAGTTGCAAACTCATCCTTTTAGAGACTTGTTTGGGCTCATGAGAGGAGTAGAAAAACATCAAAAATTTCAGTCCTGCACGATTCTACCAAGAAATGTGTGTTCATTCAAACCGCTGGTTTTTGATATTTTGGGCCCTATTGAATAATGAATGTTTTGAATTTTCTCCAAAAGTAAAGTAGTTGCAAACTCATCCTTTTAGAAACTTGTTTGGGCTGTTGAGAGGAGTAAAAAACCATCAAAAATTTCAATCCTGCATGATTCTACCAAGAAATGTGATTCTTCATTCAAAACCTGATTTTTGCTATTGGGCTCTATTGAATAATGAATGTTTTGAATTTTCTCCAAAAGTAAAGTAGTTGCAAACTCATGCTTTTAGAGACTTGTTTGGGCTCATGAGAGGAGTAGAAAAACATCAAAAATTTCAGTCCTGCATGATTCTACCAAGAAATGTGTGTTCATTTAAATCTCTGGTTTTTGATAGTTTGGGCCCTATTGAAAAATGAATGTTTTGACTTTTCTCCAAAAGTAAAGTAGTTGCAAACTCATCCTTTTAGAAACTTGTTTGGGCTGTTGAGAGGAGTAAAAAACCATCAAAAATTTCAATCCTGCATGATTCTACCAAGAAATGTGATTCTTCATTCAAAACGCTGGTTTTTGCTATTGGGCTCTATTGAATAATAAATGTTTTGAATTTTCTCCAAAAGTAAAGTAGTTGCAAACTCATCCTTTTAGAGTCTTGTTTGGGCTCATGAGAGGAGTAGAAAAACATCAAAAATTTCAGTCCTGCACGATTCTACCAAGAAATGTGAGTGTTCATTCAAACCGCTGGTTTTTGATATTTTGGGCCCTATTGAATAATGAATGTTTTGACTTTTCTCCAAAAGTAAAGTAGTTGCAAACTCATCCTTTTAGAAACTTGTTTGGGCTGTTGAGAGGAGTAAAAAAACCATCAAAAATTTCAATCCTGCATGATTCTACCAAGAAATGTGATTCTTCATTCAAAACGCTGGTTTTTGCTATTGGGCTCTATTGAATAATAAATGTTTTGAATTTTCTCCAAAAGTAAAGTAGTTGCAAACTCATCCTTTTAGAGTCTTGTTTGGGCTCATGAGAGGAGTAGAAAAACATCAAAAATTTCAGTCCTGCACGATTCTACCAAGAAATGTGAGTGTTCATTCAAACCGCTGGTTTTTGATATTTTGGGCCCTACTGAATAATGAATGTTTTGAATTTTCTCCAAAAGTAAAGTAGTTGCAAACTCATCCTTTTAGAAACTTGTTTGGGCTGTTGAGAGGAGTAAAAAACCATCAAAAATTTCAATCCTGCATGATTCTACCAAGAAATGTGATTCTTCATTCAAAACCTGATTTTTGCTATTGGGCTCTATTGAATAATGAATGTTTTGAATTTTCTCCAAAAGTAAAGTAGTTGCAAACTCATGCTTTTAGAGACTTGTTTGGGCTCATGAGAGGAGTAGAAAAACATCAAAAATTTCAGTCCTGCATGATTCTACCAAGAAATGTGTGTTCATTCAAACCGCTGGTTTTTGATAGTTTGGGCCCTATTGAATAATGAATGTTTTGAATTTTCTCCAAAAGTAAAGTAGTTGCAAACTCATCCTTTTAGAAACTTGTTTGGGCTGTTGAGAGGAGTAAAAAACCATCAAAAATTTCAATCCTGCATGATTCTACCAAGAAATGTGATTCTTCATTCAAAACACTGGTTTTTGCTATTGGGCTCTATTGAATAATGAATGTTTTGATTTTTCTCCAAAAGTAAAGTAGTTGCAAACTCATCCTTTTAGAGACTTGTTTGGGCTCATGAGAGGAGTAGAAAAACATCAAAAATTTCAGTCCTGCACGATTCTACCAAGAAATGTGTGTTCATTCAAACCGCTGGTTTTTGATATTTTGGGCCATATTGAATAATGAATGTTTTGAATTTTCTCCAAAAGTAAAGTAGTTGCAAACTCATCCTTTTAGAAACTTGTTTGGGCTGTTGAGAGGAGTAAAAAACCATCAAAAATTTCAATTCTGCATGATTCTACCAAGAAATGTGATACTATATTCAAAACGCTGGTTTTTGCTATTGGGCTCTATTGAATAATGAATGTTTTGAATTTTCTCCAAAAGTAAAGTAGTTGCAAACTCTTCCTTTTAGAGACTTGTTTGGGCTCATGAGAGGAATAGAAAAACATCAAAAATTTCAGTCCTGCACGATTCTACCAAGAAATGTGTGTTCATTCAAACCGCTGGTTTTTGATATTTTGGGCCCTATTGAATAATGAATGTTTTGAATTTTCTCCAAAAGTAAAGTAGTTGCAAACTCATCCTTATAGAAACTTGTTTGGGCTGTTGAGAGGAGTAAAAAAACATCAAAAATTTCAATCCTGCATGATTCTACCAAGAAATGTGATTCTTCATTCAAAACGCTGGTTTTTGCTATTGGGCTCTATTGAATAATGAATGTTTTGAATTTTCTCCAAAAGTAAAGTAGTTGCAAACTCATCCTTTTAGAGACTTGTTTGGGCTCATGAGAGGAGTAGAAAAATATCAAAAATTTCAGTCCTGCATGATTCTACCAAGAAATGTGTGTTCATTCAAACCGCTGGTTTTTGATAGTTTGGGCCCTATTGAATAATGAATGTTTTGACTTTTCTCCAAAAGTAAAGTAGTTGCAAACTCATCCTTTTAGAAACTTGTTTGGGCTGTTGAGAGGAGTAAAAAACCATCAAAAATTTCAATCCTGCATGATTCTACCAAGAAATGTGATTCTTCATTCAAAACGCTGGTTTTTGCTATTGGGCTCTATTGAATAATAAATGTTTTGAATTTTCTCCAAAAGTAAAGTAGTTGCAAACTCATCCTTTTAGAGTCTTGTTTGGGCTCATGAGAGGAGTAGAAAAACATCAAAAATTTCAGTCCTGCACAATTCTACCAAGAAATGTGAGTGTTCATTCAAACCGCTGGTTTTTGATATTTTGGGCCCTACTGAATAATGAATGTTTTGAATTTTCTCCAAAAGTAAAGTAGTTGCAAACTCATCCTTTTAGAAACTTGTTTGGGCTGTTGAGAGGAGTAAAAAACCATCAAAAATTTCAATCCTGCATGATTCTACCAAGAAATGTGATTCTTCATTCAAAACCTGATTTTTGCTATTGGGTTCTATTGAATAATGAATGTTTTGAATTTTCTCCAAAAGTAAAGTAGTTGCAAACTCATACTTTTAGAGACTTGTTTAGGCTCATGAGAGGAGTAGAAAAACATCAAAAATTTCAGTCCTGCACGATTCTACCAAGAAATGTGTGTTCATTCAAACCGCTGGTTTTTGATATTTTGGGCCCTATTGAATAATGAATGTTTTGAATTTTCTCCAAAAGTAAAGTAGTTGCAAACTCATCCTTTAGAAACTTGTTTGGGCTGTTGAGAGGAGTAAAAAACCATCAAAAATTTCAATCCTGCATGATTCTACCAAGAAATGTGATTCTTCATTCAAAACGCTGGTATTTGCTATTGGGCTCTATTGAATAATGAATGTTTTGAATTTTCTCCAAAAGTAAAGTAGTTGCAAACTCATCCTTTTAAAGTCTTGTTTGGGCTCATGAGAGGAGTAGAAAAACATCAAAAATTTCAGTCCTGCACGATTCTACCAAGAAATGTGTGTTCATTCAAACCGCTGGTTTTTGATAGTTTGGGCCCTATTGAATAATGAATGTTTTGAATTTTCTCCAAAAGTAAAGTAGTTGCAAGCTCATCCTTTTAGAAACTTGTTTGGGCTGTTGAGAGGAGTAAAAAACCATCAAAAATTTCAATCCTGCATGATTCTACCAAGAAATGTGATTCTTCATTCAAAACCTGATTTTTGCTATTGGGCTCTATTGAATAATGAATGTTTTGAATTTTCTCCAAAAGTAAAGTAGTTGCAAACTCATCCTTTTAGAGACTTGTTTGGGCTCATGAGAGGAGTAGAAAAATATCAAAAATTTCAGTCCTGCACGATTCTACCAAGAAATGTGTGTTCATTCAAACCGCTTGTTTTTGATATTTTGGGCCCTATTGAATAATGAATGTTTTGAATTTTCTCCAAAAGTAAAGTAGTTGCAAACTCATCCTTTTAGAAACTTGTTTGGGCAGTTGAGAGGAGTAAAAAACCATCAAAAATTTCAATCCTGCATGATTCTACCAAGAAATGTGATTCTTCATTCAAAACCTGATTTTTGCTATTGGGCTCTATTGAATAATGAATGTTTTGAATTTTCTCCAAAAGTAAAGTAGTTGTAAACTCATGCTTTTAGAGACTTGTTTGGGCTCATGAGAGGAGTAGAAAAACATCAAAAATTTCAGTCCTGCATGATTCTACCAAGAAATGTGTGTTCATTCAAACCGCTGGTTTTTGATAGTTTGGGCCCTATTGAATAATGAATGTTTTGAATTTTCTCCAAAAGTAAAGTAGTTGCAAACTCATCCTTTTAGAAACTTGTTTGGGCTGTTGAGAGGAGTAAAAAACCATCAAAAATTTCAATCCTGCATGATTCTACCAAGAAATGTGATACTATATTCAAAACGCTGGTTTTTGCTATTGGGCTCTATTGAATAATGAATGTTTTGAATTTTCTCCAAAAGTAAAGTAGTTGCAAACTCATCCTTTTAGAGACTTGTTTGGGCTCATGAGAGGAGTAGAAGAACATCAAAAATTTCAGTCCTGCACGATTCTACCAAGAAATGTGTGTTCATTCAAACCGCTGGTTTTTGATATTTTGGGCCCTATTGAATAATGAATGTTTTGAATTTTCTCCAAAAGTAAAGTAGTTGCAAACTCATCCTTATAGAAACTTGTTTGGGCTGTTGAGAGGAGTAAAAAACCATCAAAAATTTCAATCCTGCATGATTCTACCAAGAAATGTGATTCTTCATTCAAAACCTAATTTTTGCTATTGGGCTCTATTGAATAATGAATGTTTTGAATTTTCTCCAAAAGTAAAGTAGTTGCAAACTCATGCTTTTAGAGACTTGTTTGGGCTCATGAGAGGAGTAGAAAAACATCAAAAATTTCAGTCCTGCATGATTCTACCAAGAAATGTGTGTTCATTGAAACCGCTGGTTTTTGATAGTTTGGGCCCTATTGAATAATGAATGTTTTGAATTTTCTCCAAAAGTAAAGTAGTTGCAAACTCATCCTTTTAGAAACTTGTTTGGGCTGTTGAGAGGAGTAAAAAACCATCAAAAATTTCAATCCTGCATGATTCTACCAAGAAATGTGATTCTTCATTCAAAACGCTGGTTTTTGCTTTTGGGCTCTATTGAATAATGAATGTTTTGAATTTTCTCCAACAGTAAAGTAGTTGCAAACTCATCCTTTTAGAGACTTGTTTGGGCTCATGAGAGGAGTAGAAAAACATCAAAAATTTCAGTCCTGCACGATTCTACCAAGAAATGTGTGTTCATTCAAACCGCTGGTTTTTGATATTTTGGGCCCTATTGAATAATGAATGTTTTGAATTTTCTCCAAAAGTAAAGTAGTTGCAAACTCATCCTTTTAGAAACTTGTTTGGGCTGTTGAGAGGAGTAAAAAACCATCAAAAATTTCAATCCTGCATGATTCTACCAAGAAATGTGATTCTTCATTCAAAACCTGATTTTTGCTATTGGGCTCTATTGAATAATGAATGTTTTGAATTTTCTCCAAAAGTAAAGTAGTTGCAAACTCATGCTTTTAGAGACTTGTTTGGGCTCATGAGAGGAGTAGAAAAACATCAAAAATTTCAGTCCTGCATGATTCTACCAAGAAATGTGTGTTCATTTAAATCTCTGGTTTTTGATAGTTTGGGCCCTATTGAAAAATGAATGTTTTGACTTTTCTCCAAAAGTAAAGTAGTTGCAAACTCATCCTTTTAGAAACTTGTTTGGGCTGTTGAGAGGAGTAAAAAACCATCAAAAATTTCAATCCTGCATGATTCTACCAAGAAATGTGATTCTTCATTCAAAACGCTGGTTTTTGCTATTGGGCTCTATTGAATAATAAATGTTTTGAATTTTCTCCAAAAGTAAAGTAGTTGCAAACTCATCCTTTTAGAGTCTTGTTTGGGCTCATGAGAGGAGTAGAAAAACATCAAAAATTTCAGTCCTGCACGATTCTACCAAGAAATGTGAGTGTTCATTCAAACCGCTGGTTTTTGATATTTTGGGCCCTATTGAATAATGAATGTTTTGACTTTTCTCCAAAAGTAAAGTAGTTGCAAACTCATCCTTTTAGAAACTTGTTTGGGCTGTTGAGAGGAGTAAAAAAACCATCAAAAATTTCAATCCTGCATGATTCTACCAAGAAATGTGATTCTTCATTCAAAACGCTGGTTTTTGCTATTGGGCTCTATTGAATAATAAATGTTTTGAATTTTCTCCAAAAGTAAAGTAGTTGCAAACTCATCCTTTTAGAGTCTTGTTTGGGCTCATGAGAGGAGTAGAAAAACATCAAAAATTTCAGTCCTGCACGATTCTACCAAGAAATGTGAGTGTTCATTCAAACCGCTGGTTTTTGATATTTTGGGCCCTACTGAATAATGAATGTTTTGAATTTTCTCCAAAAGTAAAGTAGTTGCAAACTCATCCTTTTAGAAACTTGTTTGGGCTGTTGAGAGGAGTAAAAAACCATCAAAAATTTCAATCCTGCATGATTCTACCAAGAAATGTGATTCTTCATTCAAAACCTGATTTTTGCTATTGGGCTCTATTGAATAATGAATGTTTTGAATTTTCTCCAAAAGTAAAGTAGTTGCAAACTCATGCTTTTAGAGACTTGTTTGGGCTCATGAGAGGAGTAGAAAAACATCAAAAATTTCAGTCCTGCATGATTCTACCAAGAAATGTGTGTTCATTCAAACCGCTGGTTTTTGATAGTTTGGGCCCTATTGAATAATGAATGTTTTGAATTTTCTCCAAAAGTAAAGTAGTTGCAAACTCATCCTTTTAGAAACTTGTTTGGGCTGTTGAGAGGAGTAAAAAACCATCAAAAATTTCAATCCTGCATGATTCTACCAAGAAATGTGATTCTTCATTCAAAACACTGGTTTTTGCTATTGGGCTCTATTGAATAATGAATGTTTTGATTTTTCTCCAAAAGTAAAGTAGTTGCAAACTCATCCTTTTAGAGACTTGTTTGGGCTCATGAGAGGAGTAGAAAAACATCAAAAATTTCAGTCCTGCACGATTCTACCAAGAAATGTGTGTTCATTCAAACCGCTGGTTTTTGATATTTTGGGCCATATTGAATAATGAATGTTTTGAATTTTCTCCAAAAGTAAAGTAGTTGCAAACTCATCCTTTTAGAAACTTGTTTGGGCTGTTGAGAGGAGTAAAAAACCATCAAAAATTTCAATTCTGCATGATTCTACCAAGAAATGTGATACTATATTCAAAACGCTGGTTTTTGCTATTGGGCTCTATTGAATAATGAATGTTTTGAATTTTCTCCAAAAGTAAAGTAGTTGCAAACTCTTCCTTTTAGAGACTTGTTTGGGCTCATGAGAGGAATAGAAAAACATCAAAAATTTCAGTCCTGCACGATTCTACCAAGAAATGTGTGTTCATTCAAACCGCTGGTTTTTGATATTTTGGGCCCTATTGAATAATGAATGTTTTGAATTTTCTCCAAAAGTAAAGTAGTTGCAAACTCATCCTTATAGAAACTTGTTTGGGCTGTTGAGAGGAGTAAAAAAACATCAAAAATTTCAATCCTGCATGATTCTACCAAGAAATGTGATTCTTCATTCAAAACGCTGGTTTTTGCTATTGGGCTCTATTGAATAATGAATGTTTTGAATTTTCTCCAAAAGTAAAGTAGTTGCAAACTCATCCTTTTAGAGACTTGTTTGGGCTCATGAGAGGAGTAGAAAAATATCAAAAATTTCAGTCCTGCATGATTCTACCAAGAAATGTGTGTTCATTCAAACCGCTGGTTTTTGATAGTTTGGGCCCTATTGAATAATGAATGTTTTGACTTTTCTCCAAAAGTAAAGTAGTTGCAAACTCATCCTTTTAGAAACTTGTTTGGGCTGTTGAGAGGAGTAAAAAACCATCAAAAATTTCAATCCTGCATGATTCTACCAAGAAATGTGATTCTTCATTCAAAACGCTGGTTTTTGCTATTGGGCTCTATTGAATAATAAATGTTTTGAATTTTCTCCAAAAGTAAAGTAGTTGCAAACTCATCCTTTTAGAGTCTTGTTTGGGCTCATGAGAGGAGTAGAAAAACATCAAAAATTTCAGTCCTGCACAATTCTACCAAGAAATGTGAGTGTTCATTCAAACCGCTGGTTTTTGATATTTTGGGCCCTACTGAATAATGAATGTTTTGAATTTTCTCCAAAAGTAAAGTAGTTGCAAACTCATCCTTTTAGAAACTTGTTTGGGCTGTTGAGAGGAGTAAAAAACCATCAAAAATTTCAATCCTGCATGATTCTACCAAGAAATGTGATTCTTCATTCAAAACCTGATTTTTGCTATTGGGTTCTATTGAATAATGAATGTTTTGAATTTTCTCCAAAAGTAAAGTAGTTGCAAACTCATACTTTTAGAGACTTGTTTAGGCTCATGAGAGGAGTAGAAAAACATCAAAAATTTCAGTCCTGCACGATTCTACCAAGAAATGTGTGTTCATTCAAACCGCTGGTTTTTGATATTTTGGGCCCTATTGAATAATGAATGTTTTGAATTTTCTCCAAAAGTAAAGTAGTTGCAAACTCATCCTTTAGAAACTTGTTTGGGCTGTTGAGAGGAGTAAAAAACCATCAAAAATTTCAATCCTGCATGATTCTACCAAGAAATGTGATTCTTCATTCAAAACGCTGGTATTTGCTATTGGGCTCTATTGAATAATGAATGTTTTGAATTTTCTCCAAAAGTAAAGTAGTTGCAAACTCATCCTTTTAAAGTCTTGTTTGGGCTCATGAGAGGAGTAGAAAAACATCAAAAATTTCAGTCCTGCACGATTCTACCAAGAAATGTGTGTTCATTCAAACCGCTGGTTTTTGATAGTTTGGGCCCTATTGAATAATGAATGTTTTGAATTTTCTCCAAAAGTAAAGTAGTTGCAAACTCATCCTTTTAGAAACTTGTTTGGGCTGTTGAGAGGAGTAAAAAACCATCAAAAATTTCAATCCTGCATGATTCTACCAAGAAATGTGATTCTTCATTCAAAACCTGATTTTTGCTATTGGGCTCTATTGAATAATGAATGTTTTGAATTTTCTCCAAAAGTAAAGTAGTTGCAAACTCATCCTTTTAGAGACTTGTTTGGGCTCATGAGAGGAGTAGAAAAATATCAAAAATTTCAGTCCTGCACGATTCTACCAAGAAATGTGTGTTCATTCAAACCGCTTGTTTTTGATATTTTGGGCCCTATTGAATAATGAATGTTTTGAATTTTCTCCAAAAGTAAAGTAGTTGCAAACTCATCCTTTTAGAAACTTGTTTGGGCAGTTGAGAGGAGTAAAAAACCATCAAAAATTTCAATCCTGCATGATTCTACCAAGAAATGTGATTCTTCATTCAAAACCTGATTTTTGCTATTGGGCTCTATTGAATAATGAATGTTTTGAATTTTCTCCAAAAGTAAAGTAGTTGTAAACTCATGCTTTTAGAGACTTGTTTGGGCTCATGAGAGGAGTAGAAAAACATCAAAAATTTCAGTCCTGCATGATTCTACCAAGAAATGTGTGTTCATTCAAACCGCTGGTTTTTGATAGTTTGGGCCCTATTGAATAATGAATGTTTTGAATTTTCTCCAAAAGTAAAGTAGTTGCAAACTCATCCTTTTAGAAACTTGTTTGGGCTGTTGAGAGGAGTAAAAAACCATCAAAAATTTCAATCCTGCATGATTCTACCAAGAAATGTGATTCTTCATTCAAAACACTGGTTTTTGCTATTGGGCTCTATTGAATAATAAATGTTTTGAATTTTCTCCAAAAGTAAAGTAGTTGCAAACTCATCCTTTTAGAGTCTTGTTTGGGCTCATGAGAGGAGTAGAAAAACATCAAAAATTTCAGTCCTGCACGATTCTACCAAGAAATGTGAGTGTTCATTCAAACCGCTGGTTTTTGATATTTTGGGCCCAATTGAATAATGAATGTTTTGACTTTTCTCCAAAAGTAAAGTAGTTGCAAACTCATCCTTTTAGAGTCTTGTTTGGGCTCATGAGAGGAGTAAAAAACCATCAAAAATTTCAATCCTGCATGATTCTACCAAGAAATGTGATTCTTCATTCAAAACGCTGGTTTTTGCTATTGGGCTCTATTGAATAATGAATGTTTTGAATTTTCTCCAAAAGTAAAGCAGTTGCAAACTCATCCTTTTAGAGACTTGTTTGGGCTCATGAGACGAGTAGAAAAACATCAAAAATTTCAGTCCTGCATGATTCTACCAAGAAATGTGTGTTCATTCAAACCGCTGGTTTTTGATAGTTTGGGCCCTATTGAATAATGAATGTTTTGAATTTTCTCCAAAAGTAAAGTAGTTGCAAACTCATCCTTTTAGAAACTTGTTTGGGCTGTTGAGAGGAGTAAAAAACCATCAAAAATTTCAATCCTGCATGATTCTACCAAGAAATGTGATTCTTCATTCAAAACGCTGGTTTTTGCTATTGGGCTCTATTGAATAATAAATGTTTTGAATTTTCTCCAAAAGTAAAGTAGTTGCAAACTCATCCTTTTAGAGTCTTGTTTGGGCTCATGAGAGGAGTAGAAAAACATCAAAAATTTCAGTCCTGCACGATTCTACCAAGAAATGTGAGTGTTCATTCAAACCGCTGGTTTTTGATATTTTGGGCCCTATTGAATAATGAATGTTTTGACTTTTCTCCAAAAGTAAAGTAGTTGCAAACTCATCCTTTTAGAAACTTGTTTGGGCTGTTGAGAGGAGTAAAAAAACCATCAAAAATTTCAATCCTGCATGATTCTACCAAGAAATGTGATTCTTCATTCAAAACGCTGGTTTTTGCTATTGGGCTCTATTGAATAATAAATGTTTTGAATTTTCTCCAAAAGTAAAGTAGTTGCAAACTCATCCTTTTAGAGTCTTGTTTGGGCTCATGAGAGGAGTAGAAAAACATCAAAAATTTCAGTCCTGCACGATTCTACCAAGAAATGTGAGTGTTCATTCAAACCGCTGGTTTTTGATATTTTGGGCCCTACTGAATAATGAATGTTTTGAATTTTCTCCAAAAGTAAAGTAGTTGCAAACTCATCCTTTTAGAAACTTGTTTGGGCTGTTGAGAGGAGTAAAAAACCATCAAAAATTTCAATCCTGCATGATTCTACCAAGAAATGTGATTCTTCATTCAAAACCTGATTTTTGCTATTGGGCTCTATTGAATAATGAATGTTTTGAATTTTCTCCAAAAGTAAAGTAGTTGCAAACTCATGCTTTTAGAGACTTGTTTGGGCTCATGAGAGGAGTAGAAAAACATCAAAAATTTCAGTCCTGCATGATTCTACCAAGAAATGTGTGTTCATTTAAACCGCTGGTTTTTGATAGTTTGGGCCCTATTGAATAATGAATGTTTTGACTTTTCTCCAAAAGTAAAGTAGTTGCAAACTCATCCTTTTAGAAACTTGTTTGGGCTGTTGAGAGGAGTAAAAAACCATCAAAAATTTCAATCCTGCATGATTCTACCAAGAAATGTGATTCTTCATTCAAAACACTGGTTTTTGCTATTGGGCTCTATTGAATAATGAATGTTTTGATTTTTCTCCAAAAGTAAAGTAGTTGCAAACTCATCCTTTTAGAGACTTGTTTGGGCTCATGAGAGGAGTAGAAAAACATCAAAAATTTCAGTCCTGCACGATTCTACCAAGAAATGTGTGTTCATTCAAACCGCTGGTTTTTGATATTTTGGGCCATATTGAATAATGAATGTTTTGAATTTTCTCCAAAAGTAAAGTAGTTGCAAACTCATCCTTATAGAAACTTGTTTGGGCTGTTGAGAGGAGTAAAAAACCATCAAAAATTTCAATCCTGCATGATTCTACCAAGAAATGTGATTCTTCATTCAAAACGCTGGTTTTTGCTATTGGGCTCTATTGAATAATGAATGTTTTGAATTTTCTCCAAAAGTAAAGCAGTTGCAAACTCATCCTTTTAGAGACTTGTTTGGGCTCATGAGAGGAGTAGAAAAATATAAAAAATTTCAGTCCTGCATGATTCTACCAAGAAATGTGTGTTCATTCAAACCGCTGGTTTTTGATAGTTTGGGCCCTATTGAATAATGAATGTTTTGAATTTTCTCCAAAAGTAAAGTAGTTGCAAACTCATCCTTTTAGAAACTTGTTTGGGCTGTTGAGAGGAGTAAAAAACCATCAAAAATTTCAATCCTGCATGATTCTACCAAGAAATGTGATTCTTCATTCAAAACGCTGGTTTTTGCTATTGGGCTCTATTGAATAATAAATGTTTTGAATTTTCTCCAAAAGTAAAGTAGTTGCAAACTCATCCTTTAAGAGTCTTGTTTGGGCTCATGAGAGGAGTAGAAAAACATCAAAAATTTCAGTCCTGCACGATTCTACCAAGAAATGTGAGTGTTCATTCAAACCGCTGGTTTTTGATATTTTGGGCCCTATTGAATAATGAATGTTTTGACTTTTCTCCAAAAGTAAAGTAGTTGCAAACTCATCCTTTTAGAAACTTGTTTGGGCTGTTGAGAGGAGTAAAAAAACCATCAAAAATTTCAATCCTGCATGATTCTACCAAGAAATGTGATTCTTCATTCAAAACGCTGGTTTTTGCTATTGGGCTCTATTGAATAATAAATGTTTTGAATTTTCTCCAAAAGTAAAGTAGTTGCAAACTCATCCTTTTAGAGTCTTGTTTGGGCTCATGAGAGGAGTAGAAAAACATCAAAAATTTCAGTCCTGCACGATTCTACCAAGAAATGTGAGTGTTCATTCAAACCGCTGGTTTTTGATATTTTGGGCCCTACTGAATAATGAATGTTTTGAATTTTCTCCAAAAGTAAAGTAGTTGCAAACTCATCCTTTTAGAAACTTGTTTGGGCTGTTGAGAGGAGTAAAAAACCATCAAAAATTTCAATCCTGCATGATTCTACCAAGAAATGTGATTCTTCACTCAAAACCTGATTTTTGCTATTGGGCTCTATTGAATAATGAATGTTTTGAATTTTCTCCAAAAGTAAAGTAGTTGCAAACTCATCCTTTTAGAGACTTGTTTGGGCTCATGAGAGGAGTAGAAAAACATCAAAAATTTCAGTCCTGCACGATTCTACCAAGAAATGTGAGTGTTCATTCAAACCGCTGGTTTTTGATATTTTGGGCCCTATTGAATAATGAATGTTTTGACTTTTCTCCAAAAGTAAAGTAGTTGCAAACTCATCCTTTTAGAAACTTGTTTGGGCTGTTGAGAGGAGTAAAAAAACCATCAAAAATTTCAATCCTGCATGATTCTACCAAGAAATGTGATTCTTCATTCAAAACGCTGGTTTTTGCTATTGGGCTCTATTGAATAATAAATGTTTTGAATTTTCTCCAAAAGTAAAGTAGTTGCAAACTCATCCTTTTAGAGTCTTGTTTGGGCTCATGAGAGGAGTAGAAAAACATCAAAAATTTCAGTCCTGCACGATTCTACCAAGAAATGTGAGTGTTCATTCAAACCGCTGGTTTTTGATATTTTGGGCCCTACTGAATAATGAATGTTTTGAATTTTCTCCAAAAGTAAAGTAGTTGCAAACTCATCCTTTTAGAAACTTGTTTGGGCTGTTGAGAGGAGTAAAAAACCATCAAAAATTTCAATCCTGCATGATTCTACCAAGAAATGTGATTCTTCATTCAAAACCTGATTTTTGCTATTGGGCTCTATTGAATAATGAATGTTTTGAATTTTCTCCAAAAGTAAAGTAGTTGCAAACTCATGCTTTTAGAGACTTGTTTGGGCTCATGAGAGGAGTAGAAAAACATCAAAAATTTCAGTCCTGCATGATTCTACCAAGAAATGTGTGTTCATTTAAACCGCTGGTTTTTGATAGTTTGGGCCCTATTGAATAATGAATGTTTTGACTTTTCTCCAAAAGTAAAGTAGTTGCAAACTCATCCTTTTAGAAACTTGTTTGGGCTGTTGAGAGGAGTAAAAAACCATCAAAAATTTCAATCCTGCATGATTCTACCAAGAAATGTGATTCTTCATTCAAAACACTGGTTTTTGCTATTGGGCTCTATTGAATAATGAATGTTTTGATTTTTCTCCAAAAGTAAAGTAGTTGCAAACTCATCCTTTTAGAGACTTGTTTGGGCTCATGAGAGGAGTAGAAAAACATCAAAAATTTCAGTCCTGCACGATTCTACCAAGAAATGTGTGTTCATTCAAACCGCTGGTTTTTGATATTTTGGGCCATATTGAATAATGAATGTTTTGAATTTTCTCCAAAAGTAAAGTAGTTGCAAACTCATCCTTATAGAAACTTGTTTGGGCTGTTGAGAGGAGTAAAAAACCATCAAAAATTTCAATCCTGCATGATTCTACCAAGAAATGTGATTCTTCATTCAAAACGCTGGTTTTTGCTATTGGGCTCTATTGAATAATGAATGTTTTGAATTTTCTCCAAAAGTAAAGCAGTTGCAAACTCATCCTTTTAGAGACTTGTTTGGGCTCATGAGAGGAGTAGAAAAACATAAAAAATTTCAGTCCTGCATGATTCTACCAAGAAATGTGTGTTCATTCAAACCGCTGGTTTTTGATAGTTTGGGCCCTATTGAATAATGAATGTTTTGAATTTTCTCCAAAAGTAAAGTAGTTGCAAACTCATCCTTTTAGAAACTTGTTTGGGCTGTTGAGAGGAGTAAAAAACCATCAAAAATTTCAATCCTGCATGATTCTACCAAGAAATGTGATTCTTCATTCAAAACGCTGGTTTTTGCTATTGGGCTCTATTGAATAATAAATGTTTTGAATTTTCTCCAAAAGTAAAGTAGTTGCAAACTCATCCTTTAAGAGTCTTGTTTGGGCTCATGAGAGGAGTAGAAAAACATCAAAAATTTCAGTCCTGCACGATTCTACCAAGAAATGTGAGTGTTCATTCAAACCGCTGGTTTTTGATATTTTGGGCCCTATTGAATAATGAATGTTTTGACTTTTCTCCAAAAGTAAAGTAGTTGCAAACTCATCCTTTTAGAAACTTGTTTGGGCTGTTGAGAGGAGTAAAAAAACCATCAAAAATTTCAATCCTGCATGATTCTACCAAGAAATGTGATTCTTCATTCAAAACGCTGGTTTTTGCTATTGGGCTCTATTGAATAATAAATGTTTTGAATTTTCTCCAAAAGTAAAGTAGTTGCAAACTCATCCTTTTAGAGTCTTGTTTGGGCTCATGAGAGGAGTAGAAAAACATCAAAAATTTCAGTCCTGCACGATTCTACCAAGAAATGTGAGTGTTCATTCAAACCGCTGGTTTTTGATATTTTGGGCCCTACTGAATAATGAATGTTTTGAATTTTCTCCAAAAGTAAAGTAGTTGCAAACTCATCCTTTTAGAAACTTGTTTGGGCTGTTGAGAGGAGTAAAAAACCATCAAAAATTTCAATCCTGCATGATTCTACCAAGAAATGTGATTCTTCATTCAAAACCTGATTTTTGCTATTGGGCTCTATTGAATAATGAATGTTTTGAATTTTCTCCAAAAGTAAAGTAGTTGCAAACTCATGCTTTTAGAGACTTGTTTGGGCTCATGAGAGGAGTAGAAAAACATCGAAAATTTAAATCCTGCACGATTCTACCAAGAAATGTGAGTGTTCATTCAAGCCGCTGGTTTTTGCTACTTTGGGCCCTATTGAATAATGAATGTTTTGAATTTTCCCCAAAAGTAAAGTAGATGCAAACTCATCCTTTTAGAAACTTGTTTGGGCTGTTGAGAGGAGTGAAAAAACATCAAAAATTTCAATCCTGCACGATTCTACCAAGAAATGTGATTGTTCATTCAAACCGCTGCTTTTTGCTATTGGACCCTATTGAATAATGAATGGTTTGAATTTTCTCCAAAACTAAAGTAGTTGCAAACTCATCCTTTTAGAAACATGTTTGGGCTCATGAGAGGAGTAGAAAAACATGAAAAATTTCAATCCTGCACGATTCTACCAAGAAATGTGTGTCCATTCAAACCGCTGCTTTTTGCTATTAGGCCCTATTGAATAATGAATGTTTTTAATTTTCTTCAAAAGTAAAGTAGTTGCAAACTCATCCTTTCAGAAACTTGTTTGGGCTGTTGAGAGTAGTAGAAAAGCATCAAAAATTTCTATCCTGCACGATTCTACCAAGAACTGTGATTGTTCATTCAAAACGCTGCTTTTTGCTATTAGACCCTATTGAATCATGTATGTTTTGAATTTTCTCCAAAAGTAAAGTAGTTGCAAACTCATCCTTCCAGAGTCTAGTTTGGGCTCATGAGAGGAGTAGAAAAATGTCAAAAATATCAATCCTGCATGATTCTACCAAGAAATGTGAGTGTTCATTCAAACCGCTGCTTTTTGCTATTGGCCCTATTGAATAATGAATGTTTTGAATTTTCTCCACAAGTAAAGTAGTTGCAAACTCATCCTTTTAGAGTCTTGTTTGGGCTCATGAGAGGAGTAGAAAAACATCAGAAATTTCAATCCTGCACGATTCTACCAAGAAATGTGAGTGTTCATTCAAACCGCTGATTTTTGCTATTCGTCCCTATTGAATAATGAATGTTTTGAATTTTCTCCAAAAGTAAAGTAGTTGCAAACTCATGCTTCTAGAGTCTTGTTTGGGCTCATGAGAGGAGTAGAAAAACATCAAAAATTTCAATCCTGCATGATTCTACCAAGAAATGTGAGTGTTCATTCAAATGTTTTGAATTTTCTCCAAAAGTATAGTAGTTGCAAACTCATCATTTTAGAAACTTTTTTGGGCTGTTGAGAGTAGTAGAAAAGCATCAAAAATTTCTATCCTGCACGATTCTACCAAGAACTGTGATTGTTCACTCAAAACGCTGCTTTGTGCTATTAGACCCTATTGAATAATGAATGTTTTGAATTTTCTCCAAAAGTAAAGTAGTTGCAAAGTCATCCTTCTAGAGTTTTGTTTGGGCTCATGAGAGGAGTAGAAAAACATCGAAAATTTAAATCCTGCACGATTCTACCAAGAAATGTGAGTGTTCATTCAAGCCGCTTGTTTTTGCTACTTTGGGCCCTATTGAATAATGAATGTTTTGAATTTTCCCCAAAAGTAAAGTAGTTGCAAACTCATCCTTTTAGAAACTTGTTTGGGCTGTTGAGAGGAGTAAAAACAATCAAAAATTTCAATCCTGCACGATTCTACCAAGAAATGTGAGTGTTCATTCAAACCGCTGCTTTTTGCTATTGAGCCCTATTGAGTAATGAATGTTTTGAATTTTCCCCAAAAGTAAAGTAGTTGCAAACTCATCCTTTTAGAAACTTGTTTGTGCTGTTGAGAGGAGTAGAAAAACATCAAAATTTTCAATCCTGCACGATTCTACCAAGAAATGTGATTGTTCATTCAAAATGCTGCTTTTTGCTATTAGACCCTATTGAATAATGAATGTTTTTAATTTTCTCCAAAAGTAAAGTAGTTGCAAGCTCATCCTTTCAGAAACTTTTTGGGCTGTTGAGAGTAGTAGAAAAGCATCAAAAATTTCTATCCTGCACGATTCTACCAAGAACTGTGATTGTTCATTCAAAACGCTGCTTTTTGCTATTAGACCCTATTGAATAATGTATGTTTTGAATTTTCTCCAAAAGTAAAGTAGTTGCAAACTCATCCTTCCAGAGTCTAGTTTGGGCTCATGAGAGGAGTAGAAAAATGTCAAAAATATCAATCCTGCATGATTCTACCAAGAAATGTGAGTGTTCATTCAAACCGCTGCTTTTTGCTATTGGCCCTATTGAATAATGAATGTTTTGAATTTTCTCCACAAGTAAA
This sequence comes from Dendrobates tinctorius, assembly GCF_039654945.1. Taxonomy (NCBI): domain Eukaryota; kingdom Metazoa; phylum Chordata; class Amphibia; order Anura; family Dendrobatidae; genus Dendrobates; species Dendrobates tinctorius. Next base: position 19,422,741 of record NW_027361713.1, read on the forward strand.
GTAGTTGCAAACTCATCCTTTTAGAGTCTTGTTTGGGCTCATGAGAGGAGTAGAAAAACATCAGAAATTTCAATCCTGCACGATTCTACCAAGAAATGTGAGTGTTCATTCAAACCGCTGATTTTTGCTATTCGTCCCTATTGAATAATGAATGTTTTGAATTTTCTCCAAAAGTAAAGTAGTTGCAAACTCATGCTTCTAGAGTCTTGTTTGGGCTCATGAGAGGAGTAGAAAAACGTCAAAAATTTCAATCCTGCATGATTCTACCAAGAAATGTGAGTGTTCATTCAAATGTTTTGAATTTTCTCCAAAAGTAAAGTAGTTGCAAACTCATCCTTTTAGAAACTTTTTTGGGCTGTTGAGAGTAGTAGAAAAGCATCAAAAATTTCTATCCTGCACGATTCTACCAAGAACTGTGATTGTTCACTCAAAACGCTGCTTTTTGCTATTAGACCCTATTGAATAATGAATGTTTTGAATTTTCTCCAAAAGTAAAGCAGTTGCAAAGTCATCCTTCTAGAGTCTTGTTTGGGCTCATGAGAGGAGTAGAAAAACATCGAAAATTTAAATCCTGCACGATTCTACCAAGAAATGTGAGTGTTCATTCAAGCCGCTTGTTTTTGCTACTTTGGGCCCTATTGAATAATGAATGTTTTGAATTTTCCCCAAAAGTAAAGTATCTGCAAACTCATCCTTTTAGAAACTTGTTTGGCCTGTTGAGAGGAGTAAAAAAAAAATCAAAAATTTCAATCCTGCACGATTCTACCAAGAAATGTGAGTGTTCATTCAAACCGCTGCTTTTTGCTATTGAGCCCTATTGAGTAATGAATGTTTTGAATTTTCCCCAAAAGTAAAGTAGTTGCAAACTCATCCTTTTAGAAACTTGTTTGTGCTGTTGAGAGGAGTAGAAAAACATCAAAATTTTCAATCCTGCACGATTCTACCAAGAAATGTGATTGTTCATTCAAAATGCTGCTTTTTGCTATTAGACCCTATTGAATAATGGATGTTTTGAATTTTCTCCAAAAGAAAAGTAGTTGCAAGCTCATTCTTTTATACTCTTGTTTGGGCTCATGAGAGGAGTAGAAAAACATCAAAAATTGCAATCCTGCACGATTCTACCAAGAAATGTGAGTCTTCATTCAAAACGCTGCTTTTTGCTATTGGGCCCTATTGAATAGTGAATGTTTTGAATTTTCTGCAAAAGTAAAGTATTTGCAAACTCATCCTTACAGAGTTTTTTTTTGGGTTCATGAGAGGAGTAGAAAAACATCAAAAATTTCAATCCTGCATGATTCTACCAAGAAATGTTAGTGTTCATTCAAATGTTTTGAATTTTCTCCAAAAGTAAAGTAGTTGCAAACTCATGCTTCTAGAGTCTTGTTTGGGCTCATGAGAGGAGTAGAAAAACGTCAAAAATTTCAATCCTGCATGATTCTACCAAGAAATGTGAGTGTTCATTCAAATGTTTTGAATTTTCTCCAAAAGTAAAGTAGTTGCAAACTCATCCTTTTAGAAACTTTTTTGGGCTGTTGAGAGTAGTAGAAAAGCATCAAAAATTTCTATCCTGCACGATTCTACCAAGAACTGTGATTGTTCACTCAAAACGCTGCTTTTTGCTATTAGACCCTATTGAATAATGAATGTTTTGAATTTTCTCCAAAAGTAAAGTAGTTGCAAAGTCATCCTTCTAGAGTTTTGTTTGGGCTCATGAGAGGAGTAGAAAAACATCGAAAATTTCAATCCTGCACGATTCTACCAAGAAATGTGAGTGTTCATTCAAACCGCTGCTTTTTGCTATTGAGCCCTATTGAGTAATGAATGTTTTGAATTTTCCCCAAAAGTAAAGTAGTTGCAAACTCATCCTTTTAGAAACTTGTTTGGGCTGTTGAGAGTAGTAGAAAAGCATCAAAAATTTCTATCCTGCACGATTCTACCAAGAACTGTGATTGTTCATTCAAAACGCTGCTTATTGCTATTAGACCCAATTGAATAATGTATGTTTTGAATTTTCTCCAAAAGTAAAGTAGTTGCAAACTCATCCTTCTAGAGTCTAGTTTGGGCTCATGAGAGGAGTAGAAAAACGTCAAAAATTTCAATCCTGCATGATTCTACCAAGAAATGTGAGTGTTCATTCAAACCGCTGCTTTTTGCTTTTGGCCCTATTGAATAATGAATGTTTTGAATTTTCTCCAAAGGTAAAGTAGTTGCAAACTCATCCGTTTAGAGTCTTGCTTGGGCTCATGAGAGGAGTAGAAAAACATCAAAAATTTCAATCCTGCACGATTCTACCAAGAAATGTGAGTGTTCATTCAAACCGCTGATTTTTGCTATTCGTCTCTATTGAATAATGAATGTTTTGAATATTCTCCAAAAGTAAAGTAGTTGCAAACTCATCCTTTTAGCGTCTTGTTTGTGCTCATGAGTGGAGTAGAAAAACATCAAAAATTTCAATCCTGCACTATTCTATCAAGAAATGTGAGTGTTCATTCAAACCGCTGCTTTTTGCTATTGGGCCTTATTGAATAACGAAAGTTTTGAATTTTCTCCAAAAGTAAAGTAGTTGCAAACTCATCCTTTTAGAAACTTGTTTGGGCTGTTGAGAGGTGTAGAAAAATATCAAAATTTTCAATCCTGCACGATTCTACCAAGAAATGTGATTGTTCTTTCAATACGCTGCATTTTGCTATTGGGCTCTATTGAATAATGAATGTTTTGAATTTTCTCCAAAAGTAAAATAGTTGCAAACTCATGCTTATAGAGTATTGTTTGGGCTCATGAGAGGAGTAGAAAAACATCAAAAATTTCAGTCCTGCATGATTCTACCAAGAAATGTGTGTTCATTCAAACCGCTGGTTTTTGATATTTTGGGCCCTATTGAATAATGAATGTTTTGAATTTTCTCCAAAAGTAAAGTAGTTGCAAACTCATCCTTTTAGAAACTTGTTTGGGCTGTTGAGAGGAGTAAAAAAACATCAAAAATTTCAATCCTGCATGATTCTACCAAGAAATGTGATTCTTCATTCAAAACCTGATTTTTGCTATTGGGCTCTATTGAATAATGAATGTTTTGAATTTTCTCCAAAAGTAAAGTAGTTGCAAACTCATGCTTTTAGAGACTTGTTTGGGCTCATGAGAGGAGTAGAAAAACATCAAAAATTTCAGTCCTGCATGATTCTACCAAGAAATGTGTGTTCATTCAAACCGCTGGTTTTTGATAGTTTGGGCCCTATTGAATAATGAATGTTTTGAATTTTCTCCAAAAGTAAAGTAGTTGCAAACTCATCCTTTTAGAAACTTGTTTGGGCTGTTGAGAGGAGTAAAAAACCATCAAAAATTTCAATCCTGCATGATTCTACCAAGAAATGTGATTCTTCATTCAAAACGCTGGTTTCTGCTATTGGGCTCTATTGAATAATAAATGTTTTGAATTTTCTCCAAAAGTAAAGTAGTTGCAAACTCATCCTTTTAGAGACTTGTTTGGGCTCATGAGAGGAGTAGAAAAACATCAAAAATTTCAGACCTGCACGATTCTACCAAGAAATGTTAGTGTTCATTCAAACCGCTGGTTTTTGATATTTTGGGCCCTATTGAATAATGAATGTTTTGAATTTTCTCCAACAGTAAAGTAGTTGCAAACTCATCCTTTTAGAAACTTGTTTGGGCTGTTGAGAGGAGTAAAAAACCATCAAAAATCTCAATCGTGCATGATTCTACCAAGAAATGTGATTCTTCATTCAAAACCTGATTTTTGTTATTGGGTTCTATTGAATAATGAATGTTTTGAATTTTCTCCAAAAGTAAAGTAGTTGCAAACTCATCCTTTTAGAGACTTGTTTAGGCTCATGAGAGGAGTAGAAAAACATCAAAAATTTCAGTCCTGCACGATTCTACCAAGAAATGTGTGTTCATTCAAACCGCTGGTTTTTGATATTTTGGGCCCTATTGAATAATGAATGTTTTGAATTTTCTCCAAAAGTAAAGTAGTTGCAAACTCATCCTTTTAGAAACTTGTTTGGGCTGTTGAGAGGAGTAAAAAACCATCAAAAATTTCAATCCTGCATGATTCTACCAAGAAATGTGATTCTTCATTCAAAACGCTGGTATTTGCTATTGGGCTCTATTGAATAATGAATGTTTTGAATTTTCTCCAAAAGTAAAGTAGTTGCAAACTCATCCTTTTAGAGTCTTGTTTGGGCTCATGAGAGGAGTATAAAAACATCAAAAATTTCAGTCCTGCATGATTCTACCAAAAAATGTGATTCTTCATTCAAAACCTGATTTTTGCTATTGGGCTCTATTGAATAATGAATGTTTTGAATTTTCTCCAAAAGTAAAGTAGTTGCAAACTCATGCTTTTAGAGACTTGTTTGGGCTCATGAGAGGAGTAGAAAAACATCAAAAATTTCAGTCCTGCATGATTCTACCAAGAAATGTGTGTTCATTTAAACCGCTGGTTTTTGATAGTTTGGGCCCTATTGAATAATGAATGTTTTGAATTTTCTCCAAAAGTAAAGTAGTTGCAAACTCATTCTTTTAGAAACTTGTTTGGGCTGTTGAGAGGAGTAAAAAACCATCAAAAATTTCAATCCTGCATGATTCTACCAAGAAATGTGATTCTTCATTCAAAACGCTGGTTTTTGCTATTGGGCTCTATTGAATAATGAATGTTTTGAATTTTCTCCAAAAGTAAAGTAGTTGCAAACTCATCCTTTTAGAGACTTGTTTGGGCTCATGAGAGGAGTAGAAAAACATCAAAAATTTCAGTCCTGCACGATTCTACCAAGAAATGTGTGTTCATTCAAACCGCTGGTTTTTGATATTTTGGGCCCTATTGAATAATGAATGTTTTGAATTTTCTCCAAAAGTAAAGTAGTTGCAAACTCATCCTTTTAGAAACTTGTTTGGGCTGTTGAGAGGAGTAAAAAACCATCAAAAATTTCAATCCTGCATGATTCTACCAAGAAATGTGATACTTCATTCAAAGCGCTGGTTTTTGCTATTGGGCTCTATTGAATAATGAATGTTTTGAATTTTCTCCAAAAGTAAAGTAGTTGCAAACTCATCCTTTTAGATACTTGTTTGGGCTCATGAGAGGAGTAGAAAAACATCAAAAATTTCAGTCCTGCACGATTCTACCATGAAATGTGTGTTCATTCAAACCGCTGGTTTTTGATATTTTGGGCCCTATTGAAGAATGAATGTTTTGAATTTTCTCCAAAAGTAAAGTAGTTGCAAACTCATCCTTTTAGAAACTTGTTTGGGCTGTTGAGAGGAGTAAAAAACCATCAAAAATTTCAATCCTGCATGATTCTACCAAGAAATGTGATGCTTCATTCAAAGCGCTGGTTTTTGCTATTGGGCTCTATTGAATAATGAATGTTTTGAATTTTCTCCAAAAGTAAAGTAGTTGCAAACTCATCCTTTTAGAGACTTGTTTGGGCTCATGAGAGGAGTAGAAAAACATCAAAAATTTCAGTCCTGCACGATTCTACCAAGAAATGTGTGTTCATTCAAACCGCTGGTTTTTGATATTTTGGGCCCTATTGAATAATGAATGTTTTGAATTTTCTCCAAAAGTAAAGTAGTTGCAAACTCATCCTTTTAGAAACTTGTTTGGGATGTTGAGAGGAGTAAAAAACCATCAAAATTTTCAATCCTGCATGATTCTACCAAGAAATGTGATTCTTCATTCAAAACGCTGGTTTTTGCTATTGGGCTCTATTGAATAATGAATGTTTTGAATTTTCTCCAAAAGTAAAGTAGTTGCAAACTCATCCTTTTAGAGACTTGTTTGGGCTCATGAGAGGAGTAGAAAAACATCAAAAATTTCAGTCCTGCATGATTCTACCAAGAAATATGTGTTCATTCAAACCGCTGGTTTTTGATAGTTTGGGCCCTATTGAATAATGAATGTTTTGAATTTTCTCCAAAAGTAAAGTAGTTGCAAACTCATCCTTTTAGAAACTTGTTTGGGCTGTTGAGAGAAGTAAAAAACCATCAAAAATTTCAATCCTGCATGATTCTACCAAGAAATGTGATTCTTCATTCAAAACGCTGGTTTTTGCTATTGGGCTCTATTGAATAATGAATGTTTTGAATTTTCTCCAAAAGTAAAGTAGTTGCAAACTCATTCTTTTAGAGACTTGTTTGGGCTCATGAGAGGAGTAGAAAAACATCAAAAATTTCAGTCCTGCATGATTCTACCAAGAAATGTGTGTTTTTTCAAACCGCTGGTTTTTGATAGTTTGGGCCCTATTGAATAATGAATGTTTTGAATTTTCTCCAAAAGTAAAGTAGTTGCAAACTCATCCTTTTAGAAACTTGTTTGGGCTGTTGAGAGGAGTAAAAAACCATCAAAAATTTCAATCCTGCATGATTCTACCAAGAAATGTGATTCTTCATTCAAAACCTGATTTTTGCTATTGGGCTCTATTGAATAATGAATGTTTTGAATTTTCTTCAAAAGTAAAGTAGTTGCAAACTCATGCTTTTAGAGACTTGTTTGGGCTCATGAGAGGAGTAGAAAAATATCAAAAATTTCAGTCCTGCATGATTCTACCAAGAAATGTGTGTTCATTCAAACCGCTGGTTTTTGATATTTTGGGCCCTATTGAATAATGAATGTTTTGAATTTTCTCCAAAAGTAAAGTAGTTGCAAACTCATCCTTTTAGAGACTTGTTTGGGCTTATGAGAGGAGTAGAAAAACATCAAAAATTTCAGTCCTGCATGATTCTACCAAGAAATGTGTGTTCATTCAAACCGCTGGTTTTTGATATTTTGGGCCCTATTGAATAATGAATGTTTTGAATTTTCTCCAAAAGTAAAGTAGTTGCAAACTCATCCTTTTAGAGTCTTGTTTGGGCTCATGAGAGGAGTAGAAAAACATTAAAAATTTCAGTCCTGCACGTTTCTACCAAGAAATGTGAGTGTTCATTCAAACCGCTGGTTTTTGATATTTTGGGCCCTATTGAATAATGAATGTTTTGAATTTTCTCCAAAAGTAAAGTAGTTGCAAACTCATCCTTTTAGAAACTTGTTTGGGCTGTTGAGAGGAGTAAAAAACCATCAAAAATTTCAATCCTGCATGATTCTACCAAGAAATGTGATTCTTCATTCAAAACCTGATTTTTGCTATTGGGCTCTATTGAATAATGAATGTTTTGAATTTTCTCCAAAAGTAAAGTAGTTGCAAACTCATGCTTTTAGAGACTTGTTTGGGCTCATGAGAGGAGTAGAAAAACATCAAAAATTTCAGTCCTGCATGATTCTACCAAGAAATGTGTGTTCATTGAAACTGCTGGTTTTTGATAGTTTGGGCCCTATTGAATAATGAATGTTTTGAATTTTCTCCAAAAGTAAAGTAGTTGCAAACTCATCCTTTTAGAAACTTGTTTGGGCTGTTGAGAGGAGTAAAAAACCATCAAAAATTTCAATCCTGCATGATTCTACCAAGAAATGTGATTCTTCATTCAAAATGCTGGTTTTTGCTGTTGGGCTCTATTGAATAATGAATGTTTTGAATTTTCTCCAACAGTAAAGTAGTTGCAAACTCATCCTTTTAGAGACTTGTTTGGGCTCATGAGAGGAGTAGAAAAACATCAAAAATTTCAGTCCTGCACGATTCTACCAAGAAATGTGTGTTCATTCAAACCGCTGGTTTTTGATATTTTGGGCCATATTGAATAATGAATGTTTTGATTTTTCTCCAAAAGTAAAGTAGTTGCAAACTCATCCTTTTAGAAACTTATTTGGGCTGTTGAGAGGAGTAAAAAACCATCAAAAATTTCAATCCTGCATGATGCTACCAAGAAATGTGATTCTTCATTCAAAACCTGATTTTTGCTATTGGGCTCTATTGAATAATGAATGTTTTGAATTTTCTCCAAAAGTAAAGTAGTTGCAAACTCATGCTTTTAGAGACTTGTTTGGGCTCATGAGAGGAGTAGAAAAACATCAAAAATTTCAGTCCTGCATGATTCTACCAAGAAATGTGTGTTCATTTAAACCGCTGGTTTTTGATATTTTGGGCCCTATTGAATAATGAATGTTTTGACTTTTCTCCAAAAGTAAAGTAGTTGCAAACTCATCCTTTTAGAAACTTGTTTGGGCTGTTGAGAGGAGTAAAAAACCATCAAAAATTTCAATCCTGCATGATTCTACCAAGAAATGTGATTCTTCATTCAAAACGCTGGTTTTTGCTATTGGGCTCTATTGAATAATAAATGTTTTGAATTTTCTCCAAAAGTAAAGTAGTTGCAAACTCATCCTTTTAGAGACTTGTTTGGGCTCATGAGAGGAGTAGAAAAACATCAAAAATTTCAGTCCTGCACGATTCTACCAAGAAATGTGAGTGTTCATTCAAACCGCTGGTTTTTGATATTTTGGACCCTATTGAATAATGAATGTTTTGAATTTTCTCCAAAAGTAAAGTAGTTGCAAACTCATCCTTTTAGAAACTTGTTTGGGCTGTTGAGAGGAGTAAAAAACCATCAAAAATTTCAATCCTGCATGATTCTACCAAGAAATGTGATTCTTCATTCAAAACCTGATTTTTGCTATTGGGTTCTATTGAATAATGAATGTTTTGAATTTTCTCCAAAAGTAAAGTAGTTGCAAACTCATCCTTTTAGAGACTTGTTTAGGCTCATGAGAGGAGTAGAAAAACATCAAAAATTTCAGTCCTGCACGATTCTACCAAGAAATGTGTGTTCATTCAAATCGCTGGTTTTTGATATTTTGGGCCCTATTGAATAATGAATGTTTTGAATTTTCTCCAAAAGTAAAGTAGTTGCAAACTCATCCTTTAGAAACTTGTTTGGGCTGTTGAGAGGAGTAAAAAACCATCAAAAATTTCAATCCTGCATGATTCTACCAAGAAATGTGATTCTTCATTCAAAACGCTGGTATTTGCTATTGGGCTCTATTGAATAATGAATGTTTTGAATTTTCTCCAAAAGTAAAGTAGTTGCAAACTCATCCTTTTAGAGACTTGTTTGGGCTCATGAGAGGAGTAGAAAAACATCAAAAATTTCAGTCCTGCACGATTCTACCAAGAAATGTGTGTTCATTCAAACCGCTTGTTTTTGATATTTTGGGCCCTATTGAATAATGAATGTTTTGAATTTTCTCCAAAAGTAAAGTAGTTGCAAACTCATCCTTTTAGAAACTTGTTTGGGCTGTTGAGAGGAGTAAAAAACCATCAAAAATTTCAATCCTGCATGATTCTACCAAGAAATGTGATTCTTCATTCAAAACGCTGGTTTTTGCTGTTGGGCTCTATTGAATAATGAATGTTTTGAATTTTCTCCAACAGTAAAGTAGTTGCAAACTCATCCTTTTAGAGACTTGTTTGGGCTCATGAGAGGAGTAGAAAAACATCAAAAATTTCAGTCCTGCACGATTCTACCAAGAAATGTGTGTTCATTCAAACCGCTGGTTTTTGATATTTTGGGCCCTATTGAAAAATGAATGTTTTGAATTTTCTCCAAAAGTAAAGTAGTTGCAAACTCATCCTTTTATAAACTTGTTTGGGCTGTTGAGAGGAGTAAAAAACCATCAAAAATTTCAATCCTGCATGATTCTACCAAGAAATGTGATTCTTCATTCAAAACCTGATTTTTGCTATTGGGCTCTATTGAATAATGAATGTTTTGAATTTTCTCCAAAAGTAAAGTAGTTGCAAACTCATGCTTTTAGAGACTTGTTTGGGCTCATGAGAGGAGTAGAAAAACATCAAAAATTTCAGTCCTGCATGATTCTACCAAGAAATGTGTGTTCATTTAAACCGCTGGTTTTTGATAGTTTGGGCCCTATTGAATAATGAATGTTTTGACTTTTCTCCAAAAGTAAAGTAGTTGCAAACTCATCCTTTTAGAAACTTGTTTGGGCTTTTGAGAGGAGTAAAAAACCATCAAAAATTTCAATCCTGCATGATTCTACCAAGAAATGTGATTCTTCATTCAAAACCTGATTTTTGCTATTGGGATCTATTGAATAATGAATGTTTTGAATTTTCTCCAAAAGTAAAGTAGTTGCAAACTCATCCTTTTAGAGACTTGTTTGGGCTCATGAGAGGAGTAGAAAAATATCAAAAATTTCAGTCCTGCACGATTCTACCAAGAAATGTGTGTTCATTCAAACCGCTTGTTTTTGATATTTTGGGCCCTATTGAATAATGAATGTTTTGAATTTTCTCCAAAAGTAAAGTAGTTGCAAACTCATCCTTTTAGAAACTTGTTTGGGCTGTTGAGAGGAGTAAAAAACCATCAAAAATTTCAATCCTGCATGATTCTACCAAGAAATGTGATTCTTCATTCAAAACGCTGGTTTTTGCTATTGGGCTCTATTGAATAATGAATGTTTTGAATTTTCTCCAAAAGTAAAGTAGTTGCAAACTCATCCTTTTAGAGACTTGTTTGGGCTCATGAGAGGAGTAGAAAAACATCAAAAATTTCAGTCCTGCACGATTCTACCAAGAAATGTGTGTTCATTCAAACCGCTTGTTTTTGATATTTTGGGCCCTATTGAATAATGAATGTTTTGAATTTTCTCCAAAAGTAAAGTAGTTGCAAACTCATCCTTTTAGAAACTTGTTTGGGCTGTTGAGAGGAGTAAAAAACCATCAAAAATTTCAATCCTGCATGATTCTACCAAGAAATGTGATTCTTCATTCAAAACGCTGGTTTTTGCTGTTGGGCTCTATTGAATAATGAATGTTTTGAATTTTCTCCAACAGTAAAGTAGTTGCAAACTCATCCTTTTAGAGACTTGTTTGGGCTCATGAGAGGAGTAGAAAAACATCAAAAATTTCAGTCCTGCACGATTCTACTAAGAAATGTGTGTTCATTCAAACCGCTGGTTTTTGATATTTTGGGCCCTATTGAATAATGAATGTTTTGAATTTTCTCCAAAAGTAAAGTAGTTGCAAACTCATCCTTTTAGAAACTTGTTTGGGCTGTTGAGAGGAGTAAAAAACCATCAAAAATTTCAATCCTGCATGATTCTACCAAGAAATGTGATTCTTCATTCAAAACCTGATTTTTGCTATTGGGCTCTATTGAATAATGAATGTTTTGAATTTTCTCCAAAAGTAAAGTAGTTGCAAACTCATGCTTTTAGAGACTTGTTTGGGCTCATGAGAGGAGTAGAAAAACATCAAAAATTTCAGTCCTGCATGATTCTACCAAGAAATGTGTGTTCATTTAAACCGCTGGTTTTTGATAGTTTGGGCCCTATTGAATAATGAATGTTTTGACTTTTCTCCAAAAGTAAAGTAGTTGCAAACTCATCCTTTTAGAAACTTGTTTGGGCTGTTGAGAGGAGTAAAAAACCATCAAAAATTTCAATCCTGCATGATTCTACCAAGAAATGTGATTCTTCATTCAAAACGCTGGTTTTTGCTATTGGGCTCTATTGAATAATAAATGTTTTGAATTTTCTCCAAAAGTAAAGTAGTTGCAAACTCATCCTTTTAGAGTCTTGTTTGGGCTCATGAGAGGAGTAGAAAAACATCAAAAATTTCAGTCCTGCACGATTCTACCAAGAAATGTGTGTTCATTCAAACTGCTGGTTTTTGATATTTTGGGCCTATTGAATAATGAATGTTTTGAATTTTCTCCAAAAGTAAAGTAGTTGCAAACTCATCCTTTTAGAAACTTGTTTGGGCTGTTGAGAGGAGTAAAAAACCATCAAAAATTTCAATCCTGCATGATTCTACCAAGAAATGTGATTCTTCATTCAAAACCTGATTTTTGCTATTGGGCTCTATTGAATAATGAATGTTTTGAATTTTCTCCAAAAGTAAAGTAGTTGCAAACTCATGCTTTTAGAGACTTGTTTGGGCTCATGAGTGGAGTAGAAAAACATCAAAAATTTCAGTCCTGCATGATTCTACCAAGAAATGTGTGTTCATTTAAACCGCTGGTTTTTGATAGTTTGGGCCCTATTGAATAATGAATGTTTTGACTTTTCTCCAAAAGTAAAGTAGTTGCAAACTCATCCTTTTAGAAACTTGTTTGGGCTTTTGAGAGGAGTAAAAAACCATCAAAAATTTCAATCCTGCATGATTCTACCAAGAAATGTGATTCTTCATTCAAAACGCTGGTTTTTGCTATTGGGCTCTATTGAATAATAAATGTTTTGAATTTTCTCCAAAAGTAAAGTAGTTGCAAACTCATCCTTTTAGAGTCTTGTTTGGGCTCATGAGAGGAGTAGAAAAACATCAAAAATTTCAGTCCTGCACGATTCTACCAAGAAATGTGAGTGTTCATTCAAACCGCTGGTTTTTGATATTTTGGGCCCTACTGAATAATGAATGTTTTGAATTTTCTCCAAAATTAAAGTAGTTGCAAACTCATCCTTTAGAAACTTGTTTGGGCTGTTGAGAGGAGTAAAAAACCATCAAAAATTTCAATCCTGCATGATTCTACCAAGAAATGTGATTCTTCATTCAAAACGCTGGTATTTGCTATTGGGCTCTATTGAATAATGAATGTTTTGAATTTTCTCCAAAAGTAAAGTAGTTGCAAACTCATCCTTTTAGAGTCTTGTTTGGGCTCATGAGAGGAGTAGAAAAACATCAAAAATTTCAGTCCTGCATGATTCTACCAAGAAATTTGAGTGTTCATTCAAACCGCTGGTTTTTGATAGTTTGGGCCCTATTGAATAATGAATGTTTTGAATTTTCTCCAAAAGTAAAGTAGTTGCAAACTCATCCTTTTAGAAACTTGTTTGGGCTGTTGAGAGGAGTAAAAAACCATTAAAAATTTCAATCCTGCATGATTCTACCAAGAAATGTGATTCTTCATTCAAAACCTGATTTTTGCTATTCGGCTCTATTGAATAATGAATGTTTTGAATTTTCTCCAAAAGTAAAGTAGTTGCAAACTCATCCTTTTAGAAACTTGTTTGGGCTGTTGAGAGGAGTAAAAAACCATTAAAAATTTCAATCCTGCATGATTCTACCAAGAAATGTGATTCTTCATTCAAAACCTGATTTTTGCTATTCGGCTCTATTGAATAATGAATGTTTTGAATTTTCTCCAAAAGTAAAGTAGTTGCAAACTCATGCTTTCAGTAACTTGTTTGGGCTGTTGAGAGTAGTAGAAAAGCATCAAAAATTTCTATCCTGCACGATTCTACCAAGAACTGTGATTGTTCATTCAAAACGCTGCTTTTTGCTATTAGACCCTATTGAATAATGTATGTTTTGAATTTTCTCCAAAAGTAAAGTAGTTGCAAACTCATCCTTCTAGAGTCTAGTTTGGGCTCATGAGAGGAGTAGAAAAACGACAAAAATTTCAATCCTGCATGATTCTACCAAGAAATGTCGTGTTCATTCAAACCGCTGCTTTTTGCTATTGGCCCTATTGAATAATGAATGTTTTGAATTTTCTCCAAAAGTAAAGTAGTTGCAAACTCATCCTTTTAGAGTCTTGTTTGGGCTCATGAGAGGAGTAGAAAAACATCAAAAATTTCAATCCTGCATGATTCTACTAAGAAATGTGAGTGTTCATTCAAGCCGCTGGTTTTTGCTACTTTGGCCCCTATTGAATAATGAATGTTTTGAATTTTCTCCAAAAGTAAAGTAGTTGCAAACTCATCCCTTTAGAAACTTGTTTGGGCTGTTGAGAGGAGTAAAAAACATCAAAAATTTCAATCCTGCACGATTCTACCAAGAAATGTGATTGTTCATTCAAACAGCTGCTTATTGCTAATGGACCCTATTGCATAATGATTGGTTTGAATTTTCTCCAAATGTAAAGTAGTTGCAAACTCATCCTTTTAGAAACTTTTTGGGCTGATGAGAGGAGTAGAAAAACATCAAAAATTTCAATCCTGCACGATTCTACCAAGAAATGTGAGTGTTCATTCAAACCGCTGCTTTTTGCTATTGGGCCCTATTGAATAATGAATGTTTTGAATTTTCTCCAAAAGTAAAGTAGTTGCAAACTCAGCCTTTTAGAAACTTGTTTGGGCTGTTGAGAGGAGTAGAAAAACATCAAAATTTTCAATCCTGCACGATTCTACCATGAAATGTGATTGTACATTCAAAACTCTGCTTTTTGCTATTAGACCCTATTGAATAATGAATGTTTTGAATTTTCTCCAAAAGAAAAGTAGTTGCAAGCTCATCCTTTTAGACTCTTGTTTGGGCTCATGAGAGGAGTAGAAAAACATCAAAAATTGCAATCCTGCACGATTCTACCAAGAAATGTGATTGTTCATTCAAAACGCTGCTTTTTGCTATTGGGCCCTATTGAATAGTGAATGTTTTGAATTTTCTGCAAAAGTAAAGTAGTTGCAAACTCATCCTTACAGAGTCCTTTTTGGGTTAATGAGAGTAGAAAAACGTCAAAAATTTCAATCCTGCACGCTTCTACCAAGAACTGTGATTGTTCACTCAAAACGCTGCTTTTTGCTATTAGACCCTATTGAATAATGAATGTTTTGAATTTTCTCCAAAAGTAAAGTAGTTGCAAACTCATCCTTCTAGAGTCTTGTTTGGGCTCATGAGAGGAGTAGAAAAACGTCAAAAATTTAAATCCTGCACGATTCTACCAAGAAATGTCAGTGTTCATTCAAACCGCTGATTTTTGCTATTGGACCCTATTGAATAATGAATGGTTTGAAATTTCTCCAAAAGTAAAATAGTTGCAAACTCATTCTTTTAGAAACTTGTTTGCGCTTTTCAGAGGAGTAGAAAAATATCAAAAATTTCAATCCTGCATGATTCTACCAAGAAATGTGAGTGTTCATTCAAAACGCTGCTTTTTGCTATTAGACCCTATTGAATAATGAATGTTTTGAATTTTCTCCAAAAATAAAGTAGTTGCAAGCTTATCCTTATAGAGTCTTGTTTGGGCTCATGAGAGGAGTAGAAAAACATGAAAAATTTCAGTCCTGAACCATTCTACCAAGAAATGTGATTGTTCATTCAAGCAGCTGCTTTTTGCTATTGGGCCCTATTGAATAATGAATGTTTTGAATTTTCTGCAAAAGTAAAGTAGTTGCAAACTCATCCTTATAGAGTCTTTTTTGGGCTCATGAGAGGAGTAGAAAAACGTCAAAAATTTCAATCCTGCATGATTCTACCAAGAAATGTGAGTGTTCATTCAAATGTTTTGAATTTTCTCCAAAAGTAAAGTGGTTGCAACCTCATCCTTTTGGAAACTTGTTTGGGCTGTTGAGAGTAGTAGAAAATCATCAACAATTTCTATCCTGCACGATTCTACCAAGAACTGTGATTGTTCACTCAAAACGCTGCTTTTTGCTATTAGACCCTATTGAATAATGAATGTTTTGAATTTTCTCCAAAAGTAAAGTAGTTGCAAACTCATCCTTCTAGAGTCTTGTTTGGGCTCATGAGAGGAGTAGAAAAACATCGAAAATTTAAATCCTGCACGATTCTACCAAGAAATGTGAGTGTTCATTCAAGCCGCTGGTTTTTGCTACTTTGGGCCCTATTGAATAATGAATGTTTTGAATTTTCTCCAAAAGTAAAGTAGTTGCAAACTCATCCCTTTAGAAACTTGTTTGGGCTGTTGAGAGGAGTAAAAAACATCAAAAATTTCAATCCTGCACGATTCTACCAAGAAATGTGATTGTTCATTCAAACAGCTGCTTATTGCTAATGGACCCTATTGCATAATGATTGGTTTGAATTTTCTCCAAATGTAAAGTAGTTGCAAACTCATCCTTTTAGAAACTTTTTGGGCTGATGAGAGGAGTAGAAAAACATCAAAAATTTCAATCCTGCACGATTCTACCAAGAAATGTGAGTGTTCATTCAAACCGCTGCTTTTTGCTATTGGTCCCTATTGAATAATGAATGTTTTGAATTTTCTCCAAAAGTAAAGTAGTTGCAAACTCAGCCTTTTAGAAACTTGTTTGGGCTGTTGAGAGGAGTAGAAAAACATCAAAATTTTCAATCCTGCACGATTCTACCATGAAATGTGATTGTACATTCAAAACTCTGCTTTTTGCTATTAGACCCTATTGAATAATGAATGTTTTGAATTTTCTCCAAAAGTAAAGTAGTTGCAAGCTCATCCTTTTAGATTCTTGTTTGGGCTCATGAGAGGAGTAGAAAAACATCAAAAATTGCAATCCTGCACGATTCTACCAAGAAATGTGATTGTTCATTCAAAACGCTGCTTTTTGCTATTGGGCCCTATTGAATAGTGAATGTTTTGAATTTTCTGCAAAAGTAAAGTAGTTGCAAACTCATCCTTACAGAGTCCTTTTTGGGTTCATGAGAGTAAAAAAACGTCAAAAATTTCATTCCTGCACGATTCTACCAAGAACTGTGATTGTTCACTCAAAACGCTGCTTTTTGCTATTAGACCCTTTTGAATAATGAATGTTTTGAATTTTCTCCAAAAGTAAAGTAGTTGCAAACTCATCCTTCTAGAGTCTTGTTTGGGCTCATGAGAGGAGTAGAAAAACATCAAAAATTTAAATCCTGCACGATTCTACCAAGAAATGTGAGTGTTCATTCAAACCGCTGCTTTTTGCTATTGGGCTTTATTGAATAACGAAAGTTTTGAATTTTCTCCAAAAGTAAAGTAGTTGCAAACTCATCCTTTTAGAAACTTGTTTGGGCTGTTGAGAGATGTAGAAAAATATCAAAATTTTCAATCCTGCACGATTCTACCAAGAAATGTGATTGTTCTTTCAATACGCTGCTTTTTGCTATTGGGCTCTATTGAATAATGAATGTTTTGAATTTTCTCCAAAAGTAAAATAGTTGCAAACTCATGCTTATAGAGTATTGTTTGGGCTCATGAGAGGAGTAGAAAAACGTCAAAAATTTCAGTCCTGCATGATTCTACCAAGAAATGTGTGTTCATTCAAACCGCTGGTTTTTGATATTTTGGGCCCTATTGAATAATGAATGTTTTGAATTTTCTCCAAAAGTAAAGTAGTTGCAAACTCATCCTTTTAGAAACTTGTTTGGGCTGTTGAGAGGAGTAGAAAACCATCAAAAATTTCAATCCTGCATGATTCTACCAAGAAATGTGATTCTTCATTCAAAACCTGATTTTTGCTATTGGGCTCTATTGAATAATGAATGTTTTGAATTTTCTCCAAAAGTAAAGTAGTTGCAAACTCATGCTTTTAGAGACTTGTTTGGGCTCATGAGAGGAGTAGAAAAACATCAAAAATTTCAGTCCTGCATGATTCTACCAAGAAATGTGTGTTCATTGAAACCGCTGGTTTTTCATAGTTTGGGCCCTATTGAATAATGAATGTTTTGAATTTTCTCCAAAAGTAAAGTAGTTGCAAACTCATCCTTTTAGAAACTTGTTTGGGCTGTTGAGAGGAGTAAAAAACCATCAAAAATTTCAATCCTGCATGATTCTACCAAGAAATGTGATTCTTCATTCAAAACGCTGGTTTTTGCTATTGGGCTCTATTGAATAATGAATGTTTTGAATTTTCTCCAAAAGTAAAGTAGTTGCAAACTCATCCTTTTGGAGACTTGTTTGGGCTCATGAGAGGAGTAGAAAAACATCAAAAATTTCAGTCCTGCACGATTCTACCAAGAAATGTGTGTTCATTCAAACCGCTGGTTTTTGATATTTTGGGCCCTATTGAATAATGAATGTTTTGAATTTTCTCCAAAAGTAAAGTAGTTGCAAACTCATCCTTTTATAAACTTGTTTTGGCTGTTGAGAGGAGTAAAAAACCATCAAAAATTTCAATCCTGCATGATTCTACCAAGAAATGTGATTCTTCATTCAAAACCTGATTTTTGCTATTGGGCTCTATTGAATAATGAATGTTTTGAATTTTCTCCAAAAGTAAAGTAGTTGCAAACTCATGCTTTTAGAGACTTGTTTGGGCTTATGAGAGGAGTAGAAAAACATCAAAAAATTCAGTCCTGCATGATTCTACCAAGAAATGTGTGTTCATTGAAACCGCTGGTTTTTGATATTTTGGGCCCTATTGAATAATGAATGTTTTGAATTTTCTCCAAAAGTAAAGTAGTTGCAAACTCATCCTTTTATAAACTTGTTTGGGCTGTTGAGAGGAGTAAAAAACCATCAAAAATTTCAATCCTGCATGATTCTACCAAGAAATGTGATTCTTCATTCAAAACGCTGGTTTTTGCTATTGGGCTCTATTGAATAATGAATGTTTTGAATTTTCTCCAAAAGTAAAGTAGTTGCAATCTCATGCTTTTAGAGACTTGTTTGGGCTCATGAGAGGAGTAGAAAAACATCAAAAATTTCAGTCCTGCATGATTCTACCAAGAAATGTGTGTTCATTGAAACCGCTGGTTTTTGATAGTTTGGGCCCTATTGAATAATGAATGTTTTGAATTTTCTCCAAAATTAAAGTAGTTGCAAACTCATCCTTTTAGAAACTTGTTTGGGCTGTTGAGAGGAGTAAAAAACCATCAAAAATTTCAATCCTGCATGATTCTACCAAGAAATGTGATTCTTCATTCAAAACGCTGTTTTTTGCTATTGGGCTCTATTGAATAATGAATGTTTTGAATTTTCTCCAAAAGTAAAGTATTTGCAAACTCATACTTTTAGAGACTTGTTTGGGCTCATGAGAGGAGTAGAAAAACATCAAAAATTTCAGTCTTGCATGATTCTACCAAGAAATGTGTGTTCATTCAAACCGCTGGTTTTTTATATTTTGGGCCCTATTGAATAATGAATGTTTTGAATTTTCTCCAATAGTAAAGTAGTTGAAAACTCATCCTTTTAGAAACTTGTTTGGGCTGTTGAGAGGAGTAAAAAACCATCAAAAATTTCAATCCTGCATGATTCTACCAAGAAATGTGATTCTTCATTCAAAACCTGATTTTTGCTATTGGGCTCTATTGAATAATGAATGTTTTGAATTTTCTCCAAAAGTAAAGTAGTTGCAAACTCATGCTTTTAGAGACTTGTTTGGGCTCATGAGAGGAGTAGAAAAACATCAAAAATTTCAGTCCTGCATGATTCTACCAAGAAATGTGTGTTCATTCAAACCACTGGTTTTTGATATTTTGGGCCCTATTGAATAATGAATGTTTTGAATTTTCTCCAAAAGTAAAGTAGTTGCAAACTCATGCTTTTAGAGACTTGTTTGGGCTCATGAGAGGAGTAGAAAAACATCAAAAATTTCAGTCCTGCATTATTCTACCAAGAAATATGTGTTCATTGAAACCGCTGGTTTTTGATAGTTTGGGACCTATTGAATAATGAATGTTTTGAATTTTCTCCAAAAGTAAAGTAGTTGCAAACTCATCCTTTTAGAAACTTGTTTGGGCTGTTGAGAGGAGTAAAAAACCATCAAAAATTTCAATCCTGCATGATTCTACCAAGAAATGTGATTCTTCATTCAAAACGCTGTTTTTTGCTATTGGGCTCTATTGAATAATGAATGTTTTGAATTTTCTCCAAAAGTAAAGTAGTTGCAAACTCATCCTTTTAGAGACTTGTTTGGGCTCATGAGAGGAGTAGAAAAACATCAAAAATTTCAGTCCTGCATGATTCTACCAAGAAATGTGTGTTCATTCAAACCGCTGGTTTTTTATATTTTGGGCCCTATTGAATAATGAATGTTTTGAATTTTCTCCAATAGTAAAGTAGTTGCAAACTCATCCTTTTAGAAACTTGTTTGGGCTGTTGAGAGGAGTAAAAAACCATCAAAAATTTCAATCCTGCATGATTATACCAAGAAATGTGATTCTTCATTCAAAACCTGATTTTTGCTATTGGGCTCTATTGAATAATGAATGTTTTGAATTTTCTCCAAAAGTAAAGTAGTTGCAAACTCATGCTTTTAGAGACTTGTTTGGGCTCATGAGAGGAGTAGAAAAACATCAAAAATTTCAGTCCTGCATGATTCTACCAAGAAATGTGTGTTCATTCAAACCACTGGTTTTTGATATTTTGGGCCCTATTGAATAATGAATGTTTTGAATTTTCTCCAAAAGTAAAGTAGTTGCAAACTCATGCTTTTAGAGACTTGTTTGGGCTCATGAGAGGAGTAGAAAAACATCAAAAATTTCAGTCCTGCATTATTCTACCAAGAAATGTGTTTTCATTCAAACCGCTTGTTTTTGATAGTTTGGGCCCTATTGAATAATGAATGTTTTGAATTTTCTCCAAAAGTAAAGTAGTTGCAAACTCATCCTTTTAGAAACTTGTTTGGGCTGTTGAGAGGAGTAAAAAACCATCAAAAATTTCAATCCTGCATGATTCTACCAAGAAATGTGATTCTTCATTCAAAACCTGATTTTTGCTATTGGGCCCTATTGAATAATGAATGTTTTGAATTTTCTCCAAAAGTAAAGTAGTTGCAAACTCATCCTTTTAGAGACTTGTTTGGGCTCATGAGAGGAGTAGAAAAACATCAAAAATTTCAGTCCTGCACGATTCTACCAAGAAATGTGTGTTCATTCAAACCGCTGGTTTTTGATATTTTGAGCCCTATTGAATAATTAATGTTTTGAATTTTCTCCAAAAGTAAAGTAGTTGCAAACTCATCCTTTTAGAAACTTGTTTGGGCTGTTGAGAGGAGTAAAAAACCATCAAAAATTTCAATCCTGCATGATTCTACCAAGAAATGTGATTCTTCATTCAAAACCTGATTTTTGCTATTGGGCTCTTTGAATAATGAATGTTTTGAATTTTCTCCAAAAGTAAAGTAGTTGCAAACTCATGCTTTTAGAGACTTGTTTGGGCTCATGAGAGGAGTAGAAAAATATCAAAAATTTCAGTCCTGCATCATTCTACCAAGAAATGTGTGTTCATTGAAACCGCTGGTTTTTGATAGTTTGGGCCCTATTGAATAATGAATGTTTTGAATTTTCTCCAAAAGTAAAGTAGTTGCAAACATCCTTTTAGAAACTTGTTTGGGCTGTTGAGAGGAGTAAAAAACCATCAAAAATTTCAATCCTGCATGATTCTACCAAGAAATGTGATTCTTCATTCAAAACGCTGGTTTTTGCTGTTGGGCTCTATTGAATAATGAATGTTTTGAATTTTCTCCAAAAGTAAAGTAGTTGCAAACTCATCCTTTTAGAGACTTGTTTGGGCTCACGAGAGGAGTAGAAAAACATTAAAAATTTCAGTCCTGCACGATTCTACCAAGAAATGTGTGTTCATTGAAACCGCTGGTTTTTGATATTTTGGGCCCTATTGAATAATGAATGTTTTGAATTTTCTCCAAAAGTAAAGTAGTTGCAAACTCATCCTTTTAGAAACTTGTTTGGGCTGTTGAGAGGAGTAAAAAACCATCAAAATTTTCTATCCTGCATGATTCTACCAAGAAATGTGATTCTTCATTCAAAACGCTGGTTTTTGCTATTGGGCTCTATTGAATAATGAATGTTTTGAATTTTCTCCAAAAGTAAAGTAGTTGCAAACTCATCCTTTTACAGACTTGTTTGGGCTCATGAGAGGAGTAGAAAAGCATCAAAAATTTCAGTCCTGCACGATTCTACCAAGAAATGTGTGTTCATTCAAACCGCTGGTTTTTGATATTTTGGGCCCTATTGAATAATGAATGTTTTGAATTTTCTCCAAAAGTAAAGTAGTTGCAAACTCATCCTTTTAGAAACTTGTTTGGGCTGTTGAGAGGAGTAAAAAAACATCAAAAATTTCAATCCTGCATGATTCTACCAAGAAATGTGATTCTTCATTCAAAACCTGATTTTTGCTATTGGGCTCTATTGAATAATGAATGTTTTGAATTTTCTCCAAAAGTAAAGTAGTTGCAATCTCATGCTTTTAGAGACTTGTTTGGGCTCATGAGAGGAGTAGAAAAACATCAAAAATTTCAGTCCTGCATGATTCTACCAAGAAATGTGTGTTCATTGAAACCGCTGGTTTTTGCTAGTTTGGGCCCTATTGAATAATGAATGTTTTGAATTTTCTCCAAAAGTAAAGTAGTTGCAAACTCATCCTTTTAGAAACTTGTTTGGGCTGTTGAGAGGAGTAAAAAACCATCAAAAATTTCAATCCTGCATGATTCTACCAAGAAATGTGATTCTTCATTCAAAACGCTGTTTTTTGCTATTGGGCTCTATTGAATAATGAATGTTTTGAATTTTCTCCAAAAGTAAAGTATTTGCAAACTCATACTTTTAGAGACTTGTTTGGGCTCATGAGAGGAGTAGAAAAACATCAAAAATTTCAGTCTTGCATGATTCTACCAAGAAATGTGTGTTCATTCAAACCGCTGGTTTTTTATATTTTGGGCCCTATTGAATAATGAATGTTTTGAATTTTCTCCAATAGTAAAGTAGTTGAAAACTCATCCTTTTAGAAACTTGTTTGGGCTGTTGAGAGGAGTAAAAAACCATCAAAAATTTCAATCCTGCATGATTCTACCAAGAAATGTGATTCTTCATTCAAAACCTGATTTTTGCTATTGGGCTCTATTGAATAATGAATGTTTTGAATTTTCTCCAAAAGTAAAGTAGTTGCAAACTCATGCTTTTAGAGACTTGTTTGGGCTCATGAGAGGAGTAGAAAAACATCAAAAATTTCAGTCCTGCATGATTCTACCAAGAAATGTGTGTTCATTCAAACCACTGGTTTTTTATATTTTGGGCCCTATTGAATAATGAATGTTTTGAATTTTCTCCAAAAGTAAAGTAGTTGCAAACTCATGCTTTTAGAGACTTGTTTGGGCTCATGAGAGGAGTAGAAAAACATCAAAAATTTCAGTCCTGCATTATTCTACCAAGAAATGTGTGTTCATTGAAACCGCTGTTTTTTGATAGTTTGGGACCTATTGAATAATGAATGTTTTGAATTTTCTCCAAAAGTAAAGTAGTTGCAAACTCATCCTTTTAGAAACTTGTTTGGGCTGTTGAGAGGAGTAAAAAACCATCAAAAATTTCAATCCTGCATGATTCTACCAAGAAATGTGATTCTTCATTCAAAACGCTGGTTTTTGCTATTGGGCTCTATTGAATAATGAATGTTTTGAATTTTCTCCAAAAGTAAAGTAGTTGCAAACTCATCCTTTTAGAGACTTGTTTGGGCTCATGAGAGGAGTAGAAAAACATCAAAAATTTCAGTCCTGCATGATTCTACCAAGAAATGTGTGTTCATTCAAACCGCTGGTTTTTGATAGTTTGGGCACTATTGAATAATGAATGTTTTGAATTTTCTCCAATAGTAAAGTAGTTGCAAACTCATCCTTTTAGAAACTTGTTTGGGCTGTTGAGAGGAGTAAAAAACCATCAAAAATTTCAATCCAGCATGATTATACCAAGAAATGTGATTCTTCATTCAAAACCTGATTTTTGCTATTGGGCTCTATTGAATAATGAATGTTTTGAATTTTCTCCAAAAGTAAAGTAGTTGCAAACTCATGCTTTTAGAGACTTGTTTGGGCTCATGAGAGGAGTAGAAAAACATCAAAAATTTCAGTCCTGCATGATTCTACCAAGAAATGTGTGTTCATTCAAACCACTGGTTTTTGATATTTTGGGCCCTATTGAATAATGAATGTTGTGAATTTTCTCCAAAAGTAAAGTAGTTGCAAACTCATGCTTTTAGAGACTTGTTTGGGCTCATGAGAGGAGTAGAAAAACATCAAAAATTTCAGTCCTGCATTATTCTACCAAGAAATGTGTTTTCATTCAAACCGCTTGTTTTTGATAGTTTGGGCCCTATTGAATAATGAATGTTTTGAATTTTCTCCAAAAGTAAAGTAGTTGCAAACTCATCCTTTTAGAAACTTGTTTGGGCTGTTGAGAGGAGTAAAAAACCATCAAAAATTTCAATCCTGCATGATTCTACCAAGAAATGTGATTCTTCATTCAAAACCTGATTTTTGCTATTGTGCCCTATTGAATAATGAATGTTTTGAATTTTCTCCAAAAGTAAAGTAGTTGCAAACTCATCCTTTTAGAGACTTGTTTGGGCTCATGAGAGGAGTAGAAAAACATCAAAAATTTCAGTCCTGCACGATTCTACCAAGAAATGTGTGTTCATTGAAACCGCTGGTTTTTGATATTTTGAGCCCTATTGAATAATGAATGTTTTGAATTTTCTCCAAAAGTAAAGTAGTTGCAAACTCATCCTTTTAGAAACTTGTTTGGGCTGTTGAGAGGAGTAAAAAACCATCAAAAATTTCAATCCTGCATGATTCTACCAAGAAATGTGATTCTTCATTCAAAACCTGATTTTTGCTATTGGGCTCTTTGAATAATGAATGTTTTGAATTTTCTCCAAAAGTAAAGTAGTTGCAAACTCATGCTTTTAGAGACTTGTTTGGGCTCATGAGAGGAGTAGAAAAACATCAAAAATTTCAGTCCTGCATCATTCTACCAAGAAATGTGTGTTCATTGAAACTGCTGGTTTTTGATAGTTTGGGCCCTATTGAATAATGAATGTTTTGAATTTTCTCCAAAAGTAAAGTAGTTGCAAACATCCTTTTAGAAACTTGTTTGGGCTGTTGAGAGGAGTAGAAAAACATCAAAAATTTCAGTCCTGCATGATTCTACCAAGAAATGTGTGTTCATTCAAACCGCTGGTTTTTGATAGTTTGGGCCCTATTGAATAATGAATGTTTTGAATTTTCTCCAAAAGTAAAGTAGTTGCAAACTCATCCTTTTAGAAACTTGTTTGGGCTGTTGAGAGGAGTAAAAAACCATCAAAAATTTCAATCCTGCATGATTCTACCAAGAAATGTGATTCTTCATTCAAAACGCTGGTTTTTGCTATTGGGCTCTATTGAATAATGAATGTTTTGAATTTTCTCCAAAAGTAAAGTAGTTGCAAACTCATCCTTTTAGAGAATTGTTTGGGCTCATGAGAGGAGTAGAAAAACATCAAAAATTTCAGTCCTGCATGATTCTACCAAGAAATGTGTGTTTTTTCAAACCGCTGGTTTTTGATATTTTGGGCCCTATTGAATAATGAATGTTTTGAATTTTCTCCAAAAGTAAAGTAGTTGCAAACTCATCCTTTTAGAAACTTGTTTGGGCTGTTGAGAGGAGTAAAAAACCATCAAAAATTTCAATCCTGCATGATTCTACCAAGAAATGTGATTCTTCATTCAAAACGCTGGTATTTGCTATTGGGCTCTATTGAATAATGAATGTTTTGAATTTTCTCCAAAAGTAAAGTAGTTGCAAACTCATCCTTTTAGAGTCTTGTTTGGGCTCATGAGAGGAGTAGAAAAACATCAAAAATTTCAGTCCTGCACGATTCTACCAAGAAATTTGAGTGTTCATTCAAACCGCTGGTTTTTGATAGTTTGGGCCCTATTGAATAATGAATGTTTTGAATTTTCTCCAAAAGTAAAGTAGTTGCAAACTCATCCTTTTAGAAACTTGTTTGAGCTTTTGAGAGGAGTAAAAAACCATCAAAAATTTCAATCCTGCATGATTCTACCAAGAAATGTGATTCTTCATTCAAAACCTGATTTTTGCTATTCGGCTCTATTGAATAATGAATGTTTTGAATTTTCTCCAAAAGTAAAGTAGTTGCAAACTCATCCTTTTAGAGTCTTGTTTGGGCTCATGAGAGGAGTAGAAAAACATCAAAAATTTCAGTCCTGCACGATTCTACCAAGAAATGTGTGTTCATTCAAACCCCTGGTTTTTGATAGTTTAGGCCCTATTGAATAATGAATGTTTTGAATTTTCTCCAAAAGTAAAGTAGTTGCAAGCTCATCCTTTTAGAAACTTGTTTGGGCTGTTGAGTGGAGTAAAAAACCAAAAAAAATTTCAATTCTGCATGATTCTACCAAGAAATGTGATTCTTCATTCAAAACCTGATTTTTGCTATTGGGCTCTATTGAATAATGAATGTTTTGAATTTTCTCCAAAAGTATAGTAGTTGCAAACTCATCCTTTTAGAGACTTGTTTGGGCTCATGAGAGGAGTAGAAAAACATCAAAAATTTCAGTCCTGCACGATTCTACCAAGAAATGTGTGTTCATTCAAACCGCTGGTTTTTGATATTTTGGGCCATATTGAATAATGAATGTTTTGAATTTTCTCCAAAAGTAAAGTAGTTGCAAACTCATCCTTTTAGAAACTTGTTTGGGCTGTTGAGAGGAGTAAAAAACCATCAAAAATTTCAATCCTGCATGATTCTACCAAGAAATGTGATACTATATTCAAAATGCTGGTTTTTGCTATTGGGCTCTATTGAATAATGAATGTTTTGAATTTTCTCCAAAAGTAAAGTAGTTGCAAACTCATCCTTTTAGAGACTTGTTTGGGCTCATGAGAGGAGTAGAAAAACATCAAAAATTTCAGTCCTGCACAATTCTACCAAGAAATGTGTGTTCATTCAAACCGCTGGTTTTTGATATTTTGGGCCCTATTGAATAATGAATGTTTTGAATTTTCTCCAAAAGTAAAGTAGTTGCAAACTCATCCTTTTAGAAACTTGTTTGGGCTGTTGAGAGGAGTAAAAAAACATCAAAAATTTCAATCCTGCATGATTCTACCAAGAAATGTGATTCTTCATTCAAAACGCTGGTTTTTGCTATTGGGCTCTATTGAATAATGAATGTTTTGAATTTTCTCCAAAAGTAAAGTAGTTGCAAACTCATCCTTTTAGAGACTTGTTTGGGCTCATGAGAGGAGTAGAAAAATATCAAAAATTTCAGTCCTGCATGATTCTACCAAGAAATGTGTGTTCATTCAAACCGCTGGTTTTTGATAGTTTGGGCCCTATTGAATAATGAATGTTTTGAATTTTCTCCAAAAGTAAAGTAGTTGCAAACTCATCCTTTTAGAAACTTGTTTGGGCTGTTGAGAGGAGTAAAAAACCATCAAAAATTTCAATCCTGCATGATTCTACCAAGAAATGTGATTCTTCATTCAAAACGCTGGTTTTTGCTTTTGGGCTCTATTGAATAATGAATGTTTTGAATTTTCTCCAACAGTAAAGTAGTTGCAAACTCATCCTTTTAGAGACTTGTTTGGGCTCATGAGAGGAGTAGAAAAACATCAAAAATTTCAGTCCTGCACGATTCTACCAAGAAATTTGTGTTCATTCAAACCGCTGGTTTTTGATATTTTGGGCCCTATTGAATAATGAATGTTTTGAATTTTCTCCAAAAGTAAAGTAGTTGCAAACTCATCCTTTTAGAAACTTGTTTGGGCTGTTGAGAGGAGTAAAAAACCATCAAAAATTTCAATCCTGCATGATTCTACCAAGAAATGTGATTCTTCATTCAAAACCTGATTTTTGCTATTGGGCTCTATTGAATAATGAATGTTTTGAATTATCTCCAAAAGTAAAGTAGTTGCAAACTCATGCTTTTAGAGACTTGTTTGGGCTCATGAGAGGAGTAGAAAAACATCAAAAATTTCAGTCCTGCATGATTCTACCAAGAAATGTGTGTTCATTTAAACCGCTGGTTTTTGATAGTTTGGGCCCTATTGAATAATGAATGTTTTGACTTTTCTCCAAAAGTAAAGTAGTTGCAAACTCATCCTTTTAGAAACTTGTTTGGGCTGTTGAGAGGAGTAAAAAACCATCAAAAATTTCAATCCTGCATGATTCTACCAAGAAATGTGATTCTTCATTCAAAACGCTGGTTTTTGCTATTGGGCTCTATTGAATAATAAATGTTTTGAATTTTCTCCAAAAGTAAAGTAGTTGCAAACTCATCCTTTTAGAGTCTTGTTTGGGCTCATGAGAGGAGTAGAAAAACATCAAAAATGTCAGTCCTGCACGATTCTACCAAGAAATGTGAGTGTTCATTCAAACCGCTGGTTTTTGATATTTTGGGCCCTATTGAATAATGAATGTTTTGACTTTTCTCCAAAAGTAAAGTAGTTGCAAACTCATCCTTTTAGAAACTTGTTTGGGCTGTTGAGAGGAGTAAAAAAACCATCAAAAATTTCAATCCTGCATGATTCTACCAAGAAATGTGATTCTTCATTCAAAACGCTGGTTTTTGCTATTGGGCTCTATTGAATAATAAATGTTTTGAATTTTCTCCAAAAGTAAAGTAGTTGCAAACTCATCCTTTTAGAGTCTTGTTTGGGCTCATGAGAGGAGTAGAAAAACATCAAAAATGTCAGTCCTGCACGATTCTACCAAGAAATGTGAGTGTTCATTCAAACCGCTGGTTTTTGATATTTTGGGCCCTATTGAATAATGAATGTTTTGACTTTTCTCCAAAAGTAAAGTAGTTGCAAACTCATCCTTTTAGAAACTTGTTTGGGCTGTTGAGAGGAGTAAAAAAACCATCAAAAATTTCAATCCTGCATGATTATACCAAGAAATGTGATTCTTCATTCAAAACGCTGGTTTTTGCTATTGGGCTCTATTGAATAATAAATGTTTTGAATTTTCTCCAAAAGTAAAGTAGTTGCAAACTCATCCTTTTAGAGTCTTGTTTGGGCTCATGAGAGGAGTAGAAAAACATCAAAAATTTCAGTCCTGCACGATTCTACCAAGAAATGTGAGTGTTCATTCAAACCGCTGGTTTTTGATATTTTGGGCCCTACTGAAT
The DNA here is from genome assembly GCF_039654945.1 of Dendrobates tinctorius. Taxonomy (NCBI): domain Eukaryota; kingdom Metazoa; phylum Chordata; class Amphibia; order Anura; family Dendrobatidae; genus Dendrobates; species Dendrobates tinctorius. Next base: position 19,451,194 of record NW_027361713.1, read on the forward strand.
AATGAATGTTTTGAATTTTCTCCAAAAGTAAAGTAGTTGCAAACTCATCCTTTTAGAAACTTGTTTGGGCTGTTGAGAGGAGTAAAAAACCATCAAAAATTTCAATCCTGCATGATTCTACCAAGAAATGTGATTCTTCATTCAAAACCTGATTTTTGCTATTGGGCTCTATTGAATAATGAATGTTTTGAATTTTCTCCAAAAGTAAAGTAGTTGCAAACTCATGCTTTTAGAGACTTGTTTGGGCTCATGAGAGGAGTAGAAAAACATCAAAAATTTCAGTCCTGCATGATTCTACCAAGAAATGTGTGTTCATTCAAACCGCTGGTTTTTGATAGTTTGTGCCCTATTGAATAATGAATGTTTTGAATTTTCTCCAAAAGTAAAGTAGTTGCAAACTCATCCTTTTAGAAACTTGTTTGGGCTGTTGAGAGGAGTAAAAAACCATCAAAAATTTCAATCCTGCATGATTCTACCAAGAAATGTGATTCTTCATTCAACACAATGGTTTTTGCTATTGGGCTCTATTGAATAATGAATGTTTTGAATTTTCTCCAAAAGTAAAGTAGTTGCAAACTCATGCTTTTAGAGACTTGTTTGGGCTCATGAGAGGAGTAGAAAAACATCAAAAATTTCAGTCCTGCATGATTCTACCAAGAAATGTGTGTTCATTCAAACCGCTGGTTTTTGATAGTTTGTGCCCTATTGAATAATGAATGTTTTGAATTTTCTCCAAAAGTAAAGTAGTTGCAAACTCATCCTTTTAGAAACTTGTTTGGGCTGTTGAGAGGAGTAAAAAACCATCAAAAATTTCAATCCTGCATGATTCTACCAAGAAATGTGATACTATATTCAAAACGCTGGTTTTTGCTATTGGGCTCTATTGAATAATGAATGTTTTAAATTTTCTCCAAAAGTAAAGTAGTTGCAAACTCATCCTTTTAGAGACTTGTTTGGGCTCATGAGAGGAGTAGAAAAACATCAAAAATTTCAGTCCTGCACGATTCTACCAAGAAATGTGTGTTCATTCAAACCGCTGGTTTTTGATATTTTGGGCCCTTTTGAATAATGAATGTTTTGAATTTTCTCCAAAAGTAAAGTAGTTGCAAACTCATCCTTATAGAAACTTGTTTGGGCTGTTGAGAGGAGTAAAAAAACATCAAAAATTTCAATCCTGCATGATTCTACCAAGAAATGTGATTCTTCATTCAAAACGCTGGTTTTTGCTATTGGGCTCTATTGAATAATGAATGTTTTGAATTTTCTCCAAAAGTAAAGTAGTTGCAAACTCATCCTTTTAGAGACTTGTTTGGGCTCATGAGAGGAGTAGAAAAATATCAAAAATTTCAGTCCTGCATGATTCTACCAAGAAATGTGTGTTCATTCAAACCGCTGGTTTTTGATAGTTTGGGCCCTATTGAATAATGAATGTTTTGACTTTTCTCCAAAAGTAAAGTAGTTGCAAACTCATCCTTTTAGAAACTTGTTTGGGCTGTTGAGAGGAGTAAAAAACCATCAAAAATTTCAATCCTGCATGATTCTACCAAGAAATGTGATTCTTCATTCAAAACGCTGGTTTTTGCTATTGGGCTCTATTGAATAATAAATGTTTTGAATTTTCTCCAAAAGTAAAGTAGTTGCAAACTCATCCTTTTAGAGTCTTGTTTGGGCTCATGAGAGGAGTAGAAAAACATCAAAAATTTCAGTCCTGCACAATTCTAACAAGAAATGTGAGTGTTCATTCAAACCGCTGGTTTTTGATATTTTGGGCCCTACTGAATAATGAATGTTTTGAATTTTCTCCAAAAGTAAAGTAGTTGCAAACTCATCCTTTTAGAAACTTGTTTGGGCTGTTGAGAGGAGTAAAAAACCATCAAAAATTTCAGTCCTGCATGATTCTACCAAGAAATGTGTGTTCATTGAAACCGCTGGTTTTTGATAGTTTGGGCCCTATTGAATAATGAATGTTTTGAATTTTCTCCAAAAGTAAAGTAGTTGCAAACTCATCCTTTTAGAGTCTTGTTTGGGCTCATGAGAGGAGTAGAAAAACATTAAAAATTTCAGTCCTGCACGATTCTACCAAGAAATGTGAGTGTTCATTCAAACCGCTGGTTTTTGATATTTTGGGCCCTATTGAATAATGAATGTTTTGAATTTTCTCCAAAAGTAAAGTAGTTGCAAACTCATCCTTTTAGAAACTTGTTTGGGCTGTTGAGAGGAGTAAAAAAACCATCAAAAATTTCAATCCTGCATGATTCTACCAAGAAATGTGATTCTTCATTCAAAACGCTGGTTTTTGCTATTGGGCTCTATTGAATAATAAATGTTTTGAATTTTCTCCAAAAGTAAAGTAGTTGCAAACTCATCCTTTTAGAGTCTTGTTTGGGCTCATGAGAGGAGTAGAAAAACATCAAAAATTTCAGTCCTGCACGATTCTACCAAGAAATGTGAGTGTTCATTCAAACCGCTGGTTTTTGATATTTTGGGCCCTACTGAATAATGAATGTTTTGAATTTTCTCCAAAAGTAAAGTAGTTGCAAACTCATCCTTTTAGAAACTTGTTTGGGCTGTTGAGAGGAGTAAAAAACCATCAAAAATTTCAATCCTGCATGATTCTACCAAGAAATGTGATTCTTCATTCAAAACCTGATTTTTGCTATTGGGCTCTATTGAATAATGAATGTTTTGAATTTTCTCCAAAAGTAAAGTAGTTGCAAACTCATGCTTTTAGAGACTTGTTTGGGCTCATGAGAGGAGTAGAAAAACATCAAAAATTTCAGTCCTGCATGATTCTACCAAGAAATGTGTGTTCATTTAAACCGCTGGTTTTTGATAGTTTGGGCCCTATTGAATAATGAATGTTTTGACTTTTCTCCAAAAGTAAAGTAGTTGCAAACTCATCCTTTTAGAAACTTGTTTGGGCTGTTGAGAGGAGTAAAAAACCATCAAAAATTTCAATCCTGCATGATTCTACCAAGAAATGTGATTCTTCATTCAAAACCTGATTTTTGCTATTGGGCTCTATTGAATAGTGAATGTTTTGAATTTTCTCCAAAAGTAAAGTAGTTGCAAACTCATCCTTTTAGAGACTTGTTTGGGCTCATGAGAGGAGTAGAAAAATATCAAAAATTTCAGTCCTGCACGATTCTACCAAGAAATGTGTGTTCATTCAAACCGCTTGTTTTTGATATTTTGGGCCCTATTGAATAATGAATGTTTTGAATTTTCTCCAAAAGTAAAGTAGTTGCAAACTCATCCTTTTAGAAACTTATTTGGGCTGTTGAGAGGAGTAAAAAACCATCAAAAATTTCAATCCTGCATGATTCTACCAAGAAATGTGATTCTTCATTCAAAACCTGATTTTTGCTATTGGGCTCTATTGAATAATGAATGTTTTGAATTTTCTCCAAAAGTAAAGTAGTTGCAAACTCATGCTTTTAGAGACTTGTTTGGGCTCATGAGAGGAGTAGAAAAACATCAAAAATTTCAGTCCTGCATGATTCTACCAAGAAATGTGTGTTCATTCAAACCGCTGGTTTTTGATAGTTTGTGCCCTATTGAATAATGAATGTTTTGAATTTTCTCCAAAAGTAAAGTAGTTGCAAACTCATCCTTTTAGAAACTTGTTTGGGCTGTTGAGAGGAGTAAAAAACCATCAAAAATTTCAATCCTGCATGATTCTACCAAGAAATGTGATTCTTCATTCAACACAATGGTTTTTGCTATTGGGCTCTATTGAATAATGAATGTTTTGAATTTTCTCCAAAAGTAAAGTAGTTGCAAACTCATGCTTTTAGAGACTTGTTTGGGCTCATGAGAGGAGTAGAAAAACATCAAAAATTTCAGTCCTGCATGATTCTACCAAGAAATGTGTGTTCATTCAAACCGCTGGTTTTTGATAGTTTGTGCCCTATTGAATAATGAATGTTTTGAATTTTCTCCAAAAGTAAAGTAGTTGCAAACTCATCCTTTTAGAAACTTGTTTGGGCTGTTGAGAGGAGTAAAAAACCATCAAAAATTTCAATCCTGCATGATTCTACCAAGAAATGTGATACTATATTCAAAACGCTGGTTTTTGCTATTGGGCTCTATTGAATAATGAATGTTTTAAATTTTCTCCAAAAGTAAAGTAGTTGCAAACTCATCCTTTTAGAGACTTGTTTGGGCTCATGAGAGGAGTAGAAAAACATCAAAAATTTCAGTCCTGCACGATTCTACCAAGAAATGTGTGTTCATTCAAACCGCTGGTTTTTGATATTTTGGGCCCTTTTGAATAATGAATGTTTTGAATTTTCTCCAAAAGTAAAGTAGTTGCAAACTCATCCTTATAGAAACTTGTTTGGGCTGTTGAGAGGAGTAAAAAAACATCAAAAATTTCAATCCTGCATGATTCTACCAAGAAATGTGATTCTTCATTCAAAACGCTGGTTTTTGCTATTGGGCTCTATTGAATAATGAATGTTTTGAATTTTCTCCAAAAGTAAAGTAGTTGCAAACTCATCCTTTTAGAGACTTGTTTGGGCTCATGAGAGGAGTAGAAAAATATCAAAAATTTCAGTCCTGCATGATTCTACCAAGAAATGTGTGTTCATTCAAACCGCTGGTTTTTGATAGTTTGGGCCCTATTGAATAATGAATGTTTTGACTTTTCTCCAAAAGTAAAGTAGTTGCAAACTCATCCTTTTAGAAACTTGTTTGGGCTGTTGAGAGGAGTAAAAAACCATCAAAAATTTCAATCCTGCATGATTCTACCAAGAAATGTGATTCTTCATTCAAAACGCTGGTTTTTGCTATTGGGCTCTATTGAATAATAAATGTTTTGAATTTTCTCCAAAAGTAAAGTAGTTGCAAACTCATCCTTTTAGAGTCTTGTTTGGGCTCATGAGAGGAGTAGAAAAACATCAAAAATTTCAGTCCTGCACAATTCTAACAAGAAATGTGAGTGTTCATTCAAACCGCTGGTTTTTGATATTTTGGGCCCTACTGAATAATGAATGTTTTGAATTTTCTCCAAAAGTAAAGTAGTTGCAAACTCATCCTTTTAGAAACTTGTTTGGGCTGTTGAGAGGAGTAAAAAACCATCAAAAATTTCAGTCCTGCATGATTCTACCAAGAAATGTGTGTTCATTGAAACCGCTGGTTTTTGATAGTTTGGGCCCTATTGAATAATGAATGTTTTGAATTTTCTCCAAAAGTAAAGTAGTTGCAAACTCATCCTTTTAGAGTCTTGTTTGGGCTCATGAGAGGAGTAGAAAAACATTAAAAATTTCAGTCCTGCACGATTCTACCAAGAAATGTGAGTGTTCATTCAAACCGCTGGTTTTTGATATTTTGGGCCCTATTGAATAATGAATGTTTTGAATTTTCTCCAAAAGTAAAGTAGTTGCAAACTCATCCTTTTAGAAACTTGTTTGGGCTGTTGAGAGGAGTAAAAAACCATCAAAAATTTCAATCCTGCATGATTCTACCAAGAAATGTGATTCTTCATTCAAAACGCTGGTTTTTGCTGTTGGGCTCTATTGAATAATGAATGTTTTGAATTTTCTCCAACAGTAAAGTAGTTGCAAACTCATCCTTTTAGAGACTTGTTTGGGCTCATGAGAGGAGTAGAAAAACATCAAAAATTTCAGTCCTGCACGATTCTACCAAGAAATGTGTGTTCATTCAAACCGCTGGTTTTTGATATTTTGGGCCCTATTGAATAATGAATGTTTTGAATTTTCTCCAAAAGTAAAGTAGTTGCAAACTCATCCTTTTAGAAACTTGTTTGGGCTGTTGAGAGGAGTAAAAAACCATCAAAAATTTCAATCCTGCATGATTCTACCAAGAAATGTGATTCTTCATTCAAAACCTGATTTTTGCTATTGGGCTCTATTGAATAATGAATGTTTTGAATTTTCTCCAAAAGTAAAGTAGTTGCAAACTCATGCTTTTAGAGACTTGTTTGGGCTCATGAGAGGAGTAGAAAAACATCAAAAATTTCAGTCCTGCATGATTCTACCAAGAAATGTGTGTTCATTTAAACCACTGGTTTTTGATATTTTGGGCCCTATTGAATAATGAATGTTTTGAATTTTCTCCAAAAGTAAAGTAGTTGCAAACTCATCCTTTTATAAACTTGTTTGGGCTGTTGAGAGGAGTAAAAAACCATCAAAAATTTCAATTCTGCATGATTCTACCAAGAAATGTGATTCTTCATTCAAAACGCTGGTATTTGCTATTGGGCTCTATTGAATAATGAATGTTTTGAATTTTCTCCAAAAGTAAAGTAGTTGCAAACTCATCCTTTTAGAGTCTTGTTTGGGCTCATGAGAGGAGTAGAAAAACATCAAAAATTTCAGTCCTGCACGATTCTACCAAGAAATTTGAGTGTTCATTCAAACCGCTGGTTTTTGATAGTTTGGGCCCTATTGAATAATGAATGTTTTGAATTTTCTCCAAAAGTAAAGTAGTTGCAAACTCATCCTTTTAGAAACTTGTTTGAGCTTTTGAGAGGAGTAAAAAACCATCAAAAATTTCAATCCTGCATGATTCTACCAAGAAATGTGATTCTTCATTCAAAACCTGATTTTTGCTATTCGGCTCTATTGAATAATGAATGTTTTGAATTTTCTCCAAAAGTAAAGTAGTTGCAAACTCATCCTTTTAGAGTCTTGTTTGGGCTCATGAGAGGAGTAGAAAAACATCAAAAATTTCAGTCCTGCACGATTCTACCAAGAAATGTGTGTTCATTCAAACCCCTGGTTTTTGATAGTTTGGGCCCTATTGAATAATGAATGTTTTGAATTTTCTCCAAAAGTAAAGTAGTTGCAAGCTCATCCTTTTAGAAACTTGTTTGGGCTGTTGAGTGGAGTAAAAAACAAAAAAAATTTCAATCCTGCATGATTCTACCAAGAAATGTGATTCTTCATTCAAAACCTGATTTTTGCTATTGGGCTCTATTGAATAATGAATGTTTTGAATTTTCTCCAAAAGTATAGTAGTTGCAAACTCATCCTTTTAGAGACTTGTTTGGGCTCATGAGAGGAGTAGAAAAATATCAAAAATTTCAGTCCTGCACGATTCTACCAAGAAATGTGTGTTCATTCAAACCGCTTGTTTTTGATATTTTGGGCCCTATTGAATAATGAATGTTTTGAATTTTCTCCAAAAGTAAAGTAGTTGCAAACTCATCCTTTTAGAAAATTGTTTGGGCTGTTGAGAGGAGTAAAAAACCATCAAAAATTTCAATCCTGCATGATTCTACCAAGAAATGTGATTCTTCATTCAAAACCTGATTTTTGCTATTGGGCTCTATTGAATAATGAATGTTTTGAATTTTCTCCAAAAGTAAAGTAGTTGCAAACTCATGCTTTTAGAGACTTGTTTGGGCTCATGAGAGGAGTAGAAAAACATCAAAAATTTCAGTCCTGCATGATTCTACCAAGAAATGTGTGTTCATTGAAACCGCTGGTTTTTGATAGTTTGGGCCCTATTGAATAATGAATGTTTTGAATTTTCTCCAAAAGTAAAGTAGTTGCAAACTCATCCTTTTAGGAACTTGTTTGGGCTGTTGAGAGGAGTAAAAAACCATCAAAAATTTCAATCCTGCATGATTCTACCAAGAAATGTGATTCTTCATTCAAAACGCTGGTTTTTGCTATTGGGCTCTATTGAATAATGAATGTTTTGATTTTTCTCCAAAAGTAAAGTAGTTGCAAACTCATCCTTTTAGAGACTTGTTTGGGCTCATGAGAGGAGTAGAAAAACATCAAAAATTTCAGTCCTGCACGATTCTACCAAGAAATGTGTGTTCATTAAAACCGCTGGTTTTTGATATTTTGGGCCCTATTGAATAATGAATGTTTTGAATTTTCTCCAAAAGTAAAGTAGTTGCAAACTCATCCTTTTAGAGACTTGTTTGGGCTCATGAGAGGAGTAGAAAAACATTAAAAATTTCAGTCCTGCACGATTCTACCAAGAAATGTGAGTGTTCATTCAAACCGCTGGTTTTTGATATTTTGGGCCCTATTGAATAATGAATGTTTTGAATTTTCTCCAAAAGTAAAGTAGTTGCAAACTCATCCTTTTAGAAACTTGTTTGGGCTGTTGAGAGGAGTAAAAAACCATCAAAAATTTCAATCCTGCATGATTCTACCAAGAAATGTGATTCTTCATTCAAAACGCTGGTTTTTGCTGTTGGGCTCTATTGAATAATGAATGTTTTGAATTTTCTCCAACAGTAAAGTAGTTGCAAACTCATCCTTTTAGAGACTTGTTTGGGCTCATGAGAGGAGTAGAAAAACATCAAAAATTTCAGTCCTGCACGATTCTACCAAGAAATGTGTGTTCATTCAAACCGCTGGTTTTTGATATTTTGGGCCCTATTGAATAATGAATGTTTTGAATTTTCTCCAAAAGTAAAGTAGTTGCAAACTCATCCTTTTAGAAACTTGTTTGGGCTGTTGAGAGGAGTAAAAAACCATCAAAAATTTCAATCCTGCATGATTCTACCAAGAAATGTGATTCTTCATTCAAAACCTGATTTTTGCTATTGGGCTCTATTGAATAATGAATGTTTTGAATTTTCTCCAAAAGTAAAGTAGTTGCAAACTCATGCTTTTAGAGACTTGTTTGGGCTCATGAGAGGAGTAGAAAAACATCAAAAATTTCAGTCCTGCATGATTCTACCAAGAAATGTGTGTTCATTTAAACCACTGGTTTTTGATAGTTTGGGCCCTATTGAATAATGAATGTTTTGACTTTTCTCCAAAAGTAAAGTAGTTGCAAACTCATCCTTTTAGAAACTTGTTTGGGCTGTTGAGAGGAGTAAAAAACCATCAAAAATTTCAATCCTGCATGATTCTACCAAGAAATGTGATTCTTCATTCAAAACGCTGGTTTTTGCTATTGGGCTCTATTGAATAATAAATGTTTTGAATTTTCTCCAAAAGTAAAGTAGTTGCAAACTCATCCTTTTAGAGTCTTGTTTGGGCTCATGAGAGGAGTAGAAAAACATAAAAAATTTCAGTCCTGCACGATTCTACCAAGAAATGTGAGTGTTCATTCAAACCGCTGGTTTTTGATATTTTGGGCCCTATTGAATAATGAATGTTTTGAATTTTCTCCAAAAGTAAAGTAGTTGCAAACTCATCCTTTTAGAAACTTGTTTGGGCTGTTGAGAGGAGTAAAAAACCATCAAAAATTTCAATCCTGCATGATTCTACCAAGAAATGTGATTCTTCATTCAAAACCTGATTTTTGCTATTGGGTTCTATTGAATAATGAATGTTTTGAATTTTCTCCAAAAGTAAAGTAGTTGCAAATTCATCCTTTTAGAGACTTGTTTAGGCTCATGAGAGGAGTAGAAAAACATCAAAAATTTCAGTCCTGCACGATTCTACCAAGAAATGTGTGTTCATTCAAACCGCTGGTTTTTGATATTTTGGGCCCTATTGAATAATGAATGTTTTGAATTTTCTCCAAAAGTAAAGTAGTTGCAAACTCATCCTTTTATAAACTTGTTTGGGCTGTTGAGAGGAGTAAAAAACCATCAAAAATTTCAATTCTGCATGATTCTACCAAGAAATGTGATTCTTCATTCAAAACGCTGGTATTTGCTATTGGGCTCTATTGAATAATGAATGTTTTGAATTTTCTCCAAAAGTAAAGTAGTTGCAAACTCATCCTTTTAGAGTCTTGTTTGGGCTCATGAGAGGAGTAGAAAAACATCAAAAATTTCAGTCCTGCACGATTCTACCAAGAAATTTGAGTGTTCATTCAAACCGCTGGTTTTTGATAGTTTGGGCCCTATTGAATAATGAATGTTTTGAATTTTCTCCAAAAGTAAAGTAGTTGCAAACTCATCCTTTTAGAAACTTGTTTGAGCTTTTGAGAGGAGTAAAAAACCATCAAAAATTTCAATCCTGCATGATTCTACCAAGAAATGTGATTCTTCATTCAAAACCTGATTTTTGCTATTCGGCTCTATTGAATAATGAATGTTTTGAATTTTCTCCAAAAGTAAAGTAGTTGCAAACTCATCCTTTTAGAGTCTTGTTTGGGCTCATGAGAGGAGTAGAAAAACATCAAAAATTTCAGTCCTGCACGATTCTACCAAGAAATGTGTGTTCATTCAAACCCCTGGTTTTTGATAGTTTGGGCCCTATTGAATAATGAATGTTTTGAATTTTCTCCAAAAGTAAAGTAGTTGCAAGCTCATCCTTTTAGAAACTTGTTTGGGCTGTTGAGTGGAGTAAAAAACAAAAAAAATTTCAATCCTGCATGATTCTACCAAGAAATGTGATTCTTCATTCAAAACCTGATTTTTGCTATTGGGCTCTATTGAATAATGAATGTTTTGAATTTTCTCCAAAAGTATAGTAGTTGCAAACTCATCCTTTTAGAGACTTGTTTGGGCTCATGAGAGGAGTAGAAAAATATCAAAAATTTCAGTCCTGCACGATTCTACCAAGAAATGTGTGTTCATTCAAACCGCTTGTTTTTGATATTTTGGGCCCTATTGAATAATGAATGTTTTGAATTTTCTCCAAAAGTAAAGTAGTTGCAAACTCATCCTTTTAGAAAATTGTTTGGGCTGTTGAGAGGAGTAAAAAACCATCAAAAATTTCAATCCTGCATGATTCTACCAAGAAATGTGATTCTTCATTCAAAACCTGATTTTTGCTATTGGGCTCTATTGAATAATGAATGTTTTGAATTTTCTCCAAAAGTAAAGTAGTTGCAAACTCATGCTTTTAGAGACTTGTTTGGGCTCATGAGAGGAGTAGAAAAACATCAAAAATTTCAGTCCTGCATGATTCTACCAAGAAATGTGTGTTCATTGAAACCGCTGGTTTTTGATAGTTTGGGCCCTATTGAATAATGAATGTTTTGAATTTTCTCCAAAAGTAAAGTAGTTGCAAACTCATCCTTTTAGAAACTTGTTTGGGCTGTTGAGAGGAGTAAAAAACCATCAAAAATTTCAATCCTGCATGATTCTACCAAGAAATGTGATTCTTCATTCAAAACGCTGGTTTTTGCTATTGGGCTCTATTGAATAATGAATGTTTTGATTTTTCTCCAAAAGTAAAGTAGTTGCAAACTCATCCTTTTAGAGACTTGTTTGGGCTCATGAGAGGAGTAGAAAAACATCAAAAATTTCAGTCCTGCACGATTCTACCAAGAAATGTGTGTTCATTCAAACCGCTGGTTTTTGATATTTTGGGCCATATTGAATAATGAATGTTTTGAATTTTCTCCAAAAGTAAAGTAGTTGCAAACTCATCCTTTTAGAAACTTGTTTGGGCTGTTGAGAGGAGTAAAAAACCATCAAAAATTTCAATCCTGCATGATTCTACCAAGAAATGTGATACTATATTCAAAATGCTGGTTTTTGCTATTGGGCTCTATTGAATAATGAATGTTTTGAATTTTCTCCAAAAGTAAAGTAGTTGCAAACTCATCCTTTTAGAGACTTGTTTGGGCTCATGAGAGGAGTAGAAAAACATCAAAAATTTCAGTCCTGCACGATTCTACCAAGAAATGTGTGTTCATTCAAACCGCTGGTTTTTGATATTTTGGGCCCTATTGAATAATGAATGTTTTGAATTTTCTCCAAAAGTAAAGTAGTTGCAAACTCATCCTTTTAGAAACTTGTTTGGGCTGTTGAGAGGAGTAAAAAAACATCAAAAATTTCAATCCTGCATGATTCTACCAAGAAATGTGATTCTTCATTCAAAACGCTGGTTTTTGCTATTGGGCTCTATTGAATAATGAATGTTTTGAATTTTCTCCAAATTAAAGTAGTTGCAAACTCATCCTTTTAGAGACTTGTTTGGGCTCATGAGAGGAGTAGAAAAATATCAAAAATTTCAGTCCTGCATGATTCTACCAAGAAATGTGTGTTCATTCAAACCGCTGGTTTTTGATAGTTTGGGCCCTATTGAATAATGAATGTTTTGAATTTTCTCCAAAAGTAAAGTAGTTGCAAACTCATCCTTTTAGAAACTTGTTTGGGCTGTTGAGAGGAGTAAAAAACCATCAAAAATTTCAATCCTGCATGATTCTACCAAGAAATGTGATTCTTCATTCAAAACCTAATTTTTGCTATTGGGCTCTATTGAATAATGAATGTTTTGAATTTTCTCCAAAAGTAAAGTAGTTGCAAACTCATGCTTTTAGAGACTTGTTTGGGCTCATGAGAGGAGTAGAAAAACATCAAAAATTTCAGTCCTGCATGATTCTACCAAGAAATGTGTGTTCATTGAAACCGCTGGTTTTTGATAGTTTGGGCCCTATTGAATAATGAATGTTTTGAATTTTCTCCAAAAGTAAAGTAGTTGCAAACTCATCCTTTTAGAAACTTGTTTGGGCTGTTGAGAGGAGTAAAAAACCATCAAAAATTTCAATCCTGCATGATTCTACCAAGAAATGTGATTCTTCATTCAAAACGCTGGTTTTTGCTTTTGGGCTCTATTGAATAATGAATGTTTTGAATTTTCTCCAACAGTAAAGTAGTTGCAAACTCATCCTTTTAGAGACTTGTTTGGGCTCATGAGAGGAGTAGAAAAACATCAAAAATTTCAGTCCTGCACGATTCTACGAAGAAATGTGTGTTCATTCAAACCGCTGGTTTTTGATATTTTGGGCCCTATTGAATAATGAATGTTTTGAATTTTCTCCAAAAGTAAAGTAGTTGCAAACTCATCCTTTTAGAAACTTGTTTGGGCTGTTGAGAGGAGTAAAAAACCATCAAAAATTTCAATCCTGCATGATTCTACCAAGAAATGTGATTCTTCATTCAAAACCTGATTTTTGCTATTGGGCTCTATTGAATAATGAATGTTTTGAATTTTCTCCAAAAGTAAAGTAGTTGCAAACTCATGCTTTTAGAGACTTGTTTGGGCTCATGAGAGGAGTAGAAAAACATCAAAAATTTCAGTCCTGCATGATTCTACCAAGAAATGTGTGTTCATTTAAACCTCTGGTTTTTGATAGTTTGGGCCCTATTGAAAAATGAATGTTTTGACTTTTCTCCAAAAGTAAAGTAGTTGCAAACTCATCCTTTTAGAAACTTGTTTGGGCTGTTGAGAGGAGTAAAAAACCATCAAAAATTTCAATCCTGCATGATTCTACCAAGAAATGTGATTCTTCATTCAAAACGCTGGTTTTTGCTATTGGGCTCTATTGAATAATAAATGTTTTGAATTTTCTCCAAAAGTAAAGTAGTTGCAAACTCATCCTTTTAGAGTCTTGTTTGGGCTCATGAGAGGAGTAGAAAAACATCAAAAATTTCAGTCCTGCACGATTCTACCAAGAAATGTGAGTGTTCATTCAAACCGCTGGTTTTTGATATTTTGGGCCCTATTGAATAATGAATGTTTTGACTTTTCTCCAAAAGTAAAGTAGTTGCAAACTCATCCTTTTAGAAACTTGTTTGGGCTGTTGAGAGGAGTAAAAAAACCATCAAAAATTTCAATCCTGCATGATTCTACCAAGAAATGTGATTCTTCATTCAAAACGCTGGTTTTTGCTATTGGGCTCTATTGAATAATAAATGTTTTGAATTTTCTCCAAAAGTAAAGTAGTTGCAAACTCATCCTTTTAGAGTCTTGTTTGGGCTCATGAGAGGAGTAGAAAAACATCAAAAATTTCAGTCCTGCACGATTCTACCAAGAAATTTGAGTGTTCATTCAAACCGCTGGTTTTTGATAGTTTGGGCCCTATTGAATAATGAATGTTTTGAATTTTCTCCAAAAGTAAAGTAGTTTCAAACTCATCCTTTTTGAAACTTGTTTGAGCTTTTGAGAGGAGTAAAAAACCATCAAAAATTTCAATCCTGCATGATTCTACCAAGAAATGTGATTCTTCATTCAAAACCTGATTTTTGCTATTCGGCTCTATTGAATAATGAATGTTTTGAATTTTCTCCAAAAGTAAAGTAGTTGCAAACTCATCCTTTTAGAGTCTTGTTTGGGCTCATGAGAGGAGTAGAAAAACATCAAAAATTTCAGTCCTGCACGATTCTACCAAGAAATGTGTGTTCATTCAAACCCCTGGTTTTTGATAGTTTGGGCCCTATTGAATAATGAATGTTTTGAATTTTCTCCAAAAGTAAAGTAGTTGCAAGCTCATCCTTTTAGAAACTTGTTTGGGCTGTTGAGTGGAGTAAAAAACAAAAAAAAATTTCAATCCTGCATGATTCTACCAAGAAATGTGATTCTTCATTCAAAACCTGATTTTTGCTATTGGGCTCTATTGAATAATGAATGTTTTGAATTTTCTCCAAAAGTATAGTAGTTGCAAACTCATCCTTTTAGAGACTTGTTTGGGCTCTTGAGAGGAGTAGAAAAATATCAAAAATTTCAGTCCTGCACGATTCTACCAAGAAATGTGTTCATTCAAACCGCTTGTTTTTGATATTTTGGGCCCTATTGAATAATGACTGTTTTGAATTTTCTCCAAAAGTAAAGTAGTTGCAAACTCATCCTTTTAGAAACTTGTTTGGGCTGTTGAGAGGAGTAAAAAACCATCAAAAATTTCAATCCTGCATGATTCTACCAAGAAATGTGATTCTTCATTCAAAACCTGATTTTTGCTATTGGGCTCTATTGAATAATGAATGTTTTGAATTTTCTCCAAAAGTAAAGTAGTTGCAAACTCATGCTTTTAGAGACTTGTTTGGGCTCATGAGAGGAGTAGAAAAACATCAAAAATTTCAGTCCTGCATGATTCTACCAAGAAATGTGTGTTCATTGAAACCGCTGGTTTTTGATAGTTTGGGCCCTATTGAATAATGAATGTTTTGAATTTTCTCCAAAAGTAAAGTAGTTGCAAACTCATCCTTTTAGAAACTTGTTTGGGCTGTTGAGAGGAGTAAAAAACCATCAAAAATTTCAATCCTGCATGATTCTACCAAGAAATGTGATTCTTCATTCAAAACGCTGGTTTTTGCTATTGGGCTCTATTGAATAATGAATGTTTTGATTTTTCTCCAAAAGTAAAGTAGTTGCAAACTCATCCTTTTAGAGACTTGTTTGGGCTCATGAGAGGAGTAGAAAAACATCAAAAATTTCAGTCCTGCACGATTCTACCAAGAAATGTGTGTTCATTCAAACCGCTGGTTTTTGATATTTTGGGCCATATTGAATAATGAATGTTTTGAATTTTCTCCAAAAGTAAAGTAGTTGCAAACTCATCCTTTTAGAAACTTGTTTGGGCTGTTGAGAGGAGTAAAAAACCATCAAAAATTTCAATCCTGCATGATTCTACCAAGAAATGTGATACTATATTCAAAATGCTGGTTTTTGCTATTGGGCTCTATTGAATAATGAATGTTTTGAATTTTCTCCAAAAGTAAAGTAGTTGCAAACTCATCCTTTTAGAGACTTGTTTGGGCTCATGAGAGGAGTAGAAAAACATCAAAAATTTCAGTCCTGCACGATTCTACCAAGAAATGTGTGTTCATTCAAACCGCTGGTTTTTGATATTTTGGGCCCTATTGAATAATGAATGTTTTGAATTTTCTCCAAAAGTAAAGTAGTTGCAAACTCATCCTTTTAGAAACTTGTTTGGGCTGTTGAGAGGAGTAAAAAAACATCAAAAATTTCAATCCTGCATGATTCTACCAAGAAATGTGATTCTTCATTCAAAACGCTGGTTTTTGCTATTGGGCTCTATTGAATAATGAATGTTTTGAATTTTCTCCAAATTAAAGTAGTTGCAAACTCATCCTTTTAGAGACTTGTTTGGGCTCATGAGAGGAGTAGAAAAATATCAAAAATTTCAGTCCTGCATGATTCTACCAAGAAATGTGTGTTCATTCAAACCGCTGGTTTTTGATAGTTTGGGCCCTATTGAATAATGAATGTTTTGAATTTTCTCCAAAAGTAAAGTAGTTGCAAACTCATCCTTTTAGAAACTTGTTTGGGCTGTTGAGAGGAGTAAAAAACCATCAAAAATTTCAATCCTGCAAGATTCTACCAAGAAATGTGATTCTTCATTCAAAACCTAATTTTTGCTATTGGGCTCTATTGAATAATGAATGTTTTGAATTTTCTCCAAAAGTAAAGTAGTTGCAAACTCATGCTTTTAGAGACTTGTTTGGGCTCATGAGAGGAGTAGAAAAACATCAAAAATTTCAGTCCTGCATGATTCTACCAAGAAATGTGTGTTCATTGAAACCGCTGGTTTTTGATAGTTTGGGCCCTATTGAATAATGAATGTTTTGAATTTTCTCCAAAAGTAAAGTAGTTGCAAACTCATCCTTTTAGAAACTTGTTTGGGCTGTTGAGAGGAGTAAAAAACCATCAAAAATTTCAATCCTGCATGATTCTACCAAGAAATGTGATTCTTCATTCAAAACGCTGGTTTTTGCTTTTGGGCTCTATTGAATAATGAATGTTTTGAATTTTCTCCAACAGTAAAGTAGTTGCTAACTCATCCTTTTAGAGACTTGTTTGGGCTCATGAGAGGAGTAGAAAAACATCAAAAATTTCAGTCCTGCACGATTCTACCAAGAAATGTGTGTTCATTCAAACCGCTGGTTTTTGATATTTTGGGCCCTATTGAATAATGAATGTTTTGAATTTTCTCCAAAAGTAAAGTAGTTGCAAACTCATCCTTTTAGAAACTTGTTTGGGCTGTTGAGAGGAGTAAAAAACCATCAAAAATTTCAATCCTGCATGATTCTACCAAGAAATGTGATTCTTCATTCAAAACCTGATTTTTGCTATTGGGCTCTATTGAATAATGAATGTTTTGAATTTTCTCCAAAAGTAAAGTAGTTGCAAACTCATGCTTTTAGAGACTTGTTTGGGCTCATGAGAGGAGTAGAAAAACATCAAAAATTTCAGTCCTGCATGATTCTACCAAGAAATGTGTGTTCATTTAAACCTCTGGTTTTTGATAGTTTGGGCCCTATTGAAAAATGAATGTTTTGACTTTTCTCCAAAAGTAAAGTAGTTGCAAACTCATCCTTTTAGAAACTTGTTTGGGCTGTTGAGAGGAGTAAAAAACCATCAAAAATTTCAATCCTGCATGATTCTACCAAGAAATGTGATTCTTCATTCAAAACGCTGGTTTTTGCTATTGGGCTCTATTGAATAATAAATGTTTTGAATTTTCTCCAAAAGTAAAGTAGTTGCAAACTCATCCTTTTAGAGTCTTGTTTGGGCTCATGAGAGGAGTAGAAAAACATCAAAAATTTCAGTCCTGCACGATTCTACCAAGAAATGTGAGTGTTCATTCAAACCGCTGGTTTTTGATATTTTGGGCCCTATTGAATAATGAATGTTTTGACTTTTCTCCAAAAGTAAAGTAGTTGCAAACTCATCCTTTTAGAAACTTGTTTGGGCTGTTGAGAGGAGTAAAAAAACCATCAAAAATTTCAATCCTGCATGATTCTACCAAGAAATGTGATTCTTCATTCAAAACGCTGGTTTTTGCTATTGGGCTCTATTGAATAATAAATGTTTTGAATTTTCTCCAAAAGTAAAGTAGTTGCAAACTCATCCTTTTAGAATCTTGTTTGGGCTCATGAGAGGAGTAGAAAAACATCAAAAATTTCAGTCCTGCACGATTCTACCAAGAAATGTGAGTGTTCATTCAAACCGCTGGTTTTTGATATTTTGGGCCCTACTGAATAATGAATGTTTTGAATTTTCTCCAAAAGTAAAGTAGTTGCAAACTCATCCTTTTAGAAACTTGTTTGGGCTGTTGAGAGGAGTAAAAAACCATCAAAAATTTCAATCCTGCATGATTCTACCAAGAAATGTGATTCTTCATTCAAAACCTGATTTTTGCTATTGGGCTCTATTGAATAATGAATGTTTTGAATTTTCTCCAAAAGTAAAGCAGTTGCAAACTCATGCTTTTAGAGACTTGTTTGGGCTCATGAGAGGAGTAGAAAAACATCAAAAATTTCAGTCCTGCATGATTCTACCAAGAAATGTGTGTTCATTCAAACCGCTGGTTTTTGATAGTTTGGGCCCTATTGAATAATGAATGTTTTGAATTTTCTCCAAAAGTAAAGTAGTTGCAAACTCATCCTTTTAGAAACTTGTTTGGGCTGTTGAGAGGAGTAAAAAACCATCAAAAATTTCAATCCTGCATGATTCTACCAAGAAATGTGATTCTTCATTCAAAACACTGGTTTTTGCTATTGGGCTCTATTGAATAATGAATGTTTTGATTTTTCTCCAAAAGTAAAGTAGTTGCAAACTCATCCTTTTAGAGACTTGTTTGGGCTCATGAGAGGAGTAGAAAAACATCAAAAATTTCAGTCCTGCACGATTCTACCAAGAAATGTGTGTTCATTCAAACCGCTGGTTTTTGATATTTTGGGCCATATTGAATAATGAATGTTTTGAATTTTCTCCAAAAGTAAAGTAGTTGCAAACTCATCCTTTTAGAAACTTGTTTGGGCTGTTGAGAGGAGTAAAAAACCATCAAAAATTTCAATCCTGCATGATTCTACCAAGAAATGTGATACTATATTCAAAACGCTGGTTTTTGCTATTGGGCTCTATTGAATAATGAATGTTTTGAATTTTCTCCAAAAGTAAAGTAGTTGCAAACTCATCCTTTTAGAGACTTGTTTGGGCTCATGAGAGGAGTAGAAAAACATCAAAAATTTCAGTCCTGCACGATTCTACCAAGAAATGTGTGTTCATTCAAACCGCTGGTTTTTGATATTTTGGGCCCTATTGAATAATGAATGTTTTGAATTTTCTCCAAAAGTAAAGTAGTTGCAAACTCATCCTTATAGAAACTTGTTTGGGCTGTTGAGAGGAGTAAAAAAACATCAAAAATTTCAATCCTGCATGATTCTACCAAGAAATGTGATTCTTCATTCAAAACGCTGGTTTTTGCTATTGGGCTCTATTGAATAATGAATGTTTTGAATTTTCTCCAAAAGTAAAGTAGTTGCAAACTCATCCTTTTAGAGACTTGTTTGGGCTCATGAGAGGAGTAGAAAAATATCAAAAATTTCAGTCCTGCATGATTCTACCAAGAAATGTGTGTTCATTCAAACCGCTGGTTTTTGATAGTTTGGGCCCTATTGAATAATGAATGTTTTGACTTTTCTCCAAAAGTAAAGTAGTTGCAAACTCATCCTTTTAGAAACTTGTTTGGGCTGTTGAGAGGAGTAAAAAACCATCAAAAATTTCAATCCTGCATGATTCTACCAAGAAATGTGATTCTTCATTCAAAACGCTGGTTTTTGCTATTGGGCTCTATTGAATAATAAATGTTTTGAATTTTCTCCAAAAGTAAAGTAGTTGCAAACTCATCCTTTTAGAGTCTTGTTTGGGCTCATGAGAGGAGTAGAAAAACATCAAAAATTTCAGTCCTGCACAATTCTACCAAGAAATGTGAGTGTTCATTCAAACCGCTGGTTTTTGATATTTTGGGCCCTACTGAATAATGAATGGTTTGAATTTTCTCCAAAAGTA
Organism: Dendrobates tinctorius; assembly: GCF_039654945.1. NCBI lineage: Eukaryota > Metazoa > Chordata > Amphibia > Anura > Dendrobatidae > Dendrobates > Dendrobates tinctorius. Next base: position 19,470,630 of record NW_027361713.1, read on the forward strand.
AAGTAGTTGCAAACTCATCCTTTTAGAAACTTGTTTGGGCTGTTGAGAGGAGTAAAAAACCATCAAAAATTTCAATCCTGCATGATTCTACCAAGAAATGTGATTCTTCATTCAAAACCTGATTTTTGCTATTGGGCTCTACTGAATAATGAATGTTTTGAATTTTCTCCAAAAGTAAAGTAGTTGCAAACTCATGCTTTTAGAGACTTGTTTGGGCTATTGAGAGGAGTAGAAAAACATCAAAAATTTCAGTCCTGCATGATTCTACCAAGAAATGTGTGTTCATTTAAACCGCTGGTTTTTGATAGTTTGGGCCCTATTGAATAATGAATGTTTGGACTTTTCTCCAAAAGTAAAGTAGTTGCAAACTCATCCTTTTAGAAACTTTTTTGGGCTGTTGAGAGGAGTAAAAAACCATCAAAAATTTCAATCCTGCATGATTCTACCAAGAAATGTGATTCTTCATTCAAAACCTGATTTTTGCTATTGGGTTCTATTGAATAATGAATGTTTTGAATTTTCTCCAAAAGTAAAGTAGTTGCAAACTCATACTTTTAGAGACTTGTTTGGGCTCATGAGAGGAGTAGAAAAACATCAAAAATTTCAGTCCTGCACGATTCTACCAAGAAATGTGTGTTCATTCAAACCGCTGGTTTTTGATATTTTGGGCCCTATTGAATAATGAATGTTTTGAATTTTCTCCAAAAGTAAAGTAGTTGCAAACTCATCCTTTAGAAACTTGTTTGGGCTGTTGAGAGGAGTAAAAAACCATCAAAAATTTCAATCCTGCATGATTCTACCAAGAAATGTGATTCTTCATTCAAAACGCTGGTATTTGCTATTGGGCTCTATTGAATAATGAATGTTTTGAATTTTCTCCAAAAGTAAAGTAGTTGCAAACTCATCCTTTTAGAGTCTTGTTTGGGCTCATGAGAGGAGTAGAAAAACATCAAAAATTTCAGTCCTGCACGATTCTACCAAGAAATTTGAGTGTTCATTCAAAACGCTGGTTTTTGATAGTTTGGGCCCTATTGAATAATGAATGTTTTGAATTTTCTCCAAAAGTAAAGTAGTTGCAAACTCATCCTTTTAGAAACTTGTTTGAGCTTTTGAGAGGAGTAAAAAACCATCAAAAATTTCAATCCTGCATGATTCTACCAAGAAATGTGATTCTTCATTCAAAACCTGATTTTTGCTATTCGGCTCTATTGAATAATGAATGTTTTGAATTTTCTCCAAAAGTAAAGTAGTTGCAAACTCATCCTTTTAGAGTCTTGTTTGGGCTCATGAGAGGAGTAGAAAAACATCAAAAATTTCAGTCCTGCACGATTCTACCAAGAAATGTGTGTTCATTCAAACCGCTGGTTTTTGATAGTTTGGGCCCTATTGAATAATGAATGTTTTGAATTTTCTCCAAAAGTAAAGTAGTTGCAAGCTCATCCTTTTAGAAACTTGTTTGGGCTGTTGAGAGGAGTAAAAAACCATCAAAAATTTCAATCCTGCATGATTCTACCAAGAAATGTGATTCTTCATTCAAAACCTGATTTTTGCTATTGGGCTCTATTGAATAATGAATGTTTTGAATTTTCTCCAAAAGTAAAGTAGTTGCAAACTCATCCTTTTAGAGACTTGTTTGGGCTCATGAGAGGAGTAGAAAAATATCAAAAATTTCAGTCCTGCACGATTCTACCAAGAAATGTGTGTTCATTCAAACCGCTTGTTTTTGATATTTTGGGCCCTATTGAATAATGAATGTTTTGAATTTTCTCCAAAAGTAAAGTAGTTGCAAACTCATCCTTTTAGAAACTTGTTTGGGCTGTTGAGAGGAGTAAAAAACCATCAAAAATTTCAATCCTGCATGATTCTACCAAGAAATGTGATTCTTCATTCAAAACCTGATTTTTGCTATTGGGCTCTATTGAATAATGAATGTTTTGAATTTTCTCCAAAAGTAAAGTAGTTGTAAACTCATGCTTTTAGAGACTTGTTTGGGCTCATGAGAGGAGTAGAAAAACATCAAAAATTTCAGTCCTGCACGATTCTACCAAGAAATGTGTGTTCATTCAAACCCCTGGTTTTTGATAGTTTGGGCCCTATTGAATAATGAATGTTTTGAATTTTCTCCAAAAGTAAAGTAGTTGCAAGCTCATCCTTTTAGAAACTTGTTTGGGCTGTTGAGTGGAGTAAAAAACAAAAAAAAATTTCAATCCTGCATGATTCTACCAAGAAATGTGATTCTTCATTCAAAACCTGATTTTTGCTATTGGGCTCTATTGAATAATGAATGTTTTGAATTTTCTCCAAAAGTATAGTAGTTGCAAACTCATCCTTTTAGAGACTTGTTTGGGCTCTTGAGAGGAGTAGAAAAATATCAAAAATTTCAGTCCTGCACGATTCTACCAAGAAATGTGTTCATTCAAACCGCTTGTTTTTGATATTTTGGGCCCTATTGAATAATGACTGTTTTGAATTTTCTCCAAAAGTAAAGTAGTTGCAAACTCATCCTTTTAGAAACTTGTTTGGGCTGTTGAGAGGAGTAAAAAACCATCAAAAATTTCAATCCTGCATGATTCTACCAAGAAATGTGATTCTTCATTCAAAACCTGATTTTTGCTATTGGGCTCTATTGAATAATGAATGTTTTGAATTTTCTCCAAAAGTAAAGTAGTTGCAAACTCATGCTTTTAGAGACTTGTTTGGGCTCATGAGAGGAGTAGAAAAACATCAAAAATTTCAGTCCTGCATGATTCTACCAAGAAATGTGTGTTCATTGAAACCGCTGGTTTTTGATAGTTTGGGCCCTATTGAATAATGAATGTTTTGAATTTTCTCCAAAAGTAAAGTAGTTGCAAACTCATCCTTTTAGAAACTTGTTTGGGCTGTTGAGAGGAGTAAAAAACCATCAAAAATTTCAATCCTGCATGATTCTACCAAGAAATGTGATTCTTCATTCAAAACGCTGGTTTTTGCTATTGGGCTCTATTGAATAATGAATGTTTTGATTTTTCTCCAAAAGTAAAGTAGTTGCAAACTCATCCTTTTAGAGACTTGTTTGGGCTCATGAGAGGAGTAGAAAAACATCAAAAATTTCAGTCCTGCACGATTCTACCAAGAAATGTGTGTTCATTCAAACCGCTGGTTTTTGATATTTTGGGCCATATTGAATAATGAATGTTTTGAATTTTCTCCAAAAGTAAAGTAGTTGCAAACTCATCCTTTTAGAAACTTGTTTGGGCTGTTGAGAGGAGTAAAAAACCATCAAAAATTTCAATCCTGCATGATTCTACCAAGAAATGTGATACTATATTCAAAATGCTGGTTTTTGCTATTGGGCTCTATTGAATAATGAATGTTTTGAATTTTCTCCAAAAGTAAAGTAGTTGCAAACTCATCCTTTTAGAGACTTGTTTGGGCTCATGAGAGGAGTAGAAAAACATCAAAAATTTCAGTCCTGCACGATTCTACCAAGAAATGTGTGTTCATTCAAACCGCTGGTTTTTGATATTTTGGGCCCTATTGAATAATGAATGTTTTGAATTTTCTCCAAAAGTAAAGTAGTTGCAAACTCATCCTTTTAGAAACTTGTTTGGGCTGTTGAGAGGAGTAAAAAAACATCAAAAATTTCAATCCTGCATGATTCTACCAAGAAATGTGATTCTTCATTCAAAACGCTGGTTTTTGCTATTGGGCTCTATTGAATAATGAATGTTTTGAATTTTCTCCAAATTAAAGTAGTTGCAAACTCATCCTTTTAGAGACTTGTTTGGGCTCATGAGAGGAGTAGAAAAATATCAAAAATTTCAGTCCTGCATGATTCTACCAAGAAATGTGTGTTCATTCAAACCGCTGGTTTTTGATAGTTTGGGCCCTATTGAATAATGAATGTTTTGAATTTTCTCCAAAAGTAAAGTAGTTGCAAACTCATCCTTTTAGAAACTTGTTTGGGCTGTTGAGAGGAGTAAAAAACCATCAAAAATTTCAATCCTGCATGATTCTACCAAGAAATGTGATTCTTCATTCAAAACCTAATTTTTGCTATTGGGCTCTATTGAATAATGAATGTTTTGAATTTTCTCCAAAAGTAAAGTAGTTGCAAACTCATGCTTTTAGAGACTTGTTTGGGCTCATGAGAGGAGTAGAAAAACATCAAAAATTTCAGTCCTGCATGATTCTACCAAGAAATGTGTGTTCATTGAAACCGCTGGTTTTTGATAGTTTGGGCCCTATTGAATAATGAATGTTTTGAATTTTCTCCAAAAGTAAAGTAGTTGCAAACTCATCCTTTTAGAAACTTGTTTGGGCTGTTGAGAGGAGTAAAAAACCATCAAAAATTTCAATCCTGCATGATTCTACCAAGAAATGTGATTCTTCATTCAAAACGCTGGTTTTTGCTTTTGGGCTCTATTGAATAATGAATGTTTTGAATTTTCTCCAACAGTAAAGTAGTTGCAAACTCATCCTTTTAGAGACTTGTTTGGGCTCATGAGAGGAGTAGAAAAACATCAAAAATTTCAGTCCTGCACGATTCTACCAAGAAATGTGTGTTCATTCAAACCGCTGGTTTTTGATATTTTGGGCCCTATTGAATAATGAATGTTTTGAATTTTCTCCAAAAGTAAAGTAGTTGCAAACTCATCCTTTTAGAAACTTGTTTGGGCTGTTGAGAGGAGTAAAAAACCATCAAAAATTTCAATCCTGCATGATTCTACCAAGAAATGTGATTCTTCATTCAAAACCTGATTTTTGCTATTGGGCTCTATTGAATAATGAATGTTTTGAATTTTCTCCAAAAGTAAAGTAGTTGCAAACTCATGCTTTTAGAGACTTGTTTGGGCTCATGAGAGGAGTAGAAAAACATCAAAAATTTCAGTCCTGCATGATTCTACCAAGAAATGTGTGTTCATTTAAACCTCTGGTTTTTGATAGTTTGGGCCCTATTGAAAAATGAATGTTTTGACTTTTCTCCAAAAGTAAAGTAGTTGCAAACTCATCCTTTTAGAAACTTGTTTGGGCTGTTGAGAGGAGTAAAAAACCATCAAAAATTTCAATCCTGCATGATTCTACCAAGAAATGTGATTCTTCATTCAAAACGCTGGTTTTTGCTATTGGGCTCTATTGAATAATAAATGTTTTGAATTTTCTCCAAAAGTAAAGTAGTTGCAAACTCATCCTTTTAGAGTCTTGTTTGGGCTCATGAGAGGAGTAGAAAAACATCAAAAATTTCAGTCCTGCACGATTCTACCAAGAAATGTGAGTGTTCATTCAAACCGCTGGTTTTTGATATTTTGGGCCCTATTGAATAATGAATGTTTTGACTTTTCTCCAAAAGTAAAGTAGTTGCAAACTCATCCTTTTAGAAACTTGTTTGGGCTGTTGAGAGGAGTAAAAAAACCATCAAAAATTTCAATCCTGCATGATTCTACCAAGAAATGTGATTCTTCATTCAAAACGCTGGTTTTTGCTATTGGGCTCTATTGAATAATAAATGTTTTGAATTTTCTCCAAAAGTAAAGTAGTTGCAAACTCATCCTTTTAGAATCTTGTTTGGGCTCATGAGAGGAGTAGAAAAACATCAAAAATTTCAGTCCTGCACGATTCTACCAAGAAATGTGAGTGTTCATTCAAACCGCTGGTTTTTGATATTTTGGGCCCTACTGAATAATGAATGTTTTGAATTTTCTCCAAAAGTAAAGTAGTTGCAAACTCATCCTTTTAGAAACTTGTTTGGGCTGTTGAGAGGAGTAAAAAACCATCAAAAATTTCAATCCTGCATGATTCTACCAAGAAATGTGATTCTTCATTCAAAACCTGATTTTTGCTATTGGGCTCTATTGAATAATGAATGTTTTGAATTTTCTCCAAAAGTAAAGCAGTTGCAAACTCATGCTTTTAGAGACTTGTTTGGGCTCATGAGAGGAGTAGAAAAACATCAAAAATTTCAGTCCTGCATGATTCTACCAAGAAATGTGTGTTCATTCAAACCGCTGGTTTTTGATAGTTTGGGCCCTATTGAATAATGAATGTTTTGAATTTTCTCCAAAAGTAAAGTAGTTGCAAACTCATCCTTTTAGAAACTTGTTTGGGCTGTTGAGAGGAGTAAAAAACCATCAAAAATTTCAATCCTGCATGATTCTACCAAGAAATGTGATTCTTCATTCAAAACACTGGTTTTTGCTATTGGGCTCTATTGAATAATGAATGTTTTGATTTTTCTCCAAAAGTAAAGTAGTTGCAAACTCATCCTTTTAGAGACTTGTTTGGGCTCATGAGAGGAGTAGAAAAACATCAAAAATTTCAGTCCTGCACGATTCTACCAAGAAATGTGTGTTCATTCAAACCGCTGGTTTTTGATATTTTGGGCCATATTGAATAATGAATGTTTTGAATTTTCTCCAAAAGTAAAGTAGTTGCAAACTCATCCTTTTAGAAACTTGTTTGGGCTGTTGAGAGGAGTAAAAAACCATCAAAAATTTCAATCCTGCATGATTCTACCAAGAAATGTGATACTATATTCAAAACGCTGGTTTTTGCTATTGGGCTCTATTGAATAATGAATGTTTTGAATTTTCTCCAAAAGTAAAGTAGTTGCAAACTCATCCTTTTAGAGACTTGTTTGGGCTCATGAGAGGAGTAGAAAAACATCAAAAATTTCAGTCCTGCACGATTCTACCAAGAAATGTGTGTTCATTCAAACCGCTGGTTTTTGATATTTTGGGCCCTATTGAATAATGAATGTTTTGAATTTTCTCCAAAAGTAAAGTAGTTGCAAACTCATCCTTATAGAAACTTGTTTGGGCTGTTGAGAGGAGTAAAAAAACATCAAAAATTTCAATCCTGCATGATTCTACCAAGAAATGTGATTCTTCATTCAAAACGCTGGTTTTTGCTATTGGGCTCTATTGAATAATGAATGTTTAGAATTTTCTCCAAAAGTAAAGTAGTTGCAAACTCATCCTTTTAGAGACTTGTTTGGGCTCATGAGAGGAGTAGAAAAATATCAAAAATTTCAGTCCTGCATGATTCTACCAAGAAATGTGTGTTCATTCAAACCGCTGGTTTTTGATAGTTTGGGCCCTATTGAATAATGAATGTTTTGACTTTTCTCCAAAAGTAAAGTAGTTGCAAACTCATCCTTTTAGAAACTTGTTTGGGCTGTTGAGAGGAGTAAAAAACCATCAAAAATTTCAATCCTGCATGATTCTACCAAGAAATGTGATTCTTCATTCAAAACGCTGGTTTTTGCTATTGGGCTCTATTGAATAATAAATGTTTTGAATTTTCTCCAAAAGTAAAGTAGTTGCAAACTCATCCTTTTAGAGTCTTGTTTGGGCTCATGAGAGGAGTAGAAAAACATCAAAAATTTCAGTCCTGCACAATTCTACCAAGAAATGTGAGTGTTCATTCAAACCGCTGGTTTTTGATATTTTGGGCCCTACTGAATAATGAATGGTTTGAATTTTCTCCAAAAGTAAAGTAGTTGCAAACTCATCCTTTTAGAAACTTGTTTGGGCTGTTGAGAGGAGTAAAAAACCATCAAAAATTTCAATCCTGCATGATTCTACCAAGAAATGTGATTCTTCATTCAAAACCTGATTTTTGCTATTGGGCTCTACTGAATAATGAATGTTTTGAATTTTCTCCAAAAGTAAAGTAGTTGCAAACTCATGCTTTTAGAGACTTGTTTGGGCTATTGAGAGGAGTAGAAAAACATCAAAAATTTCAGTCCTGCATGATTCTACCAAGAAATGTGTGTTCATTTAAACCGCTGGTTTTTGATAGTTTGGGCCCTATTGAATAATGAATGTTTGGACTTTTCTCCAAAAGTAAAGTAGTTGCAAACTCATCCTTTTAGAAACTTTTTTGGGCTGTTGAGAGGAGTAAAAAACCATCAAAAATTTCAATCCTGCATGATTCTACCAAGAAATGTGATTCTTCATTCAAAACCTGATTTTTGCTATTGGGTTCTATTGAATAATGAATGTTTTGAATTTTCTCCAAAAGTAAAGTAGTTGCAAACTCATACTTTTGGAGACTTGTTTAGGCTCATGAGAGGAGTAGAAAAACATCAAAAATTTCAGTCCTGCACGATTCTACCAAGAAATGTGTGTTCATTCAAACCGCTGGTTTTTGATATTTTGGGCCCTATTGAATAATGAATGTTTTGAATTTTCTCCAAAAGTAAAGTAGTTGCAAACTCATCCTTTAGAAACTTGTTTGGGCTGTTGAGAGGAGTAAAAAACCATCAAAAATTTCAATCCTGCATGATTCTACCAAGAAATGTGATTCTTCATTCAAAACGCTGGTATTTGCTATTGGGCTCTATTGAATAATGAATGTTTTGAATTTTCTCCAAAAGTAAAGTAGTTGCAAACTCATCCTTTTATAGTCTTGTTTGGGCTCATGAGAGGAGTAGAAAAACATCAAAAATTTCAGTCCTGCACGATTCTACCAAGAAATTTGAGTGTTCATTCAAAACGCTGGTTTTTGATAGTTTGGGCCCTATTGAATAATGAATGTTTTGAATTTTCTCCAAAAGTAAAGTAGTTGCAAACTCATCCTTTTAGAAACTTGTTTGAGCTTTTGAGAGGAGTAAAAAACCATCAAAAATTTCAATCCTGCATGATTCTACCAAGAAATGTGATTCTTCATTCAAAACCTGATTTTTGCTATTCGGCTCTATTGAATAATGAATGTTTTGAATTTTCTCCAAAAGTAAAGTAGTTGCAAACTCATCCTTTTAGAGTCTTGTTTGGGCTCATGAGAGGAGTAGAAAAACATCAAAAATTTCAGTCCTGCACGATTCTACCAAGAAATGTGTGTTCATTCAAACCGCTGGTTTTTGATAGTTTGGGCCCTATTGAATAATGAATGTTTTGAATTTTCTCCAAAAGTAAAGTAGTTGCAAGCTCATCCTTTTAGAAACTTGTTTGGGCTGTTGAGAGGAGTAAAAAACCATCAAAAATTTCAATCCTGCATGATTCTACCAAGAAATGTGATTCTTCATTCAAAACCTGATTTTTGCTATTGGGCTCTATTGAATAATGAATGTTTTGAATTTTCTCCAAAAGTAAAGTAGTTGCAAACTCATCCTTTTAGAGACTTGTTTGGGCTCATGAGAGGAGTAGAAAAATATCAAAAATTTCAGTCCTGCACGATTCTACCAAGAAATGTGTGTTCATTCAAACCGCTTGTTTTTGATATTTTGGGCCCTATTGAATAATGAATGTTTTGAATTTTCTCCAAAAGTAAAGTAGTTGCAAACTCATCCTTTTAGAAACTTGTTTGGGCAGTTGAGAGGAGTAAAAAACCATCAAAAATTTCAATCCTGCATGATTCTACCAAGAAATGTGATTCTTCATTCAAAACCTGATTTTTGCTATTGGGCTCTATTGAATAATGAATGTTTTGAATTTTCTCCAAAAGTAAAGTAGTTGTAAACTCATGCTTTTAGAGACTTGTTTGGGCTCATGAGAGGAGTAGAAAAACATCAAAAATTTCAGTCCTGCATGATTCTACCAAGAAATGTGTGTTCATTCAAACCGCTGGTTTTTGATAGTTTGGGCCCTATTGAATAATGAATGTTTTGAATTTTCTCCAAAAGTAAAGTAGTTGCAAACTCATCCTTTTAGAAACTTGTTTGGGCTGTTGAGAGGAGTAAAAAACCATCAAAAATTTCAATCCTGCATGATTCTACCAAGAAATGTGATTCTTCATTCAAAACACTGGTTTTTGCTATTGGGCTCTATTGAATAATAAATGTTTTGAATTTTCTCCAAAAGTAAAGTAGTTGCAAACTCATCCTTTTAGAGTCTTGTTTGGGCTCATGAGAGGAGTAGAAAAACATCAAAAATTTCAGTCCTGCACGATTCTACCAAGAAATGTGAGTGTTCATTCAAACCGCTGGTTTTTGATATTTTGGGCCCAATTGAATAATGAATGTTTTGACTTTTCTCCAAAAGTAAAGTAGTTGCAAACTCATCCTTTTAGAGTCTTGTTTGGGCTCATGAGAGGAGTAAAAAACCATCAAAAATTTCAATCCTGCATGATTCTACCAAGAAATGTGATTCTTCATTCAAAACGCTGGTTTTTGCTATTGGGCTCTATTGAATAATGAATGTTTTGAATTTTCTCCAAAAGTAAAGCAGTTGCAAACTCATACTTTTAGAGACTTGTTTAGGCTCATGAGAGGAGTAGAAAAACATCAAAAATTTCAGTCCTGCACGATTCTACCAAGAAATGTGTGTTCATTCAAACCGCTGGTTTTTGATATTTTGGGCCCTATTGAATAATGAATGTTTTGAATTTTCTCCAAAAGTAAAGTAGTTGCAAACTCATCCTTTAGAAACTTGTTTGGGCTGTTGAGAGGAGTAAAAAACCATCAAAAATTTCAATCCTGCATGATTCTACCAAGAAATGTGATTCTTCATTCAAAACGCTGGTATTTGCTATTGGGCTCTATTGAATAATGAATGTTTTGAATTTTCTCCAAAAGTAAAGTAGTTGCAAACTCATCCTTTTAGAGTCTTGTTTGGGCTCATGAGAGGAGTAGAAAAACATCAAAAATTTCAGTCCTGCACGATTCTACCAAGAAATTTGAGTGTTCATTCAAAACGCTGGTTTTTGATAGTTTGGGCCCTATTGAATAATGAATGTTTTGAATTTTCTCCAAAAGTAAAGTAGTTGCAAACTCATCCTTTTAGAAACTTGTTTGAGCTTTTGAGAGGAGTAAAAAACCATCAAAAATTTCAATCCTGCATGATTCTACCAAGAAATGTGATTCTTCATTCATAACCTGATTTTTGCTATTCGGCTCTATTGAATAATGAATGTTTTGAATTTTCTCCAAAAGTAAAGTAGTTGCAAACTCATCCTTTTAGAGTCTTGTTTGGGCTCATGAGAGGAGTAGAAAAACATCAAAAATTTCAGTCCTGCACGATTCTACCAAGAAATGTGTGTTCATTCAAACCGCTGGTTTTTGATAGTTTGGGCCCTATTGAATAATGAATGTTTTGAATTTTCTCCAAAAGTAAAGTAGTTGCAAGCTCATCCTTTTAGAAACTTGTTTGGGCTGTTGAGAGGAGTAAAAAACCATCAAAAATTTCAATCCTGCATGATTCTACCAAGAAATGTGATTCTTCATTCAAAACCTGATTTTTGCTATTGGGCTCTATTGAATAATGAATGTTTTGAATTTTCTCCAAAAGTAAAGTAGTTGCAAACTCATCCTTTTAGAGACTTGTTTGGGCTCATGAGAGGAGTAGAAAAATATCAAAAATTTCAGTCCTGCACGATTCTACCAAGAAATGTGTGTTCATTCAAACCGCTTGTTTTTGATATTTTGGGCCCTATTGAATAATGAATGTTTTGAATTTTCTCCAAAAGTAAAGTAGTTGCAAACTCATCCTTTTAGAAACTTGTTTGGGCAGTTGAGAGGAGTAAAAAACCATCAAAAATTTCAATCCTGCATGATTCTACCAAGAAATGTGATTCTTCATTCAAAACCTGATTTTTGGTATTGGGCTCTATTGAATAATGAATGTTTTGAATTTTCTCCAAAAGTAAAGTAGTTGTAAACTCATGCTTTTAGAGACTTGTTTGGGCTCATGAGAGGAGTAGAAAAACATCAAAAATTTCAGTCCTGCATGATTCTACCAAGAAATGTGTGTTCATTCAAACCGCTGGTTTTTGATAGTTTGGGCCCTATTGAATAATGAATGTTTTGAATTTTCTCCAAAAGTAAAGTAGTTGCAAACTCATCCTTTTAGAAACTTGTTTGGGCTGTTGAGAGGAGTAAAAAACCATCAAAAATTTAAATCCTGCATGATTCTACCAAGAAATGTGATTCTTCATTCAAAACGCTGGTTTTTGCTATTGGGCTCTATTGAACAATGAATGTTTTGAATTTTCTCCAAAAGTAAAGCAGTTGCAAACTCATCCTTTTAGAGACTTGTTTGGGCTCATGAGAGGAGTAGAAAAACATCAAAAATTTCAGTCCTGCACGATTCTACCAAGAAATGTGAGTGTTCATTCATACCGCTGGTTTTTGATATTTTGGGCCCAATTGAATAATGAATGTTTTGACTTTTCTCCAAAAGTAAAGTAGTTGCAAACTCATCCTTTTAGAGTCTTGTTTGGGCTCATGAGAGGAGTAAAAAACCATCAAAAATTTCAATCCTGCATGATTCTACCAAGAAATGTGATTCTTCATTCAAAACGCTGGTTTTTGCTATTGGGCTCTATTGAACAATGAATGTTTTGAATTTTCTCCAAAAGTAAAGCAGTTGCAAACTCATCCTTTTAGAGACTTGTTTGGGCTCATGAGAGGAGTAGAAAAACATCAAAAATTTCAGTCCTGCATGATTCTACCAAGAAATGTGTGTTCATTCAAACCGCTGGTTTTTGATATTTTGGGCCCTATTGAATAATGAATGTTTTGAATTTTCTCCAAAAGTAAAGTAGTTGCAAACTCATCCTTTTAGAAACTTGTTTGGGCTGTTGAGAGGAGTAAAAAACCATCAAAAATTTCAATCCTGCATGATTCTACCAAGAAATGTGATTCTTCATTCAAAACCTGATTTTTGCTATTGGGCTCTATTGAATAATGAATGTTTTGAATTTTCTCCAAAAGTAAAGTAGTTGCAAACTCATGCTTTTAGAGACTTGTTTGGGCTCATGAGAGGAGTAGAAAAACATCAAAAATTTCAGTCCTGCATGATTCTACCAAGAAATGTGTGTTCATTTAAACCTCTGGTTTTTGATAGTTTGGGCCCTATTGAAAAATGAATGTTTTGACTTTTCTCCAAAAGTAAAGTAGTTGCAAACTCATCCTTTTAGAAACTTGTTTGGGCTGTTGAGAGGAGTAAAAAACCATCAAAAATTTCAATCCTGCATGATTCTACCAAGAAATGTGATTCTTCATTCAAAACGCTGGTTTTTGCTATTGGGCTCTATTGAATAATAAATGTTTTGAATTTTCTCCAAAAGTAAAGTAGTTGCAAACTCATCCTTTTAGAGTCTTGTTTGGGCTCATGAGAGGAGTAGAAAAACATCAAAAATTTCAGTCCTGCACGATTCTACCAAGAAATTTGAGTGTTCATTCAAACCGCTGGTTTTTGATATTTTGGGCCCTATTGAATAATGAATGTTTTGACTTTTCTCCAAAAGTAAAGTAGTTGCAAGCTCATCCTTTTAGAAACTTGTTTGGGCTGTTGAGTGGAGTAAAAAACAAAAAAAAATTTCAATCCTGCATGATTCTACCAAGAAATGTGATTCTTCATTCAAAACCTGATTTTTGCTATTGGGCTCTATTGAATAATGAATGTTTTGAATTTTCTCCAAAAGTATAGTAGTTGCAAACTCATCCTTTTAGAGACTTGTTTGGGCTCATGAGAGGAGTAGAAAAATATCAAAAATTTCAGTCCTGCACGATTCTACCAAGAAATGTGTTCATTCAAACCGCTTGTTTTTGATATTTTGGGCCCTATTGAATAATGACTGTTTTGAATTTTCTCCAAAAGTAAAGTAGTTGCAAACTCATCCTTTTAGAAACTTGTTTGGGCTGTTGAGAGGAGTAAAAAACCATCAAAAATGTCAATCCTGCATGATTCTACCAAGAAATGTGATTCTTCATTCAAAACCTGATTTTTGCTATTGGGCTCTATTGAATAATGAATGTTTTGAATTTTCTCCAAAAGTAAAGTAGTTGCAAACTCATGCTTTTAGAGACTTGTTTGGGCTCATGAGAGGAGTAGAAAAACATCAAAAATTTCAGTCCTGCATGATTCTACCAAGAAATGTGTGTTCATTGAAACCGCTGGTTTTTGATAGTTTGGGCCCTATTGAATAATGAATGTTTTGAATTTTCTCCAAAAGTAAAGTAGTTGCAAACTCATCCTTTTAGAAACTTGTTTGGGCTGTTGAGAGGAGTAAAAAACCATCAAAAATTTCAATCCTGCATGATTCTACCAAGAAATGTGATTCTTCATTCAAAACGCTGGTTTTTGCTATTGGGCTCTATTGAATAATGAATGTTTTGATTTTTCTCCAAAAGTAAAGTAGTTGCAAACTCATCCTTTTAGAGACTTGTTTGGGCTCATGAGAGGAGTAGAAAAACATCAAAAATTTCAGTCCTGCACGATTCTACCAAGAAATGTGTGTTCATTCAAACCGCTGGTTTTTGATATTTTGGGCCATATTGAATAATGAATGTTTTGAATTTTCTCCAAAAGTAAAGTAGTTGCAAACTCATCCTTTTAGAAACTTGTTTGGGCTGTTGAGAGGAGTAAAAAACCATCAAAAATTTCAATCCTGCATGATTCTACCAAGAAATGTGATACTATATTCAAAATGCTGGTTTTTGCTATTGGGCTCTATTGAATAATGAATGTTTTGAATTTTCTCCAAAAGTAAAGTAGTTGCAAACTCATCCTTTTAGAGACTTGTTTGGGCTCATGAGAGGAGTAGAAAAACATCAAAAATTTCAGTCCTGCACGATTCTACCAAGAAATGTGTGTTCATTCAAACCGCTGGTTTTTGATATTTTGGGCCCTATTGAATAATGAATGTTTTGAATTTTCTCCAAAAGTAAAGTAGTTGCAAACTCATCCTTTTAGAAACTTGTTTGGGCTGTTGAGAGGAGTAAAAAAACATCAAAAATTTCAATCCTGCATGATTCTACCAAGAAATGTGATTCTTCATTCAAAACGCTGGTTTTTGCTATTGGGCTCTATTGAATAATGAATGTTTTGAATTTTCTCCAAATTAAAGTAGTTGCAAACTCATCCTTTTAGAGACTTGTTTGGGCTCATGAGAGGAGTAGAAAAATATCAAAAATTTCAGTCCTGCATGATTCTACCAAGAAATGTGTGTTCATTCAAACCGCTGGTTTTTGATAGTTTGGGCCCTATTGAATAATTAATGTTTTGAATTTTCTCCAAAAGTAAAGTAGTTGCAAACTCATCCTTTTAGAAACTTGTTTGGGCTGTTGAGAGGAGTAAAAAACCATCAAAAATTTCAATCCTGCATGATTCTACCAAGAAATGTGATTCTTCATTCAAAACCTAATTTTTGCTATTGGGCTCTATTGAATAATGAATGTTTTGAATTTTCTCCAAAAGTAAAGTAGTTGCAAACTCATGCTTTTAGAGACTTGTTTGGGCTCATGAGAGGAGTAGAAAAACATCAAAAATTTCAGTCCTGCATGATTCTACCAAGAAATGTGTGTTCATTGAAACCGCTGGTTTTTGATAGTTTGGGCCCTATTGAATAATGAATGTTTTGAATTTTCTCCAAAAGTAAAGTAGTTGCAAACTCATCCTTTTAGAAACTTGTTTGGGCTGTTGAGAGGAGTAAAAAACCATCAAAAATTTCAATCCTGCATGATTCTACCAAGAAATGTGATTCTTCATTCAAAACGCTGGTTTTTGCTTTTGGGCTCTATTGAATAATGAATGTTTTGAATTTTCTCCAACAGTAAAGTAGTTGCAAACTCATCCTTTTAGAGACTTGTTTGGGCTCATGAGAGGAGTAGAAAAACATCAAAAATTTCAGTCCTGCACGATTCTACCAAGAAATGTGTGTTCATTCAAACCGCTGGTTTTTGATATTTTGGGCCCTATTGAATAATGAATGTTTTGAATTTTCTCCAAAAGTAAAGTAGTTGCAAACTCATCCTTTTAGAAACTTGTTTGGGCTGTTGAGAGGAGTAAAAAACCATCAAAAATTTCAATCCTGCATGATTCTACCAAGAAATGTGATTCTTCATTCAAAACCTGATTTTTGCTATTGGGCTCTATTGAATAATGAATGTTTTGAATTTTCTCCAAAAGTAAAGTAGTTGCAAACTCATGCTTTTAGAGACTTGTTTGGGCTCATGAGAGGAGTAGAAAAACATCAAAAATTTCAGTCCTGCATGATTCTACCAAGAAATGTGTGTTCATTTAAACCTCTGGTTTTTGATAGTTTGGGCCCTATTGAAAAATGAATGTTTTGACTTTTCTCCAAAAGTAAAGTAGTTGCAAACTCATCCTTTTAGAAACTTGTTTGGGCTGTTGAGAGGAGTAAAAAACCATCAAAAATTTCAATCCTGCATGATTCTACCAAGAAATGTGATTCTTCATTCAAAACGCTGGTTTTTGCTATTGGGCTCTATTGAATAATAAATGTTTTGAATTTTCTCCAAAAGTAAAGTAGTTGCAAACTCATCCTTTTAGAGTCTTGTTTGGGCTCATGAGAGGAGTAGAAAAACATCAAAAATTTCAGTCCTGCACGATTCTACCAAGAAATGTGAGTGTTCATTCAAACCGCTGGTTTTTGATATTTTGGGCCCTATTGAATAATGAATGTTTTGACTTTTCTCCAAAATTAAAGTAGTTGCAAACTCATCCTTTTAGAAACTTGTTTGGGCTGTTGAGAGGAGTAAAAAAACCATCAAAATTTTCAATCCTGCATGATTCTACCAAGAAATGTGATTCTTCATTCAAAACGCTGGTTTTTGCTATTGGGCTCTATTGAATAATAAATGTTTTGAATTTTCTCCAAAAGTAAAGTAGTTGCAAACTCATCCTTTTAGAGTCTTGTTTGGGCTCATGAGAGGAGTAGAAAAACATCAAAAATTTCAGTCCTGCACGATTCTACCAAGAAATGTGAGTTTTCATTCAAACCGCTGGTTTTTGATATTTTGGGCCCTACTGAATAATGAATGTTTTGAATTTTCTCCAAAAGTAAAGTAGTTGCAAACTCATCCTTTTAGAAACTTGTTTGGGCTGTTGAGAGGAGTAAAAAACCATCAAAAATTTCAATCCTGCATGATTCTACCAAGAAATGTGATTCTTCATTCAAAACCTGATTTTTGCTATTGGGCTCTATTGAATAATGAATGTTTTGAATTTTCTCCAAAAGTAAAGTAGTTGCAAACTCATGCTTTTAGAGACTTGTTTGGGCTCATGAGAGGAGTAGAAAAACATCAAAAATTTCAGTCCTGCATGATTCTACCAAGAAATGTGTGTTCATTCAAACCGCTGGTTTTTGATAGTTTGGGCCCTATTGAATAATGAATGTTTTGAATTTTCTCCAAAAGTAAAGTAGTTGCAAACTCATCCTTTTAGAAACTTGTTTGGGCTGTTGAGAGGAGTAAAAAACCATCAAAAATTTCAATCCTGCATGATTCTACCAAGAAATGTGATTCTTCATTCAAAACACTGGTTTTTGCTATTGGGCTCTATTGAATAATGAATGTTTTGATTTTTCTCCAAAAGTAAAGTAGTTGCAAACTCATCCTTTTAGAGACTTGTTTGGGCTCATGAGAGGAGTAGAAAAACATCAAAAATTTCAGTCCTGCACGATTCTACCAAGAAATGTGTGTTCATTCAAACCGCTGGTTTTTGATATTTTGGGCCATATTGAATAATGAATGTTTTGAATTTTCTCCAAAAGTAAAGTAGTTGCAAACTCATCCTTTTAGAAACTTGTTTGGGCTGTTGAGAGGAGTAAAAAACCATCAAAAATTTCAATCCTGCATGATTCTACCAAGAAATGTGATACTATATTCAAAACGCTGGTTTTTGCTATTGGGCTCTATTGAATAATGAATGTTTTGAATTTTCTCCAAAAGTAAAGTAGTTGCAAACTCATCCTTTTAGAGACTTGATTGGGCTCATGAGAGGAGTAGAAAAACATCAAAAATTTCAGTCCTGCACGATTCTACCAAGAAATGTGTGTTCATTCAAACCGCTGGTTTTTGATATTTTGGGCCCTATTGAATAATGAATGTTTTGAATTTTCTCCAAAAGTAAAGTAGTTGCAAACTCATCCTTATAGAAACTTGTTTGGGCTGTTGAGAGGAGTAAAAAAACATCAAAAATTTCAATCCTGCATGATTCTACCAAGAAATGTGATTCTTCATTCAAAACGCTGGTTTTTGCTATTGGGCTCTATTGAATAATGAATGTTTTGAATTTTCTCCAAATTAAAGTAGTTGCAAACTCATCCTTTTAGAGACTTGTTTGGGCTCATGAGAGGAGTAGAAAAATATCAAAAATTTCAGTCCTGCATGATTCTACCAAGAAATGTGTGTTCATTCAAACCGCTGGTTTTTGATAGTTTGGGCCCTATTGAATAATGAATGTTTTGAATTTTCTCCAAAAGTAAAGTAGTTGCAAACTCATCCTTTTAGAAACTTGTTTGGGCTGTTGAGAGGAGTAAAAAACCATCAAAAATTTCAATCCTGCATGATTCTACCAAGAAATGTGATTCTTCATTCAAAACCTAATTTTTGCTATTGGGCTCTATTGAATAATGAATGTTTTGAATTTTCTCCAAAAGTAAAGTAGTTGCAAACTCATGCTTTTAGAGACTTGTTTGGGCTCATGAGAGGAGTAGAAAAACATCAAAAATTTCAGTCCTGCATGATTCTACCAAGAAATGTGTGTTCATTGAAACCGCTGGTTTTTGATAGTTTGGGCCCTATTGAATAATGAATGTTTTGAATTTTCTCCAAAAGTAAAGTAGTTGCAAACTCATCCTTTTAGAAACTTGTTTGGGTTGTTGAGAGGAGTAAAAAACCATCAAAAATTTCAATCCTGCATGATTCTACCAAGAAATGTGATTCTTCATTCAAAACGCTGGTTTTTGCTTTTGGGCTCTATTGAATAATGAATGTTTTGAATTTTCTCCAACAGTAAAGTAGTTCCAAACTCATCCTTTTAGAGACTTGTTTGGGCTCATGAGAGGAGTAGAAAAACATCAAAAATTTCAGTCCTGCACGATTCTACCAAGAAATGTGTGTTCATTCAAACCGCTGGTTTTTGATATTTTGGGCCCTATTGAATAATGAATGTTTTGAATTTTCTCCAAAAGTAAAGTAGTTGCAAACTCATCCTTTTAGAAACTTGTTTGGGCTGTTGAGAGGAGTAAAAAACCATCAAAAATTTCAATCCTGCATGATTCTACCAAGAAATGTGATTCTTCATTCAAAACCTGATTTTTGCTATTGGGCTCTATTGAATAATGAATGTTTTGAATTTTCTCCAAAAGTAAAGTAGTTGCAAACTCATGCTTTTAGAGACTTGTTTGGGCTCATGAGAGGAGTAGAAAAACATCAAAAATTTCAGTCCTGCATGATTCTACCAAGAAATGTGTGTTCATTTAAACCTCTGGTTTTTGATAGTTTGGGCCCTATTGAAAAATGAATGTTTTGACTTTTCTCCAAAAGTAAAGTAGTTGCAAACTCATCCTTTTAGAAACTTGTTTGGGCTGTTGAGAGGAGTAAAAAACCATCAAAAATTTCAATCCTGCATGATTCTACCAAGAAATGTGATTCTTCATTCAAAACGCTGGTTTTTGCTATTGGGCTCTATTGAATAATAAATGTTTTGAATTTTCTCCAAAAGTAAAGTAGTTGCAAACTCATCCTTTTAGAGTCTTGTTTGGGCTCATGAGAGGAGTAGAAAAACATCAAAAATTTCAGTCCTGCACGATTCTACCAAGAAATGTGAGTGTTCATTCAAACCGCTGGTTTTTGATATTTTGGGCCCTATTGAATAATGAATGTTTTGACTTTTCTCCAAAAGTAAAGTAGTTGCAAACTCATCCTTTTAGAAACTTGTTTGGGCTGTTGAGAGGAGTAAAAAAACCATCAAAAATTTCAATCCTGCATGATTCTACCAAGAAATGTGATTCTTCATTCAAAACGCTGGTTTTTGCTATTGGGCTCTATTGAATAATAAATGTTTTGAATTTTCTCCAAAAGTAAAGTAGTTGCAAACTCATCCTTTTAGAGTCTTGTTTGGGCTCATGAGAGGAGTAGAAAAACATCAAAAATTTCAGTCCTGCACGATTCTACCAAGAAATGTGAGTGTTCATTCAAACCGCTGGTTTTTGATATTTTGGGCCCTACTGAATAATGAATGTTTTGAATTTTCTCCAAAAGTAAAGTAGTTGCAAACTCATCCTTTTAGAAACTTGTTTGGGCTGTTGAGAGGAGTAAAAAACCATCAAAAATTTCAATCCTGCATGATTCTACCAAGAAATGTGATTCTTCATTCAAAACCTGATTTTTGCTATTGGGCTCTATTGAATAATGAATGTTTTGAATTTTCTCCAAAAGTAAAGTAGTTGCAAACTCATCCTTTTAGAAACTTGTTTGGGCTGTTGAGAGGAGTAAAAAACCATCAAAAATTTCAATCCTGCATGATTCTACCAAGAAATGTGATTCTTCATTCAAAACCTGATTTTTGCTATTGGGCTCTATTGAATAATGAATGTTTTGAATTTTCTCCAAAAGTAAAGTAGTTGCAAACTCATCCTTTTAGAAACTTGTTTGGGTTGTTGAGAGGAGTAAAAAACCATCAAAAATTTCAATCCTGCATGATTCTACCAAGAAATGTGATTCTTCATTCAAAACGCTGGTTTTTGCTTTTGGGCTCTATTGAATAATGAATGTTTTGAATTTTCTCCAACAGTAAAGTAGTTGCAAACTCATCCTTTTAGAGACTTGTTTGGGCTCATGAGAGGAGTAGAAAAACATCAAAAATTTCAGTCCTGCACGATTCTACCAAGAAATGTGTGTTCATTCAAACCGCTGGTTTTTGATATTTTGGGCCCTATTGAATAATGAATGTTTTGAATTTTCTCCAAAAGTAAAGTAGTTGCAAACTCATCCTTTTAGAAACTTGTTTGGGCTGTTGAGAGGAGTAAAAAACCATCAAAAATTTCAATCCTGCATGATTCTACCAAGAAATGTGATTCTTCATTCAAAACCTGATTTTTGCTATTGGGCTCTATTGAATAATGAATGTTTTGAATTTTCTCCAAAAGTAAAGTAGTTGCAAACTCATGCTTTTAGAGACTTGTTTGGGCTCATGAGAGGAGTAGAAAAACATCAAAAATTTCAGTCCTGCATGATTCTACCAAGAAATGTGTGTTCATTTAAACCTCTGGTTTTTGATAGTTTGGGCCCTATTGAAAAATGAATGTTTTGACTTTTCTCCAAAAGTAAAGTAGTTGCAAACTCATCCTTTTAGAAACTTGTTTGGGCTGTTGAGAGGAGTAAAAAACCATCAAAAATTTCAATCCTGCATGATTCTACCAAGAAATGTGATTCTTCATTCAAAACGCTGGTTTTTGCTATTGGGCTCTATTGAATAATAAATGTTTTGAATTTTCTCCAAAAGTAAAGTAGTTGCAAACTCATCCTTTTAGAGTCTTGTTTGGGCTCATGAGAGGAGTAGAAAAACATCAAAAATTTCAGTCCTGCACGATTCTACCAAGAAATGTGAGTGTTCATTCAAACCGCTGGTTTTTGATATTTTGGGCCCTATTGAATAATGAATGTTTTGACTTTTCTCCAAAAGTAAAGTAGTTGCAAACTCATCCTTTTAGAAACTTGTTTGGGCTGTTGAGAGGAGTAAAAAAACCATCAAAAATTTCAATCCTGCATGATTCTACCAAGAAATGTGATTCTTCATTCAAAACGCTGGTTTTTGCTATTGGGCTCTATTGAATAATAAATGTTTTGAATTTTCTCCAAAAGTAAAGTAGTTGCAAACTCATCCTTTTAGAGTCTTGTTTGGGCTCATGAGAGGAGTAGAAAAACATCAAAAATTTCAGTCCTGCACGATTCTACCAAGAAATGTGAGTGTTCATTCAAACCGCTGGTTTTTGATATTTTGGGCCCTACTGAATAATGAATGTTTTGAATTTTCTCCAAAAGTAAAGTAGTTGCAAACTCATCCTTTTAGAAACTTGTTTGGGCTGTTGAGAGGAGTAAAAAACCATCAAAAATTTCAATCCTGCATGATTCTACCAAGAAATGTGATTCTTCATTCAAAACCTGATTTTTGCTATTGGGCTCTATTGAATAATGAATGTTTTGAATTTTCTCCAAAAGTAAAGTAGTTGCAAACTCATCCTTTTAGAAACTTGTTTGGGCTGTTGAGAGGAGTAAAAAACCATCAAAAATTTCAATCCTGCATGATTCTACCAAGAAATGTGATTCTTCATTCAAAACCTGATTTTTGCTATTGGGCTCTATTGAATAATGAATGTTTTGAATTTTCTCCAAAAGTAAAGTAGTTGCAAACTCATGCTTTTAGAGACTTGTTTGGGCTCATGAGAGGAGTAGAAAAACATCAAAAATTTCAGTCCTGCATGATTCTACCAAGAAATGTGTGTTCATTCAAACCGCTGGTTTTTGATAGTTTGGGCCCTATTGAATAATGAATGTTTTGAATTTTCTCCAAAAGTAAAGTAGTTGCAAACTCATCCTTTTAGAAACTTGTTTGGGCTGTTGAGAGGAGTAAAAAACCATCAAAAATTTCAATCCTGCATGATTCTACCAAGAAATGTGATTCTTCATTCAAAACACTGGTTTTTGCTATTGGGCTCTATTGAATAATGAATGTTTTGATTTTTCTCCAAAAGTAAAGTAGTTGCAAACTCATCCTTTTAGAGACTTGTTTGGGCTCATGAGAGGAGTAGAAAAACATCAAAAATTTCAGTCCTGCACGATTCTACCAAGAAATGTGTGTTCATTCAAACCGCTGGTTTTTGATATTTTGGGCCATATTGAATAATGAATGTTTTGAATTTTCTCCAAAAGTAAAGTAGTTGCAAACTCATCCTTTTAGATACTTGTTTGGGCTGTTGAGAGGAGTAAAAAACCATCAAAAATTTCAATCCTGCATGATTCTACCAAGAAATGTGATACTATATTCAAAACGCTGGTTTTTGCTATTGGGCTCTATTGAATAATGAATGTTTTGAATTTTCTCCAAAAGTAAAGTAGTTGCAAACTCATCCTTTTAGAGACTTGTTTGGGCTCATGAGAGGAGTAGAAAAACATCAAAAATTTCAGTCCTGCACGATTCTACCAAGAAATGTGTGTTCATTCAAACCGCTGGTTTTTGATATTTTGGGCCCTATTGAATAATGAATGTTTTGAATTTTCTCCAAAAGTAAAGTAGTTGCAAACTCATCCTTATAGAAACTTGTTTGGGCTGTTGAGAGGAGTAAAAAAACATCAAAAATTTCAATCCTGCATGATTCTACCAAAAAATGTGATTCTTCATTCAAAACGCTGGTTTTTGCTATTGGGCTCTATTGAATAATGAATGTTTTGAATTTTCTCCAAATTAAAGTAGTTGCAAACTCATCCTTTTAGAGACTTGTTTGGGCTCATGAGAGGAGTAGAAAAATATCAAAAATTTCAGTCCTGCATGATTCTACCAAGAAATGTGTGTTCATTCAAACCGCTGGTTTTTGATAGTTTGGGCCCTATTGAATAATGAATGTTTTGAATTTTCTCCAAAAGTAAAGTAGTTGCAAACTCATCCTTTTAGAAACTTGTTTGGGCTGTTGAGAGGAGTAAAAAACCATCAAAAATTTCAATCCTGCATGATTCTACCAAGAAATGTGATTCTTCATTCAAAACCTAATTTTTGCTATTGGGCTCTATTGAATAATGAATGTTTTGAATTTTCTCCAAAAGTAAAGTAGTTGCAAACTCATGCTTTTAGAGACTTGTTTGGGCTCATGAGAGGAGTAGAAAAACATCAAAAATTTCAGTCCTGCATGATTCTACCAAGAAATGTGTGTTCATTCAAACCGCTGGTTTTTGATAGTTTGGGCCCTATTGAATAATGAATGTTTTGAATTTTCTCCAAAAGTAAAGTAGTTGCAAACTCATCCTTTTAGAAACTTGTTTGGGTTGTTGAGA
Source organism: Dendrobates tinctorius (assembly GCF_039654945.1). NCBI lineage: Eukaryota > Metazoa > Chordata > Amphibia > Anura > Dendrobatidae > Dendrobates > Dendrobates tinctorius. The sequence goes on from NW_027361713.1 coordinate 19,494,343, forward strand.
GGAGTAAAAAACCATCAAAAATTTCAATCCTGCATGATTCTACCAAGAAATGTGATTCTTCATTCAAAACGCTGGTTTTTGCTTTTGGGCTCTATTGAATAATGAATGTTTTGAATTTTCTCCAACAGTAAAGTAGTTGCAAACTCATCCTTTTAGAGACTTGTTTGGGCTCATGAGAGGAGTAGAAAAACATCAAAAATTTCAGTCCTGCACGATTCTACCAAGAAATGTGTGTTCATTCAAACCGCTGGTTTTTGATATTTTGGGCCCTATTGAATAATGAATGTTTTGAATTTTCTCCAAAAGTAAAGTAGTTGCAAACTCATCCTTTTAGAAACTTGTTTGGGCTGTTGAGAGGAGTAAAAAACCATCAAAAATTTCAATCCTGCATGATTCTACCAAGAAATGTGATTCTTCATTCAAAACCTGATTTTTGCTATTGGGCTCTATTGAATAATGAATGTTTTGAATTTTCTCCAAAAGTAAAGTAGTTGCAAACTCATGCTTTTAGAGACTTGTTTGGGCTCATGAGAGGAGTAGAAAAACATCAAAAATTTCAGTCCTGCATGATTCTACCAAGAAATGTGTGTTCATTTAAACCTCTGGTTTTTGATAGTTTGGGCCCTATTGAAAAATGAATGTTTTGACTTTTCTCCAAAAGTAAAGTAGTTGCAAACTCATCCTTTTAGAAACTTGTTTGGGCTGTTGAGAGGAGTAAAAAACCATCAAAAATTTCAATCCTGCATGATTCTACCAAGAAATGTGATTCTTCATTCAAAACGCTGGTTTTTGCTATTGGGCTCTATTGAATAATAAATGTTTTGAATTTTCTCCAAAAGTAAAGTAGTTGCAAACTCATCCTTTTAGAGTCTTGTTTGGGCTCATGAGAGGAGTAGAAAAACATCAAAAATTTCAGTCCTGCACGATTCTACCAAGAAATGTGAGTGTTCATTCAAACCGCTGGTTTTTGATATTTTGGGCCCTATTGAATAATGAATGTTTTGACTTTTCTCCAAAAGTAAAGTAGTTGCAAACTCATCCTTTTAGAAACTTGTTTGGGCTGTTGAGAGGAGTAAAAAAACCATCAAAAATTTCAATCCTGCATGATTCTACCAAGAAATGTGATTCTTCATTCAAAACGCTGGTTTTTGCTATTGGGCTCTATTGAATAATAAATGTTTTGAATTTTCTCCAAAAGTAAAGTAGTTGCAAACTCATCCTTTTAGAGTCTTGTTTGGGCTCATGAGAGGAGTAGAAAAACATCAAAAATTTCAGTCCTGCACGATTCTACCAAGAAATGTGAGTGTTCATTCAAACCGCTGGTTTTTGATATTTTGGGCCCTACTGAATAATGAATGTTTTGAATTTTCTCCAAAAGTAAAGTAGTTGCAAACTCATCCTTTTAGAAACTTGTTTGGGCTGTTGAGAGGAGTAAAAAACCATCACAAATTTCAATCCTGCATGATTCTACCAAGAAATGTGATTCTTCATTCAAAACCTGATTTTTGCTATTGGGCTCTATTGAATAATGAATGTTTTGAATTTTCTCCAAAAGTAAAGTAGTTGCAAACTCATGCTTTTAGAGACTTGTTTGGGCTCATGAGAGGAGTAGAAAAACATCAAAAATTTCAGTCCTGCATGATTCTACCAAGAAATGTGTGTTCATTCAAACCGCTGGTTTTTGATAGTTTGGGCCCTATTGAATAATGAATGTTTTGAATTTTCTCCAAAAGTAAAGTAGTTGCAAACTCATCCTTTTAGAAACTTGTTTGGGCTGTTGAGAGGAGTAAAAAACCATCAAAAATTTCAATCCTGCATGATTCTACCGAGAAATGTGATTCTTCATTCAAAACACTGGTTTTTGCTATTGGGCTCTATTGAATAATGAATGTTTTGATTTTTCTCCAAAAGTAAAGTAGTTGCAAACTCATCCTTTTAGAGACTTGTTTGGGCTCATGAGAGGAGTAGAAAAACATCAAAAATTTCAGTCCTGCACGATTCTACCAAGAAATGTGTGTTCATTCAAACCGCTGGTTTTTGATATTTTGGGCCATATTGAATAATGAATGTTTTGAATTTTCTCCAAAAGTAAAGTAGTTGCAAACTCATCCTTTTAGAAACTTGTTTGGGCTGTTGAGAGGAGTAAAAATCCATCAAAAATTTCAATCCTGCATGATTCTACCAAGAAATGTGATACTATATTCAAAACGCTGGTTTTTGCTATTGGGCTCTATTGAATAATGAATGTTTTGAATTTTCTCCAAAAGTAAAGTAGTTGCAAACTCATCCTTTTAGAGACTTGTTTGGGCTCATGAGAGGAGTAGAAAAACATCAAAAATTTCAGTCCTGCACGATTCTACCAAGAAATGTGTGTTCATTCAAACCGCTGGTTTTTGATATTTTGGGCCCTATTGAATAATGAATGTTTTGAATTTTCTCCAAAAGTAAAGTAGTTGCAAACTCATCCTTATAGAAACTTGTTTGGGCTGTTGAGAGGAGTAAAAAAACATCAAAAATTTCAATCCTGCATGATTCTACCAAGAAATGTGATTCTTCATTCAAAACGCTGGTTTTTGCTATTGGGCTCTATTGAATAATGAATGTTTTGAATTTTCTCCAAAAGTAAAGTAGTTGCAAACTCATCCTTTTAGAGACTTGTTTGGGCTCATGAGAGGAGTAGAAAAATATCAAAAATTTCAGTCCTGCATGATTCTACCAAGAAATGTGTGTTCATTCAAACCGCTGGTTTTTGATAGTTTGGGCCCTATTGAATAATGAATGTTTTGACTTTTCTCCAAAAGTAAAGTAGTTGCAAACTCATCCTTTTAGAAACTTGTTTGGGCTGTTGAGAGGAGTAAAAAACCATCAAAAATTTCAATCCTGCATGATTCTACCAAGAAATGTGATTCTTCATTCAAAACGCTGGTTTTTGCTATTGGGCTCTATTGAATAATAAATGTTTTGAATTTTCTCCAAAAGTAAAGTAGTTGCAAACTCATACTTTTAGAGACTTGTTTAGGCTCATGAGAGGAGTAGAAAAACATCAAAAATTTCAGTCCTGCACGATTTTACCAAGAAATGTGAGTGTTCATTCAAACCGCTGGTTTTTGATATTTTGGGCCCTATTGAATAATGAATGTTTTGACTTTTCTCCAAAAGTAAAGTAGTTGCAAACTCATCCTTTTAGAAACTTGTTTGGGCTGTTGAGAGGAGTAAAAAAACCATCAAAAATTTCAATCCTGCATGATTCTACCAAGAAATGTGATTCTTCATTCAAAACGCTGGTTTTTGCTATTGGGCTCTATTGAATAATAAATGTTTTGAATTTTCTCCAAAAGTAAAGTAGTTGCAAACTCATCCTTTTAGAGTCTTGTTTGGGCTCATGAGAGGAGTAGAAAAACATCAAAAATTTCAGTCCTGCACGATTCTACCAAGAAATGTGAGTGTTCATTCAAACCGCTGGTTTTTGATATTTTGGGCCCTACTGAATAATGAATGTTTTGAATTTTCTCCAAAAGTAAAGTAGTTGCAAACTCATCCTTTTAGAAACTTGTTTGGGCTGTTGAGAGGAGTAAAAAACCATCAAAAATTTCAATCCTGCATGATTCTACCAAGAAATGTGATTCTTCATTCAAAACCTGATTTTTGCTATTGGGCTCTATTGAATAATGAATGTTTTGAATTTTCTCCAAAAGTAAAGTAGTTGCAAACTCATGCTTTTAGAGACTTGTTTGGGCTCATGAGAGGAGTAGAAAAACATCAAAAATTTCAGTCCTGCATGATTCTACCAAGAAATGTGTGTTCATTTAAACCGCTGGTTTTTGATAGTTTGGGCCCTATTGAATAATGAATGTTTTGACTTTTCTCCAAAAGTAAAGTAGTTGCAAACTCATCCTTTTAGAAACTTGTTTGGGCTGTTGAGAGGAGTAAAAAACCATCAAAAATTTCAATCCTGCATGATTCTACCAAGAAATGTGATTCTTCATTCAAAACGCTGGTTTTTGCTATTGGGCTCTATTGAATAATGAATGTTTTGAATTTTCTCCAAAAGTAAAGTAGTTGCAAACTCATCCTTTTAGAGACTTGTTTGGGCTCATGAGAGGAGTAGAAAAACATCAAAAATTTCAGTCCTGCACGATTCTACCAAGAAATGTGTGTTCATTCAAACCGCTGGTTTTTGATATTTTGGGCCCTATTGAATAATGAATGTTTTGAATTTTCTCCAAAAGTAAAGTAGTTGCAAACTCATCCTTTTAGAAACTTGTTTGGGCTGTTGAGAGGAGTAAAAAAACATCAAAAATTTCAATCCTGCATGATTCTACCAAGAAATGTGATTCTTCATTCAAAACGCTGGTTTTTGCTATTGGGCTCTATTGAATAATGAATGTTTTGAATTTTCTCCAAAAGTAAAGTAGTTGCAAACTCATCCTTTTAGAGACTTGTTTGGGCTCATGAGAGGAGTAGAAAAACATCAAAAATTTCAGTCCTGCATGATTCTACCAAGAAATGTGTGTTCATTCAAACCGCTGGTTTTTGATAGTTTGGGCCCTATTGAATAATGAATGTTTTGAATTTTCTCCAAAAGTAAAGTAGTTGCAAACTCATCCTTTTAGAAACTTGTTTGGGCTGTTGAGAGGAGTAAAAAACCATCAAAAATTTCAATCCTGCATGATTCTACCAAGAAATGTGATTCTTCATTCAAAACCTGATTTTTGCTATTGGGCTCTATTGAATAATGAATGTTTTGAATTTTCTCCAAAAGTAAAGTAGTTGCAAACTCATGCTTTTAGAGACTTGTTTGGGCTCATGAGAGGAGTAGAAAAACATCAAAAATTTCAGTCCTGCATGATTCTACCAAGAAATGTGTGTTCATTCAAACCGCTGGTTTTTGATAGTTTGGGCCCTATTGAATAATGAATGTTTTGAATTTTCTCCAAAAGTAAAGTAGTTGCAAACTCATCCTTTTAGAAACTTGTTTGGGCTGTTGAGAGGAGTAAAAAACCATCAAAAATTTCAATCCTGCATGATTCTACCAAGAAATGTGATTCTTCATTCAAAACGCTGGTTTTTGCTATTGGGCTCTATTGAATAATGAATGTTTTGAATTTTCTCCAAAAGTAAAGTAGTTGCAAACTCATCCTTTTAGAGACTTGTTTGGGCTCATGAGAGGAGTAGAAAAACATCAAAAATTTCAGTCCTGCACGATTCTACCAAGAAATGTGTGTTCATTCAAACCGCTGGTTTTTGATATTTTGGGCCCTATTGAATAATGAATGTTTTGAATTTTCTCCAAAAGTAAAGTAGTTGCAAACTCATCCTTTTAGAAACTTGTTTGGGCTGTTGAGAGGAGTAAAAAACCATCAAAAATTTCAATCCTGCATGATTCTACCAAGAAATGTGATTCTTCATTCAAAACCTGATTTTTGCTATTGGGCTCTATTGAATAATGAATGTTTTGAATTTTCTCCAAAAGTAAAGTAGTTGCAAACTCATGCTTTTAGAGACTTGTTTGGGCTCATGAGAGGAGTAGAAAAACATCAAAAATTTCAGTCCTGCATGATTCTACCAAGAAATGTGTGTTCATTCAAACCGCTGGTTTTTGATAGTTTGGGCCCTATTGAATAATGAATGTTTTGAATTTTCTCCAAAAGTAAAGTAGTTGCAAACTCATCCTTTTAGAAACTTGTTTGGGCTGTTGAGAGGAGTAAAAAACCATCAAAAATTTCAATCCTGCATGATTCTACCAAGAAATGTGATTCTTCATTCAAAACGCTGGTTTTTGCTATTGGGCTCTATTGAATAATGAATGTTTTGAATTTTCTCCAAAAGTAAAGTAGTTGCAAACTCATCCTTTTAGAGACTTGTTTGGGCTCATGAGAGGAGTAGAAAAACATCAAAAATTTCAGTCCTGCACGATTCTACCAAGAAATGTGTGTTCATTCAAACCGCTGGTTTTTGATATTTTGGGCCCTATTGAATAATGAATGTTTTGACTTTTCTCCAAAAGTAAAGTAGTTGCAAACTCATCCTTTTAGAAACTTGTTTGGGCTGTTGAGAGGAGTAAAAAAACCATCAAAAATTTCAATCCTGCATGATTCTACCAAGAAATGTGATTCTTCATTCAAAACGCTGGTTTTTGCTATTGGGCTCTATTGAATAATAAATGTTTTGAATTTTCTCCAAAAGTAAAGTAGTTGCAAACTCATCCTTTTAGAGTCTTGTTTGGGCTCATGAGAGGAGTAGAAAAACATCAAAAATTTCAGTCCTGCACGATTCTACCAAGAAATGTGAGTGTTCATTCAAACCGCTGGTTTTTGATATTTTGGGCCCTACTGAATAATGAATGTTTTGAATTTTCTCCAAAAGTAAAGTAGTTGCAAACTCATCCTTTTAGAAACTTGTTTGGGCTGTTGAGAGGAGTAAAAAACCATCAAAAATTTCAATCCTGCATGATTCTACCAAGAAATGTGATTCTTCATTCAAAACCTGATTTTTGCTATTGGGCTCTATTGAATAATGAATGTTTTGAATTTTCTCCAAAAGTAAAGTAGTTGCAAACTCATCCTTTTAGAAACTTGTTTGGGCTGTTGAGAGGAGTAAAAAACCATCAAAAATTTCAATCCTGCATGATTCTACCAAGAAATGTGATTCTTCATTCAAAACCTGATTTTTGCTATTGGGCTCTATTGAATAATGAATGTTTTGAATTTTCTCCAAAAGTAAAGTAGTTGCAAACTCATCCTTTTAGAAACTTGTTTGGGTTGTTGAGAGGAGTAAAAAACCATCAAAAATTTCAATCCTGCATGATTCTACCAAGAAATGTGATTCTTCATTCAAAACGCTGGTTTTTGCTTTTGGGCTCTATTGAATAATGAATGTTTTGAATTTTCTCCAACAGTAAAGTAGTTGCAAACTCATCCTTTTAGAGACTTGTTTGGGCTCATGAGAGGAGTAGAAAAACATCAAAAATTTCAGTCCTGCACGATTCTACCAAGAAATGTGTGTTCATTCAAACCGCTGGTTTTTGATATTTTGGGCCCTATTGAATAATGAATGTTTTGAATTTTCTCCAAAAGTAAAGTAGTTGCAAACTCATCCTTTTAGAAACTTGTTTGGGCTGTTGAGAGGAGTAAAAAACCATCAAAAATTTCAATCCTGCATGATTCTACCAAGAAATGTGATTCTTCATTCAAAACCTGATTTTTGCTATTGGGCTCTATTGAATAATGAATGTTTTGAATTTTCTCCAAAAGTAAAGTAGTTGCAAACTCATGCTTTTAGAGACTTGTTTGGGCTCATGAGAGGAGTAGAAAAACATCAAAAATTTCAGTCCTGCATGATTCTACCAAGAAATGTGTGTTCATTTAAACCTCTGGTTTTTGATAGTTTGGGCCCTATTGAAAAATGAATGTTTTGACTTTTCTCCAAAAGTAAAGTAGTTGCAAACTCATCCTTTTAGAAACTTGTTTGGGCTGTTGAGAGGAGTAAAAAACCATCAAAAATTTCAATCCTGCATGATTCTACCAAGAAATGTGATTCTTCATTCAAAACGCTGGTTTTTGCTATTGGGCTCTATTGAATAATAAATGTTTTGAATTTTCTCCAAAAGTAAAGTAGTTGCAAACTCATCCTTTTAGAGTCTTGTTTGGGCTCATGAGAGGAGTAGAAAAACATCAAAAATTTCAGTCCTGCACGATTCTACCAAGAAATGTGAGTGTTCATTCAAACCGCTGGTTTTTGATATTTTGGGCCCTATTGAATAATGAATGTTTTGACTTTTCTCCAAAAGTAAAGTAGTTGCAAACTCATCCTTTTAGAAACTTGTTTGGGCTGTTGAGAGGAGTAAAAAAACCATCAAAAATTTCAATCCTGCATGATTCTACCAAGAAATGTGATTCTTCATTCAAAACGCTGGTTTTTGCTATTGGGCTCTATTGAATAATAAATGTTTTGAATTTTCTCCAAAAGTAAAGTAGTTGCAAACTCATCCTTTTAGAGTCTTGTTTGGGCTCATGAGAGGAGTAGAAAAACATCAAAAATTTCAGTCCTGCACGATTCTACCAAGAAATGTGAGTGTTCATTCAAACCGCTGGTTTTTGATATTTTGGGCCCTACTGAATAATGAATGTTTTGAATTTTCTCCAAAAGTAAAGTAGTTGCAAACTCATCCTTTTAGAAACTTGTTTGGGCTGTTGAGAGGAGTAAAAAACCATCAAAAATTTCAATCCTGCATGATTCTACCAAGAAATGTGATTCTTCATTCAAAACCTGATTTTTGCTATTGGGCTCTATTGAATAATGAATGTTTTGAATTTTCTCCAAAAGTAAAGTAGTTGCAAACTCATCCTTTTAGAAACTTGTTTGGGCTGTTGAGAGGAGTAAAAAACCATCAAAAATTTCAATCCTGCATGATTCTACCAAGAAATGTGATTCTTCATTCAAAACCTGATTTTTGCTATTGGGCTCTATTGAATAATGAATGTTTTGAATTTTCTCCAAAAGTAAAGTAGTTGCAAACTCATGCTTTTAGAGACTTGTTTGGGCTCATGAGAGGAGTAGAAAAACATCAAAAATTTCAGTCCTGCATGATTCTACCAAGAAATGTGTGTTCATTCAAACCGCTGGTTTTTGATAGTTTGGGCCCTATTGAATAATGAATGTTTTGAATTTTCTCCAAAAGTAAAGTAGTTGCAAACTCATCCTTTTAGAAACTTGTTTGGGCTGTTGAGAGGAGTAAAAAACCATCAAAAATTTCAATCCTGCATGATTCTACCAAGAAATGTGATTCTTCATTCAAAACACTGGTTTTTGCTATTGGGCTCTATTGAATAATGAATGTTTTGATTTTTCTCCAAAAGTAAAGTAGTTGCAAACTCATCCTTTTAGAGACTTGTTTGGGCTCATGAGAGGAGTAGAAAAACATCAAAAATTTCAGTCCTGCACGATTCTACCAAGAAATGTGTGTTCATTCAAACCGCTGGTTTTTGATATTTTGGGCCATATTGAATAATGAATGTTTTGAATTTTCTCCAAAAGTAAAGTAGTTGCAAACTCATCCTTTTAGATACTTGTTTGGGCTGTTGAGAGGAGTAAAAAACCATCAAAAATTTCAATCCTGCATGATTCTACCAAGAAATGTGATACTATATTCAAAACGCTGGTTTTTGCTATTGGGCTCTATTGAATAATGAATGTTTTGAATTTTCTCCAAAAGTAAAGTAGTTGCAAACTCATCCTTTTAGAGACTTGTTTGGGCTCATGAGAGGAGTAGAAAAACATCAAAAATTTCAGTCCTGCACGATTCTACCAAGAAATGTGTGTTCATTCAAACCGCTGGTTTTTGATATTTTGGGCCCTATTGAATAATGAATGTTTTGAATTTTCTCCAAAAGTAAAGTAGTTGCAAACTCATCCTTATAGAAACTTGTTTGGGCTGTTGAGAGGAGTAAAAAAACATCAAAAATTTCAATCCTGCATGATTCTACCAAAAAATGTGATTCTTCATTCAAAACGCTGGTTTTTGCTATTGGGCTCTATTGAATAATGAATGTTTTGAATTTTCTCCAAATTAAAGTAGTTGCAAACTCATCCTTTTAGAGACTTGTTTGGGCTCATGAGAGGAGTAGAAAAATATCAAAAATTTCAGTCCTGCATGATTCTACCAAGAAATGTGTGTTCATTCAAACCGCTGGTTTTTGATAGTTTGGGCCCTATTGAATAATGAATGTTTTGAATTTTCTCCAAAAGTAAAGTAGTTGCAAACTCATCCTTTTAGAAACTTGTTTGGGCTGTTGAGAGGAGTAAAAAACCATCAAAAATTTCAATCCTGCATGATTCTACCAAGAAATGTGATTCTTCATTCAAAACCTAATTTTTGCTATTGGGCTCTATTGAATAATGAATGTTTTGAATTTTCTCCAAAAGTAAAGTAGTTGCAAACTCATGCTTTTAGAGACTTGTTTGGGCTCATGAGAGGAGTAGAAAAACATCAAAAATTTCAGTCCTGCATGATTCTACCAAGAAATGTGTGTTCATTCAAACCGCTGGTTTTTGATAGTTTGGGCCCTATTGAATAATGAATGTTTTGAATTTTCTCCAAAAGTAAAGTAGTTGCAAACTCATCCTTTTAGAAACTTGTTTGGGTTGTTGAGAGGAGTAAAAAACCATCAAAAATTTCAATCCTGCATGATTCTACCAAGAAATGTGATTCTTCATTCAAAACGCTGGTTTTTGCTTTTGGGCTCTATTGAATAATGAATGTTTTGAATTTTCTCCAACAGTAAAGTAGTTGCAAACTCATCCTTTTAGAGACTTGTTTGGGCTCATGAGAGGAGTAGAAAAACATCAAAAATTTCAGTCCTGCACGATTCTACCAAGAAATGTGTGTTCATTCAAACCGCTGGTTTTTGATATTTTGGGCCCTATTGAATAATGAATGTTTTGAATTTTCTCCAAAAGTAAAGTAGTTGCAAACTCATCCTTTTAGAAACTTGTTTGGGCTGTTGAGAGGAGTAAAAAACCATCAAAAATTTCAATCCTGCATGATTCTACCAAGAAATGTGATTCTTCATTCAAAACCTGATTTTTGCTATTGGGCTCTATTGAATAATGAATGTTTTGAATTTTCTCCAAAAGTAAAGTAGTTGCAAACTCATGCTTTTAGAGACTTGTTTGGGCTCATGAGAGGAGTAGAAAAACATCAAAAATTTCAGTCCTGCATGATTCTACCAAGAAATGTGTGTTCATTTAAACCTCTGGTTTTTGATAGTTTGGGCCCTATTGAAAAATGAATGTTTTGACTTTTCTCCAAAAGTAAAGTAGTTGCAAACTCATCCTTTTAGAAACTTGTTTGGGCTGTTGAGAGGAGTAAAAAACCATCAAAAATTTCAATCCTGCATGATTCTACCAAGAAATGTGATTCTTCATTCAAAACGCTGGTTTTTGCTATTGGGCTCTATTGAATAATAAATGTTTTGAATTTTCTCCAAAAGTAAAGTAGTTGCAAACTCATCCTTTTAGAGTCTTGTTTGGGCTCATGAGAGGAGTAGAAAAACATCAAAAATTTCAGTCCTGCACGATTCTACCAAGAAATGTGAGTGTTCATTCAAACCGCTGGTTTTTGATATTTTGGGCCCTATTGAATAATGAATGTTTTGACTTTTCTCCAAAAGTAAAGTAGTTGCAAACTCATCCTTTTAGAAACTTGTTTGGGCTGTTGAGAGGAGTAAAAAAACCATCAAAAATTTCAATCCTGCATGATTCTACCAAGAAATGTGATTCTTCATTCAAAACGCTGGTTTTTGCTATTGGGCTCTATTGAATAATAAATGTTTTGAATTTTCTCCAAAAGTAAAGTAGTTGCAAACTCATCCTTTTAGAGTCTTGTTTGGGCTCATGAGAGGAGTAGAAAAACATCAAAAATTTCAGTCCTGCACGATTCTACCAAGAAATGTGAGTGTTCATTCAAACCGCTGGTTTTTGATATTTTGGGCCCTACTGAATAATGAATGTTTTGAATTTTCTCCAAAAGTAAAGTAGTTGCAAACTCATCCTTTTAGAAACTTGTTTGGGCTGTTGAGAGGAGTAAAAAACCATCACAAATTTCAATCCTGCATGATTCTACCAAGAAATGTGATTCTTCATTCAAAACCTGATTTTTGCTATTGGGCTCTATTGAATAATGAATGTTTTGAATTTTCTCCAAAAGTAAAGTAGTTGCAAACTCATGCTTTTAGAGACTTGTTTGGGCTCATGAGAGGAGTAGAAAAACATCAAAAATTTCAGTCCTGCATGATTCTACCAAGAAATGTGTGTTCATTCAAACCGCTGGTTTTTGATAGTTTGGGCCCTATTGAATAATGAATGTTTTGAATTTTCTCCAAAAGTAAAGTAGTTGCAAACTCATCCTTTTAGAAACTTGTTTGGGCTGTTGAGAGGAGTAAAAAACCATCAAAAATTTCAATCCTGCATGATTCTACCGAGAAATGTGATTCTTCATTCAAAACACTGGTTTTTGCTATTGGGCTCTATTGAATAATGAATGTTTTGATTTTTCTCCAAAAGTAAAGTAGTTGCAAACTCATCCTTTTAGAGACTTGTTTGGGCTCATGAGAGGAGTAGAAAAACATCAAAAATTTCAGTCCTGCACGATTCTACCAAGAAATGTGTGTTCATTCAAACCGCTGGTTTTTGATATTTTGGGCCATATTGAATAATGAATGTTTTGAATTTTCTCCAAAAGTAAAGTAGTTGCAAACTCATCCTTTTAGAAACTTGTTTGGGCTGTTGAGAGGAGTAAAAATCCATCAAAAATTTCAATCCTGCATGATTCTACCAAGAAATGTGATACTATATTCAAAACGCTGGTTTTTGCTATTGGGCTCTATTGAATAATGAATGTTTTGAATTTTCTCCAAAAGTAAAGTAGTTGCAAACTCATCCTTTTAGAGACTTGTTTGGGCTCATGAGAGGAGTAGAAAAACATCAAAAATTTCAGTCCTGCACGATTCTACCAAGAAATGTGTGTTCATTCAAACCGCTGGTTTTTGATATTTTGGGCCCTATTGAATAATGAATGTTTTGAATTTTCTCCAAAAGTAAAGTAGTTGCAAACTCATCCTTATAGAAACTTGTTTGGGCTGTTGAGAGGAGTAAAAAAACATCAAAAATTTCAATCCTGCATGATTCTACCAAGAAATGTGATTCTTCATTCAAAACGCTGGTTTTTGCTATTGGGCTCTATTGAATAATGAATGTTTTGAATTTTCTCCAAAAGTAAAGTAGTTGCAAACTCATCCTTTTAGAGACTTGTTTGGGCTCATGAGAGGAGTAGAAAAATATCAAAAATTTCAGTCCTGCATGATTCTACCAAGAAATGTGTGTTCATTCAAACCGCTGGTTTTTGATAGTTTGGGCCCTATTGAATAATGAATGTTTTGACTTTTCTCCAAAAGTAAAGTAGTTGCAAACTCATCCTTTTAGAAACTTGTTTGGGCTGTTGAGAGGAGTAAAAAACCATCAAAAATTTCAATCCTGCATGATTCTACCAAGAAATGTGATTCTTCATTCAAAACGCTGGTTTTTGCTATTGGGCTCTATTGAATAATAAATGTTTTGAATTTTCTCCAAAAGTAAAGTAGTTGCAAACTCATACTTTTAGAGACTTGTTTAGGCTCATGAGAGGAGTAGAAAAACATCAAAAATTTCAGTCCTGCACGATTTTACCAAGAAATGTGAGTGTTCATTCAAACCGCTGGTTTTTGATATTTTGGGCCCTATTGAATAATGAATGTTTTGACTTTTCTCCAAAAGTAAAGTAGTTGCAAACTCATCCTTTTAGAAACTTGTTTGGGCTGTTGAGAGGAGTAAAAAAACCATCAAAAATTTCAATCCTGCATGATTCTACCAAGAAATGTGATTCTTCATTCAAAACGCTGGTTTTTGCTATTGGGCTCTATTGAATAATAAATGTTTTGAATTTTCTCCAAAAGTAAAGTAGTTGCAAACTCATCCTTTTAGAGTCTTGTTTGGGCTCATGAGAGGAGTAGAAAAACATCAAAAATTTCAGTCCTGCACGATTCTACCAAGAAATGTGAGTGTTCATTCAAACCGCTGGTTTTTGATATTTTGGGCCCTACTGAATAATGAATGTTTTGAATTTTCTCCAAAAGTAAAGTAGTTGCAAACTCATCCTTTTAGAAACTTGTTTGGGCTGTTGAGAGGAGTAAAAAACCATCAAAAATTTCAATCCTGCATGATTCTACCAAGAAATGTGATTCTTCATTCAAAACCTGATTTTTGCTATTGGGCTCTATTGAATAATGAATGTTTTGAATTTTCTCCAAAAGTAAAGTAGTTGCAAACTCATGCTTTTAGAGACTTGTTTGGGCTCATGAGAGGAGTAGAAAAACATCAAAAATTTCAGTCCTGCATGATTCTACCAAGAAATGTGTGTTCATTTAAACCGCTGGTTTTTGATAGTTTGGGCCCTATTGAATAATGAATGTTTTGACTTTTCTCCAAAAGTAAAGTAGTTGCAAACTCATCCTTTTAGAAACTTGTTTGGGCTGTTGAGAGGAGTAAAAAACCATCAAAAATTTCAATCCTGCATGATTCTACCAAGAAATGTGATTCTTCATTCAAAACACTGGTTTTTGCTATTGGGCTCTATTGAATAATGAATGTTTTGATTTTTCTCCAAAAGTAAAGTAGTTGCAAACTCATCCTTTTAGAGACTTGTTTGGGCTCATGAGAGGAGTAGAAAAACATCAAAAATTTCAGTCCTGCACGATTCTACCAAGAAATGTGTGTTCATTCAAACCGCTGGTTTTTGATATTTTGGGCCATATTGAATAATGAATGTTTTGAATTTTCTCCAAAAGTAAAGTAGTTGCAAACTCATCCTTATAGAAACTTGTTTGGGCTGTTGAGAGGAGTAAAAAACCATCAAAAATTTCAATCCTGCATGATTCTACCAAGAAATGTGATTCTTCATTCAAAACGCTGGTTTTTGCTATTGGGCTCTATTGAATAATGAATGTTTTGAATTTTCTCCAAAAGTAAAGCAGTTGCAAACTCATCCTTTTAGAGACTTGTTTGGGCTCATGAGAGGAGTAGAAAAACATCAAAAATTTCAGTCCTGCATGATTCTACCAAGAAATGTGTGTTCATTCAAACCGCTGGTTTTTGACAGTTTGGGCCCTATTGAATAATGAATGTTTTGAATTTTCTCCAAAAGTAAAGTAGTTGCAAACTCATCCTTTTAGAAACTTGTTTGGGCTGTTGAGAGGAGTAAAAAACCATCAAAAATTTCAATCCTGCATGATTCTACCAAGAAATGTGATTCTTCATTCAAAACGCTGGTTTTTGCTATTGGGCTCTATTGAATAATAAATGTTTTGAATTTTCTCCAAAAATAAAGTAGTTGCAAACTCATCCTTTTAGAGTCTTGTTTGGGCTCATGAGAGGAGTAGAAAAACATCAAAAATTTCAGTCCTGCACGATTCTACCAAGAAATGTGAGTGTTCATTCAAACCGCTGGTTTTTGATATTTTGGGCCCTATTGAATAATGAATGTTTTGACTTTTCTCCAAAAGTAAAGTAGTTGCAAACTCATCCTTTTAGAAACTTGTTTGGGCTGTTGAGAGGAGTAAAAAAACCATCAAAAATTTCAATCCTGCATGATTCTACCAAGAAATGTGATTCTTCATTCAAAACGCTGGTTTTTGCTATTGGGCTCTATTGAATAATAAATGTTTTGAATTTTCTCCAAAAGTAAAGTAGTTGCAAACTCATCCTTTTAGAGTCTTGTTTGGGCTCATGAGAGGAGTAGAAAAACATCAAAAATTTCAGTCCTGCACGATTCTACCAAGAAATGTGAGTGTTCATTCAAACCGCTGGTTTTTGATATTTTGGGCCCTACTGAATAATGAATGTTTTGAATTTTCTCCAAAAGTAAAGTAGTTGCAAACTCATCCTTTTAGAAACTTGTTTGGGCTGTTGAGAGGAGTAAAAAACCATCAAAAATTTCAATCCTGCATGATTCTACCAAGAAATGTGATTCTTCATTCAAAACCTGATTTTTGCTATTGGGCTCTATTGAATAATGAATGTTTTGAATTTTCTCCAAAAGTAAAGTAGTTGCAAACTCATGCTTTTAGAGACTTGTTTGGGCTCATGAGAGGAGTAGAAAAACATCGAAAATTTAAATCCTGCACGATTCTACCAAGAAATGTGAGTGTTCATTCAAGCCGCTGGTTTTTGCTACTTTGGGCCCTATTGAATAATGAATGTTTTGAATTTTCCCCAAAAGTAAAGTAGATGCAAACTCATCCTTTTAGAAACTTGTTTGGGCTGTTGAGAGGAGTGAAAAAACATCAAAAATTTCAATCCTGCACGATTCTACCAAGAAATGTGATTGTTCATTCAAACCGCTGCTTTTTGCTATTGGACCCTATTGAATAATGAATGGTTTGAATTTTCTCCAAAACTAAAGTAGTTGCAAACTCATCCTTTTAGAAACATGTTTGGGCTCATGAGAGGAGTAGAAAAACATGAAAAATTTCAATCCTGCACGATTCTACCAAGAAATGTGTGTCCATTCAAACCGCTGCTTTTTGCTATTAGGCCCTATTGAATAATGAATGTTTTTAATTTTCTTCAAAAGTAAAGTAGTTGCAAACTCATCCTTTCAGAAACTTGTTTGGGCTGTTGAGAGTAGTAGAAAAGCATCAAAAATTTCTATCCTGCACGATTCTACCAAGAACTGTGATTGTTCATTCAAAACGCTGCTTTTTGCTATTAGACCCTATTGAATAATGTATGTTTTGAATTTTCTCCAAAAGTAAAGTAGTTGCAAACTCATCCTTCCAGAGTCTAGTTTGGGCTCATGAGAGGAGTAGAAAAATGTCAAAAATATCAATCCTGCATGATTCTACCAAGAAATGTGAGTGTTCATTCAAACCGCTGCTTTTTGCTATTGGCCCTATTGAATAATGAATGTTTTGAATTTTCTCCACAAGTAAAGTAGTTGCAAACTCATCCTTTTAGAGTCTTGTTTGGGCTCATGAGAGGAGTAGAAAAACATCAGAAATTTCAATCCTGCACGATTCTACCAAGAAATGTGAGTGTTCATTCAAACCGCTGATTTTTGCTATTCGTCCCTATTGAATAATGAATGTTTTGAATTTTCTCCAAAAGTAAAGTAGTTGCAAACTCATGCTTCTAGAGTCTTGTTTGGGCTCATGAGAGGAGTAGAAAAACATCAAAAATTTCAATCCTGCATGATTCTACCAAGAAATGTGAGTGTTCATTCAAATGTTTTGAATTTTCTCCAAAAGTAAAGTAGTTGCAAACTCATCATTTTAGAAACTTTTTTGGGCTGTTGAGAGTAGTAGAAAAGCATCAAAAATTTCTATCCTGCACGATTCTACCAAGAACTGTGATTGTTCACTCAAAACGCTGCTTTGTGCTATTAGACCCTATTGAATAATGAATGTTTTGAATTTTCTCCAAAAGTAAAGTAGTTGCAAAGTCATCCTTCTAGAGTTTTGTTTGGGCTCATGAGAGGAGTAGAAAAACATCGAAAATTTAAATCCTGCACGATTCTACCAAGAAATGTGAGTGTTCATTCAAGCCGCTTGTTTTTGCTACTTTGGGCCCTATTGAATAATGAATGTTTTGAATTTTCCCCAAAAGTAAAGTAGTTGCAAACTCATCCTTTTAGAAACTTGTTTGGGCTGTTGAGAGGAGTAAAAACAATCAAAAATTTCAATCCTGCACGATTCTACCAAGAAATGTGAGTGTTCATTCAAACCGCTGCTTTTTGCTATTGAGCCCTATTGAGTAATGAATGTTTTGAATTTTCCCCAAAAGTGAAGTAGTTGCAAACTCATCCTTTTAGAAACTTGTTTGTGCTGTTGAGAGGAGTAGAAAAACATCAAAATTTTCAATCCTGCACGATTCTACCAAGAAATGTGATTGTTCATTCAAAATGCTGCTTTTTGCTATTAGACCCTATTGAATAATGAATGTTTTTAATTTTCTCCAAAAGTAAAGTAGTTGCAAACTCATCCTTTCAGAAACTTTTTGGGCTGTTGAGAGTAGTAGAAAAGCATCAAAAATTTCTATCCTGCACAATTCTACCAAGAACTGTGATTGTTCATTCAAAACGCTGCTTTTTGCTATTAGACCCTATTGAATAATGTATGTTTTGAATTTTCTCCAAAAGTAAAGTAGTTGCAAACTCATCCTTCCAGAGTCTAGTTTGGGCTCATGAGAGGAGTAGAAAAATGTCAAAAATATCAATCCTGCATGATTCTACCAAGAAATGTGAGTGTTCATTCAAACCGCTGCTTTTTGCTATTGGCCCTATTGAATAATGAATGTTTTGAATTTTCTCCACAAGTAAAGTAGTTGCAAACTCATCCTTTTAGAGTCTTGTTTGGGCTCATGAGAGGAGTAGAAAAACATCAGAAATTTCAATCCTGCACGATTCTACCAAGAAATGTGAGTGTTCATTCAAACCGCTGATTTTTGCTATTCGTCCCTATTGAATAATGAATGTTTTGAATTTTCTCCAAAAGTAAAGTAGTTGCAAACTCATGCTTCTAGAGTCTTGTTTGGGCTCATGAGAGGAGTAGAAAAACGTCAAAAATTTCAATCCTGCATGATTCTACCAAGAAATGTGAGTGTTCATTCAAATGTTTTGAATTTTCTCCAAAAGTAAAGTAGTTGCAAACTCATCCTTTTAGAAACTTTTTTGGGCTGTTGAGAGTAGTAGAAAAGCATCAAAAATTTCTATCCTGCACGATTCTACCAAGAACTGTGATTGTTCACTCAAAACGCTGCTTTTTGCTATTAGACCCTATTGAATAATGAATGTTTTGAATTTTCTCCAAAAGTAAAGCAGTTGCAAAGTCATCCTTCTAGAGTTTTGTTTGGGCTCATGAGAGGAGTAGAAAAACATCGAAAATTTAAATCCTGCACGATTCTACCAAGAAATGTGAGTGTTCATTCAAGCCGCTTGTTTTTGCTACTTTGGGCCCTATTGAATAATGAATGTTTTGAATTTTCCCCAAAAGTAAAGTATTTGCAAACTCATCCTTTTAGAAACTTGTTTGGGCTGTTGAGAGGAGTAAAAAAAAAATCAAAAATTTCAATCCTGCACGATTCTACCAAGAAATGTGAGTGTTCATTCAAACCGCTGCTTTTTGCTATTGAGCCCTATTGAGTAATGAATGTTTTGAATTTTCCCCAAAAGTAAAGTAGTTGCAAACTCATCCTTTTAGAAACTTATTTGTGCTGTTGAGAGGAGTAGAAAAACATCAAAATTTTCAATCCTGCACGATTCTACCAAGAAATGTGATTGTTCATTCAAAATGCTGCTTTTTGCTATTAGACCCTATTGAATAATGGATGTTTTGAATTTTCTCCAAAAGAAAAGTAGTTGCAAGCTCATTCTTTTATACTCTTGTTTGGGCTCATGAGAGGAGTAGAAAAACATCAAAAATTGCAATCCTGCACGATTCTACCAAGAAATGTGAGTCTTCATTCAAAACGCTGCTTTTTGCTATTGGGCCCTATTGAATAGTGAATGTTTTGAATTTTCTGCAAAAGTAAAGTATTTGCAAACTCATCCTTACAGAGTTTTTTTTTGGGTTCATGAGAGGAGTAGAAAAACATCAAAAATTTCAATCCTGCATGATTCTACCAAGAAATGTTAGTGTTCATTCAAATGTTTTGAATTTTCTCCAAAAGTAAAGTAGTTGCAAACTCATGCTTCTAGAGTCTTGTTTGGGCTCATGAGAGGAGTAGAAAAACGTCAAAAATTTCAATCCTGCATGATTCTACCAAGAAATGTGAGTGTTCATTCAAATGTTTTGAATTTTCTCCAAAAGTAAAGTAGTTGCAAACTCATCCTTTTAGAAACTTTTTTGGGCTGTTGAGAGTAGTAGAAAAGCATCAAAAATTTCTATCCTGCACGATTCTACCAAGAACTGTGATTGTTCACTCAAAACGCTGCTTTTTGCTATTAGACCCTATTGAATAATGAATGTTTTGAATTTTCTCCAAAAGTAAAGTAGTTGCAAAGTCATCCTTCTAGAGTTTTGTTTGGGCTCATGAGAGGAGTAGAAAAACATCGAAAATTTCAATCCTGCACGATTCTACCAAGAAATGTGAGTGTTCATTCAAACCGCTGCTTTTTGCTATTGAGCCCTATTGAGTAATGAATGTTTTGAATTTTCCCCAAAAGTAAAGTAGTTGCAAACTCATCCTTTTAGAAACTTGTTTGTGCTGTTGAGAGGAGTAGAAAAACATCAAAATTTTCAATCCTGCACGATTCTACCATGAAATGTGATTGTTCATTCAAAATGCTGCTTTTTGCTATTAGACCCTATTGAATAATGGATGTTTTGAATTTTCTCCAAAAGAAAAGTAGTTGCAAGCTCATCCTTTTATACTCTTGTTTGGGCTCATGAGAGGAGTAGAAAAATGTCAAAAATTGCAATCCTGCACGATTCTACCAAGAAATGTGAGTCTTCATTCAAAACGCTGCTTTTTGCTATTGGGCCCTATTGAATAGTGAATGTTTTGAATTTTCTGCAAAAGTAAAGTATTTGCAAACTCATCCTTACAGAGTTTTTTTTTGGGTTCATGAGAGGAGTAGAAAAACGTCAAAAATTTCAATCCTGCATGATTCTACCAAGAAATGTTAGTGTTCATTCAAATGTTTTGAATTTTCTCCAAAAGTAAAGTAGTTGCAAACTCATCCTTTTAGAAACTTGTTTGGGCTGTTGAGAGTAGTAGAAAAGCATCAAAAATTTCTATCCTGCACGATTCTACCAAGAACTGTGATTGTTCATTCAAAACGCTGCTTATTGCTATTAGACCCAATTGAATAATGTATGTTTTGAATTTTCTCCAAAAGTAAAGTAGTTGCAAACTCATCCTTCTAGAGTCTAGTTTGGGCTCATGAGAGGAGTCGAAAAACGTCAAAAATTTCAATCCTGCATGATTCTACCAAGAAATGTGAGTGTTCATTCAAACCGCTGCTTTTTGCTTTTGGCCCTATTGAATAATGAATGTTTTGAATTTTCTCCAAAGGTAAAGTAGTTGCAAACTCATCCGTTTAGAGTCTTGTTTGGGCTCATGAGAGGAGTAGAAAAACATCAAAAATTTCAATCCTGCACGATTCTACCAAGAAATGTGAGTGTTCATTCAAACCGCTGATTTTTGCTATTCGTCTCTATTGAATAATGAATGTTTTGAATATTCTCCAAAAGTAAAGTAGTTGCAAACTCATCCTTTTAGCGTCTTGTTTGTGCTCATGAGTGGAGTAGAAAAACATCAAAAATTTCAATCCTGCACTATTCTATCAAGAAATGTGAGTGTTCATTCAAACCGCTGCTTTTTGCTATTGGGCCTTATTGAATAACGAAAGTTTTGAATTTTCTCCAAAAGTAAAGTAGTTGCAAACTCATCCTTTTAGAAACTTGTTTGGGCTGTTGAGAGGTGTAGAAAAATATCAAAATTTTCAATCCTGCACGATTCTACCAAGAAATGTGATTGTTCTTTCAATACGCTGCATTTTGCTATTGGGCTCTATTGAATAATGAATGTTTTGAATTTTCTCCAAAAGTAAAATAGTTGCAAACTCATGCTTATAGAGTATTGTTTGGGCTCATGAGAGGAGTAGAAAAACGTCAAAAATTTCAGTCCTGCATGATTCTACCAAGAAATGTGTGTTCATTCAAACCGCTGGTTTTTGATATTTTGGGCCCTATTGAATAATGAATGTTTTGAATTTTCTCCAAAAGTAAAGTAGTTGCAAACTCATCCTTTTAGAAACTTGTTTGGGCTGTTGAGAGGAGTAAAAAAACATCAAAAATTTCAATCCTGCATGATTCTACCAAGAAATGTGATTCTTCATTCAAAACCTGATTTTTGCTATTGGGCTCTATTGAATAATGAATGTTTTGAATTTTCTCCAAAAGTAAAGTAGTTGCAAACTCATGCTTTTAGAGACTTGTTTGGGCTCATGAGAGGAGTAGAAAAACATCAAAAATTTCAGTCCTGCATGATTCTACCAAGAAATGTGTGTTCATTCAAACCGCTGGTTTTTGATAGTTTGGGCCCTATTGAATAATGAATGTTTTGAATTTTCTCCAAAAGTAAAGTAGTTGCAAACTCATCCTTTTAGAAACTTGTTTGGGCTGTTGAGAGGAGTAAAAAAACATCAAAAATTTCAATCCTGCATGATTCTACCAAGAAATGTGATTCTTCATTCAAAACGCTGGTTTTTGCTATTGGGCTCTATTGAATAATAAATGTTTTGAATTTTCTCCAAAAGTAAAGTAGTTGCAAACTCATCCTTTTAGAGTCTTGTTTGGGCTCATGAGAGGAGTAGAAAAACATCAAAAATTTCAGTCCTGCACGATTCTACCAAGAAATGTGAGTGTTCATTCAAACCGCTGGTTTTTGATATTTTGGGCCCTATTGAATAATGAATGTTTTGACTTTTCTCCAAAAGTAAA
The DNA here is from genome assembly GCF_039654945.1 of Dendrobates tinctorius. Lineage (NCBI taxonomy): Eukaryota > Metazoa > Chordata > Amphibia > Anura > Dendrobatidae > Dendrobates > Dendrobates tinctorius. The sequence goes on from NW_027361713.1 coordinate 19,516,377, forward strand.
GTAGTTGCAAACTCATCCTTTTAGAAACTTGTTTGGGCTGTTGAGAGGAGTAAAAAACCGTCAAAAATTTCAATCCTGCATGATTCTACCAATAAATGTGATTCTTCATTCAAAACGCTGGTTTCTGCTATTGGGCTCTATTGAATAATAAATGTTTTGAATTTTCTCCAAAAGTAAAGTAGTTGCAAACTCATCCTTTTAGAGACTTGTTTGGGCTCATGAGAGGAGTAGAAAAACATCAAAAATTTCAGACCTGCACGATTCTACCAAGAAATGTTAGTGTTCATTCAAACCGCTGGTTTTTGATATTTTGGGCCCTATTGAATAATGAATGTTTTGAATTTTCTCCAACAGTAAAGTAGTTGCAAACTCATCCTTTTAGAAACTTGTTTGGGCTGTTGAGAGGAGTAAAAAACCATCAAAAATCTCAATCCTGCATGATTCTACCAAGAAATGTGATTCTTCATTCAAAACCTGATTTTTGTTATTGGGTTCTATTGAATAATGAATGTTTTGAATTTTCTCCAAAAGTAAAGTAGTTGCAAACTCATCCTTTTAGAGACTTGTTTAGGCTCATGAGAGGAGTAGAAAAACATCAAAAATTTCAGTCCTGCACGATTCTACCAAGAAATGTGTGTTCATTCAAACCGCTGGTTTTTGATATTTTGGGCCCTATTGAATAATGAATGTTTTGAATTTTCTCCAAAAGTAAAGTAGTTGCAAACTCATCCTTTTAGAAACTTGTTTGGGCTGTTGAGAGGAGTAAAAAACCATCAAAAATTTCAATCCTGCATGATTCTACCAAGAAATGTGATTCTTCATTCAAAACGCTGGTATTTGCTATTGGGCTCTATTGAATAATGAATGTTTTGAATTTTCTCCAAAAGTAAAGTAGTTGCAAACTCATCCTTTTAGAGTCTTGTTTGGGCTCATGAGAGGAGTATAAAAACATCAAAAATTTCAGTCCTGCATGATTCTACCAAGAAATGTGATTCTTCATTCAAAACCTGATTTTTGCTATTGGGCTCTATTGAATAATGAATGTTTTGAATTTTCTCCAAAAGTAAAGTAGTTGCAAACTCATGCTTTTAGAGACTTGTTTGGGCTCATGAGAGGAGTAGAAAAACATCAAAAATTTCAGTCCTGCATGATTCTACCAAGAAATGTGTGTTCATTTAAACCGCTGGTTTTTGATAGTTTGGGCCCTATTGAATAATGAATGTTTTGAATTTTCTCCAAAAGTAAAGTAGTTGCAAACTCATTCTTTTAGAAACTTGTTTGGGCTGTTGAGAGGAGTAAAAAACCATCAAAAATTTCAATCCTGCATGATTCTACCAAGAAATGTGATTCTTCATTCAAAACGCTGGTTTTTGCTATTGGGCTCTATTGAATAATGAATGTTTTGAATTTTCTCCAAAAGTAAAGTAGTTGCAAACTCATCCTTTTAGAGACTTGTTTGGGCTCATGAGAGGAGTAGAAAAACATCAAAAATTTCAGTCCTGCACGATTCTACCAAGAAATGTGTGTTCATTCAAACCGCTGGTTTTTGATATTTTGGGCCATATTGAATAATGAATGTTTTGAATTTTCTCCAAAAGTAAAGTAGTTGCAAACTCATCCTTTTAGAAACTTGTTTGGGCTGTTGAGAGGAGTAAAAAACCATCAAAAATTTCAATCCTGCATGATTCTACCAAGAAATGTGATACTATATTCAAAATGCTGGTTTTTCCTATTGGGCTCTATTGAATAATGAATGTTTTGAATTTTCTCCAAAAGTAAAGTAGTTGCAAACTCATCCTTTTAGAGACTTGTTTGGGCTCATGAGAGGAGTAGAAAAACATCAAAATTTCAGTCCTGCACGATTCTACCAAGAAATGTGTGTTCATTCAAACCGCTGGTTTTTGATATTTTGGGCCCTATTGAATAATGAATGTTTTGAATTTTCTCCAAAAGTAAAGTAGTTGCAAACTCATCCTTTTAGAAACTTGTTTGGGCTGTTGAGAGGAGTAAAAAAACATCAAAAATTTCAATCCTGCATGATTCTACCAAGAAATGTGATTCTTCATTCAAAACGCTGGTTTTTGCTATTGGGCTCTATTGAATAATGAATGTTTTGAATTTTCTCCAAATTAAAGTAGTTGCAAACTCATCCTTTTAGAGACTTGTTTGGGCTCATGAGAGGAGTAGAAAAATATCAAAAATTTCAGTCCTGCATGATTCTACCAAGAAATGTGTGTTCATTCAAACCGCTGGTTTTTGATAGTTTGGGCCCTATTGAATAATGAATGTTTTGAATTTTCTCCAAAAGTAAAGTAGTTGCAAACTCATCCTTTTAGAAACTTGTTTGGGCTGTTGAGAGGAGTAAAAAACCATCAAAAATTTCAATCCTGCATGATTCTACCAAGAAATGTGATTCTTCATTCAAAACCTAATTTTTGCTATTGGGCTCTATTGAATAATGAATGTTTTGAATTTTCTCCAAAAGTAAAGTAGTTGCAAACTCATGCTTTTAGAGACTTGTTTGGGCTCATGAGAGGAGTAGAAAAACATCAAAAATTTCAGTCCTGCATGATTCTACCAAGAAATGTGTGTTCATTGAAACCGCTGGTTTTTGATAGTTTGGGCCCTATTGAATAATGAATGTTTTGAATTTTCTCCAAAAGTAAAGTAGTTGCAAACTCATCCTTTTAGAAACTTGTTTGGGCTGTTGAGAGGAGTAAAAAACCATCAAAAATTTCAATCCTGCATGATTCTACCAAGAAATGTGATTCTTCATTCAAAACGCTGGTTTTTGCTTTTGGGCTCTATTGAATAATGAATGTTTTGAATTTTCTCCAACAGTAAAGTAGTTGCAAACTCATCCTTTTAGAGACTTGTTTGGGCTCATGAGAGGAGTAGAAAAACATCAAAAATTTCAGTCCTGCACGATTCTACCAAGAAATGTGTGTTCATTCAAACCGCTGGTTTTTGATATTTTGGGCCCTATTGAATAATGAATGTTTTGAATTTTCTCCAAAAGTAAAGTAGTTGCAAACTCATCCTTTTAGAAACTTGTTTGGGCTGTTGAGAGGAGTAAAAAACCATCAAAAATTTCAATCTTGCATGATTCTACCAAGAAATGTGATTCTTCATTCAAAAACTGATTTTTGCTATTGGGCTCTATTGAATAATGAATGTTTTGAATTTTCTCCAAAAGTAAAGTAGTTGCAAACTCATGCTTTTAGAGACTTGTTTGGGCTCATGAGAGGAGTAGAAAAACATCAAAAATTTCAGTCCTGCATGATTCTACCAAGAAATGTGTGTTCATTTAAACCTCTGGTTTTTGATAGTTTGGGCCCTATTGAAAAATGAATGTTTTGACTTTTCTCCAAAAGTAAAGTAGTTGCAAACTCATCCTTTTAGAAACTTGTTTGGGCTGTTGAGAGGAGTAAAAAACCATCAAAAATTTCAATCCTGCATGATTCTACCAAGAAATGTGATTCTTCATTCAAAACGCTGGTTTTTGCTATTGGGCTCTATTGAATAATAAATGTTTTGAATTTTCTCCAAAAGTAAAGTAGTTGCAAACTCATCCTTTTAGAGTCTTGTTTGGGCTCATGAGAGGAGTAGAAAAACATCAAAAATTTCAGTCCTGCACGATTCTACCAAGAAATGTGAGTGTTCATTCAAACCGCTGGTTTTTGATATTTTGGGCCCTATTGAATAATGAATGTTTTGACTTTTCTCCAAAAGTAAAGTAGTTGCAAACTCATCCTTTTAGAAACTTGTTTGGGCTGTTGAGAGGAGTAAAAAAACCATCAAAAATTTCAATCCTGCATGATTCTACCAAGAAATGTGATTCTTCATTCAAAACGCTGGTTTTTGCTATTGGGCTCTATTGAATAATAAATGTTTTGAATTTTCTCCAAAAGTAAAGTAGCAAACTCATCCTTTTAGAGTCTTGTTTGGGCTCATGAGAGGAGTAGAAAAACATCAAAAATTTCAGTCCTGCACGATTCTACCAAGAAATGTGAGTGTTCATTCAAACCGCTGGTTTTTGATATTTTGGGCCCTACTGAATAATGAATGTTTTGAATTTTCTCCAAAAGTAAAGTAGTTGCAAACTCATCCTTTTAGAGTCTTGTTTGGGCTCATGAGAGGAGTATAAAAACATCAAAAATTTCAGTCCTGCATGATTCTACCAAGAAATGTGATTCTTCATTCAAAACCTGATTTTTGCTATTGGGCTCTATTGAATAATGAATGTTTTGAATTTTCTCCAAAAGTAAAGTAGTTGCAAACTCATGCTTTTAGAGACTTGTTTGGGCTCATGAGAGGAGTAGAAAAACATCAAAAATTTCAGTCCTGCATGATTCTACCAAGAAATGTGTGTTCATTTAAACCGCTGGTTTTTGATAGTTTGGGCCCTATTGAATAATGAATGTTTTGAATTTTCTCCAAAAGTAAAGTAGTTGCAAACTCATTCTTTTAGAAACTTGTTTGGGCTGTTGAGAGGAGTAAAAAACCATCAAAAATTTCAATCCTGCATGATTCTACCAAGAAATGTGATTCTTCATTCAAAACGCTGGTTTTTGCTATTGGGCTCTATTGAATAATGAATGTTTTGAATTTTCTCCAAAAGTAAAGTAGTTGCAAACTCATCCTTTTAGAGACTTGTTTGGGCTCATGAGAGGAGTAGAAAAACATCAAAAATTTCAGTCCTGCACGATTCTACCAAGAAATGTGTGTTCATTCAAACCGCTGGTTTTTGATATTTTGGGCCATATTGAATAATGAATGTTTTGAATTTTCTCCAAAAGTAAAGTAGTTGCAAACTCATCCTTTTAGAAACTTGTTTGGGCTGTTGAGAGGAGTAAAAAACCATCAAAAATTTCAATCCTGCATGATTCTACCAAGAAATGTGATACTATATTCAAAATGCTGGTTTTTCCTATTGGGCTCTATTGAATAATGAATGTTTTGAATTTTCTCCAAAAGTAAAGTAGTTGCAAACTCATCCTTTTAGAGACTTGTTTGGGCTCATGAGAGGAGTAGAAAAACATCAAAATTTCAGTCCTGCACGATTCTACCAAGAAATGTGTGTTCATTCAAACCGCTGGTTTTTGATATTTTGGGCCCTATTGAATAATGAATGTTTTGAATTTTCTCCAAAAGTAAAGTAGTTGCAAACTCATCCTTGTAGAATCTTGTTTGGGCTGTTGAGAGGAGTAAAAAAACATCAAAAATTTCAATCCTGCATGATTCTACCAAGAAATGTGATTCTTCATTCAAAACGCTGGTTTTTGCTATTGGGCTCTATTGAATAATGAATGTTTTGAATTTTCTCCAAATTAAAGTAGTTGCAAACTCATCCTTTTAGAGACTTGTTTGGGCTCATGAGAGGAGTAGAAAAATATCAAAAATTTCAGTCCTGCATGATTCTACCAAGAAATGTGTGTTCATTCAAACCGCTGGTTTTTGATAGTTTGGGCCCTATTGAATAATGAATGTTTTGAATTTTCTCCAAAAGTAAAGTAGTTGCAAACTCATCCTTTTAGAAACTTGTTTGGGCTGTTGAGAGGAGTAAAAAACCATCAAAAATTTCAATCCTGCATGATTCTACCAAGAAATGTGATTCTTCATTCAAAACCTAATTTTTGCTATTGGGCTCTATTGAATAATGAATGTTTTGAATTTTCTCCAAAAGTAAAGTAGTTGCAAACTCATGCTTTTAGAGACTTGTTTGGGCTCATGAGAGGAGTAGAAAAACATCAAAAATTTCAGTCCTGCATGATTCTACCAAGAAATGTGTGTTCATTGAAACCGCTGGTTTTTGATAGTTTGGGCCCTATTGAATAATGAATGTTTTGAATTTTCTCCAAAAGTAAAGTAGTTGCAAACTCATCCTTTTAGAAACTTGTTTGGGCTGTTGAGAGGAGTAAAAAACCATCAAAAATTTCAATCCTGCATGATTCTACCAAGAAATGTGATTCTTCATTCAAAACGCTGGTTTTTGCTTTTGGGCTCTATTGAATAATGAATGTTTTGAATTTTCTCCAACAGTAAAGTAGTTGCAAACTCATCCTTTTAGAGACTTGTTTGGGCTCATGAGAGGAGTAGAAAAACATCAAAAATTTCAGTCCTGCACGATTCTACCAAGAAATGTGTGTTCATTCAAACCGCTGGTTTTTGATATTTTGGGCCCTATTGAATAATGAATGTTTTGAATTTTCTCCAAAAGTAAAGTAGTTGCAAACTCATCCTTTTAGAAACTTGTTTGGGCTGTTGAGAGGAGTAAAAAACCATCAAAAATTTCAATCTTGCATGATTCTACCAAGAAATGTGATTCTTCATTCAAAAACTGATTTTTGCTATTGGGCTCTATTGAATAATGAATGTTTTGAATTTTCTCCAAAAGTAAAGTAGTTGCAAACTCATGCTTTTAGAGACTTGTTTGGGCTCATGAGAGGAGTAGAAAAACATCAAAAATTTCAGTCCTGCATGATTCTACCAAGAAATGTGTGTTCATTTAAACCTCTGGTTTTTGATAGTTTGGGCCCTATTGAAAAATGAATGTTTTGACTTTTCTCCAAAAGTAAAGTAGTTGCAAACTCATCCTTTTAGAAACTTGTTTGGGCTGTTGAGAGGAGTAAAAAACCATCAAAAATTTCAATCCTGCATGATTCTACCAAGAAATGTGATTCTTCATTCAAAACGCTGGTTTTTGCTATTGGGCTCTATTGAATAATAAATGTTTTGAATTTTCTCCAAAAGTAAAGTAGTTGCAAACTCATCCTTTTAGAGTCTTGTTTGGGCTCATGAGAGGAGTAGAAAAACATCAAAAATTTCAGTCCTGCACGATTCTACCAAGAAATGTGAGTGTTCATTCAAACCGCTGGTTTTTGATATTTTGGGCCCTATTGAATAATGAATGTTTTGACTTTTCTCCAAAAGTAAAGTAGTTGCAAACTCATCCTTTTAGAAACTTGTTTGGGCTGTTGAGAGGAGTAAAAAAACCATCAAAAATTTCAATCCTGCATGATTCTACCAAGAAATGTGATTCTTCATTCAAAACGCTGGTTTTTGCTATTGGGCTCTATTGAATAATAAATGTTTTGAATTTTCTCCAAAAGTAAAGTAGTTGCAAACTCATCCTTTTAGAGTCTTGTTTGGGCTCATGAGAGGAGTAGAAAAACATCAAAAATTTCAGTCCTGCACGATTCTACCAAGAAATGTGAGTGTTCATTCAAACCGCTGGTTTTTGATATTTTGGGCCCTACTGAATAATGAATGTTTTGAATTTTCTCCAAAAGTAAAGTAGTTGCAAACTCATCCTTTTAGAAACTTGTTTGGGCTGTTGAGAGGAGTAAAAAACCATCAAAAATTTCAATCCTGCATGATTCTACCAAGAAATGTGATTCTTCATTCAAAACCTGATTTTTGCTATTGGGCTCTATTGAATAATGAATGTTTTGAATTTTCTCCAAAAGTAAAGTAGTTGCAAACTCATGCTTTTAGAGACTTGTTTGGGCTCATGAGAGGAGTAGAAAAACATCAAAAATTTCAGTCCTGCATGATTCTACCAAGAAATGTGTTTTCATTCAAACCGCTGGTTTTTGATAGTTTGGGCCCTATTGAATAATGAATGTTTTGAATTTTCTCCAAAAGTAAAGTAGTTGCAAACTCATCCTTTTAGAAACTTGTTTGGGCTGTTGAGAGGAGTAAAAAACCATCAAAAATTTCAATCCTGCATGATTCTACCAAGAAATGTGATTCTTCATTCAAAACACTGGTTTTTGCTATTGGGCTCTATTGAATAATGAATGTTTTGATTTTTCTCCAAAAGTAAAGTAGTTGCAAACTCATCCTTTTAGAGACTTGTTTGTGCTCATGAGAGGAGTAGAAAAACATCAAAAATTTCAGTCCTGCACGATTCTACCAAGAAATGTGTGTTCATTCAAACCGCTGGTTTTTGATATTTTGGGCCATATTGAATAATGAATGTTTTGAATTTTCTCCAAAAGTAAAGTAGTTGCAAACTCATCCTTTTAGAAACTTGTTTGGGCTGTTGAGAGGAGTAAAAAACCATCAAAAATTTCAATCCTGCATGATTCTACCAAGAAATGTGATACTATATTCAAAACGCTGGTTTTTGCTATTGGGCTCTATTGAATAATGAATGTTTTGAATTTTCTCCAAAAGTAAAGTAGTTGCAAACTCATCCTTTTAGAGACTTGTTTGGGCTCATGAGAGGAGTAGAAAAACATCAAAAATTTCAGTCCTGCACGATTCTACCAAGAAATGTGTGTTCATTCAAACCGCTGGTTTTTGATATTTTGGGCCCTATTGAATAATGAATGTTTTGAATTTTCTCCAAAAGTAAAGTAGTTGCAAACTCATCCTTATAGAAACTTGTTTGGGCTGTTGAGAGGAGTAAAAAAACATCAAAAATTTCAATCCTGCATGATTCTACCAAGAAATGTGATTCTTCATTCAAAACGCTGGTTTTTGCTATTGGGCTCTATTGAATAATGAATGTTTTGAATTTTCTCCAAATTAAAGTAGTTGCAAACTCATCCTTTTAGAGACTTGTTTGGGCTCATGAGAGGAGTAGAAAAATATCAAAAATTTCAGTCCTGCATGATTCTACCAAGAAATGTGTGTTCATTCAAACCGCTGGTTTTTGATAGTTTGGGCCCTATTGAATAATGAATGTTTTGAATTTTCTCCAAAAGTAAAGTAGTTGCAAACTCATCCTTTTAGAAACTTGTTTGGGCTGTTGAGAGGAGTAAAAAACCATCATAAAATTTCAATCCTGCATGATTCTACCAAGAAATGTGATTCTTCATTCAAAACCTAATTTTTGCTATTGGGCTCTATTGAATAATGAATGTTTTGAATTTTCTCCAAAAGTAAAGTAGTTGCAAACTCATGCTTTTAGAGACTTGTTTGGGCTCATGAGAGGAGTAGAAAAACATCAAAAATTTCAGTCCTGCATGATTCTACCAAGAAATGTGTGTTCATTGAAACCGCTGGTTTTTGATAGTTTGGGCCCTATTGAATAATGAATGTTTTGAATTTTCTCCAAAAGTAAAGTAGTTGCAAACTCATCCTTTTAGAAACTTGTTTGGGCTGTTGAGAGGAGTAAAAAACCATCAAAAATTTCAATCCTGCATGATTCTACCAAGAAATGTGATTCTTCATTCAAAACGCTGGTTTTTGCTATTGGGCTCTATTGAATAATAAATGTTTTGAATTTTCTCCAAAAGTAAAGTAGTTGCAAACTCATCCTTTTAGAGTCTTGTTTGGGCTCATGAGAGGAGTAGAAAAACATCAAAAATTTCAGTCCTGCACGATTCTACCAAGAAATGTGAGTGTTCATTCAAACCGCTGGTTTTTGATATTTTGGGCCCTATTGAATAATGAATGTTTTGACTTTTCTCCAAAAGTAAAGTAGTTGCAAACTCATCCTTTTAGAAACTTGTTTGGGCTGTTGAGAGGAGTAAAAAAACCATCAAAAATTTCAATCCTGCATGATTCTACCAAGAAATGTGATTCTTCATTCAAAACGCTGGTTTTTGCTATTGGGCTCTATTGAATAATAAATGTTTTGAATTTTCTCCAAAAGTAAAGTAGTTGCAAACTCATCCTTTTAGAGTCTTGTTTGGGCTCATGAGAGGAGTAGAAAAACATCAAAAATTTCAGTCCTGCACGATTCTACCAAGAAATGTGAGTGTTCATTCAAACCGCTGGTTTTTGATATTTTGGGCCCTACTGAATAATGAATGTTTTGAATTTTCTCCAAAAGTAAAGTAGTTGCAAACTCATCCTTTTAGAAACTTGTTTGGGCTGTTGAGAGGAGTAAAAAACCATCAAAAATTTCAATCCTGCATGATTCTACCAAGAAATGTGATTCTTCATTCAAAACGCTGGTTTTTGCTATTGGGCTCTATTGAATAATGAATGTTTTGAATTTTCTCCAAAAGTAAAGTAGTTGCAAACTCATCCTTTTAGAGACTTGTTTGGGCTCATGAGAGGAGTAGAAAAACATCAAAAATTTCAGTCCTGCACGATTCTACCAAGAAATGTGTGTTCATTCAAACCGCTGGTTTTTGATATTTTGGGCCATATTGAATAATGAATGTTTTGAATTTTCTCCAAAAGTAAAGTAGTTGCAAACTCATCCTTTTAGAAACTTGTTTGGGCTGTTGAGAGGAGTAAAAAACCATCAAAAATTTCAATCCTGCATGATTCTACCAAGAAATGTGATACTATATTCAAAATGCTGGTTTTTCCTATTGGGCTCTATTGAATAATGAATGTTTTGAATTTTCTCCAAAAGTAAAGTAGTTGCAAACTCATCCTTTTAGAGACTTGTTTGGGCTCATGAGAGGAGTAGAAAAACATCAAAATTTCAGTCCTGCACGATTCTACCAAGAAATGTGTGTTCATTCAAACCGCTGGTTTTTGATATTTTGGGCCCTATTGAATAATGAATGTTTTGAATTTTCTCCAAAAGTAAAGTAGTTGCAAACTCATCCTTTTAGAAACTTGTTTGGGCTGTTGAGAGGAGTAAAAAAACATCAAAAATTTCAATCCTGCATGATTCTACCAAGAAATGTGATTCTTCATTCAAAACGCTGGTTTTTGCTATTGGGCTCTATTGAATAATGAATGTTTTGAATTTTCTCCAAATTAAAGTAGTTGCAAACTCATCCTTTTAGAGACTTGTTTGGGCTCATGAGAGGAGTAGAAAAATATCAAAAATTTCAGTCCTGCATGATTCTACCAAGAAATGTGTGTTCATTCAAACCGCTGGTTTTTGATAGTTTGGGCCCTATTGAATAATGAATGTTTTGAATTTTCTCCAAAAGTAAAGTAGTTGCAAACTCATCCTTTTAGAAACTTGTTTGGGCTGTTGAGAGGAGTAAAAAACCATCAAAAATTTCAATCCTGCATGATTCTACCAAGAAATGTGATTCTTCATTCAAAACCTAATTTTTGCTATTGGGCTCTATTGAATAATGAATGTTTTGAATTTTCTCCAAAAGTAAAGTAGTTGCAAACTCATGCTTTTAGAGACTTGTTTGGGCTCATGAGAGGAGTAGAAAAACATCAAAAATTTCAGTCCTGCATGATTCTACCAAGAAATGTGTGTTCATTGAAACCGCTGGTTTTTGATAGTTTGGGCCCTATTGAATAATGAATGTTTTGAATTTTCTCCAAAAGTAAAGTAGTTGCAAACTCATCCTTTTAGAAACTTGTTTGGGCTGTTGAGAGGAGTAAAAAACCATCAAAAATTTCAATCCTGCATGATTCTACCAAGAAATGTGATTCTTCATTCAAAACGCTGGTTTTTGCTTTTGGGCTCTATTGAATAATGAATGTTTTGAATTTTCTCCAACAGTAAAGTAGTTGCAAACTCATCCTTTTAGAGACTTGTTTGGGCTCATGAGAGGAGTAGAAAAACATCAAAAATTTCAGTCCTGCACGATTCTACCAAGAAATGTGTGTTCATTCAAACCGCTGGTTTTTGATATTTTGGGCCCTATTGAATAATGAATGTTTTGAATTTTCTCCAAAAGTAAAGTAGTTGCAAACTCATCCTTTTAGAAACTTGTTTGGGCTGTTGAGAGGAGTAAAAAACCATCAAAAATTTCAATCTTGCATGATTCTACCAAGAAATGTGATTCTTCATTCAAAAACTGATTTTTGCTATTGGGCTCTATTGAATAATGAATGTTTTGAATTTTCTCCAAAAGTAAAGTAGTTGCAAACTCATGCTTTTAGAGACTTGTTTGGGCTCATGAGAGGAGTAGAAAAACATCAAAAATTTCAGTCCTGCATGATTCTACCAAGAAATGTGTGTTCATTTAAACCTCTGGTTTTTGATAGTTTGGGCCCTATTGAAAAATGAATGTTTTGACTTTTCTCCAAAAGTAAAGTAGTTGCAAACTCATCCTTTTAGAAACTTGTTTGGGCTGTTGAGAGGAGTAAAAAACCATCAAAAATTTCAATCCTGCATGATTCTACCAAGAAATGTGATTCTTCATTCAAAACGCTGGTTTTTGCTATTGGGCTCTATTGAATAATAAATGTTTTGAATTTTCTCCAAAAGTAAAGTAGTTGCAAACTCATCCTTTTAGAGTCTTGTTTGGGCTCATGAGAGGAGTAGAAAAACATCAAAAATTTCAGTCCTGCACGATTCTACCAAGAAATGTGAGTGTTCATTCAAACCGCTGGTTTTTGATATTTTGGGCCCTATTGAATAATGAATGTTTTGACTTTTCTCCAAAAGTAAAGTAGTTGCAAACTCATCCTTTTAGAAACTTGTTTGGGCTGTTGAGAGGAGTAAAAAAACCATCAAAAATTTCAATCCTGCATGATTCTACCAAGAAATGTGATTCTTCATTCAAAACGCTGGTTTTTGCTATTGGGCTCTATTGAATAATAAATGTTTTGAATTTTCTCCAAAAGTAAAGTAGTTGCAAACTCATCCTTTTAGAGTCTTGTTTGGGCTCATGAGAGGAGTAGAAAAACATCAAAAATTTCAGTCCTGCACGATTCTACCAAGAAATGTGAGTGTTCATTCAAACCGCTGGTTTTTGATATTTTGGGCCCTACTGAATAATGAATGTTTTGAATTTTCTCCAAAAGTAAAGTAGTTGCAAACTCATCCTTTTAGAGTCTTGTTTGGGCTCATGAGAGGAGTATAAAAACATCAAAAATTTCAGTCCTGCATGATTCTACCAAGAAATGTGATTCTTCATTCAAAACCTGATTTTTGCTATTGGGCTCTATTGAATAATGAATGTTTTGAATTTTCTCCAAAAGTAAAGTAGTTGCAAACTCATGCTTTTAGAGACTTGTTTGGGCTCATGAGAGGAGTAGAAAAACATCAAAAATTTCAGTCCTGCATGATTCTACCAAGAAATGTGTGTTCATTTAAACCGCTGGTTTTTGATAGTTTGGGCCCTATTGAATAATGAATGTTTTGAATTTTCTCCAAAAGTAAAGTAGTTGCAAACTCATTCTTTTAGAAACTTGTTTGGGCTGTTGAGAGGAGTAAAAAACCATCAAAAATTTCAATCCTGCATGATTCTACCAAGAAATGTGATTCTTCATTCAAAACGCTGGTTTTTGCTATTGGGCTCTATTGAATAATGAATGTTTTGAATTTTCTCCAAAAGTAAAGTAGTTGCAAACTCATCCTTTTAGAGACTTGTTTGGGCTCATGAGAGGAGTAGAAAAACATCAAAAATTTCAGTCCTGCACGATTCTACCAAGAAATGTGTGTTCATTCAAACCGCTGGTTTTTGATATTTTGGGCCATATTGAATAATGAATGTTTTGAATTTTCTCCAAAAGTAAAGTAGTTGCAAACTCATCCTTTTAGAAACTTGTTTGGGCTGTTGAGAGGAGTAAAAAACCATCAAAAATTTCAATCCTGCATGATTCTACCAAGAAATGTGATACTATATTCAAAATGCTGGTTTTTCCTATTGGGCTCTATTGAATAATGAATGTTTTGAATTTTCTCCAAAAGTAAAGTAGTTGCAAACTCATCCTTTTAGAGACTTGTTTGGGCTCATGAGAGGAGTAGAAAAACATCAAAATTTCAGTCCTGCACGATTCTACCAAGAAATGTGTGTTCATTCAAACCGCTGGTTTTTGATATTTTGGGCCCTATTGAATAATGAATGTTTTGAATTTTCTCCAAAAGTAAAGTAGTTGCAAACTCATCCTTGTAGAAACTTGTTTGGGCTGTTGAGAGGAGTAAAAAAACATCAAAAATTTCAATCCTGCATGATTCTACCAAGAAATGTGATTCTTCATTCAAAACGCTGGTTTTTGCTATTGGGCTCTATTGAATAATGAATGTTTTGAATTTTCTCCAAATTAAAGTAGTTGCAAACTCATCCTTTTAGAGACTTGTTTGGGCTCATGAGAGGAGTAGAAAAATATCAAAAATTTCAGTCCTGCATGATTCTACCAAGAAATGTGTGTTCATTCAAACCGCTGGTTTTTGATAGTTTGGGCCCTATTGAATAATGAATGTTTTGAATTTTCTCCAAAAGTAAAGTAGTTGCAAACTCATCCTTTTAGAAACTTGTTTGGGCTGTTGAGAGGAGTAAAAAACCATCAAAAATTTCAATCCTGCATGATTCTACCAAGAAATGTGATTCTTCATTCAAAACCTAATTTTTGCTATTGGGCTCTATTGAATAATGAATGTTTTGAATTTTCTCCAAAAGTAAAGTAGTTGCAAACTCATGCTTTTAGAGACTTGTTTGGGCTCATGAGAGGAGTAGAAAAACATCAAAAATTTCAGTCCTGCATGATTCTACCAAGAAATGTGTGTTCATTGAAACCGCTGGTTTTTGATAGTTTGGGCCCTATTGAATAATGAATGTTTTGAATTTTCTCCAAAAGTAAAGTAGTTGCAAACTCATCCTTTTAGAAACTTGTTTGGGCTGTTGAGAGGAGTAAAAAACCATCAAAAATTTCAATCCTGCATGATTCTACCAAGAAATGTGATTCTTCATTCAAAACGCTGGTTTTTGCTTTTGGGCTCTATTGAATAATGAATGTTTTGAATTTTCTCCAACAGTAAAGTAGTTGCAAACTCATCCTTTTAGAGACTTGTTTGGGCTCATGAGAGGAGTAGAAAAACATCAAAAATTTCAGTCCTGCACGATTCTACCAAGAAATGTGTGTTCATTCAAACCGCTGGTTTTTGATATTTTGGGCCCTATTGAATAATGAATGTTTTGAATTTTCTCCAAAAGTAAAGTAGTTGCAAACTCATCCTTTTAGAAACTTGTTTGGGCTGTTGAGAGGAGTAAAAAACCATCAAAAATTTCAATCTTGCATGATTCTACCAAGAAATGTGATTCTTCATTCAAAAACTGATTTTTGCTATTGGGCTCTATTGAATAATGAATGTTTTGAATTTTCTCCAAAAGTAAAGTAGTTGCAAACTCATGCTTTTAGAGACTTGTTTGGGCTCATGAGAGGAGTAGAAAAACATCAAAAATTTCAGTCCTGCATGATTCTACCAAGAAATGTGTGTTCATTTAAACCTCTGGTTTTTGATAGTTTGGGCCCTATTGAAAAATGAATGTTTTGACTTTTCTCCAAAAGTAAAGTAGTTGCAAACTCATCCTTTTAGAAACTTGTTTGGGCTGTTGAGAGGAGTAAAAAACCATCAAAAATTTCAATCCTGCATGATTCTACCAAGAAATGTGATTCTTCATTCAAAACGCTGGTTTTTGCTATTGGGCTCTATTGAATAATAAATGTTTTGAATTTTCTCCAAAAGTAAAGTAGTTGCAAACTCATCCTTTTAGAGTCTTGTTTGGGCTCATGAGAGGAGTAGAAAAACATCAAAAATTTCAGTCCTGCACGATTCTACCAAGAAATGTGAGTGTTCATTCAAACCGCTGGTTTTTGATATTTTGGGCCCTATTGAATAATGAATGTTTTGACTTTTCTCCAAAAGTAAAGTAGTTGCAAACTCATCCTTTTAGAAACTTGTTTGGGCTGTTGAGAGGAGTAAAAAAACCATCAAAAATTTCAATCCTGCATGATTCTACCAAGAAATGTGATTCTTCATTCAAAACGCTGGTTTTTGCTATTGGGCTCTATTGAATAATAAATGTTTTGAATTTTCTCCAAAAGTAAAGTAGTTGCAAACTCATCCTTTTAGAGTCTTGTTTGGGCTCATGAGAGGAGTAGAAAAACATCAAAAATTTCAGTCCTGCACGATTCTACCAAGAAATGTGAGTGTTCATTCAAACCGCTGGTTTTTGATATTTTGGGCCCTACTGAATAATGAATGTTTTGAATTTTCTCCAAAAGTAAAGTAGTTGCAAACTCATCCTTTTAGAAACTTGTTTGGGCTGTTGAGAGGAGTAAAAAACCATCAAAAATTTCAATCCTGCATGATTCTACCAAGAAATGTGATTCTTCATTCAAAACCTGATTTTTGCTATTGGGCTCTATTGAATAATGAATGTTTTGAATTTTCTCCAAAAGTAAAGTAGTTGCAAACTCATGCTTTTAGAGACTTGTTTGGGCTCATGAGAGGAGTAGAAAAACATCAAAAATTTCAGTCCTGCATGATTCTACCAAGAAATGTGTTTTCATTCAAACCGCTGGTTTTTGATAGTTTGGGCCCTATTGAATAATGAATGTTTTGAATTTTCTCCAAAAGTAAAGTAGTTGCAAACTCATCCTTTTAGAAACTTGTTTGGGCTGTTGAGAGGAGTAAAAAACCATCAAAAATTTCAATCCTGCATGATTCTACCAAGAAATGTGATTCTTCATTCAAAACACTGGTTTTTGCTATTGGGCTCTATTGAATAATGAATGTTTTGATTTTTCTCCAAAAGTAAAGTAGTTGCAAACTCATCCTTTTAGAGACTTGTTTGTGCTCATGAGAGGAGTAGAAAAACATCAAAAATTTCAGTCCTGCACGATTCTACCAAGAAATGTGTGTTCATTCAAACCGCTGGTTTTTGATATTTTGGGCCATATTGAATAATGAATGTTTTGAATTTTCTCCAAAAGTAAAGTAGTTGCAAACTCATCCTTTTAGAAACTTGTTTGGGCTGTTGAGAGGAGTAAAAAACCATCAAAAATTTCAATCCTGCATGATTCTACCAAGAAATGTGATACTATATTCAAAACGCTGGTTTTTGCTATTGGGCTCTATTGAATAATGAATGTTTTGAATTTTCTCCAAAAGTAAAGTAGTTGCAAACTCATCCTTTTAGAGACTTGTTTGGGCTCATGAGAGGAGTAGAAAAACATCAAAAATTTCAGTCCTGCACGATTCTACCAAGAAATGTGTGTTCATTCAAACCGCTGGTTTTTGATATTTTGGGCCCTATTGAATAATGAATGTTTTGAATTTTCTCCAAAAGTAAAGTAGTTGCAAACTCATCCTTATAGAAACTTGTTTGGGCTGTTGAGAGGAGTAAAAAAACATCAAAAATTTCAATCCTGCATGATTCTACCAAGAAATGTGATTCTTCATTCAAAACGCTGGTTTTTGCTATTGGGCTCTATTGAATAATGAATGTTTTGAATTTTCTCCAAATTAAAGTAGTTGCAAACTCATCCTTTTAGAGACTTGTTTGGGCTCATGAGAGGAGTAGAAAAATATCAAAAATTTCAGTCCTGCATGATTCTACCAAGAAATGTGTGTTCATTCAAACCGCTGGTTTTTGATAGTTTGGGCCCTATTGAATAATGAATGTTTTGAATTTTCTCCAAAAGTAAAGTAGTTGCAAACTCATCCTTTTAGAAACTTGTTTGGGCTGTTGAGAGGAGTAAAAAACCATCATAAAATTTCAATCCTGCATGATTCTACCAAGAAATGTGATTCTTCATTCAAAACCTAATTTTTGCTATTGGGCTCTATTGAATAATGAATGTTTTGAATTTTCTCCAAAAGTAAAGTAGTTGCAAACTCATGCTTTTAGAGACTTGTTTGGGCTCATGAGAGGAGTAGAAAAACATCAAAAATTTCAGTCCTGCATGATTCTACCAAGAAATGTGTGTTCATTGAAACCGCTGGTTTTTGATAGTTTGGGCCCTATTGAATAATGAATGTTTTGAATTTTCTCCAAAAGTAAAGTAGTTGCAAACTCATCCTTTTAGAAACTTGTTTGGGCTGTTGAGAGGAGTAAAAAACCATCAAAAATTTCAATCCTGCATGATTCTACCAAGAAATGTGATTCTTCATTCAAAACGCTGGTTTTTGCTATTGGGCTCTATTGAATAATAAATGTTTTGAATTTTCTCCAAAAGTAAAGTAGTTGCAAACTCATCCTTTTAGAGTCTTGTTTGGGCTCATGAGAGGAGTAGAAAAACATCAAAAATTTCAGTCCTGCACGATTCTACCAAGAAATGTGAGTGTTCATTCAAACCGCTGGTTTTTGATATTTTGGGCCCTATTGAATAATGAATGTTTTGACTTTTCTCCAAAAGTAAAGTAGTTGCAAACTCATCCTTTTAGAAACTTGTTTGGGCTGTTGAGAGGAGTAAAAAAACCATCAAAAATTTCAATCCTGCATGATTCTACCAAGAAATGTGATTCTTCATTCAAAACGCTGGTTTTTGCTATTGGGCTCTATTGAATAATAAATGTTTTGAATTTTCTCCAAAAGTAAAGTAGTTGCAAACTCATCCTTTTAGAGTCTTGTTTGGGCTCATGAGAGGAGTAGAAAAACATCAAAAATTTCAGTCCTGCACGATTCTACCAAGAAATGTGAGTGTTCATTCAAACCGCTGGTTTTTGATATTTTGGGCCCTACTGAATAATGAATGTTTTGAATTTTCTCCAAAAGTAAAGTAGTTGCAAACTCATCCTTTTAGAAACTTGTTTGGGCTGTTGAGAGGAGTAAAAAACCATCAAAAATTTCAATCCTGCATGATTCTACCAAGAAATGTGATTCTTCATTCAAAACCTGATTTTTGCTATTGGGCTCTATTGAATAATGAATGTTTTGAATTTTCTCCAAAAGTAAAGTAGTTGCAAACTCATGCTTTTAGAGACTTGTTTGGGCTCATGAGAGGAGTAGAAAAACATCAAAAATTTCAGTCCTGCATGATTCTACCAAGAAATGTGTGTTCATTCAAACCGCTGGTTTTTGATAGTTTGGGCCCTATTGAATAATGAATGTTTTGAATTTTCTCCAAAAGTAAAGTAGTTGCAAACTCATCCTTTTAGAAACTTGTTTGGGCTGTTGAGAGGAGTAAAACACCATCAAAAATTTCAATCCTGCATGATTCTACCAAGAAATGTGATTCTTCATTCAAAACACTGGTTTTTGCTATTGGGCTCTATTGAATAATGAATGTTTTGATTTTTCTCCAAAAGTAAAGTAGTTGCAAACTCATCCTTTTAGAGACTTGTTTGGGCTCATGAGAGGAGTAGAAAAACATCAAAAATTTCAGTCCTGCACGATTCTACCAAGAAATGTGTGTTCATTCAAACCGCTGGTTTTTGATATTTTGGGCCATATTGAATAATGAATGTTTTGAATTTTCTCCAAAAGTAAAGTAGTTGCAAACTCATCCTTTTAGAAACTTGTTTGGGCTGTTGAGAGGAGTAAAAAACCATCAAAAATTTCAATCCTGCATGATTCTACCAAGAAATGTGATACTATATTCAAAACGCTGGTTTTTGCTATTGGGCTCTATTGAATAATGAATGTTTTGAATTTTCTCCAAAAGTAAAGTAGTTGCAAACTCATCCTTTTAGAGACTTGTTTGGGCTCATGAGAGGAGTAGAAAAACATCAAAAATTTCAGTCCTGCACGATTCTACCAAGAAATGTGTGTTCATTCAAACCGCTGGTTTTTGATATTTTGGGCCCTATTGAATAATGAATGTTTTGAATTTTCTCCAAAAGTAAAGTAGTTGCAAACTCATCCTTATAGAAACTTGTTTGGGCTGTTGAGAGGAGTAAAAAAACATCAAAAATTTCAATCCTGCATGATTCTACCAAGAAATGTGATTCTTCATTCAAAACGCTGGTTTTTGCTATTGGGCTCTATTGAATAATGAATGTTTTGAATTTTCTCCAAAAGTAAAGTAGTTGCAAACTCATCCTTTTAAAGACTTGTTTGGGCTCATGAGAGGAGTAGAAAAACATCAAAAATTTCAGTCCTGCATGATTCTACCAAGAAATGTGTGTTCATTCAAACCTCTGGTTTTTGATAGTTTGGGCCCTATTGAATAATGAATGTTTTGACTTTTCTCCAAAAGTAAAGTAGTTGCAAACTCATCCTTTTAGAAACTTGTTTGGGCTGTTGAGAGGAGTAAAAAACCATCAAAAATTTCAATCCTGCATGATTCTACCAAGAAATGTGATTCTTCATTCAAAACGCTGGTATTTGCTATTGGGCTCTATTGAATAATGAATGTTTTGAATTTTCTCCAAAAGTAAAGTAGTTGCAAACTCATCCTTTTAGAGTCTTGTTTGGGCTCATGAGAGGAGTAGAAAAACATCAAAAATTTCAGTCCTGCACGATTCTACCAAGAAATTTGAGTGTTCATTCAAAACGCTGGTTTTTGATAGTTTGGGCCCTATTGAATAATGAATGTTTTGAATTTTCTCCAAAAGTAAAGTAGTTGCAAACTCATACTTTTAGAAACTTGTTTGAGCTTTTGAGAGGAGTAAAAAACCATCAAAAATTTCAATCCTGCATGATTCTACCAAGAAATGTGATTCTTCATTCAAAACCTGATTTTTGCTATTCGGCTCTATTGAATAATGAATGTTTTGAATTTTCTCCAAAAGTAAAGTAGTTGCAAACTCATCCTTTTAGAGTCTTGTTTGGGCTCATGAGAGGAGTAGAAAAACATCAAAAATTTCAGTCCTGCACGATTCTACCAAGAAATGTGTGTTCATTCAAACCGCTGGTTTTTGATAGTTTGGGCCCTATTGAATAATGAATGTTTTGAATTTTCTCCAAAAGTAAAGTAGTTGCAAGCTCATCCTTTTAGAAACTTGTTTGGGCTGTTGAGAGGAGTAAAAAACCATCAAAAATTTCAATCCTGCATGATTCTACCAAGAAATGTGATTCTTCATTCAAAACCTGATTTTTGCTATTGGGCTCTATTGAATAATGAATGTTTTGAATTTTCTCCAAAAGTAAAGTAGTTGCAAACTCATCCTTTTAGAGACTTGTTTGGGCTCATGAGAGGAGTAGAAAAATATCAAAAATTTCAGTCCTGCACGATTCTACCAAGAAATGTGTGTTCATTCAAACCGCTTGTTTTTGATATTTTGGGCCCTATTGAATAATGAATGTTTTGAATTTTCTCCAAAAGTAAAGTAGTTGCAAACTCATCCTTTTAGAAACTTGTTTGGGCAGTTGAGAGGAGTAAAAAACCATCAAAAATTTCAATCCTGCATGATTCTACCAAGAAATGTGATTCTTCATTCAAAACCTGATTTTTGCTATTGGGCTCTATTGAATAATGAATGTTTTGAATTTTCTCCAAAAGTAAAGTAGTTGTAAACTCATGCTTTTAGAGACTTGTTTGGGCTCATGAGAGGAGTAGAAAAACATCAAAAATTTCAGTCCTGCATGATTCTACCAAGAAATGTGTGTTCATTCAAACCGCTGGTTTTTGATAGTTTGGGCCCTATTGAATAATGAATGTTTTGAATTTTCTCCAAAAGTAAAGTAGTTGCAAACTCATCCTTTTAGAAACTTGTTTGGGCTGTTGAGAGGAGTAAAAAACCATCAAAAATTTCAATCCTGCATGATTCTACCAAGAAATGTGATTCTTCATTCAAAACACTGGTTTTTGCTATTGGGCTCTATTGAATAATAAATGTTTTGAATTTTCTCCAAAAGTAAAGTAGTTGCAAACTCATCCTTTTAGAGTCTTGTTTGGGCTCATGAGAGGAGTAGAAAAACATCAAAAATTTCAGTCCTGCACGATTCTACCAAGAAATGTGAGTGTTCATTCAAACCGCTGGTTTTTGATATTTTGGGCCCAATTGAATAATGAATGTTTTGACTTTTCTCCAAAAGTAAAGTAGTTGCAAACTCATCCTTTTAGAGTCTTGTTTGGGCTCATGAGAGGAGTAAAAAACCATCAAAAATTTCAATCCTGCATGATTCTACCAAGAAATGTGATTCTTCATTCAAAACGCTGGTTTTTGCTATTGGGCTCTATTGAATAATGAATGTTTTGAATTTTCTCCAAAAGTAAAGCAGTTGCAAACTCATCCTTTTAGAGACTTGTTTGGGCTCATGAGAGGAGTAGAAAAACATCAAAAATTTCAGTCCTGCATGATTCTACCAAGAAATGTGTGTTCATTCAAACCGCTGGTTTTTGATATTTTGGGCCCTATTGAATAATGAATGTTTTGAATTTTCTCCAAAAGTAAAGTAGTTGCAAACTCATCCTTTTAGAAACTTGTTTGGGCTGTTGAGAGGAGTAAAAAACCATCAAAAATTTCAATCCTGCATGATTCTACCAAGAAATGTGATTCTTCATTCAAAACCTGATTTTTGCTATTGGGCTCTATTGAATAATGAATGTTTTGAATTTTCTCCAAAAGTAAAGTAGTTGCAAACTCATCCTTTTAGAGTCTTGTTTGGGCTCATGAGAGGAGTAGAAAAACATCAAAAATTTCAGTCCTGCACGATTCTACCAAGAAATGTGAGTGTTCATTCAAACCGCTGGTTTTTGATATTTTGGGCCCTATTGAATAATGAATGTTTTGACTTTTCTCCAAAAGTAAAGTAGTTGCAAACTCATCCTTTTAGAAACTTGTTTGGGCTGTTGAGAGGAGTAAAAAAACCATCAAAAATTTCAATCCTGCATGATTCTACCAAGAAATGTGATTCTTCATTCAAAACGCTGGTTTTTGCTATTGGGCTCTATTGAATAATAAATGTTTTGAATTTTCTCCAAAAGTAAAGTAGTTGCAAACTCATCCTTTTAGAGTCTTGTTTGGGCTCATGAGAGGAGTAGAAAAACATCAAAAATTTCAGTCCTGCACGATTCTACCAAGAAATGTGAGTGTTCATTCAAACCGCTGGTTTTTGATATTTTGGGCCCTACTGAATAATGAATGTTTTGAATTTTCTCCAAAAGTAAAGTAGTTGCAAACTCATCCTTTTAGAAACTTGTTTGGGCTGTTGAGAGGAGTAAAAAACCATCAAAAATTTCAATCCTGCATGATTCTACCAAGAAATGTGATTCTTCATTCAAAACCTGATTTTTGCTATTGGGCTCTATTGAATAATGAATGTTTTGAATTTTCTCCAAAAGTAAAGTAGTTGCAAACTCATGCTTTTAGAGACTTGTTTGGGCTCATGAGAGGAGTAGAAAAACATCAAAAATTTCAGTCCTGCATGATTCTACCAAGAAATGTGTGTTCATTTAAACCGCTGGTTTTTGATAGTTTGGGCCCTATTGAATAATGAATGTTTTGACTTTTCTCCAAAAGTAAAGTAGTTGCAAACTCATCCTTTTAGAAACTTGTTTGGGCTGTTGAGAGGAGTAAAAAACCATCAAAAATTTCAATCCTGCATGATTCTACCAAGAAATGTGATTCTTCATTCAAAACACTGGTTTTTGCTATTGGGCTCTATTGAATAATGAATGTTTTGATTTTTCTCCAAAAGTAAAGTAGTTGCAAACTCATCCTTTTAGAGACTTGTTTGGGCTCATGAGAGGAGTAGAAAAACATCAAAAATTTCAGTCCTGCACGATTCTACCAAGAAATGTGTGTTCATTCAAACCGCTGGTTTTTGATATTTTGGGCCATATTGAATAATGAATGTTTTGAATTTTCTCCAAAAGTAAAGTAGTTGCAAACTCATCCTTATAGAAACTTGTTTGGGCTGTTGAGAGGAGTAAAAAACCATCAAAAATTTCAATCCTGCATGATTCTACCAAGAAATGTGATTCTTCATTCAAAACGCTGGTTTTTGCTATTGGGCTCTATTGAATAATGAATGTTTTGAATTTTCTCCAAAAGTAAAGCAGTTGCAAACTCATCCTTTTAGAGACTTGTTTGGGCTCATGAGAGGAGTAGAAAAACATCAAAAATTTCAGTCCTGCATGATTCTACCAAGAAATGTGTGTTCATTCAAACCGCTGGTTTTTGATAGTTTGGGCCCTATTGAATAATGAATGTTTTGAATTTTCTCCAAAAGTAAAGTAGTTGCAAACTCATCCTTTTAGAAACTTGTTTGGGCTGTTGAGAGGAGTAAAAAACCATCAAAAATTTCAATCCTGCATGATTCTACCAAGAAATGTGATTCTTCATTCAAAACGCTGGTTTTTGCTATTGGGCTCTATTGAATAATAAATGTTTTGAATTTTCTCCAAAAGTAAAGTAGTTGCAAACTCATCCTTTTAGAGTCTTGTTTGGGCTCATGAGAGGAGTAGAAAAACATCAAAAATTTCAGTCCTGCACGATTCTACCAAGAAATGTGAGTGTTCATTCAAACCGCTGGTTTTTGATATTTTGGGCCCTATTGAATAATGAATGTTTTGACTTTTCTCCAAAAGTAAAGTAGTTGCAAACTCATCCTTTTAGAAACTTGTTTGGGCTGTTGAGAGGAGTAAAAAAACCATCAAAAATTTCAATCCTGCATGATTCTACCAAGAAATGTGATTCTTCATTCAAAACGCTGGTTTTTGCTATTGGGCTCTATTGAATAATAAATGTTTTGAATTTTCTCCAAAAGTAAAGTAGTTGCAAACTCATCCTTTTAGAGTCTTGTTTGGGCTCATGAGAGGAGTAGAAAAACATCAAAAATTTCAGTCCTGCACGATTCTACCAAGAAATGTGAGTGTTCATTCAAACCGCTGGTTTTTGATATTTTGGGCCCTACTGAATAATGAATGTTTTGAATTTTCTCCAAAAGTAAAGTAGTTGCAAACTCATCCTTTTAGAAACTTGTTTGGGCTGTTGAGAGGAGTAAAAAACCATCAAAAATTTCAATCCTGCATGATTCTACCAAGAAATGTGATTCTTCATTCAAAACCTGATTTTTGCTATTGGGCTCTATTGAATAATGAATGTTTTGAATTTTCTCCAAAAGTAAAGTAGTTGCAAACTCATGCTTTTAGAGACTTGTTTGGGCTCATGAGAGGAGTAGAAAAACATCAAAAATTTCAGTCCTGCATGATTCTACCAAGAAATGTGTTTTCATTCAAACCGCTGGTTTTTGATAGTTTGGGCCCTATTGAATAATGAATGTTTTGAATTTTCTCCAAAAGTAAAGTAGTTGCAAACTCATCCTTTTAGAAACTTGTTTGGGCTGTTGAGAGGAGTAAAAAACCATCAAAAATTTCAATCCTGCATGATTCTACCAAGAAATGTGATTCTTCATTCAAAACACTGGTTTTTGCTATTGGGCTCTATTGAATAATGAATGTTTTGATTTTTCTCCAAAAGTAAAGTAGTTGCAAACTCATCCTTTTAGAGACTTGTTTGTGCTCATGAGAGGAGTAGAAAAACATCAAAAATTTCAGTCCTGCACGATTCTACCAAGAAATGTGTGTTCATTCAAACCGCTGGTTTTTGATATTTTGGGCCATATTGAATAATGAATGTTTTGAATTTTCTCCAAAAGTAAAGTAGTTGCAAACTCATCCTTTTAGAAACTTGTTTGGGCTGTTGAGAGGAGTAAAAAACCATCAAAAATTTCAATCCTGCATGATTCTACCAAGAAATGTGATACTATATTCAAAACGCTGGTTTTTGCTATTGGGCTCTATTGAATAATGAATGTTTTGAATTTTCTCCAAAAGTAAAGTAGTTGCAAACTCATCCTTTTAGAGACTTGTTTGGGCTCATGAGAGGAGTAGAAAAACATCAAAAATTTCAGTCCTGCACGATTCTACCAAGAAATGTGTGTTCATTCAAACCGCTGGTTTTTGATATTTTGGGCCCTATTGAATAATGAATGTTTTGAATTTTCTCCAAAAGTAAAGTAGTTGCAAACTCATCCTTATAGAAACTTGTTTGGGCTGTTGAGAGGAGTAAAAAAACATCAAAAATTTCAATCCTGCATGATTCTACCAAGAAATGTGATTCTTCATTCAAAACGCTGGTTTTTGCTATTGGGCTCTATTGAATAATGAATGTTTTGAATTTTCTCCAAATTAAAGTAGTTGCAAACTCATCCTTTTAGAGACTTGTTTGGGCTCATGAGAGGAGTAGAAAAATATCAAAAATTTCAGTCCTGCATGATTCTACCAAGAAATGTGTGTTCATTCAAACCGCTGGTTTTTGATAGTTTGGGCCCTATTGAATAATGAATGTTTTGAATTTTCTCCAAAAGTAAAGTAGTTGCAAACTCATCCTTTTAGAAACTTGTTTGGGCTGTTGAGAGGAGTAAAAAACCATCATAAAATTTCAATCCTGCATGATTCTACCAAGAAATGTGATTCTTCATTCAAAACCTAATTTTTGCTATTGGGCTCTATTGAATAATGAATGTTTTGAATTTTCTCCAAAAGTAAAGTAGTTGCAAACTCATGCTTTTAGAGACTTGTTTGGGCTCATGAGAGGAGTAGAAAAACATCAAAAATTTCAGTCCTGCATGATTCTACCAAGAAATGTGTGTTCATTGAAACCGCTGGTTTTTGATAGTTTGGGCCCTATTGAATAATGAATGTTTTGAATTTTCTCCAAAAGTAAAGTAGTTGCAAACTCATCCTTTTAGAAACTTGTTTGGGCTGTTGAGAGGAGTAAAAAACCATCAAAAATTTCAATCCTGCATGATTCTACCAAGAAATGTGATTCTTCATTCAAAACGCTGGTTTTTGCTATTGGGCTCTATTGAATAATAAATGTTTTGAATTTTCTCCAAAAGTAAAGTAGTTGCAAACTCATCCTTTTAGAGTCTTGTTTGGGCTCATGAGAGGAGTAGAAAAACATCAAAAATTTCAGTCCTGCACGATTCTACCAAGAAATGTGAGTGTTCATTCAAACCGCTGGTTTTTGATATTTTGGGCCCTATTGAATAATGAATGTTTTGACTTTTCTCCAAAAGTAAAGTAGTTGCAAACTCATCCTTTTAGAAACTTGTTTGGGCTGTTGAGAGGAGTAAAAAAACCATCAAAAATTTCAATCCTGCATGATTCTACCAAGAAATGTGATTCTTCATTCAAAACGCTGGTTTTTGCTATTGGGCTCTATTGAATAATAAATGTTTTGAATTTTCTCCAAAAGTAAAGTAGTTGCAAACTCATCCTTTTAGAGTCTTGTTTGGGCTCATGAGAGGAGTAGAAAAACATCAAAAATTTCAGTCCTGCACGATTCTACCAAGAAATGTGAGTGTTCATTCAAACCGCTGGTTTTTGATATTTTGGGCCCTACTGAATAATGAATGTTTTGAATTTTCTCCAAAAGTAAAGTAGTTGCAAACTCATCCTTTTAGAAACTTGTTTGGGCTGTTGAGAGGAGTAAAAAACCATCAAAAATTTCAATCCTGCATGATTCTACCAAGAAATGTGATTCTTCATTCAAAACCTGATTTTTGCTATTGGGCTCTATTGAATAATGAATGTTTTGAATTTTCTCCAAAAGTAAAGTAGTTGCAAACTCATGCTTTTAGAGACTTGTTTGGGCTCATGAGAGGAGTAGAAAAACATCAAAAATTTCAGTCCTGCATGATTCTACCAAGAAATGTGTGTTCATTCAAACCGCTGGTTTTTGATAGTTTGGGCCCTATTGAATAATGAATGTTTTGAATTTTCTCCAAAAGTAAAGTAGTTGCAAACTCATCCTTTTAGAAACTTGTTTGGGCTGTTGAGAGGAGTAAAACACCATCAAAAATTTCAATCCTGCATGATTCTACCAAGAAATGTGATTCTTCATTCAAAACACTGGTTTTTGCTATTGGGCTCTATTGAATAATGAATGTTTTGATTTTTCTCCAAAAGTAAAGTAGTTGCAAACTCATCCTTTTAGAGACTTGTTTGGGCTCATGAGAGGAGTAGAAAAACATCAAAAATTTCAGTCCTGCACGATTCTACCAAGAAATGTGTGTTCATTCAAACCGCTGGTTTTTGATATTTTGGGCCATATTGAATAATGAATGTTTTGAATTTTCTCCAAAAGTAAAGTAGTTGCAAACTCATCCTTTTAGAAACTTGTTTGGGCTGTTGAGAGGAGTAAAAAACCATCAAAAATTTCAATCCTGCATGATTCTACCAAGAAATGTGATACTATATTCAAAACGCTGGTTTTTGCTATTGGGCTCTATTGAATAATGAATGTTTTGAATTTTCTCCAAAAGTAAAGTAGTTGCAAACTCATCCTTTTAGAGACTTGTTTGGGCTCATGAGAGGAGTAGAAAAACATCAAAAATTTCAGTCCTGCACGATTCTACCAAGAAATGTGTGTTCATTCAAACCGCTGGTTTTTGATATTTTGGGCCCTATTGAATAATGAATGTTTTGAATTTTCTCCAAAAGTAAAGTAGTTGCAAACTCATCCTTATAGAAACTTGTTTGGGCTGTTGAGAGGAGTAAAAAAACATCAAAAATTTCAATCCTGCATGATTCTACCAAGAAATGTGATTCTTCATTCAAAACGCTGGTTTTTGCTATTGGGCTCTATTGAATAATGAATGTTTTGAATTTTCTCCAAAAGTAAAGTAGTTGCAAACTCATCCTTTTAAAGACTTGTTTGGGCTCATGAGAGGAGTAGAAAAACATCAAAAATTTCAGTCCTGCACGATTCTACCAAGAAATTTGAGTGTTCATTCAAAACGCTGGTTTTTGATAGTTTGGGCCCTATTGAATAATGAATGTTTTGAATTTTCTCCAAAAGTAAAGTAGTTGCAAACTCATACTTTTAGAAACTTGTTTGAGCTTTTGAGAGGAGTAAAAAACCATCAAAAATTTCAATCCTGCATGATTCTACCAAGAAATGTGATTCTTCATTCAAAACCTGATTTTTGCTATTCGGCTCTATTGAATAATGAATGTTTTGAATTTTCTCCAAAAGTAAAGTAGTTGCAAACTCATCCTTTTAGAGTCTTGTTTGGGCTCATGAGAGGAGTAGAAAAACATCAAAAATTTCAGTCCTGCACGATTCTACCAAGAAATGTGTGTTCATTCAAACCGCTGGTTTTTGATAGTTTGGGCCCTATTGAATAATGAATGTTTTGAATTTTCTCCAAAAGTAAAGTAGTTGCAAGCTCATCCTTTTAGAAACTTGTTTGGGCTGTTGAGAGGAGTAAAAAACCATCAAAAATTTCAATCCTGCATGATTCTACCAAGAAATGTGATTCTTCATTCAAAACCTGATTTTTGCTATTGGGCTCTATTGAATAATGAATGTTTTGAATTTTCTCCAAAAGTAAAGTAGTTGCAAACTCATCCTTTTAGAGACTTGTTTGGGCTCATGAGAGGAGTAGAAAAATATCAAAAATTTCAGTCCTGCACGATTCTACCAAGAAATGTGTGTTCATTCAAACCGCTTGTTTTTGATATTTTGGGCCCTATTGAATAATGAATGTTTTGAATTTTCTCCAAAAGTAAAGTAGTTGCAAACTCATCCTTTTAGAAACTTGTTTGGGCAGTTGAGAGGAGTAAAAAACCATCAAAAATTTCAATCCTGCATGATTCTACCAAGAAATGTGATTCTTCATTCAAAACATGATTTTTGCTATTGGGCTCTATTGAATAATGAATGTTTTGAATTTTCTCCAAAAGTAAAGTAGTTGTAAACTCATGCTTTTAGAGACTTGTTTGGGCTCATGAGAGGAGTAGAAAAACATCAAAAATTTCAGTCCTGCATGATTCTACCAAGAAATGTGTGTTCATTCAAACCGCTGGTTTTTGATAGTTTGGGCCCTATTGAATAATGAATGTTTTGAATTTTCTCCAAAAGTAAAGTAGTTGCAAACTCATCCTTTTAGAAACTTGTTTGGGCTGTTGAGAGGAGTAAAAAACCATCAAAAATTTCAATCCTGCATGATTCTACCAAGAAATGTGATTCTTCATTCAAAACACTGGTTTTTGCTATTGGGCTCTATTGAATAATAAATGTTTTGAATTTTCTCCAAAAGTAAAGTAGTTGCAAACTCATCCTTTTAGAGTCTTGTTTGGGCTCATGAGAGGAGTAGAAAAACATCAAAAATTTCAGTCCTGCACGATTCTACCAAGAAATGTGAGTGTTCATTCAAACCGCTGGTTTTTGATATTTTGGGCCCAATTGAATAATGAATGTTTTGACTTTTCTCCAAAAGTAAAGTAGTTGCAAACTCATCCTTTTAGAGTCTTGTTTGGGCTCATGAGAGGAGTAAAAAACCATCAAAAATTTCAATCCTGCATGATTCTACCAAGAAATGTGATTCTTCATTCAAAACGCTGGTTTTTGCTATTGGGCTCTATTGAATAATGAATGTTTTGAATTTTCTCCAAAAGTAAAGCAGTTGCAAACTCATCCTTTTAGAGACTTGTTTGGGCTCATGAGAGGAGTAGAAAAACATCAAAAATTTCAGTCCTGCATGATTCTACCAAGAAATGTGTGTTCATTCAAACCGCTGGTTTTTGATATTTTGGGCCCTATTGAATAATGAATGTTTTGAATTTTCTCCAAAAGTAAAGTAGTTGCAAACTCATCCTTTTAGAAACTTGTTTGGGCTGTTGAGAGGAGTAAAAAACCATCAAAAATTTCAATCCTGCATGATTCTACCAAGAAATGTGATTCTTCATTCAAAACCTGATTTTTGCTATTGGGCTCTATTGAATAATGAATGTTTTGAATTTTCTCCAAAAGTAAAGTAGTTGCAAACTCATCCTTTTAGAGTCTTGTTTGGGCTCATGAGAGGAGTAGAAAAACATCAAAAATTTCAGTCCTGCACGATTCTACCAAGAAATGTGAGTGTTCATTCAAACCGCTGGTTTTTGAAATTTTGGGCCCTATTGAATAATGAATGTTTTGACTTTTCTCCAAAAGTAAAGTAGTTGCAAACTCATCCTTTTAGAAACTTGTTTGGGCTGTTGAGAGGAGTAAAAAAACCATCAAAAATTTCAATCCTGCATGATTCTACCAAGAAATGTGATTCTTCATTCAAAACGCTGGTTTTTGCTATTGGGCTCTATTGAATAATAAATGTTTTGAATTTTCTCCAAAAGTAAAGTAGTTGCAAACTCATCCTTTTAGAGTCTTGTTTGGGCTCATGAGAGGAGTAGAAAAACATCAAAAATTTCAGTCCTGCACGATTCTACCAAGAAATGTGAGTGTTCATTCAAACCGCTGGTTTTTGATATTTTGGGCCCTACTGAATAATGAATGTTTTGAATTTTCTCCAAAAGTAAAGTAGTTGCAAACTCATCCTTTTAGAAACTTGTTTGGGCTGTTGAGAGGAGTAAAAAACCATCAAAAATTTCAATCCTGCATGATTCTACCAAGAAATGTGATTCTTCATTCAAAACCTGATTTTTGCTATTGGGCTCTATTGAATAATGAATGTTTTGAATTTTCTCCAAAAGTAAAGCAGTTGCAAACTCATCCTTTTAGAGACTTGTTTGGGCTCATGAGAGGAGTAGAAAAACATAAAAAATTTCAGTCCTGCATGATTCTACCAAGAAATGTGTGTTCATTCAAACCGCTGGTTTTTGATAGTTTGGGCCCTATTGAATAATGAATGTTTTGAATTTTCTCCAAAAGTAAAGTAGTTGCAAACTCATCCTTTTAGAAACTTGTTTGGGCTGTTGAGAGGAGTAAAAAACCATCAAAAATTTCAATCCTGCATGATTCTACCAAGAAATGTGATTCTTCATTCAAAACGCTGGTTTTTGCTATTGGGCTCTATTGAATAATAAATGTTTTGAATTTTCTCCAAAAGTAAAGTAGTTGCAAACTCATCCTTTTAGAGTCTTGTTTGGGCTCATGAGAGGAGTAGAAAAACATCAAAAATTTCAGTCCTGCACGATTCTACCAAGAAATGTGAGTGTTCATTCAAACCGCTGGTTTTTGATATTTTGGGCCCTATTGAATAATGAATGTTTTGACTTTTCTCCAAAAGTAAAGTAGTTGCAAACTCATCCTTTTAGAAACTTGTTTGGGCTGTTGAGAGGAGTAAAAAAACCATCAAAAATTTCAATCCTGCATGATTCTACCAAGAAATGTGATTCTTCATTCAAAACGCTGGTTTTTGCTATTGGGCTCTATTGAATAATAAATGTTTTGAATTTTCTCCAAAAGTAAAGTAGTTGCAAACTCATCCTTTTAGAGTCTTGTTTGGGCTCATGAGAGGAGTAGAAAAACATCAAAAATTTCAGTCCTGCACGATTCTACCAAGAAATGTGAGTGTTCATTCAAACCGCTGGTTTTTGATATTTTGGGCCCTACTGAATAATGAATGTTTTGAATTTTCTCCAAAAGTAAAGTAGTTGCAAACTCATCCTTTTAGAAACTTGTTTGGGCTGTTGAGAGGAGTAAAAAACCATCAAAAATTTCAATCCTGCATGATTCTACCAAGAAATGTGATTCTTCATTCAAAACCTGATTTTTGCTATTGGGCTCTATTGAATAATGAATGTTTTGAATTTTCTCCAAAAGTAAAGTAGTTGCAAACTCATGCTTTTAGAGACTTGTTTGGGCTCATGAGAGGAGTAGAAAAACATCGAAAATTTAAATCCTGCACGATTCTACCAAGAAATGTGAGTGTTCATTCAAGCCGCTGGTTTTTGCTACTTTGGGCCCTATTGAATAATGAATGTTTTGAATTTTCCCCAAAAGTAAAGTAGATGCAAACTCATCCTTTTAGAAACTTGTTTGGGCTGTTGAGAGGAGTGAAAAAACATCAAAAATTTCAATCCTGCACGATTCTACCAAGAAATGTGATTGTTCATTCAAACCGCTGCTTTTTGCTATTGGACCCTATTGAATAATGAATGGTTTGAATTTTCTCCAAAACTAAAGTAGTTGCAAACTCATCCTTTTAGAAACATGTTTGGGCTCATGAGAGGAGTAGAAAAACATGAAAAATTTCAATCCTGCACGATTCTACCAAGAAATGTGTGTCCATTCAAACCGCTGCTTTTTGCTATTAGGCCCTATTGAATAATGAATGTTTTTAATTTTCTTCAAAAGTAAAGTAGTTGCAAACTCATCCTTTCAGAAACTTGTTTGGGCTGTTGAGAGTAGTAGAAAAGCATCAAAAATTTCTATCCTGCACGATTCTACCAAGAACTGTGATTGTTCATTCAAAACGCTGCTTTTTGCTATTAGACCCTATTGAATAATGTATGTTTTGAATTTTCTCCAAAAGTAAAGTAGTTGCAAACTCATCCTTCCAGA
Organism: Dendrobates tinctorius; assembly: GCF_039654945.1. Lineage (NCBI taxonomy): Eukaryota > Metazoa > Chordata > Amphibia > Anura > Dendrobatidae > Dendrobates > Dendrobates tinctorius. The sequence goes on from NW_027361713.1 coordinate 19,549,177, forward strand.
GTCTAGTTTGGGCTCATGAGAGGAGTAGAAAAATGTCAAAAATATCAATCCTGCATGATTCTACCAAGAAATGTGAGTGTTCATTCAAACCGCTGCTTTTTGCTATTGGCCCTATTGAATAATGAATGTTTTGAATTTTCTCCACAAGTAAAGTAGTTGCAAACTCATCCTTTTAGAGTCTTGTTTGGGCTCATGAGAGGAGTAGAAAAACATCAGAAATTTCAATCCTGCACTATTCTACCAAGAAATGTGAGTGTTCATTCAAACCGCTGATTTTTGCTATTCGTCCCTATTGAATAATGAATGTTTTGAATTTTCTCCAAAAGTAAAGTAGTTGCAAACTCATGCTTCTAGAGTCTTATTTGGGCTCATGAGAGGAGTAGAAAAACATCAAAAATTTCAATCCTGCATGATTCTACCAAGAAATGTGAGTGTTCATTCAAATGTTTTGAATTTTCTCCAAAAGTAAAGTAGTTGCAAACTCATCATTTTAGAAACTTTTTTGGGCTGTTGAGAGTAGTAGAAAAGCATCAAAAATTTCTATCCTGCACGATTCTACCAAGAACTGTGATTGTTCACTCAAAACGCTGCTTTGTGCTATTAGACCCTATTGAATAATGAATGTTTTGAATTTTCTCCAAAAGTAAAGTAGTTGCAAAGTCATCCTTCTAGAGTTTTGTTTGGGCTCATGAGAGGAGTAGAAAAACATCGAAAATTTAAATCCTGCACGATTCTACCAAGAAATGTGAGTGTTCATTCAAGCCGCTTGTTTTTGCTACTTTGGGCCCTATTGAATAATGAATGTTTTGAATTTTCCCCAAAAGTAAAGTAGTTGCAAACTCATCCTTTTAGAAACTTGTTTGGGCTGTTGAGAGGAGTAAAAACAATCAAAAATTTCAATCCTGCACGATTCTACCAAGAAATGTGAGTGTTCATTCAAACCGCTGCTTTTTGCTATTGAGCCCTATTGAGTAATGAATGTTTTGAATTTTCCCCAAAAGTAAAGTAGTTGCAAACTCATCCTTTTAGAAACTTGTTTGTGCTGTTGAGAGGAGTAGAAAAACATCAAAATTTTCAATCCTGCACGATTCTACCAAGAAATGTGATTGTTCATTCAAAATGCTGCTTTTTGCTATTAGACCCTATTGAATAATGAATGTTTTTAATTTTCTCCAAAAGTAAAGTAGTTGCAAACTCATCCTTTCAGAAACTTTTTGGGCTGTTGAGAGTAGTAGAAAAGCATCAAAAATTTCTATCCTGCACGATTCTACCAAGAACTGTGATTGTTCATTCAAAACGCTGCTTTTTGCTATTAGACCCTATTGAATAATGTATGTTTTGAATTTTCTCCAAAAGTAAAGTAGTTGCAAACTCATCCTTCCAGAGTCTAGTTTGGGCTCATGAGAGGAGTAGAAAAATGTCAAAAATATCAATCCTGCATGATTCTACCAAGAAATGTGAGTGTTCATTCAAACCGCTGCTTTTTGCTATTGGCCCTATTGAATAATGAATGTTTTGAATTTTCTCCACAAGTAAAGTAGTTGCAAACTCATCCTTTTAGAGTCTTGTTTGGGCTCATGAGAGGAGTAGAAAAACATCAGAAATTTCAATCCTGCACGATTCTACCAAGAAATGTGAGTGTTCATTCAAACCGCTGATTTTTGCTATTCGTCCCTATTGAATAATGAATGTTTTGAATTTTCTCCAAAAGTAAAGTAGTTGCAAACTCATGCTTCTAGAGTCTTGTTTGGGCTCATGAGAGGAGTAGAAAAACGTCAAAAATTTCAATCCTGCATGATTCTACCAAGAAATGTGAGTGTTCATTCAAATGTTTTGAATTTTCTCCAAAAGTAAAGTAGTTGCAAACTCATCCTTTTAGAAACTTTTTTGGGCTGTTGAGAGTAGTAGAAAAGCATCAAAAATTTCTATCCTGCACGATTCTACCAAGAACTGTGATTGTTCACTCAAAACGCTGCTTTTTGCTATTAGACCCTATTGAATAATGAATGTTTTGAATTTTCTCCAAAAGTAAAGCAGTTGCAAAGTCATCCTTCTAGAGTTTTGTTTGGGCTCATGAGAGGAGTAGAAAAACATCGAAAATTTAAATCCTGCACGATTCTACCAAGAAATGTGAGTGTTCATTCAAGCCGCTTGTTTTTGCTACTTTGGGCCCTATTGAATAATGAATGTTTTGAATTTTCCCCAAAAGTAAAGTATTTGCAAACTCATCCTTTTAGAAACTTGTTTGGGCTGTTGAGAGGAGTAAAAAAAAAATCAAAAATTTCAATCCTGCACGATTCTACCAAGAAATGTGAGTGTTCATTCAAACCGCTGCTTTTTGCTATTGAGCCCTATTGAGTAATGAATGTTTTGAATTTTCCCCAAAAGTAAAGTAGTTGCAAACTCATCCTTTTAGAAACTTGTTTGTGCTGTTGAGAGGAGTAGAAAAACATCAAAATTTTCAATCCTGCACGATTCTACCAAGAAATGTGATTGTTCATTCAAAATGCTGCTTTTTGCTATTAGACCCTATTGAATAATGGATGTTTTGAATTTTCTCCAAAAGAAAAGTAGTTGCAAGCTCATTCTTTTATACTCTTGTTTGGGCTCATGAGAGGAGTAGAAAAACATCAAAAATTGCAATCCTGCACGATTCTACCAAGAAATGTGAGTCTTCATTCAAAACGCTGCTTTTTGCTATTGGGCCCTATTGAATAGTGAATGTTTTGAATTTTCTGCAAAAGTAAAGTATTTGCAAACTCATCCTTACAGAGTTTTTTTTTGGGTTCATGAGAGGAGTAGAAAAACATCAAAAATTTCAATCCTGCATGATTCTACCAAGAAATGTTAGTGTTCATTCAAATGTTTTGAATTTTCTCCAAAAGTAAAGTAGTTGCAAACTCATGCTTCTAGAGTCTTGTTTGGGCTCATGAGAGGAGTAGAAAAACGTCAAAAATTTCAATCCTGCATGATTCTACCAAGAAATGTGAGTGTTCATTCAAATGTTTTGAATTTTCTCCAAAAGTAAAGTAGTTGCAAACTCATCCTTTTAGAAACTTTTTTGGGCTGTTGAGAGTAGTAGAAAAGCATCAAAAATTTCTATCCTGCACGATTCTACCAAGAACTGTGATTGTTCACTCAAAACGCTGCTTTTTGCTATTAGACCCTATTGAATAATGAATGTTTTGAATTTTCTCCAAAAGTAAAGTAGTTGCAAAGTCATCCTTCTAGAGTTTTGTTTGGGCTCATGAGAGGAGTAGAAAAACATCGAAAATTTCAATCCTGCACGATTCTACCAAGAAATGTGAGTGTTCATTCAAACCGCTGCTTTTTGCTATTGAGCCCTATTGAGTAATGAATGTTTTGAATTTTCCCCAAAAGTAAAGTAGTTGCAAACTCATCCTTTTAGAAACTTGTTTGTGCTGTTGAGAGGAGTAGAAAAACATCAAAATTTTCAATCCTGCACGATTCTACCATGAAATGTGATTGTTCATTCAAAATGCTGCTTTTTGCTATTAGACCCTATTGAATAATGGATGTTTTGAATTTTCTCCAAAAGAAAAGTAGTTGCAAGCTCATCCTTTTATACTCTTGTTTGGGCTCATGAGAGGAGTAGAAAAATGTCAAAAATTGCAATCCTGCACGATTCTACCAAGAAATGTGAGTCTTCATTCAAAACGCTGCTTTTTGCTATTGGGCCCTATTGAATAGTGAATGTTTTGAATTTTCTGCAAAAGTAAAGTATTTGCAAACTCATCCTTACAGAGTTTTTTTTTGGGTTCATGAGAGGAGTAGAAAAACGTCAAAAATTTCAATCCTGCATGATTCTACCAAGAAATGTTAGTGTTCATTCAAATGTTTTGAATTTTCTCCAAAAGTAAAGTAGTTGCAAACTCATCCTTTTAGAAACTTGTTTGGGCTGTTGAGAGTAGTAGAAAAGCATCAAAAATTTCTATCCTGCACGATTCTACCAAGAACTGTGATTGTTCATTCAAAACGCTGCTTATTGCTATTAGACCCAATTGAATAATGTATGTTTTGAATTTTCTCCAAAAGTAAAGTAGTTGCAAACTCATCCTTCTAGAGTCTAGTTTGGGCTCATGAGAGGAGTCGAAAAACGTCAAAAATTTCAATCCTGCATGATTCTACCAAGAAATGTGAGTGTTCATTCAAACCGCTGCTTTTTGCTTTTGGCCCTATTGAATAATGAATGTTTTGAATTTTCTCCAAAGGTAAAGTAGTTGCAAACTCATCCGTTTAGAGTCTTGTTTGGGCTCATGAGAGGAGTAGAAAAACATCAAAAATTTCAATCCTGCACGATTCTACCAAGAAATGTGAGTGTTCATTCAAACCGCTGATTTTTGCTATTCGTCTCTATTGAATAATGAATGTTTTGAATATTCTCCAAAAGTAAAGTAGTTGCAAACTCATCCTTTTAGCGTCTTGTTTGTGCTCATGAGTGGAGTAGAAAAACATCAAAAATTTCAATCCTGCACTATTCTATCAAGAAATGTGAGTGTTCATTCAAACCGCTGCTTTTTGCTATTGGGCCTTATTGAATAACGAAAGTTTTGAATTTTCTCCAAAAGTAAAGTAGTTGCAAACTCATCCTTTTAGAAACTTGTTTGGGCTGTTGAGAGGTGTAGAAAAATATCAAAATTTTCAATCCTGCACGATTCTACCAAGAAATGTGATTGTTCTTTCAATACGCTGCATTTTGCTATTGGGCTCTATTGAATAATGAATGTTTTGAATTTTCTCCAAAAGTAAAATAGTTGCAAACTCATGCTTATAGAGTATTGTTTGGGCTCATGAGAGGAGTAGAAAAACGTCAAAAATTTCAGTCCTGCATGATTCTACCAAGAAATGTGTGTTCATTCAAACCGCTGGTTTTTGATATTTTGGGCCCTATTGAATAATGAATGTTTTGAATTTTCTCCAAAAGTAAAGTAGTTGCAAACTCATCCTTTTAGAAACTTGTTTGGGCTGTTGAGAGGAGTAAAAAAACATCAAAAATTTCAATCCTGCATGATTCTACCAAGAAATGTGATTCTTCATTCAAAACCTGATTTTTGCTATTGGGCTCTATTGAATAATGAATGTTTTGAATTTTCTCCAAAAGTAAAGTAGTTGCAAACTCATGCTTTTAGAGACTTGTTTGGGCTCATGAGAGGAGTAGAAAAACATCAAAAATTTCAGTCCTGCATGATTCTACCAAGAAATGTGTGTTCATTCAAACCGCTGGTTTTTGATAGTTTGGGCCCTATTGAATAATGAATGTTTTGAATTTTCTCCAAAAGTAAAGTAGTTGCAAACTCATCCTTTTAGAAACTTGTTTGGGCTGTTGAGAGGAGTAAAAAACCATCAAAAATTTCAATCCTGCATGATTCTACCAAGAAATGTGATTCTTCATTCAAAACGCTGGTTTTTGCTATTGGGCTCTATTGAATAATAAATGTTTTGAATTTTCTCCAAAAGTAAAGTAGTTGCAAACTCATCCTTTTAGAGTCTTGTTTGGGCTCATGAGAGGAGTAGAAAAACATCAAAAATTTCAGTCCTGCACGATTCTACCAAGAAATGTGAGTGTTCATTCAAACCGCTGGTTTTTGATATTTTGGGCCCTATTGAATAATGAATGTTTTGACTTTTCTCCAAAAGTAAAGTAGTTGCAAACTCATCCTTTTAGAAACTTGTTTGGGCTGTTGAGAGGAGTAAAAAACCGTCAAAAATTTCAATCCTGCATGATTCTACCAAGAAATGTGATTCTTCATTCAAAACGCTGGTTTCTGCTATTGGGCTCTATTGAATAATAAATGTTTTGAATTTTCTCCAAAAGTAAAGTAGTTGCAAACTCATCCTTTTAGAGACTTGTTTGGGCTCATGAGAGGAGTAGAAAAACATCAAAAATTTCAGACCTGCACGATTCTACCAAGAAATGTTAGTGTTCATTCAAACCGCTGGTTTTTGATATTTTGGGCCCTATTGAATAATGAATGTTTTGAATTTTCTCCAACAGTAAAGTAGTTGCAAACTCATCCTTTTAGAAACTTGTTTGGGCTGTTGAGAGGAGTAAAAAACCATCAAAAATCTCAATCCTGCATGATTCTACCAAGAAATGTGATTCTTCATTCAAAACCTGATTTTTGTTATTGGGTTCTATTGAATAATGAATGTTTTGAATTTTCTCCAAAAGTAAAGTAGTTGCAAACTCATCCTTTTAGAGACTTGTTTAGGCTCATGAGAGGAGTAGAAAAACATCAAAAATTTCAGTCCTGCACGATTCTACCAAGAAATGTGTGTTCATTCAAACCGCTGGTTTTTGATATTTTGGGCCCTATTGAATAATGAATGTTTTGAATTTTCTCCAAAAGTAAAGTAGTTGCAAACTCATCCTTTTAGAAACTTGTTTGGGCTGTTGAGAGGAGTAAAAAACCATCAAAAATTTCAATCCTGCATGATTCTACCAAGAAATGTGATTCTTCATTCAAAACGCTGGTATTTGCTATTGGGCTCTATTGAATAATGAATGTTTTGAATTTTCTCCAAAAGTAAAGTAGTTGCAAACTCATCCTTTTAGAGTCTTGTTTGGGCTCATGAGAGGAGTATAAAAACATCAAAAATTTCAGTCCTGCATGATTCTACCAAGAAATGTGATTCTTCATTCAAAACCTGATTTTTGCTATTGGGCTCTATTGAATAATGAATGTTTTGAATTTTCTCCAAAAGTAAAGTAGTTGCAAACTCATGCTTTTAGAGACTTGTTTGGGCTCATGAGAGGAGTAGAAAAACATCAAAAATTTCAGTCCTGCATGATTCTACCAAGAAATGTGTGTTCATTTAAACCGCTGGTTTTTGATAGTTTGGGCCCTATTGAATAATGAATGTTTTGAATTTTCTCCAAAAGTAAAGTAGTTGCAAACTCATTCTTTTAGAAACTTGTTTGGGCTGTTGAGAGGAGTAAAAAACCATCAAAAATTTCAATCCTGCATGATTCTACCAAGAAATGTGATTCTTCATTCAAAACGCTGGTTTTTGCTATTGGGCTCTATTGAATAATGAATGTTTTGAATTTTCTCCAAAAGTAAAGTAGTTGCAAACTCATCCTTTTAGAGACTTGTTTGGGCTCATGAGAGGAGTAGAAAAACATCAAAAATTTCAGTCCTGCACGATTCTACCAAGAAATGTGTGTTCATTCAAACCGCTGGTTTTTGATATTTTGGGCCATATTGAATAATGAATGTTTTGAATTTTCTCCAAAAGTAAAGTAGTTGCAAACTCATCCTTTTAGAAACTTGTTTGGGCTGTTGAGAGGAGTAAAAAACCATCAAAAATTTCAATCCTGCATGATTCTACCAAGAAATGTGATACTATATTCAAAATGCTGGTTTTTCCTATTGGGCTCTATTGAATAATGAATGTTTTGAATTTTCTCCAAAAGTAAAGTAGTTGCAAACTCATCCTTTTAGAGACTTGTTTGGGCTCATGAGAGGAGTAGAAAAACATCAAAATTTCAGTCCTGCACGATTCTACCAAGAAATGTGTGTTCATTCAAACCGCTGGTTTTTGATATTTTGGGCCCTATTGAATAATGAATGTTTTGAATTTTCTCCAAAAGTAAAGTAGTTGCAAACTCATCATTTTAGAAACTTGTTTGGGCTGTTGAGAGGAGTAAAAAAACATCAAAAATTTCAATCCTGCATGATTCTACCAAGAAATGTGATTCTTCATTCAAAACGCTGGTTTTTGCTATTGGGCTCTATTGAATAATGAATGTTTTGAATTTTCTCCAAATTAAAGTAGTTGCAAACTCATCCTTTTAGAGACTTGTTTGGGCTCATGAGAGGAGTAGAAAAATATCAAAAATTTCAGTCCTGCATGATTCTACCAAGAAATGTGTGTTCATTCAAACCGCTGGTTTTTGATAGTTTGGGCCCTATTGAATAATGAATGTTTTGAATTTTCTCCAAAAGTAAAGTAGTTGCAAACTCATCCTTTTAGAAACTTGTTTGGGCTGTTGAGAGGAGTAAAAAACCATCAAAAATTTCAATCCTGCATGATTCTACCAAGAAATGTGATTCTTCATTCAAAACCTAATTTTTGCTATTGGGCTCTATTGAATAATGAATGTTTTGAATTTTCTCCAAAAGTAAAGTAGTTGCAAACTCATGCTTTTAGAGACTTGTTTGGGCTCATGAGAGGAGTAGAAAAACATCAAAAATTTCAGTCCTGCATGATTCTACCAAGAAATGTGTGTTCATTGAAACCGCTGGTTTTTGATAGTTTGGGCCCTATTGAATAATGAATGTTTTGAATTTTCTCCAAAAGTAAAGTAGTTGCAAACTCATCTTTTTAGAAACTTGTTTGGGCTGTTGAGAGGAGTAAAAAACCATCAAAAATTTCAATCCTGCATGATTCTACCAAGAAATGTGATTCTTCATTCAAAACGCTGGTTTTTGCTTTTGGGCTCTATTGAATAATGAATGTTTTGAATTTTCTCCAACAGTAAAGTAGTTGCAAACTCATCCTTTTAGAGACTTGTTTGGGCTCATGAGAGGAGTAGAAAAACATCAAAAATTTCAGTCCTGCACGATTCTACCAAGAAATGTGTGTTCATTCAAACCGCTGGTTTTTGATATTTTGGGCCCTATTGAATAATGAATGTTTTGAATTTTCTCCAAAAGTAAAGTAGTTGCAAACTCATCCTTTTAGAAACTTGTTTGGGCTGTTGAGAGGAGTAAAAAACCATCAAAAATTTCAATCTTGCATGATTCTACCAAGAAATGTGATTCTTCATTCAAAAACTGATTTTTGCTATTGGGCTCTATTGAATAATGAATGTTTTGAATTTTCTCCAAAAGTAAAGTAGTTGCAAACTCATGCTTTTAGAGACTTGTTTGGGCTCATGAGAGGAGTAGAAAAACATCAAAAATTTCAGTCCTGCATGATTCTACCAAGAAATGTGTGTTCATTTAAACCTCTGGTTTTTGATAGTTTGGGCCCTATTGAAAAATGAATGTTTTGACTTTTCTCCAAAAGTAAAGTAGTTGCAAACTCATCCTTTTAGAAACTTGTTTGGGCTGTTGAGAGGAGTAAAAAACCATCAAAAATTTCAATCCTGCATGATTCTACCAAGAAATGTGATTCTTCATTCAAAACGCTGGTTTTTGCTATTGGGCTCTATTGAATAATAAATGTTTTGAATTTTCTCCAAAAGTAAAGTAGTTGCAAACTCATCCTTTTAGAGTCTTGTTTGGGCTCATGAGAGGAGTAGAAAAACATCAAAAATTTCAGTCCTGCACGATTCTACCAAGAAATGTGAGTGTTCATTCAAACCGCTGGTTTTTGATATTTTGGGCCCTATTGAATAATGAATGTTTTGACTTTTCTCCAAAAGTAAAGTAGTTGCAAACTCATCCTTTTAGAAACTTGTTTGGGCTGTTGAGAGGAGTAAAAAAACCATCAAAAATTTCAATCCTGCATGATTCTACCAAGAAATGTGATTCTTCATTCAAAACGCTGGTTTTTGCTATTGGGCTCTATTGAATAATAAATGTTTTGAATTTTCTCCAAAAGTAAAGTAGTTGCAAACTCATCCTTTTAGAGTCTTGTTTGGGCTCATGAGAGGAGTAGAAAAACATCAAAAATTTCAGTCCTGCACGATTCTACCAAGAAATGTGAGTGTTCATTCAAACCGCTGGTTTTTGATATTTTGGGCCCTACTGAATAATGAATGTTTTGAATTTTCTCCAAAAGTAAAGTAGTTGCAAACTCATCCTTTTAGAAACTTGTTTGGGCTGTTGAGAGGAGTAAAAAACCATCAAAAATTTCAATCCTGCATGATTCTACCAAGAAATGTGATTCTTCATTCAAAACCTGATTTTTGCTATTGGGCTCTATTGAATAATGAATGTTTTGAATTTTCTCCAAAAGTAAAGTAGTTGCAAACTCATGCTTTTAGAGACTTGTTTGGGCTCATGAGAGGAGTAGAAAAACATCAAAAATTTCAGTCCTGCATGATTCTACCAAGAAATGTGTGTTCATTCAAACCGCTGGTTTTTGATAGTTTGGGCCCTATTGAATAATGAATGTTTTGAATTTTCTCCAAAAGTAAAGTAGTTGCAAACTCATCCTTTTAGAAACTTGTTTGGGCTGTTGAGAGGAGTAAAAAACCATCAAAAATTTCAATCCTGCATGATTCTACCAAGAAATGTGATTCTTCATTCAAAACACTGGTTTTTGCTATTGGGCTCTATTGAATAATGAATGTTTTGATTTTTCTCCAAAAGTAAAGTAGTTGCAAACTCATCCTTTTAGAGACTTGTTTGTGCTCATGAGAGGAGTAGAAAAACATCAAAAATTTCAGTCCTGCACGATTCTACCAAGAAATGTGTGTTCATTCAAACCGCTGGTTTTTGATATTTTGGGCCATATTGAATAATGAATGTTTTGAATTTTCTCCAAAAGTTAAGTAGTTGCAAACTCATCCTTTTAGAAACTTGTTTGGGCTGTTGAGAGGAGTAAAAAACCATCAAAAATTTCAATCCTGCATGATTCTACCAAGAAATGTGATACTATATTCAAAACGCTGGTTTTTGTTATTGGGCTCTATTGAATAATGAATGTTTTGAATTTTCTCCAAAAGTAAAGTAGTTGCAAACTCATCCTTTTAGAGACTTGTTTGGGCTCATGAGAGGAGTAGAAAAACATCAAAAATTTCAGTCCTGCACGATTCTACCAAGAAATGTGTGTTCATTCAAACCGCTGGTTTTTGATATTTTGGGCCCTATTGAATAATGAATGTTTTGAATTTTCTCCAAAAGTAAAGTAGTTGCAAACTCATCCTTATAGAAACTTGTTTGGGCTGTTGAGAGGAGTAAAAAAACATCAAAAATTTCAATCCTGCATGATTCTACCAAGAAATGTGATTCTTCATTCAAAACGCTGGTTTTTGCTATTGGGCTCTATTGAATAATGAATGTTTTGAATTTTCTCCAAATTAAAGTAGTTGCAAACTCATCCTTTTAGAGACTTGTTTGGGCTCATGAGAGGAGTAGAAAAATATCAAAAATTTCAGTCCTGCATGATTCTACCAAGAAATGTGTGTTCATTCAAACCGCTGGTTTTTGATAGTTTGGGCCCTATTGAATAATGAATGTTTTGAATTTTCTCCAAAAGTAAAGTAGTTGCAAACTCATCCTTTTAGAAACTTGTTTGGGCTGTTGAGAGGAGTAAAAAACCATCATAAAATTTCAATCCTGCATGATTCTACCAAGAAATGTGATTCTTCATTCAAAACCTAATTTTTGCTATTGGGCTCTATTGAATAATGAATGTTTTGAATTTTCTCCAAAAGTAAAGTAGTTGCAAACTCATGCTTTTAGAGACTTGTTTGGGCTCATGAGAGGAGTAGAAAAACATCAAAAATTTCAGTCCTGCATGATTCTACCAAGAAATGTGTGTTCATTGAAACCGCTGGTTTTTGATAGTTTGGGCCCTATTGAATAATGAATGTTTTGAATTTTCTCCAAAAGTAAAGTAGTTGCAAACTCATCCTTTTAGAAACTTGTTTGGGCTGTTGAGAGGAGTAAAAAACCATCAAAAATTTCAATCCTGCATGATTCTACCAAGAAATGTGATTCTTCATTCAAAACGCTGGTTTTTGCTTTTGGGCTCTATTGCATAATGAATGTTTTGAATTTTCTCCAACAGTAAAGTAGTTGCAAACTCATCCTTTTAGAGACTTGTTTGGGCTCATGAGAGGAGTAGAAAAACATCAAAAATTTCAGTCCTGCACGATTCTACCAAGAAATGTGTGTTCATTCAAACCGCTGGTTTTTGATATTTTGGGCCCTATTGAATAATGAATGTTTTGAATTTTCTCCAAAAGTAAAGTAGTTGCAAACTCATCCTTTTAGAAACTTGTTTGGGCTGTTGAGAGGAGTAAAAAACCATCAAAAATTTCAATCCTGCATGATTCTACCAAGAAATGTGATTCTTCATTCAAAACCTGATTTTTGCTATTGGGCTCTATTGAATAATGAATGTTTTGAATTTTCTCCAAAAGTAAAGTAGTTGCAAACTCATGCTTTTAGAGACTTGTTTGGGCTCATGAGAGGAGTAGAAAAACATCAAAAATTTCAGTCCTGCATGATTCTACCAAGAAATGTGTGTTCATTTAAACCTCTGGTTTTTGATAGTTTGGGCCCTATTGAAAAATGAATGTTTTGACTTTTCTCCAAAAGTAAAGTAGTTGCAAACTCATCCTTTTAGAAACTTGTTTGGGCTGTTGAGAGGAGTAAAAAACCATCAAAAATTTCAATCCTGCATGATTCTACCAAGAAATGTGATTCTTCATTCAAAACGCTGGTTTTTGCTATTGGGCTCTATTGAATAATAAATGTTTTGAATTTTCTCCAAAAGTAAAGTAGTTGCAAACTCATCCTTTTAGAGTCTTGTTTGGGCTCATGAGAGGAGTAGAAAAACATCAAAAATTTCAGTCCTGCACGATTCTACCAAGAAATGTGAGTGTTCATTCAAACCGCTGGTTTTTGATATTTTGGGCCCTATTGAATAATGAATGTTTTGACTTTTCTCCAAAAGTAAAGTAGTTGCAAACTCATCCTTTTAGAAACTTGTTTGGGCTGTTGAGAGGAGTAAAAAAACCATCAAAAATTTCAATCCTGCATGATTCTACCAAGAAATGTGATTCTTCATTCAAAACGCTGGTTTTTGCTATTGGGCTCTATTGAATAATAAATGTTTTGAATTTTCTCCAAAAGTAAAGTAGTTGCAAACTCATCCTTTTAGAGTCTTGTTTGGGCTCATGAGAGGAGTAGAAAAACATCAAAAATTTCAGTCCTGCACGATTCTACCAAGAAATGTGAGTGTTCATTCAAACCGCTGGTTTTTGATATTTTGGGCCCTACTGAATAATGAATGTTTTGAATTTTCTCCAAAAGTAAAGTAGTTGCAAACTCATCCTTTTAGAAACTTGTTTGGGCTGTTGAGAGGAGTAAAAAACCATCAAAAATTTCAATCCTGCATGATTCTACCAAGAAATGTGATTCTTCATTCAAAACCTGATTTTTGCTATTGGGCTCTATTGAATAATGAATGTTTTGAATTTTCTCCAAAAGTAAAGTAGTTGCAAACTCATGCTTTTAGAGACTTGTTTGGGCTCATGAGAGGAGTAGAAAAACATCAAAAATTTCAGTCCTGCATGATTCTACCAAGAAATGTGTGTTCATTCAAACCGCTGGTTTTTGATAGTTTGGGCCCTATTGAATAATGAATGTTTTGAATTTTCTCCAAAAGTAAAGTAGTTGCAAACTCATCCTTTTAGAAACTTGTTTGGGCTGTTGAGAGGAGTAAAACACCATCAAAAATTTCAATCCTGCATGATTCTACCAAGAAATGTGATTCTTCATTCAAAACACTGGTTTTTGCTATTGGGCTCTATTGAATAATGAATGTTTTGATTTTTCTCCAAAAGTAAAGTAGTTGCAAACTCATCCTTTTAGAGACTTGTTTGGGCTCATGAGAGGAGTAGAAAAACATCAAAAATTTCAGTCCTGCACGATTCTACCAAGAAATGTGTGTTCATTCAAACCGCTGGTTTTTGATATTTTGGGCCATATTGAATAATGAATGTTTTGAATTTTCTCCAAAAGTAAAGTAGTTGCAAACTCATCCTTTTAGAAACTTGTTTGGGCTGTTGAGAGGAGTAAAAAACCATCAAAAATTTCAATCCTGCATGATTCTACCAAGAAATGTGATACTATATTCAAAACGCTGGTTTTTGCTATTGGGCTCTATTGAATAATGAATGTTTTGAATTTTCTCCAAAAGTAAAGTAGTTGCAAACTCATCCTTTTAGAGACTTGTTTGGGCTCATGAGAGGAGTAGAAAAACATCAAAAATTTCAGTCCTGCACGATTCTACCAAGAAATGTGTGTTCATTCAAACCGCTGGTTTTTGATATTTTGGGCCCTATTGAATAATGAATGTTTTGAATTTTCTCCAAAAGTAAAGTAGTTGCAAACTCATCCTTATAGAAACTTGTTTGGGCTGTTGAGAGGAGTAAAAAAACATCAAAAATTTCAATCCTGCATGATTCTACCAAGAAATGTGATTCTTCATTCAAAACGCTGGTTTTTGCTATTGGGCTCTATTGAATAATGAATGTTTTGAATTTTCTCCAAAAGTAAAGTAGTTGCAAACTCATCCTTTTAAAGACTTGTTTGGACTCATGAGAGGAGTAGAAAAACATCAAAAATTTCAGTCCTGCATGATTCTACCAAGAAATGTGTGTTCATTCAAACCTCTGGTTTTTGATAGTTTGGGCCCTATTGAATAATGAATGTTTTGACTTTTCTCCAAAAGTAAAGTAGTTGCAAACTCATCCTTTTAGAAACTTGTTTGGGCTGTTGAGAGGAGTAAAAAACCATCAAAAATTTCAATCCTGCATGATTCTACCAAGAAATGTGATTCTTCATTCAAAACGCTGGTATTTGCTATTGGGCTCTATTGAATAATGAATGTTTTGAATTTTCTCCAAAAGTAAAGTAGTTGCAAACTCATCCTTTTAGAGTCTTGTTTGGGCTCATGAGAGGAGTAGAAAAACATCAAAAATTTCAGTCCTGCACGATTCTACCAAGAAATTTGAGTGTTCATTCAAAACGCTGGTTTTTGATAGTTTGGGCCCTATTGAATAATGAATGTTTTGAATTTTCTCCAAAAGTAAAGTAGTTGCAAACTCATCCTTTTAGAAACTTGTTTGAGCTTTTGAGAGGAGTAAAAAACCATCAAAAATTTCAATCCTGCATGATTCTACCAAGAAATGTGATTCTTCATTCAAAACCTGATTTTTGCTATTCGGCTCTATTGAATAATGAATGTTTTGAATTTTCTCCAAAAGTAAAGTAGTTTGCAAACTCATCCTTTTAGAGTCTTGTTTGGGCTCATGAGAGGAGTAGAAAAACATCAAAAATTTCAGTCCTGCACGATTCTACCAAGAAATGTGTGTTCATTCAAACCGCTGGTTTTTGATAGTTTGGGCCCTATTGAATAATGAATGTTTTGAATTTTCTCCAAAAGTAAAGTAGTTGCAAGCTCATCCTTTTAGAAACTTGTTTGGGCTGTTGAGAGGAGTAAAAAACCATCAAAAATTTCAATCCTGCATGATTCTACCAAGAAATGTGATTCTTCATTCAAAACCTGATTTTTGCTATTGGGCTCTATTGAATAATGAATGTTTTGAATTTTCTCCAAAAGTAAAGTAGTTGCAAACTCATCCTTTTAGAGACTTGTTTGGGCTCATGAGAGGAGTAGAAAAATATCAAAAATTTCAGTCCTGCACGATTCTACCAAGAAATGTGTGTTCATTCAAACCGCTTGTTTTTGATATTTTGGGCCCTATTGAATAATGAATGTTTTGAATTTTCTCCAAAAGTAAAGTAGTTGCAAACTCATCCTTTTAGAAACTTGTTTGGGCAGTTGAGAGGAGTAAAAAACCATCAAAAATTTCAATCCTGCATGATTCTACCAAGAAATGTGATTCTTCATTCAAAACCTGATTTTTGCTATTGGGCTCTATTGAATAATGAATGTTTTGAATTTTCTCCAAAAGTAAAGTAGTTGTAAACTCATGCTTTTAGAGACTTGTTTGGGCTCATGAGAGGAGTAGAAAAACATCAAAAATTTCAGTCCTGCATGATTCTACCAAGAAATGTGTGTTCATTCAAACCGCTGGTTTTTGATAGTTTGGGCCCTATTGAATAATGAATGTTTTGAATTTTCTCCAAAAGTAAAGTAGTTGCAAACTCATCCTTTTAGAAACTTGTTTGGGCTGTTGAGAGGAGTAAAAAACCATCAAAAATTTCAATCCTGCATGATTCTACCAAGAAATGTGATTCTTCATTCAAAACACTGGTTTTTGCTATTGGGCTCTATTGAATAATAAATGTTTTGAATTTTCTCCAAAAGTAAAGTAGTTGCAAACTCATCCTTTTAGAGTCTTGTTTGGGCTCATGAGAGGAGTAGAAAAACATCAAAAATTTCAGTCCTGCACGATTCTACCAAGAAATGTGAGTGTTCATTCAAACCGCTGGTTTTTGATATTTTGGGCCCAATTGAATAATGAATGTTTTGACTTTTCTCCAAAAGTAAAGTAGTTGCAAACTCATCCTTTTAGAGTCTTGTTTGGGCTCATGAGAGGAGTAAAAAACCATCAAAAATTTCAATCCTGCATGATTCTACCAAGAAATGTGATTCTTCATTCAAAACGCTGGTTTTTGCTATTGGGCTCTATTGAATAATAAATGTTTTGAATTTTCTCCAAAAGTAAAGTAGTTGCAAACTCATCCTTTTAGAGTCTTGTTTGGGCTCATGAGAGGAGTAGAAAAACATCAAAAATTTCAGTCCTGCACGATTCTACCAAGAAATGTGAGTGTTCATTCAAACCGCTGGTTTTTGATATTTTGGGCCCTACTGAATAATGAATGTTTTGAATTTTCTCCAAAAGTAAAGTAGTTGCAAACTCATCCTTTTAGAAACTTGTTTGGGCTGTTGAGAGGAGTAAAAAACCATCAAAAATTTCAATCCTGCATGATTCTACCAAGAAATGTGATTCTTCATTCAAAACCTGATTTTTGCTATTGGGCTCTATTGAATAATGAATGTTTTGAATTTTCTCCAAAAGTAAAGTAGTTGCAAACTCATGCTTTTAGAGACTTGTTTGGGCTCATGAGAGGAGTAGAAAAACATCAAAAATTTCAGTCCTGCATGATTCTACCAAGAAATGTGTGTTCATTCAAACCGCTGGTTTTTGATAGTTTGGGCCCTATTGAATAATGAATGTTTTGAATTTTCTCCAAAAGTAAAGTAGTTGCAAACTCATCCTTTTAGAAACTTGTTTGGGCTGTTGAGAGGAGTAAAACACCATCAAAAATTTCAATCCTGCATGATTCTACCAAGAAATGTGATTCTTCATTCAAAACACTGGTTTTTGCTATTGGGCTCTATTGAATAATGAATGTTTTGATTTTTCTCCAAAAGTAAAGTAGTTGCAAACTCATCCTTTTAGAGACTTGTTTGGGCTCATGAGAGGAGTAGAAAAACATCAAAAATTTCAGTCCTGCACGATTCTACCAAGAAATGTGTGTTCATTCAAACCGCTGGTTTTTGATATTTTGGGCCATATTGAATAATGAATGTTTTGAATTTTCTCCAAAAGTAAAGTAGTTGCAAACTCATCCTTTTAGAAACTTGTTTGGGCTGTTGAGAGGAGTAAAAAACCATCAAAAATTTCAATCCTGCATGATTCTACCAAGAAATGTGATACTATATTCAAAACGCTGGTTTTTGCTATTGGGCTCTATTGAATAATGAATGTTTTGAATTTTCTCCAAAAGTAAAGTAGTTGCAAACTCATCCTTTTAGAGACTTGTTTGGGCTCATGAGAGGAGTAGAAAAACATCAAAAATTTCAGTCCTGCACGATTCTACCAAGAAATGTGTGTTCATTCAAACCGCTGGTTTTTGATATTTTGGGCCCTATTGAATAATGAATGTTTTGAATTTTCTCCAAAAGTAAAGTAGTTGCAAACTCATCCTTATAGAAACTTGTTTGGGCTGTTGAGAGGAGTAAAAAAACATCAAAAATTTCAATCCTGCATGATTCTACCAAGAAATGTGATTCTTCATTCAAAACGCTGGTTTTTGCTATTGGGCTCTATTGAATAATGAATGTTTTGAATTTTCTCCAAAAGTAAAGTAGTTGCAAACTCATCCTTTTAAAGACTTGTTTGGGCTCATGAGAGGAGTAGAAAAACATCAAAAATTTCAGTCCTGCATGATTCTACCAAGAAATGTGTGTTCATTCAAACCTCTGGTTTTTGATAGTTTGGGCCCTATTGAATAATGAATGTTTTGACTTTTCTCCAAAAGTAAAGTAGTTGCAAACTCATCCTTTTAGAAACTTGTTTGGGCTGTTGAGAGGAGTAAAAAACCATCAAAAATTTCAATCCTGCATGATTCTACCAAGAAATGTGATTCTTCATTCAAAACGCTGGTATTTGCTATTGGGCTCTATTGAATAATGAATGTTTTGAATTTTCTCCAAAAGTAAAGTAGTTGCAAACTCATCCTTTTAGAGTCTTGTTTGGGCTCATGAGAGGAGTAGAAAAACATCAAAAATTTCAGTCCTGCACGATTCTACCAAGAAATTTGAGTGTTCATTCAAAACGCTGGTTTTTGATAGTTTGGGCCCTATTGAATAATGAATGTTTTGAATTTTCTCCAAAAGTAAAGTAGTTGCAAACTCATCCTTTTAGAAACTTGTTTGAGCTTTTGAGAGGAGTAAAAAACCATCAAAAATTTCAATCCTGCATGATTCTACCAAGAAATGTGATTCTTCATTCAAAACCTGATTTTTGCTATTCGGCTCTATTGAATAATGAATGTTTTGAATTTTCTCCAAAAGTAAAGTAGTTTGCAAACTCATCCTTTTAGAGTCTTGTTTGGGCTCATGAGAGGAGTAGAAAAACATCAAAAATTTCAGTCCTGCACGATTCTACCAAGAAATGTGTGTTCATTCAAACCGCTGGTTTTTGATAGTTTGGGCCCTATTGAATAATGAATGTTTTGAATTTTCTCCAAAAGTAAAGTAGTTGCAAGCTCATCCTTTTAGAAACTTGTTTGGGCTGTTGAGAGGAGTAAAAAACCATCAAAAATTTCAATCCTGCATGATTCTACCAAGAAATGTGATTCTTCATTCAAAACCTGATTTTTGCTATTGGGCTCTATTGAATAATGAATGTTTTGAATTTTCTCCAAAAGTAAAGTAGTTGCAAACTCATCCTTTTAGAGACTTGTTTGGGCTCATGAGAGGAGTAGAAAAATATCAAAAATTTCAGTCCTGCACGATTCTACCAAGAAATGTGTGTTCATTCAAACCGCTTGTTTTTGATATTTTGGGCCCTATTGAATAATGAATGTTTTGAATTTTCTCCAAAAGTAAAGTAGTTGCAAACTCATCCTTTTAGAAACTTGTTTGGGCAGTTGAGAGGAGTAAAAAACCATCAAAAATTTCAATCCTGCATGATTCTACCAAGAAATGTGATTCTTCATTCAAAACCTGATTTTTGCTATTGGGCTCTATTGAATAATGAATGTTTTGAATTTTCTCCAAAAGTAAAGTAGTTGTAAACTCATGCTTTTAGAGACTTGTTTGGGCTCATGAGAGGAGTAGAAAAACATCAAAAATTTCAGTCCTGCATGATTCTACCAAGAAATGTGTGTTCATTCAAACCGCTGGTTTTTGATAGTTTGGGCCCTATTGAATAATGAATGTTTTGAATTTTCTCCAAAAGTAAAGTAGTTGCAAACTCATCCTTTTAGAAACTTGTTTGGGCTGTTGAGAGGAGTAAAAAACCATCAAAAATTTCAATCCTGCATGATTCTACCAAGAAATGTGATTCTTCATTCAAAACACTGGTTTTTGCTATTGGGCTCTATTGAATAATAAATGTTTTGAATTTTCTCCAAAAGTAAAGTAGTTGCAAACTCATCCTTTTAGAGTCTTGTTTGGGCTCATGAGAGGAGTAGAAAAACATCAAAAATTTCAGTCCTGCACGATTCTACCAAGAAATGTGAGTGTTCATTCAAACCGCTGGTTTTTGATATTTTGGGCCCAATTGAATAATGAATGTTTTGACTTTTCTCCAAAAGTAAAGTAGTTGCAAACTCATCCTTTTAGAGTCTTGTTTGGGCTCATGAGAGGAGTAAAAAACCATCAAAAATTTAAATCCTGCATGATTATACCAAGAAATGTGATTCTTCATTCAAAACGCTGGTTTTTGCTATTGGGCTCTATTGAATAATGAATGTTTTGAATTTTCTCCAAAAGTAAAGCAGTTGCAAACTCATCCTTTTAGAGACTTGTTTGGGCTCATGAGAGGAGTAGAAAAACATCAAAAATTTCAGTCCTGCATGATTCTACCAAGAAATGTGTGTTCATTCAAACCGCTGGTTTTTGATATTTTGGGCCCTATTGAATAATGAATGTTTTGAATTTTCTCCAAAAGTAAAGTAGTTGCAAACTCATCCTTTTAGAAACTTGTTTGGGCTGTTGAGAGGAGTAAAAAACCATCAAAAATTTCAATCCTGCATGATTCTACCAAGAAATGTGATTCTTCATTCAAAACCTGATTTTTGCTATTGGGCTCTATTGAATAATGAATGTTTTGAATTTTCTCCAAAAGTAAAGTAGTTGCAAACTCATGCTTTTAGAGACTTGTTTGGGCTCATGAGAGGAGTAGAAAAACATCAAAAATTTCAGTCCTGCATGATTCTACCAAGAAATGTGTGTTCATTTAAACCTCTGGTTTTTGATAGTTTGGGCCCTATTGAAAAATGAATGTTTTGACTTTTCTCCAAAAGTAAAGTAGTTGCAAACTCATCCTTTTAGAAACTTGTTTGGGCTGTTGAGAGGAGTAAAAAACCATCAAAAATTTCAATCCTGCATGATTCTACCAAGAAATGTGATTCTTCATTCAAAACGCTGGTTTTTGCTATTGGGCTCTATTGAATAATAAATGTTTTGAATTTTCTCCAAAAGTAAAGTAGTTGCAAACTCATCCTTTTAGAGTCTTGTTTGGGCTCATGAGAGGAGTAGAAAAACATCAAAAATTTCAGTCCTGCACGATTCTACCAAGAAATGTGAGTGTTCATTCAAACCGCTGGTTTTTGATATTTTGGGCCCTATTGAATAATGAATGTTTTGACTTTTCTCCAAAAGTAAAGTAGTTGCAAACTCATCCTTTTAGAAACTTGTTTGGGCTGTTGAGAGGAGTAAAAAAACCATCAAAAATTTCAATCCTGCATGATTCTACCAAGAAATGTGATTCTTCATTCAAAACGCTGGTTTTTGCTATTGGGCTCTATTGAATAATAAATGTTTTGAATTTTCTCCAAAAGTAAAGTAGTTGCAAACTCATCCTTTTAGAGTCTTGTTTGGGCTCATGAGAGGAGTAGAAAAACATCAAAAATTTCAGTCCTGCACGATTCTACCAAGAAATTTGAGTGTTCATTCAAACCGCTGGTTTTTGATAGTTTGGGCCCTATTGAATAATGAATGTTTTGAATTTTCTCCAAAAGTAAAGTAGTTGCAAACTCATCCTTTTTGAAACTTGTTTGAGCTTTTGAGAGGAGTAAAAAACCATCAAAAATTTCAATCCTGCATGATTCTACCAAGAAATGTGATTCTTCATTCAAAACCTGATTTTTGCTATTCGGCTCTATTGAATAATGAATGTTTTGAATTTTCTCCAAAAGTAAAGTAGTTGCAAACTCATCCTTTTAGAGTCTTGTTTGGGCTCATGAGAGGAGTAGAAAAACATCAAAAATTTCAGTCCTGCACGATTCTACCAAGAAATGTGTGTTCATTCAAACCCCTGGTTTTTGATAGTTTGGGCCCTATTGAATAATGAATGTTTTGAATTTTCTCCAAAAGTAAAGTAGTTGCAAGCTCATCCTTTTAGAAACTTGTTTGGGCTGCTGAGTGGAGTAAAAAACAAAAAAAAATTTCAATCCTGCATGATTCTACCAAGAAATGTGATTCTTCATTCAAAACCTGATTTTTGCTATTGGGCTCTATTGAATAATGAATGTTTTGAATTTTCTCCAAAAGTATAGTAGTTGCAAACTCATCCTTTTAGAGACTTGTTTGGGCTCATGAGAGGAGTAGAAAAATATCAAAAATTTCAGTCCTGCACGATTCTACCAAGAAATGTGTTCATTCAAACCGCTTGTTTTTGATATTTTGGGCCCTATTGAATAATGACTGTTTTGAATTTTCTCCAAAAGTAAAGTAGTTGCAAACTCATCCTTTTAGAAACTTGTTTGGGCTGTTGAGAGGAGTAAAAAACCATCAAAAATTTCAATCCTGCATGATTCTACCAAGAAATGTGATTCTTCATTCAAAACCTGATTTTTGCTATTGGGCTCTATTGAATAATGAATGTTTTGAATTTTCTCCAAAAGTAAAGTAGTTGCAAACTCATGCTTTTAGAGACTTGTTTGGGCTCATGAGAGGAGTAGAAAAACATCAAAAATTTCAGTCCTGCATGATTCTACCAAGAAATGTGTGTTCATTGAAACCGCTGGTTTTTGATAGTTTGGGCCCTATTGAATAATGAATGTTTTGAATTTTCTCCAAAAGTAAAGTAGTTGCAAACTCATCCTTTTAGAAACTTGTTTGGGCTGTTGAGAGGAGTAAAAAACCATCAAAAATTTCAATCCTGCATGATTCTACCAAGAAATGTGATTCTTCATTCAAAACGCTGGTTTTTGCTATTGGGCTCTATTGAATAATGAATGTTTTGATTTTTCTCCAAAAGTAAAGTAGTTGCAAACTCATCCTTTTAGAGACTTGTTTGGGCTCATGAGAGGAGTAGAAAAACATCAAAAATTTCAGTCCTGCACGATTCTACCAAGAAATGTGTGTTCATTCAAACCGCTGGTTTTTGATATTTTGGGCCCTATTGAATAATGAATGTTTTGAATTTTCTCCAAAAGTAAAGTAGTTGCAAACTCATCCTTTTAGAAACTTGTTTGGGCTGTTGAGAGGAGTAAAAAAACATCAAAAATTTCAATCCTGCATGATTCTACCAAGAAATGTGATTCTTCATTCAAAACGCTGGTTTTTGCTATTGGGCTCTATTGAATAATGAATGTTTTGAATTTTCTCCAAATTAAAGTAGTTGCAAACTCATCCTTTTAGAGACTTGTTTGGGCTCATGAGAGGAGTAGAAAAATATCAAAAATTTCAGTCCTGCATGATTCTACCAAGAAATGTGTGTTCATTCAAACCGCTGGTTTTTGATAGTTTGGGCCCTATTGAATAATGAATGTTTTGAATTTTCTCCAAAAGTAAAGTAGTTGCAAACTCATCCTTTTAGAAACTTGTTTGGGCTGTTGAGAGGAGTAAAAAACCATCAAAAATTTCAATCCTGCATGATTCTACCAAGAAATGTGATTCTTCATTCAAAACCTAATTTTTGCTATTGGGCTCTATTGAATAATGAATGTTTTGAATTTTCTCCAAAAGTAAAGTAGTTGCAAACTCATGCTTTTAGAGACTTGTTTGGGCTCATGAGAGGAGTAGAAAAACATCAAAAATTTCAGTCCTGCATGATTCTACCAAGAAATGTGTGTTCATTGAAACCGCTGGTTTTTGATAGTTTGGGCCCTATTGAATAATGAATGTTTTGAATTTTCTCCAACAGTAAAGTAGTTGCAAACTCATCCTTTTAGAAACTTGTTTGGGCTGTTGAGAGGAGTAAAAAACCATCAAAAATTTCAATCCTGCATGATTCTACCAAGAAATGTGATTCTTCATTCAAAACGCTGGTTTTTGCTTTTGGGCTCTATTGAATAATGAATGTTTTGAATTTTCTCCAACAGTAAAGTAGTTGCAAACTCATCCTTTTAGAGACTTGTTTGGGCTCATGAGAGGAGTAGAAAAACATCAAAAATTTCAGTCCTGCACGATTCTACCAAGAAATGTGTGTTCATTCAAACCGCTGGTTTTTGATATTTTGGGCCCTATTGAATAATGAATGTTTTGAATTTTCTCCAAAAGTAAAGTAGTTGCAAACTCATCCTTTTAGAAACTTGTTTGGGCTGTTGAGAGGAGTAAAAAATCATCAAAAATTTCAATCCTGCATGATTCTACCAAGAAATGTGATTCTTCATTCAAAACCTGATTTTTGCTATTGGGCTCTATTGAATAATGAATGTTTTGAATTTTCTCCAAAAGTAAAGTAGTTGCAAACTCATGCTTTTAGAGACTTGTTTGGGCTCATGAGAGGAGTAGAAAAACATCAAAAATTTCAGTCCTGCATGATTCTACCAAGAAATGTGTGTTCATTTAAACCTCTGGTTTTTGATAGTTTGGGCCCTATTGAAAAATGAATGTTTTGACTTTTCTCCAAAAGTAAAGTAGTTGCAAACTCATCCTTTTAGAAACTTGTTTGGGCTGTTGAGAGGAGTAAAAAACCATCAAAAATTTCAATCCTGCATGATTCTACCAAGAAATGTGATTCTTCATTCAAAACGCTGGTTTTTGCTATTGGGCTCTATTGAATAATAAATGTTTTGAATTTTCTCCAAAAGTAAAGTAGTTGCAAACTCATCCTTTTAGAGTCTTGTTTGGGCTCATGAGAGGAGTAGAAAAACATCAAAAATTTCAGTCCTGCACGATTCTACCAAGAAATGTGAGTGTTCATTCAAACTGCTGGTTTTTGATATTTTGGGCCCTATTGAATAATGAATGTTTTGACTTTTCTATAAAAGTAAAGTAGTTGCAAACTCATCCTTTTAGAAACTTGTTTGGGCTGTTGAGAGGAGTAAAAAAACCATCAAAAATTTCAATCCTGCATGATTCTACCAAGAAATGTGATTCTTCATTCAAAACGCTGGTTTTTGCTATTGGGCTCTATTGAATAATAAATGTTTTGAATTTTCTCCAAAAGTAAAGTAGTTGCAAACTCATCCTTTTAGAGTCTTGTTTGGGCTCATGAGAGGAGTAGAAAAACATCAAAAATTTCAGTCCTGCACGATTCTACCAAGAAATGTGAGTGTTCATTCAAACCGCTGGTTTTTGATATTTTGGGCCCTACTGAATAATGAATGTTTTGAATTTTCTCCAAAAGTAAAGTAGTTGCAAACTCATCCTTTTAGAAACTTGTTTGGGCTGTTGAGAGGAGTAAAAAACCATCAAAAATTTCAATCCTGCATGATTCTACCAAGAAATGTGATTCTTCATTCAAAACCTGATTTTTGCTATTGGGCTCTATTGAATAATGAATATTTTGAATTTTCTCCAAAAGTAAAGTAGTTGCAAACTCATGCTTTTAGAGACTTGTTTGGGCTCATGAGAGGAGTAGAAAAACATCAAAAATTTCAGTCCTGCATGATTCTACCAAGAAATGTGTGTTCATTCAAACCGCTGGTTTTTGATAGTTTGGGCCCTATTGAATAATGAATGTTTTGAATTTTCTCCAAAAGTAAAGTAGTTGCAAACTCATCCTTTTAGAAACTTGTTTGGGCTGTTGAGAGGAGTAAAAAACCATCAAAAATTTCAATCCTGCATGATTCTACCAAGAAATGTGATTCTTCATTCAAAACACTGGTTTTTGCTATTGGGCTCTATTGAATAATGAATGTTTTGATTTTTCTCCAAAAGTAAAGTAGTTGCAAACTCATCCTTTTAGAGACTTGTTTGGGCTCATGAGAGGAGTAGAAAAACATCAAAAATTTCAGTCCTGCACGATTCTACCAAGAAATGTGTGTTCATTCAAACCGCTGGTTTTTGATATTTTGGGCCATATTGAATAATGAATGTTTTGAATTTTCTCCAAAAGTAAAGTAGTTGCAAACTCATCCTTTTAGAAACTTGTTTGGGCTGTTGAGAGGAGTAAAAAACCATCAAAAATTTCAATCCTGCATGATTCTACCAAGAAATGTGATACTATATTCAAAACGCTGGTTTTTGCTATTGGGCTCTATTGAATAATGAATGTTTTGAATTTTCTCCAAAAGTAAAGTAGTTGCAAACTCATCCTTTTAGAGACTTGTTTGGGCTCATGAGAGGAGTAGAAGAACATCAAAAATTTCAGTCCTGCACGATTCTACCAAGAAATGTGTGTTCATTCAAACCGCTGGTTTTTGATATTTTGGGCCCTATTGAATAATGAATGTTTTGAATTTTCTCCAAAAGTAAAGTAGTTGCAAACTCATCCTTATAGAAACTTGTTTGGGCTGTTGAGAGGAGTAAAAAAACATCAAAAATTTCAATCCTGCATGATTCTACCAAGAAATGTGATTCTTCATTCAAAACGCTGGTTTTTGCTATTGGGCTCTATTGAATAATGAATGTTTTGAATTTTCTCCAAATTAAAGTAGTTGCAAACTCATCCTTTTAGAGACTTGTTTGGGCTCATGAGAGGAGTAGAAAAATATCAAAAATTTCAGTCCTGCATGATTCTACCAAGAAATGTGTGTTCATTCAAACTGCTGGTTTTTGATAGTTTGGGCCCTATTGAATAATGAATGTTTTGAATTTTCTCCAAAAGTAAAGTAGTTGCAAACTCATCCTTTTAGAAACTTGTTTGGGCTGTTGAGAGGAGTAAAAAACCATCAAAAATTTCAATCCTGCATGATTCTACCAAGAAATGTGATTCTTCATTCAAAACCTAATTTTTGCTATTGGGCTCTATTGAATAATGAATGTTTTGAATTTTCTCCAAAAGTAAAGTAGTTGCAAACTCATGCTTTTAGAGACTTGTTTGGGCTCATGAGAGGAGTAGAAAAACATCAAAAATTTCAGTCCTGCATGATTCTACCAAGAAATGTGTGTTCATTGAAACCGCTGGTTTTTGATAGTTTGGGCCCTATTGAATAATGAATGTTTTGAATTTTCTCCAAAAGTAAAGTAGTTGCAAACTCATCCTTTTAGAAACTTGTTTGGGCTGTTGAGAGGAGTAAAAAACCATCAAAAATTTCAATCCTGCATGATTCTACCAAGAAATGTGATTCTTCATTCAAAACGCTGGTTTTTGCTTTTGGGCTCTATTGAATAATGAATGTTTTGAATTTTCTCCAACAGTAAAGTAGTTGCAAACTCATCCTTTTAGAGACTTGTTTGGGCTCATGAGAGGAGTAGAAAAACATCAAAAATTTCAGTCCTGCACGATTCTACCAAGAAATGTGTGTTCATTCAAACCGCTGGTTTTTGATATTTTGGGCCCTATTGAATAATGAATGTTTTGAATTTTCTCCAAAAGTAAAGTAGTTGCAAACTCATCCTTTTAGAAACTTGTTTGGGCTGTTGAGAGGAGTAAAAAACCATCAAAAATTTCAATCCTGCATGATTCTACCAAGAAATGTGATTCTTCATTCAAAACCTGATTTTTGCTATTGGGCTCTATTGAATAATGAATGTTTTGAATTTTCTCCAAAAGTAAAGTAGTTGCAAACTCATGCTTTTAGAGACTTGTTTGGGCTCATGAGAGGAGTAGAAAAACATCAAAAATTTCAGTCCTGCATGATTCTACCAAGAAATGTGATTCTTCATTCAAAACACTGGTTTTTGCTATTGGGCTCTATTGAATAATGAATGTTTTGATTTTTCTCCAAAAGTAAAGTAGTTGCAAACTCATCCTTTTAGAGACTTGTTTGGGCTCATGAGAGGAGTAGAAAAACATCAAAAATTTCAGTCCTGCATGATTCTACCAAGAAATGTGTGTTCATTCAAACCGCTGGTTTTTGATAGTTTGGGCCCTATTGAATAATGAATGTTTTGAATTTTCTCCAAAAGTAAAGTAGTTGCAAACTCATCCTTTTAGAAACTTGTTTGGGCTGTTGAGAGGAGTAAAAAACCATCAAAAATTTCAATCCTGCATGATTCTACCAAGAAATGTGATTCTTCATTCAAAACGCTGGTTTTTGCTATTGGGCTCTATTGAATAATAAATGTTTTGAATTTTCTCCAAAAGTAAAGTAGTTGCAAACTCATCCTTTTAGAGTCTTGTTTGGGCTCATGAGAGGAGTAGAAAAACATCAAAAATTTCAGTCCTGCACGATTCTACCAAGAAATGTGAGTGTTCATTCAAACCGCTGGTTTTTGATATTTTGGGCCCTATTGAATAATGAATGTTTTGACTTTTCTCCAAAAGTAAAGTAGTTGCAAACTCATCCTTTTAGAAACTTGTTTGGGCTGTTGAGAGGAGTAAAAAAACCATCAAAAATTTCAATCCTGCATGATTCTACCAAGAAATGTGATTCTTCATTCAAAACGCTGGTTTTTGCTATTGGGCTCTATTGAATAATAAATGTTTTGAATTTTCTCCAAAAGTAAAGTAGTTGCAAACTCATCCTTTTAGAGTCTTGTTTGGGCTCATGAGAGGAGTAGAAAAACATCAAAAATTTCAGTCCTGCACGATTCTACCAAGAAATGTGAGTGTTCATTCAAACCGCTGGTTTTTGATATTTTGGGCCCTACTGAATAATGAATGTTTTGAATTTTCTCCAAAAGTAAAGTAGTTGCAAACTCATCCTTTTAGAAACTTGTTTGGGCTGTTGAGAGGAGTAAAAAACCATCAAAAATTTCAATCCTGCATGATTCTACCAAGAAATGTGATTCTTCATTCAAAACCTGATTTTTGCTATTGGGCTCTATTGAATAATGAATGTTTTGAATTTTCTCCAAAAGTAAAGTAGTTGCAAACTCATGCTTTTAGAGACTTGTTTGGGCTCATGAGAGGAGTAGAAAAACATCGAAAATTTAAATCCTGCACGATTCTACCAAGAAATGTGAGTGTTCATTCAAGCCGCTGGTTTTTGCTACTTTGGGCCCTATTGAATAATGAATGTTTTGAATTTTCCCCAAAAGTAAAGTAGATGCAAACTCATCCTTTTAGAAACTTGTTTGGGCTGTTGAGAGGAGTGAAAAAACATCAAAAATTTCAATCCTGCACGATTCTACCAAGAAATGTGATTGTTCATTCAAACCGCTGCTTTTTGCTATTGGACCCTATTGAATAATGAATGGTTTGAATTTTCTCCAAAACTAAAGTAGTTGCAAACTCATCCTTTTAGAAACATGTTTGGGCTCATGAGAGGAGTAGAAAAACATGAAAAATTTCAATCCTGCACGATTCTACCAAGAAATATGTGTCCATTCAAACCGCTGCTTTTTGCTATTAGGCCCTATTGAATAATGAATGTTTTTAATTTTCTTCAAAAGTAAAGTAGTTGCAAACTCATCCTTTCAGAAACTTGTTTGGGCTGTTGAGAGTAGTAGAAAAGCATCAAAAATTTCTATCCTGCACGATTCTACCAAGAACTGTGATTGTTCATTCAAAACGCTGCTTTTTGCTATTAGACCCTATTGAATAATGTATGTTTTGAATTTTCTCCAAAAGTAAAGTAGTTGCAAACTCATCCTTCCAGAGTCTAGTTTGGGCTCATGAGAGGAGTAGAAAAATGTCAAAAATATCAATCCTGCATGATTCTACCAAGAAATGTGAGTGTTCATTCAAACCGCTGCTTTTTGCTATTGGCCCTATTGAATAATGAATGTTTTGAATTTTCTCCACAAGTAAAGTAGTTGCAAACTCATCCTTTTAGAGTCTTGTTTGGGCTCATGAGAGGAGTAGAAAAACATCAGAAATTTCAATCCTGCACGATTCTACCAAGAAATGTGAGTGTTCATTCAAACCGCTGATTTTTGCTATTCGTCCCTATTGAATAATGAATGTTTTGAATTTTCTCCAAAAGTAAAGTAGTTGCAAACTCATGCTTCTAGAGTCTTATTTGGGCTCATGAGAGGAGTAGAAAAACATCAAAAATTTCAATCCTGCATGATTCTACCAAGAAATGTGAGTGTTCATTCAAATGTTTTGAATTTTCTCCAAAAGTAAAGTAGTTGCAAACTCATCATTTTAGAAACTTTTTTGGGCTGTTGAGAGTAGTAGAAAAGCATCAAAAATTTCTATCCTGCACGATTCTACCAAGAACTGTGATTGTTCACTCAAAACGCTGCTTTGTGCTATTAGACCCTATTGAATAATGAATGTTTTGAATTTTCTCCAAAAGTAAAGTAGTTGCAAAGTCATCCTTCTAGAGTTTTGTTTGGGCTCATGAGAGGAGTAGAAAAACATCGAAAATTTAAATCCTGCACGATTCTACCAAGAAATGTGAGTGTTCATTCAAGCCGCTTGTTTTTGCTACTTTGGGCCCTATTGAATAATGAATGTTTTGAATTTTCCCCAAAAGTAAAGTAGTTGCAAACTCATCCTTTTAGAAACTTGTTTGGGCTGTTGAGAGGAGTAAAAACAATCAAAAATTTCAATCCTGCACGATTCTACCAAGAAATGTGAGTGTTCATTCAAACCGCTGCTTTTTGCTATTGAGCCCTATTGAGTAATGAATGTTTTGAATTTTCCCCAAAAGTAAAGTAGTTGCAAACTCATCCTTTTAGAAACTTGTTTGTGCTGTTGAGAGGAGTAGAAAAACATCAAAATTTTCAATCCTGCACGATTCTACCAAGAAATGTGATTGTTCATTCAAAATGCTGCTTTTTGCTATTAGACCCTATTGAATAATGAATGTTTTTAATTTTCTCCAAAAGTAAAGTAGTTGCAAACTCATCCTTTCAGAAACTTTTTGGGCTGTTGAGAGTAGTAGAAAAGCATCAAAAATTTCTATCCTGCACGATTCTACCAAGAACTGTGATTGTTCATTCAAAACGCTGCTTTTTGCTATTAGACCCTATTGAATAATGTATGTTTTGAATTTTCTCCAAAAGTAAAGTAGTTGCAAACTCATCCTTCCAGAGTCTAGTTTGGGCTCATGAGAGGAGTAGAAAAATGTCAAAAATATCAATCCTGCATGATTCTACCAAGAAATGTGAGTGTTCATTCAAACCGCTGCTTTTTGCTATTGGCCCTATTGAATAATGAATGTTTTGAATTTTCTCCACAAGTAAAGTAGTTGCAAACTCATCCTTTTAGAGTCTTGTTTGGGCTCATGAGAGGAGTAGAAAAACATCAGAAATTTCAATCCTGCACGATTCTACCAAGAAATGTGAGTGTTCATTCAAACCGCTGATTTTTGCTATTCGTCCCTATTGAATAATGAATGTTTTGAATTTTCTCCAAAAGTAAAGTAGTTGCAAACTCATGCTTCTAGAGTCTTGTTTGGGCTCATGAGAGGAGTAGAAAAACGTCAAAAATTTCAATCCTGCATGATTCTACCAAGAAATGTGAGTGTTCATTCAAATGTTTTGAATTTTCTCCAAAAGTAAAGTAGTTGCAAACTCATCCTTTTAGAAACTTTTTTGGGCTGTTGAGAGTAGTAGAAAAGCATCAAAAATTTCTATCCTGCACGATTCTACCAAGAACTGTGATTGTTCACTCAAAACGCTGCTTTTTGCTATTAGACCCTATTGAATAATGAATGTTTTGAATTTTCTCCAAAAGTAAAGCAGTTGCAAAGTCATCCTTCTAGAGTTTTGTTTGGGCTCATGAGAGGAGTAGAAAAACATCGAAAATTTAAATCCTGCACGATTCTACCAAGAAATGTGAGTGTTCATTCAAGCCGCTTGTTTTTGCTACTTTGGGCCCTATTGAATAATGAATGTTTTGAATTTTCCCCAAAAGTAAAGTATTTGCAAACTCATCCTTTTAGAAACTTGTTTGGGCTGTTGAGAGGAGTAAAAAAAAAATCAAAAATTTCAATCCTGCACGATTCTACCAAGAAATGTGAGTGTTCATTCAAACCGCTGCTTTTTGCTATTGAGCCCTATTGAGTAATGAATGTTTTGAATTTTCCCCAAAAGTAAAGTAGTTGCAAACTCATCCTTTTAGAAACTTGTTTGTGCTGTTGAGAGGAGTAGAAAAACATCAAAATTTTCAATCCTGCACGATTCTACCAAGAAATGTGATTGTTCATTCAAAATGCTGCTTTTTGCTATTAGACCCTATTGAATAATGGATGTTTTGAATTTTCTCCAAAAGAAAAGTAGTTGCAAGCTCATTCTTTTATACTCTTGTTTGGGCTCATGAGAGGAGTAGAAAAACATCAAAAATTGCAATCCTGCACGATTCTACCAAGAAATGTGAGTCTTCATTCAAAACGCTGCTTTTTGCTATTGGGCCCTATTGAATAGTGAATGTTTTGAATTTTCTGCAAAAGTAAAGTATTTGCAAACTCATCCTTACAGAGTTTTTTTTTGGGTTCATGAGAGGAGTAGAAAAACATCAAAAATTTCAATCCTGCATGATTCTACCAAGAAATGTTAGTGTTCATTCAAATGTTTTGAATTTTCTCCAAAAGTAAAGTAGTTGCAAACTCATGCTTCTAGAGTCTTGTTTGGGCTCATGAGAGGAGTAGAAAAACGTCAAAAATTTCAATCCTGCATGATTCTACCAAGAAATGTGAGTGTTCATTCAAATGTTTTGAATTTTCTCCAAAAGTAAAGTAGTTGCAAACTCATCCTTTTAGAAACTTTTTTGGGCTGTTGAGAGTAGTAGAAAAGCATCAAAAATTTCTATCCTGCACGATTCTACCAAGAACTGTGATTGTTCACTCAAAACGCTGCTTTTTGCTATTAGACCCTATTGAATAATGAATGTTTTGAATTTTCTCCAAAAGTAAAGTAGTTGCAAAGTCATCCTTCTAGAGTTTTGTTTGGGCTCATGAGAGGAGTAGAAAAACATCGAAAATTTCAATCCTGCACGATTCTACCAAGAAATGTGAGTGTTCATTCAAACCGCTGCTTTTTGCTATTGAGCCCTATTGAGTAATGAATGTTTTGAATTTTCCCCAAAAGTAAAGTAGTTGCAAACTCATCCTTTTAGAAACTTGTTTGTGCTGTTGAGAGGAGTAGAAAAACATCAAAATTTTCAATCCTGCACGATTCTACCATGAAATGTGATTGTTCATTCAAAATGCTGCTTTTTGCTATTAGACCCTATTGAATAATGGATGTTTTGAATTTTCTCCAAAAGAAAAGTAGTTGCAAGCTCATCCTTTTATACTCTTGTTTGGGCTCATGAGAGGAGTAGAAAAATGTCAAAAATTGCAATCCTGCACGATTCTACCAAGAAATGTGAGTCTTCATTCAAAACGCTGCTTTTTGCTATTGGGCCCTATTGAATAGTGAATGTTTTGAATTTTCTGCAAAAGTAAAGTATTTGCAAACTCATCCTTACAGAGTTTTTTTTTGGGTTCATGAGAGGAGTAGAAAAACGTCAAAAATTTCAATCCTGCATGATTCTACCAAGAAATGTTAGTGTTCATTCAAATGTTTTGAATTTTCTCCAAAAGTAAAGTAGTTGCAAACTCATCCTTTTAGAAACTTGTTTGGGCTGTTGAGAGTAGTAGAAAAGCATCAAAAATTTCTATCCTGCACGATTCTACCAAGAACTGTGATTGTTCATTCAAAACGCTGCTTATTGCTATTAGACCCAATTGAATAATGTATGTTTTGAATTTTCTCCAAAAGTAAAGTAGTTGCAAACTCATCCTTCTAGAGTCTAGTTTGGGCTCATGAGAGGAGTCGAAAAACGTCAAAAATTTCAATCCTGCATGATTCTACCAAGAAATGTGAGTGTTCATTCAAACCGCTGCTTTTTGCTTTTGGCCCTATTGAATAATGAATGTTTTGAATTTTCTCCAAAGGTAAAGTAGTTGCAAACTCATCCGTTTAGAGTCTTGTTTGGGCTCATGAGAGGAGTAGAAAAACATCAAAAATTTCAATCCTGCACGATTCTACCAAGAAATGTGAGTGTTCATTCAAACCGCTGATTTTTGCTATTCGTCTCTATTGAATAATGAATGTTTTGAATATTCTCCAAAAGTAAAGTAGTTGCAAACTCATCCTTTTAGCGTCTTGTTTGTGCTCATGAGTGGAGTAGAAAAACATCAAAAATTTCAATCCTGCACTATTCTATCAAGAAATGTGAGTGTTCATTCAAACCGCTGCTTTTTGCTATTGGGCCTTATTGAATAACGAAAGTTTTGAATTTTCTCCAAAAGTAAAGTAGTTGCAAACTCATCCTTTTAGAAACTTGTTTGGGCTGTTGAGAGGTGTAGAAAAATATCAAAATTTTCAATCCTGCACGATTCTACCAAGAAATGTGATTGTTCTTTCAATACGCTGCATTTTGCTATTGGGCTCTATTGAATAATGAATGTTTTGAATTTTCTCCAAAAGTAAAATAGTTGCAAACTCATGCTTATAGAGTATTGTTTGGGCTCATGAGAGGAGTAGAAAAACGTCAAAAATTTCAGTCCTGCATGATTCTACCAAGAAATGTGTGTTCATTCAAACCGCTGGTTTTTGATATTTTGGGCCCTATTGAATAATGAATGTTTTGAATTTTCTCCAAAAGTAAAGTAGTTGCAAACTCATCCTTTTAGAAACTTGTTTGGGCTGTTGAGAGGAGTAAAAAAACATCAAAAATTTCAATCCTGCATGATTCTACCAAGAAATGTGATTCTTCATTCAAAACCTGATTTTTGCTATTGGGCTCTATTGAATAATGAATGTTTTGAATTTTCTCCAAAAGTAAAGTAGTTGCAAACTCATGCTTTTAGAGACTTGTTTGGGCTCATGAGAGGAGTAGAAAAACATCAAAAATTTCAGTCCTGCATGATTCTACCAAGAAATGTGTGTTCATTCAAACCGCTGGTTTTTGATAGTTTGGGCCCTATTGAATAATGAATGTTTTGAATTTTCTCCAAAAGTAAAGTAGTTGCAAACTCATCCTTTTAGAAACTTGTTTGGGCTGTTGAGAGGAGTAAAAAACCATCAAAAATTTCAATCCTGCATGATTCTACCAAGAAATGTGATTCTTCATTCAAAACGCTGGTTTTTGCTATTGGGCTCTATTGAATAATAAATGTTTTGAATTTTCTCCAAAAGTAAAGTAGTTGCAAACTCATCCTTTTAGAGTCTTGTTTGGGCTCATGAGAGGAGTAGAAAAACATCAAAAATTTCAGTCCTGCACGATTCTACCAAGAAATGTGAGTGTTCATTCAAACCGCTGGTTTTTGATATTTTGGGCCCTATTGAATAATGAATGTTTTGACTTTTCTCCAAAAGTAAAGTAGTTGCAAACTCATCCTTTTAGAAACTTGTTTGGGCTGTTGAGAGGAGTAAAAAACCGTCAAAAATTTCAATCCTGCATGATTCTACCAAGAAATGTGATTCTTCATTCAAAACGCTGGTTTCTGCTATTGGGCTCTATTGAATAATAAATGTTTTGAATTTTCTCCAAAAGTAAAGTAGTTGCAAACTCATCCTTTTAGAGACTTGTTTGGGCTCATGAGAGGAGTAGAAAAACATCAAAAATTTCAGACCTGCACGATTCTACCAAGAAATGTTAGTGTTCATTCAAACCGCTGGTTTTTGATATTTTGGGCCCTATTGAATAATGAATGTTTTGAATTTTCTCCAACAGTAAAGTAGTTGCAAACTCATCCTTTTAGAAACTTGTTTGGGCTGTTGAGAGGAGTAAAAAACCATCAAAAATCTCAATCCTGCATGATTCTACCAAGAAATGTGATTCTTCATTCAAAACCTGATTTTTGTTATTGGGTTCTATTGAATAATGAATGTTTTGAATTTTCTCCAAAAGTAAAGTAGTTGCAAACTCATCCTTTTAGAGACTTGTTTAGGCTCATGAGAGGAGTAGAAAAACATCAAAAATTTCAGTCCTGCACGATTCTACCAAGAAATGTGTGTTCATTCAAACCGCTGGTTTTTGATATTTTGGGCCCTATTGAATAATGAATGTTTTGAATTTTCTCCAAAAGTAAAGTAGTTGCAAACTCATCCTTTTAGAAACTTGTTTGGGCTGTTGAGAGGAGTAAAAAACCATCAAAAATTTCAATCCTGCATGATTCTACCAAGAAATGTGATTCTTCATTCAAAACGCTGGTATTTGCTATTGGGCTCTATTGAATAATGAATGTTTTGAATTTTCTCCAAAAGTAAAGTAGTTGCAAACTCATCCTTTTAGAGTCTTGTTTGGGCTCATGAGAGGAGTATAAAAACATCAAAAATTTCAGTCCTGCATGATTCTACCAAGAAATGTGATTCTTCATTCAAAACCTGATTTTTGCTATTGGGCTCTATTGAATAATGAATGTTTTGAATTTTCTCCAAAAGTAAAGTAGTTGCAAACTCATGCTTTTAGAGACTTGTTTGGGCTCATGAGAGGAGTAGAAAAACATCAAAAATTTCAGTCCTGCATGATTCTACCAAGAAATGTGTGTTCATTTAAACCGCTGGTTTTTGATAGTTTGGGCCCTATTGAATAATGAATGTTTTGAATTTTCTCCAAAAGTAAAGTAGTTGCAAACTCATTCTTTTAGAAACTTGTTTGGGCTGTTGAGAGGAGTAAAAAACCATCAAAAATTTCAATCCTGCATGATTCTACCAAGAAATGTGATTCTTCATTCAAAACGCTGGTTTTTGCTATTGGGCTCTATTGAATAATGAATGTTTTGAATTTTCTCCAAAAGTAAAGTAGTTGCAAACTCATCCTTTTAGAGACTTGTTTGGGCTCATGAGAGGAGTAGAAAAACATCAAAAATTTCAGTCCTGCACGATTCTACCAAGAAATGTGTGTTCATTCAAACCGCTGGTTTTTGATATTTTGGGCCATATTGAATAATGAATGTTTTGAATTTTCTCCAAAAGTAAAGTAGTTGCAAACTCATCCTTTTAGAAACTTGTTTGGGCTGTTGAGAGGAGTAAAAAACCATCAAAAATTTCAATCCTGCATGATTCTACCAAGAAATGTGATACTATATTCAAAATGCTGGTTTTTCCTATTGGGCTCTATTGAATAATGAATGTTTTGAATTTTCTCCAAAAGTAAAGTAGTTGCAAACTCATCCTTTTAGAGACTTGTTTGGGCTCATGAGAGGAGTAGAAAAACATCAAAATTTCAGTCCTGCACGATTCTACCAAGAAATGTGTGTTCATTCAAACCGCTGGTTTTTGATATTTTGGGCCCTATTGAATAATGAATGTTTTGAATTTTCTCCAAAAGTAAAGTAGTTGCAAACTCATCCTTTTAGAAACTTGTTTGGGCTGTTGAGAGGAGTAAAAAAACATCAAAAATTTCAATCCTGCATGATTCTACCAAGAAATGTGATTCTTCATTCAAAACGCTGGTTTTTGCTATTGGGCTCTATTGAATAATGAATGTTTTGAATTTTCTCCAAATTAAAGTAGTTGCAAACTCATCCTTTTAGAGACTTGTTTGGGCTCATGAGAGGAGTAGAAAAATATCAAAAATTTCAGTCCTGCATGATTCTACCAAGAAATGTGTGTTCATTCAAACCGCTGGTTTTTGATAGTTTGGGCCCTATTGAATAATGAATGTTTTGAATTTTCTCCAAAAGTAAAGTAGTTGCAAACTCATCCTTTTAGAAACTTGTTTGGGCTGTTGAGAGGAGTAAAAAACCATCAAAAATTTCAATCCTGCATGATTCTACCAAGAAATGTGATTCTTCATTCAAAACCTAATTTTTGCTATTGGGCTCTATTGAATAATGAATGTTTTGAATTTTCTCCAAAAGTAAAGTAGTTGCAAACTCATGCTTTTAGAGACTTGTTTGGGCTCATGAGAGGAGTAGAAAAACATCAAAAATTTCAGTCCTGCATGATTCTACCAAGAAATGTGTGTTCATTGAAACCGCTGGTTTTTGATAGTTTGGGCCCTATTGAATAATGAATGTTTTGAATTTTCTCCAAAAGTAAAGTAGTTGCAAACTCATCCTTTTAGAAACTTGTTTGGGCTGTTGAGAGGAGTAAAAAACCATCAAAAATTTCAATCCTGCATGATTCTACCAAGAAATGTGATTCTTCATTCAAAACGCTGGTTTTTGCTTTTGGGCTCTATTGAATAATGAATGTTTTGAATTTTCTCCAACAGTAAAGTAGTTGCAAACTCATCCTTTTAGAGACTTGTTTGGGCTCATGAGAGGAGTAGAAAAACATCAAAAATTTCAGTCCTGCACGATTCTACCAAGAAATGTGTGTTCATTCAAACCGCTGGTTTTTGATATTTTGGGCCCTATTGAATAATGAATGTTTTGAATTTTCTCCAAAAGTAAAGTAGTTGCAAACTCATCCTTTTAGAAACTTGTTTGGGCTGTTGAGAGGAGTAAAAAACCATCAAAAATTTCAATCTTGCATGATTCTACCAAGAAATGTGATTCTTCATTCAAAAACTGATTTTTGCTATTGGGCTCTATTGAATAATGAATGTTTTGAATTTTCTCCAAAAGTAAAGTAGTTGCAAACTCATGCTTTTAGAGACTTGTTTGGGCTCATGAGAGGAGTAGAAAAACATCAAAAATTTCAGTCCTGCATGATTCTACCAAGAAATGTGTGTTCATTTAAACCTCTGGTTTTTGATAGTTTGGGCCCTATTGAAAAATGAATGTTTTGACTTTTCTCCAAAAGTAAAGTAGTTGCAAACTCATCCTTTTAGAAACTTGTTTGGGCTGTTGAGAGGAGTAAAAAACCATCAAAAATTTCAATCCTGCATGATTCTACCAAGAAATGTGATTCTTCATTCAAAACGCTGGTTTTTGCTATTGGGCTCTATTGAATAATAAATGTTTTGAATTTTCTCCAAAAGTAAAGTAGTTGCAAACTCATCCTTTTAGAGTCTTGTTTGGGCTCATGAGAGGAGTAGAAAAACATCAAAAATTTCAGTCCTGCACGATTCTACCAAGAAATGTGAGTGTTCATTCAAACCGCTGGTTTTTGATATTTTGGGCCCTATTGAATAATGAATGTTTTGACTTTTCTCCAAAAGTAAAGTAGTTGCAAATTCATCCTTTTAGAAACTTGTTTGGGCTGTTGAGAGGAGTAAAAAAACCATCAAAAATTTCAATCCTGCATGATTCTACCAAGAAATGTGATTCTTCATTCAAAACGCTGGTTTTTGCTATTGGGCTCTATTGAATAATAAATGTTTTGAATTTTCTCCAAAAGTAAAGTAGTTGCAAACTCATCCTTTTAGAGTCTTGTTTGGGCTCATGAGAGGAGTAGAAAAACATCAAAAATTTCAGTCCTGCACGATTCTACCAAGAAATGTGAGTGTTCATTCAAACCGCTGGTTTTTGATATTTTGGGCCCTACTGAATAATGAATGTTTTGAATTTTCTCCAAAAGTAAAGTAGTTGCAAACTCATCCTTTTAGAAACTTGTTTGGGCTGTTGAGAGGAGTAAAAAACCATCAAAAATTTCAATCCTGCATGATTCTACCAAGAAATGTGATTCTTCATTCAAAACCTGATTTTTGCTATTGGGCTCTATTGAATAATGAATGTTTTGAATTTTCTCCAAAAGTAAAGTAGTTGCAAACTCATGCTTTTAGAGACTTGTTTGGGCTCATGAGAGGAGTAGAAAAACATCAAAAATTTCAGTCCTGCATGATTCTACCAAGAAATGTGTGTTCATTCAAACCGCTGGTTTTTGATAGTTTGGGCCCTATTGAATAATGAATGTTTTGAATTTTCTCCAAAAGTAAAGTAGTTGCAAACTCATCCTTTTAGAAACTTGTTTGGGCTGTTGAGAGGAGTAAAAAACCATCAAAAATTTCAATCCTGCATGATTCTACCAAGAAATGTGATTCTTCATTCAAAACACTGGTTTTTGCTATTGGGCTCTATTGAATAATGAATGTTTTAATTTTTCTCCAAAAGTAAAGTAGTTGCAAACTCATCCTTTTAGAGACTTGTTTGTGCTCATGAGAGGAGTAGAAAAACATCAAAAATTTCAGTCCTGCACGATTCTACCAAGAAATGTGTGTTCATTCAAACCGCTGGTTTTTGATATTTTGGGCCATATTGAATAATGAATGTTTTGAATTTTCTCCAAAAGTTAAGTAGTTGCAAACTCATCCTTTTAGAAACTTGTTTGGGCTGTTGAGAGGAGTAAAAAACCATCAAAAATTTCAATCCTGCATGATTCTACCAAGAAATGTGATACTATATTCAAAACGCTGGTTTTTGCTATTGGGCTCTATTGAATAATGAATGTTTTGAATTTTCTCCAAAAGTAAAGTAGTTGCAAACTCATCCTTTTAGAGACTTGTTTGGGCTCATGAGAGGAGTAGAAAAACATCAAAAATTTCAGTCCTGCACGATTCTACCAAGAAATGTGTGTTCATTCAAACCGCTGGTTTTTGATATTTTGGGCCCTATTGAATAATGAATGTTTTGAATTTTCTCCAAAAGTAAAGTAGTTGCAAACTCATCCTTATAGAAACTTGTTTGGGCTGTTGAGAGGAGTAAAAAAACATCAAAAATTTCAATCCTGCATGATTCTACCAAGAAATGTGATTCTTCATTCAAAACGCTGGTTTTTGCTATTGGGCTCTATTGAATAATGAATGTTTTGAATTTTCTCCAAAAGTAAAGTAGTTGCAAACTCATGCTTTTAGAGACTTGTTTGGGCTCATGAGAGGAGTAGAAAAACATCAAAAATTTCAGTCCTGCATGATTCTACCAAGAAATGTGTGTTCATTCAAACCGCTGGTTTTTGATAGTTTGGGCCCTATTGAATAATGAATGTTTTGAATTTTCTCCAAAAGTAAAGTAGTTGCAAACTCATCCTTTTAGAAACTTGTTTGGGCTGTTGAGAGGAGTAAAAAACCATCAAAAATTTCAATCCTGCATGATTCTACCAAGAAATGTGATTCTTCATTCAAAACACTGGTTTTTGCTATTGGGCTCTATTGAATAATGAATGTTTTAATTTTTCTCCAAAAGTAAAGTAGTTGCAAACTCATCCTTTTAGAGACTTGTTTGTGCTCATGAGAGGAGTAGAAAAACATCAAAAATTTCAGTCCTGCACGATTCTACCAAGAAATGTGTGTTCATTCAAACCGCTGGTTTTTGATATTTTGGGCCATATTGAATAATGAATGTTTTGAATTTTCTCCAAAAGTTAAGTAGTTGCAAACTCATCCTTTTAGAAACTTGTTTGGGCTGTTGAGAGGAGTAAAAAACCATCAAAAATTTCAATCCTGCATGATTCTACCAAGAAATGTGATACTATATTCAAAACGCTGGTTTTTGCTATTGGGCTCTATTGAATAATGAATGTTTTGAATTTTCTCCAAAAGTAAAGTAGTTGCAAACTCATCCTTTTAGAGACTTGTTTGGGCTCATGAGAGGAGTAGAAAAACATCAAAAATTTCAGTCCTGCACGATTCTACCAAGAAATGTGTGTTCATTCAAACCGCTGGTTTTTGATATTTTGGGCCCTATTGAATAATGAATGTTTTGAATTTTCTCCAAAAGTAAAGTAGTTGCAAACTCATCCTTATAGAAACTTGTTTGGGCTGTTGAGAGGAGTAAAAAAACATCAAAAATTTCAATCCTGCATGATTCTACCAAGAAATGTGATTCTTCATTCAAAACGCTGGTTTTTGCTATTGGGCTCTATTGAATAATGAATGTTTTGAATTTTCTCCAAATTAAAGTAGTTGCAAACTCATCCTTTTAGAGACTTGTTTGGGCTCATGAGAGGAGTAGAAAAATATCAAAAATTTCAGTCCTGCATGATTCTACCAAGAAATGTGTGTTCATTCAAACCGCTGGTTTTTGATAGTTTGGGCCCTATTGAATAATGAATGTTTTGAATTTTCTCCAAAAGTAAAGTAGTTGCAAACTCATCCTTTTAGAAACTTGTTTGGGCTGTTGAGAGGAGTAAAAAACCATCATAAAATTTCAATCCTGCATGATTCTACCAAGAAATGTGATTCTTCATTCAAAACCTAATTTTTGCTATTGGGCTCTATTGAATAATGAATGTTTTGAATTTTCTCCAAAAGTAAAGTAGTTGCAAACTCATGCTTTTAGAGACTTGTTTGGGCTCATGAGAGGAGTAGAAAAACATCAAAAATTTCAGTCCTGCATGATTCTACCAAGAAATGTGTGTTCATTGAAACCGCTGGTTTTTGATAGTTTGGGCCCTATTGAATAATGAATGTTTTGAATTTTCTCCAAAAGTAAAGTAGTTGCAAACTCATCCTTTTAGAAACTTGTTTGGGCTGTTGAGAGGAGTAAAAAACCATCAAAAATTTCAATCCTGCATGATTCTACCAAGAAATGTGATTCTTCATTCAAAACGCTGGTTTTTGCTTTTGGGCTCTATTGAATAATGAATGTTTTGAATTTTCTCCAACAGTAAAGTAGTTGCAAACTCATCCTTTTAGAGACTTGTTTGGGCTCATGAGAGGAGTAGAAAAACATCAAAAATTTCAGTCCTGCACGATTCTACCAAGAAATGTGTGTTCATTCAAACCGCTGGTTTTTGATATTTTGGGCCCTATTGAATAATGAATGTTTTGAATTTTCTCCAAAAGTAAAGTAGTTGCAAACTCATCCTTTTAGAAACTTGTTTGGGCTGTTGAGAGGAGTAAAAAACCATCAAAAATTTCAATCCTGCATGATTCTACCAAGAAATGTGATTCTTCATTCAAAACCTGATTTTTGCTATTGGGCTCTATTGAATAATGAATGTTTTGAATTTTCTCCAAAAGTAAAGTAGTTGCAAACTCATGCTTTTAGAGACTTGTTTGGGCTCATGAGAGGAGTAGAAAAACATCAAAAATTTCAGTCCTGCATGATTCTACCAAGAAATGTGTGTTCATTTAAACCTCTGGTTTTTGATAGTTTGGGCCCTATTGAAAAATGAATGTTTTGACTTTTCTCCAAAAGTAAAGTAGTTGCAAACTCATCCTTTTAGAAACTTGTTTGGGCTGTTGAGAGGAGTAAAAAACCATCAAAAATTTCAATCCTGCATGATTCTACCAAGAAATGTGATTCTTCATTCAAAACGCTGGTTTTTGCTATTGGGCTCTATTGAATAATAAATGTTTTGAATTTTCTCCAAAAGTAAAGTAGTTGCAAACTCATCCTTTTAGAGTCTTGTTTGGGCTCATGAGAGGAGTAGAAAAACATCAAAAATTTCAGTCCTGCACGATTCTACCAAGAAATGTGAGTGTTCATTCAAACCGCTGGTTTTTGATATTTTGGGCCCTATTGAATAATGAATGTTTTGACTTTTCTCCAAAAGTAAAGTAGTTGCAAACTCATCCTTTTAGAAACTTGTTTGGGCTGTTGAGAGGAGTAAAAAAACCATCAAAAATTTCAATCCTGCATGATTCTACCAAGAAATGTGATTCTTCATTCAAAACGCTGGTTTTTGCTATTGGGCTCTATTGAATAATAAATGTTTTGAATTTTCTCCAAAAGTAAAGTAGTTGCAAACTCATCCTTTTAGAGTCTTGTTTGGGCTCATGAGAGGAGTAGAAAAACATCAAAAATTTCAGTCCTGCACGATTCTACCAAGAAATGTGAGTGTTCA
Source organism: Dendrobates tinctorius (assembly GCF_039654945.1). Taxonomy (NCBI): domain Eukaryota; kingdom Metazoa; phylum Chordata; class Amphibia; order Anura; family Dendrobatidae; genus Dendrobates; species Dendrobates tinctorius. The sequence continues at coordinate 19,592,149 of NW_027361713.1, forward strand.
TTCAAACCGCTGGTTTTTGATATTTTGGGCCCTACTGAATAATGAATGTTTTGAATTTTCTCCAAAAGTAAAGTAGTTGCAAACTCATCCTTTTAGAAACTTGTTTGGGCTGTTGAGAGGAGTAAAAAACCATCAAAAATTTCAATCCTGCATGATTCTACCAAGAAATGTGATTCTTCATTCAAAACCTGATTTTTGCTATTGGGCTCTATTGAATAATGAATGTTTTGAATTTTCTCCAAAAGTAAAGTAGTTGCAAACTCATGCTTTTAGAGACTTGTTTGGGCTCATGAGAGGAGTAGAAAAACATCAAAAATTTCAGTCCTGCATGATTCTACCAAGAAATGTGTGTTCATTCAAACCGCTGGTTTTTGATAGTTTGGGCCCTATTGAATAATGAATGTTTTGAATTTTCTCCAAAAGTAAAGTAGTTGCAAACTCATCCTTTTAGAAACTTGTTTGGGCTGTTGAGAGGAGTAAAAAACCATCAAAAATTTCAATCCTGCATGATTCTACCAAGAAATGTGATTCTTCATTCAAAACACTGGTTTTTGCTATTGGGCTCTATTGAATAATGAATGTTTTAATTTTTCTCCAAAAGTAAAGTAGTTGCAAACTCATCCTTTTAGAGACTTGTTTGTGCTCATGAGAGGAGTAGAAAAACATCAAAAATTTCAGTCCTGCACGATTCTACCAAGAAATGTGTGTTCATTCAAACCGCTGGTTTTTGATATTTTGGGCCATATTGAATAATGAATGTTTTGAATTTTCTCCAAAAGTTAAGTAGTTGCAAACTCATCCTTTTAGAAACTTGTTTGGGCTGTTGAGAGGAGTAAAAAACCATCAAAAATTTCAATCCTGCATGATTCTACCAAGAAATGTGATACTATATTCAAAACGCTGGTTTTTGCTATTGGGCTCTATTGAATAATGAATGTTTTGAATTTTCTCCAAAAGTAAAGTAGTTGCAAACTCATCCTTTTAGAGACTTGTTTGGGCTCATGAGAGGAGTAGAAAAACATCAAAAATTTCAGTCCTGCACGATTCTACCAAGAAATGTGTGTTCATTCAAACCGCTGGTTTTTGATATTTTGGGCCCTATTGAATAATGAATGTTTTGAATTTTCTCCAAAAGTAAAGTAGTTGCAAACTCATCCTTATAGAAACTTGTTTGGGCTGTTGAGAGGAGTAAAAAAACATCAAAAATTTCAATCCTGCATGATTCTACCAAGAAATGTGATTCTTCATTCAAAACGCTGGTTTTTGCTATTGGGCTCTATTGAATAATGAATGTTTTGAATTTTCTCCAAATTAAAGTAGTTGCAAACTCATCCTTTTAGAGACTTGTTTGGGCTCATGAGAGGAGTAGAAAAATATCAAAAATTTCAGTCCTGCATGATTCTACCAAGAAATGTGTGTTCATTCAAACCGCTGGTTTTTGATAGTTTGGGCCCTATTGAATAATGAATGTTTTGAATTTTCTCCAAAAGTAAAGTAGTTGCAAACTCATCCTTTTAGAAACTTGTTTGGGCTGTTGAGAGGAGTAAAAAACCATCATAAAATTTCAATCCTGCATGATTCTACCAAGAAATGTGATTCTTCATTCAAAACCTAATTTTTGCTATTGGGCTCTATTGAATAATGAATGTTTTGAATTTTCTCCAAAAGTAAAGTAGTTGCAAACTCATGCTTTTAGAGACTTGTTTGGGCTCATGAGAGGAGTAGAAAAACATCAAAAATTTCAGTCCTGCATGATTCTACCAAGAAATGTGTGTTCATTGAAACCGCTGGTTTTTGATAGTTTGGGCCCTATTGAATAATGAATGTTTTGAATTTTCTCCAAAAGTAAAGTAGTTGCAAACTCATCCTTTTAGAAACTTGTTTGGGCTGTTGAGAGGAGTAAAAAACCATCAAAAATTTCAATCCTGCATGATTCTACCAAGAAATGTGATTCTTCATTCAAAACGCTGGTTTTTGCTTTTGGGCTCTATTGAATAATGAATGTTTTGAATTTTCTCCAACAGTAAAGTAGTTGCAAACTCATCCTTTTAGAGACTTGTTTGGGCTCATGAGAGGAGTAGAAAAACATCAAAAATTTCAGTCCTGCACGATTCTACCAAGAAATGTGTGTTCATTCAAACCGCTGGTTTTTGATATTTTGGGCCCTATTGAATAATGAATGTTTTGAATTTTCTCCAAAAGTAAAGTAGTTGCAAACTCATCCTTTTAGAAACTTGTTTGGGCTGTTGAGAGGAGTAAAAAACCATCAAAAATTTCAATCCAGCATGATTCTACCAAGAAATGTGATTCTTCATTCAAAACCTGATTTTTGCTATTGGGCTCTATTGAATAATGAATGTTTTGAATTTTCTCCAAAAGTAAAGTAGTTGCAAACTCATGCTTTTAGAGACTTGTTTGGGCTCATGAGAGGAGTAGAAAAACATCAAAAATTTCAGTCCTGCATGATTCTACCAAGAAATGTGTGTTCATTTAAACCTCTGGTTTTTGATAGTTTGGGCCCTATTGAAAAATGAATGTTTTGACTTTTCTCCAAAAGTAAAGTAGTTGCAAACTCATCCTTTTAGAAACTTGTTTGGGCTGTTGAGAGGAGTAAAAAACCATCAAAAATTTCAATCCTGCATGATTCTACCAAGAAATGTGATTCTTCATTCAAAACGCTGGTTTTTGCTATTGGGCTCTATTGAATAATAAATGTTTTGAATTTTCTCCAAAAGTAAAGTAGTTGCAAACTCATCCTTTTAGAGTCTTGTTTGGGCTCATGAGAGGAGTAGAAAAACATCAAAAATTTCAGTCCTGCACGATTCTACCAAGAAATGTGAGTGTTCATTCAAACCGCTGGTTTTTGATATTTTGGGCCCTATTGAATAATGAATGTTTTGACTTTTCTCCAAAAGTAAAGTAGTTGCAAACTCATCCTTTTAGAAACTTGTTTGGGCTGTTGAGAGGAGTAAAAAAACCATCAAAAATTTCAATCCTGCATGATTCTACCAAGAAATGTGATTCTTCATTCAAAACGCTGGTTTTTGCTATTGGGCTCTATTGAATAATAAATGTTTTGAATTTTCTCCAAAAGTAAAGTAGTTGCAAACTCATCCTTTTAGAGTCTTGTTTGGGCTCATGAGAGGAGTAGAAAAACATCAAAAATTTCAGTCCTGCACGATTCTACCAAGAAATGTGAGTGTTCATTCAAACCGCTGGTTTTTGATATTTTGGGCCCTACTGAATAATGAATGTTTTGAATTTTCTCCAAAAGTAAAGTAGTTGCAAACTCATCCTTTTAGAAACTTGTTTGGGCTGTTGAGAGGAGTAAAAAACCATCAAAAATTTCAATCCTGCATGATTCTACCAAGAAATGTGATTCTTCATTCAAAACCTGATTTTTGCTATTGGGCTCTATTGAATAATGAATGTTTTGAATTTTCTCCAAAAGTAAAGTAGTTGCAAACTCATGCTTTTAGAGACTTGTTTGGGCTCATGAGAGGAGTAGAAAAACATCAAAAATTTCAGTCCTGCATGATTCTACCAAGAAATGTGTGTTCATTCAAACCGCTGGTTTTTGATAGTTTGGGCCCTATTGAATAATGAATGTTTTGAATTTTCTCCAAAAGTAAAGTAGTTGCAAACTCATCCTTTTAGAAACTTGTTTGGGCTGTTGAGAGGAGTAAAACACCATCAAAAATTTCAATCCTGCATGATTCTACCAAGAAATGTGATTCTTCATTCAAAACACTGGTTTTTGCTATTGGGCTCTATTGAATAATGAATGTTTTGATTTTTCTCCAAAAGTAAAGTAGTTGCAAACTCATCCTTTTAGAGACTTGTTTGGGCTCATGAGAGGAGTAGAAAAACATCAAAAATTTCAGTCCTGCACGATTCTACCAAGAAATGTGTGTTCATTCAAACCGCTGGTTTTTGATATTTTGGGCCATATTGAATAATGAATGTTTTGAATTTTCTCCAAAAGTAAAGTAGTTGCAAACTCATCCTTTTAGAAACTTGTTTGGGCTGTTGAGAGGAGTAAAAAACCATCAAAAATTTCAATCCTGCATGATTCTACCAAGAAATGTGATACTATATTCAAAACGCTGGTTTTTGCTATTGGGCTCTATTGAATAATGAATGTTTTGAATTTTCTCCAAAAGTAAAGTAGTTGCAAACTCATCCTTTTAGAGACTTGTTTGGGCTCATGAGAGGAGTAGAAAAACATCAAAAATTTCAGTCCTGCACGATTCTACCAAGAAATGTGTGTTCATTCAAACCGCTGGTTTTTGATATTTTGGGCCCTATTGAATAATGAATGTTTTGAATTTTCTCCAAAAGTAAAGTAGTTGCAAACTCATCCTTATAGAAACTTGTTTGGGCTGTTGAGAGGAGTAAAAAAACATCAAAAATTTCAATCCTGCATGATTCTACCAAGAAATGTGATTCTTCATTCAAAACGCTGGTTTTTGCTATTGGGCTCTATTGAATAATGAATGTTTTGAATTTTCTCCAAAAGTAAAGTAGTTGCAAACTCATCCTTTTAAAGACTTGTTTGGGCTCATGAGAGGAGTAGAAAAACATCAAAAATTTCAGTCCTGCATGATTCTACCAAGAAATGTGTGTTCATTCAAACCTCTGGTTTTTGATAGTTTGGGCCCTATTGAATAATGAATGTTTTGACTTTTCTCCAAAAGTAAAGTAGTTGCAAACTCATCCTTTTAGAAACTTGTTTGGGCTGTTGAGAGGAGTAAAAAACCATCAAAAATTTCAATCCTGCATGATTCTACCAAGAAATGTGATTCTTCATTCAAAACGCTGGTATTTGCTATTGGGCTCTATTGAATAATGAATGTTTTGAATTTTCTCCAAAAGTAAAGTAGTTGCAAACTCATCCTTTTAGAGTCTTGTTTGGGCTCATGAGAGGAGTAGAAAAACATCAAAAATTTCAGTCCTGCACGATTCTACCAAGAAATTTGAGTGTTCATTCAAAACGCTGGTTTTTGATAGTTTGGGCCCTATTGAATAATGAATGTTTTGAATTTTCTCCAAAAGTAAAGTAGTTGCAAACTCATCCTTTTAGAAACTTGTTTGAGCTTTTGAGAGGAGTAAAAAACCATCAAAAATTTCAATCCTGCATGATTCTACCAAGAAATGTGATTCTTCATTCAAAACCTGATTTTTGCTATTCGGCTCTATTGAATAATGAATGTTTTGAATTTTCTCCAAAAGTAAAGTAGTTTGCAAACTCATCCTTTTAGAGTCTTGTTTGGGCTCATGAGAGGAGTAGAAAAACATCAAAAATTTCAGTCCTGCACGATTCTACCAAGAAATGTGTGTTCATTCAAACCGCTGGTTTTTGATAGTTTGGGCCCTATTGAATAATGAATGTTTTGAATTTTCTCCAAAAGTAAAGTAGTTGCAAGCTCATCCTTTTAGAAACTTGTTTGGGCTGTTGAGAGGAGTAAAAAACCATCAAAAATTTCAATCCTGCATGATTCTACCAAGAAATGTGATTCTTCATTCAAAACCTGATTTTTGCTATTGGGCTCTATTGAATAATGAATGTTTTGAATTTTCTCCAAAAGTAAAGTAGTTGCAAACTCATCCTTTTAGAGACTTGTTTGGGCTCATGAGAGGAGTAGAAAAATATCAAAAATTTCAGTCCTGCACGATTCTACCAAGAAATGTGTGTTCATTCAAACCGCTTGTTTTTGATATTTTGGGCCCTATTGAATAATGAATGTTTTGAATTTTCTCCAAAAGTAAAGTAGTTGCAAACTCATCCTTTTAGAAACTTGTTTGGGCAGTTGAGAGGAGTAAAAAACCATCAAAAATTTCAATCCTGCATGATTCTACCAAGAAATGTGATTCTTCATTCAAAACCTGATTTTTGCTATTGGGCTCTATTGAATAATGAATGTTTTGAATTTTCTCCAAAAGTAAAGTAGTTGTAAACTCATGCTTTTAGAGACTTGTTTGGGCTCATGAGAGGAGTAGAAAAACATCAAAAATTTCAGTCCTGCATGATTCTACCAAGAAATGTGTGTTCATTCAAACCGCTGGTTTTTGATAGTTTGGGCCCTATTGAATAATGAATGTTTTGAATTTTCTCCAAAAGTAAAGTAGTTGCAAACTCATCCTTTTAGAAACTTGTTTGGGCTGTTGAGAGGAGTAAAAAACCATCAAAAATTTCAATCCTGCATGATTCTACCAAGAAATGTGATTCTTCATTCAAAACACTGGTTTTTGCTATTGGGCTCTATTGAATAATAAATGTTTTGAATTTTCTCCAAAAGTAAAGTAGTTGCAAACTCATCCTTTTAGAGTCTTGTTTGGGCTCATGAGAGGAGTAGAAAAACATCAAAAATTTCAGTCCTGCACGATTCTACCAAGAAATGTGAGTGTTCATTCAAACCGCTGGTTTTTGATATTTTGGGCCCAATTGAATAATGAATGTTTTGACTTTTCTCCAAAAGTAAAGTAGTTGCAAACTCATCCTTTTAGAGTCTTGTTTGGGCTCATGAGAGGAGTAAAAAACCATCAAAAATTTAAATCCTGCATGATTATACCAAGAAATGTGATTCTTCATTCAAAACGCTGGTTTTTGCTATTGGGCTCTATTGAATAATGAATGTTTTGAATTTTCTCCAAAAGTAAAGCAGTTGCAAACTCATCCTTTTAGAGACTTGTTTGGGCTCATGAGAGGAGTAGAAAAACATCAAAAATTTCAGTCCTGCATGATTCTACCAAGAAATGTGTGTTCATTCAAACCGCTGGTTTTTGATATTTTGGGCCCTATTGAATAATGAATGTTTTGAATTTTCTCCAAAAGTAAAGTAGTTGCAAACTCATCCTTTTAGAAACTTGTTTGGGCTGTTGAGAGGAGTAAAAAACCATCAAAAATTTCAATCCTGCATGATTCTACCAAGAAATGTGATTCTTCATTCAAAACCTGATTTTTGCTATTGGGCTCTATTGAATAATGAATGTTTTGAATTTTCTCCAAAAGTAAAGTAGTTGCAAACTCATGCTTTTAGAGACTTGTTTGGGCTCATGAGAGGAGTAGAAAAACATCAAAAATTTCAGTCCTGCATGATTCTACCAAGAAATGTGTGTTCATTTAAACCTCTGGTTTTTGATAGTTTGGGCCCTATTGAAAAATGAATGTTTTGACTTTTCTCCAAAAGTAAAGTAGTTGCAAACTCATCCTTTTAGAAACTTGTTTGGGCTGTTGAGAGGAGTAAAAAACCATCAAAAATTTCAATCCTGCATGATTCTACCAAGAAATGTGATTCTTCATTCAAAACGCTGGTTTTTGCTATTGGGCTCTATTGAATAATAAATGTTTTGAATTTTCTCCAAAAGTAAAGTAGTTGCAAACTCATCCTTTTAGAGTCTTGTTTGGGCTCATGAGAGGAGTAGAAAAACATCAAAAATTTCAGTCCTGCACGATTCTACCAAGAAATGTGAGTGTTCATTCAAACCGCTGGTTTTTGATATTTTGGGCCCTATTGAATAATGAATGTTTTGACTTTTCTCCAAAAGTAAAGTAGTTGCAAACTCATCCTTTTAGAAACTTGTTTGGGCTGTTGAGAGGAGTAAAAAAACCATCAAAAATTTCAATCCTGCATGATTCTACCAAGAAATGTGATTCTTCATTCAAAACGCTGGTTTTTGCTATTGGGCTCTATTGAATAATAAATGTTTTGAATTTTCTCCAAAAGTAAAGTAGTTGCAAACTCATCCTTTTAGAGTCTTGTTTGGGCTCATGAGAGGAGTAGAAAAACATCAAAAATTTCAGTCCTGCACGATTCTACCAAGAAATTTGAGTGTTCATTCAAACCGCTGGTTTTTGATAGTTTGGGCCCTATTGAATAATGAATGTTTTGAATTTTCTCCAAAAGTAAAGTAGTTGCAAACTCATCCTTTTTGAAACTTGTTTGAGCTTTTGAGAGGAGTAAAAAACCATCAAAAATTTCAATCCTGCATGATTCTACCAAGAAATGTGATTCTTCATTCAAAACCTGATTTTTGCTATTCGGCTCTATTGAATAATGAATGTTTTGAATTTTCTCCAAAAGTAAAGTAGTTGCAAACTCATCCTTTTAGAGTCTTGTTTGGGCTCATGAGAGGAGTAGAAAAACATCAAAAATTTCAGTCCTGCACGATTCTACCAAGAAATGTGTGTTCATTCAAACCCCTGGTTTTTGATAGTTTGGGCCCTATTGAATAATGAATGTTTTGAATTTTCTCCAAAAGTAAAGTAGTTGCAAGCTCATCCTTTTAGAAACTTGTTTGGGCTGTTGAGTGGAGTAAAAAACAAAAAAAAATTTCAATCCTGCATGATTCTACCAAGAAATGTGATTCTTCATTCAAAACCTGATTTTTGCTATTGGGCTCTATTGAATAATGAATGTTTTGAATTTTCTCCAAAAGTATAGTAGTTGCAAACTCATCCTTTTAGAGACTTGTTTGGGCTCATGAGAGGAGTAGAAAAATATCAAAAATTTCAGTCCTGCACGATTCTACCAAGAAATGTGTTCATTCAAACCGCTTGTTTTTGATATTTTGGGCCCTATTGAATAATGACTGTTTTGAATTTTCTCCAAAAGTAAAGTAGTTGCAAACTCATCCTTTTAGAAACTTGTTTGGGCTGTTGAGAGGAGTAAAAAACCATCAAAAATTTCAATCCTGCATGATTCTACCAAGAAATGTGATTCTTCATTCAAAACCTGATTTTTGCTATTGGGCTCTATTGAATAATGAATGTTTTGAATTTTCTCCAAAAGTAAAGTAGTTGCAAACTCATGCTTTTAGAGACTTGTTTGGGCTCATGAGAGGAGTAGAAAAACATCAAAAATTTCAGTCCTGCATGATTCTACCAAGAAATGTGTGTTCATTGAAACCGCTGGTTTTTGATAGTTTGGGCCCTATTGAATAATGAATGTTTTGAATTTTCTCCAAAAGTAAAGTAGTTGCAAACTCATCCTTTTAGAAACTTGTTTGGGCTGTTGAGAGGAGTAAAAAACCATCAAAAATTTCAATCCTGCATGATTCTACCAAGAAATGTGATTCTTCATTCAAAACGCTGGTTTTTGCTATTGGGCTCTATTGAATAATGAATGTTTTGATTTTTCTCCAAAAGTAAAGTAGTTGCAAACTCATCCTTTTAGAGACTTGTTTGGGCTCATGAGAGGAGTAGAAAAACATCAAAAATTTCAGTCCTGCACGATTCTACCAAGAAATGTGTGTTCATTCAAACCGCTGGTTTTTGATATTTTGGGCCCTATTGAATAATGAATGTTTTGAATTTTCTCCAAAAGTAAAGTAGTTGCAAACTCATCCTTTTAGAAACTTGTTTGGGCTGTTGAGAGGAGTAAAAAAACATCAAAAATTTCAATCCTGCATGATTCTACCAAGAAATGTGATTCTTCATTCAAAACGCTGGTTTTTGCTATTGGGCTCTATTGAATAATGAATGTTTTGAATTTTCTCCAAATTAAAGTAGTTGCAAACTCATCCTTTTAGAGACTTGTTTGGGCTCATGAGAGGAGTAGAAAAATATCAAAAATTTCAGTCCTGCATGATTCTACCAAGAAATGTGTGTTCATTCAAACCGCTGGTTTTTGATAGTTTGGGCCCTATTGAATAATGAATGTTTTGAATTTTCTCCAAAAGTAAAGTAGTTGCAAACTCATCCTTTTAGAAACTTGTTTGGGCTGTTGAGAGGAGTAAAAAACCATCAAAAATTTCAATCCTGCATGATTCTACCAAGAAATGTGATTCTTCATTCAAAACCTAATTTTTGCTATTGGGCTCTATTGAATAATGAATGTTTTGAATTTTCTCCAAAAGTAAAGTAGTTGCAAACTCATGCTTTTAGAGACTTGTTTGGGCTCATGAGAGGAGTAGAAAAACATCAAAAATTTCAGTCCTGCATGATTCTACCAAGAAATGTGTGTTCATTGAAACCGCTGGTTTTTGATAGTTTGGGCCCTATTGAATAATGAATGTTTTGAATTTTCTCCAACAGTAAAGTAGTTGCAAACTCATCCTTTTAGAAACTTGTTTGGGCTGTTGAGAGGAGTAAAAAACCATCAAAAATTTCAATCCTGCATGATTCTACCAAGAAATGTGATTCTTCATTCAAAACGCTGGTTTTTGCTTTTGGGCTCTATTGAATAATGAATGTTTTGAATTTTCTCCAACAGTAAAGTAGTTGCAAACTCATCCTTTTAGAGACTTGTTTGGGCTCATGAGAGGAGTAGAAAAACATCAAAAATTTCAGTCCTGCACGATTCTACCAAGAAATGTGAGTTCATTCAAACCGCTGGTTTTTGATATTTTGGGCCCTATTGAATAATGAATGTTTTGAATTTTCTCCAAAAGTAAAGTAGTTGCAAACTCATCCTTTTAGAAACTTGTTTGGGCTGTTGAGAGGAGTAAAAAATCATCAAAAATTTCAATCCTGCATGATTCTACCAAGAAATGTGATTCTTCATTCAAAACCTGATTTTTGCTATTGGGCTCTATTGAATAATGAATGTTTTGAATTTTCTCCAAAAGTAAAGTAGTTGCAAACTCATGCTTTTAGAGACTTGTTTGGGCTCATGAGAGGAGTAGAAAAACATCAAAAATTTCAGTCCTGCATGATTCTACCAAGAAATGTGTGTTCATTTAAACCTCTGGTTTTTGATAGTTTGGGCCCTATTGAAAAATGAATGTTTTGACTTTTCTCCAAAAGTAAAGTAGTTGCAAACTCATCCTTTTAGAAACTTGTTTGGGCTGTTGAGAGGAGTAAAAAACCATCAAAAATTTCAATCCTGCATGATTCTACCAAGAAATGTGATTCTTCATTCAAAACGCTGGTTTTTGCTATTGGGCTCTATTGAATAATAAATGTTTTGAATTTTCTCCAAAAGTAAAGTAGTTGCAAACTCATCCTTTTAGAGTCTTGTTTGGGCTCATGAGAGGAGTAGAAAAACATCAAAAATTTCAGTCCTGCACGATTCTACCAAGAAATGTGAGTGTTCATTCAAACTGCTGGTTTTTGATATTTTGGGCCCTATTGAATAATGAATGTTTTGACTTTTCTATAAAAGTAAAGTAGTTGCAAACTCATCCTTTTAGAAACTTGTTTGGGCTGTTGAGAGGAGTAAAAAAACCATCAAAAATTTCAATCCTGCATGATTCTACCAAGAAATGTGATTCTTCATTCAAAACGCTGGTTTTTGCTATTGGGCTCTATTGAATAATAAATGTTTTGAATTTTCTCCAAAAGTAAAGTAGTTGCAAACTCATCCTTTTAGAGTCTTGTTTGGGCTCATGAGAGGAGTAGAAAAACATCAAAAATTTCAGTCCTGCACGATTCTACCAAGAAATGTGAGTGTTCATTCAAACCGCTGGTTTTTGATATTTTGGGCCCTACTGAATAATGAATGTTTTGAATTTTCTCCAAAAGTAAAGTAGTTGCAAACTCATCCTTTTAGAAACTTGTTTGGGCTGTTGAGAGGAGTAAAAAACCATCAAAAATTTCAATCCTGCATGATTCTACCAAGAAATGTGATTCTTCATTCAAAACCTGATTTTTGCTATTGGGCTCTATTGAATAATGAATATTTTGAATTTTCTCCAAAAGTAAAGTAGTTGCAAACTCATGCTTTTAGAGACTTGTTTGGGCTCATGAGAGGAGTAGAAAAACATCAAAAATTTCAGTCCTGCATGATTCTACCAAGAAATGTGTGTTCATTCAAACCGCTGGTTTTTGATAGTTTGGGCCCTATTGAATAATGAATGTTTTGAATTTTCTCCAAAAGTAAAGTAGTTGCAAACTCATCCTTTTAGAAACTTGTTTGGGCTGTTGAGAGGAGTAAAAAACCATCAAAAATTTCAATCCTGCATGATTCTACCAAGAAATGTGATTCTTCATTCAAAACACTGGTTTTTGCTATTGGGCTCTATTGAATAATGAATGTTTTGATTTTTCTCCAAAAGTAAAGTAGTTGCAAACTCATCCTTTTAGAGACTTGTTTGGGCTCATGAGAGGAGTAGAAAAACATCAAAAATTTCAGTCCTGCACGATTCTACCAAGAAATGTGTGTTCATTCAAACCGCTGGTTTTTGATATTTTGGGCCATATTGAATAATGAATGTTTTGAATTTTCTCCAAAAGTAAAGTAGTTGCAAACTCATCCTTTTAGAAACTTGTTTGGGCTGTTGAGAGGAGTAAAAAACCATCAAAAATTTCAATCCTGCATGATTCTACCAAGAAATGTGATACTATATTCAAAACGCTGGTTTTTGCTATTGGGCTCTATTGAATAATGAATGTTTTGAATTTTCTCCAAAAGTAAAGTAGTTGCAAACTCATCCTTTTAGAGACTTGTTTGGGCTCATGAGAGGAGTAGAAGAACATCAAAAATTTCAGTCCTGCACGATTCTACCAAGAAATGTGTGTTCATTCAAACCGCTGGTTTTTGATATTTTGGGCCCTATTGAATAATGAATGTTTTGAATTTTCTCCAAAAGTAAAGTAGTTGCAAACTCATCCTTATAGAAACTTGTTTGGGCTGTTGAGAGGAGTAAAAAAACATCAAAAATTTCAATCCTGCATGATTCTACCAAGAAATGTGATTCTTCATTCAAAACGCTGGTTTTTGCTATTGGGCTCTATTGAATAATGAATGTTTTGAATTTTCTCCAAATTAAAGTAGTTGCAAACTCATCCTTTTAGAGACTTGTTTGGGCTCATGAGAGGAGTAGAAAAATATCAAAAATTTCAGTCCTGCATGATTCTACCAAGAAATGTGTGTTCATTCAAACTGCTGGTTTTTGATAGTTTGGGCCCTATTGAATAATGAATGTTTTGAATTTTCTCCAAAAGTAAAGTAGTTGCAAACTCATCCTTTTAGAAACTTGTTTGGGCTGTTGAGAGGAGTAAAAAACCATCAAAAATTTCAATCCTGCATGATTCTACCAAGAAATGTGATTCTTCATTCAAAACCTAATTTTTGCTATTGGGCTCTATTGAATAATGAATGTTTTGAATTTTCTCCAAAAGTAAAGTAGTTGCAAACTCATGCTTTTAGAGACTTGTTTGGGCTCATGAGAGGAGTAGAAAAACATCAAAAATTTCAGTCCTGCATGATTCTACCAAGAAATGTGTGTTCATTGAAACCGCTGGTTTTTGATAGTTTGGGCCCTATTGAATAATGAATGTTTTGAATTTTCTCCAAAAGTAAAGTAGTTGCAAACTCATCCTTTTAGAAACTTGTTTGGGCTGTTGAGAGGAGTAAAAAACCATCAAAAATTTCAATCCTGCATGATTCTACCAAGAAATGTGATTCTTCATTCAAAACGCTGGTTTTTGCTTTTGGGCTCTATTGAATAATGAATGTTTTGAATTTTCTCCAACAGTAAAGTAGTTGCAAACTCATCCTTTTAGAGACTTGTTTGGGCTCATGAGAGGAGTAGAAAAACATCAAAAATTTCAGTCCTGCACGATTCTACCAAGAAATGTGTGTTCATTCAAACCGCTGGTTTTTGATATTTTGGGCCCTATTGAATAATGAATGTTTTGAATTTTCTCCAAAAGTAAAGTAGTTGCAAACTCATCCTTTTAGAAACTTGTTTGGGCTGTTGAGAGGAGTAAAAAACCATCAAAAATTTCAATCCTGCATGATTCTACCAAGAAATGTGATTCTTCATTCAAAACCTGATTTTTGCTATTGGGCTCTATTGAATAATGAATGTTTTGAATTTTCTCCAAAAGTAAAGTAGTTGCAAACTCATGCTTTTAGAGACTTGTTTGGGCTCATGAGAGGAGTAGAAAAACATCAAAAATTTCAGTCCTGCATGATTCTACCAAGAAATGTGTGTTCATTTAAATCTCTGGTTTTTGATAGTTTGGGCCCTATTGAAAAATGAATGTTTTGACTTTTCTCCAAAAGTAAAGTAGTTGCAAACTCATCCTTTTAGAAACTTGTTTGGGCTGTTGAGAGGAGTAAAAAACCATCAAAAATTTCAATCCTGCATGATTCTACCAAGAAATGTGATTCTTCATTCAAAACGCTGGTTTTTGCTATTGGGCTCTATTGAATAATAAATGTTTTGAATTTTCTCCAAAAGTAAAGTAGTTGCAAACTCATCCTTTTAGAGTCTTGTTTGGGCTCATGAGAGGAGTAGAAAAACATCAAAAATTTCAGTCCTGCACGATTCTACCAAGAAATGTGAGTGTTCATTCAAACCGCTGGTTTTTGATATTTTGGGCCCTATTGAATAATGAATGTTTTGACTTTTCTCCAAAAGTAAAGTAGTTGCAAACTCATCCTTTTAGAAACTTGTTTGGGCTGTTGAGAGGAGTAAAAAAACCATCAAAAATTTCAATCCTGCATGATTCTACCAAGAAATGTGATTCTTCATTCAAAACGCTGGTTTTTGCTATTGGGCTCTATTGAATAATAAATGTTTTGAATTTTCTCCAAAAGTAAAGTAGTTGCAAACTCATCCTTTTAGAGTCTTGTTTGGGCTCATGAGAGGAGTAGAAAAACATCAAAAATTTCAGTCCTGCACGATTCTACCAAGAAATGTGAGAGTTCATTCAAACCGCTGGTTTTTGATATTTTGGGCCCTACTGAATAATGAATGTTTTGAATTTTCTCCAAAAGTAAAGTAGTTGCAAACTCATCCTTTTAGAAACTTGTTTGGGCTGTTGAGAGGAGTAAAAAACCATCAAAAATTTCAATCCTGCATGATTCTACCAAGAAATGTGATTCTTCATTCAAAACCTGATTTTTGCTATTGGGCTCTATTGAATAATGAATGTTTTGAATTTTCTCCAAAAGTAAAGTAGTTGCAAACTCATGCTTTTAGAGACTTGTTTGGGCTCATGAGAGGAGTAGAAAAACATCAAAAATTTCAGTCCTGCATGATTCTACCAAGAAATGTGTGTTCATTCAAACCGCTGGTTTTTGATAGTTTGGGCCCTATTGAATAATGAATGTTTTGAATTTTCTCCAAAAGTAAAGTAGTTGCAAACTCATCCTTTTAGAAACTTGTTTGGGCTGTTGAGAGGAGTAAAAAACCATCAAAAATTTCAATCCTGCATGATTCTACCAAGAAATGTGATTCTTCATTCAAAACACTGGTTTTTGCTATTGGGCTCTATTGAATAATGAATGTTTTGATTTTTCTCCAAAAGTAAAGTAGTTGCAAACTCATCCTTTTAGAGACTTGTTTGGGCTCATGAGAGGAGTAGAAAAACATCAAAAATTTCAGTCCTGCACGATTCTACCAAGAAATGTGTGTTCATTCAAACCGCTGGTTTTTGATATTTTGGGCCATATTGAATAATGAATGTTTTGAATTTTCTCCAAAAGTAAAGTAGTTGCAAACTCATCCTTTTAGAAACTTGTTTGGGCTGTTGAGAGGAGTAAAAAACCATCAAAAATTTCAATCCTGCATGATTCTACCAAGAAATGTGATACTATATTCAAAACGCTGGTTTTTGCTATTGGGCTCTATTGAATAATGAATGTTTTGAATTTTCTCCAAAAGTAAAGTAGTTGCAAACTCTTCCTTTTAGAGACTTGTTTGGGCTCATGAGAGGAATAGAAAAACATCAAAAATTTCAGTCCTGCACGATTCTACCAAGAAATGTGTGTTCATTCAAACCGCTGGTTTTTGATATTTTGGGCCCTATTGAATAATGAATGTTTTGAATTTTCTCCAAAAGTAAAGTAGTTGCAAACTCATCCTTATAGAAACTTGTTTGGGCTGTTGAGAGGAGTAAAAAAACATCAAAAATTTCAATCCTGCATGATTCTACCAAGAAATGTGATTCTTCATTCAAAACGCTGGTTTTTGCTATTGGGCTCTATTGAATAATGAATGTTTTGAATTTTCTCCAAAAGTAAAGTAGTTGCAAACTCATCCTTTTAGAGACTTGTTTGGGCTCATGAGAGGAGTAGAAAAATATCAAAAATTTCAGTCCTGCATGATTCTACCAAGAAATGTGTGTTCATTCAAACCGCTGGTTTTTGATAGTTTGGGCCCTATTGAATAATGAATGTTTTGACTTTTCTCCAAAAGTAAAGTAGTTGCAAACTCATCCTTTTAGAAACTTGTTTGGGCTGTTGAGAGGAGTAAAAAACCATCAAAAATTTCAATCCTGCATGATTCTACCAAGAAATGTGATTCTTCATTCAAAACGCTGGTTTTTGCTATTGGGCTCTATTGAATAATAAATGTTTTGAATTTTCTCCAAAAGTAAAGTAGTTGCAAACTCATCCTTTTAGAGTCTTGTTTGGGCTCATGAGAGGAGTAGAAAAACATCAAAAATTTCAGTCCTGCACAATTCTACCAAGAAATGTGAGTGTTCATTCAAACCGCTGGTTTTTGATATTTTGGGCCCTACTGAATAATGAATGTTTTGAATTTTCTCCAAAAGTAAAGTAGTTGCAAACTCATCCTTTTAGAAACTTGTTTGGGCTGTTGAGAGGAGTAAAAAACCATCAAAAATTTCAATCCTGCATGATTCTACCAAGAAATGTGATTCTTCATTCAAAACCTGATTTTTGCTATTGGGTTCTATTGAATAATGAATGTTTTGAATTTTCTCCAAAAGTAAAGTAGTTGCAAACTCATACTTTTAGAGACTTGTTTAGGCTCATGAGAGGAGTAGAAAAACATCAAAAATTTCAGTCCTGCACGATTCTACCAAGAAATGTGTGTTCATTCAAACCGCTGGTTTTTGATATTTTGGGCCCTATTGAATAATGAATGTTTTGAATTTTCTCCAAAAGTAAAGTAGTTGCAAACTCATCCTTTAGAAACTTGTTTGGGCTGTTGAGAGGAGTAAAAAACCATCAAAAATTTCAATCCTGCATGATTCTACCAAGAAATGTGATTCTTCATTCAAAACGCTGGTATTTGCTATTGGGCTCTATTGAATAATGAATGTTTTGAATTTTCTCCAAAAGTAAAGTAGTTGCAAACTCATCCTTTTAAAGTCTTGTTTGGGCTCATGAGAGGAGTAGAAAAACATCAAAAATTTCAGTCCTGCACGATTCTACCAAGAAATGTGTGTTCATTCAAACCGCTGGTTTTTGATAGTTTGGGCCCTATTGAATAATGAATGTTTTGAATTTTCTCCAAAAGTAAAGTAGTTGCAAACTCATCCTTTTAGAAACTTGTTTGGTCTGTTGAGAGGAGTAAAAAACCATCAAAAATTTCAATCCTGCATGATTCTACCAAGAAATGTGATTCTTCATTCAAAACCTGATTTTTGCTATTGGGCTCTATTGAATAATGAATGTTTTGAATTTTCTCCAAAAGTAAAGTAGTTGCAAACTCATCCTTTTAGAGACTTGTTTGGGCTCATGAGAGGAGTAGAAAAATATCAAAAATTTCAGTCCTGCACGATTCTACCAAGAAATGTGTGTTCATTCAAACCGCTTGTTTTTGATATTTTGGGCCCTATTGAATAATGAATGTTTTGAATTTTCTCCAAAAGTAAAGTAGTTGCAAACTCATCCTTTTAGAAACTTGTTTGGGCAGTTGAGAGGAGTAAAAAACCATCAAAAATTTCAATCCTGCATGATTCTACCAAGAAATGTGATTCTTCATTCAAAACCTGATTTTTGCTATTGGGCTCTATTGAATAATGAATGTTTTGAATTTTCTCCAAAAGTAAAGTAGTTGTAAACTCATGCTTTTAGAGACTTGTTTGGGCTCATGAGAGGAGTAGAAAAACATCAAAAATTTCAGTCCTGCATGATTCTACCAAGAAATGTGTGTTCATTCAAACCGCTGGTTTTTGATAGTTTGGGCCCTATTGAATAATGAATGTTTTGAATTTTCTCCAAAAGTAAAGTAGTTGCAAACTCATCCTTTTAGAAACTTGTTTGGGCTGTTGAGAGGAGTAAAAAACCATCAAAAATTTCAATCCTGCATGATTCTACCAAGAAATGTGATTCTTCATTCAAAACACTGGTTTTTGCTATTGGGCTCTATTGAATAATAAATGTTTTGAATTTTCTCCAAAAGTAAAGTAGTTGCAAACTCATCCTTTTAGAGTCTTGTTTGGGCTCATGAGAGGAGTAGAAAAACATCAAAAATTTCAGTCCTGCACGATTCTACCAAGAAATGTGACTGTTCATTCAAACCGCTGGTTTTTGATATTTTGGGCCCAATTGAATAATGAATGTTTTGACTTTTCTCCAAAAGTAAAGTAGTTGCAAACTCATCCTTTTAGAGTCTTGTTTGGGCTCATGAGAGGAGTAAAAAACCATCAAAAATTTCAATCCTGCATGATTCTACCAAGAAATGTGATTCTTCATTCAAAACGCTGGTTTTTGCTATTGGGCTCTATTGAATAATGAATATTTTGAATTTTCTCCAAAAGTAAAGCAGTTGCAAACTCATCCTTTTAGAGACTTGTTTGGGCTCATGAGACGAGTAGAAAAACATCAAAAATTTCAGTCCTGCATGATTCTACCAAGAAATGTGTGTTCATTCAAACCGCTGGTTTTTGATAGTTTGGGCCCTATTGAATAATGAATGTTTTGAATTTTCTCCAAAAGTAAAGTAGTTGCAAACTCATCCTTTTAGAAACTTGTTTGGGCTGTTGAGAGGAGTAAAAAACCATCAAAAATTTCAATCCTGCATGATTCTACCAAGAAATGTGATTCTTCATTCAAAACGCTGGTTTTTGCTATTGGGCTCTATTGAATAATAAATGTTTTGAATTTTCTCCAAAAGTAAAGTAGTTGCAAACTCATCCTTTTAGAGTCTTGTTTGGGCTCATGAGAGGAGTAGAAAAACATCAAAAATTTCAGTCCTGCACGATTCTACCAAGAAATGTGAGTGTTCATTCAAACCGCTGGTTTTTGATATTTTGGGCCCTATTGAATAATGAATGTTTTGACTTTTCTCCAAAAGTAAAGTAGTTGCAAACTCATCCTTTTAGAAACTTGTTTGGGCTGTTGAGAGGAGTAAAAAAACCATCAAAAATTTCAATCCTGCATGATTCTACCAAGAAATGTGATTCTTCATTCAAAACGCTGGTTTTTGCTATTGGGCTCTATTGAATAATAAATGTTTTGAATTTTCTCCAAAAGTAAAGTAGTTGCAAACTCATCCTTTTAGAGTCTTGTTTGGGCTCATGAGAGGAGTAGAAAAACATCAAAAATTTCAGTCCTGCACGATTCTACCAAGAAATGTGAGTGTTCATTCAAACCGCTGGTTTTTGATATTTTGGGCCCTACTGAATAATGAATGTTTTGAATTTTCTCCAAAAGTAAAGTAGTTGCAAACTCATCCTTTTAGAAACTTGTTTGGGCTGTTGAGAGGAGTAAAAAACCATCAAAAATTTCAATCCTGCATGATTCTACCAAGAAATGTGATTCTTCATTCAAAACCTGATTTTTGCTATTGGGCTCTATTGAATAATGAATGTTTTGAATTTTCTCCAAAAGTAAAGTAGTTGCAAACTCATGCTTTTAGAGACTTGTTTGGGCTCATGAGAGGAGTAGAAAAACATCAAAAATTTCAGTCCTGCATGATTCTACCAAGAAATGTGTGTTCATTTAAACCGCTGGTTTTTGATAGTTTGGGCCCTATTGAATAATGAATGTTTTGACTTTTCTCCAAAAGTAAAGTAGTTGCAAACTCATCCTTTTAGAAACTTGTTTGGGCTGTTGAGAGGAGTAAAAAACCATCAAAAATTTCAATCCTGCATGATTCTACCAAGAAATGTGATTCTTCATTCAAAACACTGGTTTTTGCTATTGGGCTCTATTGAATAATGAATGTTTTGATTTTTCTCCAAAAGTAAAGTAGTTGCAAACTCATCCTTTTAGAGACTTGTTTGGGCTCATGAGAGGAGTAGAAAAACATCAAAAATTTCAGTCCTGCACGATTCTACCAAGAAATGTGTGTTCATTCAAACCGCTGGTTTTTGATATTTTGGGCCATATTGAATAATGAATGTTTTGAATTTTCTCCAAAAGTAAAGTAGTTGCAAACTCATCCTTATAGAAACTTGTTTGGGCTGTTGAGAGGAGTAAAAAACCATCAAAAATTTCAATCCTGCATGATTCTACCAAGAAATGTGATTCTTCATTCAAAACGCTGGTTTTTGCTATTGGGCTCTATTGAATAATGAATGTTTTGAATTTTCTCCAAAAGTAAAGCAGTTGCAAACTCATCCTTTTAGAGACTTGTTTGGGCTCATGAGAGGAGTAGAAAAACATAAAAAATTTCAGTCCTGCATGATTCTACCAAGAAATGTGTGTTCATTCAAACCGCTGGTTTTTGATAGTTTGGGCCCTATTGAATAATGAATGTTTTGAATTTTCTCCAAAAGTAAAGTAGTTGCAAACTCATCCTTTTAGAAACTTGTTTGGGCTGTTGAGAGGAGTAAAAAACCATCAAAAATTTCAATCCTGCATGATTCTACCAAGAAATGTGATTCTTCATTCAAAACGCTGGTTTTTGCTATTGGGCTCTATTGAATAATAAATGTTTTGAATTTTCTCCAAAAGTAAAGTAGTTGCAAACTCATCCTTTTAGAGTCTTGTTTGGGCTCATGAGAGGAGTAGAAAAACATCAAAAATTTCAGTCCTGCACGATTCTACCAAGAAATGTGAGTGTTCATTCAAACCGCTGGTTTTTGATATTTTGGGCCCTATTGAATAATGAATGTTTTGACTTTTCTCCAAAAGTAAAGTAGTTGCAAACTCATCCTTTTAGAAACTTGTTTGGGCTGTTGAGAGGAGTAAAAAAACCATCAAAAATTTCAATCCTGCATGATTCTACCAAGAAATGTGATTCTTCATTCAAAACGCTGGTTTTTGCTATTGGGCTCTATTGAATAATAAATGTTTTGAATTTTCTCCAAAAGTAAAGTAGTTGCAAACTCATCCTTTTAGAGTCTTGTTTGGGCTCATGAGAGGAGTAGAAAAACATCAAAAATTTCAGTCCTGCACGATTCTACCAAGAAATGTGAGTGTTCATTCAAACCGCTGGTTTTTGATATTTTGGGCCCTACTGAATAATGAATGTTTTGAATTTTCTCCAAAAGTAAAGTAGTTGCAAACTCATCCTTTTAGAAACTTGTTTGGGCTGTTGAGAGGAGTAAAAAACCATCAAAAATTTCAATCCTGCATGATTCTACCAAGAAATGTGATTCTTCATTCAAAACCTGATTTTTGCTATTGGGCTCTATTGAATAATGAATGTTTTGAATTTTCTCCAAAAGTAAAGTAGTTGCAAACTCATGCTTTTAGAGACTTGTTTGGGCTCATGAGAGGAGTAGAAAAACATCGAAAATTTAAATCCTGCACGATTCTACCAAGAAATGTGAGTGTTCATTCAAGCCGCTGGTTTTTGCTACTTTGGGCCCTATTGAATAATGAATGTTTTGAATTTTCCCCAAAAGTAAAGTAGATGCAAACTCATCCTTTTAGAAACTTGTTTGGGCTGTTGAGAGGAGTGAAAAAACATCAAAAATTTCAATCCTGCACGATTCTACCAAGAAATGTGATTGTTCATTCAAACCGCTGCTTTTTGCTATTGGACCCTATTGAATAATGAATGGTTTGAATTTTCTCCAAAACTAAAGTAGTTGCAAACTCATCCTTTTAGAAACATGTTTGGGCTCATGAGAGGAGTAGAAAAACATGAAAAATTTCAATCCTGCACGATTCTACCAAGAAATGTGTGTCCATTCAAACCGCTGCTTTTTGCTATTAGGCCCTATTGAATAATGAATGTTTTTAATTTTCTTCAAAAGTAAAGTAGTTGCAAACTCATCCTTTCAGAAACTTGTTTGGGCTGTTGAGAGTAGTAGAAAAGCATCAAAAATTTCTATCCTGCACGATTCTACCAAGAACTGTGATTGTTCATTCAAAACGCTGCTTTTTGCTATTAGACCCTATTGAATCATGTATGTTTTGAATTTTCTCCAAAAGTAAAGTAGTTGCAAACTCATCCTTCCAGAGTCTAGTTTGGGCTCATGAGAGGAGTAGAAAAATGTCAAAAATATCAATCCTGCATGATTCTACCAAGAAATGTGAGTGTTCATTCAAACCGCTGCTTTTTGCTATTGGCCCTATTGAATAATGAATGTTTTGAATTTTCTCCACAAGTAAAGTAGTTGCAAACTCATCCTTTTAGAGTCTTGTTTGGGCTCATGAGAGGAGTAGAAAAACATCAGAAATTTCAATCCTGCACGATTCTACCAAGAAATGTGAGTGTTCATTCAAACCGCTGATTTTTGCTATTCGTCCCTATTGAATAATGAATGTTTTGAATTTTCTCCAAAAGTAAAGTAGTTGCAAACTCATGCTTCTAGAGTCTTGTTTGGGCTCATGAGAGGAGTAGAAAAACATCAAAAATTTCAATCCTGCATGATTCTACCAAGAAATGTGAGTGTTCATTCAAATGTTTTGAATTTTCTCCAAAAGTATAGTAGTTGCAAACTCATCATTTTATAAACTTTTTTGGGCTGTTGAGAGTAGTAGAAAAGCATCAAAAATTTCTATCCTGCACGATTCTACCAAGAACTGTGATTGTTCACTCAAAACGCTGCTTTGTGCTATTAGACCCTATTGAATAATGAATGTTTTGAATTTTCTCCAAAAGTAAAGTAGTTGCAAAGTCATCCTTCTAGATTTTTGTTTGGGCTCATGAGAGGAGTAGAAAAACATCGAAAATTTAAATCCTGCACGATTCTACCAAGAAATGTGAGTGTTCATTCAAGCCGCTTGTTTTTGCTACTTTGGGCCCTATTGAATAATGAATGTTTTGAATTTTCCCCAAAAGTAAAGTAGTTGCAAACTCATCCTTTTAGAAACTTGTTTGGGCTGTTGAGAGGAGTAAAAACAATCAAAAATTTCAATCCTGCACGATTCTACCAAGAAATGTGAGTGTTCATTCAAACCGCTCCTTTTTGCTATTGAGCCCTATTGAGTAATGAATGTTTTGAATTTTCCCCAAAAGTAAAGTAGTTGCAAACTCATCCTTTTAGAAACTTGTTTGTGCTGTTGAGAGGAGTAGAAAAACATCAAAATTTTCAATCCTGCACGATTCTACCAAGAAATGTGATTGTTCATTCAAAATGCTGCTTTTTGCTATTAGACCCTATTGAATAATGAATGTTTTTAATTTTCTCCAAAAGTAAAGTAGTTGCAAACTCATCCTTTCAGAAACTTTTTGGGCTGTTGAGAGTAGTAGAAAAGCATCAAAAATTTCTATCCTGCACGATTCTACCAAGAACTGTGATTGTTCATTCAAAACGCTGCTTTTTGCTATTAGACCCTATTGAATAATGTATGTTTTGAATTTTCTCCAAAAGTAAAGTAGTTGCAAACTCATCCTTCCAGAGTCTAGTTTGGGCTCATGAGAGGAGTAGAAAAATGTCAAAAATATCAATCCTGCATGATTCTACCAAGAAATGTGAGTGTTCATTCAAACCGCTGCTTTTTGCTATTGGCCCTATTGAATAATGAATGTTTTGAATTTTCTCCACAAGTAAAGTAGTTGCAAACTCATCCTTTTAGAGTCTTGTTTGGGCTCATGAGAGGAGTAGAAAAACATCAGAAATTTCAATCCTGCACGATTCTACCAAGAAATGTGAGTGTTCATTCAAACCGCTGATTTTTGCTATTCGTCCCTATTGAATAATGAATGTTTTGAATTTTCTCCAAAAGTAAAGTAGTTGCAAACTCATGCTTCTAGAGTCTTGTTTGGGCTCATGAGAGGAGTAGAAAAACGTCAAAAATTTCAATCCTGCATGATTCTACCAAGAAATGTGAGTGTTCATTCAAATGTTTTGAATTTTCTCCAAAAGTAAAGTAGTTGCAAACTCATCCTTTTAGAAACTTTTTTGGGCTGTTGAGAGTAGTAGAAAAGCATCAAAAATTTCTATCCTGCACGATTCTACCAAGAACTGTGATTGTTCACTCAAAACGCTGCTTTTTGCTATTAGACCCTATTGAATAATGAATGTTTTGAATTTTCTCCAAAAGTAAAGCAGTTGCAAAGACATCCTTCTAGAGTCTTGTTTGGGCTCATGAGAGGAGTAGAAAAACATCGAAAATTTAAATCCTGCACGATTCTACCAAGAAATGTGAGTGTTCATTCAAGCCGCTTGTTTTTGCTACTTTGGGCCCTATTGAATAATGAATGTTTTGAATTTTCCCCAAAAGTAAAGTATTTGCAAACTCATCCTTTTAGAAACTTGTTTGGGCTGTTGAGAGGAGTAAAAAAAAAATCAAAAATTTCAATCCTGCACGATTCTACCAAGAAATGTGAGTGTTCATTCAAACCGCTGCTTTTTGCTATTGAGCCCTATTGAGTAATGAATGTTTTGAATTTTCCCCAAAAGTAAAGTAGTTGCAAACTCATCCTTTTAGAAACTTGTTTGTGCTGTTGAGAGGAGTAGAAAAACATCAAAATTTTCAATCCTGCACGATTCTACCAAGAAATGTGATTGTTCATTCAAAATGCTGCTTTTTGCTATTAGACCCTATTGAATAATGGATGTTTTGAATTTTCTCCAAAAGAAAAGTAGTTGCAAGCTCATTCTTTTATACTCTTGTTTGGGCTCATGAGAGGAGTAGAAAAACATCAAAAATTGCAATCCTGCACGATTCTACCAAGAAATGTGAGTCTTCATTCAAAACGCTGCTTTTTGCTATTGGGCCCTATTGAATAGTGAATGTTTTGAATTTTCTGCAAAAGTAAAGTATTTGCAAACTCATCCTTACAGAGTTTTTTTTTGGGTTCATGAGAGGAGTAGAAAAACATCAAAAATTTCAATCCTGCATGATTCTACCAAGAAATGTTAGTGTTCATTCAAATGTTTTGAATTTTCTCCAAAAGTAAAGTAGTTGCAAACTCATGCTTCTAGAGTCTTGTTTGGGCTCATGAGAGGAGTAGAAAAACGTCAAAAATTTCAATCCTGCATGATTCTACCAAGAAATGTGAGTGTTCATTCAAATGTTTTGAATTTTCTCCAAAAGTAAAGTAGTTGCAAACTCATCCTTTTAGAAACTTTTTTGGGCTGTTGAGAGTAGTAGAAAAGCATCAAAAATTTCTATCCTGCACGATTCTACCAAGAACTGTGATTGTTCCCTCAAAACGCTGCTTTTTGCTATTAGACCCTATTGAATAATGAATGTTTTGAATTTTCTCCAAAAGTAAAGTAGTTGCAAAGTCATCCTTCTAGAGTTTTGTTTGGGCTCATGAGAGGAGTAGAAAAACATCGAAAATTTCAATCCTGCACGATTCTACCAAGAAATGTGAGTGTTCATTCAAACCGCTGCTTTTTGCTATTGAGCCCTATTGAGTAATGAATGTTTTGAATTTTCCCCAAAAGTAAAGTAGTTGCAAACTCATCCTTTTAGAAACTTGTTTGGGCTGTTGAGAGTAGTAGAAAAGCATCAAAAATTTCTATCCTGCACGATTCTACCAAGAACTGTGATTGTTCATTCAAAACGCTGCTTATTGCTATTAGACCCAATTGAATAATGTATGTTTTGAATTTTCTCCAAAAGTAAAGTAGTTGCAAACTCATCCTTCTAGAGTCTAGTTTGGGCTCATGAGAGGAGTAGAAAAACGTCAAAAATTTCAATCCTGCATGATTCTACCAAGAAATGTGAGTGTTCATTCAAACCGCTGCTTTTTGCTTTTGGCCCTATTGAATAATGAATGTTTTGAATTTTCTCCAAAGGTAAAGTAGTTGCAAACTCATCCGTTTAGAGTCTTGCTTGGGCTCATGAGAGGAGTAGAAAAACATCAAAAATTTCAATCCTGCACGATTCTACCAAGAAATGTGAGTGTTCATTCAAACCGCTGATTTTTGCTATTCGTCTCTATTGAATAATGAATGTTTTGAATATTCTCCAAAAGTAAAGTAGTTGCAAACTCATCCTTTTAGCGTCTTGTTTGTGCTCATGAGTGGAGTAGAAAAACATCAAAAATTTCAATCCTGCACTATTCTATCAAGAAATGTGAGTGTTCATTCAAACCGCTGCTTTTTGCTATTGGGCCTTATTGAATAACGAAAGTTTTGAATTTTCTCCAAAAGTAAAGTAGTTGCAAACTCATCCTTTTAGAAACTTGTTTGGGCTGTTGAGAGGTGTAGAAAAATATCAAAATTTTCAATCCTGCACGATTCTACCAAGAAATGTGATTGTTCTTTCAATACGCTGCATTTTGCTATAGGGCTCTATTGAATAATGAATGTTTTGAATTTTCTCCAAAAGTAAAATAGTTGCAAACTCATGCTTATAGAGTATTGTTTGGGCTCATGAGAGGAGTAGAAAAACATCAAAAATTTCAGTCCTGCATGATTCTACCAAGAAATGTGTGTTCATTCAAACCGCTGGTTTTTGATATTTTGGGCCCTATTGAATAATGAATGTTTTGAATTTTCTCCAAAAGTAAAGTAGTTGCAAACTCATCCTTTTAGAAACTTGTTTGGGCTGTTGAGAGGAGTAAAAAAACATCAAAAATTTCAATCCTGCATGATTCTACCAAGAAATGTGATTCTTCATTCAAAACCTGATTTTTGCTATTGGGCTCTATTGAATAATGAATGTTTTGAATTTTCTCCAAAAGTAAAGTAGTTGCAAACTCATGCTTTTAGAGACTTGTTTGGGCTCATGAGAGGAGTAGAAAAACATCAAAAATTTCAGTCCTGCATGATTCTACCAAGAAATGTGTGTTTATTCAAACCGCTGGTTTTTGATAGTTTGGGCCCTATTGAATAATGAATGTTTTGAATTTTCTCCAAAAGTAAAGTAGTTGCAAACTCATCCTTTTAGAAACTTGTTTGGGCTGTTGAGAGGAGTAAAAAACCATCAAAAATTTCAATCCTGCATGATTCTACCAAGAAATGTGATTCTTCATTCAAAACGCTGGTTTCTGCTATTGGGCTCTATTGAATAATAAATGTTTTGAATTTTCTCCAAAAGTAAAGTAGTTGCAAACTCATCCTTTTAGAGACTTGTTTGGGCTCATGAGAGGAGTAGAAAAACATCAAAAATTTCAGACCTGCACGATTCTACCAAGAAATGTTAGTGTTCATTCAAACCGCTGGTTTTTGATATTTTGGGCCCTATTGAATAATGAATGTTTTGAATTTTCTCCAACAGTAAAGTAGTTGCAAACTCATCCTTTTAGAAACTTGTTTGGGCTGTTGAGAGGAGTAAAAAACCATCAAAAATCTCAATCCTGCATGATTCTACCAAGAAATGTGATTCTTCATTCAAAACCTGATTTTTGTTATTGGGTTCTATTGAATAATGAATGTTTTGAATTTTCTCCAAAAGTAAAGTAGTTGCAAACTCATCCTTTTAGAGACTTGTTTAGGCTCATGAGAGGAGTAGAAAAACATCAAAAATTTCAGTCCTGCACGATTCTACCAAGAAATGTGTGTTCATTCAAACCGCTGGTTTTTGATATTTTGGGCCCTATTGAATAATGAATGTTTTGAATTTTCTCCAAAAGTAAAGTAGTTGCAAACTCATCCTTTTAGAAACTTGTTTGGGCTGTTGAGAGGAGTAAAAAACCATCAAAAATTTCAATCCTGCATGATTCTACCAAGAAATGTGATTCTTCATTCAAAACGCTGGTATTTGCTATTGGGCTCTATTGAATAATGAATGTTTTGAATTTTCTCCAAAAGTAAAGTAGTTGCAAACTCATCCTTTTAGAGTCTTGTTTGGGCTCATGAGAGGAGTATAAAAACATCAAAAATTTCAGTCCTGCATGATTCTACCAAGAAATGTGATTCTTCATTCAAAACCTGATTTTTGCTATTGGGCTCTATTGAATAATGAATGTTTTGAATTTTCTCCAAAAGTAAAGTAGTTGCAAACTCATGCTTTTAGAGACTTGTTTGGGCTCATGAGAGGAGTAGAAAAACATCAAAAATTTCAGTCCTGCATGATTCTACCAAGAAATGTGTGTTCATTTAAACCGCTGGTTTTTGATAGTTTGGGCCCTATTGAATAATGAATGTTTTGAATTTTCTCCAAAAGTAAAGTAGTTGCAAACTCATTCTTTTAGAAACTTGTTTGGGCTGTTGAGAGGAGTAAAAAACCATCAAAAATTTCAATCCTGCATGATTCTACCAAGAAATGTGATTCTTCATTCAAAACGCTGGTTTTTGCTATTGGGCTCTATTGAATAATGAATGTTTTGAATTTTCTCCAAAAGTAAAGTAGTTGCAAACTCATCCTTTTAGAGACTTGTTTGGGCTCATGAGAGGAGTAGAAAAACATCAAAAATTTCAGTCCTGCACGATTCTACCAAGAAATGTGTGTTCATTCAAACCGCTGGTTTTTGATATTTTGGGCCCTATTGAATAATGAATGTTTTGAATTTTCTCCAAAAGTAAAGTAGTTGCAAACTCATCCTTTTAGAAACTTGTTTGGGCTGTTGAGAGGAGTAAAAAACCATCAAAAATTTCAATCCTGCATGATTCTACCAAGAAATGTGATACTTCATTCAAAGCGCTGGTTTTTGCTATTGGGCTCTATTGAATAATGAATGTTTTGAATTTTCTCCAAAAGTAAAGTAGTTGCAAACTCATCCTTTTAGATACTTGTTTGGGCTCATGAGAGGAGTAGAAAAACATCAAAAATTTCAGTCCTGCACGATTCTACCATGAAATGTGTGTTCATTCAAACCGCTGGTTTTTGATATTTTGGGCCCTATTGAAGAATGAATGTTTTGAATTTTCTCCAAAAGTAAAGTAGTTGCAAACTCATCCTTTTAGAAACTTGTTTGGGCTGTTGAGAGGAGTAAAAAACCATCAAAAATTTCAATCCTGCATGATTCTACCAAGAAATGTGATGCTTCATTCAAAGCGCTGGTTTTTGCTATTGGGCTCTATTGAATAATGAATGTTTTGAATTTTCTCCAAAAGTAAAGTAGTTGCAAACTCATCCTTTTAGAGTCTTGTTTGGGCTCATGAGAGGAGTATAAAAACATCAAAAATTTCAGTCCTGCATGATTCTACCAAGAAATGTGATTCTTCATTCAAAACCTGATTTTTGCTATTGGGCTCTATTGAATAATGAATGTTTTGAATTTTCTCCAAAAGTAAAGTAGTTGCAAACTCATGCTTTTAGAGACTTGTTTGGGCTCATGAGAGGAGTAGAAAAACATCAAAAATTTCAGTCCTGCATGATTCTACCAAGAAATGTGTGTTCATTTAAACCGCTGGTTTTTGATAGTTTGGGCCCTATTGAATAATGAATGTTTTGAATTTTCTCCAAAAGTAAAGTAGTTGCAAACTCATTCTTTTAGAAACTTGTTTGGGCTGTTGAGAGGAGTAAAAAACCATCAAAAATTTCAATCCTGCATGATTCTACCAAGAAATGTGATTCTTCATTCAAAACGCTGGTTTTTGCTATTGGGCTCTATTGAATAATGAATGTTTTGAATTTTCTCCAAAAGTAAAGTAGTTGCAAACTCATCCTTTTAGAGACTTGTTTGGGCTCATGAGAGGAGTAGAAAAACATCAAAAATTTCAGTCCTGCACGATTCTACCAAGAAATGTGTGTTCATTCAAACCGCTGGTTTTTGATATTTTGGGCCCTATTGAATAATGAATGTTTTGAATTTTCTCCAAAAGTAAAGTAGTTGCAAACTCATCCTTTTAGAAACTTGTTTGGGCTGTTGAGAGGAGTAAAAAACCATCAAAAATTTCAATCCTGCATGATTCTACCAAGAAATGTGATACTTCATTCAAAGCGCTGGTTTTTGCTATTGGGCTCTATTGAATAATGAATGTTTTGAATTTTCTCCAAAAGTAAAGTAGTTGCAAACTCATCCTTTTAGATACTTGTTTGGGCTCATGAGAGGAGTAGAAAAACATCAAAAATTTCAGTCCTGCACGATTCTACCATGAAATGTGTGTTCATTCAAACCGCTGGTTTTTGATATTTTGGGCCCTATTGAAGAATGAATGTTTTGAATTTTCTCCAAAAGTAAAGTAGTTGCAAACTCATCCTTTTAGAAACTTGTTTGGGCTGTTGAGAGGAGTAAAAAACCATCAAAAATTTCAATCCTGCATGATTCTACCAAGAAATGTGATGCTTCATTCAAAGCGCTGGTTTTTGCTATTGGGCTCTATTGAATAATGAATGTTTTGAATTTTCTCCAAAAGTAAAGTAGTTGCAAACTCATCCTTTTAGAGACTTGTTTGGGCTCATGAGAGGAGTAGAAAAACATCAAAAATTTCAGTCCTGCACGATTCTACCAAGAAATGTGTGTTCATTCAAACCGCTGGTTTTTGATATTTTGGGCCCTATTGAATAATGAATGTTTTGAATTTTCTCCAAAAGTAAAGTAGTTGCAAACTCATCCTTTTAGAAACTTGTTTGGGATGTTGAGAGGAGTAAAAAACCATCAAAATTTTCAATCCTGCATGATTCTACCAAGAAATGTGATTCTTCATTCAAAACGCTGGTTTTTGCTATTGGGCTCTATTGAATAATGAATGTTTTGAATTTTCTCCAAAAGTAAAGTAGTTGCAAACTCATCCTTTTAGAGACTTGTTTGGGCTCATGAGAGGAGTAGAAAAACATCAAAAATTTCAGTCCTGCATGATTCTACCAAGAAATATGTGTTCATTCAAACCGCTGGTTTTTGATAGTTTGGGCCCTATTGAATAATGAATGTTTTGAATTTTCTCCAAAAGTAAAGTAGTTGCAAACTCATCCTTTTAGAAACTTGTTTGGGCTGTTGAGAGAAGTAAAAAACCATCAAAAATTTCAATCCTGCATGATTCTACCAAGAAATGTGATTCTTCATTCAAAACGCTGGTTTTTGCTATTGGGCTCTATTGAATAATGAATGTTTTGAATTTTCTCCAAAAGTAAAGTAGTTGCAAACTCATTCTTTTAGAGACTTGTTTGGGCTCATGAGAGGAGTAGAAAAACATCAAAAATTTCAGTCCTGCATGATTCTACCAAGAAATGTGTGTTTTTTCAAACCGCTGGTTTTTGATAGTTTGGGCCCTATTGAATAATGAATGTTTTGAATTTTCTCCAAAAGTAAAGTAGTTGCAAACTCATCCTTTTAGAAACTTGTTTGGGCTGTTGAGAGGAGTAAAAAACCATCAAAAATTTCAATCCTGCATGATTCTACCAAGAAATGTGATTCTTCATTCAAAACCTGATTTTTGCTATTGGGCTCTATTGAATAATGAATGTTTTGAATTTTCTTCAAAAGTAAAGTAGTTGCAAACTCATGCTTTTAGAGACTTGTTTGGGCTCATGAGAGGAGTAGAAAAATATCAAAAATTTCAGTCCTGCATGATTCTACCAAGAAATGTGTGTTCATTCAAACCGCTGGTTTTTGATATTTTGGGCCCTATTGAATAATGAATGTTTTGAATTTTCTCCAAAAGTAAAGTAGTTGCAAACTCATCCTTTTAGAGTCTTGTTTGGGCTTATGAGAGGAGTAGAAAAACATCAAAAATTTCAGTCCTGCATGATTCTACCAAGAAATGTGTGTTCATTCAAACCGCTGGTTTTTGATATTTTGGGCCCTATTGAATAATGAATGTTTTGAATTTTCTCCAAAAGTAAAGTAGTTGCAAACTCATCCTTTTAGAGTCTTGTTTGGGCTCATGAGAGGAGTAGAAAAACATTAAAAATTTCAGTCCTGCACGTTTCTACCAAGAAATGTGAGTGTTCATTCAAACCGCTGGTTTTTGATATTTTGGGCCCTATTGAATAATGAATGTTTTGAATTTTCTCCAAAAGTAAAGTAGTTGCAAACTCATCCTTTTAGAAACTTGTTTGGGCTGTTGAGAGGAGTAAAAAACCATCAAAAATTTCAATCCTGCATGATTCTACCAAGAAATGTGATTCTTCATTCAAAACCTGATTTTTGCTATTGGGCTCTATTGAATAATGAATGTTTTGAATTTTCTCCAAAAGTAAAGTAGTTGCAAACTCATGCTTTTAGAGACTTGTTTGGGCTCATGAGAGGAGTAGAAAAACATCAAAAATTTCAGTCCTGCATGATTCTACCAAGAAATGTGTGTTCATTGAAACTGCTGGTTTTTGATAGTTTGGGCCCTATTGAATAATGAATGTTTTGAATTTTCTCCAAAAGTAAAGTAGTTGCAAACTCATCCTTTTAGAAACTTGTTTGGGCTGTTGAGAGGAGTAAAAAACCATCAAAAATTTCAATCCTGCATGATTCTACCAAGAAATGTGATTCTTCATTCAAAATGCTGGTTTTTGCTGTTGGGCTCTATTGAATAATGAATGTTTTGAATTTTCTCCAACAGTAAAGTAGTTGCAAACTCATCCTTTTAGAGACTTGTTTGGGCTCATGAGAGGAGTAGAAAAACATCAAAAATTTCAGTCCTGCACGATTCTACCAAGAAATGTGTGTTCATTCAAACCGCTGGTTTTTGATATTTTGGGCCATATTGAATAATGAATGTTTTGATTTTTCTCCAAAAGTAAAGTAGTTGCAAACTCATCCTTTTAGAAACTTATTTGGGCTGTTGAGAGGAGTAAAAAACCATCAAAAATTTCAATCCTGCATGATGCTACCAAGAAATGTGATTCTTCATTCAAAACCTGATTTTTGCTATTGGGCTCTATTGAATAATGAATGTTTTGAATTTTCTCCAAAAGTAAAGTAGTTGCAAACTCATGCTTTTAGAGACTTGTTTGGGCTCATGAGAGGAGTAGAAAAACATCAAAAATTTCAGTCCTGCATGATTCTACCAAGAAATGTGTGTTCATTTAAACCGCTGGTTTTTGATAGTTTGGGCCCTATTGAATAATGAATGTTTTGACTTTTCTCCAAAAGTAAAGTAGTTGCAAACTCATCCTTTTAGAAACTTGTTTGGGCTGTTGAGAGGAGTAAAAAACCATCAAAAATTTCAATCCTGCATGATTCTACCAAGAAATGTGATTCTTCATTCAAAACGCTGGTTTTTGCTATTGGGCTCTATTGAATAATAAATGTTTTGAATTTTCTCCAAAAGTAAAGTAGTTGCAAACTCATCCTTTTAGAGACTTGTTTGGGCTCATGAGAGGAGTAGAAAAACATCAAAAATTTCAGTCCTGCACGATTCTACCAAGAAATGTGAGTGTTCATTCAAACCGCTGGTTTTTGATATTTTGGACCCTATTGAATAATGAATGTTTTGAATTTTCTCCAAAAGTAAAGTAGTTGCAAACTCATCCTTTTAGAAACTTGTTTGGGCTGTTGAGAGGAGTAAAAAACCATCAAAAATTTCAATCCTGCATGATTCTACCAAGAAATGTGATTCTTCATTCAAAACCTGATTTTTGCTATTGGGTTCTATTGAATAATGAATGTTTTGAATTTTCTCCAAAAGTAAAGTAGTTGCAAACTCATCCTTTTAGAGACTTGTTTAGGCTCATGAGAGGAGTAGAAAAACATCAAAAATTTCAGTCCTGCACAATTCTACCAAAAAATGTGTGTTCATTCAAATCGCTGGTTTTTGATATTTTGGGCCCTATTGAATAATGAATGTTTTGAATTTTCTCCAAAAGTAAAGTAGTTGCAAACTCATCCTTTAGAAACTTGTTTGGGCTGTTGAGAGGAGTAAAAAACCATCAAAAATTTCAATCCTGCATGATTCTACCAAGAAATGTGATTCTTCATTCAAAACGCTGGTATTTGCTATTGGGCTCTATTGAATAATGAATGTTTTGAATTTTCTCCAAAAGTAAAGTAGTTGCAAACTCATCCTTTTAGAGTCTTGTTTGGGCTCATGAGAGGAGTAGAAAAACATCAAAAATTTCAGTCCTGCACGATTCTACCAAGAAATTTAAGTGTTCATTCAAACCGCTGGTTTTTGATATTTTGGGCCCTATTGAATAATGAATGTTTTGAATTTTCTCCAAAAGTAAAGTAGTTGCAAACTCATCCTTATAGAAACTTGTTTGGGCTGTTGAGAGGAGTAAAAAAACATCAAAAATTTCAATCCTGCATGATTCTACCAAGAAATGTGATTCTTCATTCAAAACCTGATTTTTGCTATTGGGCTCTATTGAATAATGAATGTATTGAATTTTCTCCAAAAGTAAAGTAGTTGCAAACTCATGCTTTTAGAGACTTGTTTGGGCTCATGAGAGGAGTAGAAAAACATCAAAAATTTCAGTCCTGCATGATTCTACCAAGAAATGTGTGTTCATTCAAACCGCTGGTTTTTGATCGTTTGGGCCCTATTGAATAATGAATGTTTTGAATTTTCTCCAAAAGTAAAGTAGTTGCAAACTCATCCTTTTAGAAACTTGTTTGGGCTGTTGAGAGGAGTAAAAAACCATCAAAAATTTCAATCCTGCATGATTCTACCAAGAAATGTGATTCTTCATTCAAAACGCTGGTTTTTGCTATTGGGCTCTATTGAATAATGAATGTTTTGATTTTTCTCCAAAAGTAAAGTAGTTGCAAACTCATCCTTTTAGAGACTTGTTTGGGCTCATGAGAGGAGTAGAAAAACATCAAAAATTTCAGTCCTGCACGATTCTACCAAGAAATGTGTGTTCATTCAAACCGCTGGTTTTTGATATTTTGGGCCCTATTGAATAATGAATGTTTTGAATTTTCTCCAAAAGTAAAGTAGTTGCAAACTCATCCTTTTAGAAACTTGTTTGGGCTGTTGAGAGGAGTAAAAAACCATCAAAAATTTCAATCCTGCATGATTCTACCAAGAAATGTGATACTTCATTCAAAACGCTGGTTTTTGCTATTGGGCTCTATTGAATAATGAATGTTTTGAATTTTCTCCAAAAGTAAAGTAGTTGCAAACTCATCCTTTTAGAGACTTGTTTGGGCTCATGAGAGGAGTAGAAAAACATCAAAAATTTCAGTCCTGCACGATTCTACCAAGAAATGTGTGTTCATTCAAACCGCTGGTTTTTGATATTTTGGGCCCTATTGAATAATGAATGTTTTGAATTTTCTCCAAAAGTAAAGTAGTTGCAAACTCATCCTTTTAGAAACTTGTTTGGGCTGTTGAGAGGAGTAAAAAACCATCAAAAATTTCAATCCTGCATGATTCTACCAAGAAATGTGATACTTCATTCAAAACGCTGGTTTTTGCTATTGGGCTCTATTGAATAATGAATGTTTTGAATTTTCTCCAAAAGTAAAGTAGTTGCAAACTCATCCTTTTAGAGACTTGTTTGGGCTCATGAGAGGAGTAGAAAAACATCAAAAATTTCAGTCCTGCACGATTCTACCAAGAAATGTGTGTTCATTCAAACCGCTGGTTTTTGATATTTTGGGCCCTATTGAATAATGAATGTTTTGAATTTTCTCCAAAAGTAAAGTAGTTGCAAACTCATCCTTTTAGAAACTTGTTTGGGCTGTTGAGAGGAGTAAAAAACCATCAAAAATTTCAATCCTGCATGATTCTACCAAGAAATGTGATTCTTCATTCAAAACCTGATTTTTGCTATTGGGCTCTATTGAATAATGAATGTTTTGAATTTTCTCCAAAAGTAAAGTAGTTGCAAACTCATGCTTTTAGAGACTTGTTTGGGCTCATGAGAGGAGTAGAAAAACATCAAAAATTTCAGTCCTGCATGATTCTACCAAGAAATGTGTGTTCATTGAAACTGCTGGTTTTTGATAGTTTGGGCCCTATTGAATAATGAATGTTTTGAATTTTCTCCAAAAGTAAAGTAGTTGCAAACTCATCCTTTTAGAAACTTGTTTGGGCTGTTGAGAGGAGTAAAAAACCATCAAAAATTTCAATCCTGCATGATTCTACCAAGAAATGTGATTCTTCATTCAAAATGCTGGTTTTTGCTGTTGGGCTCTATTGAATAATGAATGTTTTGAATTTTCTCCAACAGTAAAGTAGTTGCAAACTCATCCTTTTAGAGACTTGTTTGGGCTCATGAGAGGAGTAGAAAAACATCAAAAATTTCAGTCCTGCATGATTCTACCAAGAAATGTGTGTTCATTTAAACCGCTGGTTTTTGATAGTTTGGGCCCTATTGAATAATGAATGTTTTGACTTTTCTCCAAAACTAAAGTAGTTGCAAACTCATCCTTTTAGAGACTTGTTTGGGCTCATGAGAGGAGTAGAAAAACATCAAAAATTTCAGTCCTGCACGATTCTACCAAGAAATGTGTGTTCATTCAAACCGCTGGTTTTTGATATTTTGGGCCCTATTGAATAATGAATGTTTTGAATTTTCTCCAAAAGTAAAGTAGTTGCAAACTCATCCTTTTAGAAACTTGTTTGGGCTGTTGAGAGGAGTAAAAAACCATCAAAAATTTCAATCCTGCATGATTCTACCAAGAAATGTGATACTTCATTCAAAACGCTGGTTTTTGCTATTGGGCTCTATTGAATAATGAATGTTTTGAATTTTCTCCAAAAGTAAAGTAGTTGCAAACTCATCCTTTTAGAGACTTGTTTGGGCTCATGAGAGGAGTAGAAAAACATCAAAAATTTCAGTCCTGCACGATTCTACCAAGAAATGTGTGTTCATTCAAACCGCTGGTTTTTGATATTTTGGGCCCTATTGAATAATGAATGTTTTGAATTTTCTCCAAAAATAAAGTAGTTGCAAACTCATCCTTTTAGAAACTTGTTTGGGCTGTTGAGAGGAGTAAAAAACCATCAAAAATTTCAATCCTGCATGATTCTACCAAGAAATGTGATTCTTCATTCAAAACGCTGGTTTTTGCTATTGGGCTCTATTGAATAATGAATGTTTTGAATTTTCTCCAAATGTAAAGTAGTTGCAAACTCATCCTTTTAGAGACTTGTTTGGGCTCATGAGAGGAGTAGAAAAACATCAAAAATTTCAGTCCTGCATGATTCTACCAAGAAATGTGTGTTCATTCAAACCGCTGGTTTTTGATAGTTTGGGCCCTATTGAATAATGAATGTTTTGAATTTTCTCCAAAAGTAAAGTAGTTGCAAACTCATCCTTTTAGAAACTTGTTTGGGCTGTTGAGAGGAGTAAAAAACCATCAAAAATTTCAATCCTGCATGATTCTACCAAGAAATGTGATTCTTCATTCAAAACCTGATTTTTGCTATTGGGCTTTATTGAATAATGAATGTTTTGAATTTTCTCCAAAAGTAAAGTAGTTGCAAACTCATGCTTTTAGAGACTTGTTTGGGCTCATGAGAGGAGTAGAAAAACATCAAAAATTTCAGTCCTGCATGATTCTACCAAGAAATGTGTGTTCATTCAAACCGCTGGTTTTTGATAGTTTGGGCCCTATTGAATAATGAATGTTTTGAATTTTCTCCAAAAGTAAAGTAGTTGCAAACTCATCCTTTTAGAAACTTGTTTGTGCTGTTGAGAGGAGTAGAAAAACATCAAAATTTTCAATCCTGCACGATTCTACCAAGAAATGTGATTGTTCATTCAAAATGCTGCTTTTTGCTATTAGACCCTATTGAATAATGAATGTTTTTAATTTTCTCCAAAAGTAAAGTAGTTGCAAACTCATCCTTTCAGAAACTTTTTGGGCTGTTGAGAGTAGTAGAAAAGCATCAAAAATTTCTATCCTGCACGATTCTACCAAGAACTGTGATTGTTCATTCAAAACGCTGCTTTTTGCTATTAGACCCTATTGAATAATGTATGTTTTGAATTTTCTCCAAAAGTAAAGTAGTTGCAAACTCATCCTTCCAGAGTCTAGTTTGGGCTCATGAGAGGAGTAGAAAAATGTCAAAAATATCAATCCTGCATGATTCTACCAAGAAATGTGAGTGTTCATTCAAACCGCTGCTTTTTGCTATTGGCCCTATTGAATAATGAATGTTTTGAATTTTCTCCACAAGTAAAGTAGTTGCAAACTCATCCTTTTAGAGTCTTGTTTGGGCTCATGAGAGGAGTAGAAAAACATCAGAAATTTCAATCCTGCACGATTCTACCAAGAAATGTGAGTGTTCATTCAAACCGCTGATTTTTGCTATTCGTCCCTATTGAATAATGAATGTTTTGAATTTTCTCCAAAAGTAAAGTAGTTGCAAACTCATGCTTCTAGAGTCTTGTTTGGGCTCATGAGAGGAGTAGAAAAACGTCAAAAATTTCAATCCTGCATGATTCTACCAAGAAATGTGAGTGTTCATTCAAATGTTTTGAATTTTCTCCAAAAGTAAAGTAGTTGCAAACTCATCCTTTTAGAAACTTTTTTGGGCTGTTGAGAGTAGTAGAAAAGCATCAAAAATTTCTATCCTGCACGATTCTACCAAGAACTGTGATTGTTCACTCAAAACGCTGCTTTTTGCTATTAGACCCTATTGAATAATGAATGTTTTGAATTTTCTCCAAAAGTAAAGCAGTTGCAAAGACATCCTTCTAGAGTCTTGTTTGGGCTCATGAGAGGAGTAGAAAAACATCGAAAATTTAAATCCTGCACGATTCTACCAAGAAATGTGAGTGTTCATTCAAGCCGCTTGTTTTTGCTACTTTGGGCCCTATTGAATAATGAATGTTTTGAATTTTCCCCAAAAGTAAAGTATTTGCAAACTCATCCTTTTAGAAACTTGTTTGGGCTGTTGAGAGGAGTAAAAAAAAAATCAAAAATTTCAATCCTGCACGATTCTACCAAGAAATGTGAGTGTTCATTCAAACCGCTGCTTTTTGCTATTGAGCCCTATTGAGTAATGAATGTTTTGAATTTTCCCCAAAAGTAAAGTAGTTGCAAACTCATCCTTTTAGAAACTTGTTTGTGCTGTTGAGAGGAGTAGAAAAACATCAAAATTTTCAATCCTGCACGATTCTACCAAGAAATGTGATTGTTCATTCAAAATGCTGCTTTTTGCTATTAGACCCTATTGAATAATGGATGTTTTGAATTTTCTCCAAAAGAAAAGTAGTTGCAAGCTCATTCTTTTATACTCTTGTTTGGGCTCATGAGAGGAGTAGAAAAACATCAAAAATTGCAATCCTGCACGATTCTACCAAGAAATGTGAGTCTTCATTCAAAACGCTGCTTTTTGCTATTGGGCCCTATTGAATAGTGAATGTTTTGAATTTTCTGCAAAAGTAAAGTATTTGCAAACTCATCCTTACAGAGTTTTTTTTTGGGTTCATGAGAGGAGTAGAAAAACATCAAAAATTTCAATCCTGCATGATTCTACCAAGAAATGTTAGTGTTCATTCAAATGTTTTGAATTTTCTCCAAAAGTAAAGTAGTTGCAAACTCATGCTTCTAGAGTCTTGTTTGGGCTCATGAGAGGAGTAGAAAAACGTCAAAAATTTCAATCCTGCATGATTCTACCAAGAAATGTGAGTGTTCATTCAAATGTTTTGAATTTTCTCCAAAAGTAAAGTAGTTGCAAACTCATCCTTTTAGAAACTTTTTTGGGCTGTTGAGAGTAGTAGAAAAGCATCAAAAATTTCTATCCTGCACGATTCTACCAAGAACTGTGATTGTTCCCTCAAAACGCTGCTTTTTGCTATTAGACCCTATTGAATAATGAATGTTTTGAATTTTCTCCAAAAGTAAAGTAGTTGCAAAGTCATCCTTCTAGAGTTTTGTTTGGGCTCATGAGAGGAGTAGAAAAACATCGAAAATTTCAATCCTGCACGATTCTACCAAGAAATGTGAGTGTTCATTCAAACCGCTGCTTTTTGCTATTGAGCCCTATTGAGTAATGAATGTTTTGAATTTTCCCCAAAAGTAAAGTAGTTGCAAACTCATCCTTTTAGAAACTTGTTTGGGCTGTTGAGAGTAGTAGAAAAGCATCAAAAATTTCTATCCTGCACGATTCTACCAAGAACTGTGATTGTTCATTCAAAACGCTGCTTATTGCTATTAGACCCAATTGAATAATGTATGTTTTGAATTTTCTCCAAAAGTAAAGTAGTTGCAAACTCATCCTTCTAGAGTCTAGTTTGGGCTCATGAGAGGAGTAGAAAAACGTCAAAAATTTCAATCCTGCATGATTCTACCAAGAAATGTGAGTGTTCATTCAAACCGCTGCTTTTTGCTTTTGGCCCTATTGAATAATGAATGTTTTGAATTTTCTCCAAAGGTAAAGTAGTTGCAAACTCATCCGTTTAGAGTCTTGCTTGGGCTCATGAGAGGAGTAGAAAAACATCAAAAATTTCAATCCTGCACGATTCTACCAAGAAATGTGAGTGTTCATTCAAACCGCTGATTTTTGCTATTCGTCTCTATTGAATAATGAATGTTTTGAATATTCTCCAAAAGTAAAGTAGTTGCAAACTCATCCTTTTAGCGTCTTGTTTGTGCTCATGAGTGGAGTAGAAAAACATCAAAAATTTCAATCCTGCACTATTCTATCAAGAAATGTGAGTGTTCATTCAAACCGCTGCTTTTTGCTATTGGGCCTTATTGAATAACGAAAGTTTTGAATTTTCTCCAAAAGTAAAGTAGTTGCAAACTCATCCTTTTAGAAACTTGTTTGGGCTGTTGAGAGGTGTAGAAAAATATCAAAATTTTCAATCCTGCACGATTCTACCAAGAAATGTGATTGTTCTTTCAATACGCTGCATTTTGCTATTGGGCTCTATTGAATAATGAATGTTTTGAATTTTCTCCAAAAGTAAAATAGTTGCAAACTCATGCTTATAGAGTATTGTTTGGGCTCATGAGAGGAGTAGAAAAACATCAAAAATTTCAGTCCTGCATGATTCTACCAAGAAATGTGTGTTCATTCAAACCGCTGGTTTTTGATATTTTGGGCCCTATTGAATAATGAATGTTTTGAATTTTCTCCAAAAGTAAAGTAGTTGCAAACTCATCCTTTTAGAAACTTGTTTGGGCTGTTGAGAGGAGTAAAAAAACATCAAAAATTTCAATCCTGCATGATTCTACCAAGAAATGTGATTCTTCATTCAAAACCTGATTTTTGCTATTGGGCTCTATTGAATAATGAATGTTTTGAATTTTCTCCAAAAGTAAAGTAGTTGCAAACTCATGCTTTTAGAGACTTGTTTGGGCTCATGAGAGGAGTAGAAAAACATCAAAAATTTCAGTCCTGCATGATTCTACCAAGAAATGTGTGTTTATTCAAACCGCTGGTTTTTGATAGTTTGGGCCCTATTGAATAATGAATGTTTTGAATTTTCTCCAAAAGTAAAGTAGTTGCAAACTCATCCTTTTAGAAACTTGTTTGGGCTGTTGAGAGGAGTAAAAAACCATCAAAAATTTCAATCCTGCATGATTCTACCAAGAAATGTGATTCTTCATTCAAAACGCTGGTTTCTGCTATTGGGCTCTATTGAATAATAAATGTTTTGAATTTTCTCCAAAAGTAAAGTAGTTGCAAACTCATCCTTTTAGAGACTTGTTTGGGCTCATGAGAGGAGTAGAAAAACATCAAAAATTTCAGACCTGCACGATTCTACCAAGAAATGTTAGTGTTCATTCAAACCGCTGGTTTTTGATATTTTGGGCCCTATTGAATAATGAATGTTTTGAATTTTCTCCAACAGTAAAGTAGTTGCAAACTCATCCTTTTAGAAACTTGTTTGGGCTGTTGAGAGGAGTAAAAAACCATCAAAAATCTCAATCCTGCATGATTCTACCAAGAAATGTGATTCTTCATTCAAAACCTGATTTTTGTTATTGGGTTCTATTGAATAATGAATGTTTTGAATTTTCTCCAAAAGTAAAGTAGTTGCAAACTCATCCTTTTAGAGACTTGTTTAGGCTCATGAGAGGAGTAGAAAAACATCAAAAATTTCAGTCCTGCACGATTCTACCAAGAAATGTGTGTTCATTCAAACCGCTGGTTTTTGATATTTTGGGCCCTATTGAATAATGAATGTTTTGAATTTTCTCCAAAAGTAAAGTAGTTGCAAACTCATCCTTTTAGAAACTTGTTTGGGCTGTTGAGAGGAGTAAAAAACCATCAAAAATTTCAATCCTGCATGATTCTACCAAGAAATGTGATTCTTCATTCAAAACGCTGGTATTTGCTATTGGGCTCTATTGAATAATGAATGTTTTGAATTTTCTCCAAAAGTAAAGTAGTTGCAAACTCATCCTTTTAGAGTCTTGTTTGGGCTCATGAGAGGAGTATAAAAACATCAAAAATTTCAGTCCTGCATGATTCTACCAAGAAATGTGATTCTTCATTCAAAACCTGATTTTTGCTATTGGGCTCTATTGAATAATGAATGTTTTGAATTTTCTCCAAAAGTAAAGTAGTTGCAAACTCATGCTTTTAGAGACTTGTTTGGGCTCATGAGAGGAGTAGAAAAACATCAAAAATTTCAGTCCTGCATGATTCTACCAAGAAATGTGTGTTCATTTAAACCGCTGGTTTTTGATAGTTTGGGCCCTATTGAATAATGAATGTTTTGAATTTTCTCCAAAAGTAAAGTAGTTGCAAACTCATTCTTTTAGAAACTTGTTTGGGCTGTTGAGAGGAGTAAAAAACCATCAAAAATTTCAATCCTGCATGATTCTACCAAGAAATGTGATTCTTCATTCAAAACGCTGGTTTTTGCTATTGGGCTCTATTGAATAATGAATGTTTTGAATTTTCTCCAAAAGTAAAGTAGTTGCAAACTCATCCTTTTAGAGACTTGTTTGGGCTCATGAGAGGAGTAGAAAAACATCAAAAATTTCAGTCCTGCACGATTCTACCAAGAAATGTGTGTTCATTCAAACCGCTGGTTTTTGATATTTTGGGCCCTATTGAATAATGAATGTTTTGAATTTTCTCCAAAAGTAAAGTAGTTGCAAACTCATCCTTTTAGAAACTTGTTTGGGCTGTTGAGAGGAGTAAAAAACCATCAAAAATTTCAATCCTGCATGATTCTACCAAGAAATGTGATACTTCATTCAAAGCGCTGGTTTTTGCTATTGGGCTCTATTGAATAATGAATGTTTTGAATTTTCTCCAAAAGTAAAGTAGTTGCAAACTCATCCTTTTAGATACTTGTTTGGGCTCATGAGAGGAGTAGAAAAACATCAAAAATTTCAGTCCTGCACGATTCTACCATGAAATGTGTGTTCATTCAAACCGCTGGTTTTTGATATTTTGGGCCCTATTGAAGAATGAATGTTTTGAATTTTCTCCAAAAGTAAAGTAGTTGCAAACTCATCCTTTTAGAAACTTGTTTGGGCTGTTGAGAGGAGTAAAAAACCATCAAAAATTTCAATCCTGCATGATTCTACCAAGAAATGTGATGCTTCATTCAAAGCGCTGGTTTTTGCTATTGGGCTCTATTGAATAATGAATGTTTTGAATTTTCTCCAAAAGTAAAGTAGTTGCAAACTCATCCTTTTAGAGACTTGTTTGGGCTCATGAGAGGAGTAGAAAAACATCAAAAATTTCAGTCCTGCACGATTCTACCAAGAAATGTGTGTTCATTCAAACCGCTGGTTTTTGATATTTTGGGCCCTATTGAATAATGAATGTTTTGAATTTTCTCCAAAAGTAAAGTAGTTGCAAACTCATCCTTTTAGAAACTTGTTTGGGATGTTGAGAGGAGTAAAAAACCATCAAAATTTTCAATCCTGCATGATTCTACCAAGAAATGTGATTCTTCATTCAAAACGCTGGTTTTTGCTATTGGGCTCTATTGAATAATGAATGTTTTGAATTTTCTCCAAAAGTAAAGTAGTTGCAAACTCATCCTTTTAGAGACTTGTTTGGGCTCATGAGAGGAGTAGAAAAACATCAAAAATTTCAGTCCTGCATGATTCTACCAAGAAATATGTGTTCATTCAAACCGCTGGTTTTTGATAGTTTGGGCCCTATTGAATAATGAATGTTTTGAATTTTCTCCAAAAGTAAAGTAGTTGCAAACTCATCCTTTTAGAAACTTGTTTGGGCTGTTGAGAGAAGTAAAAAACCATCAAAAATTTCAATCCTGCATGATTCTACCAAGAAATGTGATTCTTCATTCAAAACGCTGGTTTTTGCTATTGGGCTCTATTGAATAATGAATGTTTTGAATTTTCTCCAAAAGTAAAGTAGTTGCAAACTCATTCTTTTAGAGACTTGTTTGGGCTCATGAGAGGAGTAGAAAAACATCAAAAATTTCA
Organism: Dendrobates tinctorius; assembly: GCF_039654945.1. Classification (NCBI taxonomy): domain Eukaryota; kingdom Metazoa; phylum Chordata; class Amphibia; order Anura; family Dendrobatidae; genus Dendrobates; species Dendrobates tinctorius. The sequence continues at coordinate 19,636,180 of NW_027361713.1, forward strand.
GTCCTGCATGATTCTACCAAGAAATGTGTGTTTTTTCAAACCGCTGGTTTTTGATAGTTTGGGCCCTATTGAATAATGAATGTTTTGAATTTTCTCCAAAAGTAAAGTAGTTGCAAACTCATCCTTTTAGAAACTTGTTTGGGCTGTTGAGAGGAGTAAAAAACCATCAAAAATTTCAATCCTGCATGATTCTACCAAGAAATGTGATTCTTCATTCAAAACCTGATTTTTGCTATTGGGCTCTATTGAATAATGAATGTTTTGAATTTTCTTCAAAAGTAAAGTAGTTGCAAACTCATGCTTTTAGAGACTTGTTTGGGCTCATGAGAGGAGTAGAAAAATATCAAAAATTTCAGTCCTGCATGATTCTACCAAGAAATGTGTGTTCATTCAAACCGCTGGTTTTTGATATTTTGGGCCCTATTGAATAATGAATGTTTTGAATTTTCTCCAAAAGTAAAGTAGTTGCAAACTCATCCTTTTAGAGTCTTGTTTGGGCTTATGAGAGGAGTAGAAAAACATCAAAAATTTCAGTCCTGCATGATTCTACCAAGAAATGTGTGTTCATTCAAACCGCTGGTTTTTGATATTTTGGGCCCTATTGAATAATGAATGTTTTGAATTTTCTCCAAAAGTAAAGTAGTTGCAAACTCATCCTTTTAGAGTCTTGTTTGGGCTCATGAGAGGAGTAGAAAAACATTAAAAATTTCAGTCCTGCACGTTTCTACCAAGAAATGTGAGTGTTCATTCAAACCGCTGGTTTTTGATATTTTGGGCCCTATTGAATAATGAATGTTTTGAATTTTCTCCAAAAGTAAAGTAGTTGCAAACTCATCCTTTTAGAAACTTGTTTGGGCTGTTGAGAGGAGTAAAAAACCATCAAAAATTTCAATCCTGCATGATTCTACCAAGAAATGTGATTCTTCATTCAAAACCTGATTTTTGCTATTGGGCTCTATTGAATAATGAATGTTTTGAATTTTCTCCAAAAGTAAAGTAGTTGCAAACTCATGCTTTTAGAGACTTGTTTGGGCTCATGAGAGGAGTAGAAAAACATCAAAAATTTCAGTCCTGCATGATTCTACCAAGAAATGTGTGTTCATTGAAACTGCTGGTTTTTGATAGTTTGGGCCCTATTGAATAATGAATGTTTTGAATTTTCTCCAAAAGTAAAGTAGTTGCAAACTCATCCTTTTAGAAACTTGTTTGGGCTGTTGAGAGGAGTAAAAAACCATCAAAAATTTCAATCCTGCATGATTCTACCAAGAAATGTGATTCTTCATTCAAAATGCTGGTTTTTGCTGTTGGGCTCTATTGAATAATGAATGTTTTGAATTTTCTCCAACAGTAAAGTAGTTGCAAACTCATCCTTTTAGAGACTTGTTTGGGCTCATGAGAGGAGTAGAAAAACATCAAAAATTTCAGTCCTGCACGATTCTACCAAGAAATGTGTGTTCATTCAAACCGCTGGTTTTTGATATTTTGGGCCATATTGAATAATGAATGTTTTGATTTTTCTCCAAAAGTAAAGTAGTTGCAAACTCATCCTTTTAGAAACTTATTTGGGCTGTTGAGAGGAGTAAAAAACCATCAAAAATTTCAATCCTGCATGATGCTACCAAGAAATGTGATTCTTCATTCAAAACCTGATTTTTGCTATTGGGCTCTATTGAATAATGAATGTTTTGAATTTTCTCCAAAAGTAAAGTAGTTGCAAACTCATGCTTTTAGAGACTTGTTTGGGCTCATGAGAGGAGTAGAAAAACATCAAAAATTTCAGTCCTGCATGATTCTACCAAGAAATGTGTGTTCATTTAAACCGCTGGTTTTTGATAGTTTGGGCCCTATTGAATAATGAATGTTTTGACTTTTCTCCAAAAGTAAAGTAGTTGCAAACTCATCCTTTTAGAAACTTGTTTGGGCTGTTGAGAGGAGTAAAAAACCATCAAAAATTTCAATCCTGCATGATTCTACCAAGAAATGTGATTCTTCATTCAAAACGCTGGTTTTTGCTATTGGGCTCTATTGAATAATAAATGTTTTGAATTTTCTCCAAAAGTAAAGTAGTTGCAAACTCATCCTTTTAGAGACTTGTTTGGGCTCATGAGAGGAGTAGAAAAACATCAAAAATTTCAGTCCTGCACGATTCTACCAAGAAATGTGAGTGTTCATTCAAACCGCTGGTTTTTGATATTTTGGACCCTATTGAATAATGAATGTTTTGAATTTTCTCCAAAAGTAAAGTAGTTGCAAACTCATCCTTTTAGAAACTTGTTTGGGCTGTTGAGAGGAGTAAAAAACCATCAAAAATTTCAATCCTGCATGATTCTACCAAGAAATGTGATTCTTCATTCAAAACCTGATTTTTGCTATTGGGTTCTATTGAATAATGAATGTTTTGAATTTTCTCCAAAAGTAAAGTAGTTGCAAACTCATCCTTTTAGAGACTTGTTTAGGCTCATGAGAGGAGTAGAAAAACATCAAAAATTTCAGTCCTGCACAATTCTACCAAAAAATGTGTGTTCATTCAAATCGCTGGTTTTTGATATTTTGGGCCCTATTGAATAATGAATGTTTTGAATTTTCTCCAAAAGTAAAGTAGTTGCAAACTCATCCTTTAGAAACTTGTTTGGGCTGTTGAGAGGAGTAAAAAACCATCAAAAATTTCAATCCTGCATGATTCTACCAAGAAATGTGATTCTTCATTCAAAACGCTGGTATTTGCTATTGGGCTCTATTGAATAATGAATGTTTTGAATTTTCTCCAAAAGTAAAGTAGTTGCAAACTCATCCTTTTAGAGTCTTGTTTGGGCTCATGAGAGGAGTAGAAAAACATCAAAAATTTCAGTCCTGCACGATTCTACCAAGAAATTTAAGTGTTCATTCAAACCGCTGGTTTTTGATATTTTGGGCCCTATTGAATAATGAATGTTTTGAATTTTCTCCAAAAGTAAAGTAGTTGCAAACTCATCCTTATAGAAACTTGTTTGGGCTGTTGAGAGGAGTAAAAAAACATCAAAAATTTCAATCCTGCATGATTCTACCAAGAAATGTGATTCTTCATTCAAAACCTGATTTTTGCTATTGGGCTCTATTGAATAATGAATGTATTGAATTTTCTCCAAAAGTAAAGTAGTTGCAAACTCATGCTTTTAGAGACTTGTTTGGGCTCATGAGAGGAGTAGAAAAACATCAAAAATTTCAGTCCTGCATGATTCTACCAAGAAATGTGTGTTCATTCAAACCGCTGGTTTTTGATCGTTTGGGCCCTATTGAATAATGAATGTTTTGAATTTTCTCCAAAAGTAAAGTAGTTGCAAACTCATCCTTTTAGAAACTTGTTTGGGCTGTTGAGAGGAGTAAAAAACCATCAAAAATTTCAATCCTGCATGATTCTACCAAGAAATGTGATTCTTCATTCAAAACGCTGGTTTTTGCTATTGGGCTCTATTGAATAATGAATGTTTTGATTTTTCTCCAAAAGTAAAGTAGTTGCAAACTCATCCTTTTAGAGACTTGTTTGGGCTCATGAGAGGAGTAGAAAAACATCAAAAATTTCAGTCCTGCACGATTCTACCAAGAAATGTGTGTTCATTCAAACCGCTGGTTTTTGATATTTTGGGCCCTATTGAATAATGAATGTTTTGAATTTTCTCCAAAAGTAAAGTAGTTGCAAACTCATCCTTTTAGAAACTTGTTTGGGCTGTTGAGAGGAGTAAAAAACCATCAAAAATTTCAATCCTGCATGATTCTACCAAGAAATGTGATACTTCATTCAAAACGCTGGTTTTTGCTATTGGGCTCTATTGAATAATGAATGTTTTGAATTTTCTCCAAAAGTAAAGTAGTTGCAAACTCATCCTTTTAGAGACTTGTTTGGGCTCATGAGAGGAGTAGAAAAACATCAAAAATTTCAGTCCTGCACGATTCTACCAAGAAATGTGTGTTCATTCAAACCGCTGGTTTTTGATATTTTGGGCCCTATTGAATAATGAATGTTTTGAATTTTCTCCAAAAGTAAAGTAGTTGCAAACTCATCCTTTTAGAAACTTGTTTGGGCTGTTGAGAGGAGTAAAAAACCATCAAAAATTTCAATCCTGCATGATTCTACCAAGAAATGTGATTCTTCATTCAAAACCTGATTTTTGCTATTGGGCTCTATTGAATAATGAATGTTTTGAATTTTCTCCAAAAGTAAAGTAGTTGCAAACTCATGCTTTTAGAGACTTGTTTGGGCTCATGAGAGGAGTAGAAAAACATCAAAAATTTCAGTCCTGCATGATTCTACCAAGAAATGTGTGTTCATTGAAACTGCTGGTTTTTGATAGTTTGGGCCCTATTGAATAATGAATGTTTTGAATTTTCTCCAAAAGTAAAGTAGTTGCAAACTCATCCTTTTAGAAACTTGTTTGGGCTGTTGAGAGGAGTAAAAAACCATCAAAAATTTCAATCCTGCATGATTCTACCAAGAAATGTGATTCTTCATTCAAAATGCTGGTTTTTGCTGTTGGGCTCTATTGAATAATGAATGTTTTGAATTTTCTCCAACAGTAAAGTAGTTGCAAACTCATCCTTTTAGAGACTTGTTTGGGCTCATGAGAGGAGTAGAAAAACATCAAAAATTTCAGTCCTGCATGATTCTACCAAGAAATGTGTGTTCATTTAAACCGCTGGTTTTTGATAGTTTGGGCCCTATTGAATAATGAATGTTTTGACTTTTCTCCAAAACTAAAGTAGTTGCAAACTCATCCTTTTAGAGACTTGTTTGGGCTCATGAGAGGAGTAGAAAAACATCAAAAATTTCAGTCCTGCACGATTCTACCAAGAAATGTGTGTTCATTCAAACCGCTGGTTTTTGATATTTTGGGCCCTATTGAATAATGAATGTTTTGAATTTTCTCCAAAAGTAAAGTAGTTGCAAACTCATCCTTTTAGAAACTTGTTTGGGCTGTTGAGAGGAGTAAAAAACCATCAAAAATTTCAATCCTGCATGATTCTACCAAGAAATGTGATACTTCATTCAAAACGCTGGTTTTTGCTATTGGGCTCTATTGAATAATGAATGTTTTGAATTTTCTCCAAAAGTAAAGTAGTTGCAAACTCATCCTTTTAGAGACTTGTTTGGGCTCATGAGAGGAGTAGAAAAACATCAAAAATTTCAGTCCTGCACGATTCTACCAAGAAATGTGTGTTCATTCAAACCGCTGGTTTTTGATATTTTGGGCCCTATTGAATAATGAATGTTTTGAATTTTCTCCAAAAATAAAGTAGTTGCAAACTCATCCTTTTAGAAACTTGTTTGGGCTGTTGAGAGGAGTAAAAAACCATCAAAAATTTCAATCCTGCATGATTCTACCAAGAAATGTGATTCTTCATTCAAAACGCTGGTTTTTGCTATTGGGCTCTATTGAATAATGAATGTTTTGAATTTTCTCCAAAAGTAAAGTAGTTGCAAACTCATCCTTTTAGAGACTTGTTTGGGCTCATGAGAGGAGTAGAAAAACATCAAAAATTTCAGTCCTGCATGATTCTACCAAGAAATGTGTGTTCATTCAAACCGCTGGTTTTTGATAGTTTGGGCCCTATTGAATAATGAATGTTTTGAATTTTCTCCAAAAGTAAAGTAGTTGCAAACTCATCCTTTTAGAAACTTGTTTGGGCTGTTGAGAGGAGTAAAAAACCATCAAAAATTTCAATCCTGCATGATTCTACCAAGAAATGTGATTCTTCATTCAAAACCTGATTTTTGCTATTGGGCTCTATTGAATAATGAATGTTTTGAATTTTCTCCAAAAGTAAAGTAGTTGCAAACTCATGCTTTTAGAGACTTGTTTGGGCTCATGAGAGGAGTAGAAAAACATCAAAAATTTCAGTCCTGCATGATTCTACCAAGAAATGTGTGTTCATTCAAACCGCTGGTTTTTGATAGTTTGGGCCCTATTGAATAATGAATGTTTTGAATTTTCTCCAAAAGTAAAGTAGTTGCAAACTCATCCTTTTAGAAACTTATTTGGGCTGTTGAGAGGAGTAAAAAACCATCAAAAATTTCAATCCTGCATGATGCTACCAAGAAATGTGATTCTTCATTCAAAACCTGATTTTTGCTATTGGGCTCTATTGAATAATGAATGTTTTGAATTTTCTCCAAAAGTAAAGTAGTTGCAAACTCATGCTTTTAGAGACTTGTTTGGGCTCATGAGAGGAGTAGAAAAACATCAAAAATTTCAGCCCTGCATGATTCTACCAAGAAATGTGTGTTCATTTAAACCGCTGGTTTTTGATAGTTTGGGCCCTATTGAATAATGAATGTTTTGACTTTTCTCCAAAAGTAAAGTAGTTGCAAACTCATCCTCTTAGAAACTTGTTTGGGCTGTTGAGAGGAGTAAAAAACCATCAAAAATTTCAATCCTGCATGATTCTACCAAGAAATGTGATTCTTCATTCAAAACGCTGGTTTTTGCTATTGGGCTCTATTGAATAATAAATGTTTTGAATTTTCTCCAAAAGTAAAGTAGTTGCAAACTCATCCTTTTAGAGACTTGTTTGGGCTCATGAGAGGAGTAGAAAAACATCAAAAATTTCAGTCCTGCACGATTCTACCAAGAAATGTGAGTGTTCATTCAAACCGCTGGTTTTTGATAGTTTGGGCCCTATTGAATAATGAATGTTTTGAATTTTCTCCAAAAGTAAAGTAGTTGCAAACTCATCCTTTTAGAAACTTGTTTGGGCTTTTGAGAGGAGTAAAAAACCATCAAAAATTTCAATCCTGCATGATTCTACCAAGAAATGTGATTCTTCATTCAAAACCTGATTTTTGCTATTGGGCTCTATTGAATAATGAATGTTTTGAATTTTCTCCAAAAGTAAAGTAGTTGCAAACTCATCCTTTTAGAGTCTTGTTTGGGCTCATGAGAGGAGTAGAAAAACATCAAAAATTTCAGTCCTGCACGATTCTACCAAGGAATGTGTGTTCATTCAAACCGCTGGTTTTTGATAGTTTGGGCCCTATTGAATAATGAATGTTTTGAATTTTCTCCAAAAGTAAAGTAGTTGCAAACTCATCCTTTTAGAAACTTGTTTGGGCTGTTGAGAGGAGTAAAAAACCATCAAAAATTTCAATCCTGCATGATTCTACCAAGAAATGTGATTCTTCATTCAAAACGCTGGTTTTTGCTATTGGGCCCTACTGAATAATGAATGTTTTGAATTTTCTCCAAAAGTAAAGTAGTTGCAAACTCATCCTTTTAGAGACTTGTTTGGGCTCATGAGAGGAGTAGAAAAACATCAAAAATTTCAGTCCTGCATGATTCTACCAAGAAATGTGTGTTCATTCAAACCGCTGGTTTTTGATAGTTTGGGCCCTATTGAATAATGAATGTTTTGAATTTTCTCCAAAAGTAAAGTAGTTGCAAACTCATCCTTTTAGAAACTTGTTTGAGCTGTTGAGAGGAGTAAAAAACCATCAAAAATTTCAATCCTGCATGATTCTACCAAGAAATGTGATTCTTCATTCAAAACCTGATTTTTGCTATTGGGCTCTATTGAATAATGAATGTTTTGAATTTTCTCCAACAGTAAAGTAGTTGCAAACTCATCCTTTTAGAGACTTGTTTGGGCTCATGAGAGGAGTAGAAAAACATCAAAAATTTCAGTCCTGCACGATTCTACCAAGAAATGTGTGTTCATTCAAACCGCTGGTTTTTGATATTTTGGGCCCTATTGAATAATGAATGCTTTGAATTTTCTCCAAAAGTAAAGTAGTTGCAAACTCATCCTTTTAGAAACTTGTTTGGGCTGTTGAGAGGAGTAAAAAACCATCAAAAATTTCAATCCTGCATGATTCTACCAAGAAATGTGATTCTTCATTCAAAACCTGATTTTTGCTATTGGGCTCTATTGAATAATGAATGTTTTGAATTTTCTCCAAAAGTATAGTTGCAAACTCATGCTTTTAGAGACTTGTTTGGGCTCATGAGAGGAGTAGAAAAACATCAAAAATTTCAGTCCTGCATGATTCTACCAAGAAATGTGTGTTCATTTAAACCGCTGGTTTTTGATAGTTTGGGCCCTATTGAATAATGAATGTTTTGACTTTTCTCCAAATGTAAAGTAGTTGCAAACTCATCCTTTTAGAAACTTGTTTGGGCTGTTGAGAGGAGTAAAAAAACATCAAAAATTTCAATCATGCATGATTCTACCAAGAAATGTGATTCTTCATTCAAAACGCTGGTTTTTGCTATTGGGCTCTATTGAATAATAAATGTTTTGAATTTTCTCCAAAAGTAAAGTAGTTGCAAACTCATCCTTTTAGAGTCTTGTTTGGGCTCATGAGAGGAGTAGAAAAACATCAAAAATTTCAGTCCTGCATGATTCTACCAAGAAATGTGAGTGTTCATTCAAACCGCTGGTTTTTGATATTTTGGGCCCTACTGAATAATGAATGTTTTGAATTTTCTCCAAAAGTAAAGTAGTTGCAAACTCATCCTTTTAGAAACTTGTTTGGGCTGTTGAGAGGAGTAAAAAACCATCAAAAATTTCAATCCTGCATGATTCTACCAAGAAATGTGATTCTTCATTCAAAACCTGATTTTTGCTATTGGGTTCTATTGAATAATGAATGTTTTGAATTTTCTCCAAAAGTAAAGTAGTTGCAAACTCATCCTTTTAGAGACTTGTTTAGGCTCATGAGAGGAGTAGAAAAACATCAAAAATTTCAGTCCTGCACGATTCTACCAAGAAATGTGTGTTCATTCAAACCGCTGGTTTTTGATATTTTGGGCCCTATTGAATAATGAATGTTTTGAATTTTCTCCAAAAGTAAAGTAGTTGCAAACTCATCCTTTAGAAACTTGTTTGGGCTGTTGAGAGGAGTAAAAAACCATCAAAAATTTCAATCCTGCATGATTCTACCAAGAAATGTGATTCTTCATTCAAAACGCTGGTATTTGCTATTGGGCTCTATTGAATAATGAATGTTTTGAATTTTCTCCAAAAGTAAAGTAGTTGCAAACTCATCCTTTTAGAGACTTGTTTGGGCTCATGAGAGGAGTAGAAAAACATCAAAAATTTCAGTCCTGCACGATTCTACCAAGAAATGTGTGTTCATTCAAACCGCTTGTTTTTGATATTTTGGGCCCTATTGAATAATGAATGTTTTGAATTTTCTCCAGAAGTAAAGTAGTTGCAAACTCATCCTTTTAGAAACTTGTTTGGGCTGTTGAGAGGAGTAAAAAACCATCAAAAATTTCAATCCTGCATGATTCTACCAAGAAATGTGATTCTTCATTCAAAACGCTGGTTTTTGCTGTTGGGCTCTATTGAATAATGAATGTTTTGAATTTTCTCCAACAGTAAAGTAGTTGCAAACTCATCCTTTTAGAGACTTGTTTGGGCTCATGAGAGGAGTAGAAAAACATCAAAAATTTCAGTCCTGCACGATTCTACCAAGAAATGTGTGTTCATTCAAACCGCTGGTTTTTGATATTTTGGGCCCTATTGAATAATGAATGTTTTGAATTTTCTCCAAAAGTAAAGTAGTTGCAAACTCATCCTTTTATAAACTTGTTTGGGCTGTTGAGAGGAGTAAAAAACCATCAAAAATTTCAATCCTGCATGATTCTACCAAGAAATGTGATTCTTCATTCAAAACCTGATTTTTGCTATTGGGCTCTATTGAATAATGAATGTTTTGAATTTTCTCCAAAAGTAAAGTAGTTGCAAACTCATGCTTTTAGAGACTTGTTTGGGCTCATGAGAGGAGTAGAAAAACATCAAAAATTTCAGTCCTGCATGATTCTACCAAGAAATGTGTGTTCATTTAAACCACTGGTTTTTGATAGTTTGGGCCCTATTGAATAATGAATGTTTTGACTTTTCTCCAAAAGTAAAGTAGTTGCAAACTCATCCTTTTAGAAACTTGTTTGGGCTTTTGAGAGGAGTAAAAAACCATCAAAAATTTCAATCCTGCATGATTCTACCAAGAAATGTGATTCTTCATTCAAAACCTGATTTTTGCTATTGGGATCTATTGAATAATGAATGTTTTGAATTTTCTCCAAAAGTAAAGTAGTTGCAAACTCATCCTTTTAGAGACTTGTTTGGGCTCATGAGAGGAGTGGAAAAATATCAAAAATTTCAGTCCTGCACGATTCTACCAAGAAATGTGTGTTCATTCAAACCGCTTGTTTTTGATATTTTGGGCCCTATTGAATAATGAATGTTTTGAATTTTCTCCAAAAGTAAAGTAGTTGCAAACTCATCCTTTTAGAAACTTGTTTGGGCTGTTGAGAGGAGTAAAAAACCATCAAAAATTTCAATCCTGCATGATTCTACCAAGAAATGTGATTCTTCATTCAAAACGCTGGTTTTTGCTATTGGGCTCTATTGAATAATGAATGTTTTGAATTTTCTCCAAAAGTAAAGTAGCTGCAAACTCATCCTTTTAGAGACTTGTTTGGGCTCATGAGAGGAGTAGAAAAACATCAAAAATTTCAGTCCTGCACGATTCTACCAAGAAATGTGTGTTCATTCAAACCGCTTGTTTTTGATATTTTGGGCCCTATTGAATAATGAATGTTTTGAATTTTCTCCAAAAGTAAAGTAGTTGCAAACTCATCCTTTTAGAAACTTGTTTGGGCTGTTGAGAGGAGTAAAAAACCATCAAAAATTTCAATCCTGCATGTTTCTACCAAGAAATGTGATTCTTCATTCAAAACGCTGGTTTTTGCTGTTGGGCTCTATTGAATAATGAATGTTTTGAATTTTCTCCAACAGTAAAGTAGTTGCAAACTCATCCTTTTAGAGACTTGTTTGGGCTCATGAGAGGAGTAGAAAAACATCAAAAATTTCAGTCCTGCACGATTCTACCAAGAAATGTGTGTTCATTCAAACCGCTGGTTTTTGATATTTTGGGCCCTATTGAATAATGAATGTTTTGAATTTTCTCCAAAAGTAAAGTAGTTGCAAACTCATCCTTTTAGAAACTTGTTTGGGCTGTTGAGAGGAGTAAAAAACCATCAAAAATTTCAATCCTGCATGATTCTACCAAGAAATGTGATTCTTCATTCAAAACCTGATTTTTGCTATTGGGCTCTATTGAATAATGAATGTTTTGAATTTTCTCCAAAAGTAAAGTAGTTGCAAACTCATGCTTTCAGAGACTTGTTTGGGCTCATGAGAGGAGTAGAAAAACATCAAAAATTTCAGTCCTGCATGATTCTACCAAGAAATGTGTGTTCATTTAAACCGCTGGTTTTTGATAGTTTGGGCCCTATTGAATAATGAATGTTTTGACTTTTCTCCAAAAGTAAAGTAGTTGCAAACTCATCCTTTTAGAAACTTGTTTGGGCTGTTGAGAGGAGTAAAAAACCATCAAAAATTTCAATCCTGCATGATTCTACCAAGAAATGTGATTCTTCATTCAAAACCTGATTTTTGCTATTGGGCTCTATTGAATAATGAATGTTTTGAATTTTCTCCAAAAGTAAAGTAGTTGCAAACTCATGCTTTTAGAGACTTGTTTGGGCTCATGAGAGGAGTAGAAAAACATCAAAAATTTCAGTCCTGCATGATTCTACCAAGAAATGTGTGTTCATTTAAACCGCTGGTTTTTGATAGTTTGGGCCCTATTGAATAATGAATGTTTTGACTTTTCTCCAAATGTAAAGTAGTTGCAAACTCATCCTTTTAGAAACTTGTTTGGGCTGTTGAGAGGAGTAAAAAACCATCAAAAATTTAAATCCTGCATGATTCTACCAAGAAATGTGATTCTTCATTCAAAACGCTGGTTTTTGCTATTGGGCTCTATTGAATAATAAATGTTTTGAATTTTCTCCAAAAGTAAAGTAGTTGCAAACTCATCCTTTTAGAGTCTTGTTTGGGCTCATGAGAGGAGTAGAAAAACATCAAACATTTCAGTCCTGCATGATTCTACCAAGAAATGTGAGTGTTCATTCAAACCGCTGGTTTTTGATATTTTGGGCCCTACTGAATAATGAATGTTTTGAATTTTCTCCAAAAGTAAAGTAGTTGCAAACTCATCCTTTTAGAAACTTGTTTGGGCTGTTGAGAGGAGTAAAAAACCATCAAAAATTTCAATCCTGCATGATTCTACCAAGAAATGTGATTCTTCATTCAAAACCTGATTTTTGCTATTGGGTTCTATTGAATAATGAATGTTTTGAATTTTCTCCAAAAGTAAAGTAGTTGCAAACTCATCCTTTTAGAGACTTGTTTAGGCTCATGAGAGGAGTAGAAAAACATCAAAAATTTCAGTCCTGCACGATTCTACCAAGAAATGTGTGTTCATTCAAACCGCTGGTTTTTGATATTTTGGGCCCTATTGAATAATGAATGTTTTGAATTTTCTCCAAAAGTAAAGTAGTTGCAAACTCATCCTTTAGAAACTTGTTTGGGCTGTTGAGAGGAGTAAAAAACCATCAAAAATTTCAATCCTGCATGATTCTACCAAGAAATGTGATTCTTCATTCAAAACGCTGGTATTTGCTATTGGGCTCTATTGAATAATGAATGTTTTGAATTTTCTCCAAAAGTAAAGTAGTTGCAAACTCATCCTTTTAGAGACTTGTTTGGGCTCATGAGAGGAGTAGAAAAACATCAAAAATTTCAGTCCTGCACGATTCTACCAAGAAATGTGTGTTCATTCAAACCGCTTGTTTTTGATATTTTGGGCCCTATTGAATAATGAATGTTTTGAATTTTCTCCAAAAGTAAAGTAGTTGCAAACTCATCCTTTTAGAAACTTGTTTGGGCTGTTGAGAGGAGTAAAAAACCATCAAAAATTTCAATCCTGCATGATTCTACCAAGAAATGTGATTCTTCTTTCAAAACGCTGGTTTTTGCTGTTGGGCTCTATTGAATAATGAATGTTTTGAATTTTCTCCAACAGTAAAGTAGTTGCAAACTCATCCTTTTAGAGACTTGTTTGGGCTCATGAGAGGAGTAGAAAAACATCAAAAATTTCAGTCCTGCACGATTCTACCAAGAAATGTGTGTTCATTCAAACCGCTGGTTTTTGATATTTTGGGCCCTATTGAATAATGAATGTTTTGAATTTTCTCCAAAAGTAAAGTAGTTGCAAACTCATCCTTTTATAAACTTGTTTGGGCTGTTGAGAGGAGTAAAAAACCATCAAAAATTTCAATCCTGCATGATTCTACCAAGAAATGTGATTCTTCATTCAAAACCTGATTTTTGCTATTGGGCTCTATTGAATAATGAATGTTTTGAATTTTCTCCAAAAGTAAAGTAGTTGCAAACTCATGCTTTTAGAGACTTGTTTGGGCTCATGAGAGGAGTAGAAAAACATCAAAAATTTCAGTCCTGCATGATTCTACCAAGAAATGTGTGTTCATTTAAACCGCAGGTTTTTGATAGTTTGGGCCCTATTGAATAATGAATGTTTTGACTTTTCTCCAAAAGTAAAGTAGTTGCAAACTCATCCTTTTAGAAACTTGTTTGGGCTTTTGAGAGGAGTAAAAAACCATCAAAAATTTCAATCCTGCATGATTCTACCAAGAAATGTGATTCTTCATTCAAAACCTGATTTTTGCTATTGGGATCTATTGAATAATGAATGTTTTGAATTTTCTCCAAAAGTAAAGTAGTTGCAAACTCATCCTTTTAGAGACTTGTTTGGGCTCATGAGAGGAGTAGAAAAATATCAAAAATTTCAGTCCTGCACGATTCTACCAAGAAATGTGTGTTCATTCAAACCGCTTGTTTTTGATATTTTGGGCCCTAATGAATAATGAATGTTTTGAATTTTCTCCAAAAGTAAAGTAGTTGCAAACTCATCCTTTTAGAAACTTGTTTGGGCTGTTGAGAGGAGTAAAAAACCATCAAAAATTTCAATCCTGCATGATTCTACCAAGAAATGTGATTCTTCATTCAAAACGCTGGTTTTTGCTATTGGGCTCTATTGAATAATGAATGTTTTGAATTTTCTCCAAAAGTAAAGTAGTTGCAAACTCATCCTTTTAGAGACTTGTTTGGGCTCATGAGAGGAGTAGAAAAACATCAAAAATTTCAGTCCTGCACGATTCTACCAAGAAATGTGTGTTCATTCAAACCGCTTGTTTTTGATATTTTGGGCCCTATTGAATAATGAATGTTTTGAATTTTCTCCAAAAGTAAAGTAGTTGCAAACTCATCCTTTTAGAAACTTGTTTGGGCTGTTGAGAGGAGTAAAAAACCATCAAAAATTTCAATCCTGCATGATTCTACCAAGAAATGTGATTCTTCATTCAAAACGCTGGTTTTTGCTGTTGGGCTCTATTGAATAATGAATGTTTTGAATTTTCTCCAACAGTAAAGTAGTTGCAAACTCATCCTTTTAGAGACTTGTTTGGGCTCATGAGAGGAGTAGAAAAACATCAAAAATTTCAGTCCTGCACGATTCTACCAAGAAATGTGTGTTCATTCAAACCGCTGGTTTTTGATATTTTGGGCCCTATTGAATAATGAATGTTTTGAATTTTCTCCAAAAGTAAAGTAGTTGCAAACTCATCCTTTTAGAAACTTGTTTGGGCTGTTGAGAGGAGTAAAAAACCATCAAAAATTTCAATCCTGCATGATTCTACCAAGAAATGTGATTCTTCATTCAAAACCTGATTTTTGCTATTGGGCTCTATTGAATAATGAATGTTTTGAATTTTCTCCAAAAGTAAAGTAGTTGCAAACTCATGCTTTTAGAGACTTGTTTGGGCTCATGAGAGGAGTAGAAAAACATCAAAAATTTCAGTCCTGCATGATTCTACCAAGAAATGTGTGTTCATTTAAACCACTGGTTTTTGATAGTTTGGGCCCTATTGAATAATGAATGTTTTGACTTTTCTCCAAAAGTAAAGTAGTTGCAAACTCATCCTTTTAGAAACTTGTTTGGGCTTTTGAGAGGAGTAAAAAACCATCAAAAATTTCAATCCTGCATGATTCTACCAAGAAATGTGATTCTTCATTCAAAACGCTGGTTTTTGCTATTGGGCTCTATTGAATAATAAATGTTTTGAATTTTCTCCAAAAGTAAAGTAGTTGCAAACTCATCCTTTTAGAGTCTTGTTTGGGCTCATGAGAGGAGTAGAAAAACATCAAAAATTTCAGTCCTGCACGATTCTACCAAGAAATGTGAGTGTTCATTCAAACCGCTGGTTTTTGATATTTTGGGCCCTATTGAATAATGAATGTTTTGACTTTTCTCCAAAAGTAAAGTAGTTGCAAACTCATCCTTTTAGAAACTTGTTTGGGCTGTTGAGAGGAGTAAAAAACCATCAAAAATTTCAATCCTGCATGATTCTACCAAGAAATGTGATTCTTCATTCAAAACGCTGGTTTTTGCTATTGGGCTCTATTGAATAATAAATGTTTTGAATTTTCTCCAAAAGTAAAGTAGTTGCAAACTCATCCTTTTAGAGTCTTGTTTGGGCTCATGAGAGGAGTAGAAAAACATCAAAAATTTCAGTCCTGCACGATTCTACCAAGAAATGTGAGTGTTCATTCAAACCGCTGTTTTTTGATATTTTGGGCCCTACTGAATAATGAAAGTTTTGAATTTTCTCCAAAAGTAAAGTAGTTGCAAACTCATTCTTTTAGAAACTTGTTTGGGCTGTTGAGAGGAGTAAAAAACCATCAAAAATTTCAATCCTGCATGATTCTACCAAGAAATGTGATTCTTCATTCAAAACCTGATTTTTGCTATTGGGTTCTATTGAATAATGAATGTTTTGAATTTTCTCCAAAAGTAAAGTAGTTGCAAACTCATCCTTTTAGAGACTTGTTTAGGCTCGTGAGAGGAGTAGAAAAACATCAAAAATTTCAGTCCTGCACGATTCTACCAAGAAATGTGTGTTCATTCAAACCGCTGGTTTTTGATATTTTGGGCCCTATTGAATAATGAATGTTTTGAATTTTCTCCAAAAGTAAAGTAGTTGCAAACTCATCCTTTAGAAACTTGTTTGGGCTGTTGAGAGGAGTAAAAAACCATCAAAAATTTCAATCCTGCATGATTCTACCAAGAAATGTGATTCTTCATTCAAAACGCTGGTATTTGCTATTGGGCTCTATTGAATAATGAATGTTTTGAATTTTCTCCAAAAGTAAAGTAGTTGCAAACTCATCCTTTTAGAGACTTGTTTGGGCTCATGAGAGGAGTAGAAAAACATCAAAAATTTCAGTCCTGCACGATTCTACCAAGAAATGTGTGTTCATTCAAACCGCTGGTTTTTGATATTTTGGGCCCTATTGAATAATGAATGTTTTGAATTTTCTCCAAAAGTAAAGTAGTTGCAAACTCATCCTTTTAGAAACTTGTTTGGGCTGTTGAGAGGAGTAAAAAACCATCAAAAATTTCAATCCTGCATGATTCTACCAAGAAATGTGATTCTTCATTCAAAACCTGATTTTTGCTATTGGGCTCTATTGAATAATGAATGTTTTGAATTTTCTCCAAAAGTAAAGTAGTTGCAAACTCATCCTTTTAGAGTCTTGTTTGGGCTCATGAGAGGAGTAGAAAAACATCAAAAATTTCAGTCCTGCACGATTCTACCAAGGAATGTGTGTTCATTCAAACCGCTGGTTTTTGATAGTTTGGGCCCTATTGAATAATGAATGTTTTGAATTTTCTCCAAAAGTAAAGTAGTTGCAAACTCATCCTTTTAGAAACTTGTTTGGGCTGTTGAGAGGAGTAAAAAACCATCAAAAATTTCAATCCTGCATGATTCTACCAAGAAATGTGATTCTTCATTCAAAACGCTGGTTTTTGCTATTGGGCCCTACTGAATAATGAATGTTTTGAATTTTCTCCAAAAGTAAAGTAGTTGCAAACTCATCCTTTTAGAGACTTGTTTGGGCTCATGAGAGGAGTAGAAAAACATCAAAAATTTCAGTCCTGCATGATTCTACCAAGAAATGTGTGTTCATTCAAACCGCTGGTTTTTGATAGTTTGGGCCCTATTGAATAATGAATGTTTTGAATTTTCTCCAAAAGTAAAGTAGTTGCAAACTCATCCTTTTAGAAACTTGTTTGAGCTGTTGAGAGGAGTAAAAAACCATCAAAAATTTCAATCCTGCATGATTCTACCAAGAAATGTGATTCTTCATTCAAAACCTGATTTTTGCTATTGGGCTCTATTGAATAATGAATGTTTTGAATTTTCTCCAACAGTAAAGTAGTTGCAAACTCATCCTTTTAGAGACTTGTTTGGGCTCATGAGAGGAGTAGAAAAACATCAAAAATTTCAGTCCTGCACGATTCTACCAAGAAATGTGTGTTCATTCAAACCGCTGGTTTTTGATATTTTGGGCCCTATTGAATAATGAATGCTTTGAATTTTCTCCAAAAGTAAAGTAGTTGCAAACTCATCCTTTTAGAAACTTGTTTGGGCTGTTGAGAGGAGTAAAAAACCATCAAAAATTTCAATCCTGCATGATTCTACCAAGAAATGTGATTCTTCATTCAAAACCTGATTTTTGCTATTGGGCTCTATTGAATAATGAATGTTTTGAATTTTCTCCAAAAGTATAGTTGCAAACTCATGCTTTTAGAGACTTGTTTGGGCTCATGAGAGGAGTAGAAAAACATCAAAAATTTCAGTCCTGCATGATTCTACCAAGAAATGTGTGTTCATTTAAACCGCTTGTTTTTGATAGTTTGGGCCCTATTGAATAATGAATGTTTTGACTTTTCTCCAAATGTAAAGTAGTTGCAAACTCATCCTTTTAGAAACTTGTTTGGGCTGTTGAGAGGAGTAAAAAAACATCAAAAATTTCAATCCTGCATGATTCTACCAAGAAATGTGATTCTTCATTCAAAACGCTGGTTTTTGCTATTGGGCTCTATTGAATAATAAATGTTTTGAATTTTCTCCAAAAGTAAAGTAGTTGCAAACTCATCCTTTTAGAGTCTTGTTTGGGCTCATGAGAGGAGTAGAAAAACATCAAAAATTTCAGTCCTGCATGATTCTACCAAGAAATGTGAGTGTTCATTCAAACCGCTGGTTTTTGATATTTTGGGCCCTACTGATTAATGAATGTTTTGAATTTTCTCCAAAAGTAAAGTAGTTGCAAACTCATCCTTTTAGAAACTTGTTTGGGCTGTTGAGAGGAGTAAAAAACCATCAAAAATTTCAATCCTGCATGATTCTACCAAGAAATGTGATTCTTCATTCAAAACCTGATTTTTGCTATTGGGTTCTATTGAATAATGAATGTTTTGAATTTTCTCCAAAAGTAAAGTAGTTGCAAACTCATCCTTTTAGAGACTTGTTTAGGCTCATGAGAGGAGTAGAAAAACATCAAAAATTTCAGTCCTGCACGATTCTACCAAGAAATGTGTGTTCATTCAAACCGCTGGTTTTTGATATTTTGGGCCCTATTGAATAATGAATGTTTTGAATTTTCTCCAAAAGTAAAGTAGTTGCAAACTCATCCTTTAGAAACTTGTTTGGGCTGTTGAGAGGAGTAAAAAACCATCAAAAATTTCAATCCTGCATGATTCTACCAAGAAATGTGATTCTTCATTCAAAACGCTGGTATTTGCTATTGGGCTCTATTGAATAATGAATGTTTTGAATTTTCTCCAAAAGTAAAGTAGTTGCAAACTCATCCTTTTAGAGACTTGTTTGGGCTCATGAGAGGAGTAGAAAAACATCAAAAATTTCAGTCCTGCACGATTCTACCAAGAAATGTGTGTTCATTCAAACCGCTTGTTTTTGATATTTTGGGCCCTATTGAATAATGAATGTTTTGAATTTTCTCCAGAAGTAAAGTAGTTGCAAACTCATCCTTTTAGAAACTTGTTTGGGCTGTTGAGAGGAGTAAAAAACCATCAAAAATTTCAATCCTGCATGATTCTACCAAGAAATGTGATTCTTCATTCAAAACGCTGGTTTTTGCTGTTGGGCTCTATTGAATAATGAATGTTTTGAATTTTCTCCAACAGTAAAGTAGTTGCAAACTCATCCTTTTAGAGACTTGTTTGGGCTCATGAGAGGAGTAGAAAAACATCAAAAATTTCAGTCCTGCACGATTCTACCAAGAAATGTGTGTTCATTCAAACCGCTGGTTTTTGATATTTTGGGCCCTATTGAATAATGAATGTTTTGAATTTTCTCCAAAAGTAAAGTAGTTGCAAACTCATCCTTTTATAAACTTGTTTGGGCTGTTGAGAGGAGTAAAAAACCATCAAAAATTTCAATCCTGCATGATTCTACCAAGAAATGTGATTCTTCATTCAAAACCTGATTTTTGCTATTGGGCTCTATTGAATAATGAATGTTTTGAATTTTCTCCAAAAGTAAAGTAGTTGCAAACTCATGCTTTTAGAGACTTGTTTGGGCTCATGAGAGGAGTAGAAAAACATCAAAAATTTCAGTCCTGCATGATTCTACCAAGAAATGTGTGTTCATTTAAACCGCTGGTTTTTGATAGTTTGGGCCCTATTGAATAATGAATGTTTTGACTTTTCTCCAAAAGTAAAGTAGTTGCAAACTCATCCTTTTAGAAACTTGTTTGGGCTTTTGAGAGGAGTAAAAAACCATCAAAAATTTCAATCCTGCATGATTCTACCAAGAAATGTGATTCTTCATTCAAAACCTGATTTTTGCTATTGGGATCTATTGAATAATGAATGTTTTGAATTTTCTCCAAAAGTAAAGTAGTTGCAAACTCATCCTTTTAGAGACTTGTTTGGGCTCATGAGAGGAGTAGAAAAATATCAAAAATTTCAGTCCTGCACGATTCTACCAAGAAATGTGTGTTCATTCAAACCGCTTGTTTTTGATATTTTGGGCCCTATTGAATAATGAATGTTTTGAATTTTCTCCAAAAGTAAAGTAGTTGCAAACTCATCCTTTTAGAAACTTGTTTGGGCTGTTGAGAGGAGTAAAAAACCATCAAAAATTTCAATCCTGCATGATTCTACCAAGAAATGTGATTCTTCATTCAAAACGCTGGTTTTTGCTATTGGGCTCTATTGAATAATGAATGTTTTGAATTTTCTCCAACAGTAAAGTAGTTGCAAACTCATCCTTTTAGAGACTTGTTTGGGCTCATGAGAGGAGTAGAAAAACATCAAAAATTTCAGTCCTGCACGATTCTACCAAGAAATGTGTGTTCATTCAAACCGCTGGTTTTTGATATTTTGGGCCCTATTGAATAATGAATGTTTTGAATTTTCTCCAAAAGTAAAGTAGTTGCAAACTCATCCTTTTAGAAACTTGTTTGGGCTGTTGAGAGGAGTAAAAAACCATCAAAAATTTCAATCCTGCATGATTCTACCAAGAAATGTGATTCTTCATTCAAAACCTGATTTTTGCTATTGGGCTCTATTGAATAATGAATGTTTTGAATTTTCTCCAAAAGTAAAGTAGTTGCAAACTCATGCTTTTAGAGACTTGTTTGGGCTCATGAGAGGAGTAGAAAAACATCAAAAATTTCAGTCCTGCATGATTCTACCAAGAAATGTGTGTTCATTTAAACCGCTGGTTTTTGATAGTTTGGGCCCTATTGAATAATGAATGTTTTGACTTTTCTCCAAATGTAAAGTAGTTGCAAACTCATCCTTTTAGAAACTTGTTTGGGCTGTTGAGAGGAGTAAAAAACCATCAAAAATTTCAATCCTGCATGATTCTACCAAGAAATGTGATTCTTCATTCAAAACGCTGGTTTTTGCTATTGGGCTCTATTGAATAATAAATGTTTTGAATTTTCTCCAAAAGTAAAGTAGTTGCAAACTCATCCTTTTAGAGTCTTGTTTGGGCTCATGAGAGGAGTAGAAAAACATCAAAAATTTCAGTCCTGCATGATTCTACCAAGAAATGTGAGTGTTCATTCAAACCGCTGGTTTTTGATATTTTGGGCCCTACTGAATAATGAATGTTTTGAATTTTCTCCAAAAGTAAAGTAGTTGCAAACTCATCCTTTTAGAAACTTGTTTGGGCTGTTGAGAGGAGTAAAAAACCATCAAAAATTTCAATCCTGCATGATTCTACCAAGAAATGTGATTCTTCATTCAAAACCTGATTTTTGCTATTGGGTTCTATTGAATAATGAATGTTTTGAATTTTCTCCAAAAGTAAAGTAGTTGCAAACTCATCCTTTTAGAGACTTGTTTAGGCTCATGAGAGGAGTAGAAAAACATCAAAAATTTCAGTCCTGCACGATTCCACCAAGAAATGTGTGTTCATTCAAACCGCTGGTTTTTGATATTTTGGGCCCTATTGAATAATGAATGTTTTGAATTTTCTCCAAAAGTAAAGTAGTTGCAAACTCATCCTTTAGAAACTTGTTTGGGCTGTTGAGAGGAGTAAAAAACCATCAAAAATTTCAATCCTGCATGATTCTACCAAGAAATGTGATTCTTCATTCAAAACGCTGGTATTTGCTATTGGGCTCTATTGAATAATGAATGTTTTGAATTTTCTCCAAAAGTAAAGTAGTTGCAAACTCATCCTTTTAGAGACTTGTTTGGGCTCATGAGAGGAGTAGAAAAACATCAAAAATTTCAGTCCTGCACGATTCTACCAAGAAATGTGTGTTCATTCAAACCGCTTGTTTTTGATATTTTGGGCCCTATTGAATAATGAATGTTTTGAATTTTCTCCAAAAGTAAAGTAGTTGCAAACTCATCCTTTTAGAAACTTGTTTGGGCTGTTGAGAGGAGTAAAAAACCATCAAAAATTTCAATCCTGCATGATTCTACCAAGAAATGTGATTCTTCATTCAAAACGCTGGTTTTTGCTGTTGGGCTCTATTGAATAATGAATGTTTTGAATTTTCTCCAACAGTAAAGTAGTTGCAAACTCATCCTTTTAGAGACTTGTTTGGGCTCATGAGAGGAGTAGAAAAACATCAAAAATTTCAGTCCTGCACGATTCTACCAAGAAATGTGTGTTCATTCAAACCGCTGGTTTTTGATATTTTGGGCCCTATTGAATAATGAATGTTTTGACTTTTCTCCAAAAGTAAAGTAGTTGCAAACTCATCCTTTTAGAAACTTGTTTGGGCTGTTGAGAGGAGTAAAAAACCATCAAAAATTTCAATCCTGCATGATTCTACCAAGAAATGTGATTCTTCATTCAAAACCTGATTTTTGCTATTGGGCTCTATTGAATAATGAATGTTTTGAATTTTCTCCAAAAGTAAAGTAGTTGCAAACTCATGCTTTTAGAGACTTGTTTGGGCTCATGAGAGGAGTAGAAAAACATCAAAAATTTCAGTCCTGCATGATTCTACCAAGAAATGTGTGTTCATTTAAACCGCTGGTTTTTGATAGTTTGGGCCCTATTGAATAATGAATGTTTTGACTTTTCTCCAAAAGTAAAGTAGTTGCAAACTCATCCTTTTAGAAACTTGTTTGGGCTTTTGAGAGGAGTAAAAAACCATCAAAAATTTCAATCCTGCATGATTCTACCAAGAAATGTGATTCTTCATTCAAAACCTGATTTTTGCTATTGGGATCTATTGAATAATGAATGTTTTGAATTTTCTCCAAAAGTAAAGTAGTTGCAAACTCATCCTTTTAGAGACTTGTTTGGGCTCATGAGAGGAGTAGAAAAATATCAAAAATTTCAGTCCTGCACGATTCTACCAAGAAATGTGTGTTCATTCAAACCGCTTGTTTTTGATATTTTGGGCCCTAATGAATAATGAATGTTTTGAATTTTCTCCAAAAGTAAAGTAGTTGCAAACTCATCCTTTTAGAAACTTGTTTGGGCTGTTGAGAGGAGTAAAAAACCATCAAAAATTTCAATCCTGCATGATTCTACCAAGAAATGTGATTCTTCATTCAAAACGCTGGTTTTTGCTATTGGGCTCTATTGAATAATGAATGTTTTGAATTTTCTCCAAAAGTAAAGTAGTTGCAAACTCATCCTTTTAGAGACTTGTTTGGGCTCATGAGAGGAGTAGAAAAACATCAAAAATTTCAGTCCTGCACGATTCTACCAAGAAATGTGTGTTCATTCAAACCGCTTGTTTTTGATATTTTGGGCCCTATTGAATAATGAATGTTTTGAATTTTCTCCAAAAGTAAAGTAGTTGCAAACTCATCCTTTTAGAAACTTGTTTGGGCTGTTGAGAGGAGTAAAAAACCATCAAAAATTTCAATCCTGCATGATTCTACCAAGAAATGTGATTCTTCATTCAAAACGCTGGTTTTTGCTGTTGGGCTCTATTGAATAATGAATGTTTTGAATTTTCTCCAACAGTAAAGTAGTTGCAAACTCATCCTTTTAGAGACTTGTTTGGGCTCATGAGAGGAGTAGAAAAACATCAAAAATTTCAGTCCTGCACGATTCTACCAAGAAATGTGTGTTCATTCAAACCGCTGGTTTTTGATATTTTGGGCCCTATTGAATAATGAATGTTTTGAATTTTCTCCAAAAGTAAAGTAGTTGCAAACTCATCCTTTTATAAACTTGTTTGGGCTGTTGAGAGGAGTAAAAAACCATCAAAAATTTCAATCCTGCATGATTCTACCAAGAAATGTGATTCTTCATTCAAAACCTGATTTTTGCTATTGGGCTCTATTGAATAATGAATGTTTTGAATTTTCTCCAAAAGTAAAGTAGTTGCAAACTCATGCTTTTAGAGACTTGTTTGGGCTCATGAGAGGAGTAGAAAAACATCAAAAATTTCAGTCCTGCATGATTCTACCAAGAAATGTGTGTTCATTTAAACCGCTGGTTTTTGATAGTTTGGGCCCTATTGAATAATGAATGTTTTGACTTTTCTCCAAAAGTAAAGTAGTTGCAAACTCATCCTTTTAGAAACTTGTTTGGGCTTTTGAGAGGAGTAAAAAACCATCAAAAATTTCAATCCTGCATGATTCTACCAAGAAATGTGATTCTTCATTCAAAACGCTGGTTTTTGCTATTGGGCTCTATTGAATAATAAATGTTTTGAATTTTCTCCAAAAGTAAAGTAGTTGCAAACTCATCCTTTTAGAGTCTTGTTTGGGCTCATGAGAGGAGTAGAAAAACATCAAAAATTTCAGTCCTGCACGATTCTACCAAGAAATGTGAGTGTTCATTCAAACCGCTGGTTTTTGATATTTTGGGCCCTATTGAATAATGAATGTTTTGACTTTTCTCCAAAAGTAAAGTAGTTGCAAACTCATCCTTTTAGAAACTTGTTTGGGCTGTTGAGAGGAGTAAAATTCCATCAAAAATTTCAATCCTGCATGATTCTACCAAGAAATGTGATTCTTCATTCAAAACGTTGGTTTTTGCTATTGGGCTCTATTGAATAATAAATGTTTTGAATTTTCTCCAAAAGTAAAGTAGTTGCAAACTCATCCTTTTAGAGTCTTGTTTGGGCTCATGAGAAGAGTAGAAAAACATCAAAAATTTCAGTCCTGCACGATTCTACCAAGAAATGTGAGTGTTCATTCAAACCGCTGGTTTTTGATATTTTGGGCCCTACTGAATAATGAAAGTTTTGAATTTTCTCCAAAAGTAAAGTAGTTGCAAACTCATTCTTTTAGAAACTTGTTTGGGCTGTTGAGAGGAGTAAAAAACCATCAAAAATTTCAATCCTGCATGATTCTACCAAGAAATGTGATTCTTCATTCAAAACCTGATTTTTGCTATTGGGTTCTATTGAATAATGAATGTTTTGAATTTTCTCTAAAAGTAAAGTAGTTGCAAACTCATCCTTTTAGAGACTTGTTTAGGCTCGTGAGAGGAGTAGAAAAACATCAAAAATTTCAGTCCTGCACGATTCTACCAAGAAATGTGTGTTCATTCAAACCGCTGGTTTTTGATATTTTGGGCCCTATTGAATAATGAATGTTTTGAATTTTCTCCAAAAGTAAAGTAGTTGCAAACTCATCCTTTAGAAACTTGTTTGGGCTGTTGAGAGGAGTAAAAAACCATCAAAAATTTCAATCCTGCATGATTCTACCAAGAAATGTGATTCTTCATTCAAAACGCTGGTATTTGCTATTGGGCTCTATTGAATAATGAATGTTTTGAATTTTCTCCAAAAGTAAAGTAGTTGCAAACTCATCCTTTTAGAGACTTGTTTGGGCTCATGAGAGGAGTAGAAAAACATCAAAAATTTCAGTCCTGCACGATTCTACCAAGAAATGTGTGTTCATTCAAACTGCTGGTTTTTGATATTTTGGGCCCTATTGAATAATGAATGTTTTGAATTTTCTCCAAAAGTAAAGTAGTTGCAAACTCATCCTTTTAGAAACTTGTTTGGGCTGTTGAGAGGAGTAAAAAACCATCAAAAATTTCAATCCTGCATGATTCTACCAAGAAATGTGATTCTTCATTCAAAACCTGATTTTTGCTATTGGGCTCTATTGAATAATGAATGTTTTGAATTTTCTCCAAAAGTAAAGTAGTTGCAAACTCATGCTTTTAGAGACTTGTTTGGGCTCATGAGTGGAGTAGAAAAACATCAAAAATTTCAGTCCTGCATGATTCTACCAAGAAATGTGTGTTCATTTAAACCGCTGGTTTTTGATAGTTTGGGCCCTATTGAATAATGAATGTTTTGACTTTTCTCCAAAAGTAAAGTAGTTGCAAACTCATCCTTTTAGAAACTTGTTTGGGCTTTTGAGAGGAGTAAAAAACCATCAAAAATTTCAATCCTGCATGATTCTACCAAGAAATGTGATTCTTCATTCAAAACGCTGGTTTTTGCTATTGGGCTCTATTGAATAATAAATGTTTTGAATTTTCTCCAAAAGTAAAGTAGTTGCATACTCATCCTTTTAGAGTCTTGTTTGGGCTCATGAGAGGAGTAGAAAAACATCAAAAATTTCAGTCCTGCACGATTCTACCAAGAAATGTGAGTGTTCATTCAAACCGCTGGTTTTTGATATTTTGGGCCCTACTGAATAATGAATGTTTTGAATTTTCTCCAAAATTAAAGTAGTTGCAAACTCATCCTTTAGAAACTTGTTTGGGCTGTTGAGAGGAGTAAAAACCCATCAAAAATTTCAATCCTGCATGATTCTACCAAGAAATGTGATTTTTCATTCAAAACGCTGGTATTTGCTATTGGGCTCTATTGAATAATGAATGTTTTGAATTTTCTCCAAAAGTAAAGTAGTTGCAAACTCATCCTTTTAGAGTCTTGTTTGGGCTCATGAGAGGAGTAGAAAAACATCAAAAATTTCAGTCCTGCATGATTCTACCAAGAAATTTGAGTGTTCATTCAAACCGCTGGTTTTTGATAGTTTGGGCCCTATTGAATAATGAATGTTTTGAATTTTCTCCAAAAGTAAAGTAGTTGCAAACTCATCCTTTTAGAAACTTGTTTGGGCTGTTGAGAGGAGTAAAAAACCTTCAAAAATTTCAATCCTGCATGATTCTACCAAGAAATGTGATTCTTCATTCAAAACCTGATTTTTGCTATTCGGCTCTATTGAATAATGAATGTTTTGAATTTTCTCCAAAAGTAAAGTAGTTGCAAACTCATGCTTTCAGAAACTTGTTTGGGCTGTTGAGAGTAGTAGAAAAGCATCAAAAATTTCTATCCTGCACGATTCTACCAAGAACTGTGATTGTTCATTCAAAACGCTGCTTTTTGCTATTAGACCCTATTGAATAATGTATGTTTTGAATTTTCTCCAAAAGTAAAGTAGTTGCAAACTCATCCTTCTAGAGTCTAGTTTGGGCTCATGAGAGGAGTAGAAAAACGACAAAAATTTCAATCCTGCATGATTCTACCAAGAAATGTGAGTGTTCATTCAAACCGCTGCTTTTTGCTATTAGACCCTATTGAATAATGTATGTTTTGAATTTTCTCCAAAAATAAAGTAGTTGCAAGCTTATCCTTATAGAGTCTTGTTTGGGCTCATGAGAGGAGTAGAAAAACATGAAAAATTTCAGTCCTGAACCATTCTACCAAGAAATGTGATTGTTCATTCAAGCAGCTGCTTTTTGCTATTGGGCCCTATTGAATAATGAATGTTTTGAATTTTCTGCAAAAGTAAAGTAGTTGCAAACTCATCCTTATAGAGTCTTTTTTGGGCTCATGAGAGGAGTAGAAAAACGTCAAAAATTTCAATCCTGCATGATTCTACCAAGAAATGTGAGTGTTCATTCAAATGTTTTGAATTTTCTCCAAAAGTAAAGTGGTTGCAACCTCATCCTTTTGGAAACTTGTTTTGGCTGTTGAGAGGAGTAAAAAACCATCAAAAATTTCAATCCTGCATGATTCTACCAAGAAATGTGATTCTTCATTCAAAACCTGATTTTTGCTATTGGGCTCTATTGAATAATGAATGTTTTGAATTTTCTCCAAAAGTAAAGTAGTTGCAAACTCATGCTTTTAGAGACTTGTTTGGGCTTATGAGAGGAGTAGAAAAACATCAAAAAATTCAGTCCTGCATGATTCTACCAAGAAATGTGTGTTCATTGAAACCGCTGGTTTTTGATATTTTGGGCCCTATTGAATAATGAATGTTTTGAATTTTCTCCAAAAGTAAAGTAGTTGCAAAATCATCCTTTTAGAAACTTGTTTGGGCTGTTGAGAGGAGTAAAAAACCATCAAAAATTTCAATCCTGCATGATTCTACCAAGAAATGTGATTCTTCATTCAAAACGCTGGTTTTTGCTATTGGGCTCTATTGAATAATGAATGTTTTGAATTTTCTCCAAAAGTAAAGTAGTTGCAAACTCATCCTTTTACAGACTTGTTTGGGCTCATGAGAGGAGTAGAAAAACATCAAAAATTTCAGTCCTGCACGATTCTACCAAGAAATGTGTGTTCATTCAAACCGCTGGTTTTTGATATTTTGGGCCCTATTGAATAATGAATGTTTTGAATTTTCTCCAAAAGTAAAGTAGTTGCAAACTCATCCTTTTAGAAACTTGTTTGGGCTGTTGAGAGGAGTAAAAAAACATCAAAAATTTCAATCCTGCATGATTCTACCAAGAAATGTGATTCTTCATTCAAAACCTGATTTTTGCTATTGGGCTCTATTGAATAATGAATGTTTTGAATTTTCTCCAAAAGTAAAGTAGTTGCAATCTCATGCTTTTAGAGACTTGTTTGGGCTCATGAGAGGAGTAGAAAAACATCAAAAATTTCAGTCCTGCATGATTCTACCAAGAAATGTGTGTTCATTGAAACCGCTGGTTTTTGATAGTTTGGGCCCTATTGAATAATGAATGTTTTGAATTTTCTCCAAAAGTAAAGTAGTTGCAAACTCATCCTTTTAGAAACTTGTTTGGGCTGTTGAGAGGAGTAAAAAACCTTCAAAAATTTCAATCCTGCATGATTCTACCAAGAAATGTGATTCTTCATTCAAAACCTGATTTTTGCTATTCGGCTCTATTGAATAATGAATGTTTTGAATTTTCTCCAAAAGTAAAGTAGTTGCAAACTCATGCTTTCAGAAACTTGTTTGGGCTGTTGAGAGTAGTAGAAAAGCATCAAAAATTTCTATCCTGCACGATTCTACCAAGAACTGTGATTGTTCATTCAAAACGCTGCTTTTTGCTATTAGACCCTATTGAATAATGTATGTTTTGAATTTTCTCCAAAAGTAAAGTAGTTGCAAACTCATCCTTCTAAAGTCTAGTTTGGGCTCATGAGAGGAGTAGAAAAACGACAAAAATTTCAATCCTGCACGATTCTACTAAGAAATGTGAGTGTTCATTCAAACCGCTGCTTTTTGCTATTGGCCCTATTGAATAATGAATGTTTTGAATTTTCTCCAAAAGTAAAGTAGTTGCAAACTCATCCTTTTAGAGTCTTGTTTGGGCTCATGAGAGGAGTAGAAAAACATCAAAAATGTCAATCCTGCACGATTCTACTAAGAAATGTGAGTGTTCATTCAAGCCGCTGGTTTTTGCTACTTTGGCCCCTATTGAATAATGAATGTTTTGAATTTTCTCCAAAAGTAAAGTAGTTGCAAACTCATCCCTTTAGAAACTTGTTTGGGCTGTTGAGAGGAGTAAAAAACATCAAAAATTTCAATCCTGCACGATTCTACCAAGAAATGTGATTGTTCATTCAAACAGCTGCTTATTGCTAATGGACCCTATTGCATAATGATTGGTTTGAATTTTCTCCAAATGTAAAGTAGTTGCAAACTCATCCTTTTAGAAACTTTTTGGGCTGATGAGAGGAGTAGAAAAACATCAAAAATTTCAATCCTGCACGATTCTACCAAGAAATGTGAGTGTTCATTCAAACCGCTGCTTTTTGCTATTGGGCCCTATTGAATAATGAATGTTTTGAATTTTCTCCAAAAGTAAAGTAGTTGCAAACTCAGCCTTTTAGAAACTTGTTTGGGCTGTTGAGAGGAGTAGAAAAACATCAAAATTTTCAATCCTGCACGATTCTACCATGAAATGTGATTGTACATTCAAAACTCTGCTTTTTGCTATTAGACCCTATTGAATAATGAATGTTTTGAATTTTCTCCAAAAGTAAAGTAGTTGCAAGCTCATCCTTTTAGACTCTTGTTTGGGCTCATGAGAGGAGTAGAAAAACATCAAAAATTGCAATCCTGCACGATTCTACCAAGAAATGTGATTGTTCATTCAAAACGCTGCTTTTTGCTATTGGGCCCTATTGAATAGTGAATGTTTTGAATTTTCTGCAAAAGTAAAGTAGTTGCAAACTCATCCTTACAGAGTCCTTTTTGGGTTAATGAGAGTAGAAAAACGTCAAAAATTTCAATCCTGCACGCTTCTACCAAGAACTGTGATTGTTCACTCAAAACGCTGCTTTTTGCTATTAGACCCTATTGAATAATGAATGTTTTGAATTTTCTCCAAAAGTAAAGTAGTTGCAAACTCATCCTTCTAGAGTCTTGTTTGGGCTCATGAGAGGAGTAGAAAAACGTCAAAAATTTAAATCCTGCACGATTCTACCAAGAAATGTCAGTGTTCATTCAAACCGCTGATTTTTGCTATTGGACCCTATTGAATAATGAATGGTTTGAAATTTCTCCAAAAGTAAAATAGTTGCAAACTCATTCTTTTAGAAACTTGTTTGCGCTTTTCAGAGGAGTAGAAAAATATCAAAAATTTCAATCCTGCATGATTCTACCAAGAAATGTGAGTGTTCATTCAAAACGCTGCTTTTTGCTATTAGACCCTATTGAATAATGAATGTTTTGAATTTTCTCCAAAAATAAAGTAGTTGCAAGCTTATCCTTATAGAGTCTTGTTTGGGCTCATGAGAGGAGTAGAAAAACATGAAAAATTTCAGTCCTGAACCATTCTACCAAGAAATGTGATTGTTCATTCAAGCAGCTGCTTTTTGCTATTGGGCCCTATTGAATAATGAATGTTTTGAATTTTCTGCAAAAGTAAAGTAGTTGCAAACTCATCCTTATAGAGTCTTTTTTGGGCTCATGAGAGGAGTAGAAAAACGTCAAAAATTTCAATCCTGCATGATTCTACCAAGAAATGTGAGTGTTCATTCAAATGTTTTGAATTTTCTCCAAAAGTAAAGTGGTTGCAACCTCATCCTTTTGGAAACTTGTTTTGGCTGTTGAGAGGAGTAAAAAACCATCAAAAATTTCAATCCTGCATGATTCTACCAAGAAATGTGATTCTTCATTCAAAACCTGATTTTTGCTATTGGGCTCTATTGAATAATGAATGTTTTGAATTTTCTCCAAAAGTAAAGTAGTTGCAAACTCATGCTTTTAGAGACTTGTTTGGGCTTATGAGAGGAGTAGAAAAACATCAAAAAATTCAGTCCTGCATGATTCTACCAAGAAATGTGTGTTCATTGAAACCGCTGGTTTTTGATATTTTGGGCCCTATTGAATAATGAATGTTTTGAATTTTCTCCAAAAGTAAAGTAGTTGCAAAATCATCCTTTTAGAAACTTGTTTGGGCTGTTGAGAGGAGTAAAAAACCATCAAAAATTTCAATCCTGCATGATTCTACCAAGAAATGTGATTCTTCATTCAAAACGCTGGTTTTTGCTATTGGGCTCTATTGAATAATGAATGTTTTGAATTTTCTCCAAAAGTAAAGTAGTTGCAAACTCATCCTTTTACAGACTTGTTTGGGCTCATGAGAGGAGTAGAAAAACATCAAAAATTTCAGTCCTGCACGATTCTACCAAGAAATGTGTGTTCATTCAAACCGCTGGTTTTTGATATTTTGGGCCCTATTGAATAATGAATGTTTTGAATTTTCTCCAAAAGTAAAGTAGTTGCAAACTCATCCTTTTAGAAACTTGTTTGGGCTGTTGAGAGGA
Organism: Dendrobates tinctorius; assembly: GCF_039654945.1. Lineage (NCBI taxonomy): Eukaryota > Metazoa > Chordata > Amphibia > Anura > Dendrobatidae > Dendrobates > Dendrobates tinctorius. Next base: position 19,667,380 of record NW_027361713.1, read on the forward strand.
GTAAAAAAACATCAAAAATTTCAATCCTGCATGATTCTACCAAGAAATGTGATTCTTCATTCAAAACCTGATTTTTGCTATTGGGCTCTATTGAATAATGAATGTTTTGAATTTTCTCCAAAAGTAAAGTAGTTGCAATCTCATGCTTTTAGAGACTTGTTTGGGCTCATGAGAGGAGTAGAAAAACATCAAAAATTTCAGTCCTGCATGATTCTACCAAGAAATGTGTGTTCATTGAAACCGCTGGTTTTTGATAGTTTGGGCCCTATTGAATAATGAATGTTTTGAATTTTCTCCAAAATTAAAGTAGTTGCAAACTCATCCTTTTAGAAACTTGTTTGGGCTGTTGAGAGGAGTAAAAAACCATCAAAAATTTCAATCCTGCATGATTCTACCAAGAAATGTGATTCTTCATTCAAAACGCTGTTTTTTGCTATTGGGCTCTATTGAATAATGAATGTTTTGAATTTTCTCCAAAAGTAAAGCATTTGCAAACTCATACTTTTAGAGACTTGTTTGGGCTCATGAGAGGAGTAGAAAAACATCAAAAATTTCAGTCTTGCATGATTCTACCAAGAAATGTGTGTTCATTCAAACCGCTGGTTTTTTATATTTTGGGCCCTATTGAATAATGAATGTTTTGAATTTTCTCCAATAGTAAAGTAGTTGAAAACTCATCCTTTTAGAAACTTGTTTGGGCTGTTGAGAGGAGTAAAAAACCATCAAAAATTTCAATCCTGCATGATTCTACCAAGAAATGTGATTCTTCATTCAAAACCTGATTTTTGCTATTGGGCTCTATTGAATAATGAATGTTTTGAATTTTCTCCAAAAGTAAAGTAGTTGTAAACTCATGCTTTTAGAGACTTGTTTGGGCTCATGAGAGGAGTAGAAAAACATCAAAAATTTCAGTCCTGCATGATTCTACCAAGAAATGTGTGTTCATTCAAACCACTGGTTTTTGATATTTTGGGCCCTATTGAATAATGAATGTTTTGAATTTTCTCCAAAAGTAAAGTAGTTGCAAACTCATGCTTTTAGAGACTTGTTTGGGCTCATGAGAGGAGTAGAAAAACATCAAAACTTTCAGTCCTGCATTATTCTACCAAGAAATATGTGTTCATTGAAACCGCTGGTTTTTGATAGTTTGGGACCTATTGAATAATGAATGTTTTGAATTTTCTCCAAAAGTAAAGTAGTTGCAAACTCATCCTTTTAGAAACTTGTTTGGGCTGTTGAGAGGAGTAAAAAACCATCAAAAATTTCAATCCTGCATGATTCTACCAAGAAATGTGATTCTTCATTCAAAACGCTGTTTTTTGCTATTGGGCTCTATTGAATAATGAATGTTTTGAATTTTCTCCAAAAGTAAAGTAGTTGCAAACTCATCCTTTTAGAGACTTGTTTGGGCTCATGAGAGGAGTAGAAAAACATCAAAAATTTCAGTCCTGCATGATTCTACCAAGAAATGTGTGTTCATTCAAACCACTGTTTTTTTATATTTTGGGCCCTATTGAATAATGAATGTTTTGAATTTTCTCCAATAGTAAAGTAGTTGCAAACTCATCCTTTTAGAAACTTGTTTGGGCTGTTGAGAGGAGTAAAAAACCATCAAAAATTTCAATCCTGCATGATTATACCAAGAAATGTGATTCTTCATTCAAAACCTGATTTTTGCTATTGGGCTCTATTGAATAATGAATGTTTTGAATTTTCTCCAAAAGTAAAGTAGTTGCAAACTCATGCTTTTAGAGACTTGTTTGGGCTCATGAGAGGAGTAGAAAAACATCAAAAATTTCAGTCCTGCATGATTCTACCAAGAAATGTGTGTTCATTCAAACCACTGGTTTTTGATATTTTGGGCCCTATTGAATAATGAATGTTTTGAATTTTCTCCAAAAGTAAAGTAGTTGCAAACTCATGCTTTTAGAGACTTGTTTGGGCTCATGAGAGGAGTAGAAAAACATCAAAAATTTCAGTCCTGCATTATTCTACCAAGAAATGTGTTTTCATTCAAACCGCTTGTTTTTGATAGTTTGGGCCCTATTGAATAATGAATGTTTTGAATTTTCTCCAAAAGTAAAGTAGTTGCAAACTCATCCTTTTAGAAACTTGTTTGGGCTGTTGAGAGGAGTAAAAAACCATCAAAAATTTCAATCCTGCATGATTCTACCAAGAAATGTGATTCTTCATTCAAAACCTGATTTTTGCTATTGGGCCCTATTGAATAATGAATGTTTTGAATTTTCTCCAAAAGTAAAGTAGTTGCAAACTCATCCTTTTAGAGACTTGTTTGGGCTCATGAGAGGAGTAGAAAAACATCAAAAATTTCAGTCCTGCACGATTCTACCAAGAAATGTGTGTTCATTCAAACCGCTGGTTTTTGATATTTTGAGCCCTATTGAATAATTAATGTTTTGAATTTTCTCCAAAAGTAAAGTAGTTGCAAACTCATCCTTTTAGAAACTTGTTTGGGCTGTTGAGAGGAGTAAAAAACCATCAAAAATTTCAATCCTGCATGATTCTACCAAGAAATGTGATTCTTCATTCAAAACCTGATTTTTGCTATTGGGCTCTTTGAATAATGAATGTTTTGAATTTTCTCCAAAAGTAAAGTAGTTGCAAACTCATGCTTTTAGAGACTTGTTTGGGCTCATGAGAGGAGTAGAAAAACATCAAAAATTTCAGTCCTGCATGATTCTACCAAGAAATGTGTGTTCATTGAAACCGCTGGTTTTTGATAGTTTGGGCCCTATTGAATAATGAATGTTTTGAATTTTCTCCAAAAGTAAAGTAGTTGCAAACATCCTTTTAGAAACTTGTTTGGGCTGTTGAGAGGAGTAAAAAACCATCAAAAATTTCAATCCTGCATGATTCTACCAAGAAATGTGATTCTTCATTCAAAACGCTGGTTTTTGCTGTTGGGCTCTATTGAATAATGAATGTTTTGAATTTTCTCCAAAAGTAAAGTAGTTGCAAACTCATCCTTTTAGAGACTTGTTTGGGCTCACGAGAGGAGTAGAAAAACATTAAAAATTTCAGTCCTGCACGATTCTACCAAGAAATGTGTGTTCATTCAAACCGCTGGTTTTTGATATTTTGGGCCCTATTGAATAATGAATGTTTTGAATTTTCTCCAAAAGTAAAGTAGTTGCAAACTCATCCTTTTAGAAACTTGTTTGGGCTGTTGAGAGGAGTAAAAAACCATCAAAAATTTCAATCCTGCATGATTCTACCAAGAAATGTGATTCTTCATTCAAAACCTGATTTTTGCTATTGGGCTCTATTGAATAATGAATGTTTTGAATTTTCTCCAAAAGTAAAGTAGTTGCAAACTCATGCTTTTAGAGACTTGTTTGGGCTTATGAGAGGAGTAGAAAAACATCAAAAAATTCAGTCCTGCATGATTCTACCAAGAAATGTGTGTTCATTGAAACCGCTGGTTTTTGATATTTTGGGCCCTATTGAATAATGAATGTTTTGAATTTTCTCCAAAAGTAAAGTAGTTGCAAACTCATCCTTTTAGAAACTTGTTTGGGCTGTTGAGAGGAGTAAAAAACCATCAAAAATTTCAATCCTGCATGATTCTACCAAGAAATGTGATTCTTCATTCAAAACGCTGGTTTTTGCTATTGGGCTCTATTGAATAATGAATGTTTTGAATTTTCTCCAAAAGTAAAGTAGTTGCAAACTCATCCTTTTACAGACTTGTTTGGGCTCATGAGAGGAGTAGAAAAGCATCAAAAATTTCAGTCCTGCACGATTCTACCAAGAAATGTGTGTTCATTCAAACCGCTGGTTTTTGATATTTTGGGCCCTATTGAATAATGAATGTTTTGAATTTTCTCCAAAAGTAAAGCAGTTGCAAACTCATCCTTTTAGAAACTTGTTTGGGCTGTTGAGAGGAGTAAAAAACCATCAAAAATTTCAATCCTGCATGATTCTACCAAGAAATGTGATTCTTCATTCAAAAGGCTGATTTTTGCTATTGGGCTCTATTGAATAATGAATGTTTTGAATTTTCTCCAAAAGTAAAGTATTTGCAAACTCATCCTTTTACAGACTTGTTTGGGCTCATGAGAGGAGTAGAAAAGCATCAAAAATTTCAGTCCTGCACGATTCTACCAAGAAATGTGTGTTCATTCAAACCGCTGGTTTTTGATATTTTGGGCCCTATTGAATAATGAATGTTTTGAATTTTCTCCAAAAGTAAAGTAGTTGCAAACTCATCCTTTTAGAAACTTGTTTGGGCTGTTGAGAGGAGTAAAAAAACATCAAAAATTTCAATCCTGCATGATTCTACCAAGAAATGTGATTCTTCATTCAAAACCTGATTTTTGCTATTGGGCTCTATTGAATAATGAATGTTTTGAATTTTCTCCAAAAGTAAAGTAGTTGCAATCTCATGCTTTTAGAGACTTGTTTGGGCTCATGAGAGGAGTAGAAAAACATCAAAAATTTCAGTCCTGCATGATTCTACCAAGAAATGTGTGTTCATTGAAACCGCTGGTTTTTGCTAGTTTGGGCCCTATTGAATAATGAATGTTTTGAATTTTCTCCAAAAGTAAAGTAGTTGCAAACTCATCCTTTTAGAAACTTGTTTGGGCTGTTGAGAGGAGTAAAAAACCATCAAAAATTTCAATCCTGCATGATTCTACCAAGAAATGTGATTCTTCATTCAAAACGCTGTTTTTTGCTATTGGGCTCTATTGAATAATGAATGTTTTGAATTTTCTCCAAAAGTAAAGCATTTGCAAACTCATACTTTTAGAGACTTGTTTGGGCTCATGAGAGGAGTAGAAAAACATCAAAAATTTCAGTCCTGCATGATTCTACCAAGAAATGTGTGTTCATTCAAACCACTGGTTTTTTATATTTTGGGCCCTATTGAATAATGAATGTTTTGAATTTTCTCCAAAAGTAAAGTAGTTGCAAACTCATGCTTTTAGAGACTTGTTTGGGCTCATGAGAGGAGTAGAAAAACATCAAAAATTTCAGTCCTGCATTATTCTACCAAGAAATGTGTGTTCATTGAAACCGCTGGTTTTTGATAGTTTGGGACCTATTGAATAATGAATGTTTTGAATTTTCTCCAAAAGTAAAGTAGTTGCAAACTCATCCTTTTAGAAACTTGTTTGGGCTGTTGAGAGGAGTAAAAAACCATCAAAAATTTCAATCCTGCATGATTCTACCAAGAAATGTGATTCTTCATTCAAAACGCTGGTTTTTGCTATTGGGCTCTATTGAATAATGAATGTTTTGAATTTTCTCCAAAAGTAAAGTAGTTGCAAACTCATCCTTTTAGAGACTTGTTTGGGCTCATGAGAGGAGTAGAAAAACATCAAAAATTTCAGACCTGCATTATTCTACCAAGAAATGTGTGTTCATTCAAACCGCTGGTTTTTGATAGTTTGGGCCCTATTGAATAATGAATGTTTTGAATTTTCTCCAATAGTAAAGTAGTTGCAAACTCATCCTTTTAGAAACTTGTTTGGGCTGTTGAGAGGAGTAAAAAACCATCAAAAATTTCAATCCAGCATGATTATACCAAGAAATGTGATTCTTCATTCAAAACCTGATTTTTGCTATTGGGCTCTATTGAATAATGAATGTTTTGAATTTTCTCCAAAAGAAAAGTAGTTGCAAACTCATGCTTTTAGAGACTTGTTTGGGCTCATGAGAGGAGTAGAAAAACATCAAAAATTTCAGTCCTGCATGATTCTACCAAGAAATGTGTGTTCATTCAAACCACTGGTTTTTGATATTTTGGGCCCTATTGAATAATGAATGTTTTGAATTTTCTCCAAAAGTAAAGTAGTTGCAAACTCATGCTTTTAGAGACTTGTTTGGGCTCATGAGAGGAGTAGAAAAACATCAAAAATTTCAGTCCTGCATTATTCTACCAAGAAATGTGTTTTCATTCAAACCGCTTGTTTTTGATAGTTTGGGCCCTATTGAATAATGAATGTTTTGAATTTTCTCCAAAAGTAAAGTAGTTGCAAACTCATCCTTTTAGAAACTTGTTTGGGCTGTTGAGAGGAGTAAAAAACCATCAAAAATTTCAATCCTGCATGATTCTACCAAGAAATGTGATTCTTCATTCAAAACCTGATTTTTGCTATTGGGCCCTATTGAATAATGAATGTTTTGAATTTTCTCCAAAAGTAAAGTAGTTGCAAACTCATCCTTTTAGAGACTTGTTTGGGCTCATGAGAGGAGTAGAAAAACATCAAAAATTTCAGTCCTGCACGATTCTACCAAGAAATGTGTGTTCATTCAAACCGCTGGTTTTTGATATTTTGAGCCCTATTGAATAATGAATGTTTTGAATTTTCTCCAAAAGTAAAGTAGTTGCAAACTCATCCTTTTAGAAACTTGTTTGGGCTGTTGAGAGGAGTAAAAAACCATCAAAAATTTCAATCCTGCATGATTCTACCAAGAAATGTGATTCTTCATTCAAAACCTGATTTTTGCTATTGGGCTCTTTGAATAATGAATGTTTTGAATTTTCTCCAAAAGTAAAGTAGTTGCAAACTCATGCTTTTAGAGACTTGTTTGGGCTCATGAGAGGAGTAGAAAAACATCAAAAATTTCAGTCCTGCATCATTCTACCAAGAAATGTGTGTTCATTGAAACCGCTGGTTTTTGATAGTTTGGGCCCTATTGAATAATGAATGTTTTGAATTTTCTCCAAAAGTAAAGTAGTTGCAAACATCCTTTTAGAAACTTGTTTGGGCTGTTGAGAGGAGTAAAAAACCATCAAAAATTTCAATCCTGCATGATTCTACCAAGAAATGTGATTCTTCATTCAAAACGCTGGTTTTTGCTGTTGGGCTCTATTGAATAATGAATGTTTTGAATTTTCTCCAAAAGTAAAGTAGTTGCAAACTCATCCTTTTAGAGACTTGTTTGGGCTCACGAGAGGAGTAGAAAAACATTAAAAATTTCAGTCCTGCACGATTCTACCAAGAAATGTGTGTTCATTCAAACCGCTGGTTTTTGATATTTTGGGCCCTATTGAATAATGAATGTTTTGAATTTTCTCCAAAAGTAAAGTAGTTGCAAACTCATCCTTTTAGAAACTTGTTTGGGCTGTTGAGAGGAGTAAAAAACCATCAAAAATTTCAATCCTGCATGATTCTACCAAGAAATGTGATTCTTCATTCAAAACGCTGGTTTTTGCTATTGGGCTCTATTGAATAATGAATGTTTTGAATTTTCTCCAAAAGTAAAGTAGTTGCAAACTCATCCTTTTACAGACTTGTTTGGGCTCATGAGAGGAGTAGAAAAGCATCAAAAATTTCAGTCCTGCACGATTCTACCAAGAAATGTGTGTTCATTCAAACCGCTGGTTTTTGATATTTTGGGCCCTATTGAATAATGAATGTTTTGAATTTTCTCCAAAAGTAAAGTAGTTGCAAACTCATCCTTTTAGAAACTTGTTTGGGCTGTTGAGAGGAGTAAAAAAACATCAAAAATTTCAATCCTGCATGATTCTACCAAGAAATGTGATTCTTCATTCAAAACCTGATTTTTGCTATTGGGCTCTATTGAATAATGAATGTTTTGAATTTTCTCCAAAAGTAAAGTAGTTGCAATCTCATGCTTTTAGAGACTTGTTTGGGCTCATGAGAGGAGTAGAAAAACATCAAAAATTTCAGTCCTGCATGATTCTACCAAGAAATGTGTGTTCATTGAAACCGCTGGTTTTTGCTAGTTTGGGCCCTATTGAATAATGAATGTTTTGAATTTTCTCCAAAAGTAAAGTAGTTGCAAACTCATCCTTTTAGAAACTTGTTTGGGCTGTTGAGAGGAGTAAAAAACCATCAAAAATTTCAATCCTGCATGATTCTACCAAGAAATGTGATTCTTCATTCAAAACCTGATTTTTGCTATTGGGCTCTATTGAATAATGAATGTTTTGAATTTTCTCCAAAAGTAAAGTAGTTGCAAACTCATGCTTTTAGAGACTTGTTTGGGCTCATGAGAGGAGTAGAAAAACATCAAAAATTTCAGTCCTGCATGATTCTACCAAGAAATGTGTGTTCATTCAAACCACTGGTTTTTTATATTTTGGGCCCTATTGAATAATGAATGTTTTGAATTTTCTCCAAAAGTAAAGTAGTTGCAAACTCATGCTTTTAGAGACTTGTTTGGGCTCATGAGAGGAGTAGAAAAACATCAAAAATTTCAGTCCTGCATTATTCTACCAAGAAATGTGTGTTCATTGAAACCGCTGGTTTTTGATAGTTTGGGACCTATTGAATAATGAATGTTTTTAATTTTCTCCAAAAGTAAAGTAGTTGCAAACTCATCCTTTTAGAAACTTGTTTGGGCTGTTGAGAGGAGTAAAAAACCATCAAAAATTTCAATCCTGCATGATTCTACCAAGAAATGTGATTCTTCATTCAAAACGCTGGTTTTTGCTATTGGGCTCTATTGAATAATGAATGTTTTGAATTTTCTCCAAAAGTAAAGTAGTTGCAAACTCATCCTTTTAGAGACTTGTTTGGGCTCATGAGAGGAGTAGAAAAACATCAAAAATTTCAGACCTGCATGATTCTACCAAGAAATGTGTGTTCATTCAAACCGCTGGTTTTTGATAGTTTGGGCCCTATTGAATAATGAATGTTTTGAATTTTCTCCAATAGTAAAGTAGTTGCAAACTCATCCTTTTAGAAACTTGTTTGGGCTGTTGAGAGGAGTAAAAAACCATCAAAAATTTCAATCCAGCATGATTATACCAAGAAATGTGATTCTTCATTCAAAACCTGATTTTTGCTATTGGGCTCTATTGAATAATGAATGTTTTGAATTTTCTCCAAAAGTAAAGTAGTTGCAAACTCATGCTTTTAGAGACTTGTTTGGGCTCATGAGAGGAGTAGAAAAACATCAAAAATTTCAGTCCTGCATGATTCTACCAAGAAATGTGTGTTCATTCAAACCACTGGTTTTTGATATTTTGGGCCCTATTGAATAATGAATGTTTTGAATTTTCTCCAAAAGTAAAGTAGTTGCAAACTCATGCTTTTAGAGACTTGTTTGGGCTCATGAGAGGAGTAGAAAAACATCAAAAATTTCAGTCCTGCATTATTCTACCAAGAAATGTGTTTTCATTCAAACCGCTTGTTTTTGATAGTTTGGGCCCTATTGAATAATGAATGTTTTGAATTTTCTCCAAAAGTAAAGTAGTTGCAAACTCATCCTTTTAGAAACTTGTTTGGGCTGTTGAGAGGAGTAAAAAACCATCAAAAATTTCAATCCTGCATGATTCTACCAAGAAATGTGATTCTTCATTCAAAACCTGATTTTTGCTATTGGGCCCTATTGAATAATGAATGTTTTGAATTTTCTCCAAAAGTAAAGTAGTTGCAAACTCATCCTTTTAGAGACTTGTTTGGGCTCATGAGAGGAGTAGAAAAACATCAAAAATTTCAGTCCTGCACGATTCTACCAAGAAATGTGTGTTCATTCAAACCGCTGGTTTTTGATATTTTGAGCCCTATTGAATAATGAATGTTTTGAATTTTCTCCAAAAGTAAAGTAGTTGCAAACTCATCCTTTTAGAAACTTGTTTGGGCTGTTGAGAGGAGTAAAAAACCATCAAAAATTTCAATCCTGCATGATTCTACCAAGAAATGTGATTCTTCATTCAAAACCTGATTTTTGCTATTGGGCTCTTTGAATAATGAATGTTTTGAATTTTCTCCAAAAGTAAAGTAGTTGCAAATTCATGCTTTTAGAGACTTGTTTGGGCTCATGAGAGGAGTAGAAAAACATCAAAAATTTCAGTCCTGCATCATTCTACCAAGAAATGTGTGTTCATTGAAACCGCTGGTTTTTGATAGTTTGGGCCCTATTGAATAATGAATGTTTTGAATTTTCTCCAAAAGTAAAGTAGTTGCAAACATCCTTTTAGAAACTTGTTTGGGCTGTTGAGAGGAGTAAAAAACCATCAAAAATTTCAATCCTGCATGATTCTACCAAGAAATGTGATTCTTCATTCAAAACGCTGGTTTTTGCTGTTGGGCTCTATTGAATAATGAATGTTTTGAATTTTCTCCAAAAGTAAAGTAGTTGCAAACTCATCCTTTTAGAGACTTGTTTGGGCTCACGAGAGGAGTAGAAAAACATTAAAAATTTCAGTCCTGCACGATTCTACCAAGAAATGTGTGTTCATTCAAACCGCTGGTTTTTGATATTTTGGGCCCTATTGAATAATGAATGTTTTGAATTTTCTCCAAAAGTAAAGTAGTTGCAAACTCATCCTTTTAGAAACTTGTTTGGGCTGTTGAGAGGAGTAAAAAACCATCAAAAATTTCAATCCTGCATGATTCTACCAAGAAATGTGATTCTTCATTCAAAACGCTGGTTTTTGCTATTGGGCTCTATTGAATAATGAATGTTTTGAATTTTCTCCAAAAGTAAAGTAGTTGCAAACTCATCCTTTTAGAGACTTGTTTGGGCTCATGAGAGGAGTAGAAAAACATCAAAAATTTCAGTCCTGCATGATTCTACCAAGAAATGTGTGTTCATTCAAACCGCTGGTTTTTGATAGTTTGGGCCCTATTGAATAATGAATGTTTTGAATTTTCTCCAAAAGTAAAGTAGTTGCAAACTCATCCTTTTAGAAACTTGTTTGGGCTGTTGAGAGGAGTAAAAAACCATCAAAAATTTCAATCCTGCATGATTCTACCAAGAAATGTGATTCTTCATTCAAAACGCTGGTTTTTGCTATTGGGCTCTATTGAATAATGAATGTTTTGAATTTTCTCCAAAAGTAAAGTAGTTGCAAACTCATCCTTTTAGAGACTTGTTTGGGCTCATGAGAGGAGTAGAAAAACATCAAAAATTTCAGTCCTGCATGATTCTACCAAGAAATGTGTGTTTTTTCAAACCGCTGGTTTTTGATATTTTGGGCCCTATTGAATAATGAATGTTTTGAATTTTCTCCAAAAGTAAAGTAGTTGCAAACTCATCCTTTTAGAAACTTGTTTGGGCTGTTGAGAGGAGTAAAAAACCATCAAAAATTTCAATCCTGCATGATTCTACCAAGAAATGTGATTCTTCATTCAAAACGCTGGTTTTTGCTATTAGGCTCTATTGAATAATGAATGTTTTGAATTTTCTCCAAAAGTAAAGTAGTTGCAAACTCATCCTTTTAGAGACTTGTTTGGGCTCATGAGAGGAGTAGAAAAACATCAAAAATTTCAGTCCTGCATGATTCTACCAAGAAATGTGTGTTTTTTCAAACCGCTGGTTTTTGATATTTTGGGCCCTATTGAATAATGAATGTTTTGAATTTTCTCCAAAAGTAAAGTAGTTGCAAACTCATCCTTTTAGAAACTTGTTTGGGCTGTTGAGAGGAGTAAAAAACCATCAAAAATTTCAATCCTGCATGATTCTACCAAGAAATGTGATTCTTCATTCAAAACCTGATTTTTGCTATTGGGCTCTATTGAATAATGAATGTTTTGAATTTTCTCCAAAAGTAAAGTAGTTGCAAACTCATGCTTTTAGAGACTTGTTTGGGCTCATGAGAGGAGTAGAAAAACATCAAAAATTTCAGTCCTGCACGATTCTACCAAGAAATGTGTGTTCATTCAAACCGCTGGTTTTTGATATTTTGAGCCCTATTGAATAATGAATGTTTTGAATTTTCTCCAAAAGTAAAGTAGTTGCAAACTCATCCTTTTAGAAACTTGTTTGGGCTGTTGAGAGGAGTAAAAAACCATCAAAAATTTCAATCCTGCATGATTCTACCAAGAAATGTGATTCTTCATTCAAAACCTGATTTTTGCTATTGGGCTCTTTGAATAATGAATGTTTTGAATTTTCTCCAAAAGTAAAGTAGTTGCAAACTCATGCTTTTAGAGACTTGTTTGGGCTCATGAGAGGAGTAGAAAAACATCAAAAATTTCATTCCTGCATCATTCTACCAAGAAATGTGTGTTCATTGAAACCGCTGGTTTTTGATAGTTTGGGCCCTATTGAATAATGAATGTTTTGAATTTTCTCCAAAAGTAAAGTAGTTGCAAACATCCTTTTAGAAACTTGTTTGGGCTGTTGAGAGGAGTAAAAAACCATCAAAAATTTCAATCCTGCATGATTCTACCAAGAAATGTGATTCTTCATTCAAAACGCTGGTTTTTGCTGTTGGGCTCTATTGAATAATGAATGTTTTGAATTTTCTCCAAAAGTAAAGTAGTTGCAAACTCATCCTTTTAGAGACTTGTTTGGGCTCACGAGAGGAGTAGAAAAACATTAAAAATTTCAGTCCTGCACGATTCTACCAAGAAATGTGTGTTCATTCAAACCGCTGGTTTTTGATATTTTGGGCCCTATTGAATAATGAATGTTTTGAATTTTCTCCAAAAGTAAAGTAGTTGCAAACTCATCCTTTTAGAAACTTGTTTGGGCTGTTGAGAGGAGTAAAAAACCATCAAAAATTTCAATCCTGCATGATTCTACCAAGAAATGTGATTCTTCATTCAAAACGCTGGTTTTTGCTATTGGGCTCTATTGAATAATGAATGTTTTGAATTTTCTCCAAAAGTAAAGTAGTTGCAAACTCATCCTTTTAGAGACTTGTTTGGGCTCATGAGAGGAGTAGAAAAACATCAAAAATTTCAGTCCTGCATGATTCTACCAAGAAATGTGTGTTCATTCAAACCGCTGGTTTTTGATAGTTTGGGCCCTATTGAATAATGAATGTTTTGAATTTTCTCCAAAAGTAAAGTAGTTGCAAACTCATCCTTTTAGAAACTTGTTTGGGCTGTTGAGAGGAGTAAAAAACCATCAAAAATTTCAATCCTGCATGATTCTACCAAGAAATGTGATTCTTCATTCAAAACGCTGGTTTTTGCTATTGGGCTCTATTGAATAATGAATGTTTTGAATTTTCTCCAAAAGTAAAGTAGTTGCAAACTCATCCTTTTAGAGACTTGTTTGGGCTCATGAGAGGAGTAGAAAAACATCATAAATTTCAGTCCTGCATGATTCTACCAAGAAATGTGTGTTTTTTCAAACCGCTGGTTTTTGATATTTTGGGCCCTATTGAATAATGAATGTTTTGAATTTTCTCCAAAAGTAAAGTAGTTGCAAACTCATCCTTTTAGAAACTTGTTTGGGCTGTTGAGAGGAGTAAAAAACCATCAAAAATTTCAATCCTGCATGATTCTACCAAGAAATGTGATTCTTCATTCAAAACGCTGGTTTTTGCTATTGGGCTCTATTGAATAATGACTGTTTTGAATTTTCTCCAAAAGTAAAGTAGTTGCAAACTCATCCTTTTAGAGACTTGTTTGGGCTCATGAGAGGAGTAGAAAAACATCAAAAATTTCAGTCCTGCATGATTCTACCAAGAAATGTGTGTTTTTTCAAACCGCTGGTTTTTGATATTTTGGGCCCTATTGAATAATGAATGTTTTGAATTTTCTCCAAAAGTAAAGTAGTTGCAAACTCATCCTTTTAGAAACTTGTTTGGGCTGTTGAGAGGAGTAAAAAACCATCAAAAATTTCAATCCTGCATGATTCTACCAAGAAATGTGATTCTTCATTCAAAACCTGATTTTTGCTATTGGGCTCTATTGAATAATGAATGTTTTGAATTTTCTCCAAAAGTAAAGTAGTTGCAAACTCATGCTTTTAGAGACTTGTTTGGGCTCATGAGAAGAGTAGAAAAACATCAAAAATTTCAGTCCTGCATGATTCTACCAAGAAATGTGTGTTCATTCAAACCGCTGGTTTTTGATATTTTGGGCCCTATTGAATAATGAATGTTTTGAATTTTCTCCAAAAGTAAAGTAGTTGCAAACTCATCCTTTTAGAGACTTGTTTGGGCTCATGAGAGGAGTAGAAAAACATCAAAAATTTCAGTCCTGCATGATTCTACCAAGAAATGTGTGTTCATTCAAACCGCTGGTTTTTGATATTTTGGGCCCTATTGAATAATGAATGTTTTGAATTTTCTCCAAAAGTAAAGTAGTTGCAAACTCATCCTTTTAGAGTCTTGTTTGGGCTCATGAGAGGAGTAGAAAAACATTAAAAATTTCAGTCCTGCACGATTCTACCAAGAAATGTGAGTGTTCATTCAAACCGCTGGTTTTTGATATTTTGGGCCCTATTGAATAATGAATGTTTTGAATTTTCTCCAAAAGTAAAGTAGTTGCAAACTCATCCTTTTAGAAACTTGTTTGGGCTGTTGAGAGGAGTAAAAAACCATCAAAAATTTCAATCCTGCATGATTCTACCAAGAAATGTGATTCTTCATTCAAAACCTGATTTTTGCTATTGGGCTCTATTGAATAATGAATGTTTTGAATTTTCTCCAAAAGTAAAGTAGTTGCAAACTCATGCTTTTAGAGACTTGTTTGGGCTCATGAGAGGAGTAGAAAAACATCAAAAATTTCAGTCCTGCATGATTCTACCAATAAATGTGTGTTCATTGAAACCGCTGGTTTTTGATAGTTTGGGCCCTATTGAATAATGAATGTTTTGAATTTTCTCCAAAAGTAAAGTAGTTGCAAACTCATCCTTTTAGAAACTTGTTTGGGCTGTTGAGAGGAGTAAAAAACCATCAAAAATTTCAATCCTGCATGATTCTACCAAGAAATGTGATTCTTCATTCAAAACGCTGGTTTTTGCTGTTGGGCTCTATTGAATAATGAATGTTTTGAATTTTCTCCAACAGTAAAGTAGTTGCAAACTCATCCTTTTAGAGACTTGTTTGGGCTCATGAGAGGAGTAGAAAAACATCAAAAATTTCAGTCCTGCACGATTCTACCAAGAAATGTGTGTTCATTCAAACCGCTGGTTTTTGATATTTTGGGCCCTATTGAATAATGAATGTTTTGAATTTTCTCCAAAAGTAAAGTAGTTGCAAACTCATCTTTTTAGAAACTTGTTTGGGCTGTTGAGAGGAGTAAAAAACCATCAAAAATTTCAATCCTGCATGATTCTACCAAGAAATGTGATTCTTCATTCAAAACCTGATTTTTGCTATTGGGCTCTATTGAATAATGAATGTTTTGAATTTTCTCCAAAAGTAAAGTAGTTGCAAACTCATGCTTTTAGAGACTTGTTTGGGCTCATGAGAGGAGTAGAAAAACATCAAAAATTTCAGTCCTGTATGATTCTACCAAGAAATGTGTGTTCATTTAAACCGCTGGTTTTTGATAGTTTGGGCCCTATTGAATAATGAATGTTTTGACTTTTCTCCAAAAGTAAAGTAGTTGCAAACTCATCCTTTTAGAAACTTGTTTGGGCTGTTGAGAGGAGTAAAAAACCATCAAAAATTTCAATCCTGCATGATTCTACCAAGAAATGTGATTCTTCATTCAAAACGCTGGTTTTTGCTATTGGGCTCTATTGAATAATAAATGTTTTGAATTTTCTCCAAAAGTAAAGTAGTTGCAAACTCATCCTTTTAGAGTCTTGTTTGGGCTCATGAGAGGAGTAGAAAAACATAAAAAATTTCAGTCCTGCACGATTCTACCAAGAAATGTGAGTGTTCATTCAAACCGCTGTTTTTTGATATTTTGGGCCCTATTGAATAATGAATGTTTTGAATTTTCTCCAAAAGTAAAGTAGTTGCAAACTCATCCTTTTAGAAACTTGTTTGGGCTGTTGAGAGGAGTAAAAAACCATCAAAAATTTCAATCCTGCATGATTCTACCAAGAAATGTGATTCTTCATTCAAAACCTGATTTTTGCTATTGGGTTCTATTGAATAATGAATGTTTTGAATTTTCTCCAAAAGTAAAGTAGTTGCAAATTCATCCTTTTAGAGACTTGTTTAGGCTCATGAGAGGAGTAGAAAAACATCAAAAATTTCAGTCCTGCACGATTCTACCAAGAAATGTGTGTTCATTCAAACCGCTGGTTTTTGATATTTTGGGCCCTATTGAATAATGAATGTTTTGAATTTTCTCCAAAAGTAAAGTAGTTGCAAACTCATCCTTTTATAAACTTGTTTGGGCTGTTGAGAGGAGTAAAAAACCATCAAAAATTTCAATCCTGCATGATTCTACCAAGAAATGTGATTCTTCATTCAAAACGCTGGTATTTGCTATTGGGCTCTATTGAATAATGAATGTTTTGAATTTTCTCCAAAAGTAAAGTAGTTGCAAACTCATCCTTTTAGAGTCTTGTTTGGGCTCATGAGAGGAGTAGAAAAACATCAAAAATTTCAGTCCTGCACGATTCTACCAAGAAATTTGAGTGTTCATTCAAACCGCTGGTTTTTGATAGTTTGGGCCCTATTGAATAATGAATGTTTTGAATTTTCTCCAAAAGTAAAGTAGTTGCAAACTCATCCTTTTAGAAACTTGTTTGAGCTTTTGAGAGGAGTAAAAAACCATCAAAAATTTCAATCCTGCATGATTCTACCAAGAAATGTGATTCTTCATTCAAAACCTGATTTTTGCTATTCGGCTCTATTGAATAATGAATGTTTTGAATTTTCTCCAAAAGTAAAGTAGTTGCAAACTCATCCTTTTAGAGTCTTGTTTGGGCTCATGAGAGGAGTAGAAAAACATCAAAAATTTCAGTCCTGCACGATTCTACCAAGAAATGTGTGTTCATTCAAACCCCTGGTTTTTGATAGTTTGGGCCCTATTGAATAATGAATGTTTTGAATTTTCTCCAAAAGTAAAGTAGTTGCAAGCTCATCCTTTTAGAAACTTGTTTGGGCTGTTGAGTGGAGTAAAAAACAAAAAAAAATTTCAATTCTGCATGATTCTACCAAGAAATGTGATTCTTCATTCAAAACCTGATTTTTGCTATTGGGCTCTATTGAATAATGAATGTTTTGAATTTTCTCCAAAAGTATAGTAGTTGCAAACTCATCCTTTTAGAGACTTGTTTGGGCTCATGAGAGGAGTAGAAAAATATCAAAAATTTCAGTCCTGCACGATTCTACCAAGAAATGTGTGTTCATTCAAACCGCTTGTTTTTGATATTTTGGGCCCTATTGAATAATGAATGTTTTGAATTTTCTCCAAAAGTAAAGTAGTTGCAAACTCATCCTTTT
This sequence comes from Dendrobates tinctorius, assembly GCF_039654945.1. Classification (NCBI taxonomy): domain Eukaryota; kingdom Metazoa; phylum Chordata; class Amphibia; order Anura; family Dendrobatidae; genus Dendrobates; species Dendrobates tinctorius. Next base: position 19,684,412 of record NW_027361713.1, read on the forward strand.
AGAAACTTGTTTGGGCTGTTGAGAGGAGTAGAAAAACATCAAAAATTTCAGTCCTGCATGATTCTACCAAGAAATGTGTGTTCATTGAAACCGCTGGTTTTTGATAGTTTGGGCCCTATTGAATAATGAATGTTTTGAATTTTCTCCAAAAGTAAAGTAGTTGCAAACTCATCCTTTTAGAAACTTGTTTGGGCTGTTGAGAGGAGTAAAAAACCATCAAAAATTTCAATCCTGCATGATTCTACCAAGAAATGTGATTTTTCATTCAAAACGCTGGTTTTTGCTATTGGGCTCTATTGAATAATGAATGTTTTGATTTTTCTCCAAAAGTAAAGTAGTTGCAAACTCATGCTTTTAGAGACTTGTTTGGGCTCATGAGAGGAGTAGAAAAACATCAAAAATTTCAGTCCTGCACGATTCTACCAAGAAATGTGTGTTCATTCAAACCGCTGGTTTTTGATATTTTGGGCCATATTGAATAATGAATGTTTTGAATTTTCTCCAAAAGTAAAGTAGTTGCAAACTCATCCTTTTAGAAACTTGTTTGGGCTGTTGAGAGGAGTAAAAAACCATCAAAAATTTCAATCCTGCATGATTCTACCAAGAAATGTGATACTATATTCAAAATGCTGGTTTTTGCTATTGGGCTCTATTGAATAATGAATGTTTTGAATTTTCTCCAAAAGTAAAGTAGTTGCAAACTCATCCTTTTAGAGACTTGTTTGGGCTCATGAGAGGAGTAGAAAAACATCAAAAATTTCAGTCCTGCACAATTCTACCAAGAAATGTGTGTTCATTCAAACCGCTGGTTTTTGATATTTTGGGCCCTATTGAATAATGAATGTTTTGAATTTTCTCCAAAAGTAAAGTAGTTGCAAACTCATCCTTTTAGAAACTTGTTTGGGCTGTTGAGAGGAGTAAAAAAACATCAAAAATTTCAATCCTGCATGATTCTACCAAGAAATGTGATTCTTCATTCAAAACGCTGGTTTTTGCTATTGGGCTCTATTGAATAATGAATGTTTTGAATTTTCTCCAAAAGTAAAGTAGTTGCAAACTCATCCTTTTAGAGACTTGTTTGGGCTCATGAGAGGAGTAGAAAAATATCAAAAATTTCAGTCCTGCATGATTCTACCAAGAAATGTGATTCTTCATTCAAAACCTGATTTTTGCTATTGGGCTCTATTGAATAATGAATGTTTTGAATTTTCTCCAAAAGTAAAGTAGTTGCAAACTCATGCTTTTAGAGACTTGTTTGGGCTCATGAGAGGAGTAGAAAAACATCAAAAATTTCAGTCCTGCATGATTCTACCAAGAAATGTGTGTTCATTCAAACCGCTGGTTTTTGATATTTTGGGCCCTATTGAATAATGAATGTTTTGAATTTTCTCCAAAAGTAAAGTAGTTGCAAACTCATCCTTTTAGAGACTTGTTTGGGCTCATGAGAGGAGTAGAAAAACATCAAAAATTTCAGTCCTGCATGATTCTACCAAGAAATGTGTGTTCATTCAAACCGCTGGTTTTTGATATTTTGGGCCCTATTGAATAATGAATGTTTTGAATTTTCTCCAAAAGTAAAGTAGTTGCAAACTCATCCTTTTAGAGTCTTGTTTGGGCTCATGAGAGGAGTAGAAAAACATTAAAAATTTCAGTCCTGCACGATTCTACCAAGAAATGTGAGTGTTCATTCAAACCGCTGGTTTTTGATATTTTGGGCCCTATTGAATAATGAATGTTTTGAATTTTCTCCAAAAGTAAAGTAGTTGCAAACTCATCCTTTTAGAAACTTGTTTGGGCTGTTGAGAGGAGTAAAAAACCATCAAAAATTTCAATCCTGCATGATTCTACCAAGAAATGTGATTCTTCATTCAAAACCTGATTTTTGCTATTGGGCTCTATTGAATAATGAATGTTTTGAATTTTCTCCAAAAGTAAAGTAGTTGCAAACTCATGCTTTTAGAAACTTGTTTGGGCTCATGAGAGGAGTAGAAAAACATCAAAAATTTCAGTCCTGCATGATTCTACCAATAAATGTGTGTTCATTGAAACCGCTGGTTTTTGATAGTTTGGGCCCTATTGAATAATGAATGTTTTGAATTTTCTCCAAAAGTAAAGTAGTTGCAAACTCATCCTTTTAGAAACTTGTTTGGGCTGTTGAGAGGAGTAAAAAACCATCAAAAATTTCAATCCTGCATGATTCTACCAAGAAATGTGATTCTTCATTCAAAACGCTGGTTTTTGCTGTTGGGCTCTATTGAATAATGAATGTTTTGAATTTTCTCCAACAGTAAAGTAGTTGCAAACTCATCCTTTTAGAGACTTGTTTGGGCTCATGAGAGGAGTAGAAAAACATCAAAAATTTCAGTCCTGCACGATTCTACCAAGAAATGTGTGTTCATTCAAACCGCTGGTTTTTGATATTTTGGGCCCTATTGAATAATGAATGTTTTGAATTTTCTCCAAAAGTAAAGTAGTTGCAAACTCATCTTTTTAGAAACTTGTTTGGGCTGTTGAGAGGAGTAAAAAACCATCAAAAATTTCAATCCTGCATGATTCTACCAAGAAATGTGATTCTTCATTCAAAACCTGATTTTTGCTATTGGGCTCTATTGAATAATGAATGTTTTGAATTTTCTCCAAAAGTAAAGTAGTTGCAAACTCATGCTTTTAGAGACTTGTTTGGGCTCATGAGAGGAGTAGAAAAACATCAAAAATTTCAGTCCTGCATGATTCTACCAAGAAATGTGTGTTCATTTAAACCGCTGGTTTTTGATAGTTTGGGCCCTATTGAATAATGAATGTTTTGACTTTTCTCCAAAAGTAAAGTAGTTGCAAACTCATCCTTTTAGAAACTTGTTTGGGCTGTTGAGAGGAGTAAAAAACCATCAAAAATTTCAATCCTGCATGATTCTACCAAGAAATGTGATTCTTCATTCAAAACGCTGGTTTTTGCTATTGGGCTCTATTGAATAATAAATGTTTTGAATTTTCTCCAAAAGTAAAGTAGTTGCAAACTCATCCTTTTAGAGTCTTGTTTGGGCTCATGAGAGGAGTAGAAAAACATAAAAAATTTCAGTCCTGCACGATTCTACCAAGAAATGTGAGTGTTCATTCAAACCGCTGTTTTTTGATATTTTGGGCCCTATTGAATAATGAATGTTTTGAATTTTCTCCAAAAGTAAAGTAGTTGCAAACTCATCCTTTTAGAAACTTGTTTGGGCTGTTGAGAGGAGTAAAAAACCATCAAAAATTTCAATCCTGCATGATTCTACCAAGAAATGTGATTCTTCATTCAAAACCTGATTTTTGCTATTGGGTTCTATTGAATAATGAATGTTTTGAATTTTCTCCAAAAGTAAAGTAGTTGCAAATTCATCCTTTTAGAGACTTGTTTAGGCTCATGAGAGGAGTAGAAAAACATCAAAAATTTCAGTCCTGCACGATTCTACCAAGAAATGTGTGTTCATTCAAACCGCTGGTTTTTGATATTTTGGGCCCTATTGAATAATGAATGTTTTGAATTTTCTCCAAAAGTAAAGTAGTTGCAAACTCATCCTTTTATAAACTTGTTTGGGCTGTTGAGAGGAGTAAAAAACCATCAAAAATTTCAATCCTGCATGATTCTACCAAGAAATGTGATTCTTCATTCAAAACGCTGGTATTTGCTATTGGGCTCTATTGAATAATGAATGTTTTGAATTTTCTCCAAAAGTAAAGTAGTTGCAAACTCATCCTTTTAGAGTCTTCTTTGGGCTCATGAGAGGAGTAGAAAAACATCAAAAATTTCAGTCCTGCACGATTCTACCAAGAAATTTGAGTGTTCATTCAAACCGCTGGTTTTTGATAGTTTGGGCCCTATTGAATAATGAATGTTTTGAATTTTCTCCAAAAGTAAAGTAGTTGCAAACTCATCCTTTTAGAAACTTGTTTGAGCTTTTGAGAGGAGTAAAAAACCATCAAAAATTTCAATCCTGCATGATTCTACCAAGAAATGTGATTCTTCATTCAAAACCTGATTTTTGCTATTCGGCTCTATTGAATAATGAATGTTTTGAATTTTCTCCAAAAGTAAAGTAGTTGCAAACTCATCCTTTTAGAGACTTGTTTGGGCTCATGAGAGGAGTAGAAAAACATCAAAAATTTCAGTCCTGCACGATTCTACCAAGAAATGTGTGTTCATTCAAACCCCTGGTTTTTGATAGTTTGGGCCCTATTGAATAATGAATGTTTTGAATTTTCTCCAAAAGTAAAGTAGTTGCAAGCTCATCCTTTTAGAAACTTGTTTGGGCTGTTGAGTGGAGTAAAAAACCAAAAAAAATTTCAATTCTGCATGATTCTACCAAGAAATGTGATTCTTCATTCAAAACCTGATTTTTGCTATTGGGCTCTATTGAATAATGAATGTTTTGAATTTTCTCCAAAAGTATAGTAGTTGCAAACTCATCCTTTTAGAGACTTGTTTGGGCTCATGAGAGGAGTAGAAAAATATCAAAAATTTCAGTCCTGCATGATTCTACCAAGAAATGTGTGTTCATTCAAACCGCTTGTTTTTGATATTTTGGGCCCTATTGAATAATGAATGTTTTGAATTTTCTCCAAAAGTAAAGTAGTTGCAAACTCATCCTTTTAGAAACTTGTTTGGGCTGTTGAGAGGAGTAGAAAAACATCAAAAATTTCAGTCCTGCATGATTCTACCAAGAAATGTGTGTTCATTGAAACCGCTGGTTTTTGATAGTTTGGGCCCTATTGAATAATGAATGTTTTGAATTTTCTCCAAAAGTAAAGTAGTTGCAAACTCATCCTTTTAGAAACTTGTTTGGGCTGTTGAGAGGAGTAAAAAACCATCAAAAATTTCAATCCTGCATGATTCTACCAAGAAATGTGATTTTTCATTCAAAACGCTGGTTTTTGCTATTGGGCTCTATTGAATAATGAATGTTTTGATTTTTCTCCAAAAGTAAAGTAGTTGCAAACTCATGCTTTTAGAGACTTGTTTGGGCTCATGAGAGGAGTAGAAAAACATCAAAAATTTCAGTCCTGCACGATTCTACCAAGAAATGTGTGTTCATTCAAACCGCTGGTTTTTGATATTTTGGGCCATATTGAATAATGAATGTTTTGAATTTTCTCCAAAAGTAAAGTAGTTGCAAACTCATCCTTTTAGAAACTTGTTTGGGCTGTTGAGAGGAGTAAAAAACCATCAAAAATTTCAATCCTGCATGATTCTACCAAGAAATGTGATACTATATTCAAAATGCTGGTTTTTGCTATTGGGCTCTATTGAATAATGAATGTTTTGAATTTTCTCCAAAAGTAAAGTAGTTGCAAACTCATCCTTTTAGAGACTTGTTTGGGCTCATGAGAGGAGTAGAAAAACATCAAAAATTTCAGTCCTGCACAATTCTACCAAGAAATGTGTGTTCATTCAAACCGCTGGTTTTTGATATTTTGGGCCATATTGAATAATGAATGTTTTGAATTTTCTCCAAAAGTAAAGTAGTTGCAAACTCATCCTTTTAGAAACTTGTTTGGGCTGTTGAGAGGAGCAAAAAAACATCAAAAATTTCAATCCTGCATGATTCTACCAAGAAATGTGATTCTTCATTCAAAACGCTGGTTTTTGCTATTGGGCTCTATTGAATAATGAATGTTTTGAATTTTCTCCAAAAGTAAAGTAGTTGCAAACTCATCCTTTTAGAGACTTGTTTGGGCTCATGAGAGGAGTAGAAAAATATCAAAAATTTCAGTCCTGCATGATTCTACCAAGAAATGTGTGTTCATTCAAACCGCTGGTTTTTGATAGTTTGGGCCCTATTGAATAATGAATGTTTTGAATTTTCTCCAAAAGTAAAGTAGTTGCAAACTCATCCTTTTAGAAACTTGTTTGGGCTGTTGAGAGGAGTAAAAAACCATCAAAAATTTCAATCCTGCATGATTCTACCAAGAAATGTGATTCTTCATTCAAAACCTAATTTTTGCTATTGGGCTCTATTGAATAATGAATGTTTTGAATTTTCTCCAAAAGTAAAGTAGTTGCAAACTCATGCTTTTAGAGACTTGTTTGGGCTCATGAGAGGAGTAGAAAAACATCAAAAATTTCAGTCCTGCATGATTCTACCAAGAAATGTGTGTTCATTGAAACCGCTGGTTTTTGATAGTTTGGGCCCTATTGAATAATGAATGTTTTGAATTTTCTCCAAAAGTAAAGTAGTTGCAAACTCATCCTTTTAGAAACTTGTTTGGGCTGTTGAGAGGAGTAAAAAACCATCAAAAATTTCAATCCTGCATGATTCTACCAAGAAATGTGATTCTTCATTCAAAACGCTGGTTTTTGCTTTTGGGCTCTATTGAATAATGAATGTTTTGAATTTTCTCCAACAGTAAAGTAGTTGCAAACTCATCCTTTTAGAGACTTGTTTGGGCTCATGAGAGGAGTAGAAAAACATCAAAAATTTCAGTCCTGCATGATTCTACCAAGAAATTTGTGTTCATTCAAACCGCTGGTTTTTGATATTTTGGGCCCTATTGAATAATGAATGTTTTGAATTTTCTCCAAAAGTAAAGTAGTTGCAAACTCATCCTTTTAGAAACTTGTTTGGGCTGTTGAGAGGAGTAAAAAACCATCAAAAATTTCAATCCTGCATGATTCTACCAAGAAATGTGATTCTTCATTCAAAACCTGATTTTTGCTATTGGGCTCTATTGAATAATGAATGTTTTGAATTTTCTCCAAAAGTAAAGTAGTTGCAAACTCATGCTTTTAGAGACTTGTTTGGGCTCATGAGAGGAGTAGAAAAACATCAAAAATTTCAGTCCTGCATGATTCTACCAAGAAATGTGTGTTCATTTAAACCGCTGGTTTTTGATAGTTTGGGCCCTATTGAATAATGAATGTTTTGACTTTTCTCCAAAAGTAAAGTAGTTGCAAACTCATCCTTTTAGAAACTTGTTTGGGCTGTTGAGAGGAGTAAAAAACCATCAAAAATTTCAATCCTGCATGATTCTACCAAGAAATGTGATTCTTCATTCAAAACGCTGGTTTTTGCTATTGGGCTCTATTGAATAATAAATGTTTTGAATTTTCTCCAAAAGTAAAGTAGTTGCAAACTCATCCTTTTAGAGTCTTGTTTGGGCTCATGAGAGGAGTAGAAAAACATCAAAAATTTCAGTCCTGCACGATTCTACCAAGAAATGTGAGTGTTCATTCAAACCGCTGGTTTTTGATATTTTGGGCCCTATTGAATAATGAATGTTTTGACTTTTCTCCAAAAGTAAAGTAGTTGCAAACTCATCCTTTTAGAAACTTGTTTGGGCTGTTGAGAGGAGTAAAAAAACCATCAAAAATTTCAATCCTGCATGATTCTACCAAGAAATGTGATTCTTCATTCAAAACGCTGGTTTTTGCTATTGGGCTCTATTGAATAATAAATGTTTTGAATTTTCTCCAAAAGTAAAGTAGTTGCAAACTCATCCTTTTAGAGTCTTGTTTGGGCTCATGAGAGGAGTAGAAAAACATCAAAAATTTCAGTCCTGCACGATTCTACCAAGAAATGTGAGTGTTCATTCAAACCGCTGGTTTTTGATATTTTGGGCCCTACTGAATAATGAATGTTTTGAATTTTCTCCAAAAGTAAAGTAGTTGCAAACTCATCCTTTTAGAAACTTGTTTGGGCTGTTGAGAGGAGTAAAAAACCATCAAAAATTTCAATCCTGCATGATTCTACCAAGAAATGTGATTCTTCATTCAAAACCTGATTTTTGCTATTGGGCTCTATTGAATAATGAATGTTTTGAATTTTCTCCAAAAGTAAAGTAGTTGCAAACTCATGCTTTTAGAGACTTGTTTGGGCTCATGAGAGGAGTAGAAAAACATCAAAAATTTCAGTCCTGCATGATTCTACCAAGAAATGTGTGTTCATTTAAACCGCTGGTTTTTGATAGTTTGGGCCCTATTGAATAATGAATGTTTTGACTTTTCTCCAAAAGTAAAGTAGTTGCAAACTCATCCTTTTAGAAACTTGTTTGGGCTGTTGAGAGGAGTAAAAAACCATCAAAAATTTCAATCCTGCATGATTCTACCAAGAAATGTGATTCTTCATTCAAAACCTGATTTTTGCTATTGGGCTCTATTGAATAATGAATGTTTTGAATTTTCTCCAAAAGTAAAGTAGTTGCAAACTCATGCTTTTAGAGACTTGTTTGGGCTCATGAGAGGAGTAAAAAACCATCAAAAATTTCAATCCTGCATGATTCTACCAAGAAATGTGATTCTTCATTCAAAACCTGATTTTTGCTATTGGGCTCTATTGAATAGTGAATGTTTTGAATTTTCTCCAAAAGTAAAGTAGTTGCAAACTCATCCTTTTAGAGACTTGTTTGGGCTCATGAGAGGAGTAGAAAAATATCAAAAATTTCAGTCCTGCACGATTCTACCAAGAAATGTGTGTTCATTCAAACCGCTTGTTTTTGATATTTTGGGCCCTATTGAATAATGAATGTTTTGAATTTTCTCCAAAAGTAAAGTAGTTGCAAACTCATCCTTTTAGAAACTTATTTGGGCTGTTGAGAGGAGTAAAAAACCATCAAAAATTTCAATCCTGCATGATTCTACCAAGAAATGTGATTCTTCATTCAAAACCTGATTTTTGCTATTGGGCTCTATTGAATAATGAATGTTTTGAATTTTCTCCAAAAGTAAAGTAGTTGCAAACTCATGCTTTTAGAGACTTGTTTGGGCTCATGAGAGGAGTAGAAAAACATCAAAAATTTCAGTCCTGCATGATTCTACCAAGAAATGTGTGTTCATTCAAACCGCTGGTTTTTGATAGTTTGTGCCCTATTGAATAATGAATGTTTTGAATTTTCTCCAAAAGTAAAGTAGTTGCAAACTCATCCTTTTAGAAACTTGTTTGGGCTGTTGAGAGGAGTAAAAAACCATCAAAAATTTCAATCCTGCATGATTCTACCAAGAAATGTGATTCTTCATTCAAAACAATGGTTTTTGCTATTGGGCTCTATTGAATAATGAATGTTTTGATTTTTCTCCAAAAGTAAAGTAGTTGCAAACTCATCCTTTTAGAGACTTGTTTGGGCTCATGAGAGGAGTAGAAAAACATCAAAAATTTCAGTCCTGCACGATTCTACCAAGAAATGTGTGTTCATTCAAACCGCTGGTTTTTGATATTTTGGGCCATATTGAATAATGAATGTTTTGAATTTTCTCCAAAAGTAAAGTAGTTGCAAACTCATCCTTTTAGAAACTTGTTTGGGCTGTTGAGAGGAGTAAAAAACCATCAAAAATTTCAATCCTGCATGATTCTACCAAGAAATGTGATACTATATTCAAAACGCTGGTTTTTGCTATTGGGCTCTATTGAATAATGAATGTTTTAAATTTTCTCCAAAAGTAAAGTAGTTGCAAACTCATCCTTTTAGAGACTTGTTTGGGCTCATGAGAGGAGTAGAAAAACATCAAAAATTTCAGTCCTGCACGATTCTACCAAGAAATGTGTGTTCATTCAAACCGCTGGTTTTTGATATTTTGGGCCCTATTGAATAATGAATGTTTTGAATTTTCTCCAAAAGTAAAGTAGTTGCAAACTCATCCTTATAGAAACTTGTTTGGGCTGTTGAGAGGAGTAAAAAAACATCAAAAATTTCAATCCTGCATGATTCTACCAAGAAATGTGATTCTTCATTCAAAACGCTGGTTTTTGCTATTGGGCTCTATTGAATAATGAATGTTTTGAATTTTCTCCAAAAGTAAAGTAGTTGCAAACTCATCCTTTTAGAGACTTGTTTGGGCTCATGAGAGGAGTAGAAAAATATCAAAAATTTCAGTCCTGCATGATTCTACCAAGAAATGTGTGTTCATTCAAACCGCTGGTTTTTGATAGTTTGGGCCCTATTGAATAATGAATGTTTTGACTTTTCTCCAAAAGTAAAGTAGTTGCAAACTCATCCTTTTAGAAACTTGTTTGGGCTGTTGAGAGGAGTAAAAAACCATCAAAAATTTCAATCCTGCATGATTCTACCAAGAAATGTGATTCTTCATTCAAAACGCTGGTTTTTGCTATTGGGCTCTATTGAATAATAAATGTTTTGAATTTTCTCCAAAAGTAAAGTAGTTGCAAACTCATCCTTTTAGAGTCTTGTTTGGGCTCATGAGAGGAGTAGAAAAACATCAAAAATTTCAGTCCTGCACAATTCTACCAAGAAATGTGAGTGTTCATTCAAACCGCTGGTTTTTGATATTTTGGGCCCTACTGAATAATGAATGTTTTGAATTTTCTCCAAAAGTAAAGTAGTTGCAAACTCATCCTTTTAGAAACTTGTTTGGGCTGTTGAGAGGAGTAAAAAACCATCAAAAATTTCAGTCCTGCATGATTCTACCAAGAAATGTGTGTTCATTGAAACCGCTGGTTTTTGATAGTTTGGGCCCTATTGAATAATGAATGTTTTGAATTTTCTCCAAAAGTAAAGTAGTTGCAAACATCCTTTTAGAAACTTGTTTGGGCTGTTGAGAGGAGTAAAAAACCATCAAAAATTTCAATCCTGCATGATTCTACCAAGAAATGTGATTCTTCATTCAAAACGCTGGTTTTTGCTGTTGGGCTCTATTGAATAATGAATGTTTTGAATTTTCTCCAAAAGTAAAGTAGTTGCAAACTCATCCTTTTAGAGACTTGTTTGGGCTCACGAGAGGAGTAGAAAAACATTAAAAATTTCAGTCCTGCACGATTCTACCAAGAAATGTGTGTTCATTCAAACCGCTGGTTTTTGATATTTTGGGCCCTATTGAATAATGAATGTTTTGAATTTTCTCCAAAAGTAAAGTAGTTGCAAACTCATCCTTTTAGAGACTTGTTTGGGCTGTTGAGAGGAGTAAAAAACCATCAAAAATTTCAATCCTGCATGATTCTACCAAGAAATGTGATTCTTCATTCAAAACGCTGGTTTTTGCTATTGGGCTCTATTGAATAATGAATGTTTTGAATTTTCTCCAAAAGTAAAGTAGTTGCAAACTCATCCTTTTAGAGACTTGTTTGGGCTCATGAGAGGAGTAGAAAAACATCAAAAATTTCAGTCCTGCATGATTCTACCAAGAAATGTGTGTTCATTCAAACCGCTGGTTTTTGATAGTTTGGGCCCTATTGAATAATGAATGTTTTGAATTTTCTCCAAAAGTAAAGTAGTTGCAAACTCATCCTTTTAGAAACTTGTTTGGGCTGTTGAGAGGAGTAAAAAACCATCAAAAATTTCAATCCTGCATGATTCTACCAAGAAATGTGATTCTTCATTCAAAATGCTGGTTTTTGCTATTGGGCTCTATTGAATAATGAATGTTTTGAATTTTCTCCAAAAGTAAAGTAGTTGCAAACTCATCCTTTTAGAGACTTGTTTGGGCTCATGAGAGGAGTAGAAAAACATCAAAATTTTCAGTCCTGCATGATTCTACCAAGAAATGTGTGTTTTTTCAAACCGCTGGTTTTTGATATTTTGGGCCCTATTGAATAATGAATGTTTTGAATTTTCTCCAAAAGTAAAGTAGTTGCAAACTCATCCTTTTAGAAACTTGTTTGGGCTGTTGAGAGGAGTAAAAAACCATCAAAAATTTCAATCCTGCATGATTCTACCAAGAAATGTGATTCTTCATTCAAAACGCTGGTTTTTGCTATTGGGCTCTATTGAATAATGAATGTTTTGAATTTTCTCCAAAAGTAAAGTAGTTGCAAACTCATCCTTTTAGAGACTTGTTTGGGCTCATGAGAGGAGTAGAAAAACATCAAAAATTTCAGTCCTGCATGATTCTACCAAGAAATGTGTGTTTTTTCAAACCGCTGGTTTTTGATATTTTGGGCCCTATTGAATAATGAATGTTTTGAATTTTCTCCAAAAGTAAAGTAGTTGCAAACTCATCCTTTTAGAAACTTGTTTGGGCTGTTGAGAGGAGTAAAAAACCATCAAAAATTTCAATCCTGCATGATTCTACCAAGAAATGTGATTCTTCATTCAAAACCTGATTTTTGCTATTGGGCTCTATTGAATAATGAATGTTTTGAATTTTCTCCAAAAGTAAAGTAGTTGCAAACTCATGCTTTTAGAGACTTGTTTGGGCTCATGAGAGGAGTAGAAAAACATCAAAAATTTCAGTCCTGCATGATTCTACCAAGAAATGTGTGTTCATTCAAACCGCTGGTTTTTGATATTTTGGGCCCTATTGAATAATGAATGTTTTGAATTTTCTCCAAAAGTAAAGTAGTTGCAAACTCATCCTTTTAGAGACTTGTTTGGGCTCATGAGAGGAGTAGAAAAACATCAAAAATTTCAGTCCTGCATGATTCTACCAAGAAATGTGTGTTCATTCAAACCGCTGGTTTTTGATATTTTGGGCCCTATTGAATAATGAATGTTTTGAATTTTCTCCAAAAGTAAAGTAGTTGCAAACTCATCCTTTTAGAGTCTTGTTTGGGCTCATGAGAGGAGTAGAAAAACATTAAAAATTTCAGTCCTGCACGATTCTACCAAGAAATGTGAGTGTTCATTCAAACCGCTGGTTTTTGATATTTTGGGCCCTATTGAATAATGAATGTTTTGAATTTTCTCCAAAAGTAAAGTAGTTGCAAACTCATCCTTTTAGAAACTTGTTTGGGCTGTTGAGAGGAGTAAAAAACCATCAAAAATTTCAATCCTGCATGATTCTACCAAGAAATGTGATTCTTCATTCAAAACCTGATTTTTGCTATTGGGCTCTATTGAATAATGAATGTTTTGAATTTTCTCCAAAAGTAAAGTAGTTGCAAACTCATGCTTTTAGAGACTTGTTTGGGCTCATGAGAGGAGTAGAAAAACATCAAAAATTTCAGTCCTGCATGATTCTACCAATAAATGTGTGTTCATTGAAACCGCTGGTTTTTGATAGTTTGGGCCCTATTGAATAATGAATGTTTTGAATTTTCTCCAAAAGTAAAGTAGTTGCAAACTCATCCTTTTAGAAACTTGTTTGGGCTGTTGAGAGGAGTAAAAAACCATCAAAAATTTCAATCCTGCATGATTCTACCAAGAAATGTGTTTCTTCATTCAAAACGCTGGTTTTTGCTGTTGGGCTCTATTGAATAATGAATGTTTTGAATTTTCTCCAACAGTAAAGTAGTTGCAAACTCATCCTTTTAGAGGCTTGTTTGGGCTCATGAGAGGAGTAGAAAAACATCAAAAATTTCAGTCCTGCACGATTCTACCAAGAAATGTGTGTTCATTCAAACCGCTGGTTTTTGATATTTTGGGTCCTATTGAATAATGAATGTTTTGAATTTTCTCCAAAAGTAAAGTAGTTGCAAACTCATCTTTTTAGAAACTTGTTTGGGCTGTTGAGAGGAGTAAAAAACCATCAAAAATTTCAATCCTGCATGATTCTACCAAGAAATGTGATTCTTCATTCAAAACCTGATTTTTGCTATTGGGCTCTATTGAATAATGAATGTTTTGAATTTTCTCCAAAAGTAAAGTAGTTGCAAACTCATGCTTTTAGAGACTTGTTTGGGCTCATGAGAGGAGTAGAAAAACATCAAAAATTTCAGTCCTGCATGATTCTACCAAGAAATGTGTGTTCATTTAAACCGCTGGTTTTTGATAGTTTGGGCCCTATTGAATAATGAATGTTTTGACTTTTCTCCAAAAGTAAAGTAGTTGCAAACTCATCCTTTTAGAAACTTGTTTGGGCTGTTGAGAGGAGTAAAAAACCATCAAAAATTTCAATCCTGCATGATTCTACCAAGAAATGTGATTCTTCATTCAAAACGCTGGTTTTTGCTATTGGGCTCTATTGAATAATAAATGTTTTGAATTTTCTCCAAAAGTAAAGTAGTTGCAAACTCATCCTTTTAGAGTCTTGTTTGGGCTCATGAGAGGAGTAGAAAAACATAAAAAATTTCAGTCCTGCACGATTCTACCAAGAAATGTGAGTGTTCATTCAAACCGCTGTTTTTTGATATTTTGGGCCCTATTGAATAATGAATGTTTTGAATTTTCTCCAAAAGTAAAGTAGTTGCAAACTCATCCTTTAAGAAACTTGTTTGGGCTGTTGAGAGGAGTAAAAAACCATCAAAAATTTCAATCCTGCATGATTCTACCAAGAAATGTGATTCTTCATTCAAAACCTGATTTTTGCTATTGGGTTCTATTGAATAATGAATGTTTTGAATTTTCTCCAAAAGTAAAGTAGTTGCAAATTCATCCTTTTAGAGACTTGTTTAGGCTCATGAGAGGAGTAGAAAAACATCAAAAATTTCAGTCCTGCACGATTCTACCAAGAAATGTGTGTTCATTCAAACCGCTGGTTTTTGATATTTTGGGCCCTATTGAATAATGAATGTTTTGAATTTTCTCCAAAAGTAAAGTAGTTGCAAGCTCATCCTTTTATAAACTTGTTTGGGCTGTTGAGAGGAGTAAAAAACCATCAAATATTTCAATCCTGCATGATTCTACCAAGAAATGTGATTCTTCATTCAAAACGCTGGTATTTGCTATTGGGCTCTATTGAATAATGAATGTTTTGAATTTTCTCCAAAAGTAAAGTAGTTGCAAACTCATCCTTTTAGAGTCTTGTTTGGGCTCATGAGAGGAGTAGAAAAACATCAAAAATTTCAGTCCTGCACGATTCTACCAAGAAATTTGAGTGTTCATTCAAACCGCTGGTTTTTGATAGTTTGGGCCCTATTGAATAATGAATGTTTTGAATTTTCTCCAAAAGTAAAGTAGTTGCAAACTCATCCTTTTAGAAACTTGTTTGGGCTGTTGAGAGGAGTAAAAAACCATCAAAAATTTCAATCCTGCATGATTCTACCAAGAAATGTGATTCTTCATTCAAAACGCTGGTTTTTGCTGTTGGGCTCTATTGAATAATGAATGTTTTGAATTTTCTCCAACAGTAAAGTAGTTGCAAACTCATCCTTTTAGAGACTTGTTTGGGCTCATGAGAGGAGTAGAAAAACATCAAAAATTTCAGTCCTGCACGATTCTACCAAGAAATGTGTGTTCATTCAAACCGCTGGTTTTTGATATTTTGGGCCCTATTGA
Organism: Dendrobates tinctorius; assembly: GCF_039654945.1. Taxonomy (NCBI): domain Eukaryota; kingdom Metazoa; phylum Chordata; class Amphibia; order Anura; family Dendrobatidae; genus Dendrobates; species Dendrobates tinctorius. The sequence goes on from NW_027361713.1 coordinate 19,699,487, forward strand.
ATAATGAATGTTTTGAATTTTCTCCAAAAGTAAAGTAGTTGCAAACTCATCTTTTTAGAAACTTGTTTGGGCTGTTGAGAGGAGTAAAAAACCATCAAAAATTTCAATCCTGCATGATTCTACCAAGAAATGTGATTCTTCATTCAAAACCTGATTTTTGCTATTGGGCTCTATTGAATAATGAATGTTTTGAATTTTCTCCAAAAGTAAAGTAGTTGCAAACTCATGCTTTTAGAGACTTGTTTGGGCTCATGAGAGGAGTAGAAAAACATCAAAAATTTCAGTCCTGCATGATTCTACCAAGAAATGTGTGTTCATTTAAACCGCTGGTTTTTGATAGTTTGGGCCCTATTGAATAATGAATGTTTTGACTTTTCTCCAAAAGTAAAGTAGTTGCAAACTCATCCTTTTAGAAACTTGTTTGGGCTGTTGAGAGGAGTAAAAAACCATCAAAAATTTCAATCCTGCATGATTCTACCAAGAAATGTGATTCTTCATTCAAAACGCTGGTTTTTGCTATTGGGCTCTATTGAATAATAAATGTTTTGAATTTTCTCCAAAAGTAAAGTAGTTGCAAACTCATCCTTTTAGAGTCTTGTTTGGGCTCATGAGAGGAGTAGAAAAACATAAAAAATTTCAGTCCTGCACGATTCTACCAAGAAATGTGAGTGTTCATTCAAACCGCTGTTTTTTGATATTTTGGGCCCTATTGAATAATGAATGTTTTGAATTTTCTCCAAAAGTAAAGTAGTTGCAAACTCATCCTTTTAGAAACTTGTTTGGGCTGTTGAGAGGAGTAAAAAACCATCAAAAATTTCAATCCTGCATGATTCTACCAAGAAATGTGATTCTTCATTCAAAACCTGATTTTTGCTATTGGGTTCTATTGAATAATGAATGTTTTGAATTTTCTCCAAAAGTAAAGTAGTTGCAAATTCATCCTTTTAGAGACTTGTTTAGGCTCATGAGAGGAGTAGAAAAACATCAAAAATTTCAGTCCTGCACGATTCTACCAAGAAATGTGTGTTCATTCAAACCGCTGGTTTTTGATATTTTGTGCCCTATTGAATAATGAATGTTTTGAATTTTCTCCAAAAGTAAAGTAGTTGCAAACTCATCCTTTTATAAACTTGTTTGGGCTGTTGAGAGGAGTAAAAAACCATCAAAAATTTCAATCCTGCATGATTCTACCAAGAAATGTGATTCTTCATTCAAAACGCTGGTATTTGCTATTGGGCTCTATTGAATAATGAATGTTTTGAATTTTCTCCAAAAGTAAAGTAGTTGCAAACTCATCCTTTTAGAGTCTTCTTTGGGCTCATGAGAGGAGTAGAAAAACATCAAAAATTTCAGTCCTGCACGATTCTACCAAGAAATTTGAGTGTTCATTCAAACCGCTGGTTTTTGATAGTTTGGGCCCTATTGAATAATGAATGTTTTGAATTTTCTCCAAAAGTAAAGTAGTTGCAAACTCATCCTTTTAGAAACTTGTTTGAGCTTTTGAGAGGAGTAAAAAACCATCAAAAATTTCAATCCTGCATGATTCTACCAAGAAATGTGATTCTTCATTCAAAACCTGATTTTTGCTATTCGGCTCTATTGAATAATGAATGTTTTGAATTTTCTCCAAAAGTAAAGTAGTTGCAAACTCATCCTTTTAGAGACTTGTTTGGGCTCATGAGAGGAGTAGAAAAACATCAAAAATTTCAGTCCTGCACGATTCTACCAAGAAATGTGTGTTCATTCAAACCCCTGGTTTTTGATAGTTTGGGCCCTATTGAATAATGAATGTTTTGAATTTTCTCCAAAAGTAAAGTAGTTGCAAGCTCATCCTTTTAGAAACTTGTTTGGGCTGTTGAGTGGAGTAAAAAACCAAAAAAAATTTCAATTCTGCATGATTCTACCAAGAAATGTGATTCTTCATTCAAAACCTGATTTTTGCTATTGGGCTCTATTGAATAATGAATGTTTTGAATTTTCTCCAAAAGTATAGTAGTTGCAAACTCATCCTTTTAGAGACTTGTTTGGGCTCATGAGAGGAGTAGAAAAATATCAAAAATTTCAGTCCTGCACGATTCTACCAAGAAATGTGTGTTCATTCAAACCGCTTGTTTTTGATATTTTGGGCCCTATTGAATAATGAATGTTTTGAATTTTCTCCAAAAGTAAAGTAGTTGCAAACTCATCCTTTTAGAAACTTGTTTGGGCTGTTGAGAGGAGTAGAAAAACATCAAAAATTTCAGTCCTGCATGATTCTACCAAGAAATGTGTGTTCATTGAAACCGCTGGTTTTTGATAGTTTGGGCCCTATTGAATAATGAATGTTTTGAATTTTCTCCAAAAGTAAAGTAGTTGCAAACTCATCCTTTTAGAAACTTGTTTGGGCTGTTGAGAGGAGTAAAAAACCATCAAAAATTTCAATCCTGCATGATTCTACCAAGAAATGTGATTTTTCATTCAAAACGCTGGTTTTTGCTATTGGGCTCTATTGAATAATGAATGTTTTGATTTTTCTCCAAAAGTAAAGTAGTTGCAAACTCATGCTTTTAGAGACTTGTTTGGGCTCATGAGAGGAGTAGAAAAACATCAAAAATTTCAGTCCTGCACGATTCTACCAAGAAATGTGTGTTCATTCAAACCGCTGGTTTTTGATATTTTGGGCCATATTGAATAATGAATGTTTTGAATTTTCTCCAAAAGTAAAGTAGTTGCAAACTCATCCTTTTAGAAACTTGTTTGGGCTGTTGAGAGGAGTAAAAAACCATCAAAAATTTCAATCCTGCATGATTCTACCAAGAAATGTGATACTATATTCAAAATGCTGGTTTTTGCTATTGGGCTCTATTGAATAATGAATGTTTTGAATTTTCTCCAAAAGTAAAGTAGTTGCAAACTCATCCTTTTAGAGACTTGTTTGGGCTCATGAGAGGAGTAGAAAAACATCAAAAATTTCAGTCCTGCACAATTCTACCAAGAAATGTGTGTTCATTCAAACCGCTGGTTTTTGATATTTTGGGCCATATTGAATAATGAATGTTTTGAATTTTCTCCAAAAGTAAAGTAGTTGCAAACTCATCCTTTTAGAAACTTGTTTGGGCTGTTGAGAGGAGCAAAAAAACATCAAAAATTTCAATCCTGCATGATTCTACCAAGAAATGTGATTCTTCATTCAAAACGCTGGTTTTTGCTATTGGGCTCTATTGAATAATGAATGTTTTGAATTTTCTCCAAAAGTAAAGTAGTTGCAAACTCATCCTTTTAGAGACTTGTTTGGGCTCATGAGAGGAGTAGAAAAATATCAAAAATTTCAGTCCTGCATGATTCTACCAAGAAATGTGTGTTCATTCAAACCGCTGGTTTTTGATAGTTTGGGCCCTATTGAATAATGAATGTTTTGAATTTTCTCCAAAAGTAAAGTAGTTGCAAACTCATCCTTTTAGAAACTTGTTTGGGCTGTTGAGAGGAGTAAAAAACCATCAAAAATTTCAATCCTGCATGATTCTACCAAGAAATGTGATTCTTCATTCAAAACCTAATTTTTGCTATTGGGCTCTATTGAATAATGAATGTTTTGAATTTTCTCCAAAAGTAAAGTAGTTGCAAACTCATGCTTTTAGAGACTTGTTTGGGCTCATGAGAGGAGTAGAAAAACATCAAAAATTTCAGTCCTGCATGATTCTACCAAGAAATGTGTGTTCATTGAAACCGCTGGTTTTTGATAGTTTGGGCCCTATTGAATAATGAATGTTTTGAATTTTCTCCAAAAGTAAAGTAGTTGCAAACTCATCCTTTTAGAAACTTGTTTGGGCTGTTGAGAGGAGTAAAAAACCATCAAAAATTTCAATCCTGCATGATTCTACCAAGAAATGTGATTCTTCATTCAAAACGCTGGTTTTTGCTTTTGGGCTCTATTGAATAATGAATGTTTTGAATTTTCTCCAACAGTAAAGTAGTTGCAAACTCATCCTTTTAGAGACTTGTTTGGGCTCATGAGAGGAGTAGAAAAACATCAAAAATTTCAGTCCTGCATGATTCTACCAAGAAATTTGTGTTCATTCAAACCGCTGGTTTTTGATATTTTGGGCCCTATTGAATAATGAATGTTTTGAATTTTCTCCAAAAGTAAAGTAGTTGCAAACTCATCCTTTTAGAAACTTGTTTGGGCTGTTGAGAGGAGTAAAAAACCATCAAAAATTTCAATCCTGCATGATTCTACCAAGAAATGTGATTCTTCATTCAAAACCTGATTTTTGCTATTGGGCTCTATTGAATAATGAATGTTTTGAATTTTCTCCAAAAGTAAAGTAGTTGCAAACTCATGCTTTTAGAGACTTGTTTGGGCTCATGAGAGGAGTAGAAAAACATCAAAAATTTCAGTCCTGCATGATTCTACCAAGAAATGTGTGTTCATTTAAACCGCTGGTTTTTGATAGTTTGGGCCCTATTGAATAATGAATGTTTTGACTTTTCTCCAAAAGTAAAGTAGTTGCAAACTCATCCTTTTAGAAACTTGTTTGGGCTGTTGAGAGGAGTAAAAAACCATCAAAAATTTCAATCCTGCATGATTCTACCAAGAAATGTGATTCTTCATTCAAAACGCTGGTTTTTGCTATTGGGCTCTATTGAATAATAAATGTTTTGAATTTTCTCCAAAAGTAAAGTAGTTGCAAACTCATCCTTTTAGAGTCTTGTTTGGGCTCATGAGAGGAGTAGAAAAACATCAAAAATTTCAGTCCTGCACGATTCTACCAAGAAATGTGAGTGTTCATTCAAACCGCTGGTTTTTGATATTTTGGGCCCTATTGAATAATGAATGTTTTGACTTTTCTCCAAAAGTAAAGTAGTTGCAAACTCATCCTTTTAGAAACTTGTTTGGGCTGTTGAGAGGAGTAAAAAAACCATCAAAAATTTCAATCCTGCATGATTCTACCAAGAAATGTGATTCTTCATTCAAAACGCTGGTTTTTGCTATTGGGCTCTATTGAATAATAAATGTTTTGAATTTTCTCCAAAAGTAAAGTAGTTGCAAACTCATCCTTTTAGAGTCTTGTTTGGGCTCATGAGAGGAGTAGAAAAACATCAAAAATTTCAGTCCTGCACGATTCTACCAAGAAATGTGAGTGTTCATTCAAACCGCTGGTTTTTGATATTTTGGGCCCTACTGAATAATGAATGTTTTGAATTTTCTCCAAAAGTAAAGTAGTTGCAAACTCATCCTTTTAGAAACTTGTTTGGGCTGTTGAGAGGAGTAAAAAACCATCAAAAATTTCAATCCTGCATGATTCTACCAAGAAATGTGATTCTTCATTCAAAACCTGATTTTTGCTATTGGGCTCTATTGAATAATGAATGTTTTGAATTTTCTCCAAAAGTAAAGTAGTTGCAAACTCATGCTTTTAGAGACTTGTTTGGGCTCATGAGAGGAGTAGAAAAACATCAAAAATTTCAGTCCTGCATGATTCTACCAAGAAATGTGTGTTCATTTAAACCGCTGGTTTTTGATAGTTTGGGCCCTATTGAATAATGAATGTTTTGACTTTTCTCCAAAAGTAAAGTAGTTGCAAACTCATCCTTTTAGAAACTTGTTTGGGCTGTTGAGAGGAGTAAAAAACCATCAAAAATTTCAATCCTGCATGATTCTACCAAGAAATGTGATTCTTCATTCAAAACCTGATTTTTGCTATTGGGCTCTATTGAATAATGAATGTTTTGAATTTTCTCCAAAAGTAAAGTAGTTGCAAACTCATGCTTTTAGAGACTTGTTTGGGCTCATGAGAGGAGTAAAAAACCATCAAAAATTTCAATCCTGCATGATTCTACCAAGAAATGTGATTCTTCATTCAAAACCTGATTTTTGCTATTGGGCTCTATTGAATAGTGAATGTTTTGAATTTTCTCCAAAAGTAAAGTAGTTGCAAACTCATCCTTTTAGAGACTTGTTTGGGCTCATGAGAGGAGTAGAAAAATATCAAAAATTTCAGTCCTGCACGATTCTACCAAGAAATGTGTGTTCATTCAAACCGCTTGTTTTTGATATTTTGGGCCCTATTGAATAATGAATGTTTTGAATTTTCTCCAAAAGTAAAGTAGTTGCAAACTCATCCTTTTAGAAACTTATTTGGGCTGTTGAGAGGAGTAAAAAACCATCAAAAATTTCAATCCTGCATGATTCTACCAAGAAATGTGATTCTTCATTCAAAACCTGATTTTTGCTATTGGGCTCTATTGAATAATGAATGTTTTGAATTTTCTCCAAAAGTAAAGTAGTTGCAAACTCATGCTTTTAGAGACTTGTTTGGGCTCATGAGAGGAGTAGAAAAACATCAAAAATTTCAGTCCTGCATGATTCTACCAAGAAATGTGTGTTCATTCAAACCGCTGGTTTTTGATAGTTTGTGCCCTATTGAATAATGAATGTTTTGAATTTTCTCCAAAAGTAAAGTAGTTGCAAACTCATCCTTTTAGAAACTTGTTTGGGCTGTTGAGAGGAGTAAAAAACCATCAAAAATTTCAATCCTGCATGATTCTACCAAGAAATGTGATTCTTCATTCAAAACAATGGTTTTTGCTATTGGGCTCTATTGAATAATGAATGTTTTGATTTTTCTCCAAAAGTAAAGTAGTTGCAAACTCATCCTTTTAGAGACTTGTTTGGGCTCATGAGAGGAGTAGAAAAACATCAAAAATTTCAGTCCTGCACGATTCTACCAAGAAATGTGTGTTCATTCAAACCGCTGGTTTTTGATATTTTGGGCCATATTGAATAATGAATGTTTTGAATTTTCTCCAAAAGTAAAGTAGTTGCAAACTCATCCTTTTAGAAACTTGTTTGGGCTGTTGAGAGGAGTAAAAAACCATCAAAAATTTCAATCCTGCATGATTCTACCAAGAAATGTGATACTATATTCAAAACGCTGGTTTTTGCTATTGGGCTCTATTGAATAATGAATGTTTTAAATTTTCTCCAAAAGTAAAGTAGTTGCAAACTCATCCTTTTAGAGACTTGTTTGGGCTCATGAGAGGAGTAGAAAAACATCAAAAATTTCAGTCCTGCACGATTCTACCAAGAAATGTGTGTTCATTCAAACCGCTGGTTTTTGATATTTTGGGCCCTATTGAATAATGAATGTTTTGAATTTTCTCCAAAAGTAAAGTAGTTGCAAACTCATCCTTATAGAAACTTGTTTGGGCTGTTGAGAGGAGTAAAAAAACATCAAAAATTTCAATCCTGCATGATTCTACCAAGAAATGTGATTCTTCATTCAAAACGCTGGTTTTTGCTATTGGGCTCTATTGAATAATGAATGTTTTGAATTTTCTCCAAAAGTAAAGTAGTTGCAAACTCATCCTTTTAGAGACTTGTTTGGGCTCATGAGAGGAGTAGAAAAATATCAAAAATTTCAGTCCTGCATGATTCTACCAAGAAATGTGTGTTCATTCAAACCGCTGGTTTTTGATAGTTTGGGCCCTATTGAATAATGAATGTTTTGACTTTTCTCCAAAAGTAAAGTAGTTGCAAACTCATCCTTTTAGAAACTTGTTTGGGCTGTTGAGAGGAGTAAAAAACCATCAAAAATTTCAATCCTGCATGATTCTACCAAGAAATGTGATTCTTCATTCAAAACGCTGGTTTTTGCTATTGGGCTCTATTGAATAATAAATGTTTTGAATTTTCTCCAAAAGTAAAGTAGTTGCAAACTCATCCTTTTAGAGTCTTGTTTGGGCTCATGAGAGGAGTAGAAAAACATCAAAAATTTCAGTCCTGCACAATTCTACCAAGAAATGTGAGTGTTCATTCAAACCGCTGGTTTTTGATATTTTGGGCCCTACTGAATAATGAATGTTTTGAATTTTCTCCAAAAGTAAAGTAGTTGCAAACTCATCCTTTTAGAAACTTGTTTGGGCTGTTGAGAGGAGTAAAAAACCATCAAAAATTTCAGTCCTGCATGATTCTACCAAGAAATGTGTGTTCATTGAAACCGCTGGTTTTTGATAGTTTGGGCCCTATTGAATAATGAATGTTTTGAATTTTCTCCAAAAGTAAAGTAGTTGCAAACATCCTTTTAGAAACTTGTTTGGGCTGTTGAGAGGAGTAAAAAACCATCAAAAATTTCAATCCTGCATGATTCTACCAAGAAATGTGATTCTTCATTCAAAACGCTGGTTTTTGCTGTTGGGCTCTATTGAATAATGAATGTTTTGAATTTTCTCCAAAAGTAAAGTAGTTGCAAACTCATCCTTTTAGAGACTTGTTTGGGCTCACGAGAGGAGTAGAAAAACATTAAAAATTTCAGTCCTGCACGATTCTACCAAGAAATGTGTGTTCATTCAAACCGCTGGTTTTTGATATTTTGGGCCCTATTGAATAATGAATGTTTTGAATTTTCTCCAAAAGTAAAGTAGTTGCAAACTCATCCTTTTAGAGACTTGTTTGGGCTGTTGAGAGGAGTAAAAAACCATCAAAAATTTCAATCCTGCATGATTCTACCAAGAAATGTGATTCTTCATTCAAAACGCTGGTTTTTGCTATTGGGCTCTATTGAATAATGAATGTTTTGAATTTTCTCCAAAAGTAAAGTAGTTGCAAACTCATCCTTTTAGAGACTTGTTTGGGCTCATGAGAGGAGTAGAAAAACATCAAAAATTTCAGTCCTGCATGATTCTACCAAGAAATGTGTGTTCATTCAAACCGCTGGTTTTTGATAGTTTGGGCCCTATTGAATAATGAATGTTTTGAATTTTCTCCAAAAGTAAAGTAGTTGCAAACTCATCCTTTTAGAAACTTGTTTGGGCTGTTGAGAGGAGTAAAAAACCATCAAAAATTTCAATCCTGCATGATTCTACCAAGAAATGTGATTCTTCATTCAAAATGCTGGTTTTTGCTATTGGGCTCTATTGAATAATGAATGTTTTGAATTTTCTCCAAAAGTAAAGTAGTTGCAAACTCATCCTTTTAGAGACTTGTTTGGGCTCATGAGAGGAGTAGAAAAACATCAAAATTTTCAGTCCTGCATGATTCTACCAAGAAATGTGTGTTTTTTCAAACCGCTGGTTTTTGATATTTTGGGCCCTATTGAATAATGAATGTTTTGAATTTTCTCCAAAAGTAAAGTAGTTGCAAACTCATCCTTTTAGAAACTTGTTTGGGCTGTTGAGAGGAGTAAAAAACCATCAAAAATTTCAATCCTGCATGATTCTACCAAGAAATGTGATTCTTCATTCAAAACGCTGGTTTTTGCTATTGGGCTCTATTGAATAATGAATGTTTTGAATTTTCTCCAAAAGTAAAGTAGTTGCAAACTCATCCTTTTAGAGACTTGTTTGGGCTCATGAGAGGAGTAGAAAAACATCAAAAATTTCAGTCCTGCATGATTCTACCAAGAAATGTGTGTTTTTTCAAACCGCTGGTTTTTGATATTTTGGGCCCTATTGAATAATGAATGTTTTGAATTTTCTCCAAAAGTAAAGTAGTTGCAAACTCATCCTTTTAGAAACTTGTTTGGGCTGTTGAGAGGAGTAAAAAACCATCAAAAATTTCAATCCTGCATGATTCTACCAAGAAATGTGATTCTTCATTCAAAACCTGATTTTTGCTATTGGGCTCTATTGAATAATGAATGTTTTGAATTTTCTCCAAAAGTAAAGTAGTTGCAAACTCATGCTTTTAGAGACTTGTTTGGGCTCATGAGAGGAGTAGAAAAACATCAAAAATTTCAGTCCTGCATGATTCTACCAAGAAATGTGTGTTCATTCAAACCGCTGGTTTTTGATATTTTGGGCCCTATTGAATAATGAATGTTTTGAATTTTCTCCAAAAGTAAAGTAGTTGCAAACTCATCCTTTTAGAGACTTGTTTGGGCTCATGAGAGGAGTAGAAAAACATCAAAAATTTCAGTCCTGCATGATTCTACCAAGAAATGTGTGTTCATTCAAACCGCTGGTTTTTGATATTTTGGGCCCTATTGAATAATGAATGTTTTGAATTTTCTCCAAAAGTAAAGTAGTTGCAAACTCATCCTTTTAGAGTCTTGTTTGGGCTCATGAGAGGAGTAGAAAAACATTAAAAATTTCAGTCCTGCACGATTCTACCAAGAAATGTGAGTGTTCATTCAAACCGCTGGTTTTTGATATTTTGGGCCCTATTGAATAATGAATGTTTTGAATTTTCTCCAAAAGTAAAGTAGTTGCAAACTCATCCTTTTAGAAACTTGTTTGGGCTGTTGAGAGGAGTAAAAAACCATCAAAAATTTCAATCCTGCATGATTCTACCAAGAAATGTGATTCTTCATTCAAAACCTGATTTTTGCTATTGGGCTCTATTGAATAATGAATGTTTTGAATTTTCTCCAAAAGTAAAGTAGTTGCAAACTCATGCTTTTAGAGACTTGTTTGGGCTCATGAGAGGAGTAGAAAAACATCAAAAATTTCAGTCCTGCATGATTCTACCAATAAATGTGTGTTCATTGAAACCGCTGGTTTTTGATAGTTTGGGCCCTATTGAATAATGAATGTTTTGAATTTTCTCCAAAAGTAAAGTAGTTGCAAACTCATCCTTTTAGAAACTTGTTTGGGCTGTTGAGAGGAGTAAAAAACCATCAAAAATTTCAATCCTGCATGATTCTACCAAGAAATGTGTTTCTTCATTCAAAACGCTGGTTTTTGCTGTTGGGCTCTATTGAATAATGAATGTTTTGAATTTTCTCCAACAGTAAAGTAGTTGCAAACTCATCCTTTTAGAGGCTTGTTTGGGCTCATGAGAGGAGTAGAAAAACATCAAAAATTTCAGTCCTGCACGATTCTACCAAGAAATGTGTGTTCATTCAAACCGCTGGTTTTTGATATTTTGGGTCCTATTGAATAATGAATGTTTTGAATTTTCTCCAAAAGTAAAGTAGTTGCAAACTCATCTTTTTAGAAACTTGTTTGGGCTGTTGAGAGGAGTAAAAAACCATCAAAAATTTCAATCCTGCATGATTCTACCAAGAAATGTGATTCTTCATTCAAAACCTGATTTTTGCTATTGGGCTCTATTGAATAATGAATGTTTTGAATTTTCTCCAAAAGTAAAGTAGTTGCAAACTCATGCTTTTAGAGACTTGTTTGGGCTCATGAGAGGAGTAGAAAAACATCAAAAATTTCAGTCCTGCATGATTCTACCAAGAAATGTGTGTTCATTTAAACCGCTGGTTTTTGATAGTTTGGGCCCTATTGAATAATGAATGTTTTGACTTTTCTCCAAAAGTAAAGTAGTTGCAAACTCATCCTTTTAGAAACTTGTTTGGGCTGTTGAGAGGAGTAAAAAACCATCAAAAATTTCAATCCTGCATGATTCTACCAAGAAATGTGATTCTTCATTCAAAACGCTGGTTTTTGCTATTGGGCTCTATTGAATAATAAATGTTTTGAATTTTCTCCAAAAGTAAAGTAGTTGCAAACTCATCCTTTTAGAGTCTTGTTTGGGCTCATGAGAGGAGTAGAAAAATATCAAAAATTTCAGTCCTGCACGATTCTACCAAGAAATGTGTGTTCATTCAAACCGCTTGTTTTTGATATTTTGGGCCCTATTGAATAATGAATGTTTCGAATTTTCTCCAAAAGTAAAGTAGTTGCAAACTCATCCTTTTAGAAACTTGTTTGGGCTGTTGAGAGGAGTAAAAAACCATCAAAAATTTCAATCCTGCATGATTCTACCAAGAAATGTGATTTTTCATTCAAAACGCTGGTTTTTGCTATTGGGCTCTATTGAATAATGAATGTTTTGATTTTTCTCCAAAAGTAAAGTAGTTGCAAACTCATGCTTTTAGAGACTTGTTTGGGCTCATGAGAGGAGTAGAAAAACATCAAAAATTTCAGTCCTGCACGATTCTACCAAGAAATGTGTGTTCATTCAAACCCCTGGTTTTTGATAGTTTGGGCCCTATTGAATAATGAATGTTTTGAATTTTCTCCAAAAGTAAAGTAGTTGCAAGCTCATCCTTTTAGAAACTTGTTTGGGCTGTTGAGTGGAGTAAAAAACCAAAAAAAATTTCAATTCTGCATGATTCTACCAAGAAATGTGATTCTTCATTCAAAACCTGATTTTTGCTATTGGGCTCTATTGAATAATGAATGTTTTGAATTTTCTCCAAAAGTATAGTAGTTGCAAACTCATCCTTTTAGAGACTTGTTTGGGCTCATGAGAGGAGTAGAAAAATATCAAAAATTTCAGTCCTGCACGATTCTACCAAGAAATGTGTGTTCATTCAAACCTCTTGTTTTTGATATTTTGGGCCCTATTGAATAATGAATGTTTTGAATTTTCTCCAAAAGTAAAGTAGTTGCAAACTCATCCTTTTAGAAACTTGTTTGGGCTGTTGAGAGGAGTAAAAAACCATCAAAAATTTCAATCCTGCATGATTCTACCAAGAAATGTGATTTTTCATTCAAAACGCTGGTTTTTGCTATTGGGCTCTATTGAATAATGAATGTTTTGATTTTTCTCCAAAAGTAAAGTAGTTGCAAACTCATGCTTTTAGAGACTTGTTTGGGCTCATGAGAGGAGTAGAAAAACATCAAAAATTTCAGTCCTGCACGATTCTACCAAGAAATGTGTGTTCATTCAAACCGCTGGTTTTTGATATTTTGGGCCATATTGAATAATGAATGTTTTGAATTTTCTCCAAAAGTAAAGTAGTTGCAAACTCATCCTTTTAGAAACTTGTTTGGGCTGTTGAGAGGAGTAAAAAACCATCAAAAATTTCAATCCTGCATGATTCTACCAAGAAATGTGATACTATATTCAAAATGCTGGTTTTTGCTATTGGGCTCTATTGAATAATGAATGTTTTGAATTTTCTCCAAAAGTAAAGTAGTTGCAAACTCATCCTTTTAGAGACTTGTTTGGGCTCATGAGAGGAGTAGAAAAACATCAAAAATTTCAGTCCTGCACAATTCTACCAAGAAATGTGTGTTCATTCAAACCGCTGGTTTTTGATATTTTGGGCCCTATTGAATAATGAATGTTTTGAATTTTCTCCAAAAGTAAAGTAGTTGCAAACTCATCCTTTTAGAAACTTGTTTGGGCTGTTGAGAGGAGTAAAAAAACATCAAAAATTTCAATCCTGCATGATTCTACCAAGAAATGTGATTCTTCATTCAAAACGCTGGTTTTTGCTATTGGGCTCTATTGAATAATGAATGTTTTGAATTTTCTCCAAAAGTAAAGTAGTTGCAAACTCATCCTTTTAGAGACTTGTTTGGGCTCATGAGAGGAGTAGAAAAATATCAAAAATTTCAGTCCTGCATGATTCTACCAAGAAATGTGTGTTCATTCAAACCGCTGGTTTTTGATAGTTTGGGCCCTATTGAATAATGAATGTTTTGAATTTTCTCCAAAAGTAAAGTAGTTGCAAACTCATCCTTTTAGAAACTTGTTTGGGCTGTTGAGAGGAGTAAAAAACCATCAAAAATTTCAATCCTGCATGATTCTACCAAGAAATGTGATTCTTCATTCAAAACCTAATTTTTGCTATTGGGCTCTGTTGAATAATGAATGTTTTGAATTTTCTCCAAAAGTAAAGTAGTTGCAAACTCATGCTTTTAGAGACTTGTTTGGGCTCATGAGAGGAGTAGAAAAACATCAAAAATTTCAGTCCTGCATGATTCTACCAAGAAATGTGTGTTCATTGAAACCGCTGGTTTTTGATAGTTTGGGCCCTATTGAATAATGAATGTTTTGAATTTTCTCCAAAAGTAAAGTAGTTGCAAACTCATCCTTTTAGAAACTTGTTTGGGCTGTTGAGAGGAGTAAAAAACCATCAAAAATTTCAATCCTGCATGATTCTACCAAGAAATGTGATTCTTCATTCAAAACGCTGGTTTTTGCTTTTGGGCTCTATTGAATAATGAATGTTTTGAATTTTCTCCAACAGTAAAGTAGTTGCAAACTCATCCTTTTAGAGACTTGTTTGGGCTCATGAGAGGAGTAGAAAAACATCAAAAATTTCAGTCCTGCACGATTCTACCAAGAAATTTGTGTTCATTCAAACCGCTGGTTTTTGATATTTTGGGCCCTATTGAATAATGAATGTTTTGAATTTTCTCCAAAAGTAAAGTAGTTGCAAACTCATCCTTTTAGAAACTTGTTTGGGCTGTTGAGAGGAGTAAAAAACCATCAAAAATTTCAATCCTGCATGATTCTACCAAGAAATGTGATTCTTCATTCAAAACCTGATTTTTGCTATTGGGCTCTATTGAATAATGAATGTTTTGAATTTTCTCCAAAAGTAAAGTAGTTGCAAACTCATGCTTTTAGAGACTTGTTTGGGCTCATGAGAGGAGTAGAAAAACATCAAAAATTTCAGTCCTGCATGATTCTACCAAGAAATGTGTGTTCATTTAAACCGCTGGTTTTTGATAGTTTGGGCCCTATTGAATAATGAATGTTTTGACTTTTCTCCAAAAGTAAAGTAGTTGCAAACTCATCCTTTTAGAAACTTGTTTGGGCTGTTGAGAGGAGTAAAAAAACCATCAAAAATTTCAATCCTGCATGATTCTACCAAGAAATGTGATTCTTCATTCAAAACGCTGGTTTTTGCTATTGGGCTCTATTGAATAATAAATGTTTTGAATTTTCTCCAAAAGTAAAGTAGTTGCAAACTCATCCTTTTAGAGTCTTGTTTGGGCTCATGAGAGGAGTAGAAAAACATCAAAAATTTCAGTCCTGCACGATTCTACCAAGAAATGTGAGTGTTCATTCAAACCGCTGGTTTTTGATATTTTGGGCCCTACTGAATAATGAATGTTTTGAATTTTCTCCAAAAGTAAAGTAGTTGCAAACTCATCCTTTTAGAAACTTGTTTGGGCTGTTGAGAGGAGTAAAAAACCATCAAAAATTTCAATCCTGCATGATTCTACCAAGAAATGTGATTCTTCATTCAAAACCTGATTTTTGCTATTGGGCTCTATTGAATAATGAATGTTTTGAATTTTCTCCAAAAGTAAAGTAGTTGCAAACTCATGCTTTTAGAGACTTGTTTGGGCTCATGAGAGGAGTAGAAAAACATCAAAAATTTCAGTCCTGCATGATTCTACCAAGAAATGTGTGTTCATTTAAACCGCTGGTTTTTGATAGTTTGGGCCCTATTGAATAATGAATGTTTTGACTTTTCTCCAAAAGTAAAGTAGTTGCAAACTCATCCTTTTAGAAACTTGTTTGGGCTGTTGAGAGGAGTAAAAAACCATCAAAAATTTCAATCCTGCATGATTCTACCAAGAAATGTGATTCTTCTTTCAAAACCTGATTTTTGCTATTGGGCTCTATTGAATAGTGAATGTTTTGAATTTTCTCCAAAAGTAAAGTAGTTGCAAACTCATCCTTTTAGAGACTTGTTTGGGCTCATGAGAGGAGTAGAAAAATATCAAAAATTTCAGTCCTGCACGATTCTACCAAGAAATGTGTGTTCATTCAAACCGCTTGTTTTTGATATTTTGGGCCCTATTGAATAATGAATGTTTTGAATTTTCTCCAAAAGTAAAGTAGTTGCAAACTCATCCTTTTAGAAACTTATTTGGGCTGTTGAGAGGAGTAAAA
The DNA here is from genome assembly GCF_039654945.1 of Dendrobates tinctorius. NCBI lineage: Eukaryota > Metazoa > Chordata > Amphibia > Anura > Dendrobatidae > Dendrobates > Dendrobates tinctorius. The sequence continues at coordinate 19,715,058 of NW_027361713.1, forward strand.
AACCATCAAAAATTTCAATCCTGCATGATTCTACCAAGAAATGTGATTCTTCATTCAAAACCTGATTTTTGCTATTGGGCTCTATTGAATAATGAATGTTTTGAATTTTCTCCAAAAGTAAAGTAGTTGCAAACTCATGCTTTTAGAGACTTGTTTGGGCTCATGAGAGGAGTAGAAAAACATCAAAAATTTCAGTCCTGCATGATTCTACCAAGAAATGTGTGTTCATTCAAACCGCTGGTTTTTGATAGTTTGTGCCCTATTGAATAATGAATGTTTTGAATTTTCTCCAAAAGTAAAGTAGTTGCAAACTCATCCTTTTAGAAACTTGTTTGGGCTGTTGAGAGGAGTAAAAAACCATCAAAAATTTCAATCCTGCATGATTCTACCAAGAAATGTGATTCTTCATTCAAAACAATGGTTTTTGCTATTGGGCTCTATTGAATAATGAATGTTTTGATTTTTCTCCAAAAGTAAAGTAGTTGCAAACTCATCCTTTTAGAGACTTGTTTGGGCTCATGAGAGGAGTAGAAAAACATCAAAAATTTCAGTCCTGCACGATTCTACCAAGAAATGTGTGTTCATTCAAACCGCTGGTTTTTGATATTTTGGGCCATATTGAATAATGAATGTTTTGAATTTTCTCCAAAAGTAAAGTAGTTGCAAACTCATCCTTTTAGAAACTTGTTTGGGCTGTTGAGAGGAGTAAAAAACCATCAAAAATTTCAATCCTGCATGATTCTACCAAGAAATGTGATACTATATTCAAAACGCTGGTTTTTGCTATTGGGCTCTATTGAATAATGAATGTTTTAAATTTTCTCCAAAAGTAAAGTAGTTGCAAACTCATCCTTTTAGAGACTTGTTTGGGCTCATGAGAGGAGTAGAAAAACATCAAAAATTTCAGTCCTGCACGATTCTACCAAGAAATGTGTGTTCATTCAAACCGCTGGTTTTTGATATTTTGGGCCCTATTGAATAATGAATGTTTTGAATTTTCTCCAAAAGTAAAGTAGTTGCAAACTCATCCTTATAGAAACTTGTTTGGGCTGTTGAGAGGAGTAAAAAAACATCAAAAATTTCAATCCTGCATGATTCTACCAAGAAATGTGATTCTTCATTCAAAACGCTGGTTTTTGCTATTGGGCTCTATTGAATAATGAATGTTTTGAATTTTCTCCAAAAGTAAAGTAGTTGCAAACTCATCCTTTTAGAGACTTGTTTGGGCTCATGAGAGGAGTAGAAAAATATCAAAAATTTCAGTCCTGCATGATTCTACCAAGAAATGTGTGTTCATTCAAACCGCTGGTTTTTGATAGTTTGGGCCCTATTGAATAATGAATGTTTTGACTTTTCTCCAAAAGTAAAGTAGTTGCAAACTCATCCTTTTAGAAACTTGTTTGGGCTGTTGAGAGGAGTAAAAAACCATCAAAAATTTCAATCCTGCATGATTCTACCAAGAAATGTGATTCTTCATTCAAAACGCTGGTTTTTGCTATTGGGCTCTATTGAATAATAAATGTTTTGAATTTTCTCCAAAAGTAAAGTAGTTGCAAACTCATCCTTTTAGAGTCTTGTTTGGGCTCATGAGAGGAGTAGAAAAACATCAAAAATTTCAGTCCTGCACAATTCTACCAAGAAATGTGAGTGTTCATTCAAACCGCTGGTTTTTGATATTTTGGGCCCTACTGAATAATGAATGTTTTGAATTTTCTCCAAAAGTAAAGTAGTTGCAAACTCATCCTTTTAGAAACTTGTTTGGGCTGTTGAGAGGAGTAAAAAACCATCAAAAATTTCAGTCCTGCATGATTCTACCAAGAAATGTGTGTTCATTGAAACCGCTGGTTTTTGATAGTTTGGGCCCTATTGAATAATGAATGTTTTGAATTTTCTCCAAAAGTAAAGTAGTTGCAAACATCCTTTTAGAAACTTGTTTGGGCTGTTGAGAGGAGTAAAAAACCATCAAAAATTTCAATCCTGCATGATTCTACCAAGAAATGTGATTCTTCATTCAAAACGCTGGTTTTTGCTGTTGGGCTCTATTGAATAATGAATGTTTTGAATTTTCTCCAAAAGTAAAGTAGTTGCAAACTTATCCTTTTAGAGACTTGTTTGGGCTCACGAGAGGAGTAGAAAAACATTAAAAATTTCAGTCCTGCACGATTCTACCAAGAAATGTGTGTTCATTCAAACCGCTGGTTTTTGATATTTTGGGCCCTATTGAATAATGAATGTTTTGAATTTTCTCCAAAAGTAAAGTAATTGCAAACTCATCCTTTTAGAGACTTGTTTGGGCTGTTGAGAGGAGTAAAAAACCATCAAAAATTTCAATCCTGCATGATTCTACCAAGAAATGTGATTCTTCATTCAAAACGCTGGTTTTTGCTATTGGGCTCTATTGAATAATGAATGTTTTGAATTTTCTCCAAAAGTAAAGTAGTTGCAAACTCATCCTTTTAGAGACTTGTTTGGGCTCATGAGAGGAGTAGAAAAACATCAAAAATTTCAGTCCTGCATGATTCTACCAAGAAATGTGTGTTCATTCAAACCGCTGGTTTTTGATAGTTTGGGCCCTATTGAATAATGAATGTTTTGAATTTTCTCCAAAAGTAAAGTAGTTGCAAACTCATCCTTTTAGAAACTTGTTTGGGCTGTTGAGAGGAGTAAAAAACCATCAAAAATTTCAATCCTGCATGATTCTACCAAGAAATGTGATTCTTCATTCAAAATGCTGGTTTTTGCTATTGGGCTCTATTGAATAATGAATGTTTTGAATTTTCTCCAAAAGTAAAGTAGTTGCAAACTCATCCTTTTAGAGACTTGTTTGGGCTCATGAGAGGAGTAGAAAAACATCAAAAATTTCAGTCCTGCATGATTCTACCAAGAAATGTGTGTTTTTTCAAACCGCTGGTTTTTGATATTTTGGGCCCTATTGAATAATGAATGTTTTGAATTTTCTCCAAAAGTAAAGTAGTTGCAAACTCATCCTTTTAGAAACTTGTTTGGGCTGTTGAGAGGAGTAAAAAACCATCAAAAATTTCAATCTAGCATGATTCTACCAAGAAATGTGATTCTTCATTCAAAACCTGATTTTTGCTATTGGGCTCTATTGAATAATGAATGTTTTGAATTTTCTCCAAAAGTAAAGTAGTTGCAAACTCATGCTTTTAGAGACTTGTTTGGGCTCATGAGAGGAGTAGAAAAACATCAAAAATTTCAGTCCTGCATGATTCTACCAAGAAATGTGTGTTCATTCAAACCGCTGGTTTTTGATATTTTGGGCCCTATTGAATAATGAATGTTTTGAATTTTCTCCAAAAGTAAAGTAGTTGCAAACTCATCCTTTTAGAGACTTGTTTGGGCTCATGAGAGGAGTAGAAAAACATCAAAAATTTCAGTCCTGCATGATTCTACCAAGAAATGTGTGTTCATTCAAACCGCTGGTTTTTGATATTTTGGGCCCTATTGAATAATGAATGTTTTGAATTTTCTCCAAAAGTAAAGTAGTTGCAAACTCATCCTTTTAGAGTCTTGTTTGGGCTCATGAGAGGAGTAGAAAAACATTAAAAATTTCAGTCCTGCACGATTCTACCAAGAAATGTGAGTGTTCATTCAAACCGCTGGTTTTTGATATTTTGGGCCCTATTGAATAATGAATGTTTTGAATTTTCTCCAAAAGTAAAGTAGTTGCAAACTCATCCTTTTAGAAACTTGTTTGGGCTGTTGAGAGGAGTAAAAAACCATCAAAAATTTCAATCCTGCATGATTCTACCAAGAAATGTGATTCTTCATTCAAAACCTGATTTTTGCTATTGGGCTCTATTGAATAATGAATGTTTTGAATTTTCTCCAAAAGTAAAGTAGTTGCAAACTCATGCTTTTAGAGACTTGTTTGGGCTCATGAGAGGAGTAGAAAAACATCAAAAATTTCAGTCCTGCATGATTCTACCAAGAAATGTGTGTTCATTGAAACCGCTGGTTTTTGATAGTTTGGGCCCTATTGAATAATGAATGTTTTGAATTTTCTCCAAAAGTAAAGTAGTTGCAAACTCATCCTTTTAGAAACTTGTTTGGGCTGTTGAGAGGAGTAAAAAACCATCAAAAATTTCAATCCTGCATGATTCTACCAAGAAATGTGATTCTTCATTCAAAACGCTGGTGTTTGCTGTTGGGCTCTATTGAATAATGAATGTTTTGAATTTTCTCCAACAGTAAAGTAGTTGCAAACTCATCCTTTTAGAGACTTGTTTGGGCTCATGAGAGGAGTAGAAAAACATCAAAAATTTCAGTCCTGCACGATTCTACCAAGAAATGTGTGTTCATTCAAACCGCTGGTTTTTGATATTTTGGGCCCTATTGAATAATGAATGTTTTGAATTTTCTCCAAAAGTAAAGTAGTTGCAAACTCATCCTTTTAGAAACTTGTTTGGGCTGTTGAGAGGAGTAAAAAACCATCAAAAATTTCAATCCTGCATGATTCTACCAAGAAATGTGATTCTTCATTCAAAACCTGATTTTTGCTATTGGGCTCTATTGAATAATGAATGTTTTGAATTTTCTCCAAAAGTAAAGTAGTTGCAAACTCATGCTTTTAGAGACTTGTTTGGGCTCATGAGAGGAGTAGAAAAACATCAAAAATTTCAGTCCTGCATGATTCTACCAAGAAATGTGTGTTCATTTAAACCACTGGTTTTTGATAGTTTGGGCCCTATTGAATAATGAATGTTTTGACTTTTCTCCAAAAGTAAAGTAGTTGCAAACTCATCCTTTTAGAAACTTGTTTGGGCTGTTGAGAGGAGTAAAAAACCATCAAAAATTTCAATCCTGCATGATTCTACCAAGAAATGTGATTCTTCATTCAAAACGCTGGTTTTTGCTATTGGGCTCTATTGAATAATAAATGTTTTGAATTTTCTCCAAAAGTAAAGTAGTTGCAAACTCATCCTTTTAGAGTCTTGTTTGGGCTCATGAGAGGAGTAGAAAAACATAAAAAATTTCAGTCCTGCACGATTCTACCAAGAAATGTGTGTTCATTCAAACCGCTGGTTTTTGATATTTTGGGCCCTATTGAATAATGAATGTTTTGAATTTTCTCCAAAAGTAAAGTAGTTGCAAACTCATCCTTTTAGAAACTTGTTTGGGCTGTTGAGAGGAGTAAAAAACCATCAAAAATTTCAATCCTGCATGATTCTACCAAGAAATGTGATTCTTCATTCAAAACCTGATTTTTGCTATTGGGTTGTATTGAATAATGAATGTTTTGAATTTTCTCCAAAAGTAAAGTAGTTGCAAATTCATCCTTTTAGAGACTTGTTTAGGCTCATGAGAGGAGTAGAAAAACATCAAAAATTTCAGTCCTGCACGATTCTACCAAGAAATGTGTGTTCATTCAAACCGCTGGTTTTTGATATTTTGGGCCCTATTGAATAATGAATGTTTTGAATTTTCTCCAAAAGTAAAGTAGTTGCAAACTCATCCTTTTATAAACTTGTTTGGGCTGTTGAGAGGAGTAAAAAACCATCAAAAATTTCAATCCTGCATGATTCTACCAAGAAATGTGATTCTTCATTCAAAACGCTGGTATTTGCTATTGGGCTCTATTGAATAATGAATGTTTTGAATTTTCTCCAAAAGTAAAGTAGTTGCAAACTCATCCTTTTAGAGTCTTGTTTGGGCTCATGAGAGGAGTAGAAAAACATCAAAAATTTCAGTCCTGCACGATTCTACCAAGAAATTTGAGTGTTCATTCAAACCGCTGGTTTTTGATAGTTTGGGCCCTATTGAATAATGAATGTTTTGAATTTTCTCCAAAAGTAAAGTAGTTGCAAACTCATCCTTTTAGAAACTTGTTTGAGCTTTTGAGAGGAGTAAAAAACCATCAAAAATTTCAATCCTGCATGATTCTACCAAGAAATGTGATTCTTCATTCAAAACCTGATTTTTGCTATTCGGCTCTATTGAATAATGAATGTTTTGAATTTTCTCCAAAAGTAAAGTAGTTGCAAACTCATCCTTTTAGAGTCTTGTTTGGGCTCATGAGAGGAGTAGAAAAACATCAAAAATTTCAGTCCTGCACGATTCTACCAAGAAATGTGAGTGTTCATTCAAACCGCTGGTTTTTGATATTTTGGGCCCTATTGAATAATGAATGTTTTGAATTTTCTCCAAAAGTAAAGGAGTTGCAAACTCATCCTTTTAGAAACTTGTTTGGGCTGTTGAGAGGAGTAAAAAACCATCAAAAATTTCAATCCTGCATGATTCTACCAAGAAATGTGATTCTTCATTCAAAACCTGATTTTTGCTATTGGGCTCTATTGAATAATGAATGTTTTGAATTTTCTCCAAAAGTAAAGTAGTTGCAAACTCATGCTTTTAGAGACTTGTTTGGGCTCATGAGAGGAGTAGAAAAACATCAAAAATTTCAGTCCTGCATGATTCTACCAAGAAATGTGTGTTCATTGAAACCGCTGGTTTTTGATAGTTTGGGCCCTATTGAATAATGAATGTTTTCAATTTTCTCCAAAAGTAAAGTAGTTGCAAACTCATCCTTTTAGAAACTTGTTTGGGCTGTTGAGAGGAGTAAAAAACCATCAAAAATTTCAATCCTGCATGATTCTACCAAGAAATGTGATTCTTCATTCAAAACGCTGGTGTTTGCTGTTGGGCTCTATTGAATAATGAATGTTTTGAATTTTCTCCAACAGTAAAGTAGTTGCAAACTCATCCTTTTAGAGACTTGTTTGGGCTCATGAGAGGAGTAGAAAAACATCAAAAATTTCAGTCCTGCACGATTCTACCAAGAAATGTGTGTTCATTCAAACCGCTGGTTTTTGATATTTTGGGCCCTATTGAATAATGAATGTTTTGAATTTTCTCCAAAAGTAAAGTAGTTGCAAACTCATCCTTTTAGAAACTTGTTTGGGCTGTTGAGAGGAGTAAAAAACCATCAAAAATTTCAATCCTGCATGATTCTACCAAGAAATGTGATTCTTCATTCAAAACCTGATTTTTGCTATTGGGCTCTATTGAATAATGAATGTTTTGAATTTTCTCCAAAAGTAAAGTAGTTGCAAACTCATGCTTTTAGAGACTTGTTTGGGCTCATGAGAGGAGTAGAAAAACATCAAAAATTTCAGTCCTGCATGATTCTACCAAGAAATGTGTGTTCATTTAAACCACTGGTTTTTGATAGTTTGGGCCCTATTGAATAATGAATGTTTTGACTTTTCTCCAAAAGTAAAGTAGTTGCAAACTCATCCTTTTAGAAACTTGTTTGGGCTGTTGAGAGGAGTAAAAAACCATCAAAAATTTCAATCCTGCATGATTCTACCAAGAAATGTGATTCTTCATTCAAAACGCTGGTTTTTGCTATTGGGCTCTATTGAATAATAAATGTTTTGAATTTTCTCCAAAAGTAAAGTAGTTGCAAACTCATCCTTTTAGAGTCTTGTTTGGGCTCATGAGAGGAGTAGAAAAACATAAAAAATTTCAGTCCTGCACGATTCTACCAAGAAATGTGTGTTCATTCAAACCGCTGGTTTTTGATATTTTGGGCCCTATTGAATAATGAATGTTTTGAATTTTCTCCAAAAGTAAAGTAGTTGCAAACTCATCCTTTTAGAAACTTGTTTGGGCTGTTGAGAGGAGTAAAAAACCATCAAAAATTTCAATCCTGCATGATTCTACCAAGAAATGTGATTCTTCATTCAAAACCTGATTTTTGCTATTGGGTTCTATTGAATAATGAATGTTTTGAATTTTCTCCAAAAGTAAAGTAGTTGCAAATTCATCCTTTTAGAGACTTGTTTAGGCTCATGAGAGGAGTAGAAAAACATCAAAAATTTCAGTCCTGCACGATTCTACCAAGAAATGTGTGTTCATTCAAACCGCTGGTTTTTGATATTTTGGGCCCTATTGAATAATGAATGTTTTGAATTTTCTCCAAAAGTAAAGTAGTTGCAAACTCATCCTTTTATAAACTTGTTTGGGCTGTTGAGAGGAGTAAAAAACCATCAAAAATTTCAATCCTGCATGATTCTACCAAGAAATGTGATTCTTCATTCAAAACGCTGGTATTTGCTATTGGGCTCTATTGAATAATGAATGTTTTGAATTTTCTCCAAAAGTAAAGTAGTTGCAAACTCATCCTTTTAGAGTCTTGTTTGGGCTCATGAGAGGAGTAGAAAAACATCAAAAATTTCAGTCCTGCACGATTCTACCAAGAAATTTGAGTGTTCATTCAAACCGCTGGTTTTTGATAGTTTGGGCCCTATTGAATAATGAATGTTTTGAATTTTCTCCAAAAGTAAAGTAGTTGCAAACTCATCCTTTTAAAAACTTGTTTGGGCTGTTGAGAGGAGTAAAAAACCATCAAAAATTTCAATCCTGCATGATTCTACCAAGAAATGTGATTCTTCATTCAAAACGCTGGTTTTTGCTATTGGGCTCTATTGAATAATAAATGTTTTGAATTTTCTCCAAAAGTAAAGTAGTTGCAAACTCATCCTTTTAGAGTCTTGTTTGGGCTCATGAGAGGAGTAGAAAAACATAAAAAATTTCAGTCCTGCACGATTCTACCAAGAAATGTGTGTTCATTCAAACCGCTGGTTTTTGATATTTTGGGCCCTATTGAATAATGAATGTTTTGAATTTTCTCCAAAAGTAAAGTAGTTGCAAACTCATCCTTTTAGAAACTTGTTTGGGCTGTTGAGAGGAGTAAAAAACCATCAAAAATTTCAATCCTGCATGATTCTACCAAGAAATGTGATTCTTCATTCAAAACCTGATTTTTGCTATTGGGTTCTATTGAATAATGAATGTTTTGAATTTTCTCCAAAAGTAAAGTAGTTGCAAATTCATCCTTTTAGAGACTTGTTTAGGCTCATGAGAGGAGTAGAAAAACATCAAAAATTTCAGTCCTGCACGATTCTACCAAGAAATGTGTGTTCATTCAAACCGCTGGTTTTTGATATTTTGGGCCCTATTGAATAATGAATGTTTTGAATTTTCTCCAAAAGTAAAGTAGTTGCAAACTCATCCTTTTATAAACTTGTTTGGGCTGTTGAGAGGAGTAAAAAACCATCAAAAATTTCAATCCTGCATGATTCTACCAAGAAATGTGATTCTTCATTCAAAACGCTGGTATTTGCTATTGGGCTCTATTGAATAATGAATGTTTTGAATTTTCTCCAAAAGTAAAGTAGTTGCAAACTCATCCTTTTAGAGTCTTGTTTGGGCTCATGAGAGGAGTAGAAAAACATCAAAAATTTCAGTCCTGCACGATTCTACCAAGAAATTTGAGTGTTCATTCAAACCGCTGGTTTTTGATAGTTTGGGCCCTATTGAATAATGAATGTTTTGAATTTTCTCCAAAAGTAAAGTAGTTGCAAACTCATCCTTTTAGAAACTTGTTTGAGCTTTTGAGAGGAGTAAAAAACCATCAAAAATTTCAATCCTGCATGATTCTACCAAGAAATGTGATTCTTCATTCAAAACCTGATTTTTGCTATTCGGCTCTATTGAATAATGAATGTTTTGAATTTTCTCCAAAAGTAAAGTAGTTGCAAACTCATGCTTTTAGAGACTTGTTTGGGCTCATGAGAGGAGTAGAAAAACATCAAAAATTTCAGTCCTGCATGATTCTACCAAGAAATGTGTGTTCATTTAAACCACTGGTTTTTGATAGTTTGGGCCCTATTGAATAATGAATGTTTTGACTTTTCTCCAAAAGTAAAGTAGTTGCAAACTCATCCTTTTAGAAACTTGTTTGGGCTGTTGAGAGGAGTAAAAAACCATCAAAAATTTCAATCCTGCATGATTCTACCAAGAAATGTGATTCTTCATTCAAAACGCTGGTTTTTGCTATTGGGCTCTATTGAATAATAAATGTTTTGAATTTTCTCCAAAAGTAAAGTAGTTGCAAACTCATCCTTTTAGAGTCTTGTTTGGGCTCATGAGAGGAGTAGAAAAACATAAAAAATTTCAGTCCTGCACGATTCTACCAAGAAATGTGTGTTCATTCAAACCGCTGGTTTTTGATATTTTGGGCCCTATTGAATAATGAATGTTTTGAATTTTCTCCAAAAGTAAAGTAGTTGCAAACTCATCCTTTTAGAAACTTGTTTGGGCTGTTGAGAGGAGTAAAAAACCATCAAAAATTTCAATCCTGCATGATTCTACCAAGAAATGTGATTCTTCATTCAAAACCTGATTTTTGCTATTGGGTTCTATTGAATAATGAATGTTTTGAATTTTCTCCAAAAGTAAAGTAGTTGCAAATTCATCCTTTTAGAGACTTGTTTAGGCTCATGAGAGGAGTAGAAAAACATCAAAAATTTCAGTCCTGCACGATTCTACCAAGAAATGTGTGTTCATTCAAACCGCTGGTTTTTGATATTTTGGGCCCTATTGAATAATGAATGTTTTGAATTTTCTCCAAAAGTAAAGTAGTTGCAAACTCATCCTTTTATAAACTTGTTTGGGCTGTTGAGAGGAGTAAAAAACCATCAAAAATTTCAATCCTGCATGATTCTACCAAGAAATGTGATTCTTCATTCAAAACGCTGGTATTTGCTATTGGGCTCTATTGAATAATGAATGTTTTGAATTTTCTCCAAAAGTAAAGTAGTTGCAAACTCATCCTTTTAGAGTCTTGTTTGGGCTCATGAGAGGAGTAGAAAAACATCAAAAATTTCAGTCCTGCACGATTCTACCAAGAAATTTGAGTGTTCATTCAAACCGCTGGTTTTTGATAGTTTGGGCCCTATTGAATAATGAATGTTTTGAATTTTTTCCAAAAGTAAAGTAGTTGCAAACTCATCCTTTTAGAAACTTGTTTGAGCTTTTGAGAGGAGTAAAAAACCATCAAAAATTTCAATCCTGCATGATTCTACCAAGAAATGTGATTCTTCATTCAAAACCTGATTTTTGCTATTCGGCTCTATTGAATAATGAATGTTTTGAATTTTCTCCAAAAGTAAAGTAGTTGCAAACTCATCCTTTTAGAGTCTTGTTTGGGCTCATGAGAGGAGTAGAAAAACATCAAAAATTTCAGTCCTGCACGATTCTACCAAGAAATGTGTGTTCATTCAAACCCCTGGTTTTTGATAGTTTGGGCCCTATTGAATAATGAATGTTTTGAATTTTCTCCAAAAGTAAAGTAGTTGCAAGCTCATCCTTTTAGAAACTTGTTTGGGCTGTTGAGTGGAGTAAAAAACAAAAAAAATTTCAATCCTGCATGATTCTACCAAGAAATGTGATTCTTCATTCAAAACCTGATTTTTGCTATTGGGCTCTATTGAATAATGAATGTTTTGAATTTTCTCCAAAAGTATAGTAGTTGCAAACTCATCCTTTTAGAGTCTTGTTTGGGCTCATGAGAGGAGTAGAAAAATATCAAAAATTTCAGTCCTGCACGATACTACCAAGAAATGTGTGTTCATTCAAACCGCTTGTTTTTGATATTTTGGGCCCTATTGAATAATGAATGTTTTGAATTTTCTCCAAAAGTAAAGTAGTTGCAAACTCATCCTTTTAGAAACTTGTTTGGGCTGTTGAGAGGAGTGAAAAACCATCAAAAATTTCAATCCTGCATGATTCTACCAAGAAATGTGATTCTTCATTCAAAACCTGATTTTTGCTATTGGGCTCTATTGAATAATGAATGTTTTGAATTTTCTCCAAAAGTAAAGTAGTTGCAAACTCATGCTTTTAGAGACTTGTTTGGGCTCATGAGAGGAGTAGAAAAACATCAAAAATTTCAGTCCTGCACGATTCTACCAAGAAATGTGTGTTCATTCAAACCGCTGGTTTTTGATATTTTGGGCCATATTGAATAATTAATGTTTTGAATTTTCTCCAAAAGTAAAGTAGTTGCAAACTCATCCTTTTAGAAACTTGTTTGGGCTGTTGAGAGGAGTAAAAAACCATCAAAAATTTCAATCCTGCATGATTCTACCAAGAAATGTGATACTATATTCAAAATGCTGGTTTTTGCTATTGGGCTCTATTGAATAATGAATGTTTTGAATTTTCTCCAAAAGTAAAGTAGTTGCAAACTCATCCTTTTAGAGACTTGTTTGGGCTCATGAGAGGAGTAGAAAAACATCAAAAATTTCAGTCCTGCACGATTCTACCAAGAAATGTGTGTTCATTCAAACCGCTGGTTTTTGATATTTTGGGCCCTATTGAATAATGAATGTTTTGAATTTTCTCCAAAAGTAAAGTAGTTGCAAACTCATCCTTTTAGAAACTTGTTTGGGCTGTTGAGAGGAGTAAAAAAACATCAAAAATTTCAATCCTGCATGATTCTACCAAGAAATGTGATTCTTCATTCAAAACGCTGGTTTTTGCTATTGGGCTCTATTGAATAATGAATGTTTTGAATTTTCTCCAAATTAAAGTAGTTGCAAACTCATCCTTTTAGAGACTTGTTTGGGCTCATGAGAGGAGTAGAAAAATATCAAAAATTTCAGTCCTGCATGATTCTACCAAGAAATGTGTGTTCATTCAAACCGCTGGTTTTTGATAGTTTGGGCCCTATTGAATAATGAATGTTTTGAATTTTCTCCAAAAGTAAAGTAGTTGCAAACTCATCCTTTTAGAAACTTGTTTGGGCTGTTGAGAGGAGTAAAAAACCATCAAAAATTTCAATCCTTCATGATTCTACCAAGAAATGTGATTCTTCATTCAAAACCTAATTTTTGCTATTGGGCTCTATTGAATAATGAATGTTTTGAATTTTCTCCAAAAGTAAAGTAGTTGCAAACTCATGCTTTTAGAGACTTGTTTGGGCTCATGAGAGGAGTAGAAAAACATCAAAAATTTCAGTCCTGCATGATTCTACCAAGAAATGTGTGTTCATTGAAACCGCTGGTTTTTGATAGTTTGGGCCCTATTGAATAATGAATGTTTTGAATTTTCTCCAAAAGTAAAGTAGTTGCAAACTCATCCTTTTAGAAACTTGTTTGGGCTGTTGAGAGGAGTAAAAAACCATCAAAAATTTCAATCCTGCATGATTCTACCAAGAAATGTGATTCTTCATTCAAAACGCTGGTTTTTGCTTTTGGGCTCTATTGAATAATGAATGTTTTGAATTTTCTCCAACAGTAAAGTAGTTGCAAACTCATCCTTTTAGAGACTTGTTTGGGCTCATGAGAGGAGTAGAAAAACATCAAAAATTTCAGTCCTGCACGATTCTACCAAGAAATGTGTGTTCATTCAAACCGCTGGTTTTTGATATTTTGGGCCCTATTGAATAATGAATGTTTTGAATTTTCTCCAAAAGTAAAGTAGTTGCAAACTCATCCTTTTAGAAACTTGTTTGGGCTGTTGAGAGGAGTAAAAAACCATCAAAAATTTCAATCCTGCATGATTCTACCAAGAAATGTGATTCTTCATTCAAAACCTGATTTTTGCTATTGGGCTCTATTGAATAATGAATGTTTTGAATTTTCTCCAAAAGTAAAGTAGTTGCAAACTCATGCTTTTAGAGACTTGTTTGGGCTCATGAGAGGAGTAGAAAAACATCAAAAATTTCAGTCCTGCATGATTCTACCAAGAAATGTGTGTTCATTTAAACCGCTGGTTTTTGATAGTTTGGGCCCTATTGAATAATGAATGTTTTGACTTTTCTCCAAAAGTAAAGTAGTTGCAAACTCATCCTTTTAGAAACTTGTTTGGGCTGTTGAGAGGAGTAAAAAACCATCAAAAATTTCAATCCTGCATGATTCTACCAAGAAATGTGATTCTTCATTCAAAACGCTGGTTTTTGCTATTGGGCTCTATTGAATAATAAATGTTTTGAATTTTCTCCAAAAGTAAAGTAGTTGCAAACTCATCCTTTTAGAGTCTTGTTTGGGCTCATGAGAGGAGTAGAAAAACATAAAAAATTTCAGTCCTGCACGATTCTACCAAGAAATGTGAGTGTTCATTCAAACCGCTGGTTTTTGATATTTTGGGTCCTATTGAATAATGAATGTTTTGAATTTTCTCCAAAAGTAAAGTAGTTGCAAACTCATCCTTTTAGAAACTTGTTTGGGCTGTTGAGAGGAGTAAAAAACCATCAAAAATTTCAATCCTGCATGATTCTACCAAGAAATGTGATTCTTCATTCAAAACCTGATTTTTGCTATTGGGTTCTACTGAATAATGAATGTTTTGAATTTTCTCCAAAAGTAAAGTAGTTGCAAATTCATCCTTTTAGAGACTTGTTTAGGCTCATGAGAGGAGTAGAAAAACATCAAAAATTTCAGTCCTGCACGATTCTACCAAGAAATGTGTGTTCATTCAAACCGCTGGTTTTTGATATTTTGGGCCCTATTGAATAATGAATGTTTTGAATTTTCTCCAAAAGTAAAGTAGTTGCAAACTCATCCTTTTATAAACTTGTTTGGGCTGTTGAGAGGAGTAAAAAACCATCAAAAATTTCAATCCTGCATGATTCTACCAAGAAATGTGATTCTTCATTCAAAACGCTGGTATTTGCTATTGGGCTCTATTGAATAATGAATGTTTTGAATTTTCTCCAAAAGTAAAGTAGTTGCAAACTCATCCTTTTAGAGTCTTGTTTGGGCTCATGAGAGGAGTAGAAAAACATCAAAAATTTCAGTCCTGCACGATTCTACCAAGAAATTTGAGTGTTCATTCAAACCGCTGGTTTTTGATAGTTTGGGCCCTATTGAATAATGAATGTTTTGAATTTTCTCCAAAAGTAAAGTAGTTGCAAACTCATCCTTTTTGAAACTTGTTTGAGCTTTTGAGAGGAGTAAAAAACCATCAAAAATTTCAATCCTGCATGATTCTACCAAGAAATGTGATTCTTCATTCAAAACCTGATTTTTGCTATTCGGCTCTATTGAATAATGAATGTTTTGAATTTTCTCCAAAAGTAAAGTAGTTGCAAACTCATCCTTTTAGAGTCTTGTTTGGGCTCATGAGAGGAGTAGAAAAACATCAAAAATTTCAGTCCTGCACGATTCTACCAAGAAATGTGTGTTCATTCAAACCCCTGGTTTTTGATAGTTTGGGCCCTATTGAATAATGAATGTTTTGAATTTTCTCCAAAAGTAAAGTAGTTGCAAGCTCATCCTTTTAGAAACTTGTTTGGGCTGTTGAGTGGAGTAAAAAAAAAAAAAAAATTTCAATCCTGCATGATTCTACCAAGAAATGTGATTCTTCATTCAAAACCTGATTTTTGCTATTGGGCTCTATTGAATAATGAATGTTTTGAATTTTCTCCAAAAGTATAGTAGTTGCAAACTCATCCTTTTAGAGACTTGTTTGGGCTCATGAGAGGAGTAGAAAAATATCAAAAATTTCAGTCCTGCACGATTCTACCAAGAAATGTGTTCATTCAAACCGCTTGTTTTTGATATTTTGGGCCCTATTGAATAATGACTGTTTTGAATTTTCTCCAAAAGTAAAGTAGTTGCAAACTCATCCTTTTAGAAACTTGTTTGGGCTGTTGAGAGGAGTAAAAAACCATCAAAAATTTCAATCCTGCATGATTCTACCAAGAAATGTGATTCTTCATTCAAAACCTGATTTTTGCTATTGGGCTCTATTGAATAATGAATGTTTTGAATTTTCTCCAAAAGTAAAGTAGTTGCAAACTCATGCTTTTAGAGACTTGTTTGGGCTCATGAGAGGAGTAGAAAAACATCAAAAATTTCAGTCCTGCATGATTCTACCGAGAAATGTGTGTTCATTGAAACCGCTGGTTTTTGATAGTTTGGGCCCTATTGAATAATGAATGTTTTGAATTTTCTCCAAAAGTAAAGTAGTTGCAAACTCATCCTTTTAGAAACTTGTTTGGGCTGTTGAGAGGAGTAAAAAACCATCAAAAATTTCAATCCTGCATGATTCTACCAAGAAATGTGATTCTTCATTCAAAATGCTGGTTTTTGCTATTGGGCTCTATTGAATAATGAATGTTTTGATTTTTCTCCAAAAGTAAAGTAGTTGCAAACTCATCCTTTTAGAGACTTGTTTGGGCTCATGAGAGGAGTAGAAAAACATCAAAAATTTCAGTCCTGCACGATTCTACCAAGAAATGTGTGTTCATTCAAACCGCTGGTTTTTGATATTTTGGGCCATATTGAATAATTAATGTTTTGAATTTTCTCCAAAAGTAAAGTAGTTGCAAACTCATCCTTTTAGAAACTTGTTTGGGCTGTTGAGAGGAGTAAAAAACCATCAAAAATTTCAATCCTGCATGATTCTACCAAGAAATGTGATACTATATTCAAAATGCTGGTTTTTGCTATTGGGCTCTATTGAATAATGAATGTTTTGAATTTTCTCCAAAAGTAAAGTAGTTGCAAACTCATCCTTTTAGAGACTTGTTTGGGCTCATGAGAGGAGTAGAAAAACATCAAAAATTTCAGTCCTGCACGATTCTACCAAGAAATGTGTGTTCATTCAAACCGCTGGTTTTTGATATTTTGGGCCCTATTGAATAATGAATGTTTTGAATTTTCTCCAAAAGTAAAGTAGTTGCAAACTCATCCTTTTAGAAACTTGTTTGGGCTGTTGAGAGGAGTAAAAAAACATCAAAAATTTCAATCCTGCATGATTCTACCAAGAAATGTGATTCTTCATTCAAAACGCTGGTTTTTGCTATTGGGCTCTATTGAATAATGAATGTTTTGAATTTTCTCCAAATTAAAGTAGTTGCAAACTCATCCTTTTAGAGACTTGTTTGGGCTCATGAGAGGAGTAGAAAAATATCAAAAATTTCAGTCCTGCATGATTCTACCAAGAAATGTGTGTTCATTCAAACCGCTGGTTTTTGATAGTTTGGGCCCTATTGAATAATGAATGTTTTGAATTTTCTCCAAAAGTAAAGTAGTTGCAAACTCATCCTTTTAGAAACTTGTTTGGGCTGTTGAGAGGAGTAAAAAACCATCAAAAATTTCAATCCTTCATGATTCTACCAAGAAATGTGATTCTTCATTCAAAACCTAATTTTTGCTATTGGGCTCTAATGAATAATGAATGTTTTGAATTTTCTCCAAAAGTAAAGTAGTTGCAAACTCATGCTTTTAGAGACTTGTTTGGGCTCATGAGAGGAGTAGAAAAACATCAAAAATTTCAGTCCTGCATGATTCTACCAAGAAATGTGTGTTCATTGAAACCGCTGGTTTTTGATAGTTTGGGCCCTATTGAATAATGAATGTTTTGAATTTTCTCCAAAAGTAAAGTAGTTGCAAACTCATCCTTTTAGAAACTTGTTTGGGCTGTTGAGAGGAGTAAAAAACCATCAAAAATTTCAATCCTGCATGATTCTACCAAGAAATGTGATTCTTCATTCAAAACGCTGGTTTTTGCTTTTGGGCTCTATTGAATAATGAATGTTTTGAATTTTCTCCAACAGTAAAGTAGTTGCAAACTCATCCTTTTAGAGACTTGTTTGGGCTCATGAGAGGAGTAGAAAAACATCAAAAATTTCAGTCCTGCACGATTCTACCAAGAAATGTGTGTTCATTCAAACCGCTGGTTTTTGATATTTTGGGCCCTATTGAATAATGAATGTTTTGAATTTTCTCCAAAAGTAAAGTAGTTGCAAACTCATCCTTTTAGAAACTTGTTTGGGCTGTTGAGAGGAGTAAAAAACCATCAAAAATTTCAATCCTGCATGATTCTACCAAGAAATGTGATTCTTCATTCAAAACCTGATTTTTGCTATTGGGCTCTATTGAATAATGAATGTTTTGAATTTTCTCCAAAAGTAAAGTAGTTGCAAACTCATGCTTTTAGAGACTTGTTTGGGCTCATGAGAGGAGTAGAAAAACATCAAAAATTTCAGTCCTGCATGATTCTACCAAGAAATGTGTGTTCATTTAAACCGCTGGTTTTTGATAGTTTGGGCCCTATTGAATAATGAATGTTTTGACTTTTCTCCAAAAGTAAAGTAGTTGCAAACTCATCCTTTTAGAAACTTGTTTGGGCTGTTGAGAGGAGTAAAAAACCATCAAAAATTTCAATCCTGCATGATTCTACCAAGAAATGTGATTCTTCATTCAAAACGCTGGTTTTTGCTATTGGGCTCTATTGAATAATAAATGTTTTGAATTTTCTCCAAAAGTAAAGTAGTTGCAAACTCATCCTTTTAGAGTCTTGTTTGGGCTCATGAGAGGAGTAGAAAAACATCAAAAATTTCAGTCCTGCACGATTCTACCAAGAAATGTGAGTGTTCATTCAAACCGCTGGTTTTTGATATTTTGGGTCCTATTGAATAATGAATGTTTTGAATTTTCTCCAAAAGTAAAGTAGTTGCAAACTCATCCTTTTAGAAACTTGTTTGGGCTGTTGAGAGGAGTAAAAAACCATCAAAAATTTCAATCCTGCATGATTCTACCAAGAAATGTGATTCTTCATTCAAAACCTGATTTTTGCTATTGGGTTCTACTGAATAATGAATGTTTTGAATTTTCTCCAAAAGTAAAGTAGTTGCAAATTCATCCTTTTAGAGACTTGTTTAGGCTCATGAGAGGAGTAGAAAAACATCAAAAATTTCAGTCCTGCACGATTCTACCAAGAAATGTGTGTTCATTCAAACCGCTGGTTTTTGATATTTTGGGCCCTATTGAATAATGAATGTTTTGAATTTTCTCCAAAAGTAAAGTAGTTGCAAACTCATCCTTTTATAAACTTGTTTGGGCTGTTGAGAGGAGTAAAAAACCATCAAAAATTTCAATCCTGCATGATTCTACCAAGAAATGTGATTCTTCATTCAAAACGCTGGTATTTGCTATTGGGCTCTATTGAATAATGAATGTTTTGAATTTTCTCCAAAAGTAAAGTAGTTGCAAACTCATCCTTTTAGAGTCTTGTTTGGGCTCATGAGAGGAGTAGAAAAACATCAAAAATTTCAGTCCTGCACGATTCTACCAAGAAATTTGAGTGTTCATTCAAACCGCTGGTTTTTGATAGTTTGGGCCCTATTGAATAATGAATGTTTTGAATTTTCTCCAAAAGTAAAGTAGTTGCAAACTCATCCTTTTTGAAACTTGTTTGAGCTTTTGAGAGGAGTAAAAAACCATCAAAAATTTCAATCCTGCATGATTCTACCAAGAAATGTGATTCTTCATTCAAAACCTGATTTTTGCTATTCGGCTCTATTGAATAATGAATGTTTTGAATTTTCTCCAAAAGTAAAGTAGTTGCAAACTCATCCTTTTAGAGTCTTGTTTGGGCTCATGAGAGGAGTAGAAAAACATCAAAAATTTCAGTCCTGCACGATTCTACCAAGAAATGTGTGTTCATTCAAACCCCTGGTTTTTGATAGTTTGGGCCCTATTGAATAATGAATGTTTTGAATTTTCTCCAAAAGTAAAGTAGTTGCAAGCTCATCCTTTTAGAAACTTGTTTGGGCTGTTGAGTGGAGTAAAAAACAAAAAAAAATTTCAATCCTGCATGATTCTACCAAGAAATGTGATTCTTCATTCAAAACCTGATTTTTGCTATTGGGCTCTATTGAATAATGAATGTTTTGAATTTTCTCCAAAAGTATAGTAGTTGCAAACTCATCCTTTTAGAGACTTGTTTGGGCTCATGAGAGGAGTAGAAAAATATCAAAAATTTCAGTCCTGCACGATTCTACCAAGAAATGTGTTCATTCAAACCGCTTGTTTTTGATATTTTGGGCCCTATTGAATAATGACTGTTTTGAATTTTCTCCAAAAGTAAAGTAGTTGCAAACTCATCCTTTTAGAAACTTGTTTGGGCTGTTGAGAGGAGTAAAAAACCATCAAAAATTTCAATCCTGCATGATTCTACCAAGAAATGTGATTCTTCATTCAAAACCTGATTTTTGCTATTGGGCTCTATTGAATAATGAATGTTTTGAATTTTCTCCAAAAGTAAAGTAGTTGCAAACTCATGCTTTTAGAGACTTGTTTGGGCTCATGAGAGGAGTAGAAAAACATCAAAAATTTCAGTCCTGCATGATTCTACCAAGAAATGTGTGTTCATTGAAACCGCTGGTTTTTGATAGTTTGGGCCCTATTGAATAATGAATGTTTTGAATTTTCTCCAAAAGTAAAGTAGTTGCAAACTCATCCTTTTAGAAACTTGTTTGGGCTGTTGAGAGGAGTAAAAAACCATCAAAAATTTCAATCCTGCATGATTCTACCAAGAAATGTGATTCTTCATTCAAAACGCTGGTTTTTGCTATTGGGCTCTATTGAATAATGAATGTTTTGATTTTTCTCCAAAAGTAAAGTAGTTGCAAACTCATCCTTTTAGAGACTTGTTTGGGCTCATGAGAGGAGTAGAAAAACATCAAAAATTTCAGTCCTGCACGATTCTACCAAGAAATGTGTGTTCATTCAAACCGCTGGTTTTTGATATTTTGGGCCATATTGAATAATGAATGTTTTGAATTTTCTCCAAAAGTAAAGTAGTTGCAAACTCATCCTTTTAGAAACTTGTTTGGGCTGTTGAGAGGAGTAAAAAACCATCAAAAATTTCAATCCTGCATGATTCTACCAAGAAATGTGATACTATATTCAAAATGCTGGTTTTTGCTTTTGGGCTCTATTGAATAATGAATGTTTTGAATTTTCTCCAAAAGTAAAGTAGTTGCAAACTCATCCTTTTAGAGTCTTGTTTGGGCTCATGAGAGGAGTAGAAAAACATCAAAAATTTCAGTCCTGCACGATTCTACCAAGAAATGTGTGTTCATTCAAACCCCTGGTTTTTGATAGTTTGGGCCCTATTGAATAATGAATGTTTTGAATTTTCTCCAAAAGTAAAGTAGTTGCAAGCTCATCCTTTTAGAAACTTGTTTGGGCTGTTGAGTGGAGTAAAAAAAAAAAAAAAATTTCAATCCTGCATGATTCTACCAAGAAATGTGATTCTTCATTCAAAACCTGATTTTTGCTATTGGGCTCTATTGAATAATGAATGTTTTGAATTTTCTCCAAAAGTATAGTAGTTGCAAACTCATCCTTTTAGAGACTTGTTTGGGCTCATGAGAGGAGTAGAAAAATATCAAAAATTTCAGTCCTGCACGATTCTACCAAGAAATGTGTTCATTCAAACCGCTTGTTTTTGATATTTTGGGCCCTATTGAATAATGACTGTTTTGAATTTTCTCCAAAAGTAAAGTAGTTGCAAACTCATCCTTTTAGAAACTTGTTTGGGCTGTTGAGAGGAGTAAAAAACCATCAAAAATTTCAATCCTGCATGATTCTACCAAGAAATGTGATTCTTCATTCAAAACCTGATTTTTGCTATTGGGCTCTATTGAATAATGAATGTTTTGAATTTTCTCCAAAAGTAAAGTAGTTGCAAACTCATGCTTTTAGAGACTTGTTTGGGCTCATGAGAGGAGTAGAAAAACATCAAAAATTTCAGTCCTGCATGATTCTACCGAGAAATGTGTGTTCATTGAAACCGCTGGTTTTTGATAGTTTGGGCCCTATTGAATAATGAATGTTTTGAATTTTCTCCAAAAGTAAAGTAGTTGCAAACTCATCCTTTTAGAAACTTGTTTGGGCTGTTGAGAGGAGTAAAAAACCATCAAAAATTTCAATCCTGCATGATTCTACCAAGAAATGTGATTCTTCATTCAAAATGCTGGTTTTTGCTATTGGGCTCTATTGAATAATGAATGTTTTGATTTTTCTCCAAAAGTAAAGTAGTTGCAAACTCATCCTTTTAGAGACTTGTTTGGGCTCATGAGAGGAGTAGAAAAACATCAAAAATTTCAGTCCTGCACGATTCTACCAAGAAATGTGTGTTCATTCAAACCGCTGGTTTTTGATATTTTGGGCCATATTGAATAATTAATGTTTTGAATTTTCTCCAAAAGTAAAGTAGTTGCAAACTCATCCTTTTAGAAACTTGTTTGGGCTGTTGAGAGGAGTAAAAAACCATCAAAAATTTCAATCCTGCATGATTCTACCAAGAAATGTGATACTATATTCAAAATGCTGGTTTTTGCTATTGGGCTCTATTGAATAATGAATGTTTTGAATTTTCTCCAAAAGTAAAGTAGTTGCAAACTCATCCTTTTAGAGACTTGTTTGGGCTCATGAGAGGAGTAGAAAAACATCAAAAATTTCAGTCCTGCACGATTCTACCAAGAAATGTGTGTTCATTCAAACCGCTGGTTTTTGATATTTTGGGCCCTATTGAATAATGAATGTTTTGAATTTTCTCCAAAAGTAAAGTAGTTGCAAACTCATCCTTTTAGAAACTTGTTTGGGCTGTTGAGAGGAGTAAAAAAACATCAAAAATTTCAATCCTGCATGATTCTACCAAGAAATGTGATTCTTCATTCAAAACGCTGGTTTTTGCTATTGGGCTCTATTGAATAATGAATGTTTTGAATTTTCTCCAAATTAAAGTAGTTGCAAACTCATCCTTTTAGAGACTTGTTTGGGCTCATGAGAGGAGTAGAAAAATATCAAAAATTTCAGTCCTGCATGATTCTACCAAGAAATGTGTGTTCATTCAAACCGCTGGTTTTTGATAGTTTGGGCCCTATTGAATAATGAATGTTTTGAATTTTCTCCAAAAGTAAAGTAGTTGCAAACTCATCCTTTTAGAAACTTGTTTGGGCTGTTGAGAGGAGTAAAAAACCATCAAAAATTTCAATCCTTCATGATTCTACCAAGAAATGTGATTCTTCATTCAAAACCTAATTTTTGCTATTGGGCTCTAATGAATAATGAATGTTTTGAATTTTCTCCAAAAGTAAAGTAGTTGCAAACTCATGCTTTTAGAGACTTGTTTGGGCTCATGAGAGGAGTAGAAAAACATCAAAAATTTCAGTCCTGCATGATTCTACCAAGAAATGTGTGTTCATTGAAACCGCTGGTTTTTGATAGTTTGGGCCCTATTGAATAATGAATGTTTTGAATTTTCTCCAAAAGTAAAGTAGTTGCAAACTCATCCTTTTAGAAACTTGTTTGGGCTGTTGAGAGGAGTAAAAAACCATCAAAAATTTCAATCCTGCATGATTCTACCAAGAAATGTGATTCTTCATTCAAAACGCTGGTTTTTGCTTTTGGGCTCTATTGAATAATGAATGTTTTGAATTTTCTCCAACAGTAAAGTAGTTGCAAACTCATCCTTTTAGAGACTTGTTTGGGCTCATGAGAGGAGTAGAAAAACATCAAAAATTTCAGTCCTGCACGATTCTACCAAGAAATGTGTGTTCATTCAAACCGCTGGTTTTTGATATTTTGGGCCCTATTGAATAATGAATGTTTTGAATTTTCTCCAAAAGTAAAGTAGTTGCAAACTCATCCTTTTAGAAACTTGTTTGGGCTGTTGAGAGGAGTAAAAAACCATCAAAAATTTCAATCCTGCATGATTCTACCAAGAAATGTGATTCTTCATTCAAAACCTGATTTTTGCTATTGGGCTCTATTGAATAATGAATGTTTTGAATTTTCTCCAAAAGTAAAGTAGTTGCAAACTCATGCTTTTAGAGACTTGTTTGGGCTCATGAGAGGAGTAGAAAAACATCAAAAATTTCAGTCCTGCATGATTCTACCAAGAAATGTGTGTTCATTTAAACCGCTGGTTTTTGATAGTTTGGGCCCTATTGAATAATGAATGTTTTGACTTTTCTCCAAAAGTAAAGTAGTTGCAAACTCATCCTTTTAGAAACTTGTTTGGGCTGTTGAGAGGAGTAAAAAACCATCAAAAATTTCAATCCTGCATGATTCTACCAAGAAATGTGATTCTTCATTCAAAACGCTGGTTTTTGCTATTGGGCTCTATTGAATAATAAATGTTTTGAATTTTCTCCAAAAGTAAAGTAGTTGCAAACTCATCCTTTTAGAGTCTTGTTTGGGCTCATGAGAGGAGTAGAAAAACATCAAAAATTTCAGTCCTGCACGATTCTACCAAGAAATGTGAGTGTTCATTCAAACCGCTGGTTTTTGATATTTTGGGTCCTATTGAATAATGAATGTTTTGAATTTTCTCCAAAAGTAAAGTAGTTGCAAACTCATCCTTTTAGAAACTTGTTTGGGCTGTTGAGAGGAGTAAAAAACCATCAAAAATTTCAATCCTGCATGATTCTACCAAGAAATGTGATTCTTCATTCAAAACCTGATTTTTGCTATTGGGTTCTACTGAATAATGAATGTTTTGAATTTTCTCCAAAAGTAAAGTAGTTGCAAATTCATCCTTTTAGAGACTTGTTTAGGCTCATGAGAGGAGTAGAAAAACATCAAAAATTTCAGTCCTGCACGATTCTACCAAGAAATGTGTGTTCATTCAAACCGCTGGTTTTTGATATTTTGGGCCCTATTGAATAATGAATGTTTTGAATTTTCTCCAAAAGTAAAGTAGTTGCAAACTCATCCTTTTATAAACTTGTTTGGGCTGTTGAGAGGAGTAAAAAACCATCAAAAATTTCAATCCTGCATGATTCTACCAAGAAATGTGATTCTTCATTCAAAACGCTGGTATTTGCTATTGGGCTCTATTGAATAATGAATGTTTTGAATTTTCTCCAAAAGTAAAGTAGTTGCAAACTCATCCTTTTAGAGTCTTGTTTGGGCTCATGAGAGGAGTAGAAAAACATCAAAAATTTCAGTCCTGCACGATTCTACCAAGAAATTTGAGTGTTCATTCAAACCGCTGGTTTTTGATAGTTTGGGCCCTATTGAATAATGAATGTTTTGAATTTTCTCCAAAAGTAAAGTAGTTGCAAACTCATCCTTTTTGAAACTTGTTTGAGCTTTTGAGAGGAGTAAAAAACCATCAAAAATTTCAATCCTGCATGATTCTACCAAGAAATGTGATTCTTCATTCAAAACCTGATTTTTGCTATTCGGCTCTATTGAATAATGAATGTTTTGAATTTTCTCCAAAAGTAAAGTAGTTGCAAACTCATCCTTTTAGAGTCTTGTTTGGGCTCATGAGAGGAGTAGAAAAACATCAAAAATTTCAGTCCTGCACGATTCTACCAAGAAATGTGTGTTCATTCAAACCCCTGGTTTTTGATAGTTTGGGCCCTATTGAATAATGAATGTTTTGAATTTTCTCCAAAAGTAAAGTAGTTGCAAGCTCATCCTTTTAGAAACTTGTTTGGGCTGTTGAGTGGAGTAAAAAACAAAAAAAAATTTCAATCCTGCATGATTCTACCAAGAAATGTGATTCTTCATTCAAAACCTGATTTTTGCTATTGGGCTCTATTGAATAATGAATGTTTTGAATTTTCTCCAAAAGTATAGTAGTTGCAAACTCATCCTTTTAGAGACTTGTTTGGGCTCATGAGAGGAGTAGAAAAATATCAAAAATTTCAGTCCTGCACGATTCTACCAAGAAATGTGTTCATTCAAACCGCTTGTTTTTGATATTTTGGGCCCTATTGAATAATGACTGTTTTGAATTTTCTCCAAAAGTAAAGTAGTTGCAAACTCATCCTTTTAGAAACTTGTTTGGGCTGTTGAGAGGAGTAAAAAACCATCAAAAATTTCAATCCTGCATGATTCTACCAAGAAATGTGATTCTTCATTCAAAACCTGATTTTTGCTATTGGGCTCTATTGAATAATGAATGTTTTGAATTTTCTCCAAAAGTAAAGTAGTTGCAAACTCATGCTTTTAGAGACTTGTTTGGGCTCATGAGAGGAGTAGAAAAACATCAAAAATTTCAGTCCTGCATGATTCTACCAAGAAATGTGTGTTCATTGAAACCGCTGGTTTTTGATAGTTTGGGCCCTATTGAATAATGAATGTTTTGAATTTTCTCCAAAAGTAAAGTAGTTGCAAACTCATCCTTTTAGAAACTTGTTTGGGCTGTTGAGAGGAGTAAAAAACCATCAAAAATTTCAATCCTGCATGATTCTACCAAGAAATGTGATTCTTCATTCAAAACGCTGGTTTTTGCTATTGGGCTCTATTGAATAATGAATGTTTTGATTTTTCTCCAAAAGTAAAGTAGTTGCAAACTCATCCTTTTAGAGACTTGTTTGGGCTCATGAGAGGAGTAGAAAAACATCAAAAATTTCAGTCCTGCACGATTCTACCAAGAAATGTGTGTTCATTCAAACCGCTGGTTTTTGATATTTTGGGCCATATTGAATAATGAATGTTTTGAATTTTCTCCAAAAGTAAAGTAGTTGCAAACTCATCCTTTTAGAAACTTGTTTGGGCTGTTGAGAGGAGTAAAAAACCATCAAAAATTTCAATCCTGCATGATTCTACCAAGAAATGTGATACTATATTCAAAATGCTGGTTTTTGCTTTTGGGCTCTATTGAATAATGAATGTTTTGAATTTTCTCCAAAAGTAAAGTAGTTGCAAACTCATCCTTTTAGAGTCTTGTTTGGGCTCATGAGAGGAGTAGAAAAACATCAAAAATTTCAGTCCTGCACGATTCTACCAAGAAATGTGTGTTCATTCAAACCCCTGGTTTTTGATAGTTTGGGCCCTATTGAATAATGAATGTTTTGAATTTTCTCCAAAAGTAAAGTAGTTGCAAGCTCATCCTTTTAGAAACTTGTTTGGGCTGTTGAGTGGAGTAAAAAAAAAAAAAAAATTTCAATCCTGCATGATTCTACCAAGAAATGTGATTCTTCATTCAAAACCTGATTTTTGCTATTGGGCTCTATTGAATAATGAATGTTTTGAATTTTCTCCAAAAGTATAGTAGTTGCAAACTCATCCTTTTAGAGACTTGTTTGGGCTCATGAGAGGAGTAGAAAAATATCAAAAATTTCAGTCCTGCACGATTCTACCAAGAAATGTGTTCATTCAAACCGCTTGTTTTTGATATTTTGGGCCCTATTGAATAATGACTGTTTTGAATTTTCTCCAAAAGTAAAGTAGTTGCAAACTCATCCTTTTAGAAACTTGTTTGGGCTGTTGAGAGGAGTAAAAAATCATCAAAAATTTCAATCCTGCATGATTCTACCAAGAAATGTGATTCTTCATTCAAAACCTAATTTTTGCTATTGGGCTCTATTGAATAATGAATGTTTTGAATTTTCTCCAAAAGTAAAGTAGTTGCAAACTCATGCTTTTAGAGACTTGTTTGGGCTCATGAGAGGAGTAGAAAAACATCAAAAATTTCAGTCCTGCATGATTCTACCAAGAAATGTGTGTTCATTGAAACCGCTGGTTTTTGATAGTTTGGGCCCTATTGAATAATGAATGTTTTGAATTTTCTCCAAAAGTAAAGTAGTTGCAAACTCATCCTTTTAGAAACTTGTTTGGGCTGTTGAGAGGAGTAAAAAACCATCAAAAATTTCAATCCTGCATGATTCTACCAAGAAATGTGATTCTTCATTCAAAACGCTGGTTTTTGCTTTTGGGCTCTATTGAATAATGAATGTTTTGAATTTTCTCCAACAGTAAAGTAGTTGCAAACTCATCCTTTTAGAGACTTGTTTGGGCTCATGAGAGGAGTAGAAAAACATCAAAAATTTCAGTCCTGCATGATTCTACCAAGAAATGTGTGTTCATTCAAACCGCTGGTTTTTGATATTTTGGGCCCTATTGAATAATGAATGTTTTGAATTTTCTCCAAAAGTAAAGTAGTTGCAAACTCATCCTTTTAGAAACTTGTTTGGGCTGTTGAGAGGAGTAAAAAACCATCAAAAATTTCAATCCTGCATGATTCTACCAAGAAATGTGATTCTTCATTCAAAACCTGATTTTTGCTATTGGGCTCTATTGAATAATGAATGTTTTGAATTTTCTCCAAAAGTAAAGTAGTTGCAAACTCATGCTTTTAGAGACTTGTTTGGGCTCATGAGAGGAGTAGAAAAACATCAAAAATTTCAGTCCTGCATGATTCTACCAAGAAATGTGTGTTCATTTAAACCTCTGGTTTTTGATAGTTTGGGCCCTATTGAAAAATGAATGTTTTGACTTTTCTCCAAAAGTAAAGTAGTTGCAAACTCATCCTTTTAGAAACTTGTTTGGGCTGTTGAGAGGAGTAAAAAACCATCAAAAATTTCAATCCTGCATGATTCTACCAAGAAATGTGATTCTTCATTCAAAACGCTGGTTTTTGCTATTGGGCTCTATTGAATAATAAATGTTTTGAATTTTCTCCAAAAGTAAAGTAGTTGCAAACTCATCCTTTTAGAGTCTTGTTTGGGCTCATGAGAGGAGTAGAAAAACATCAAAAATTTCAGTCCTGCACGATTCTACCAAGAAATGTGAGTGTTCATTCAAACCGCTGGTTTTTGATATTTTGGGCCCTATTGAATAATGAATGTTTTGACTTTTCTCCAAAAGTAAAGTAGTTGCAAACTCATCCTTTTAGAAACTTGTTTGGGCTGTTGAGAGGAGTAAAAAAACCATCAAAAATTTCAATCCTGCATGATTCTACCAAGAAATGTGATTCTTCATTCAAAACGCTGGTTTTTGCTATTGGGCTCTATTGAATAATAAATGTTTTGAATTTTCTCCAAAAGTAAAGTAGTTGCAAACTCATCCTTTTAGAGTCTTGTTTGGGCTCATGAGAGGAGTAGAAAAACATCAAAAATTTCAGTCCTGCACGATTCTACCAAGAAATTTGAGTGTTCATTCAAACCGCTGGTTTTTGATAGTTTGGGCCCTATTGAATAATGAATGTTTTGAATTTTCTCCAAAAGTAAAGTAGTTGCAAACTCATCCTTTTTGAAACTTGTTTGAGCTTTTGAGAGGAGTAAAAAACCATCAAAAATTTCAATCCTGCATGATTCTACCAAGAAATGTGATTCTTCATTAAAAACCTGATTTTTGCTATTCGGCTCTATTGAATAATGAATGTTTTGAATTTTCTCCAAAAGTAAAGTAGTTGCAAACTCATCCTTTTAGAGTCTTGTTTGGGCTCATGAGAGGAGTAGAAAAACATCAAAAATTTCAGTCCTGCACGATTCTACCAAGAAATGTGTGTTCATTCAAACCCCTGGTTTTTGATAGTTTGGGCCCTATTGAATAATGAATGTTTTGAATTTTCTCCAAAAGTAAAGTAGTTGCAAGCTCATCCTTTTAGAAACTTGTTTGGGCTGTTGAGTGGAGTAAAAAACAAAAAAAATTTCAATCCTGCATGATTCTACCAAGAAATGTGATTCTTCATTCAAAACCTGATTTTTGCTATTGGGCTCTATTGAATAATGAATGTTTTGATTTTTCTCCAAAAGTAAAGTAGTTGCAAACTCATCCTTTTAGAGACTTGTTTGGGCTCATGAGAGGAGTAGAAAAACATCAAAAATTTCAGTCCTGCACGATTCTACCAAGAAATGTGTGTTCATTCAAACCGCTGGTTTTTGATATTTTGGGCCATATTGAATAATGAATGTTTTGAATTTTCTCCAAAAGTAAAGTAGTTGCAAACTCATCCTTTTAGAAACTTGTTTGGGCTGTTGAGAGGAGTAAAAAACCATCAAAAATTTCAATCCTGCATGATTCTACCAAGAAATGTGATACTATATTCAAAATGCTGGTTTTTGCTATTGGGCTCTATTGAATAATGAATGTTTTGAATTTTCTCCAAAAGTAAAGTAGTTGCAAACTCATCCTTTTAGAGACTTGTTTGGGCTCATGAGAGGAGTAGAAAAACATCAAAAATTTCAGTCCTGCACGATTCTACCAAGAAATGTGTGTTCATTCAAACCGCTGTTTTTTGATATTTTGGGCCCTATTGAATAATGAATGTTTTGAATTTTCTCCAAAAGTAAAGTAGTTGCAAACTCATCCTTTTAGAAACTTGTTTGGGCTGTTGAGAGGAGTAAAAAAACATCAAAAATTTCAATCCTGCATGATTCTACCAAGAAATGTGATTCTTCATTCAAAACGCTGGTTTTTGCTATTGGGCTCTATTGAATAATGAATGTTTTGAATTTTCTCCAAATTAAAGTAGTTGCAAACTCATCCTTTTAGAGACTTGTTTGGGCTCATGAGAGGAGTAGAAAAATATCAAAAATTTCAGTCCTGCATGATTCTACCAAGAAATGTGTGTTCATTCAAACCGCTGGTTTTTGATAGTTTGGGCCCTATTGAATAATGAATGTTTTGAATTTTCTCCAAAAGTAAAGTAGTTGCAAACTCATCCTTTTAGAAACTTGTTTGGGCTGTTGAGAGGAGTAAAAAACCATCAAAAATTTCAATCCTGCATGATTCTACCAAGAAATGTGATTCTTCATTCAAAACCTAATTTTTGCTATTGGGCTCTATTGAATAATGAATGTTTTGAATTTTCTCCAAAAGTAAAGTAGTTGCAAACTCATGCTTTTAGAGACTTGTTTGGGCTCATGAGAGGAGTAGAAAAACATCAAAAATTTCAGTCCTGCATGATTCTACCAAGAAATGTGTGTTCATTGAAACCGCTGGTTTTTGATAGTTTGAGCCCTATTGAATAATGAATGTTTTGAATTTTCTCCAAAAGTAAAGTAGTTGCAAACTCATCCTTTTAGAAACTTGTTTGGGCTGTTGAGAGGAGTAAAAAACCATCAAAAATTTCAATCCTGCATGATTCTACCAAGAAATGTGATTCTTCATTCAAAACGCTGGTTTTTGCTTTTGGGCTCTATTGAATAATGAATGTTTTGAATTTTCTCCAACAGTAAAGTAGTTGCAAACTCATCCTTTTAGAGACTTGTTTGGGCTCATGAGAGGAGTAGAAAAACATCAAAATTTTCAGTCCTGCACGATTCTACCAAGAAATGTGTGTTCATTCAAACCGCTGGTTTTTGATATTTTGGGCCCTATTGAATAATGAATGTTTTGAATTTTCTCCAAAAGTAAAGTAGTTGCAAACTCATCCTTTTAGAAACTTGTTTGGGCTGTTGAGAGGAGTAAAAAACCATCAAAAATTTCAATCCTGCATGATTCTACCAAGAAATGTGATTCTTCATTCAAAACCTGATTTTTGCTATTGGGCTCTATTGAATAATGAATGTTTTGAATTTTCTCCAAAAGTAAAGTAGTTGCAAACTCATGCTTTTAGAGACTTGTTTGGGCTCATGAGAGGAGTAGAAAAACATCAAAAATTTCAGTCCTGCATGATTCTACCAAGAAATGTGTGTTCATTTAAACCTCTGGTTTTTGATAGTTTGGGCCCTATTGAAAAATGAATGTTTTGACTTTTCTCCAAAAGTAAAGTAGTTGCAAACTCATCCTTTTAGAAACTTGTTTGGGCTGTTGAGAGGAGTAAAAAACCATCAAAAATTTCAATCCTGCATGATTCTACCAAGAAATGTGATTCTTCATTCAAAACGCTGGTTTTTGCTATTGGGCTCTATTGAATAATAAATGTTTTGAATTTTCTCCAAAAGTAAAGTAGTTGCAAACTCATCCTTTTAGAGTCTTGTTTGGGCTCATGAGAGGAGTAGAAAAACATCAAAAATTTCAGTCCTGCACGATTCTACCAAGAAATGTGAGTGTTCATTCAAACCGCTGGTTTTTGATATTTTGGGCCCTATTGAATAATGAATGTTTTGACTTTTCTCCAAAAGTAAAGTAGTTGCAAACTCATCCTTTTAGAAACTTGTTTGGGCTGTTGAGAGGAGTAAAAAAACCATCAAAAATTTCAATCCTGCATGATTCTACCAAGAAATGTGATTCTTCATTCAAAACGCTGGTTTTTGCTATTGGGCTCTATTGAATAATAAATGTTTTGAATTTTCTCCAAAAGTAAAGTAGTTGCAAACTCATCCTCTTAGAGTCTTGTTTGGGCTCATGAGAGGAGTAGAAAAACATCAAAAATTTCAGTCCTGCACGATTCTACCAAGAAATGTGAGTGTTCATTCAAACCGCTGATTTTTGATATTTTGGGCCCTACTGAATAATGAATGTTTTGAATTTTCTCCAAAAGTAAAGTAGTTGCAAACTCATCCTTTTAGAAACTTGTTTGGGCTGTTGAGAGGAGTAAAAAACCATCAAAAATTTCAATCCTGCATGATTCTACCAAGAAATGTGATTCTTCATTCAAAACCTGATTTTTGCTATTGGGCTCTATTGAATAATGAATGTTTTGAATTTTCTCCAAAAGTAAATTAGTTGCAAACTCATGCTTTTAGAGACTTGTTTGGGCTCATGAGAGGAGTAGAAAAACATCAAAAATTTCAGTCCTGCATGATTCTACCAAGAAATGTGTGTTCATTCAAACCGCTGGTTTTTGATAGTTTGGGCCCTATTGAATAATGAATGTTTTGAATTTTCTCCAAAAGTAAAGTAGTTGCAAACTCATCCTTTTAGAAACTTGTTTGGGCTGTTGAGAGGAGTAAAAAACCATCAAAAATTTCAATCCTGCATGATTCTACCAAGAAATGTGATTCTTCATTCAAAACACTGGTTTTTGCTATTGGGCTCTATTGAATAATGAATGTTTTGATTTTTCTCCAAAAGTAAAGTAGTTGCAAACTCATCCTTTTAGAGACTTGTTTGGGCTCATGAGAGGAGTAGAAAAACATCAAAAATTTCAGTCCTGCACGATTCTACCAAGAAATGTGTGTTCATTCAAACCGCTGGTTTTTGATATTTTGGGCCATATTGAATAATGAATGTTTTGAATTTTCTCCAAAAGTAAAGTAGTTGCAAACTCATCCTTTTAGAAACTTGTTTGGGCTGTTGAGAGGAGTAAAAAACCATCAAAAATTTCAATCCTGCATGATTCTACCAAGAAATGTGATACTATATTCAAAACGCTGGTTTTTGCTATTGGGCTCTATTGAATAATGAATGTTTTGAATTTTCTCCAAAAGTAAAGTAGTTGCAAACTCATCCTTTTAGAGACTTGTTTGGGCTCATGAGAGGAGTAGAAAAACATCAAAAATTTCAGTCCTGCACGATTCTACCAAGAAATGTGTGTTCATTCAAACCGCTGGTTTTTGATATTTTGGGCCCTATTGAATAATGAATGTTTTGAATTTTCTCCAAAAGTAAAGTAGTTGCAAACTCATCCTTATAGAAACTTGTTTGGGCTGTTGAGAGGAGTAAAAAAACATCAAAAATTTCAATCCTGCATGATTCTACCAAGAAATGTGATTCTTCATTCAAAACGCTGGTTTTTGCTATTGGGCTCTATTGAATAATGAATGTTTTGAATTTTCTCCAAATTAAAGTAGTTGCAAACTCATCCTTTTAGAGACTTGTTTGGGCTCATGAGAGGAGTAGAAAAATATCAAAAATTTCAGTCCTGCATGATTCTACCAAGAAATGTGTGTTCATTCAAACCGCTGGTTTTTGATAGTTTGGGCCCTATTGAATAATGAATGTTTTGAATTTTCTCCAAAAGTAAAGTAGTTGCAAACTCATCCTTTTAGAAACTTGTTTGGGCTGTTGAGAGGAGTAAAAAACCATCAAAAATTTCAATCCTGCATGATTCTACCAAGAAATGTGATTCTTCATTCAAAACCTAATTTTTGCTATTGGGCTCTATTGAATAATGAATGTTTTGAATTTTCTCCAAAAGTAAAGTAGTTGCAAACTCATGCTTTTAGAGACTTGTTTGGGCTCATGAGAGGAGTAGAAAAACATCAAAAATTTCAGTCCTGCATGATTCTACCAAGAAATGTGTGTTCATTGAAACCGCTGGTTTTTGATAGTTTGGGCCCTATTGAATAATGAATGTTTTGAATTTTCTCCAAAAGTAAAGTAGTTGCAAACTCATCCTTTTAGAAACTTGTTTGGGCTGTTGAGAGGAGTAAAAAACCATCAAAAATTTCAATCCTGCATGATTCTACCAAGAAATGTGATTCTTCATTCAAAACGCTGGTTTTTGCTTTTGGGCTCTATTGAATAATGAATGTTTTGAATTTTCTCCAACAGTAAAGTAGTTGCAAACTCATCCTTTTAGAGACTTGTT
Source organism: Dendrobates tinctorius (assembly GCF_039654945.1). NCBI lineage: Eukaryota > Metazoa > Chordata > Amphibia > Anura > Dendrobatidae > Dendrobates > Dendrobates tinctorius. The sequence goes on from NW_027361713.1 coordinate 19,748,829, forward strand.
TGGGCTCATGAGAGGAGTAGAAAAACATCAAAAATTTCAGTCCTGCACGATTCTACCAAGAAATGTGTGTTCATTCAAACCGCTGGTTTTTGATATTTTGGGCCCTATTGAATAATGAATGTTTTGAATTTTCTCCAAAAGTAAAGTAGTTGCAAACTCATCCTTTTAGAAACTTGTTTGGGCTGTTGAGAGGAGTAAAAAACCATCAAAAATTTCAATCCTGCATGATTCTACCAAGAAATGTGATTCTTCATTCAAAACCTGATTTTTGCTATTGGGCTCTATTGAATAATGAATGTTTTGAATTTTCTCCAAAAGTAAAGTAGTTGCAAACTCATGCTTTTAGAGACTTGTTTGGGCTCATGAGAGGAGTAGAAAAACATCAAAAATTTCAGTCCTGCATGATTCTACCAAGAAATGTGTGTTCATTTAAACCTCTGGTTTTTGATAGTTTGGGCCCTATTGAAAAATGAATGTTTTGACTTTTCTCCAAAAGTAAAGTAGTTGCAAACTCATCCTTTTAGAAACTTGTTTGGGCTGTTGAGAGGAGTAAAAAACCATCAAAAATTTCAATCCTGCATGATTCTACCAAGAAATGTGATTCTTCATTCAAAACGCTGGTTTTTGCTATTGGGCTCTATTGAATAATAAATGTTTTGAATTTTCTCCAAAAGTAAAGTAGTTGCAAACTCATCCTTTTAGAGTCTTGTTTGGGCTCATGAGAGGAGTAGAAAAACATCAAAAATTTCAGTCCTGCACGATTCTACCAAGAAATGTGAGTGTTCATTCAAACCGCTGGTTTTTGATATTTTGGGCCCTATTGAATAATGAATGTTTTGACTTTTCTCCAAAAGTAAAGTAGTTGCAAACTCATCCTTTTAGAAACTTGTTTGGGCTGTTGAGAGGAGTAAAAAAACCATCAAAAATTTCAATCCTGCATGATTCTACCAAGAAATGTGATTCTTCATTCAAAACGCTGGTTTTTGCTATTGGGCTCTATTGAATAATAAATGTTTTGAATTTTCTCCAAAAGTAAAGTAGTTGCAAACTCATCCTTTTAGAGTCTTGTTTGGGCTCATGAGAGGAGTAGAAAAACATCAAAAATTTCAGTCCTGCACAATTCTACCAAGAAATGTGAGTGTTCATTCAAACCGCTGGTTTTTGATATTTTGGGCCCTACTGAATAATGAATGTTTTGAATTTTCTCCAAAAGTAAAGTAGTTGCAAACTCATCCTTTTAGAAACTTGTTTGGGCTGTTGAGAGGAGTAAAAAACCATCAAAAATTTCAGTCCTGCATGATTCTACCAAGAAATGTGTGTTCATTTAAACCGCTGGGTTTTGATAGTTTGGGCCCTATTGAATAATGAATGTTTTGACTTTTCTCCAAAAGTAAAGTAGTTGCAAACTCATCCTTTTAGAAACTTGTTTGGGCTGTTGAGAGGAGTAAAAAACCATCAAAAATTTCAATCCTGCATGATTCTACCAAGAAATGTGATTCTTCATTCAAAACCTGATTTTTGCTATTGGGTTCTATTGAATAATGAATGTTTTGAATTTTCTCCAAAAGTAAAGTAGTTGCAAACTCATACTTTTAGAGACTTGTTTAGGCTCATGAGAGGAGTAGAAAAACATCAAAAATTTCAGTCCTGCACGATTCTACCAAGAAATGTGTGTTCATTCAAACCGCTGGTTTTTGATATTTTGGGCCCTATTGAATAATGAATGTTTTGAATTTTCTCCAAAAGTAAAGTAGTTGCAAACTCATCCTTTAGAAACTTGTTTGGGCTGTTGAGAGGAGTAAAAAACCATCAAAAATTTCAATCCTGCATGATTCTACGAAGAAATGTGATTCTTCATTCAAAACGCTGGTATTTGCTATTGGGCTCTATTGAATAATGAATGTTTTGAATTTTCTCCAAAAGTAAAGTAGTTGCAAACTCATCCTTTTAGAGTCTTGTTTGGGCTCATGAGAGGAGTAGAAAAACATCAAAAATTTCAGTCCTACACGATTCTACCAAGAAATTTGAGTGTTCATTCAAAACGCTGGTTTTTGATAGTTTGGGCCCTATTGAATAATGAATGTTTTGAATTTTCTCCAAAAGTAAAGTAGTTGCAAACTCATCCTTTTAGAAACTTGTTTGAGCTTTTGAGAGGAGTAAAAAACCATCAAAAATTTCAATCCTGCATGATTCTACCAAGAAATGTGATTCTTCATTCAAAACCTGATTTTTGCTATTCGGCTCTATTGAATAATGAATGTTTTGAATTTTCTCCAAAAGTAAAGTAGTTGCAAACTCATCCTTTTAGAGTCTTGTTTGGGCTCATGAGAGGAGTAGAAAAACATCAAAAATTTCAGTCCTGCACGATTCTACCAAGAAATGTGTGTTCATTCAAACCGCTGGTTTTTGATAGTTTGGGCCCTATTGAATAATGAATGTTTTGAATTTTCTCCAAAAGTAAAGTAGTTGCAAGCTCATCCTTTTAGAAACTTGTTTGGGCTGTTGAGAGGAGTAAAAAACCATCAAAAATTTCAATCCTGCATGATTCTACCAAGAAATGTGATTCTTCATTCAAAACCTGATTTTTGCTATTGGGCTCTATTGAATAATGAATGTTTTGAATTTTCTCCAAAAGTAAAGTAGTTGCAAACTCATCCTTTTAGTGACTTGTTTGGGCTCATGAGAGGAGTAGAAAAATATCAAAAATTTCAGTCCTGCACGATTCTACCAAGAAATGTGTGTTCATTCAAACCGCTTGTTTTTGATATTTTGGGCCCTATTGAATAATGAATGTTTTGAATTTTCTCCAAAAGTAAAGTAGTTGCAAACTCATCCTTTTAGAAACTTGTTTGGGCAGTTGAGAGGAGTAAAAAACCATCAAAAATTTCAATCCTGCATGATTCTACCAAGAAATGTGATTCTTCATTCAAAACCTGATTTTTGCTATTGGGCTCTATTGAATAATGAATGTTTTGAATTTTCTCCAAAAGTAAAGTAGTTGTAAACTCATGCTTTTAGAGACTTGTTTGGGCTCATGAGAGGAGTAGAAAAACATCAAAAATTTCAGTCCTGCATGATTCTACCAAGAAATGTGTGTTCATTCAAACCGCTGGTTTTTGATAGTTTGGGCCCTATTGAATAATGAATGTTTTGAATTTTCTCCAAAAGTAAAGTAGTTGCAAACTCATCCTTTTAGAAACTTGTTTGGGCTGTTGAGAGGAGTAAAAAACCATCAAAAATTTCAATCCTGCATGATTCTACCAAGAAATGTGATTCTTCATTCAAAACACTGGTTTTTGCTATTGGGCTCTATTGAATAATAAATGTTTTGAATTTTCTCCAAAAGTAAAGTAGTTGCAAACTCATCCTTTTAGAGTCTTGTTTGGGCTCATGAGAGGAGTAGAAAAACATCAAAAATTTCAGTCCTGCACGATTCTACCAAGAAATGTGAGTGTTCATTCAAACCGCTGGTTTTTGATATTTTGGGCCCAATTGAATAATGAATGTTTTGACTTTTCTCCAAAAGTAAAGTAGTTGCAAACTCATCCTTTTAGAGTCTTGTTTGGGCTCATGAGAGGAGTAAAAAACCATCAAAAATTTCAATCCTGCATGATTCTACCAAGAAATGTGATTCTTCATTCAAAACGCTGGTTTTTGCTATTGGGCTCTATTGAATAATGAATGTTTTGAATTTTCTCCAAAAGTAAAGCAGTTGCAAACTCATCCTTTTAGAGACTTGTTTGGGCTCATGAGAGGAGTAGAAAAACATCAAAAATTTCAGTCCTGCATGATTCTACCAAGAAATGTGTGTTCATTCAAACCGCTGGTTTTTGATATTTTGGGCCCTATTGAATAATGAATGTTTTGAATTTTCTCCAAAAGTAAAGTAGTTGCAAACTCATCCTTTTAGAAACTTGTTTGGGCTGTTGAGAGGAGTAAAAAACCATCAAAAATTTCAATCCTGCATGATTCTACCAAGAAATGTGATTCTTCATTCAAAACCTGATTTTTGCTATTGGGCTCTATTGAATAATGAATGTTTTGAATTTTCTCCAAAAGTAAAGTAGTTGCAAACTCATGCTTTTAGAGACTTGTTTGGGCTCATGAGAGGAGTAGAAAAACATCAAAAATTTCAGTCCTGCATGATTCTACCAAGAAATGTGTGTTCATTTAAACCTCTGGTTTTTGATAGTTTGGGCCCTATTGAAAAATGAATGTTTTGACTTTTCTCCAAAAGTAAAGTAGTTGCAAACTCATCCTTTTAGAAACTTGTTTGGGCTGTTGAGAGGAGTAAAAAACCATCAAAAATTTCAATCCTGCATGATTCTACCAAGAAATGTGATTCTTCATTCAAAACGCTGGTTTTTGCTATTGGGCTCTATTGAATAATAAATGTTTTGAATTTTCTCCAAAAGTAAAGTAGTTGCAAACTCATCCTTTTAGAGTCTTGTTTGGGCTCATGAGAGGAGTAGAAAAACATCAAAAATTTCAGTCCTGCACGATTCTACCAAGAAATGTGAGTGTTCATTCAAACCGCTGGTTTTTGATATTTTGGGCCCTATTGAATAATGACTGTTTTGAATTTTCTCCAAAAGTAAAGTAGTTGCAAACTCATCCTTTTAGAAACTTGTTTGGGCTGTTGAGAGGAGTAAAAAACCATCAAAAATTTCAATCCTGCATGATTCTACCAAGAAATGTGATTCTTCATTCAAAACCTGATTTTTGCTATTGGGCTCTATTGAATAATGAATGTTTTGAATTTTCTCCAAAAGTAAAGTAGTTGCAAACTCATGCTTTTAGAGACTTGTTTGGGCTCATGAGAGGAGTAGAAAAACATCAAAAATTTCAGTCCTGCATGATTCTACCAAGAAATGTGTGTTCATTGAAACCGCTGGTTTTTGATAGTTTGGGCCCTATTGAATAATGAATGTTTTGAATTTTCTCCAAAAGTATAGTAGTTGCAAACTCATCCTTTTAGAGACTTGTTTGGGCTCATGAGAGGAGTAGAAAAATATCAAAAATTTCAGTCCTGCACGATTCTACCAAGAAATGTGTTCATTCAAACCGCTTGTTTTTGATATTTTGGGCCCTATTGAATAATGACTGTTTTGAATTTTCTCCAAAAGTAAAGTAGTTGCAAACTCATCCTTTTAGAAACTTGTTTGGGCTGTTGAGAGGAGTAAAAAACCATCAAAAATTTCAATCCTGCATGATTCTACCAAGAAATGTGATTCTTCATTCAAAACCTGATTTTTGCTATTGGGCTCTATTGAATAATGAATGTTTTGAATTTTCTCCAAAAGTAAAGTAGTTGCAAACTCATGCTTTTAGAGACTTGTTTGGGCTCATGAGAGGAGTAGAAAAACATCAAAAATTTCAGTCCTGCATGATTCTACCAAGAAATGTGTGTTCATTGAAACCGCTGGTTTTTGATAGTTTGGGCCCTATTGAATAATGAATGTTTTGAATTTTCTCCAAAAGTAAACTAGTTGCAAACTCATCCTTTTAGAAACTTGTTTGGGCTGTTGAGAGGAGTAAAAAACCATCAAAAATTTCAATCCTGCATGATTCTACCAAGAAATGTGATTCTTCATTCAAAACGCTGGTTTTTGCTATTGGGCTCTATTGAATAATGAATGTTTTGATTTTTCTCCAAAAGTAAAGTAGTTGCAAACTCATCCTTTTAGAGACTTGTTTGGGCTCATGAGAGGAGTAGAAAAACATCAAAAATTTCAGTCCTGCACGATTCTACCAAGAAATGTGTGTTCATTCAAACCGCTGGTTTTTGATATTTTGGGCCATATTGAATAATGAATGTTTTGAATTTTCTCCAAAAGTAAAGTAGTTGCAAACTCATCCTTTTAGAAACTTGTTTGGGCTGTTGAGAGGAGTAAAAAACCATCAAAAATTTCAATCCTGCATGATTCTACCAAGAAATGTGATTCTTCATTCAAAACCTGATTTTTGCTATTGGGCTCTATTGAATAATGAATGTTTTGAATTTTCTCCAAAAGTAAAGTAGTTGCAAACTCATGCTTTTAGAGACTTGTTTGGGCTCATGAGAGGAGTAGAAAAACATCAAAAATTTCAGTCCTGCATGATTCTACCAAGAAATGTGTGTTCATTTAAACCTCTGGTTTTTGATAGTTTGGGCCCTATTGAAAAATGAATGTTTTGACTTTTCTCCAAAAGTAAAGTAGTTGCAAACTCATCCTTTTAGAAACTTGTTTGGGCTGTTGAGAGGAGTAAAAAACCATCAAAAATTTCAATCCTGCATGATTCTACCAAGAAATGTGATTCTTCATTCAAAACGCTGGTTTTTGCTATTGGGCTCTATTGAATAATAAATGTTTTGAATTTTCTCCAAAAGTAAAGTAGTTGCAAACTCATCCTTTTAGAGTCTTGTTTGGGCTCATGAGAGGAGTAGAAAAACATCAAAAATTTCAGTCCTGCACGATTCTACCAAGAAATGTGAGTGTTCATTCAAACCGCTGGTTTTTGATATTTTGGGCCCTATTGAATAATGAATGTTTTGACTTTTCTCCAAAAGTAAAGTAGTTGCAAACTCATCCTTTTAGAAACTTGTTTGGGCTGTTGAGAGGAGTAAAAAAACCATCAAAAATTTCAATCCTGCATGATTCTACCAAGAAATGTGATTCTTCATTCAAAACGCTGGTTTTTGCTATTGGGCTCTATAGAATAATAAATGTTTTGAATTTTCTCCAAAAGTAAAGTAGTTGCAAACTCATCCTTTTAGAGTCTTGTTTGGGCTCATGAGAGGAGTAGAAAAACATCAAAAATTTCAGTCCTGCACGATTCTACCAAGAAATTTGAGTGTTCATTCAAACCGCTGGTTTTTGATAGTTTGGGCCCTATTGAATAATGAATGTTTTGAATTTTCTCCAAAAGTAAAGTAGTTGCAAGCTCATCCTTTTAGAAACTTGTTTGGGCTGTTGAGAGGAGTAAAAAACCATCAAAAATTTCAATCCTGCATGATTCTACCAAGAAATGTGATTCTTCATTCAAAACCTGATTTTTGCTATTGGGCTCTATTGAATAATGAATGTTTTGAATTTTCTCCAAAAGTAAAGTAGTTGCAAACTCATCCTTTTAGTGACTTGTTTGGGCTCATGAGAGGAGTAGAAAAATATCAAAAATTTCAGTCCTGCACGATTCTACCAAGAAATGTGTGTTCATTCAAACCGCTTGTTTTTGATATTTTGGGCCCTATTGAATAATGAATGTTTTGAATTTTCTCCAAAAGTAAAGTAGTTGCAAACTCATCCTTTTAGAAACTTGTTTGGGCAGTTGAGAGGAGTAAAAAACCATCAAAAATTTCAATCCTGCATGATTCTACCAAGAAATGTGATTCTTCATTCAAAACCTGATTTTTGCTATTGGGCTCTATTGAATAATGAATGTTTTGAATTTTCTCCAAAAGTAAAGTAGTTGTAAACTCATGCTTTTAGAGACTTGTTTGGGCTCATGAGAGGAGTAGAAAAACATCAAAAATTTCAGTCCTGCATGATTCTACCAAGAAATGTGTGTTCATTCAAACCGCTGGTTTTAGATAGTTTGGGCCCTATTGAATAATGAATGTTTTGAATTTTCTCCAAAAGTAAAGTAGTTGCAAACTCATCCTTTTAGAAACTTGTTTGGGCTGTTGAGAGGAGTAAAAAACCATCAAAAATTTCAATCCTGCATGATTCTACCAAGAAATGTGATTCTTCATTCAAAACACTGGTTTTTGCTATTGGGCTCTATTGAATAATAAATGTTTTGAATTTTCTCCAAAAGTAAAGTAGTTGCAAACTCATCCTTTTAGAGTCTTGTTTGGGCTCATGAGAGGAGTAGAAAAACATCAAAAATTTCAGTCCTGCACGATTCTACCAAGAAATGTGAGTGTTCATTCAAACCGCTGGTTTTTGATATTTTGGGCCCAATTGAATAATGAATGTTTTGACTTTTCTCCAAAAGTAAAGTAGTTGCAAACTCATCCTTTTAGAGTCTTGTTTGGGCTCATGAGAGGAGTAAAAAACCATCAAAAATTTCAATCCTGCATGATTCTACCAAGAAATGTGATTCTTCATTCAAAACGCTGGTTTTTGCTATTGGGCTCTATTGAATAATGAATGTTTTGAATTTTCTCCAAAAGTAAAGCAGTTGCAAACTCATCCTTTTAGAGACTTGTTTGGGCTCATGAGAGGAGTAGAAAAACATCAAAAATTTCAGTCCTGCATGATTCTACCAAGAAATGTGTGTTCATTCAAACCGCTGGTTTTTGATATTTTGGGCCCTATTGAATAATGAATGTTTTGAATTTTCTCCAAAAGTAAAGTAGTTGCAAACTCATCCTTTTAGAAACTTGTTTGGGCTGTTGAGAGGAGTAAAAAACCATCAAAAATTTCAATCCTGCATGATTCTACCAAGAAATGTGATTCTTCATTCAAAACCTGATTTTTGCTATTGGGCTCTATTGAATAATGAATGTTTTGAATTTTCTCCAAAAGTAAAGTAGTTGCAAACTCATGCTTTTAGAGACTTGTTTGGGCTCATGAGAGGAGTAGAAAAACATCAAAAATTTCAGTCCTGCATGATTCTACCAAGAAATGTGTGTTCATTTAAACCTCTGGTTTTTGATAGTTTGGGCCCTATTGAAAAATGAATGTTTTGACTTTTCTCCAAAAGTAAAGTAGTTGCAAACTCATCCTTTTAGAAACTTGTTTGGGCTGTTGAGAGGAGTAAAAAACCATCAAAAATTTCAATCCTGCATGATTCTACCAAGAAATGTGATTCTTCATTCAAAACGCTGGTTTTTGCTATTGGGCTCTATTGAATAATAAATGTTTTGAATTTTCTCCAAAAGTAAAGTAGTTGCAAACTCATCCTTTTAGAGTCTTGTTTGGGCTCATGAGAGGAGTAGAAAAACATCAAAAATTTCAGTCCTGCACGATTCTACCAAGAAATGTGAGTGTTCATTCAAACCGCTGGTTTTTGATATTTTGGGCCCTATTGAATAATGACTGTTTTGAATTTTCTCCAAAAGTAAAGTAGTTGCAAACTCATCCTTTTAGAAACTTGTTTGGGCTGTTGAGAGGAGTAAAAAACCATCAAAAATTTCAATCCTGCATGATTCTACCAAGAAATGTGATTCTTCATTCAAAACCTGATTTTTGCTATTGGGCTCTATTGAATAATGAATGTTTTGAATTTTCTCCAAAAGTAAAGTAGTTGCAAACTCATGCTTTTAGAGACTTGTTTGGGCTCATGAGAGGAGTAGAAAAACATCAAAAATTTCAGTCCTGCATGATTCTACCAAGAAATGTGTGTTCATTGAAACCGCTGGTTTTTGATAGTTTGGGCCCTATTGAATAATGAATGTTTTGAATTTTCTCCAAAAGTATAGTAGTTGCAAACTCATCCTTTTAGAGACTTGTTTGGGCTCATGAGAGGAGTAGAAAAATATCAAAAATTTCAGTCCTGCACGATTCTACCAAGAAATGTGTTCATTCAAACCGCTTGTTTTTGATATTTTGGGCCCTATTGAATAATGACTGTTTTGAATTTTCTCCAAAAGTAAAGTAGTTGCAAACTCATCCTTATAGAAACTTGTTTGGGCTGTTGAGAGGAGTAAAAAACCATCAAAAATTTCAATCCTGCATGATTCTACCAAGAAATGTGATTCTTCATTCAAAACCTGATTTTTGCTATTGGGCTCTATTGAATAATGAATGTTTTGAATTTTCTCCAAAAGTAAAGTAGTTGCAAACTCATGCTTTTAGAGACTTGTTTGGGCTCATGAGAGGAGTAGAAAAACATCAAAAATTTCAGTCCTGCATGATTCTACCAAGAAATGTGTGTTCATTGAAACCGCTGGCTTTTGATAGTTTGGGCCCTATTGAATAATGAATGTTTTGAATTTTCTCCAAAAGTAAACTAGTTGCAAACTCATCCTTTTAGAAACTTGTTTGGGCTGTTGAGAGGAGTAAAAAACCATCAAAAATTTCAATCCTGCATGATTCTACCAAGAAATGTGATTCTTCATTCAAAACGCTGGTTTTTGCTATTGGGCTCTATTGAATAATGAATGTTTTGATTTTTCTCCAAAAGTAAAGTAGTTGCAAACTCATCCTTTTAGAGACTTGTTTGGGCTCATGAGAGGAGTAGAAAAACATCAAAAATTTCAGTCCTGCACGATTCTACCAAGAAATGTGTGTTCATTCAAACCGCTGGTTTTTGATATTTTGGGCCCTATTGAATAATGAATGTTTTGAATTTTCTCCAAAAGTAAAGTAGTTGCAAACTCATCCTTTTAGAAACTTGTTTGGGCTGTTGAGAGGAGTAAAAAACCATCAAAAATTTCAATCCTGCATGATTCTACCAAGAAATGTGATTCTTCATTCAAAACCTGATTTTTGCTATTGGGCTCTATTGAATAATGAATGTTTTGAATTTTCTCCAAAAGTAAAGTAGTTGCAAACTCATGCTTTTAGAGACTTGTTTGGGCTCATGAGAGGAGTAGAAAAACATCAAAAATTTCAGTCCTGCATGATTCTACCAAGAAATGTGTGTTCATTTAAACCTCTGGTTTTTGATAGTTTGGGCCCTATTGAAAAATGAATGTTTTGACTTTTCTCCAAAAGTAAAGTAGTTGCAAACTCATCCTTTTAGAAACTTGTTTGGGCTGTTGAGAGGAGTAAAAAACCATCAAAAATTTCAATCCTGCATGATTCTACCAAGAAATGTGATTCTTCATTCAAAACGCTGGTTTTTGCTATTGGGCTCTATTGAATAATAAATGTTTTGAATTTTCTCCAAAAGTAAAGTAGTTGCAAACTCATCCTTTTAGAGTCTTGTTTGGGCTCATGAGAGGAGTAGAAAAACATCAAAAATTTCAGTCCTGCACGATTCTACCAAGAAATGTGAGTGTTCATTCAAACCGCTGGTTTTTGATATTTTGGGCCCTATTGAATAATGAATGTTTTGACTTTTCTCCAAAAGTAAAGTAGTTGCAAACTCATCCTTTTAGAAACTTGTTTGGGCTGTTGAGAGGAGTAAAAAAACCATCAAAAATTTCAATCCTGCATGATTCTACCAAGAAATGTGATTCTTCATTCAAAACGCTGGTTTTTGCTATTGGGCTCTATAGAATAATAAATGTTTTGAATTTTCTCCAAAAGTAAAGTAGTTGCAAACTCATCCTTTTAGAGTCTTGTTTGGGCTCATGAGAGGAGTAGAAAAACATCAAAAATTTCAGTCCTGCACGATTCTACCAAGAAATTTGAGTGTTCATTCAAACCGCTGGTTTTTGATAGTTTGGGCCCTATTGAATAATGAATGTTTTGAATTTTCTCCAAAAGTAAAGTAGTTGCAAACTCATCCTTTTTGAAACTTGTTTGAGCTTTTGAGAGGAGTAAAAAACCATCAAAAATTTCAATCCTGCATGATTCTACCAAGAAATGTGATTCTTCATTCAAAACCTGATTTTTGCTATTCGGCTCTATTGAATAATGAATGTTTTGAATTTTCTCCAAAAGTAAAGTAGTTGCAAACTCATCCTTTTAGAGTCTTGTTTGGGCTCATGAGAGGAGTAGAAAAACATCAAAAATTTCAGTCCTGCACGATTCTACCAAGAAATGTGTGTTCATTCAAACCCCTGGTTTTTGATAGTTTGGGCCCTATTGAATAATGAATGTTTTGAATTTTCTCCAAAAGTAAAGTAGTTGCAAGCTCATCCTTTTAGAAACTTGTTTGGGCTGTTGAGTGGAGTAAAAAACAAAAAAAAATTTCAATCCTGCATGATTCTACCAAGAAATGTGATTCTTCATTCAAAACCTGATTTTTGCTATTGGGCTCTATTGAATAATGAATGTTTTGAATTTTCTCCAAAAGTATAGTAGTTGCAAACTCATCCTTTTAGAGACTTGTTTGGGCTCATGAGAGGAGTAGAAAAATATCAAAAATTTCAGTCCTGCACGATTCTACCAAGAAATGTGTTCATTCAAACCGCTTGTTTTTGATATTTTGGGCCCTAGTGAATAATGACTGTTTTGAATTTTCTCCAAAAGTAAAGTAGTTGCAAACTCATCCTTTTAGAAACTTGTTTGGGCTGTTGAGAGGAGTAAAAAACCATCAAAAATTTCAATCCTGCATGATTCTACCAAGAAATGTGATTCTTCATTCAAAACCTGATTTTTGCTATTGGGCTCTATTGAATAATGAATGTTTTGAATTTTCTCCAAAAGTAAAGTAGTTGCAAACTCATGCTTTTAGAGACTTGTTTGGCTCATGAGAGGAGTAGAAAAACATCAAAAATTTCAGTCCTGCATGATTCTACCAAGAAATGTGTGTTCATTGAAACCGCTGGTTTTTGATAGTTTGGGCCCTATTGAATAATGAATGTTTTGAATTTTCTCCAAAAGTAAAGTAGTTGCAAACTCATCCTTTTAGAAACTTGTTTGGGCTGTTGAGAGGAGTAAAAAACCATCAAAAATTTCAATCCTGCATGATTCTACCAAGAAATGTGATTCTTCATTCAAAACGCTGGTTTTTGCTATTGGGCTCTATTGAATAATGAAAGTTTTGATTTTTCTCCAAAAGTAAAGTAGTTGCAAACTCATCCTTTTAGAGACTTGTTTGGGCTCATGAGAGGAGTAGAAAAACATCAAAAATTTCAGTCCTGCACGATTCTACCAAGAAATGTGTGTTCATTCAAACCGCTGGTTTTTGATATTTTGGGCCATATTGAATAATGAATGTTTTGAATTTTCTCCAAAAGTAAAGTAGTTGCAAACTCATCCTTTTAGAAACTTGTTTGGGCTGTTGAGAGGAGTAAAAAACCATCAAAAATTTCAATCCTGCATGATTCTACCAAGAAATGTGATACTATATTCAAAATGCTGGTTTTTGCTATTGGGCTCTATTGAATAATGAATGTTTTGATTTTTCTCCAAAAGTAAAGTAGTTGCAAACTCATCCTTTTAGAGACTTGTTTGGGCTCATGAGAGGAGTAGAAAAACATCAAAAATTTCAGTCCTGCACGATTCTACCAAGAAATGTGTGTTCATTCAAACCGCTGGTTTTTGATATTTTGGGCCCTATTGAATAATGAATGTTTTGAATTTTCTCCAAAAGTAAAGTAGTTGCAAACTCATCCTTTTAGAAACTTGTTTGGGCTGTTGAGAGGAGTAAAAAAACATCAAAAATTTCAATCCTGCATGATTCTACCAAGAAATGTGATTCTTCATTCAAAACGCTGGTTTTTGCTATTGGGCTCTATTGAATAATGAATGTTTTGAATTTTCTCCAAAAGTAAAGTAGTTGCAAACTCATACTTTTAGAGACTTGTTTAGGCTCATGAGAGGAGTAGAAAAACATCAAAAATTTCAGTCCTGCACGATTCTACCAAGAAATGTGTGTTCATTCAAACCGCTGGTTTTTGATATTTTGGGCCCTATTGAATAATGAATGTTTTGAATTTTCTCCAAAAGTAAAGTAGTTGCAAACTCATCCTTTAGAAACTTGTTTGGGCTGTTGAGAGGAGTAAAAAACCATCAAAAATTTCAATCCTGCATGATTCTACCAAGAAATGTGATTCTTCATTCAAAACGCTGGTATTTGCTATTGGGCTCTATTGAATAATGAATGTTTTGAATTTTCTCCAAAAGTAAAGTAGTTGCAAACTCATCCTTTTAAAGTCTTGTTTGGGCTCATGAGAGGAGTAGAAAAACATCAAAAATTTCAGTCCTGCACGATTCTACCAAGAAATTTGAGTGTTCATTCAAAACGCTGGTTTTTGATAGTTTGGGCCCTATTGAATAATGAATGTTTTGAATTTTCTCCAAAAGTAAAGTAGTTGCAAACTCATCCTTTTAGAAACTTGTTTGGGCTGTTGAGAGGAGTAAAAAACCATCAAAAATTTCAATCCTGCATGATTCTACCAAGAAATGTGATTCTTCATTCAAAACGCTGGTTTTTGCTTTTGGGCTCTATTGAATAATGAATGTTTTGAATTTTCTCCAACAGTAAAGTAGTTGCAAACTCATCCTTTTAGAGACTTGTTTGGGCTCATGAGAGGAGTAGAAAAACATCAAAAATTTCAGTCCTGCACGATTCTACCAAGAAATGTGTGCTCATTCAAACCGCTGGTTTTTGATATTTTGGGCCCTATTGAATAATGAATGTTTTGAATTTTCTCCAAAAGTAAAGTAGTTGCAAACTCATCCTTTTAGAAACTTGTTTGGGCTGTTGAGAGGAGTAAAAAACCATCAAAAATTTCAATCCTGCATGATTCTACCAAGAAATGTGATTCTTCATTCAAAACCTGATTTTTGCTATTGGGCTCTATTGAATAATGAATGTTTTGAATTTTCTCCAAAAGTAAAGTAGTTGCAAACTCATGCTTTTAGAGACTTGTTTGGGCTCATGAGAGGAGTAGAAAAACATCAAAAATTTCAGTCCTGCATGATTCTACCAAGAAATGTGTGTTCATTTAAACCTCTGGTTTTTGATAGTTTGGGCCCTATTGAAAAATGAATGTTTTGACTTTTCTCCAAAAGTAAAGTAGTTGCAAACTCATCCTTTTAGAAACTTGTTTGGGCTGTTGAGAGGAGTAAAAAACCATCAAAAATTTCAATCCTGCATGATTCTACCAAGAAATGTGATTCTTCATTCAAAACGCTGGTTTTTGCTATTGGGCTCTATTGAATAATAAATGTTTTGAATTTTCTCCAAAAGTAAAGTAGTTGCAAACTCATCCTTTTAGAGTCTTGTTTGGGCTCATGAGAGGAGTAGAAAAACATCAAAAATTTCAGTCCTGCACGATTCTACCAAGAAATGTGAGTGTTCATTCAAACCGCTGGTTTTTGATATTTTGGGCCCTATTGAATAATGAATGTTTTGACTTTTCTCCAAAAGTAAAGTAGTTGCAAACTCATCCTTTTAGAAACTTGTTTGGGCTGTTGAGAGGAGTAAAAAAACCATCAAAAATTTCAATCCTGCATGATTCTACCAAGAAATGTGATTCTTCATTCAAAACGCTGGTTTTTGCTATTGGGCTCTATTGAATAATAAATGTTTTGAATTTTCTCCAAAAGTAAAGTAGTTGCAAACTCATCCTTTTAGAGTCTTGTTTGGGCTCATGAGAGGAGTAGAAAAACATCAAAAATTTCAGTCCTGCACGATTCTACCAAGAAATGTGAGTGTTCATTCAAACCGCTGGTTTTTGATATTTTGGGCCCTACTGAATAATGAATGTTTTGAATTTTCTCCAAAAGTAAAGTAGTTGCAAACTCATCCTTTTAGAAACTTGTTTGGGCTGTTGAGAGGAGTAAAAAACCATCAAAAATTTCAATCCTGCATGATTCTACCAAGAAATGTGATTCTTCATTCAAAACCTGATTTTTGCTATTGGGCTCTATTGAATAATGAATGTTTTGAATTTTCTCCAAAAGTAAAGTAGTTGCAAACTCATGCTTTTAGAGACTTGTTTGGGCTCATGAGAGGAGTAGAAAAACATCAAAAATTTCAGTCCTGCATGATTCTACCAAGAAATGTGTGTTCATTCAAACCGCTGGTTTTTGATAGTTTGGGCCCTATTGAATAATGAATGTTTTGAATTTTCTCCAAAAGTAAAGTAGTTGCAAACTCATCCTTTTAGAAACTTGTTTGGGCTGTTGAGAGGAGTAAAAAACCATCAAAAATTTCAATCCTGCATGATTCTACCAAGAAATGTGATTCTTCATTCAAAACACTGGTTTTTGCTATTGGGCTCTATTGAATAATGAATGTTTTGATTTTTCTCCAAAAGTAAAGTAGTTGCAAACTCATCCTTTTAGAGACTTGTTTGGGCTCATGAGAGGAGTAGAAAAACATCAAAAATTTCAGTCCTGCACGATTCTACCAAGAAATGTGTGTTCATTCAAACCGCTGGTTTTTGATATTTTGGGCCATATTGAATAATGAATGTTTTGAATTTTCTCCAAAAGTAAAGTAGTTGCAAACTCATCCTTTTAGAAACTTGTTTGGGCTGTTGAGAGGAGTAAAAAACCATCAAAAATTTCAATCCTGCATGATTCTACCAAGAAATGTGATACTATATTCAAAACGCTGGTTTTTGCTATTGGGCTCTATTGAATAATGAATGTTTTGAATTTTCTCCAAAAGTAAAGTAGTTGCAAACTCATCCTTTTAGAGACTTGTTTGGGCTCATGAGAGGAGTAGAAAAACATCAAAAATTTCAGTCCTGCACGATTCTACCAAGAAATGTGTGTTCATTCAAACCGCTGGTTTTTGATATTTTGGGCCCTATTGAATAATGAATGTTTTGAATTTTCTCCAAAAGTAAAGTAGTTGCAAACTCATCCTTATAGAAACTTGTTTGGGCTGTTGAGAGGAGTAAAAAAACATCAAAAATTTCAATCCTGCATGATTCTACCAAGAAATGTGATTCTTCATTCAAAACGCTGGTTTTTGCTATTGGGCTCTATTGAATAATGAATGTTTTGAATTTTCTCCAAAAGTAAAGTAGTTGCAAACTCATCCTTTTAGAGACTTGTTTGGGCTCATGAGAGGAGTAGAAAAATATCAAAAATTTCAGTCCTGCATGATTCTACCAAGAAATGTGTGTTCATTCAAACCGCTGGTTTTTGATAGTTTGGGCCCTATTGAATAATGAATGTTTTGACTTTTCTCCAAAAGTAAAGTAGTTGCAAACTCATCCTTTTAGAAACTTGTTTGGGCTGTTGAGAGGAGTAAAAAACCATCAAAAATTTCAATCCTGCATGATTCTACCAAGAAATGTGATTCTTCATTCAAAACGCTGGTTTTTGCTATTGGGCTCTATTGAATAATAAATGTTTTGAATTTTCTCCAAAAGTAAAGTAGTTGCAAACTCATCCTTTTAGAGTCTTGTTTGGGCTCATGAGAGGAGTAGAAAAACATCAAAAATTTCAGTCCTGCACGATTCTACCAAGAAATTTGAGTGTTCATTCAAAACGCTAGTTTTTGATATTTTGGGCCCTACTGAATAATGAATGTTTTGAATTTTCTCCAAAAGTAAAGTAGTTGCAAACTCATCCTTTTAGAAACTTGTTTGGGCTGTTGAGAGGAGTAAAAAACCATCAAAAATTTCAATCCTGCATGATTCTACCAAGAAATGTGATTCTTCATTCAAAACCTGATTTTTGCTATTGGGCTCTACTGAATAATGAATGTTTTGAATTTTCTCCAAAAGTAAAGTAGTTGCAAACTCATGCTTTTAGAGACTTGTTTGGGCTATTGAGAGGAGTAGAAAAACATCAAAAATTTCAGTCCTGCATGATTCTACCAAGAAATGTGTGTTCATTTAAACCGCTGGTTTTTGATAGTTTGGGCCCTATTGAATAATGAATGTTTTGACTTTTCTCCAAAAGTAAAGTAGTTGCAAACTCATCCTTTAAGAAACTTGTTTGGGCTGTTGAGAGGAGTAAAAAACCATCAAAAATTTCAATCCTGCATGATTCTACCAAGAAATGTGATTCTTCATTCAAAACCTGATTTTTGCTATTGGGCTCTATTGAATAATGAATGTTTTGAATTTTCTCCAAAAGTAAAGTAGTTGCAAACTCATACTTTTAGAGACTTGTTTAGGCTCATGAGAGGAGTAGAAAAACATCAAAAATTTCAGTCCTGCACGATTCTACCAAGAAATGTGTGTTCATTCAAACCGCTGGTTTTTGATATTTTGGGCCCTATTGAATAATGAATGTTTTGAATTTTCTCCAAAAGTAAAGTAGTTGCAAACTCATCCTTTAGAAACTTGTTTGGGCTGTTGAGAGGAGTAAAAAACCATCAAAAATTTCAATCCTGCATGATTCTACCAAGAAATGTGATTCTTCATTCAAAACGCTGGTATTTGCTATTGGGCTCTATTGAATAATGAATGTTTTGAATTTTCTCCAAAAGTAAAGTAGTTGCAAACTCATCCTTTTAAAGTCTTGTTTGGGCTCATGAGAGGAGTAGAAAAACATCAAAAATTTCAGTCCTGCACGATTCTACCAAGAAATTTGAGTGTTCATTCAAAACGCTGGTTTTTGATAGTTTGGGCCCTATTGAATAATGAATGTTTTGAATTTTCTCCAAAAGTAAAGTAGTTGCAAACTCATCCTTTTAGAAACTTGTTTGAGCTTTTGAGAGGAGTAAAAAACCATCAAAAATTTCAATCCTGCATGATTCTACCAAGAAATGTGATTCTTCATTCAAAACCTGATTTTTGCTATTGGGCTCTATTGAATAATGAATGTTTTGAATTTTCTCCAAAAGTAAAGTAGTTGCAAACTCATGCTTTTAGAGACTTGTTTGGGCTCATGAGAGGAGTAGAAAAACATCAAAAATTTCAGTCCTGCATGATTCTACCAAGAAATGTGTGTTCATTTAAACCTCTGGTTTTTGATAGTTTGGGCCCTATTGAAAAATGAATGTTTTGACTTTTCTCCAAAAGTAAAGTAGTTGCAAACTCATCCTTTTAGAAACTTGTTTGGGCTGTTGAGAGGAGTAAAAAACCATCAAAAATTTCAATCCTGCATGATTCTACCAAGAAATGTGATTCTTCATTCAAAACGCTGGTTTTTGCTATTGGGCTCTATTGAATAATAAATGTTTTGAATTTTCTCCAAAAGTAAAGTAGTTGCAAACTCATCCTTTTAGAGTCTTGTTTGGGCTCATGAGAGGAGTAGAAAAACATCAAAAATTTCAGTCCTGCACGATTCTACCAAGAAATGTGAGTGTTCATTCAAACCGCTGGTTTTTGAAATTTTGGTCCCTATTGAATAATGAATGTTTTGACTTTTCTCCAAAAGTAAAGTAGTTGCAAACTCATCCTTTTAGAAACTTGTTTGGGCTGTTGAGAGGAGTAAAAAAACCATCAAAAATTTCAATCCTGCATGATTCTACCAAGAAATGTGATTCTTCATTCAAAACGCTGGTTTTTGCTATTGGGCTCTATTGAATAATAAATGTTTTGAATTTTCTCCAAAAGTAAAGTAGTTGCAAACTCATCCTTTTAGAGTCTTGTTTGGGCTCATGAGAGGAGTAGAAAAACATCAAAAATTTCAGTCCTGCACGATTCTACCAAGAAATGTGAGTGTTCATTCAAACCGCTGGTTTTTGATATTTTGGGCCCTACTGAATAATGAATGTTTTGAATTTTCTCCAAAAGTAAAGTAGTTGCAAACTCATCCTTTTAGAAACTTGTTTGGGCTGTTGAGAGGAGTAAAAAACCATCAAAAATTTCAATCCTGCATGATTCTACCAAGAAATGTGATTCTTCATTCAAAACCTGATTTTTGCTTTTGGGCTCTATTGAATAATGAATGTTTTGAATTTTCTCCAAAAGTAAAGTAGTTGCAAACTCATGCTTTTAGAGACTTGTTTGGGCTCATGAGAGGAGTAGAAAAACCTCAAAAATTTCAGTCCTGCATGATTCTACCAAGAAATGTGTGTTCATTCAAACCGCTGGTTTTTGATAGTTTGGGCCCTATTGAATAATGAATGTTTTGAATTTTCTCCAAAAGTAAAGTAGTTGCAAACTCATCCTTTTAGAAACTTGTTTGGGCTGTTGAGAGGAGTAAAAAACCATCAAAAATTTCAATCCTGCATGATTCTACCAAGAAATGTGATTCTTCATTCAAAACACTGGTTTTTGCTATTGGGCTCTATTGAATAATGAATGTTTTGATTTTTCTCCAAAAGTAAAGTAGTTGCAAACTCATCCTTTTAGAGACTTGTTTGGGCTCATGAGAGGAGTAGAAAAACATCAAAAATTTCAGTCCTGCACGATTCTACCAAGAAATGTGTGTTCATTCAAACCGCTGGTTTTTGATATTTTGGGCCATATTGAATAATGAATGTTTTGAATTTTCTCCAAAAGTAAAGTAGTTGCAAACTCATCCTTTTAGAAACTTGTTTGGGCTGTTGAGAGGAGTAAAAAACCATCAAAAATTTCAATCCTGCATGATTCTACCAAGAAATGTGATACTATATTCAAAACGCTGGTTTTTGCTATTGGGCTCTATTGAATAATGAATGTTTTGAATTTTCTCCAAAAGTAAAGTAGTTGCAAACTCATCCTTTTAGAGACTTGTTTGGGCTCATGAGAGGAGTAGAAAAACATCAAAAATTTCAGTCGTGCACGATTCTACCAAGAAATGTGTGTTCATTCAAACCGATGGTTTTTGATATTTTGGGCCCTATTGAATAATGAATGTTTTGAATTTTCTCCAAAAGTAAAGTAGTTGCAAACTCATCCTTATAGAAACTTGTTTGGGCTGTTGAGAGGAGTAAAAAAACATCAAAAATTTCAATCCTGCATGATTCTACCAAGAAATGTGATTCTTCATTCAAAACGCTGGTTTTTGCTATTGGGCTCTATTGAATAATGAATGTTTTGAATTTTCTCCAAATTAAAGTAGTTGCAAACTCATCCTTTTAGAGACTTGTTTGGGCTCATGAGAGTAGTAGAAAAATATCAAAAATTTCAGTCCTGCATGATTCTACCAAGAAATGTGTGTTCATTCAAACCGCTGGTTTTTGATAGTTTGGGCCCTATTGAATAATGAATGTTTTGAATTTTCTCCAAAAGTAAAGTAGTTGCAAACTCATCCTTTTAGAAACTTGTTTGGGCTGTTGAGAGGAGTAAAAAACCATCAAAAATTTCAATCCTGCATGATTCTACCAAGAAATGTGATTCTTCATTCAAAACGCTGGTTTTTGCTTTTGGGCTCTATTGAATAATGAATGTTTTGAATTTTCTCCAACAGTAAAGTAGTTGCAAACTCATCCTTTTAGAGACTTGTTTGGGCTCATGAGAGGAGTAGAAAAACATCAAAAATTTCAGTCCTGCACGATTCTACCAAGAAATGTGTGTTCATTCAAACCGCTGGTTTTTGATATTTTGGGCCCTATTGAATAATGAATGTTTTGAATTTTCTCCAAAAGTAAAGTAGTTGCAAACTCATCCTTTTAGAAACTTGTTTGGGCTGTTGAGAGGAGTAAAAAACCATCAAAAATTTCAATCCTGCATGATTCTACCAAGAAATGTGATTCTTCATTCAAAACGCTGGTTTTTGCTATTGGGCTCTATTGAATAATGAATGTTTTGAATTTTCTCCAAATTAAAGTAGTTGCAAACTCATCCTTTTAGAGACTTGTTTGGGCTCATGAGAGGAGTAGAAAAACATCAAAAATTTCAGTCCTGCATGATTCTACCAAGAAATGTGTGTTCATTTAAACCTCTGGTTTTTGATAGTTTGGGCCCTATTGAAAAATGAATGTTTTGACTTTTCTCCAAAAGTAAAGTAGTTGCAAACTCATCCTTTTAGAAACTTGTTTGGGCTGTTGAGAGGAGTAAAAAACCATCAAAATTTCAATCCTGCATGATTCTACCAAGAAATGTGATTCTTCATTCAAAACGCTGGTTTTTGCTATTGGGCTCTATTGAATAATAAATGTTTTGAATTTTCTCCAAAAGTAAAGTAGTTGCAAACTCATCCTTTTAGAGTTTTGTTTGGGCTCATGAGAGGAGTAGAAAAACATCAAAAATTTCAGTCCTGCACGATTCTACCAAGAAATGTGAGTGTTCATTCAAACCGCTGGTTTTTGATATTTTGGGCCCTATTGAATAATGAATGTTTTGACTTTTCTCCAAAAGTAAAGTAGTTGCAAACTCATCCTTTTAGAAACTTGTTTGGGCTGTTGAGAGGAGTAAAAAAACCATCAAAAATTTCAATCCTGCATGATTCTACCAAGAAATGTGATTCTTCATTCAAAACGCTGGTTTTTGCTATTGGGCTCTATTGAATAATAAATGTTTTGAATTTTCTCCAAAAGTAAAGTAGTTGCAAACTCATCCTTTTAGAGTCTTGTTTGGGCTCATGAGAGGAGTAGAAAAACATCAAAAATTTCAGTCCTGCACGATTCTACCAAGAAATGTGAGTGTTCATTCAAACCGCTGGTTTTTGATATTTTGGGCCCTACTGAATAATGAATGTTTTGAATTTTCTCCAAAAGTAAAGTAGTTGCAAACTCATCCTTTTAGAAACTTGTTTGGGCTGTTGAGAGGAGTAAAAAACCATCAAAAATTTCAATCCTGCATGATTCTACCAAGAAATGTGATTCTTCATTCAAAACCTGATTTTTGCTATTGGGCTCTATTGAATAATGAATGTTTTGAATTTTCTCCAAAAGTAAAGTAGTTGCAAACTCATGCTTTTAGAGACTTGTTTGGGCTCATGAGAGGAGTAGAAAAACATCAAAAATTTCAGTCCTGCATGATTCTACCAAGAAATGTGTGTTCATTCAAACCGCTGGTTTTTGATAGTTTGGGCCCTATTGAATAATGAATGTTTTGAATTTTCTCCAAAAGTAAAGTAGTTGCAAACTCATCCTTTTAGAAACTTGTTTGGGCTGTTGAGAGGAGTAAAAAACCATCAAAAATTTCAATCCTGCATGATTCTACCAAGAAATGTGATTCTTCATTCAAAACACTGGTTTTTGCTATTGGGCTCTATTGAATAATGAATGTTTTGATTTTTCTCCAAAAGTAAAGTAGTTGCAAACTCATCCTTTTAGAGACTTGTTTGGGCTCATGAGAGGAGTAGAAAAACATCAAAAATTTCAGTCCTGCACGATTCTACCAAGAAATGTGTGTTCATTCAAACCGCTGGTTTTTGATATTTTGGGCCATATTGAATAATGAATGTTTTGAATTTTCTCCAAAAGTAAAGTAGTTGCAAACTCATCCTTTTAGAAACTTGTTTGGGCTGTTGAGAGGAGTAAAAAACCATCAAAAATTTCAATCCTGCATGATTCTACCAAGAAATGTGATACTATATTCAAAACGCTGGTTTTTGCTATTGGGCTCTATTGAATAATGAATGTTTTGAATTTTCTCCAAAAGTAAAGTAGTTGCAAACTCATCCTTTTAGAGACTTGTTTGGGCTCATGAGAGGAGTAGAAAAACATCAAAAATTTCAGTCCTGCACGATTCTACCAAGAAATGTGTGTTCATTCAAACCGCTGGTTTTTGATATTTTGGGCCCTATTGAATAATGAATGTTTTGAATTTTCTCCAAAAGTAAAGTAGTTGCAAACTCATCCTTATAGAAACTTGTTTGGGCTGTTGAGAGGAGTAAAAAAACATCAAAAATTTCAATCCTGCATGATTCTACCAAGAAATGTGATTCTTCATTCAAAACGCTGGTTTTTGCTATTGGGCTCTATTGAATAATGAATGTTTTGAATTTTCTCCAAAAGTAAAGTAGTTGCAAACTCATCCTTTTAGAGACTTGTTTGGGCTCATGAGAGGAGTAGAAAAATATCAAAAATTTCAGTCCTGCATGATTCTACCAAGAAATGTGTGTTCATTCAAACCGCTGGTTTTTGATAGTTTGGGCCCTATTGAATAATGAATGTTTTGACTTTTCTCCAAAAGTAAAGTAGTTGCAAACTCATCCTTTTAGAAACTTGTTTGGGCTGTTGAGAGGAGTAAAAAACCATCAAAAATTTCAATCCTGCATGATTCTACCAAGAAATGTGATTCTTCATTCAAAACGCTGGTTTTTGCTATTGGGCTCTATTGAATAATAAATGTTTTGAATTTTCCCCAAAAGTAAAGTAGTTGCAAACTCATCCTTTTAGAGTCTTGTTTGGGCTCATGAGAGGAGTAGAAAAACATCAAAAATTTCAGTCCTGCACAATTCTACCAAGAAATGTGAGTGTTCATTCAAACCGCTGGTTTTTGATATTTTGGGCCCTACTGAATAATGAATGTTTTGAATTTTCTCCAAAAGTAAAGTAGTTGCAAACTCATCCTTTTAGAAACTTGTTTGGGCTGTTGAGAGGAGTAAAAAACCATCAAAAATTTCAATCCTGCATGATTCTACCAAGAAATGTGATTCTTCATTCAAAACCTGATTTTTGCTATTGGGCTCTACTGAATAATGAATGTTTTGAATTTTCTCCAAAAGTAAAGTAGTTGCAAACTCATGCTTTTAGAGACTTGTTTGGGCTATTGAGAGGAGTAGAAAAACATCAAAAATTTCAGTCCTGCATGATTCTACCAAGAAATGTGTGTTCATTTAAACCGCTGGTTTTTGATAGTTTGGGCCCTATTGAATAATGAATGTTTTGACTTTTCTCCAAAAGTAAAGTAGTTGCAAACTCATCCTTTTAGAAACTTGTTTGGGCTGTTGAGAGGAGTAAAAAACCATCAAAAATTTCAATCCTGCATGATTCTACCAAGAAATGTGATTCTTCATTCAAAACCTGATTTTTGCTATTGGGCTCTATTGAATAATGAATGTTTTGAATTTTCTCCAAAAGTAAAGTAGTTGCAAACTCATACTTTTAGAGACTTGTTTAGGCTCATGAGAGGAGTAGAAAAACATCAAAAATTTCAGTCCTGCACGATTCTACCAAGAAATGTGTGTTCATTCAAACCGCTGGTTTTTGATATTTTGGGCCCTATTGAATAATGAATGTTTTGAATTTTCTCCAAAAGTAAAGTAGTTGCAAACTCATCCTTTAGAAACTTGTTTGGGCTGTTGAGAGGAGTAAAAAACCATCAAAAATTTCAATCCTGCATGATTCTACCAAGAAATGTGATTCTTCATTCAAAACGCTGGTATTTGCTATTGGGCTCTATTGAATAATGAATGTTTTGAATTTTCTCCAAAAGTAAAGTAGTTGCAAACTCATCCTTTTAAAGTCTTGTTTGGGCTCATGAGAGGAGTAGAAAAACATCAAAAATTTCAGTCCTGCACGATTCTACCAAGAAATTTGAGTGTTCATTCAAAACGCTGGTTTTTGATAGTTTGGGCCCTATTGAATAATGAATGTTTTGAATTTTCTCCAAAAGTAAAGTAGTTGCAAACTCATCCTTTTAGAAACTTGTTTGAGCTTTTGAGAGGAGTAAAAAACCATCAAAAATTTCAATCCTGCATGATTCTACCAAGAAATGTGATTCTTCATTCAAAACCTGATTTTTGCTATTCGGCTCTATTGAATAATGAATGTTTTGAATTTTCTCCAAAAGTAAAGTAGTTGCAAACTCATCCTTTTAGAGTCTTGTTTGGGCTCATGAGAGGAGTAGAAAAACATCAAAAATTTCAGTCCTGCACGATTCTACCAAGAAATGTGTGTTCATTCAAACCGCTGGTTTTTGATAGTTTGGGCCCTATTGAATAATGAATATTTTGAATTTTCTCCAAAAGTAAAGTAGTTGCAAGCTCATCCTTTTAGAAACTTGTTTGGGCTGTTGAGAGGAGTAAAAAACCATCAAAAATTTCAATCCTGCATGATTCTACCAAGAAATGTGATTCTTCATTCAAAACCTGATTTTTGCTATTGGGCTCTATTGAATAATGAATGTTTTGAATTTTCTCCAAAAGTAAAGTAGTTGCAAACTCATCCTTTTAGAGACTTGTTTGGGCTCATGAGAGGAGTAGAAAAATATCAAAAATTTCAGTCCTGCACGATTCTACCAAGAAATGTGTGTTCATTCAAACCGCTTGTTTTTGATATTTTGGGCCCTATTGAATAATGAATGTTTTGAATTTTCTCCAAAACTAAAGTAGTTGCAAACTCATCCTTTTAGAAACTTGTTTGGGCAGTTGAGAGGAGTAAAAAACCATCAAAAATTTCAATCCTGCATGATTCTACCAAGAAATGTGATTCTTCATTCAAAACCTGATTTTTGCTATTGGGCTCTATTGAATAATGAATGTTTTGAATTTTCTCCAAAAGTAAAGTAGTTGTAAACTCATGCTTTTAGAGACTTGTTTGGGCTCATGAGAGGAGTAGAAAAACATCAAAAATTTCAGTCCTGCATGATTCTACCAAGAAATGTGTGTTCATTCAAACCGCTGGTTTTTGATAGTTTGGGCCCTATTGAATAATGAATGTTTTGAATTTTCTCCAAAAGTAAAGTAGTTGCAAACTCATCCTTTTAGAAACTTGTTTGGGCTGTTGAGAGGAGTAAAAAACCATCAAAAATTTCAATCCTGCATGATTCTACCAAGAAATGTGATTCTTCATTCAAAACACTGGTTTTTGCTATTGGGCTCTATTGAATAATAAATGTTTTGAATTTTCTCCAAAAGTAAAGTAGTTGCAAACTCATCCTTTTAGAGTCTTGTTTGGGCTCATGAGAGGAGTAGAAAAACATCAAAAATTTCAGTCCTGCACGATTCTACCAAGAAATGTGAGTGTTCATTCAAACCGCTGTTTTTTGATATTTTGGGCCCAATTGAATAATGAATGTTTTGACTTTTCTCCAAAAGTAAAGTAGTTGCAAACTCATCCTTTTAGAGTCTTGTTTGGGCTCATGAGAGGAGTAAAAAACCATAAAAAATTTCAATTCTGCATGATTCTACCAAGAAATGTGATTCTTCATTCAAAACGCTGGTTTTTGCTATTGGGCTCTATTGAATAATGAATGTTTTGAATTTTCTCCAAAAGTAAAGCAGTTGCAAACTCATCCTTTTAGAGACTTGTTTGGGCTCATGAGAGGAGTAGAAAAACATCAAAAATTTCAGTCCTGCATGATTCTACCAAGAAATGTGTGTTCATTCAAACCGCTGGTTTTTGATAGTTTGGGCCCTATTGAATAATGAATGTTTTGAATTTTCTCCAAAAGTAAAGTAGTTGCAAACTCATCCTTTTAGAAACTTGTTTGGGCTGTTGAGAGGAGTAAAAAACCATCAAAAATTTCAATCCTGCATGATTCTACCAAGAAATGTGATTCTTCATTCAAAACGCTGGTTTTTGCTATTGGGCTCTATTGAATAATAAATATTTTGAATTTTCTCCAAAAGTAAAGTAGTTGCAAACTCATCCTTTTAGAGTCTTGTTTGGGCTCATGAGAGGAGTAGAAAAACATCAAAAATTTCAGTCCTGCACGATTCTACCAAGAAATGTGAGTGTTCATTCAAACCGCTGGTTTTTGATATTTTGGGCCCTATTGAATAATGAATGTTTTGACTTTTCTCCAAAAGTAAAGTAGTTGCAAACTCATCCTTTTAGAAACTTGTTTGGGCTGTTGAGAGGAGTAAAAAAACCATCAAAAATTTCAATCCTGCATGATTCTACCAAGAAATGTGATTCTTCATTCAAAACGCTGGTTTTTGCTATTGGGCTCTATTGAATAATGAATGTTTTGAATTTTCTCCAAAAGTAAAGTAGTTGCAAACTCATCCTTTTAGAAACTTGTTTGGGCTGTTGAGAGGAGTAAAAAACCATCAAAAATTTCAATCCTGCATGATTCTACCAAGAAATGTGATTCTTCATTCAAAACCTGATTTTTGCTATTGGGCTCTATTGAATAATGAATGTTTTGAATTTTCTCCAAAAGTAAAGTAGTTGCAAACTCATGCTTTTAGAGACTTGTTTGGGCTCATGAGAGGAGTAGAAAAACATCAAAAATTTCAGTCCTGCATGATTCTACCAAGAAATGTGTGTTCATTTAAACCGCTGGTTTTTGATAGTTTGGGCCCTATTGAATAATGAATGTTTTGACTTTTCTCCAAAAGTAAAGTAGTTGCAAACTCATCCTTTTAGAAACTTGTTTGGGCTGTTGAGAGGAGTAAAAAACCATCAAAAATTTCAATCCTGCATGATTCTACCAAGAAATGTGATTCTTCATTCAAAACACTGGTTTTTGCTATTGGGCTCTATTGAATAATGAATGTTTTGATTTTTCTCCAAAAGTAAAGTAGTTGCAAACTCATCCTTTTAGAGACTTGTTTGGGCTCATGAGAGGAGTAGAAAAACATCAAAAATTTCAGTCCTGCACGATTCTACCAAGAAATGTGTGTTCATTCAAACCGCTGGTTTTTGATATTTTGGGCCCTATTGAATAATGAATGTTTTGAATTTTCTCCAAAAGTAAAGTAGTTGCAAACTCATCCTTATAGAAACTTGTTTGGGCTGTTGAGAGGAGTAAAAAACCATCAAAAATTTCAATCCTGCATGATTCTACCAAGAAATGTGATTCTTCATTCAAAATGCTGGTTTTTGCTATTGGGCTCTATTGAATAATGAATGTTTTGAATTTTCTCCAAAAGTAAAGCAGTTGCAAACTCATCCTTTTAGAGACTTGTTTGGGCTCATGAGAGGAGTAGAAAAACATCAAAAATTTCAGTCCTGCATGATTCTACCAAGAAATGTGTGTTCATTCAAACCGCTGGTTTTTGATAGTTTGGGCCCTATTGAATAATGAATGTTTTGAATTTTCTCCAAAAGTAAAGTAGTTGCAAACTCATCCTTTTAGAAACTTGTTTGGGCTGTTGAGAGGAGTAAAAAACCATCAAAAATTTCAATCCTGCATGATTCTACCAAGAAATGTGATTCTTCATTCAAAACGCTGGTTTTTGCTATTGGGCTCTATTGAATAATAAATGTTTTGAATTTTCTCCAAAAGTAAAGTAGTTGCAAACTCATCCTTTTAGAGTCTTGTTTGGGCTCATGAGAGGAGTAGAAAAACATCAAAAATTTCAGTCCTGCACGATTCTACCAAGAAATGTGAGTGTTCATTCAAACCGCTGGTTTTTGATATTTTGGGCCCTATTGAATAATGAATGTTTTGACTTTTCTCCAAAAGTAAAGTAGTTGCAAACTCATCCTTTTAGAAACTTGTTTGGGCTGTTGAGAGGAGTAAAAAGCCATCAAAAATTTCAATCCTGCATGATTCTACCAAGAAATGTGATTCTTCATTCAAAACCTGATTTTTGCTATTGGGCTCTATTGAATAATGAATGTTTTGAATTTTCTCCAAAAGTAAAGTAGTTGCAAACTCATGCTTTTAGAGACTTGTTTGGGCTCATGAGAGGAGTAGAAAAACATCAAAAATTTCAGTCCTGCATGATTCTACCAAGAAATGTGTGTTCATTCAAACCGCTGGTTTTTGATAGTTTGGGCCCTATTGAATAATGAATGTTTTGAATTTTCTCCAAAAGTAAAGTAGTTGCAAACTCATCCTTTTAGAAACTTGTTTGGGCTGTTGAGAGGAGTAAAAAACCATCAAAAATTTCAATCCTGCATGATTCTACCAAGAAATGTGATTCTTCATTCAAAACACTGGTTTTTGCTATTGGGCTCTATTGAATAATGAATGTTTTGATTTTTCTCCAAAAGTAAAGTAGTTGCAAACTCATCCTTTTAGAGACTTGTTTGGGCTCATGAGAGGAGTAGAAAAACATCAAAAATTTCAGTCCTGCACGATTCTACCAAGAAATGTGTGTTCATTCAAACCGCTGGTTTTTGATATTTTGGGCCATATTGAATAATGAATGTTTTGAATTTTCTCCAAAAGTAAAGTAGTTGCAAACTCATCCTTTTAGAAACTTGTTTGGGCTGTTGAGAGGAGTAAAAAACCATCAAAAATTTCAATCCTGCATGATTCTACCAAGAAATGTGATACTATATTCAAAACGCTGGTTTTTGCTATTGGGCTCTATTGAATAATGAATGTTTTGAATTTTCTCCAAAAGTAAAGTAGTTGCAAACTCATCCTTTTAGAGACTTGATTGGGCTCATGAGAGGAGTAGAAAAACATCAAAAATTTCAGTCCTGCACGATTCTACCAAGAAATGTGTGTTCATTCAAACCGCTGTTTTTTGATATTTTGGGCCCTATTGAATAATGAATGTTTTGAATTTTCTCCAAAAGTAAAGTAGTTGCAAACTCATCCTTATAGAAACTTGTTTGGGCTGTTGAGAGGAGTAAAAAAACATCAAAAATTTCAATCCTGCATGATTCTACCAAGAAATGTGATTCTTCATTCAAAACGCTGGTTTTTGCTATTGGGCTCTATTGAATAATGAATGTTTTGAATTTTCTCCAAAAGTAAAGTAGTTGCAAACTCATCCTTTTAGAGACTTGTTTGGGCTCATGAGAGGAGTAGAAAAATATCAAAAATTTCAGTCCTGCATGATTCTACCAAGAAATGTGTGTTCATTCAAACTGCTGGTTTTTGATAGTTTGGGCCCTATTGAATAATGAATGTTTTGACTTTTCTCCAAAAGTAAAGTAGTTGCAAACTCATCCTTTTAGAAACTTGTTTGGGCTGTTGAGAGGAGTAAAAAACCATCAAAAATTTCAATCCTGCATGATTCTACCAAGAAATGTGATTCTTCATTCAAAACGCTGGTTTTTGCTATTGGGCTCTATTGAATAATAAATGTTTTGAATTTTCTCCAAAAGTAAAGTAGTTGCAAACTCATCCTTTTAGAGTCTTGTTTGGGCTCATGAGAGGAGTAGAAAAACATCAAAAATTTCAGTCCTGCACAATTCTACCAAGAAATGTGAGTGTTCATTCAAACCGCTGGTTTTTGATATTTTGGGCCCTACTGAATAATGAATGTTTTGAATTTTCTCCAAAAGTAAAGTAGTTGCAAACTCAATCTTTTAGAAACTTGTTTGGGCTGTTGAGAGGAGTAAAAAACCATCAAAAATTTCAATCCTGCATGATTCTACCAAGAAATGTGATTCTTCATTCAAAACCTGATTTTTGCTATTGGGCTCTACTGAATAATGAATGTTTTGAATTTTCTCCAAAAGTAAAGTAGTTGCAATCTCATGCTTTTAGAGACTTGTTTGGGCTATTGAGAGGAGTAGAAAAACATCAAAAATTTCAGTCCTGCATGATTCTACCAAGAAATATGTGTTCATTTAAACCGCTGTTTTTTGATAGTTTGGGCCCTATTGAATAATGAATGTTTTGACTTTTCTCCAAAAGTAAAGTAGTTGCAAACTCATCCTTTTAGAAACTTGTTTGGGCTGTTGAGAGGAGTAAAAAAACATCAAAAATTTCAATCCTGCATGATTCGACCAAGAAATGTGATTCTTCATTCAAAACGCTGGTTTTTGCTATTGGGCTCTATTGAATAATAAATGTTTTGAATTTTCTCCAAAAGTAAAGTAGTTGCAAACTCATCCTTTTAGAGTCTTGTTTGGGCTCATGAGAGGAGTAGAAAAACATCAAAAATTTCAGTCCTGCACGATTCTACCAAGAAATGTGAGTGTTCATTCAAACCGCTGGTTTTTGATATTTTGGGCCATATTGAATAATGAATGTTTTGAATTTTCTCCAAAAGTAAAGTAGTTGCAAACTCATCCTTTTAGAAACTTGTTTGGGCTGTTGAGAGGAGTAAAAAACCATCAAAAATTTCAATCCTGCATGATTCTACCAAGAAATGTGATTCTTCATTCAAAACCTGATTTTTGCTATTGGGTTCTATTGAATAATGAATGTTTTGAATTTTCTCCAAAAGTAAAGTAGTTGCAAACTCATACTTTTAGAGACTTGTTTAGGCTCATGAGAGGAGTAGAAAAACATCAAAAATTTCAGTCCTGCACGATTCTACCAAGAAATGTGTGTTCATTCAAACCGCTGGTTTTTTATATTTTGGGCCCTATTGAATAATGAATGTTTTGAATTTTCTCCAAAAGTAAAGTAGTTGCAAACTCATCCTTTAGAAACTTGTTTGGGCTGTTGAGAGGAGTAAAAAACCATCAAAAATTTCAATCCTGCATGATTCTACCAAGAAATGTGATTCTTCATTCAAAACGCTGGTATTTGCTATTGGGCTCTATTGAATAATGAATGTTTTGAATTTTCTCCAAAAGTAAAGTAGTTGCAAACTCATCCTTTTAGAGTCTTGTTTGGGCTCATGAGAGGAGTAGAAAAACATCAAAAATTTCAGTCCTGCACGATTCTACCAAGAAATTTGAGTGTTCATTCAAAACGCTAGTTTTTGATAGTTTGGGCCCTATTGAATAATGAATGTTTTGAATTTTCTCCAAAAGTGAAGTAGTTGCAAACTCATCCTTTTAGAAACTTGTTTGAGCTTTTGAGAGGAGTAAAAAACCATCAAAAATTTCAATCCTGCATGATTCTACCAAGAAATGTGATTCTTCATTCAAAACCTGATTTTTGCTATTCGGCTCTATTGAATAATGAATGTTTTGAATTTTCTCCAAAAGTAAAGTAGTTGCAAACTCATCCTTTTAGAGTCTTGTTTGGGCTCATGAGAGGAGTAGAAAAACATCAAAAATTTCAGTCCTGCACGATTCTACCAAGAAATGTGTGTTCATTCAAACCGCTGGTTTTTGATAGTTTGGGCCCTATTGAATAATGAATGTTTTGAATTTTCTCCAAAAGTAAAGTAGTTGCAAGCTCATCCTTTTAGAAACTTGTTTGGGCTGTTGAGAGGAGTAAAAAACCATCAAAAATTTCAATCCTGCATGATTCTACCAAGAAATGTGATTCTTCATTCAAAACCTGATTTTTGCTATTGGGCTCTATTGAATAATGAATGTTTTGAATTTTCTCCAAAAGTAAAGTAGTTGCAAACTCATCCTTTTAGAGACTTGTTTGGGCTCATGAGAGGAGTAGAAAAATATCAAAAATTTCAGTCCTGCACGATTCTACCAAGAAATGTGTGTTCATTCAAACCGCTTGTTTTTGATATTTTGGGCCCTATTGAATAATGAATGTTTTGAATTTTCTCCAAAAGTAAATTAGTTGCAAACTCATCCTTTTAGAAACTTGTTTGGGCAGTTGAGAGGAGTAAAAAACCATCAAAAATTTCAATCCTGCATGATTCTACCAAGAAATGTGATTCTTCATTCAAAACCTGATTTTTGCTATTGGGCTCTATTGAATAATGAATGTTTTGAATTTTCTCCAAAAGTAAAGTAGTTGTAAACTCATGCTTTTAGAGACTTGTTTGGGCTCATGAGAGGAGTAGAAAAACATCAAAAATTTCAGTCCTGCATGACTCTACGAAGAAATGTGTGTTCATTCAAACCGCTGGTTTTTGATAGTTTGGGCCCTATTGAATAATGAATGTTTTGAATTTTCTCCAAAAGTAAAGTAGTTGCAAACTCATCCTTTTAGAAACTTGTTTGGGCTGTTGAGAGGAGTAAAAAACCATCAAAAATTTCAATCCTGCATGATTCTACCAAGAAATGTGATTCTTCATTCAAAACACTGGTTTTTGCTATTGGGCTCTATTGAATAATGAATGTTTTGATTTTTCTCCAAAAGTAAAGTAGTTGCAAACTCATCCTTTTGGAGACTTGTTTGGGCTCATGAGAGGAGTAGAAAAACATCAAAAATTTCAGTCCTGCATGATTCTACCTAGAAATGTGTGTTCATTCAAACCGCTGGTTTTTGATATTTTGGGCCCTATTGAATAATGAATGTTTTGAATTTTCTCCAAAAGTAAAGTAGTTGCAAACTCATCCTTTTAGAAACTTGTTTGGGCTGTTGAGAGGAGTAAAAAACCATCAAAAATTTTAATCCTGCATGATTCTACCAAGAAATGTGATACTTCATTCAAAACGCTGGTTTTTGCTATTGGGCTCTATTGAATAATGAATGTTTTGAATTTTCTCCAAAAGTAAAGTAGTTGCAAACTCATCCTTTTAGAGACTTGTTTGGGCTCATGAGAGGAGTAGAAAAACATCAAAAATTTCAGTCCTGCATGATTCTACCAAGAAATGTGTGTTCATTCAAACCGCTGGTTTTTGATAGTTTGGGCCCTATTGAATAATGAATGTTTTGAATTTTCTCCAAAAGTAAAGTAGTTGCAAACTCATCCTTTTAGAAACTTGTTTGGGCTGTTGAGAGGAGTAAAAAACCATCAAAAATTTCAATCCTGCATGATTCTACCAAGAAATGTGATTCTTCATTCAAAACCTGATTTTTGCTATTGGGCTCTATTGAATAATGAATGTTTTGAATTTTCTCCAAAAGTAAAGTAGTTGCAAACTCATGCTTTTAGAGACTTGTTTGGGCTCATGAGAGGAGTAGAAAAACATCAAAAATTTCAGTCCTGCATGATTCTACCAAGAAATGTGTGTTCATTTAAACCGCTGTTTTTTGATAGTTTGGGCCCTATTGAATAATGAATGTTTTGACTTTTCTCCAAAAGTAAAGTAGTTGCAAACTCATCCTTCTAGAAACTTGTTTGGGCTGTTGAGTGGAGTAAAAAACCATCAAAAATTTCAATCCTGCATGATTCTACCAAGAAATGTGATTCTTCATTCAAAACGCTGGTTTTTGCTATTGGGCTCTATTGAATAATAAATGTTTTGAATTTTCTCCAAAAGTAAAGTAGTTGCAAACTCATCCTTTTAGAGTCTTGTTTGGGCTCATGAGAGGAGTAGAAAAACATCAAAAATTTCAGTCCTGCACGATTCTACCAAGAAATGTGAGTGTTCATTCAAACCGCTGGTTTTTTATATTTTGGGCCCAATTGAATAATGAATGTTTTGACTTTTCTCCAAAAGTAAAGTAGTTGCAAACTCATCCTTTTAGAAACTTGTTTGGGCTGTTGAGAGGAGTAAAAAACCATCAAAAATTTCAATCCTGCATGATTCTACCAAGAAATGTGATTCTTCATTCAAAATGCTGGTTTTTGCTATTGGGCTCTATTGAATAATAAATGTTTTGAATTTTCTCCAAAAGTAAAGTAGTTGCAAACTCATCATTTTAGAGTCTTGTTTGGGCTCATGAGAGGAGTAGAAAAACATCAAAAATTTCAGTCCTGCACGATTCTACCAAGAAATGTGTGTTCATTCAAACCGCTGGTTTTTGATATTTTGGGCCCTATTGAATAATGAATGTTTTGAATTTCTCCAAAAGTAAAGTCGTTGCAAACTCATCCTTTTAGAAACTTGTTTGGGCTGTTGAGAGGAGTAAAAAACCATCAAAAATTTCAATCCTGCATGATTCTACCAAGAAATGTGATTCTTCATTCAAAACGCTGGTTTTTGCTATTGGGCTCTATTGAATAATGAATGTTTTGAATTTTCTCCAAAAGTAAAGCAGTTGCAAACTCATCCTTTTAGAGACTTGTTTGGGCTCATGAGAGGAGTAGAAAAACATCAAAAATTTCAGTCCTGCATGATTCTACCAAGAAATGTGTGTTCATTCAAACCTCTGGTTTTTGATAGTTTGGGCCCTATTGAATAATGAATGTTTTGAATTTTCTCCAAAAGTAAAGTAGTTGCAAACTCATCCTTTTAGAAACTTGTTTGGGCTGTTGAGAGGAGTAAAAAACCATCAAAAATTTCAATCCTGCATGATTCTACCAAGAAATGTGATTCTTCATTCAAAGCCTGATTTTTGCTATTGGGCTCTATTGAATAATGAATGTTTTGAATTTTCTCCAAAAGTAAAGTAGTTGCAAACTCATGCTTTTAGAGACTTGTTTGGGCTCATGAGAGGAGTAGAAAAACATCAAAAATTTCAGTCCTGCATGATTCTACCAAGAAATGTGTGTTCATTCAAACCGCTGGTTTTTGATATTTTGGGCCCTATTGAATAATGAATGTTTTGAATTTTCTCCAAAAGTAAAGAAGTTGCAAACTCAACCTTTTAGAAACTTGTTTGGGCTGTTGAGAGGAGTAAAAAACCATCAAAAATTTCAATCCTGCATGATTCTACCAAGAAATGTGATTCTTCATTCAAAACCTGATTTTTGCTATTGTGCTCTATTGTATAATTAATGTTTTGAATTTTCTCCAAAAGTAAAGTAGTTGCAAACTCATGCTTTTAGAGACTTGTTTGGGCTCATGAGAGGAGTAGAAAAACATCAAAAATTTCAGTCCTGCATGATTCTACCAAGAAATGTGTGTTCATTGAAACCGCTGGTTTTTGATAGTTTGGGCCCTATTGAATAATGAATGTTTTGAATTTTCTCCAAAAGTAAAGTAGTTGCAAACTCATCCTTTTAGAAACTTGTTTGGGCTTTTGAGAGGAGTAAAAAACCATCAAAAATTTCAATCCTGCATGATTCTACCAAGAAATGTGATACTTTATTCAAAACGCTGGTTTTTGCTATTGGGCTCTATTGAATAATGAATGTTTTGTATTTTCTCCAAAAGTAAAGTAGTTGCAAACTCATCCTTTTAGATACTTGTTTGGGCTCATGAGAGGAGTAGAAAAACATCAAAAATTTCAGTCCTGCACGATTCTACCAAGAAATGTGTGTTCATTCAAACCGCTGGTTTTTGATATTTTGGCCCCTATTGAATAATGAATGTTTTGAATTTCTCCAAAAGTAAAGTAGTTGCAAACTCATCCTTTTAGAAACTTGTTTGGGCTGTTGAGAGGAGTAAAAAACCATCAAAAATTTCAATCCTGCATGATTCTACCAAGAAATGTGATTCTTCATTCAAAACGCTGGTTTTTGCTATTGGGCTCTATTGAATAATGAATGTTTTGAATTTTCTCCAAAAGTAAAGCAGTTGCAAACTTATCCTTTTAGAGACTTGTTTGGGCTCATGAGAGGAGTAGAAAAACATCAAAAATTTCAGTCCTGCATGATTCTACCAAGAAATGTGTGTTCATTCAAACCGCTGGTTTTTGATAGTTTGGGCCCTATTGAATAATGAATGTTTTGAATTTTCTCCAAAAGTAAAGTAGTTGCAAACTCATCCTTTTAGAAACTTGTTTGGGCTGTTGAGAGGAGTAAAAAACCATCAAAAATTTCAATCCTGCATGATTCTACCAAGAAATGTGATTCTTCATTCAAAGCCTGATTTTTGCTATTGGGCTCTATTGAATAATGAATGTTTTGAATTTTCTCCAAAAGTAAAGTAGTTGCAAACTCATGCTTTTAGAGACTTGTTTGGGCTCATGAGAGGAGTAGAAAAACATCAAAAATTTCAGTCCTGCATGATTCTACCAAGAAATGTGTGTTCATTGAAACCGCTGGTTTTTGATAGTTTGGGCCCTATTGAATAATGAATGTTTTGAATTTTCTCCAAAAGTAAAGTAGTTGCAAACTCATCCTTTTAGAAACTTGTTTGGGCTTTTGAGAGGAGTAAAAAACCATCAAAAATTTCAATCCTGCATGATTCTACCAAGAAATGTGATACTTTATTCAAAACCCTGGTTTTTGCTATTGGGCTCTATTGAATAATGAATGTTTTGAATTTTCTCCAAAAGTAAAGTAGTTGCAAACTCATCCTTTTAGATACTTGTTTGGGCTCATGAGAGGAGTAGAAAAACATCAAAAATTTCAGTCCTGCATGATTCTACCAAGAAATGTGTGTTCATTCAAACCGCTGGTTTTTGATATTTTGGGCCCTATTGAATAATGAATGTTTTGAATTTTCTCCAAAAGTAAAGTAGTTGCAAACTCATCCTTTTAGAATCTTGTTTGGGCTGTTGAGAGGAGTAAAAAACCATCAAAAATTTCAATCCTGCATGATTCTACCAAGAAATGTGATTCTTCATTCAAAACCTGATTTTTGCTATTGGGCTCTATTGAATAATGAATGTTTTGAATTTTCTCCAAAAGTAAAGTAGTTGCAAACTCATACTTTTAGAGACTTGTTTGGGCTCATGAGAGGAGTAGAAAAACATCAAAAATTTCAGTCCTGCATGATTCTACCAAGAAATGTGTGTTCATTGAAACCGCTGGTTTTTGATAGTTTGGGCCCTATTGAATAATGAATGTTTTGAATTTTCTCCAAAAGTAAAGTAGTTGCAAACTCATCCTTTTAGAAACTTGTTTGGGCTGTTGAGAGGAGTAAAAAACCATCAAAAATTTCAATCCTGCATGATTCTACCAAGAAATGTGATTCTTCATTCAAAAGGCTGGTTTTTGCTATTGGGCTCTATTGAATAATAAATGTTTTGAATTTTCTCCAAAAGTAAAGTAGTTGCAAACTCATCCTTTTAGAGACTTGTTTGGGCTCATGAGAGCAGTAGAAAAACATCAAAAATTTCAGTCCTGCATGATTCTACCAAGAAATGTGTGTTCATTCAAACCGCTGGTTTTTGATATTTTGGGCCCTATTGAATAATGAATGTTTTGAATTTTCTCCAAAAGTAAAGTAGTTGCAAACTCATCCTTTTAGAAACTTGTTTGGGCTGTTGAGAGGAGTAAAAAACCATCAAAAATTTCAATCCTGCATGATTCTACCAAGAAATGTGATTCTTCATTCAAAACCTGATTTTTGCTATTGGGCTCTATTGAATAATGAATGTTTTGAATTTTCTCCAAAAGTAAAGTAGTTGCAAACTCATGCTTTTAGAGACTTGTTTGGGCTCATGAGAGGAGTAGAAAAACATCAAAAATTTCAGTCCTGCATGATTCTACCAAGAAATGTGTGTTCATTGAAACCGCTGGTTTTTGATAGTTTGGGCCCTATTGAATAATGAATGTTTTGAATTTTCTCCAAAAGTAAAGTAGTTGCAAACTCATCCTTTTAGAAACTTGTTTGGGCTGTTGAGAGGAGTAAAAAACCATCAAAAATTTCAATCCTGCATGATTCTACCAAGAAATGTGATTCTTCATTCAAAAGGCTGGTTTTTGCTATTGGGCTCTATTGAATAATGAATGTTTTGAATTTTCTCCAAAAGTAAAGTAGTTGCAAACTCATCCTTTTAGAGACTTGTTTGGGCTCATGAGAGGAGTAGAAAAACATCAAAAATTTCAGTCCTGCATGATTCTACCAAGAAATGTGTGTTCATTCAAACCGCTGTTTTTTGAAATTTTGGGCCCTATTGAATAATGAATGTTTTGAATTTTCTCCAAAAGTAAAGTAGTTGCAAATTCATCCTTTTAGAAACTTGTTTGGGCTGTTGAGAGGAGTAAAAAACCATCAAAAATTTCAATCCTGCATGATTCTACCAAGAAATGTGATTCTTCATTCAAAACGCTGGTTTTTGCTATTGGGCTCTATTGAATAATAAATGTTTTGAATTTTCTCAAAAGTAAAGTAGTTGCAAACTCATCCTTTTAGAGTCTTGTTTGGGCTCATGAGAGGAGTAGAAAAACATCAAAAATTTCAGTCCTGCACGATTCTACCAAGAAATGTGAGTGTTCATTCAAACCGCTGGTTTTTGATATTTTGGGCCCTATTGAATAATGAATGTTTTGACTTTTCTCCAAAAGTAAAGTAGTTGCAAACTCATCCTTTTAGAAACTTGTTTGGGCTGTTGAGAGGAGTAAAAAACCATCAAAAATTTCAATCCTGCATGATTCTACCAAGAAATGTGATTCTTCATTCAAAACGCTGGTATTTGCTATTGGGCTCTATTGAATAATGAATGTTTTGAATTTTCTCCAAAAGTAAAGTAGTTGCAAACTCATCCTTTTAGAGTCTTGTTTGGGCTCATGAGAGGAGTAGAAAAACATCAAAAATTTCAGTCCTGCACGATTCTACCAAGAAATTTGAGTGTTCATTCAAACCGCTGGTTTTTGATAGTTTGGGCCCTATTGAATAATGAATGTTTTGAATTTTCTCCAAAAGTAAAGTAGTTGCAAACTCATCCTTTTAGAAACTTGTTTGGGCTTTTGAGAGGAGTAAAAAACCATCAAAAATTTCAATCCTGCATGATTCTACCAAGAAATGTGATTCTTCATTCAAAACCTGATTTTTGCTATGCGGCTCTATTGAATAATGAATGTTTTGAATTTTCTCCAAAAGTAAAGTAGTTGCAAACTCATGCTTTTAGAGACTTGTTTGGGCTCATGAGAGGAGTAGAAAAACATCAAAAATTTCAGTCCTGCATGATTCTACCAAGAAATGTGTGTTCATTGAAACCGCTGGTTTTTGATAGTTTGGGCCCTATTGAATAATGAATGTTTTGAATTTTCTCCAAAAGTAAAGTAGTTGCAAACTCATCCTTTTAGAAACTTGTTTGGGCTGTTGAGAGGAGTAAAAAACCATCAAAAATTTCAATCCTGCATGATTCTACCAAGAAATGTGATTCTTCATTCAAAAGGCTGGTTTTTGCTATTGGGCTCTATTGAATAATGAATGTTTTGAATTTTCTCCAAAAGTAAAGTAGTTGCAAACTCATCCTTTTAGAGACTTGTTTGGGCTCATGAGAGGAGTAGAAAAACATCAAAAATTTCAGTCCTGCATGATTCTACCAAGAAATGTGTGTTCATTCAAACCGCTGGTTTTTGATATTTTGGGCCCTATTGAATAATGAATGTTTTGAATTTTCTCCAAAAGTAAAGTAGTTGCAAACTCATCCTTTTAGAAACTTGTTTGGGCTGTTGAGAGGAGTAAAAAACCATCAAAAATTTCAATCCTGCATGATTCTACCAAGAATTGTGATTCTTCATTCAAAACCTGATTTTTGCTATTGGGCTCTATTGAATAATGAATGTTTTGAATTTTCTCCAAAAGTAAAGTAGTTGCAAACTCATGCTTTTAGAGACTTGTTTGGGCTCATGAGAGGAGTAGAAAAACATCAAAAATTTCAGTCCTGCATGATTCTACCAAGAAATGTGTGTTCATTGAAACCGCTGGTTTTTGATAGTTTGAGCCCTATTGAATAATGAATGTTTTGAATTTTCTCCAAAAGTAAAGTAGTTGCAAACTCATCCTTTTAGAAACTTGTTTGGGCTGTTGAGAGGAGTAAAAAACCATCAAAAATTTCAATCCTGCATGATTCTACCAAGAAATGTGATTCTTCATTCAAAAGGCTGGTTTTTGCTATTGGGCTCTATTGAATAATGAATGTTTTGAATTTTCTCCAAAAGTAAAGTAGTTGCAAACTCATCCTTTTAGAGACTTGTTTGGGCTCATGAGAGGAGTAGAAAAACATCAAAAATTTCAGTCCTGCATGATTCTACCAAGAAATGTGTGTTCATTCAAACCGCTGTTTTTTGAAATTTTGGGCCCTATTGAATAATGAATGTTTTGAATTTTCTCCAAAAGTAAAGTAGTTGCAAACTCATCCTTTTAGAAACTTGTTTGGGCTGTTGAGAGGAGTAAAAAACCATCAAAAATTTCAATCCTGCATGATTCTACCAAGAAATGTGATTCTTCATTCAAAACGCTGGTTTTTGCTATTGGGCTCTATTGAATAATAAATGTTTTGAATTTTCTCAAAAGTAAAGTAGTTGCAAACTCATCCTTTTAGAGTCTTGTTTGGGCTCATGAGAGGAGTAGAAAAACATCAAAAATTTCAGTCCTGCACGATTCTACCAAGAAATGTGAGTGTTCATTCAAACCGCTGGTTTTTGATATTTTGGGCCCTATTGAATAATGAATGTTTTGACTTTTCTCCAAAAGTAAAGTAGTTGCAAAATCATCCTTTTAGAAACTTGTTTGGGCTGTTGAGAGGAGTAAAAAACCATCAAAAATTTCAATCCTGCATGATTCTACCAAGAAATGTGATTCTTCATTCAAAACGCTGGTATTTGCTATTGGGCTCTATTGAATAATGAATGTTTTGAATTTTCTCCAAAAGTAAAGTAGTTGCAAACTCATCCTTTTAGAGTCTTGTTTGGGCTCATGAGAGGAGTAGAAAAACATCAAAAATTTCAGTCCTGCACGATTCTACCAAGAAATTTGAGTGTTCATTCAAACTGCTGGTTTTTGATAGTTTGGGCCCTATTGAATAATGAATGTTTTGAATGTTCTCCAAAAGTAAAGTAGTTGCAAACTCATCCTTTTAGA
The DNA here is from genome assembly GCF_039654945.1 of Dendrobates tinctorius. Taxonomy (NCBI): domain Eukaryota; kingdom Metazoa; phylum Chordata; class Amphibia; order Anura; family Dendrobatidae; genus Dendrobates; species Dendrobates tinctorius. The sequence continues at coordinate 19,790,304 of NW_027361713.1, forward strand.
AACTTGTTTGGATATTTGAGAGGAGTAAAAAACCATCAAAAATTTCAATCCTGCATGATTCTACCAAGAAATGTGATTCTTCATTCAAAACCTGATTTTTGCTATTCGGCTATATTGAATAATGAATGTTTTGAATTTTCTCCAAAAGTAAAGTAGTTGCAAACTCATGCTTTTAGAGACTTGTTTGGGCTCATGAGAGGAGTAGAAAAACATCAAAAATTTCAGTCCTGCATGATTCTACCAAGAAATGTGTGTTCATTGAAACCGCTGGTTTTTGATAGTTTGGGCCCTATTGAATAATGAATGTTTTGAATTTTCTCCAAAAGTAAAGTAGTTGCAAACTCATCCTTTTAGAAACTTGTTTGGGCTGTTGAGAGGAGTAAAAAACCATCAAAAATTTCAATCCTGCATGATTCTACCAAGAAATGTGATTCTTCATTCAAAAGGCTGGTTTTTGCTATTGGGCTCTATTGAATAATGAATGTTTTGAATTTTCTCCAAAAGTAAAGTAGTTGCAAACTCATCCTTTTAGAGACTTGTTTGGGCTCATGAGAGGAGTAGAAAAACATCAAAAATTTCAGTCCTGCATGATTCTACCAAGAAATGTGTGTTCATTCAAACCGCTGGTTTTTGATATTTTGGGCCCTATTGAATAATGAATGTTTTGAATTTTCTCCAAAAGTAAAGTAGTTGCAAACTCATCCTTTTAGAAACTTGTTTGGGCTGTTGAGAGGAGTAAAAAACCATCAAAAATTTCAATCCTGCATGATTCTACCAAGAATTGTGATTCTTCATTCAAAACCTGATTTTTGCTATTGGGCTCTATTGAATAATGAATGTTTTGAATTTTCTCCAAAAGTAAAGTAGTTGCAAACTCATCCTTTTAGAAACTTGTTTGGGCTGTTGAGAGGAGTAAAAAACCATCAAAAATTTCAATCCTGCATGATTCTACCAAGAAATGTGATTCTTCATTCAAAACGCTGGTTTTTGCTATTGGGCTCTATTGAAAAATAAATGTTTTGAATTTTCTCCAAAAGTAAAGTAGTTGCAAACTCATCCTTTTAGAGTCTTGTTTGGGCTCATGAGAGGAGTAGAAAAACATCAAAAATTTCAGTCCTGCACGATTCTACCAAGAAATGTGAGTGTTCATTCAAACCGCTGGTTTTTGACATTTTGGGCCCTACTGAATAATGAATGTTTTGAATTTTCTCCAAAAGTAAAGTAGTTGCAAACTCATCCTTTAGAAACTTGTTTGGGCTGTTGAGAGGAGTAAAAAACCATCAAAAATTTCAATCCTGCATGATTCTACCAAGAAATGTGATTCTTCATTCAAAACGCTGGTATTTGCTATTGGGCTCTATTGAATAATGAATGTTTTGAATTTTCTCCAAAAGTAAAGTAGTTGCAAACTCATCATTTTAGAGTCTTGTTTGGGCTCATGAGAGGAGTAGAAAAACATCAAAAATTTCAGTCCTGCACGATTCTACCAAGAAATGTGTGTTCATTCAAACCGCTGGTTTTTGATATTTTGGGCCCTATTGAATAATGAATGTTTTGAATTTCTCCAAAAGTAAAATAGTTGCAAACTCATCCTTTTAGAAACTTGTTTGGGCTGTTGAGAGGAGTAAAAAACCATCAAAAATTTCAATCCTGCATGATTCTACCAAGAAATGTGATTCTTCATTCAAAACGCTGGTTTTTGCTATTGGGCTCTATTGAATAATGAATGTTTTGAATTTTCTCCAAAAGTAAAGCAGTTGCAAACTCATCCTTTTAAAGACTTGTTTGGGCTCATGAGAGGAGTAGAAAAACATCAAAAATTTCAGTCCTGCATGATTCTACCAAGAAATGTGTGTTCATTCAAACCGCTGGTTTTTGATATTTTGGGCCCTATTGAATAATGAATGTTTTGAATTTTCTCCAAAAGTAAAGAAGTTGCAAACTCAACCTTTTAGAAACTTGTTTGGGCTGTTGAGAGGAGTAAAAAACCATCAAAAATTTCAATCCTGCATGATTCTACCAAGAAATGTGATTCTTCATTCAAAACCTGATTTTTGCTATTGGGCTCTATTGTATAATTAATGTTTTGAATTTTCTCCAAAAGTAAAGTAGTTGCAAACTCATGCTTTTAGAGACTTGTTTGGGCTCATGAGAGGAGTAGAAAAACATCAAAAATTTCAGTCCTGCATGATTCTACCAAGAAATGTGTGTTCATTGAAACCGCTGGTTTTTGATAGTTTGGGCCCTATTGAATAATGAATGTTTTGAATTTTCTCCAAAAGTAAAGTAGTTGCAAACTCATCCTTTTAGAAACTTGTTTGGGCTTTTGAGAGGAGTAAAAAACCATCAAAAATTTCAATCCTGCATGATTCTACCAAGAAATGTGATACTTTATTCAAAACGCTGGTTTTTGCTATTGGGCTCTATTGAATAATGAATGTTTTGAATTTTCTCCAAAAGTAAAGTAGTTGCAAACTCATCCTTTTAGATACTTGTTTGGGCTCATGAGAGGAGTAGAAAAACATCAAAAATTTCAGTCCTGCACGATTCTACCAAGAAATGTGTGTTCATTCAAACAGCTTGTTTTTGATATTTTGGGCCCTATTGAATAATGAATGTTTTGAATTTCTCCAAAAGTAAAGTAGTTGCAAACTCATCCTTTTAGAAACTTGTTTGGGCTGTTGAGAGGAGTAAAAAACCATCAAAAATTTCAATCCTGCATGATTCTACCAAGAAATGTGATTCTTCATTCAAAACGCTGGTTTTTGCTATTGGGCTCTATTGAATAATGAATGTTTTGAATTTTCTCCAAAAGTAAAGCAGTTGCAAACTCATCCTTTTAGAGACTTGTTTGGGCTCATGAGAGGAGTAGAAAAACATCAAAAATTTCAGTCCTGCATGATTCTACCAAGAAATGTGTGTTCATTCAAACCGCTGGTTTTTGATAGTTTGGGCCCTATTGAATAATGAATGTTTTGAATTTTCTCCAAAAGTAAAGTAGTTGCAAACTCATTCTTTTAGAAACTTGTTTAGGCTGTTGAGAGGAGTAAAAAACCATCAAAAATTTCAATCCTGCATGATTCTACCAAGAAATGTGATCCTTCATTCAAAGCCTGATTTTTGCTATTGGGCTCTATTGAATAATGAATGTTTTGAATTTTCTCTAAAAGTAAAGTAGTTGCAAACTCATGCTTTTAGAGACTTGTTTGGGCTCATGAAAGGAGTAGAAAAACATCAAAAATTTCAGTCCTGCATGATTCTACCAAGAAATGTGTGTTCATTCAAACCGCTGGTTTTTGATATTTTGGGCCCTATTGAATAATGAATGTTTTGAATTTTCTCCAAAAGTAAAGAAGTTGCAAACTCAACCTTTTAGAAACTTGTTTGGGCTGTTGAGAGGAGTAAAAAACCATCAAAAATTTCAATCCTGCATGATTCTACCAAGAAATGTGATTCTTCATTCAAAACCTGATTTTTGCTATTGGTCTCTATTGTATAATTAATGTTTTGAATTTTCTCCAAAAGTAAAGTAGTTGCAAACTCATGCTTTTAGAGACTTGTTTGGGCTCATGAGAGGAGTAGAAAAACATCAAAAATTTCAGTCCTGCATGATTCTACCAAGAAATGTGTGTTCATTGAAACCGCTGGTTTTTGATAGTTTGGGCCCTATTGAATAATGAATGTTTTGAATTTTCTCCAAAAGTAAAGTAGTTGCAAACTCATCCTTTTAGAAACTTGTTTGGGCTTTTGAGAGGAGTAAAAAACCATCAAAAATTTCAATCCTGCATGATTCTACCAAGAAATGTGATACTTTATTCAAAACCCTGGTTTTTGCTATTGGGCTCTATTGAATAATGAATGTTTTGAATTTTCTCCAAAAGTAAAGTAATTGCAAACTCATCCTTTTAGATACTTGTTTGGGCTCATGAGAGGAGTAGAAAAACATCAAAAATTTCAGTCCTGCATGATTCTACCAAGAAATGTGTGTTCATTCAAACCGCTGGTTTTTGATATTTTGGGCCCTATTGAATAATGAATGTTTTGAATTTTCTCCAAAAGTAAAGTAGTTGCAAACTCATCCTTTTAGAATCTTGTTTGGGCTGTTGAGAGGAGTAAAAAACCATCAAAAATTTCAATCCTGCATGATTCTACCAAGAAATGTGATTCTTCATTCAAAACCTGATTTTTGCTATTGGGCTCTATTGAATAATGAATGTTTTGAATTTTCTCCAAAAGTAAAGTAGTTGCAAACTCATGCTTTTAGAGACTTGTTTGGGCTCATGAGAGGAGTAGAAAAACATCAAAAATTTCAGTCCTGCATGATTCTACCAAGAAATGTGTGTTCATTGAAACCGCTGGTTTTTGATAGTTTGGGCCCTATTGAATAATGAATGTTTTGAATTTTCTCCAAAAGTAAAGTAGTTGCAAACTCATCCTTTTAGAAACTTGTTTGGGCTGTTGAGAGGAGTAAAAAACCATCAAAAATTTCAATCCTGCATGATTCTACCAAGAAATGTGATTCTTCATTCAAAAGGCTGGTTTTTGCTATTGGGCTCTATTGAATAATGAATGTTTTGAATTTTCTCCAAAAGTAAAGTAGTTGCAAACTCATCCTTTTAGAGACTTGTTTGGGCTCATGAGAGGAGTAGAAAAACATCAAAAATTTCAGTCCTGCATGATTCTACCAAGAAATGTGTGTTCATTCAAACCGCTGGTTTTTGATATTTTGGGCCCTATTGAATAATGAATGTTTTGAATTTTCTCCAAAAGTAAAGTAGTTGCAAACTCATCCTTTTAGAAACTTGTTTGGGCTGTTGAGAGGAGTAAAAAACCATCAAAAATTTCAATCCTGCATGATTCTACCAAGAAATGTGATTCTTCATTCAAAACCTGATTTTTGCTATTGGGCTCTATTGAATAATGAATGTTTTGAATTTTCTCCAAAAGTAAAGTAGTTGCAAACTCATGCTTTTAGAGACTTGTTTGGGCTCATGAGAGGAGTAGAAAAACATCAAAAATTTCAGTCCTGCATGATTCTACCAAGAAATGTGTGTTCATTGAAACCGCTGGTTTTTGATAGTTTGGGCCCTATTGAATAATGAATGTTTTGAATTTTCTCCAAAAGTAAAGTAGTTGCAAACTCATCCTTTTAGAAACTTGTTTGGGCTGTTGAGAGGAGTAAAAAACCATCAAAAATTTCAATCCTGCATGATTCTACCAAGAAATGTGATTCTTCATTCAAAAGGCTGGTTTTTGCTATTGGGCTCTATTGAATAATGAATGTTTTGAATTTTCTCCAAAAGTAAAGTAGTTGCAAACTCATCCTTTTAGAGACTTGTTTGGGCTCATGAGAGGAGTAGAAAAACATCAAAAATTTCAGTCCTGCATGATTCTACCAAGAAATGTGTGTTCATTCAAACCGCTGTTTTTTGAAATTTTGGGCCCTATTGAATAATGAATGTTTTGAATTTTCTCCAAAAGTAAAGTAGTTGCAAATTCATCCTTTTAGAAACTTGTTTGGGCTGTTGAGAGGAGTAAAAAACCATCAAAAATTTCAATCCTGCATGATTCTACCAAGAAATGTGATTCTTCATTCAAAACGCTGGTTTTTGCTATTGGGCTCTATTGAATAATAAATGTTTTGAATTTTCTCAAAAGTAAAGTAGTTGCAAACTCATCCTTTTAGAGTCTTGTTTGGGCTCATGAGAGGAGTAGAAAAACATCAAAAATTTCAGTCCTGCACGATTCTACCAAGAAATGTGAGTGTTCATTCAAACCGCTGGTTTTTGATATTTTGGGCCCTATTGAATAATGAATGTTTTGACTTTTCTCCAAAAGTAAAGTAGTTGCAAACTCATCCTTTTAGAAACTTGTTTGGGCTGTTGAGAGGAGTAAAAAACCATCAAAAATTTCAATCCTGCATGATTCTACCAAGAAATGTGATTCTTCATTCAAAACGCTGGTATTTGCTATTGGGCTCTATTGAATAATGAATGTTTTGAATTTTCTCCAAAAGTAAAGTAGTTGCAAACTCATCCTTTTAGAGTCTTGTTTGGGCTCATGAGAGGAGTAGAAAAACATCAAAAATTTCAGTCCTGCACGATTCTACCAAGAAATTTGAGTGTTCATTCAAACCGCTGGTTTTTGATAGTTTGGGCCCTATTGAATAATGAATGTTTTGAATTTTCTCCAAAAGTAAAGTAGTTGCAAACTCATCCTTTTAGAAACTTGTTTGGGCTTTTGAGAGGAGTAAAAAACCATCAAAAATTTCAATCCTGCATGATTCTACCAAGAAATGTGATTCTTCATTCAAAACCTGATTTTTGCTATTCGGCTCTATTGAATAATGAATGTTTTGAATTTTCTCCAAAAGTAAAGTAGTTGCAAACTCATGCTTTTAGAGACTTGTTTGGGCTCATGAGAGGAGTAGAAAAACATCAAAAATTTCAGTCCTGCATGATTCTACCAAGAAATGTGTGTTCATTGAAACCGCTGGTTTTTGATAGTTTGGGCCCTATTGAATAATGAATGTTTTGAATTTTCTCCAAAAGTAAAGTAGTTGCAAACTCATCCTTTTAGAAACTTGTTTGGGCTGTTGAGAGGAGTAAAAAACCATCAAAAATTTCAATCCTGCATGATTCTACCAAGAAATGTGATTCTTCATTCAAAACGCTGGTTTTTGCTATTGGGCTCTATTGAATAATAAATGTTTTGAATTTTCTCCAAAAGTAAAGTAGTTGCAAACTCATCCTTTTAGAGTCTTGTTTGGGCTCATGAGAGGAGTAGAAAAACATCAAAAATTTCAGTCCTGCACGATTCTACCAAGAAATGTGAGTGTTCATTCAAACCGCTGGTTTTTGATATTTTGGGCCCTATTGAATAATGAATGTTTAGAATTTTCTCCAAAAGTAAAGAAGTTGCAAACTCATCCTTTTAGAAACTTGTTTGGGCTGTTGAGAGGAGTAAAAAACCATCAAAAATTTCAATCCTGCATGATTCTACCAAGAAATGTGATTCTTCATTCAAAACCTGATTTTTGCTATTGGGCTCTATTGAATAATTAATGTTTTGAATTTTCTCCAAAAGTAAAGTAGTTGCAAACTCATGCTTTTAGAGACTTGTTTGGGCTCATGAGAGGAGTAGAAAAACATCAAAAATTTCAGTCCTGCATGATTCTACCAAGAAATGTGTGTTCATTGAAACCGCTGGTTTTTGATAGTTTGGGCCCTATTGAATAATGAATGTTTTAAATTTTCTCCAAAAGTAAAGTAGTTGCAAAATCATCCTTTTAGAAACTTGTTTGGGCTTTTGAGAGGAGTAAAAAACCATCAAAAATTTCAATCCTGCATGATTCTACCAAGAAATGTGATACTTTATTCAAAACGCTGGTTTTTGCTATTGGGCTCTATTGAATAATGAATGTTTTGAATTTTCTCCAAAAGTAAAGTAGTTGCAAACTCATCCTTTTAGATACTTGTTTGGGCTCTTGAGAGGAGTAGAAAAACATCAAAAATTTCAGTCCTGCATGATTCTACCAAGAAATGTGTGTTCATTCAAACCGCTGGTTTTTTATATTTTGGGCCCTATTGAATAATGAATGTTTTGAATTTTCTCCAAAAGTAAAGTAGTTGCAAACTCATCCTTTTAGAATCTTGTTTGGGCTGTTGAGAGGAGTAAAAAACCATCAAAAATTTCAATCCTGCATGATTCTACCAAGAAATGTGATTCTTCATTCAAAACCTGATTTTTGCTATTGGGCTCTATTGAATAATGAATGTTTTGAATTTTCTCCAAAAGTAAAGTAGTTGCAAACTCATGCTTTTAGAGACTTGTTTGGGCTCATGAGAGGAGTAGAAAAACATCAAAAATTTCAGTCCTGCATGATTCTACCAAGAAATGTGTGTTCATTGAAACCGCTGGTTTTTGATAGTTTGGGCCCTATTGAATAATGAATGTTTTGAATTTTCTCCAAAAGTAAAGTAGTTGCAAACTCATCCTTTTAGAAACTTGTTTGGGCTGTTGAGAGGAGTAAAAAACCATCAAAAATTTCAATCCTGCATGATTCTACCAAGAAATGTGATTCTTCATTCAAAACGCTGGTTTTTGCTATTGGGCTCTATTGAATAATGAATGTTTTGAATTTTCTCCAAAAGTAAAGCAGTTGCAAACTCATCCTTTTAGAGACTTGTTTGGGCTCATGAGAGGAGTAGAAAAACATCAAAAATTTCAGTCCTGCATGATTCTACCAAGAAATGTGTGTTCATTCAAACCGCTGTTTTTTGAAATTTTGGGCCCTATTGAATAATGAATGTTTTGAATTTTCTCCAAAAGTAAAGTAGTTGCAAACTCATCCTTTTAGAAACTTGTTTGGGCTGTTGAGAGGAGTAAAAAACCATCAAAAATTTCAATCCTGCATGATTCTACCAAGAAATGTGATTCTTCATTCAAAACGCTGGTTTTTGCTATTGGGCTCTATTGAATAATAAATGTTTTGATTTTTCTCCAAAAGTAAAGTAGTTGCAAACTCATCCTTTTAGAGTCTTGTTTGGGCTCATGAGAGGAGTAGGAAAACATCAAAAATTTCAGTCCTGCACGATTCTACCAAGAAATGTGAGTGTTCATTCAAACCGCTGGTTTTTGATATTTTGGGCCCTATTGAATAATGAATGTTTTGACTTTTCTCCAAAAGTAAAGTAGTTGCAAACTCATCCTTTTAGAAACTTGTTTGGGCTGTTGAGAGGAGTAAAAAACCATCAAAAATTTCAATCCTGCATGATTCTACCAAGAAATGTGATTCTTCATTCAAAACCTGATTTTTGCTATTGGGCTCTATTGAATAATGAATGTTTTGAATTTTCTCCAAAAGTAAAGTAGTTGCAAACTCATGCTTTTAGAGACTTGTTTGGGCTCATGAGAGGAGTAGAAAAACATCAAAAATTTCAGTCCTGCATGATTCTACCAAGAAATGTGTGTTCATTGAAACCGTTGGTTTTTGATAGTTTGGGCCCTATTGAATAATGAATGTTTTGAATTTTCTCCAAAAGTAAAGTAGTTGCAAACTCATCCTTTTAGAAACTTGTTTGGGCTGTTGAGAGGAGTAAAAAACCATCAAAAATTTCAATCCTGCATGATTCTACCAAGAAATGTGATTCTTCATTCAAAACCTGATTTTTGCTATTTGGCTCTATTGAATAATGAATGTTTTGAATTTTCTCCAAAAGTAAAGTAGTTGCAAACTCATGCTTTTAGAGACTTGTTTGGGCTCATGAGAGGAGTAGAAAAACATCAAAAATTTCAGTCCTGCATGATTCTACCAAGAAATGTGTGTTCATTGAAACCGTTGGTTTTTGATAGTTTGGGCCCTATTGAATAATGAATGTTTTGAATTTTCTCCAAAAGTAAAGTAGTTGCAAACTCATCCTTTTAGAAACTTGTTTGGGCTGTTGAGAGGAGTAAAAAACCATCAAAAATTTCAATCCTGCATGATTCTACCAAGAAATGTGATTCTTCATTCAAAATGCTGGTTTTTGCTATTGGGCTCTATTGAATAATGAATGTTTTGAATTTTCTCCAAAAGTAAAGTAGTTGCAAACTCATCCTTTTAGAGACTTGTTTGGGCTCATGAGAGGAGTAGAAAAACATCAAAAATTTCAGTCCTGCACGATTCTACCAAGAAATGTGTGTTCATTCAAACTGCTGGTTTTTGATATTTTGGGCCCTATTGAATAATGAATGTTTTGAATTTTCTCCAAAAGTAAAGTAGTTGCAAACTCATCCTTTTAGAAACTTGTTTGGGCTGTTGAGAGGAGTAAAAAACCATCAAAAATTTCAATCCTGCATGATTCTACCAAGAAATGTGATACTTCATTCAAAACGCTGGTTTTTGCTATTGGGCTCTATTGAATAATGAATGTTTTGAATTTTCTCCAAAAGTAAAGTAGTTGCAAACTCATCCTTTTAGAGACTTGTTTGGGCTCATGAGAGGAGTAGAAAAACATCAAAAATTTCAGTCCTGCACGATTCTACCAAGAAATTTGAGTGTTCATTCAAACCGCTGGTTTTTGATAGTTTGGGCCCTATTGAATAATGAATGTTTTGAATTTTCTCCAAAAGTAAAGTAGTTGCAAACTCATCCTTTTAGAAACTTGTTTGGGCTGTTGAGAGGAGTAAAAAACCATCAAAAATTTCAATCCTGCATGATTCTACCAAGAAATGTGATTCTTCATTCAAAACCTGATTTTTGCTATTGGGCTCTATTGAATAATGAATGTTTTGAATTTTCACCAAAAGTAAAGTAGTTGCAAACTCATGCTTTTAGAGACTTGTTTGGGCTCATGAGAGGAGTAGAAAAACATCAAAAATTTCAGTCCTGCACGATTCTACCAAGAAATTTGAGTGTTCATTCAAAACGCTGGTTTTTGATAGTTTGGGCCTTATTGAATAATGAATGTTTTGAATTTTCTCCAAAAGTAAAGTAGTTGCAAACTCATCCTTTTAGAAACTTGTTTGAGCTTTTGAGAGGAGTAAAAAACCATCAAAAATTTCAATCCTGCATGATTCTACCAAGAAATGTGATTCTTCATTCAAAACCTGATTTTTGCTATTCGGCTCTATTGAATAATGAATGTTTTGAATTTTCTCCAAAAGTAAAGTAGTTGCAAACTCATCCTTTTAGAGTCTTGTTTGGGCTCATGAGAGGAGTAGAAAAACATCAAAAATTTCAGTCCTGCACGATTCTACCAAGAAATGTGTGTTCATTCAAACCGCTGGTTTTTGATAGTTTGGGCCCTATTGAATAATGAATGTTTTGAATTTTCTCCAAAAGTAAAGTAGTTGCAAACTCATCCTTTTAGAAACTTGTTTGGGATGTTGAGAGGAGTAAAAAACCATCAAAAATTTCAATCCTGCATGATTCTACCAAGAAATGTGATTCTTCATTCAAAACCTGATTTTTGCTATTGGGCTCTATTGAATAATGAATGTTTTGAATTTTCTCCAAAAGTAAAGTAGTTGCAAACTCATCCTTTTAGAGACTTGTTTGGGCTCATGAGAGGAGTAGAAAAATATCAAAAATTTCAGTCCTGCACGATTCTACCAAGAAATGTGTGTTCATTCAAACCGCTTGTTTTTGATATTTTGGGCCCTATTGAATAATGAATGTTTTGAATTTTCTCCAAAAGTAAAGTAGTTGCAAACTCATCCTTTTAGAAACTTGTTTGGGCAGTTGAGAGGAGTAAAAAACCATCAAAAATTTCAATCCTGCATGATTCTACCAAGAAATGTGATTCTTCATTCAAAACCTGATTTTTGCTATTGGGCTCTATTGAATAATGAATGTTTTGAATTTTCTCCAAAAGTAAAGTAGTTGTAAACTCATGCTTTTAGAGACTTGTTTGGGCTCATGAGAGGAGTAGAAAAACATCAAAAATTTCAGTCCTGCATGATTCTACCAAGAAATGTGTGTTCATTCAAACCGCTGGTTTTTGATAGTTTGGGCCCTATTGAATAATGAATGTTTTGAATTTTCTCCAAAAGTAAAGTAGTTGCAAACTCATCCTTTTAGAAACTTGTTTGGGCTGTTGAGAGGAGTAAAAAACCATCAAAAATTTCAATCCTGCATGATTCTACCAAGAAATGTGATTCTTCATTCAAAACCTGATTTTTGCTATTGGTCTCTATTGTATAATTAATGTTTTGAATTTTCTCCAAAAGTAAAGTAGTTGCAAACTCATGCTTTTAGAGACTTGTTTGGGCTCATGAGAGGAGTAGAAAAACATCAAAAATTTCAGTCCTGCATGATTCTACCAAGAAATGTGTGTTCATTGAAACCGCTGGTTTTTGATAGTTTGGGCCCTATTGAATAATGAATGTTTTGAATTTTCTCCAAAAGTAAAGTAGTTGCAAACTCATCCTTTTAGAAACTTGTTTGGGCTTTTGAGAGGAGTAAAAAACCATCAAAAATTTCAATCCTGCATGATTCTACCAAGAAATGTGATACTTTATTCAAAACCCTGGTTTTTGCTATTGGGCTCTATTGAATAATGAATGTTTTGAATTTTCTCCAAAAGTAAAGTAATTGCAAACTCATCCTTTTAGATACTTGTTTGGGCTCATGAGAGGAGTAGAAAAACATCAAAAATTTCAGTCCTGCATGATTCTACCAAGAAATGTGTGTTCATTCAAACCGCTGGTTTTTGATATTTTGGGCCCTATTGAATAATGAATGTTTTGAATTTTCTCCAAAAGTAAAGTAGTTGCAAACTCATCCTTTTAGAATCTTGTTTGGGCTGTTGAGAGGAGTAAAAAACCATCAAAAATTTCAATCCTGCATGATTCTACCAAGAAATGTGATTCTTCATTCAAAACCTGATTTTTGCTATTGGGCTCTATTGAATAATGAATGTTTTGAATTTTCTCCAAAAGTAAAGTAGTTGCAAACTCATGCTTTTAGAGACTTGTTTGGGCTCATGAGAGGAGTAGAAAAACATCAAAAATTTCAGTCCTGCATGATTCTACCAAGAAATGTGTGTTCATTGAAACCGCTGGTTTTTGATAGTTTGGGCCCTATTGAATAATGAATGTTTTGAATTTTCTCCAAAAGTAAAGTAGTTGCAAACTCATCCTTTTAGAAACTTGTTTGGGCTGTTGAGAGGAGTAAAAAACCATCAAAAATTTCAATCCTGCATGATTCTACCAAGAAATGTGATTCTTCATTCAAAAGGCTGGTTTTTGCTATTGGGCTCTATTGAATAATGAATGTTTTGAATTTTCTCCAAAAGTAAAGTAGTTGCAAACTCATCCTTTTAGAGACTTGTTTGGGCTCATGAGAGGAGTAGAAAAACATCAAAAATTTCAGTCCTGCATGATTCTACCAAGAAATGTGTGTTCATTCAAACCGCTGGTTTTTGATATTTTGGGCCCTATTGAATAATGAATGTTTTGAATTTTCTCCAAAAGTAAAGTAGTTGCAAACTCATCCTTTTAGAAACTTGTTTGGGCTGTTGAGAGGAGTAAAAAACCATCAAAAATTTCAATCCTGCATGATTCTACCAAGAAATGTGATTCTTCATTCAAAACCTGATTTTTGCTATTGGGCTCTATTGAATAATGAATGTTTTGAATTTTCTCCAAAAGTAAAGTAGTTGCAAACTCATGCTTTTAGAGACTTGTTTGGGCTCATGAGAGGAGTAGAAAAACATCAAAAATTTCAGTCCTGCATGATTCTACCAAGAAATGTGTGTTCATTGAAACCGCTGGTTTTTGATAGTTTGGGCCCTATTGAATAATGAATGTTTTGAATTTTCTCCAAAAGTAAAGTAGTTGCAAACTCATCCTTTTAGAAACTTGTTTGGGCTGTTGAGAGGAGTAAAAAACCATCAAAAATTTCAATCCTGCATGATTCTACCAAGAAATGTGATTCTTCATTCAAAAGGCTGGTTTTTGCTATTGGGCTCTATTGAATAATGAATGTTTTGAATTTTCTCCAAAAGTAAAGTAGTTGCAAACTCATCCTTTTAGAGACTTGTTTGGGCTCATGAGAGGAGTAGAAAAACATCAAAAATTTCAGTCCTGCATGATTCTACCAAGAAATGTGTGTTCATTCAAACCGCTGTTTTTTGAAATTTTGGGCCCTATTGAATAATGAATGTTTTGAATTTTCTCCAAAAGTAAAGTAGTTGCAAATTCATCCTTTTAGAAACTTGTTTGGGCTGTTGAGAGGAGTAAAAAACCATCAAAAATTTCAATCCTGCATGATTCTACCAAGAAATGTGATTCTTCATTCAAAACGCTGGTTTTTGCTATTGGGCTCTATTGAATAATAAATGTTTTGAATTTTCTCAAAAGTAAAGTAGTTGCAAACTCATCCTTTTAGAGTCTTGTTTGGGCTCATGAGAGGAGTAGAAAAACATCAAAAATTTCAGTCCTGCACGATTCTACCAAGAAATGTGAGTGTTCATTCAAACCGCTGGTTTTTGATATTTTGGGCCCTATTGAATAATGAATGTTTTGACTTTTCTCCAAAAGTAAAGTAGTTGCAAACTCATCCTTTTAGAAACTTGTTTGGGCTGTTGAGAGGAGTAAAAAACCATCAAAAATTTCAATCCTGCATGATTCTACCAAGAAATGTGATTCTTCATTCAAAACGCTGGTATTTGCTATTGGGCTCTATTGAATAATGAATGTTTTGAATTTTCTCCAAAAGTAAAGTAGTTGCAAACTCATCCTTTTAGAGTCTTGTTTGGGCTCATGAGAGGAGTAGAAAAACATCAAAAATTTCAGTCCTGCACGATTCTACCAAGAAATTTGAGTGTTCATTCAAACCGCTGGTTTTTGATAGTTTGGGCCCTATTGAATAATGAATGTTTTGAATTTTCTCCAAAAGTAAAGTAGTTGCAAACTCATCCTTTTAGAAACTTGTTTGGGCTTTTGAGAGGAGTAAAAAACCATCAAAAATTTCAATCCTGCATGATTCTACCAAGAAATGTGATTCTTCATTCAAAACCTGATTTTTGCTATTCGGCTCTATTGAATAATGAATGTTTTGAATTTTCTCCAAAAGTAAAGTAGTTGCAAACTCATGCTTTTAGAGACTTGTTTGGGCTCATGAGAGGAGTAGAAAAACATCAAAAATTTCAGTCCTGCATGATTCTACCAAGAAATGTGTGTTCATTGAAACCGCTGGTTTTTGATAGTTTGGGCCCTATTGAATAATGAATGTTTTGAATTTTCTCCAAAAGTAAAGTAGTTGCAAACTCATCCTTTTAGAAACTTGTTTGGGCTGTTGAGAGGAGTAAAAAACCATCAAAAATTTCAATCCTGCATGATTCTACCAAGAAATGTGATTCTTCATTCAAAACGCTGGTTTTTGCTATTGGGCTCTATTGAATAATAAATGTTTTGAATTTTCTCCAAAAGTAAAGTAGTTGCAAACTCATCCTTTTAGAGTCTTGTTTGGGCTCATGAGGGGAGTAGAAAAACATCAAAAATTTCAGTCCTGCACGATTCTACCAAGAAATGTGAGTGTTCATTCAAACCGCTGGTTTTTGATATTTTGGGCCCTATTGAATAATGAATGTTTTGAATTTTCTCCAAAAGTAAAGAAGTTGCAAACTCATCCTTTTAGAAACTTGTTTGGGCTGTTGAGAGGAGTAAAAAACCATCAAAAATTTCAATCCTGCATGATTCTACCAAGAAATGTGATTCTTCATTCAAAACCTGATTTTTGCTATTGGGCTCTATTGAATAATTAATGTTTTGAATTTTCTCCAAAAGTAAAGTAGTTGCAAACTCATGCTTTTAGAGACTTGTTTGGGCTCATGAGAGGAGTAGAAAAACATCAAAAATTTCAGTCCTGCATGATTCTACCAAGAAATGTGTGTTCATTGAAACCGCTGGTTTTTGATAGTTTGGGCCCTATTGAATAATGAATGTTTTGAATTTTCTCCAAAAGTAAAGTAGTTGCAAAATCATCCTTTTAGAAACTTGTTTGGGCTTTTGAGAGGAGTAAAAAACCATCAAAAATTTCAATCCTGCATGATTCTACCAAGAAATGTGATACTTTATTCAAAACGCTGGTTTTTGCTATTGGGCTCTATTGAATAATGAATGTTTTGAATTTTCTCCAAAAGTAAAGTAGTTGCAAACTCATCCTTTT
Organism: Dendrobates tinctorius; assembly: GCF_039654945.1. Lineage (NCBI taxonomy): Eukaryota > Metazoa > Chordata > Amphibia > Anura > Dendrobatidae > Dendrobates > Dendrobates tinctorius. Next base: position 19,805,959 of record NW_027361713.1, read on the forward strand.
AGATACTTGTTTGGGCTCTTGAGAGGAGTAGAAAAACATCAAAAATTTCAGTCCTGCATGATTCTACCAAGAAATGTGTGTTCATTCAAACCGCTGGTTTTTTATATTTTGGGCCCTATTGAATAATGAATGTTTTGAATTTTCTCCAAAAGTAAAGTAGTTGCAAACTCATCCTTTTAGAATCTTGTTTGGGCTGTTGAGAGGAGTAAAAAACCATCAAAAATTTCAATCCTGCATGATTCTACCAAGAAATGTGATTCTTCATTCAAAACCTGATTTTTGCTATTGGGCTCTATTGAATAATGAATGTTTTGAATTTTCTCCAAAAGTAAAGTAGTTGCAAACTCATGCTTTTAGAGACTTGTTTGGGCTCATGAGAGGAGTAGAAAAACATCAAAAATTTCAGTCCTGCATGATTCTACCAAGAAATGTGTGTTCATTGAAACCGCTGGTTTTTGATAGTTTGGGCCCTATTGAATAATGAATGTTTTGAATTTTCTCCAAAAGTAAAGTAGTTGCAAACTCATCCTTTTAGAAACTTGTTTGGGCTGTTGAGAGGAGTAAAAAACCATCAAAAATTTCAATCCTGCATGATTCTACCAAGAAATGTGATTCTTCATTCAAAACGCTGGTTTTTGCTATTGGGCTCTATTGAATAATGAATGTTTTGAATTTTCTCCAAAAGTAAAGCAGTTGCAAACTCATCCTTTTAGAGACTTGTTTGGGCTCATGAGAGGAGTAGAAAAACATCAAAAATTTCAGTCCTGCATGATTCTACCAAGAAATGTGTGTTCATTCAAACCGCTGTTTTTTGAAATTTTGGGCCCTATTGAATAATGAATGTTTTGAATTTTCTCCAAAAGTAAAGTAGTTGCAAACTCATCCTTTTAGAAACTTGTTTGGGCTGTTGAGAGGAGTAAAAAACCATCAAAAATTTCAATCCTGCATGATTCTACCAAGAAATGTGATTCTTCATTCAAAACGCTGGTTTTTGCTATTGGGCTCTATTGAATAATAAATGTTTTGATTTTTCTCCAAAAGTAAAGTAGTTGCAAACTCATCCTTTTAGAGTCTTGTTTGGGCTCATGAGAGGAGTAGGAAAACATCAAAAATTTCAGTCCTGCACGATTCTACCAAGAAATGTGAGTGTTCATTCAAACCGCTGGTTTTTGATATTTTGGGCCCTATTGAATAATGAATGTTTTGACTTTTCTCCAAAAGTAAAGTAGTTGCAAACTCATCCTTTTAGAAACTTGTTTGGGCTGTTGAGAGGAGTAAAAAACCATCAAAAATTTCAATCCTGCATGATTCTACCAAGAAATGTGATTCTTCATTCAAAACCTGATTTTTGCTATTGGGCTCTATTGAATAATGAATGTTTTGAATTTTCTCCAAAAGTAAAGTAGTTGCAAACTCATGCTTTTAGAGACTTGTTTGGGCTCATGAGAGGAGTAGAAAAACATCAAAAATTTCAGTCCTGCATGATTCTACCAAGAAATGTGTGTTCATTGAAACCGTTGGTTTTTGATAGTTTGGGCCCTATTGAATAATGAATGTTTTGAATTTTCTCCAAAAGTAAAGTAGTTGCAAACTCATCCTTTTAGAAACTTGTTTGGGCTGTTGAGAGGAGTAAAAAACCATCAAAAATTTCAATCCTGCATGATTCTACCAAGAAATGTGATTCTTCATTCAAAACCTGATTTTTGCTATTTGGCTCTATTGAATAATGAATGTTTTGAATTTTCTCCAAAAGTAAAGTAGTTGCAAACTCATGCTTTTAGAGACTTGTTTGGGCTCATGAGAGGAGTAGAAAAACATCAAAAATTTCAGTCCTGCATGATTCTACCAAGAAATGTGTGTTCATTGAAACCGTTGGTTTTTGATAGTTTGGGCCCTATTGAATAATGAATGTTTTGAATTTTCTCCAAAAGTAAAGTAGTTGCAAACTCATCCTTTTAGAAACTTGTTTGGGCTGTTGAGAGGAGTAAAAAACCATCAAAAATTTCAATCCTGCATGATTCTACCAAGAAATGTGATTCTTCATTCAAAATGCTGGTTTTTGCTATTGGGCTCTATTGAATAATGAATGTTTTGAATTTTCTCCAAAAGTAAAGTAGTTGCAAACTCATCCTTTTAGAGACTTGTTTGGGCTCATGAGAGGAGTAGAAAAACATCAAAAATTTCAGTCCTGCACGATTCTACCAAGAAATGTGTGTTCATTCAAACTGCTGGTTTTTGATATTTTGGGCCCTATTGAATAATGAATGTTTTGAATTTTCTCCAAAAGTAAAGTAGTTGCAAACTCATCCTTTTAGAAACTTGTTTGGGCTGTTGAGAGGAGTAAAAAACCATCAAAAATTTCAATCCTGCATGATTCTACCAAGAAATGTGATACTTCATTCTAAACGCTGGTTTTTGCTATTGGGCTCTATTGAATAATGAATGTTTTGAATTTTCTCCAAAAGTAAAGTAGTTGCAAACTCATCCTTTTAGAGACTTGTTTGGGCTCATGAGAGGAGTAGAAAAACATCAAAAATTTCAGTCCTGCACGATTCTACCAAGAAATTTGAGTGTTCATTCAAACCGCTGGTTTTTGATAGTTTGGGCCCTATTGAATAATGAATGTTTTGAATTTTCTCCAAAAGTAAAGTAGTTGCAAACTCATCCTTTTAGAAACTTGTTTGGGCTGTTGAGAGGAGTAAAAAACCATCAAAAATTTCAATCCTGCATGATTCTACCAAGAAATGTGATTCTTCATTCAAAACCTGATTTTTGCTATTGGGCTCTATTGAATAATGAATGTTTTGAATTTTCACCAAAAGTAAAGTAGTTGCAAACTCATGCTTTTAGAGACTTGTTTGGGCTCATGAGAGGAGTAGAAAAACATCAAAAATTTCAGTCCTGCACGATTCTACCAAGAAATTTGAGTGTTCATTCAAAACGCTGGTTTTTGATAGTTTGGGCCTTATTGAATAATGAATGTTTTGAATTTTCTCCAAAAGTAAAGTAGTTGCAAACTCATCCTTTTAGAAACTTGTTTGAGCTTTTGAGAGGAGTAAAAAACCATCAAAAATTTCAATCCTGCATGATTCTACCAAGAAATGTGATTCTTCATTCAAAACCTGATTTTTGCTATTCGGCTCTATTGAATAATGAATGTTTTGAATTTTCTCCAAAAGTAAAGTAGTTGCAAACTCATCCTTTTAGAGTCTTGTTTGGGCTCATGAGAGGAGTAGAAAAACATCAAAAATTTCAGTCCTGCACGATTCTACCAAGAAATGTGTGTTCATTCAAACCGCTGGTTTTTGATAGTTTGGGCCCTATTGAATAATGAATGTTTTGAATTTTCTCCAAAAGTAAAGTAGTTGCAAACTCATCCTTTTAGAAACTTGTTTGGGATGTTGAGAGGAGTAAAAAACCATCAAAAATTTCAATCCTGCATGATTCTACCAAGAAATGTGATTCTTCATTCAAAACCTGATTTTTGCTATTGGGCTCTATTGAATAATGAATGTTTTGAATTTTCTCCAAAAGTAAAGTAGTTGCAAACTCATCCTTTTAGAGACTTGTTTGGGCTCATGAGAGGAGTAGAAAAATATCAAAAATTTCAGTCCTGCACGATTCTACCAAGAAATGTGTGTTCATTCAAACCGCTTGTTTTTGATATTTTGGGCCCTATTGAATAATGAATGTTTTGAATTTTCTCCAAAAGTAAAGTAGTTGCAAACTCATCCTTTTAGAAACTTGTTTGGGCAGTTGAGAGGAGTAAAAAACCATCAAAAATTTCAATCCTGCATGATTCTACCAAGAAATGTGATTCTTCATTCAAAACCTGATTTTTGCTATTGGGCTCTATTGAATAATGAATGTTTTGAATTTTCTCCAAAAGTAAAGTAGTTGTAAACTCATGCTTTTAGAGACTTGTTTGGGCTCATGAGAGGAGTAGAAAAACATCAAAAATTTCAGTCCTGCATGATTCTACCAAGAAATGTGTGTTCATTCAAACCGCTGGTTTTTGATAGTTTGGGCCCTATTGAATAATGAATGTTTTGAATTTTCTCCAAAAGTAAAGTAGTTGCAAACTCATCCTTTTAGAAACTTGTTTGGGCTGTTGAGAGGAGTAAAAAACCATCAAAAATTTCAATCCTGCATGATTCTACCAAGAAATGTGATTCTTCATTCAAAACACTGGTTTTTGCTATTGGGCTCTATTGAATAATGAATGTTTTGATTTTTCTCCAAAAGTAAAGTAGTTGCAAACTCATCCTTTTAGAGACTTGTTTGGGCTCATGAGAGGAGTAGAAAAACATCAAAAATTTCAGTCCTGCACGATTCTACCTAGAAATGTGTGTTCATTCAAACCGCTGGTTTTTGATATTTTGGGCCCTATTGAATAATGAATGTTTTGAATTTTCTCCAAAAGTAAAGTAGTTGCAAACTCATCCTTTTAGAAACTTGTTTGGGCTGTTGAGAGGAGTAAAAAACCATCAAAAATTTCAATCCTGCATGATTCTACCAAGAAATGTGATACTTCATTCAAAACGCTGGTTTTTGCTATTGGGCTCTATTGAATAATGAATGTTTTGAATTTTCTCCAAAAGTAAAGTAGTTGCAAACTCATCCTTTTAGAGACTTGTTTGGGCTCATGAGAGGAGTAGAAAAACATCAAAAATTTCAGTCCTGCATGATTCTACCAAGAAATGTGTGTTCATTCAAACCGCTGGTTTTTGATAGTTTGGGCCCTATTGAATAATGAATGTTTTGAATTTTCTCCAAAAGTAAAGTAGTTGCAAACTCATCCTTTTAGAAACTTGTTTGGGCTGTTGAGAGGAGTAAAAAACCATCAAAAATTTCAATCCTGCATGATTCTACCAAGAAATGTGATTCTTCATTCAAAACCTGATTTTTGCTATTGGGCTCTATTGAATAATGAATGTTTTGAATTTTCTCCAAAAGTAAAGTAGTTGCAAACTCATGCTTTTAGAGACTTGTTTGGGCTCATGAGAGGAGTAGAAAAACATCAAAAATGTCAGTCCTGCATGATTCTACCAAGAAATGTGTGTTCATTTAAACCGCTGTTTTTTGATAGTTTGGGCCCTATTGAATAATGAATGTTTTGACTTTTCTCCAAAAGTAAAGTAGTTGCAAACTCATCCTTCTAGAAACTTGTTTGGGCTGTTGAGTGGAGTAAAAAACCATCAAAAATTTCAATCCTGCATGATTCTACCAAGAAATGTGATTCTTCATTCAAAACGCTGGTTTTTGCTATTGGGCTCTATTGAATAATAAATGTTTTGAATTTTCTCCAAAAGTAAAGTAGTTGCAAACTCATCCTTTTAGAGTCTTGTTTGGGCTCATGAGAGGAGTAGAAAAACATCAAAAATTTCAGTCCTGCACGATTCTACCAAGAAATGTGAGTGTTCATTCAAACCGCTGGTTTTTTATATTTTGGGCCCAATTGAATAATGAATGTTTTGACTTTTCTCCAAAAGTAAAGTAGTTGCAAACTCATCCTTTTAGAGTCTTGTTTGGGCTCATGAGAGGAGTAAAAAACCATCAAAAATTTCAATCCTGCATGATTCTACCAAGAAATGTGATTCTTCATTCAAAACGCTGGTTTTTGCTATTGGGCTCTATTGAATAATGAATGTTTTGAATTTTCTCCAAAAGTAAAGCAGTTGCAAACTCATCCTTTTAGAGACTTGTTTGGGCTCATGAGAGGAGTAGAAAAACATCAAAAATTTCAGTCCTGCATGATTCTACCAAGAAATGTGTGTTCATTCAAACCGCTGGTTTTTGATAGTTTGGGCCCTATTGAATAATGAATGTTTTGAATTTTCTCCAAAAGTAAAGTAGTTGCAAACTCATCCTTTTAGAAACTTGTTTGGGCTGTTGAGAGGAGTAAAAAACCATCAAAAATTTCAATCCTGCATGATTCTACCAAGAAATGTGATTCTTCATTCAAAACGCTGGTTTTTGCTATTGGGCTCTATTGAATAATAAATGTTTTGAATTTTCTCCAAAAGTAAAGTAGTTGCAAACTCATCCTTTTAGAGTCTTGTTCGGGCTCATGAGAGGAGTAGAAAAACATCAAAAATTTCAGTCCTGCACGATTCTACCAAGAAATGTGAGTGTTCATTCAAACCGCTGGTTTTTGATATTTTGGGCCCTATTGAATAATGAATGTTTTGACTTTTCTCCAAAAGTAAAGTAGTTGCAAACTCATCCTTTTAGAAACTTGTTTGGGCTGTTGAGAGGAGTAAAAAAACCATCAAAAATTTCAATCCTGCATGATTCTACCAAGAAATGTGATTCTTCATTCAAAACGCTGGTTTTTGCTATTGGGCTCTATTGAATAATAAATGTTTTGAATTTTCTCCAAAAGTAAAGTAGTTGCAAACTCATCCTTTTAGAGTCTTGTTTGGGCTCATGAGAGGAGTAGAAAAACATCAAAAATTTCAGTCCTGCACGATTCTACCAAGAAATGTGAGTGTTCATTCAAACCGCTGGTTTTTGATATTTTGGGCCCTACTGAATAATGAATGTTTTGAATTTTCTCCAAAAGTAAAGTAGTTGCAAACTCATCCTTTTAGAAACTTGTTTGGGCTGTTGAGAGGAGTAAAAAACCATCAAAAATTTCAATCCTGCATGATTCTACCAAGAAATGTGATTCTTCATTCAAAACCTGATTTTTGCTATTGGGCTCTATTGAATAATGAATGTTTTGAATTTTCTCCAAAAGTAAAGTAGTTGCAAAATCATGCTTTTAGAGACTTGTTTGGGCTCATGAGAGGAGTAGAAAAACATCAAAAATTTCAGTCCTGCATGATTCTACCAAGAAATGTGTGTTCATTTAAACCGCTGGTTTTTGATAGTTTGGGCCCTATTGAATAATGAATGTTTTGACTTTTCTCCAAAAGTAAAGTAGTTGCAAACTCATCCTTTTAGAAACTTGTTTGGGCTGTTGAGAGGAGTAAAAAACCATCAAAAATTTCAATCCTGCATGATTCTACCAAGAAATGTGATTCTTCATTCAAAACCTGATTTTTGCTATTGGGCTCTATTGAATAATGAATGTTTTGAATTTTCTCCAAAAGTAAAGTAGTTGCAAACTCATCCTTTTAGAGACTTGTTTGGGCTCATGAGAGGAGTAGAAAAATATCAAAAATTTCAGTCCTGCACGATTCTACCAAGAAATGTGTGTTCATTCAAACCGCTTGTTTTTGATATTTTGGGCCCTATTGAATAATGAATGTTTTGAATTTTCTCCAAAAGTAAAGTAGTTGCAAACTCATCCTTTTAGAAACTTGTTTGGGCTGTTGAGAGGAGTAAAAAACCATCAAAAATTTCAATCCTGCATGATTCTACCAAGAAATGTGATTCTTCATTCAAAACCTGATTTTTGCTATTGGGCTCTATTGAATAATGAATGTTTTGAATTTTCTCCAAAAGTAAAGTAGTTGCAAACTCATGCTTTTAGAGACTTGTTTGGGCTCATGAGAGGAGTAGAAAAACATCAAAAATTTCAGTCCTGCATGATTCTACCAAGAAATGTGTGTTCATTCAAACCGCTGGTTTTTGATAGTTTGGGCCCTATTGAATAATGAATGTTTTGAATTTTCTCCAAAAGTAAAGTAGTTGCAAACTCATCCTTTTAGAAACTTGTTTGGGCTGTTGAGAGGAGTAAAAAACCATCAAAAATTTCAATCCTGCATGATTCTACCAAGAAATGTGATTCTTCATTCAAAACACTGGTTTTTGCTATTGGGCTCTATTGAATAATGAATGTTTTGATTTTTCTCCAAAAGTAAAGTAGTTGCAAACTCATCCTTTTAGAGACTTGTTTGGGCTCATAAGAGGAGTAGAAAAACATCAAAAATTTCAGTCCTGCACGATTCTACCAAGAAATGTGAGTGTTCATTCAAACCGCTGGTTTTTGATATTTTGGGCCATATTGAATAATGAATGTTTTGAATTTTCTCCAAAAGTAAAGTAGTTGCAAACTCATCCTTATAGAAACTTGTTTGGGCTGTTGAGAGGAGTAAAAAACCATCAAAAATTTAAATCCTGCATGATTCTACCAAGAAATGTGATTCTTCATTCAAAACGCTGGTTTTTGCTATTGGGCTCTATTGAATAATGAATGTTTTGAATTTTCTCCAAAAGTAAAGCAGTTGCAAACTCATCCTTTTAGAGACTTGTTTGGGCTCATGAGAGGAGTAGAAAAACATCAAAAATTTCAGTCCTGCATGATTCTACCAAGAAATGTGTGTTCATTCAAACCGCTGGTTTTTGATAGTTTGGGCCCTATTGAATAATGAATGTTTTGAATTTTCTCCAAAAGTAAAGTAGTTGCAAACTCATCCTTTTAGAAACTTGTTTGGGCTGTTGAGAGGAGTAAAAAACCATCAAAAATTTCAATCCTGCATGATTCTACCAAGAAATGTGATTCTTCATTCAAAACGCTGGTTTTTGCTATTGGGCTCTATTGAATAATAAATGTTTTGAATTTTCTCCAAAAGTAAAGTAGTTGCAAACTCATCCTTTTAGAGTCTTGTTTGGGCTCATGAGAGGAGTAGAAAAACATCAAAAATTTCAGTCCTGCACGATTCTACCAAGAAATGTGAGTGTTCATTCAAACCGCTGGTTTTTGATATTTTGGGCCCTATTGAATAATGAATGTTTTGACTTTTCTCCAAAAGTAAAGTAGTTGCAAACTCATCCTTTTAGAAACTTGTTTGGGCTGTTGAGAGGAGTAAAAAAACCATCAAAAATTTCAATCCTGCATGATTCTACCAAGAAATGTGATTCTTCATTCAAAACGCTGGTTTTTGCTATTGGGCTCTATTGAATAATAAATGTTTTGAATTTTCTCCAAAAGTAAAGTAGTTGCAAACTCATCCTTTTAGAGTCTTGTTTGGGCTCATGAGAGGAGTAGAAAAACATCAAAAATTTCAGTCCTGCACGATTCTACCAAGAAATGTGAGTGTTCATTCAAACCGCTGGTTTTTGATATTTTGGGCCCTACTGAATAATGAATGTTTTGAATTTTCTCCAAAAGTAAAGTAGTTGCAAACTCATCCTTTTAGAAACTTGTTTGGGCTGTTGAGAGGAGTAAAAAACCATCAAAAATTTCAATCCTGCATGATTCTACCAAGAAATGTGATTCTTCATTCAAAACCTGATTTTTGCTATTGGGCTCTATTGAATAATGAATGTTTTGAATTTTCTCCAAAAGTAAAGTAGTTGCAAACTCATGCTTTTAGAGACTTGTTTGGGCTCATGAGAGGAGTAGAAAAACATCAAAAATTTCAGTCCTGCATGATTCTACCAAGGAATGTGTGTTCATTTAAACCGCTGGTTTTTGATAGTTTGGGCCCTATTGAATAATGAATGTTTTGACTTTTCTCCAAAAGTAAAGTAGTTGCAAACTCATCCTTTTAGAAACTTGTTTGGGCTGTTGAGAGGAGTAAAAAACCATCAAAAATTTCAATCCTGCATGATTCTACCAAGAAATGTGATTCTTCATTCAAAACCTGATTATTGCTATTGGGCTCTATTGAATAGTGAATGTTTTGAATTTTCTCCAAAAGTAAAGTAGTTGCAAACTCATCCTTTTAGAGACTTGTTTGGGCTCATGAGAGGAGTAGAAAAATATCAAAAATTTCAGTCCTGCACGATTCTACCAAGAAATGTGTGTTCATTCAAACCGCTTGTTTTTGATATTTTGGGCCCTATTGAATAATGAATGTTTTGAATTTTCTCCAAAAGTAAAGTAGTTGCAAACTCATCCTTTTAGAAACTTGTTTGGGCTGTTGAGAGGAGTAAAAAACCATCAAAAATTTCAATCCTGCATGATTCTACCAAGAAATGTGATTCTTCATTCAAAACCTGATTTTTGCTATTGGGCTCTATTGAATAATGAATGTTTTGAATTTTCTCCAAAAGTAAAGTAGTTGCAAACTCATGCTTTTAGAGACTTGTTTGGGCTCATGAGAGGAGTAGAAAAACATCAAAAATTTCAGTCCTGCATGATTCTACCAAGAAATGTGTGTTCATTCAAACCGCTGGTTTTTGATAGTTTGGGCCCTATTGAATAATGAATGTTTTGAATTTTCTCCAAAAGTAAAGTAGTTGCAAACTCATCCTTTTAGAAACTTGTTTGGGCTGTTGAGAGGAGTAAAAAACCATCAAAAATTTCAATCCTGCATGATTCTACCAAGAAATGTGATTCTTCATTCAAAACACTGGTTTTTGCTATTGGGCTCTATTGAATAATGAATGTTTTGATTTTTCTCCAAAAGTAAAGTAGTTGCAAACTCATCCTTTTAGAGACTTGTTTGGGCTCATGAGAGGAGTAGAAAAACATCAAAAATTTCAGTCCTGCACGATTCTACCAAGAAATGTGTGTTCATTCAAACCGCTGGTTTTTGATATTTTGGGCCATATTGAATAATGAATGTTTTGAATTTTCTCCAAAAGTAAAGTAGTTGCAAACTCATCCTTTTAGAAACTTGTTTGGGCTGTTGAGAGGAGTAAAAAACCATCAAAAATTTCAATCCTGCATGATTCTACCAAGAAATGTGATACTATATTCAAAACGCTGGTTTTTGCTATTGGGCTCTATTGAATAATGAATGTTTTGAATTTTCTCCAAAAGTAAAGTAGTTGCAAACTCATCCTTTTAGAGACTTGTTTGGGCTCATGAGAGGAGTAGAAAAACATCAAAAATTTCAGTCCTGCACGATTCTACCAAGAAATGTGTGTTCATTCAAACCGCTGGTTTTTGATAGTTTGGGCCCTATTGAATAATGAATGTTTTGACTTTTCTCCAAAAGTAAAGTAGTTGCAAACTCATCCTTTTAGAAACTTGTTTGGGCTGTTGAGAGGAGTAAAAAACCATCAAAAATTTCAATCCTGCATGATTCTACCAAGAAATGTGATTCTTCATTCAAAACGCTGGTTTTTGCTATTGGGCTCTATTGAATAATAAATGTTTTGAATTTTCTCCAAAAGTAAAGTAGTTGCAAACTCATCCTTTTAGAGTCTTGTTTGGGCTCATGAGAGGAGTAGAAAAACATCAAAAATTTCACTCCTGCACAATTCTACCAAGAAATGTGAGTGTTCATTCAAACCGCTGGTTTTTGATATTTTGGGCCCTACTGAATAATGAATGTTTTGAATTTTCTTAAAAAGTAAAGTAGTTGCAAACTCATCCTTTTAGAAACTTGTTTGGGCTGTTGAGAGGAGTAAAAAACCATCAAAAATTTCAATCCTGCATGATTCTACCAAGAAATGTGATTCTTCATTCAAAACCTGATTTTTGCTATTGGGCTCTACTGAATAATGAATGTTTTGAATTTTCTCCAAAAGTAAAGTAGTTGCAAACTCATGCTTTTAGAGACTTGTTTGGGCTATTGAGAGGAGTAGAAAAACATCAAAAATTTCAGTCCTGCATGATTCTACCAAGAAATGTGTGTTCATTTAAACCGCTGGTTTTTGATAGTTTGGGCCCTATTGAATAATGAATGTTTTGACTTTTCTCCAAAAGTAAAGTAGTTGCAAACTCATCCTTTTAGAAACTTGTTTGGGCTGTTGAGAGGAGTAAAAAACCATCAAAAATTTCAATCCTGCATGATTCTACCAAGAAATGTGATTCTTCATTCAAAACGCTGGTTTTTGCTATTGGGCTCTATTGAATAATAAATGTTTTGAATTTTCTCCAAAAGTAAAGTAGTTGCAAACTCATCCTTTTAGAGTCTTGTTTGGGCTCATGAGAGGAGTAGAAAAACATCAAAAATTTCAGTCCTGCACGATTCTACCAAGAAATTTGAGTGTTCATTCAAAACGCTAGTTTTTGATAGTTTGGGCCCTATTGAATAATGAATGTTTTGAATTTTCTCCAAAAGTAAAGTAGTTGCAAACTCATCCTTTTAGAAACTTGTTTGAGCTTTTGAGAGGAGTAAAAAACCATCAAAAATTTCAATCCTGCATGATTCTACCAAGAAATGTGATTCTTCATTCAAAACCTGATTTTTGCTATTCGGCTCTATTGAATAATGAATGTTTTGAATTTTCTCCAAAAGTAAAGTAGTTGCAAACTCATCCTTTTAGAGTCTTGTTTGGGCTCATGAGAGGAGTAGAAAAACATCAAAAATTTCAGTCCTGCACGATTCTACCAAGAAATGTGTGTTCATTCAAACCGCTGGTTTTTGATAGTTTGGGCCCTATTGAATAATGAATGTTTTGAATTTTCTCCAAAAGTAAAGTAGTTGCAAGCTCATCCTTTTAGAAACTTGTTTGGGCTGTTGAGAGGAGTAAAAAACCATCAAAAATTTCAATCCTGCATGATTCTACCAAGAAATGTGATTCTTCATTCAAAACCTGATTTTTGCTATTGGGCTCTATTGAATAATGAATGTTTTGAATTTTCTCCAAAAGTAAAGTAGTTGCAAACTCATACTTTTAGAGACTTGTTTGGGCTCATGAGAGGAGTAGAAAAATATCAAAAATTTCAGTCCTGCACGATTCTACCAAGAAATGTGTGTTCATTCAAACCGCTTGTTTTTGATATTTTGGGCCCTATTGAATAATGAATGTTTTGAATTTTCTCCAAAAGTAAAGTAGTTGCAAACTCATCCTTTTAGAAACTTGTTTGGGCAGTTGAGAGGAGTAAAAAACCATCAAAAATTTCAATCCTGCATGATTCTACCAAGAAATGTGATTCTTCATTCAAAACCTGATTTTTGCTATTGGGCTCTATTGAATAATGAATGTTTTGAATTTTCTCCAAAAGTAAAGTAGTTGTAAACTCATACTTTTAGAGACTTGTTTGGGCTCATGAGAGGAGTAGAAAAACATCAAAAATTTCAGTCCTGCATGATTCTACGAAGAAATGTGTGTTCATTCAAACCGCTGGTTTTTGATAGTTTGGGCCCTATTGAATAATGAATGTTTTGAATTTTCTCCAAAAGTAAAGTAGTTGCAAACTCATCCTTTTAGAAACTTGTTTGGGCTGTTGAGAGGAGTAAAAAACCATCAAAAATTTCAATCCTGCATGATTCTACCAAGAAATGTGATTCTTCATTCAAAACACTGGTTTTTGCTATTGGGCTCTATTGAATAATGAATGTTTTGATTTTTCTCCAAAAGTAAAGTAGTTGCAAACTCATCCTTTTGGAGACTTGTTTGGGCTCATGAGAGGAGTAGAAAAACATCAAAAATTTCAGTCCTGCACGATTCTACCTAGAAATGTGTGTTCATTCAAACCGCTGGTTTTTGATATTTTGGGCCCTATTGAATAATAAATGTTTTGAATTTTCTCCAAAAGTAAAGTAGTTGCAAACTCATCCTTTTAGAAACTTGTTTGGGCTGTTGAGAGGAGTAAAAAACCATCAAAAATTTTAATCCTGCATGATTCTACCAAGAAATGTGATACTTCATTCAAAACGCTGGTTTTTGCTATTGGGCTCTATTGAATAATGAATGTTTTGAATTTTCTCCAAAAGTAAAGTAGTTGCAAACTCATCCTTTTAGAGACTTGTTTGGGCTAATGAGAGGAGTAGAAAAACATCAAAAATTTCAGTCCTGCATGATTCTACCAAGAAATGTGTGTTCATTCAAACCGCTGGTTTTTGATAGTTTGGGCCCTATTGAATAATGAATGTTTTGAATTTTCTCCAAAAGTAAAGTAGTTGCAAACTCATCCTTTTAGAAACTTGTTTGGGCTGTTGAGAGGAGTAAAAAACCATCAAAAATTTCAATCCTGCATGATTCTACCAAGAAATGTGATTCTTCATTCAAAACCTGATTTTTGCTATTGGGCTCTATTGAATAATGAATGTTTTGAATTTTCTCCAAAAGTAAAGTAGTTGCAAACTCATGCTTTTAGAGACTTGTTTGGGCTCATGAGAGGAGTAGAAAAACATCAAAAATTTCAGTCCTGCATGATTCTACCAAGAAATGTGTGTTCATTTAAACCGCTGTTTTTTGATAGTTTGGGCCCTATTGAATAATGAATGTTTTGACTTTTCTCCAAAAGTAAAGTAGTTGCAAACTCATCCTTCTAGAAACTTGTTTGGGCTGTTGAGTGGAGTAAAAAACAATCAAAAATTTCAATCCTGCATGATTCTACCAAGAAATGTGATTCTTCATTCAAAACGCTGGTTTTTGCTATTGGGCTCTATTGAATAATAAATGTTTTGAATTTTCTCCAAAAGTAAAGTAGTTGCAAACTCATCCTTTTAGAGTCTTGTTTGGGCTCATGAGAGGAGTAGAAAAACATCAAAAATTTCAGTCCTGCACGATTCTACCAAGAAATGTGAGTGTTCATTCAAACCGCTGGTTTTTGACATTTTGGGCCCTACTGAATAATGAATGTTTTGAATTTTCTCCAAAAGTAAAGTAGTTGCAAACTCATCCTTTAGAAACTTGTTTGGGCTGTTGAGAGGAGTAAAAAACCATCAAAAATTTCAATCCTGCATGATTCTACCAAGAAATGTGATTCTTCATTCAAAACGCTGGTATTTGCTATTGGGCTCTATTGAATAATGAATGTTTTGAATTTTCTCCAAAAGTAAAGTAGTTGCAAACTCATCATTTTAGAGTCTTGTTTGGGCTCATGAGAGGAGTAGAAAAACATCAAAAATTTCAGTCCTGCACGATTCTACCAAGAAATGTGTGTTCATTTAAACCGCTGGTTTTTGATATTTTGGGCCCTATTGAATAATGAATGTTTTGAATTTCTCCAAAAGTAAAGTAGTTGCAAACTCATCCTTTTAGAAACTTGTTTGGGCTGTTGAGAGGAGTAAAAAACCATCAAAAATTTCAATCCTGCATGATTCTACCAAGAAATGTGATTCTTCATTCAAAACGTTGGTTTTTGCTATTGGGCTCTATTGAATAATGAATGTTTTGAATTTTCTCCAAAAGTAAAGCAGTTGCAAACTCATCCTTCTAGAGACTTGTTTGGGCTCATGAGAGGAGTAGAAAAACATCAAAAATTTCAGTCCTGCATGATTCTACCAAGAAATGTGTGTTCATTCAAACCGCTGGTTTTTGATAGTTTGGGCCCTATTGAATAATGAATGTTTTGAATTTTCTCCAAAAGTAAAGTAGTTGCAAACTCATCCTTTTAGAAACTTGTTTGGGCTGTTGAGAGGAGTAAAAAACCATCAAAAATTTCAATCCTGCATGATTCTACCAAGAAATGTGATTCTTCATTCAAAGCCTGATTTTTGCTATTGGGCTCTATTGAATAATGAATGTTTTGAATTTTCTCCAAAAGTAAAGTAGTTGCAAACTCATGCTTTTAGAGACTTGTTTGGGCTCATGAGAGGAGTAGAAAAACATCAAAAATTTCAGTCCTGCACGATTCTACCAAGAAATGTGAGTGTTCATTCAAACCGCTGGTTTTTGATATTTTGGGCCCTATTGAATAATGAATGTTTTGACTTTTCTCCAAAAGTAAAGTAGTTGCAAACTCATCCTTTTAGAAACTTGTTTGGGCTGTTGAGAGGAGTAAAAAAACCATCAAAAATTTCAATCCTGCATGATTCTACCAAGAAATGTGATTCTTCATTCAAAACGCTGGTTTTTGCTATTGGGCTCTATTGAATAATAAATGTTTTGAATTTTCTCCAAAAGTAAAGTAGTTGCAAACTCATCCTTTTAGAGTCTTGTTTGGGCTCATGAGAGGAGTAGAAAAACATCAAAAATTTCAGTCCTGCACGATTCTACCAAGAAATGTGAGTGTTCATTCAAACCGCTGGTTTTTGATATTTTGGGCCCTACTGAATAATGAATGTTTTGAATTTTCTCCAAAAGTAAAGTAGTTGCAAACTCATCCTTTTAGAAACTTGTTTGGGCTGTTGAGAGGAGTAAAAAACCATCAAAAATTTCAATCCTGCATGATTCTACCAAGAAATGTGATTCTTCATTCAAAACGCTGGTTTTTGCTATTGGGCTCTATTGAATAATAAATGTTTTGAATTTTCTCCAAAAGTAAAGTAGTTGCAAACTCATCCTTTTAGAGTCTTGTTTGGGCTCATGAGAGGAGTAGAAAAACATCAAAAATTTCAGTCCTGCACGATTCTACCAAGAAATGTGAGTGTTCATTCAAACCGCTGGTTTTTGACATTTTGGGCCCTACTGAATAATGAATGTTTTGAATTTTCTCCAAAAGTAAAGTAGTTGCAAACTCATCCTTTAGAAACTTGTTTGGGCTGTTGAGAGGAGTAAAAAACCATCAAAAATTTCAATCCTGCATGATTCTACCAAGAAATGTGATTCTTCATTCAAAACGCTGGTATTTGCTATTGGGCTCTATTGAATAATGAATGTTTTGAATTTTATCCAAAAGTAAAGTAGTTGCAAACTCATCATTTTAGAGTCTTGTTTGGGCTCATGAGAGGAGTAGAAAAACATCAAAAATTTCAGTCCTGCACGATTCTACCAAGAAATGTGTGTTCATTTAAACCGCTGGTTTTTGATATTTTGGGCCCTATTGAATAATGAATGTTTTGAATTTCTCCAAAAGTAAAGTAGTTGCAAACTCATCCTTTTAGAAACTTGTTTGGGCTGTTGAGAGGAGTAAAAAACCATCAAAAATTTCAATCCTGCATGATTCTACCAAGAAATGTGATTCTTCATTCAAAACGTTGGTTTTTGCTATTGGGCTCTATTGAATAATGAATGTTTTGAATTTTCTCCAAAAGTAAAGCAGTTGCAAACTCATCCTTCTAGAGACTTGTTTGGGCTCATGAGAGGAGTAGAAAAACATCAAAAATTTCAGTCCTGCATGATTCTACCAAGAAATGTGTGTTCATTCAAACCGCTGGTTTTTGATAGTTTGGGCCCTATTGAATAATGAATGTTTTGAATTTTCTCCAAAAGTAAAGTAGTTGCAAACTCATCCTTTTAGAAACTTGTTTGGGCTGTTGAGAGGAGTAAAAAACCATCAAAAATTTCAATCCTGCATGATTCTACCAAGAAATGTGATTCTTCATTCAAAGCCTGATTTTTGCTATTGGGCTCTATTGAATAATGAATGTTTTGAATTTTCTCCAAAAGTAAAGTAGTTGCAAACTCATGCTTTTAGAGACTTGTTTGGGCTCATGAGAGGAGTAGAAAAACATCAAAAATTTCAGTCCTGCACGATTCTACCAAGAAATGTGAGTGTTCATTCAAACCGCTGGTTTTTGATATTTTGGGCCCTATTGAATAATGAATGTTTTGACTTTTCTCCAAAAGTAAAGTAGTTGCAAACTCATCCTTTTAGAAACTTGTTTGGGCTGTTGAGAGGAGTAAAAAAACCATCAAAAATTTCAATCCTGCATGATTCTACCAAGAAATGTGATTCTTCATTCAAAACGCTGGTTTTTGCTATTGGGCTCTATTGAATAATAAATGTTTTGAATTTTCTCCAAAAGTAAAGTAGTTGCAAACTCATCCTTTTAGAGTCTTGTTTGGGCTCATGAGAGGAGTAGAAAAACATCAAAAATTTCAGTCCTGCACGATTCTACCAAGAAATGTGAGTGTTCATTCAAACCGCTGGTTTTTGATATTTTGGGCCCTACTGAATAATGAATGTTTTGAATTTTCTCCAAAAGTAAAGTAGTTGCAAACTCATCCTTTTAGAAACTTGTTTGGGCTGTTGAGAGGAGTAAAAAACCATCAAAAATTTCAATCCTGCATGATTCTACCAAGAAATGTGATTCTTCATTCAAAACCTGATTTTTGCTATTGGGCTCTATTGAATAATGAATGTTTTGAATTTTCTCCAAAAGTAAAGTAGTTGCAAACTCATGCTTTTAGAGACTTGTTTGGGCTCATGAGAGGAGTAGAAAAACATCAAAAATTTCAGTCCTGCATGATTCTACCAAGAAATGTGTGTTCATTTAAACCGCTGGTTTTTGATAGTTTGGGCCCTATTGAATAATGAATGTTTTGACTTTTCTCCAAAAGTAAAGTAGTTGCAAACTCATCCTTTTAGAAACTTGTTTGGGCTGTTGAGAGGAGTAAAAAACCATCAAAAATTTCAATCCTGCATGATTCTACCAAGAAATGTGATTCTTCATTCAAAACCTGATTATTGCTATTGGGCTCTATTGAATAGTGAATGTTTTGAATTTTCTCCAAAAGTAAAGTAGTTGCAAACTCATCCTTTTAGAGACTTGTTTGGGCTCATGAGAGGAGTAGAAAAATATCAAAAATTTCAGTCCTGCACGATTCTACCAAGAAATGTGTGTTCATTCAAACCGCTTGTTTTTGATATTTTGGGCCCTATTGAATAATGAATGTTTTGAATTTTCTCCAAAAGTAAAGTAGTTGCAAACTCATCCTTTTAGAAACTTGTTTGGGCTGTTGAGAGGAGTAAAAAACCATCAAAAATTTCAATCCTGCATGATTCTACCAAGAAATGTGATTCTTCATTCAAAACCTGATTTTTGCTATTGGGCTCTATTGAATAATGAATGTTTTGAATTTTCTCCAAAAGTAAAGTAGTTGCAAACTCATGCTTTTAGAGACTTGTTTGGGCTCATGAGAGGAGTAGAAAAACATCAAAAATTTCAGTCCTGCATGATTCTACCAAGAAATGTGTGTTCATTCAAACCGCTGGTTTTTGATAGTTTGGGCCCTATTGAATAATGAATGTTTTGAATTTTCTCCAAAAGTAAAGTAGTTGCAAACTCATCCTTTTAGAAACTTGTTTGGGCTGTTGAGAGGAGTAAAAAACCATCAAAAATTTCAATCCTGCATGATTCTACCAAGAAATGTGATTCTTCATTCAAAACACTGGTTTTTGCTATTGGGCTCTATTGAATAATGAATGTTTTGATTTTTCTCCAAAAGTAAAGTAGTTGCAAACTCATCCTTTTAGAGACTTGTTTGGGCTCATGAGAGGAGTAGAAAAACATCAAAAATTTCAGTCCTGCACGATTCTACCAAGAAATGTGTGTTCATTCAAACCGCTGGTTTTTGATATTTTGGGCCATATTGAATAATGAATGTTTTGAATTTTCTCCAAAAGTAAAGTAGTTGCAAACTCATCCTTTTAGAAACTTGTTTGGGCTGTTGAGAGGAGTAAAAAACCATCAAAAATTTCAATCCTGCATGATTCTACCAAGAAATGTGATACTATATTCAAAACGCTGGTTTTTGCTATTGGGCTCTATTGAATAATGAATGTTTTGAATTTTCTCCAAAAGTAAAGTAGTTGCAAACTCATCCTTTTAGAGACTTGTTTGGGCTCATGAGAGGAGTAGAAAAACATCAAAAATTTCAGTCCTGCACGATTCTACCAAGAAATGTGTGTTCATTCAAACCGCTGTTTTTTGATATTTTGGGCCCTATTGAATAATGAATGTTTTGACTTTTCTCCAAAAGTAAAGTAGTTGCAAACTCATCCTTT
This sequence comes from Dendrobates tinctorius, assembly GCF_039654945.1. Classification (NCBI taxonomy): domain Eukaryota; kingdom Metazoa; phylum Chordata; class Amphibia; order Anura; family Dendrobatidae; genus Dendrobates; species Dendrobates tinctorius. The sequence goes on from NW_027361713.1 coordinate 19,825,370, forward strand.
TAGAAACTTGTTTGGGCTGTTGAGAGGAGTAAAAAACCATCAAAAATTTCAATCCTGCATGATTCTACCAAGAAATGTGATTCTTCATTCAAAACGCTGGTTTTTGCTATTGGGCTCTATTGAATAATAAATGTTTTGAATTTTCTCCAAAAGTAAAGTAGTTGCAAACTCATCCTTTTAGAGTCTTGTTTGGGCTCATGAGAGGAGTAGAAAAACATCAAAAATTTCAGTCCTGCACAATTCTACCAAGAAATGTGAGTGTTCATTCAAACCGCTGGTTTTTGATATTTTGGGCCCTACTGAATAATGAATGTTTTGAATTTTCTTAAAAAGTAAAGTAGTTGCAAACTCATCCTTTTAGAAACTTGTTTGGGCTGTTGAGAGGAGTAAAAAACCATCAAAAATTTCAATCCTGCATGATTCTACCAAGAAATGTGATTCTTCATTCAAAACCTGATTTTTGCTATTGGGCTCTACTGAATAATGAATGTTTTGAATTTTCTCCAAAAGTAAAGTAGTTGCAAACTCATGCTTTTAGAGACTTGTTTGGGCTATTGAGAGGAGTAGAAAAACATCAAAAATTTCAGTCCTGCATGATTCTACCAAGAAATGTGTGTTCATTTAAACCGCTGGTTTTTGATAGTTTGGGCCCTATTGAATAATGAATGTTTTGACTTTTCTCCAAAAGTAAAGTAGTTGCAAACTCATCCTTTTAGAAACTTGTTTGAGCTTTTGAGAGGAGTAAAAAACCATCAAAAATTTCAATCCTGCATGATTCTACCAAGAAATGTGATTCTTCATTCAAAACCTGATTTTTGCTATTGGGCTCTATTGAATAATGAATGTTTTGAATTTTCTCCAAAAGTAAAGTAGTTGCAAACTCATACTTTTAGAGACTTGTTTGGGCTCATGAGAGGAGTAGAAAAATATCAAAAATTTCAGTCCTGCACGATTCTACCAAGAAATGTGTGTTCATTCAAACCGCTTGTTTTTGATATTTTGGGCCCTATTGAATAATGAATGTTTTGAATTTTCTCCAAAAGTAAAGTAGTTGCAAACTCATCCTTTTAGAAACTTGTTTGGGCAGTTGAGAGGAGTAAAAAACCATCAAAAATTTCAATCCTGCATGATTCTACCAAGAAATGTGATTCTTCATTCAAAACCTGATTTTTGCTATTGGGCTCTATTGAATAATGAATGTTTTGAATTTTCTCCAAAAGTAAAGTAGTTGTAAACTCATACTTTTAGAGACTTGTTTGGGCTCATGAGAGGAGTAGAAAAACATCAAAAATTTCAGTCCTGCATGATTCTACGAAGAAATGTGTGTTCATTCAAACCGCTGGTTTTTGATAGTTTGGGCCCTATTGAATAATGAATGTTTTGAATTTTCTCCAAAAGTAAAGTAGTTGCAAACTCATCCTTTTAGAAACTTGTTTGGGCTGTTGAGAGGAGTAAAAAACCATCAAAAATTTCAATCCTGCATGATTCTACCAAGAAATGTGATTCTTCATTCAAAACACTGGTTTTTGCTATTGGGCTCTATTGAATAATGAATGTTTTGATTTTTCTCCAAAAGTAAAGTAGTTGCAAACTCATCCTTTTGGAGACTTGTTTGGGCTCATGAGAGGAGTAGAAAAACATCAAAAATTTCAGTCCTGCACGATTCTACCTAGAAATGTGTGTTCATTCAAACCGCTGGTTTTTGGTATTTTGGGCCCTATTGAATAATGAATGTTTTGAATTTTCTCCAAAAGTAAAGTAGTTGCAAACTCATCCTTTTAGAAACTTGTTTGGGCTGTTGAGAGGAGTAAAAAACCATCAAAAATTTTAATCCTGCATGATTCTACCAAGAAATGTGATACTTCATTCAAAACGCTGGTTTTTGCTATTGGGCTCTATTGAATAATGAATGTTTTGAATTTTCTCCAAAAGTAAAGTAGTTGCAAACTCATCCTTTTAGAGACTTGTTTGGGCTAATGAGAGGAGTAGAAAAACATCAAAAATTTCAGTCCTGCATGATTCTACCAAGAAATGTGTGTTCATTCAAACCGCTGGTTTTTGATAGTTTGGGCCCTATTGAATAATGAATGTTTTGAATTTTCTCCAAAAGTAAAGTAGTTGCAAACTCATCCTTTTAGAAACTTGTTTGGGCTGTTGAGAGGAGTAAAAAACCATCAAAAATTTCAATCCTGCATGATTCTACCAAGAAATGTGATTCTTCATTCAAAACCTGATTTTTGCTATTGGGCTCTATTGAATAATGAATGTTTTGAATTTTCTCCAAAAGTAAAGTAGTTGCAAACTCATGCTTTTAGAGACTTGTTTGGGCTCATGAGAGGAGTAGAAAAACATCAAAAATTTCAGTCCTGCATGATTCTACCAAGAAATGTGTGTTCATTTAAACCGCTGTTTTTTGATAGTTTGGGCCCTATTGAATAATGAATGTTTTGACTTTTCTCCAAAAGTAAAGTAGTTGCAAACTCATCCTTCTAGAAACTTGTTTGGGCTGTTGAGTGGAGTAAAAAACAATCAAAAATTTCAATCCTGCATGATTCTACCAAGAAATGTGATTCTTCATTCAAAACGCTGGTTTTTGCTATTGGGCTCTATTGAATAATAAATGTTTTGAATTTTCTCCAAAAGTAAAGTAGTTGCAAACTCATCCTTTTAGAGTCTTGTTTGGGCTCATGAGAGGAGTAGAAAAACATCAAAAATTTCAGTCCTGCACGATTCTACCAAGAAATGTGAGTGTTCATTCAAACCGCTGGTTTTTGACATTTTGGGCCCTACTGAATAATGAATGTTTTGAATTTTCTCCAAAAGTAAAGTAGTTGCAAACTCATCCTTTAGAAACTTGTTTGGGCTGTTGAGAGGAGTAAAAAACCATCAAAAATTTCAATCCTGCATGATTCTACCAAGAAATGTGATTCTTCATTCAAAACGCTGGTATTTGCTATTGGGCTCTATTGAATAATGAATGTTTTGAATTTTCTCCAAAAGTAAAGTAGTTGCAAACTCATCATTTTAGAGTCTTGTTTGGGCTCATGAGAGGAGTAGAAAAACATCAAAAATTTCAGTCCTGCACGATTCTACCAAGAAATGTGTGTTCATTTAAACCGCTGGTTTTTGATATTTTGGGCCCTATTGAATAATGAATGTTTTGAATTTCTCCAAAAGTAAAGTAGTTGCAAACTCATCCTTTTAGAAACTTGTTTGGGCTGTTGAGAGGAGTAAAAAACCATCAAAAATTTCAATCCTGCATGATTCTACCAAGAAATGTGATTCTTCATTCAAAACGTTGGTTTTTGCTATTGGGCTCTATTGAATAATGAATGTTTTGAATTTTCTCCAAAAGTAAAGCAGTTGCAAACTCATCCTTTTAGAGACTTGTTTGGGCTCATGAGAGGAGTAGAAAAACATCAAAAATTTCAGTCCTGCATGATTCTACCAAGAAATGTGTGTTCATTCAAACCGCTGGTTTTTGATAGTTTGGGCCCTATTGAATAATGAATGTTTTGAATTTTCTCCAAAAGTAAAGTAGTTGCAAACTCATCCTTTTAGAAACTTGTTTGGGCTGTTGAGAGGAGTAAAAAACCATCAAAAATTTCAATCCTGCATGATTCTACCAAGAAATGTGATTCTTCATTCAAAGCCTGATTTTTGCTATTGGGCTCTATTGAATAATGAATGTTTTGAATTTTCTCCAAAAGTAAAGTAGTTGCAAACTCATGCTTTTAGAGACTTGTTTGGGCTCATGAGAGGAGTAGAAAAACATCAAAAATTTCAGTCCTGCATGATTCTACCAAGAAATGTGTGTTCATTCAAACCGCTGGTTTTTGATATTTTGGGCCCTATTGAATAATGAATGTTTTGAATTTTCTCCAAAAGTAAAGAAGTTGCAAACTCAACCTTTTAGAAACTTGTTTGGGCTGTTGAGAGGAGTAAAAAACCATCAAAAATTTCAATCCTGCATGATTCTACCAAGAAATGTGATTCTTCATTCAAAACCTGATTTTTGCTATTGGGCTCTATTGTATAATTAATGTTTTGAATTTTCTCCAAAAGTAAAGTAGTTGCAAACTCATGCTTTTAGAGACTTGTTTGGGCTCATGAGAGGAGTAGAAAAACATCAAAAATTTCAGTCCTGCATGATTCTACCAAGAAATGTGTGTTCATTGAAACCGCTGGTTTTTGATAGTTTGGGCCCTATTGAATAATGAATGTTTTGAATTTTCTCCAAAAGTAAAGTAGTTGCAAACTCATCCTTTTAGAAACTTTTTTGGGCTTTTGAGAGGAGTAAAAAACCATCAAAAATTTCAATCCTGCATGATTCTACCAAGAAATGTGATACTTTATTCAAAACGCTGGTTTTTGCTATTGGGCTCTATTGAATAATGAATGTTTTGAATTTTCTCCAAAAGTAAAGTAGTTGCAAACTCATCCTTTTAGATACTTGTTTGGGCTCATGAGAGGAGTAGAAAAACATCAAAAATTTCAGTCCTGCACGATTCTACCAAGAAATGTGTGTTCATTCAAACTGCTGGTTTTTGATATTTTGGGCCCTATTGAATAATGAATGTTTTGAATTTCTCCAAAAGTAAAGTAGTTGCAAACTCATCCTTTTAGAAACTTGTTTGGGCTGTTGAGAGGAGTAAAAAACCATCAAAAATTTCAATCCTGCATGATTCTACCAAGAAATGTGATTCTTCATTCAAAACGCTGGTTTTTGCTATTGGGCTCTATTGAATAATGAATGTTTTGAATTTTCTCCAAAAGTAAAGCAGTTGCAAACTCATCCTTTTAGAGACTTGTTTGGGCTCATGAGAGGAGTAGAAAAACATCAAAAATTTCAGTCCTGCATGATTCTACCAAGAAATGTGTGTTCATTCAAACCGCTGGTTTTTGATAGTTTGGGCCCTATTGAATAATGAATGTTTTGAATTTTCTCCAAAAGTAAAGTAGTTGCAAACTCATCCTTTTAGAAACTTGTTTGGGCTGTTGAGAGGAGTAAAAAACCATCAAAAATTTCAATCCTGCATGATTCTACCAAGAAATGTGATTCTTCATTCAAAGCCTGATTTTTGCTATTGGGCTCTATTGAATAATGAATGTTTTGAATTTTCTCCAAAAGTAAAGTAGTTGCAAACTCATGCTTTTAGAGACTTGTTTGGGCTCATGAGAGGAGTAGAAAAACATCAAAAATTTCAGTCCTGCATGATTCTACCAAGAAATGTGTGTTCATTCAAACCGCTGGTTTTTGATATTTTGGGCCCTATTGAATAATGAATGTTTTGAATTTTCTCCAAAAGTAAAGAAGTTGCAAACTCAACCTTTTAGAAACTTGTTTGGGCTGTTGAGAGGAGTAAAAAACCATCAAAAATTTCAATCCTGCATGATTCTACCAAGAAATGTGATTCTTCATTCAAAACCTGATTTTTGCTATTGGTCTCTATTGTATAATTAATGTTTTGAATTTTCTCCAAAAGTAAAGTAGTTGCAAACTCATGCTTTTAGAGACTTGTTTGGGCTCATGAGAGGAGTAGAAAAACATCAAAAATTTCAGTCCTGCATGATTCTACCAAGAAATGTGTGTTCATTGAAACCGCTGGTTTTTGACAGTTTGGGCCCTATTGAATAATGAATGTTTTGAATTTTCTCCAAAAGTAAAGTAGTTGCAAACTCATCCTTTTAGAAACTTGTTTGGGCTTTTGAGAGGAGTAAAAAACCATCAAAAATTTCAATCCTGCATGATTCTACCAAGAAATGTGATACTTTATTCAAAACCCTGGTTTTTGCTATTGGGCTCTATTGAATAATGAATGTTTTGAATTTTCTCCAAAAGTAAAGTATTTGCAAACTCATCCTTTTAGATACTTGTTTGGGCTCATGAGAGGAGTAGAAAAACATCAAAAATTTCAGTCCTGCATGATTCTACCAAGAAATGTGTGTTCATTCAAACCGCTGGTTTTTGATAGTTTGGGCCCTATTGAATAATGAATGTTTTGAATTTTCTCCAAAAGTAAAGTAGTTGCAAACTCATCCTTTTAGAAACTTGTTTGGGCTGTTGAGAGGAGTAAAAAACCATCAAAAATTTCAATCCTGCATGATTCTACCAAGAAATGTGATTCTTCATTCAAAAGGCTGGTTTTTGCTATTGGGCTCTATTGAATAATGAATGTTTTGAATTTTCTCCAAAAGTAAAGTAGTTGCAAACTCATCCTTTTAGAGACTTGTTTGGGCTCATGAGAGGAGTAGAAAAACATCAAAAATTTCAGTCCTGCATGATTCTACCAAGAAATGTGTGTTCATTCAAACCGCTGGTTTTTGATATTTTGGGCCCTATTGAATAATGAATGTTTTGAATTTTCTCCAAAAGTAAAGTAGTTGCAAACTCATCCTTTTAGAAACTTGTTTGGGCTGTTGAGAGGAGTAAAAAACCATCAAAAATTTCAATCCTGCATGATTCTACCAAGAAATGTGATTCTTCATTCAAAACCTGATTTTTGCTATTGGGCTCTATTGAATAATGAATGTTTTGAATTTTCTCCAAAAGTAAAGTAGTTGCAAACTCATCCTTTTAGAAACTTGTTTGGGCTGTTGAGAGGAGTAAAAAACCATCAAAAATTTCAATCCTGCATGATTCTACCAAGAAATGTGATTCTTCATTCAAAAGGCTGGTTTTTGCTATTGGGCTCTATTGAATAATGAATGTTTTGAATTTTCTCCAAAAGTAAAGTAGTTGCAAACTCATCCTTTTAGAGACTTGTTTGGGCTCATGAGAGGAGTAGAAAAACATCAAAAATTTCAGTCCTGCATGATTCTACCAAGAAATGTGTGTTCATTCAAACCGCTGTTTTTTGAAATTTTGGGCCCTATTGAATAATGAATGTTTTGAATTTTCTCCAAAAGTAAAGTAGTTGCAAATTCATCCTTTTAGAAACTTGTTTGGGCTGTTGAGAGGAGTAAAAAACCATCAAAAATTTCAATCCTGCATGATTCTACCAAGAAATGTGATTCTTCATTCAAAACGCTGGTTTTTGCTATTGGGCTCTATTGAATAATAAATGTTTTGAATTTTCTCAAAAGTAAAGTAGTTGCAAACTCATCCTTTTAGAGTCTTGTTTGGGCTCATGAGAGGAGTAGAAAAACATCAAAAATTTCAGTCCTGCACGATTCTACCAAGAAATGTGAGTGTTCATTCAAACCGCTGGTTTTTGATATTTTGGGCCCTATTGAATAATGAATGTTTTGACTTTTCTCCAAAAGTAAAGTAGTTGCAAACTCATCCTTTTAGAAACTTGTTTGGGCTGTTGAGAGGAGTAAAAAACCATCAATAATTTCAATCCTGCATGATTCTACCAAGAAATGTGATTCTTCATTCAAAACGCTGGTATTTGCTATTGGGCTCTATTGAATAATGAATGTTTTGAATTTTCTCCAAAAGTAAAGTAGTTGCAAACTCATCCTTTTAGAGTCTTGTTTGGGCTCATGAGAGGAGTAGAAAAACATCAAAAATTTCAGTCCTGCACGATTCTACCAAGAAATTTGAGTGTTCATTCAAACCGCTGGTTTTTGATAGTTTGGGCCCTATTGAATAATGAATGTTTTGAATTTTCTCCAAAAGTAAAGTAGTTGCAAACTCATCCTTTTAGAAACTTGTTTGGGCTTTTGAGAGGAGTAAAAAACCATCAAAAATTTCAATCCTGCATGATTCTACCAAGAAATGTGATTCTTCATTCAAAACCTGATTTTTGCTATTCGGCTCTATTGAATAATGAATGTTTTGAATTTTCTCCAAAAGTAAAGTAGTTGCAAACTCATGCTTTTAGAGACTTGTTTGGGCTCATGAGAGGAGTAGAAAAACATCAAAAATTTCAGTCCTGCATGATTCTACCAAGAAATGTGTGTTCATTGAAACCGCTGGTTTTTGATAGTTTGGGCCCTATTGAATAATGAATGTTTTGAATTTTCTCCAAAAGTAAAGTAGTTGCAAACTCATCCTTTTAGAAACTTGTTTGGGCTGTTGAGAGGAGTAAAACACCATCAAAAATTTCAATCCTGCATGATTCTACCAAGAATTGTGATTCTTCATTCAAAACCTGATTTTTGCTATTGGGCTCTATTGAATAATGAATGTTTTGAATTTTCTCCAAAAGTAAAGTAGTTGCAAACTCATCCTTTTAGAAACTTGTTTGGGCTGTTGAGAGGAGTAAAAAACCATCAAAAATTTCAATCCTGCATGATTCTACCAAGAAATGTGATTCTTCATTCAAAACGCTGGTTTTTGCTATTGGGCTCTATTGAATAATAAATGTTTTGAATTTTCTCAAAAGTAAAGTAGTTGCAAACTCATCCTTTTAGAGTCTTGTTTGGGCTCATGAGAGGAGTAGAAAAACATCAAAAATTTCAGTCCTGCACGATTCTACCAAGAAATGTGAGTGTTCATTCAAACCGCTGGTTTTTGATATTTTGGGCCCTATTGAATAATGAATGTTTTGACTTTTCTCCAAAAGTAAAGTAGTTGCAAAATCATCCTTTTAGAAACTTGTTTGGGCTGTTGAGAGGAGTAAAAAACCATCAAAAATTTCAATCCTGCATGATTCTACCAAGAAATGTGATTCTTCATTCAAAACGCTGGTATTTGCTATTGGGCTCTATTGAATAATGAATGTTTTGAATTTTCTCCAAAAGTAAAGTAGTTGCAAACTCATCCTTTTAGAGTCTTGTTTGGGCTCATGAGAGGAGTAGAAAAACATCAAAAATTTCAGTCCTGCACGATTCTACCAAGAAATTTGAGTGTTCATTCAAACTGCTGGTTTTTGATAGTTTGGGCCCTATTGAATAATGAATGTTTTGAATTTTCTCCAAAAGTAAAGTAGTTGCAAACTCATCCTTTTAGAAACTTGTTTGGGCTTTTGAGAGGAGTAAAAAACCATCAAAAATTTCAATCCTGCATGATTCTACCAAGAAATGTGATTCTTCATTCAAAACCTGATTTTTGCTATTCGGCTCTATTGAATAATGAATGTTTTGAATTTTCTCCAAAAGTAAAGTAGTTGCAAACTCATGCTTTTAGAGACTTGTTTGGGCTCATGAGAGGAGTAGAAAAACATCAAAAATTTCAGTCCTGCATGATTCTACCAAGAAATGTGTGTTCATTGAAACCGCTGGTTTTTGATAGTTTGGGCCCTATTGAATAATGAATGTTTTGAATTTTCTCCAAAAGTAAAGTAGTTGCAAACTCATCCTTTTAGAAACTTGTTTGGGCTGTTGAGAGGAGTATAAAACCATCAAAAATTTCAATCCTGCATGATTCTACCAAGAAATGTGATTCTTCATTCAAAAGGCTGGTTTTTGCTATTGGGCTCTATTGAATAATGAATGTTTTGAATTTTCTCCAAAAGTAAAGTAGTTGCAAACTCATCCTTTTAGAGACTTGTTTGGGCTCATGAGAGGAGTAGAAAAACATCAAAAATTTCAGTCCTGCATGATTCTACCAAGAAATGTGTGTTCATTCAAACCGCTGGTTTTTGATATTTTGGGCCCTATTGAATAATGAATGTTTTGAATTTTCTCCAAAAGTAAAGTAGTTGCAAACTCATCCTTTTAGAAACTTGTTTGGGCTGTTGAGAGGAGTAAAAAACCATCAAAAATTTCAATCCTGCATGATTCTACCAAGAAATGTGATTCTTCATTCAAAGCCTGATTTAATAATGAATGTTTTGAATTTTCTCCAAAAGTAAAGGAGTTGCAAACTCATGCTTTTAGAGACTTGTTTGGGCTCATGAGAGGAGTAGAAAAACATCAAAAATTTCAGTCCTGCATGATTCTACCAAGAAATGTGTGTTCATTCAAACCGCTGGTTTTTGATATTTTGGGCCCTATTGAATAATGAATGTTTTGAATTTTCTCCAAAAGTAAAGAAGTTGCAAACTCAACCTTTTAGAAACTTGTTTGGGCTGTTGAGAGGAGTAAAAAACCATCAAAAATTTCAATCCTGCATGATTCTACCAAGAAATGTGATTCTTCATTCAAAACCTGATTTTTGCTATTGGTCTCTATTGTATAATTAATGTTTTGAATTTTCTCCAAAAGTAAAGTAGTTGCAAACTCATGCTTTTAGAGACTTGTTTGGGCTCATGAGAGGAGTAGAAAAACATCAAAAATTTCAGTCCTGCATGATTCTACCAAGAAATGTGTGTTCATTGAAACCGCTGGTTTTTGATAGTTTGGGCCCTATTGAATAATGAATGTTTTGAATTTTCTCCAAAAGTAAAGTAGTTGCAAACTCATCCTTTTAGAAACTTGTTTGGGCTTTTGAGAGGAGTAAAAAACCATCAAAAATTTCAATCCTGCATGATTCTACCAAGAAATGTGATAATTTATTCAAAACCCTGGTTTTTGCTATTGGGCTCTATTGAATAATGAATGTTTTGAATTTTCTCCAAAAGTAAAGTATTTGCAAACTCATCCTTTTAGATACTTGTTTGGGCTCATGAGAGGAGTAGAAAAACATCAAAAATTTCAGTCCTGCATGATTCTACCAAGAAATGTGTGTTCATTCAAACCGCTGGTTTTTGATAGTTTGGGCCCTATTGAATAATGAATGTTTTGAATTTTCTCCAAAAGTAAAGTAGTTGCAAACTCATCCTTTTAGAAACTTGTTTGGGCTGTTGAGAGGAGTAAAAAACCATCAAAAATTTCAATCCTGCATGATTCTACCAAGAAATGTGATTCTTCATTCAAAAGGCTGGTTTTTGCTATTGGGCTCTATTGAATAATGAATGTTTTGAATTTTCTCCAAAAGTAAAGTAGTTGCAAACTCATCCTTTTAGAGACTTGTTTGGGCTCATGAGAGGAGTAGAAAAACATCAAAAATTTCAGTCCTGCATGATTCTACCAAGAAATGTGTGTTCATTCAAACCGCTGGTTTTTGATATTTTGGGCCCTATTGAATAATGAATGTTTTGAATTTTCTCCAAAAGTAAAGTAGTTGCAAACTCATCCTTTTAGAAACTTGTTTGGGCTGTTGAGAGGAGTAAAAAACCATCAAAAATTTCAATCCTGCATGATTCTACCAAGAAATGTGATTCTTCATTCAAAACCTGATTTTTGCTATTGGGCTCTATTGAATAATGAATGTTTTGAATTTTCTCCAAAAGTAAAGTAGTTGCAAACTCATGCTTTTAGAGACTTGTTTGGGCTCATGAGAGGAGTAGAAAAACATCAAAAATTTCAGTCCTGCATGATTCTACCAAGAAATGTGTATTCATTGAAACCGCTGGTTTTTGATAGTTTGGGCCCTATTGAATAATGAATGTTTTGAATTTTCTCCAAAAGTAAAGTAGTTGCAAACTCATCCTTTTAGAAACTTGTTTGGGCTGTTGAGAGGAGTAAAAAACCATCAAAAATTTCAATCCTGCATGATTCTACCAAGAAATGTGATTCTTCATTCAAAAGGCTGGTTTTTGCTATTGGGCTCTATTGAATAATGAATGTTTTGAATTTTCTCCAAAAGTAAAGTAGTTGCAAACTCATCCTTTTAGTGACTTGTTTGGGCTCATGAGAGGAGTAGAAAAACATCAAAAATTTCAGTCCTGCATGATTCTACCAAGAAATGTGTGTTCATTCAAACCGCTGGTTTTTGATATTTTGGGCCCTATTGAATAATGAATGTTTTGACTTTTCTCCAAAAGTAAAGTAGTTGCAAACTCATCCTTTTAGAAACTTGTTTGGGCTGTTGAGAGGAGTAAAAAACCATCAATAATTTCAATCCTGCATGATTCTACCAAGAAATGTGATTCTTCATTCAAAACGCTGGTATTTGCTATTGGGCTCTATTGAATAATGAATGTTTTGAATTTTCTCCAAAAGTAAAGTAGTTGCAAACTCATCCTTTTAGAGTCTTGTTTGGGCTCATGAGAGGAGTAGAAAAACATCAAAAATTTCAGTCCTGCACGATTCTACCAAGAAATTTGAGTGTTCATTCAAACCGCTGGTTTTTGATAGTTTGGGCACAATTGAATAATGAATGTTTTGAATTTTCTCCAAAAGTAAAGTAGTTGCAAACTCATCCTTTTAGAAACTTGTTTGGGCTTTTGAGAGGAGTAAAAAACCATCAAAAATTTCAATCCTGCATGATTCTACCAAGAAATGTGATTCTTCATTCAAAACCTGATTTTTGCTATTCGGCTCTATTGAATAATGAATGTTTTGAATTTTCTCCAAAAGTAAAGTAGTTGCAAACTCATGCTTTTAGAGACTTGTTTGGGCTCATGAGAGGAGTAGAAAAACATCAAAAATTTCAGTCCTGCATGATTCTACCAAGAAATGTGTGTTCATTGAAACCGCTGGTTTTTGATAGTTTGGGCCCTATTGAATAATGAATGTTTTGAATTTTCTCCAAAAGTAAAGTAGTTGCAAACTCATCCTTTTAGAAACTTGTTTGGGCTGTTGAGAGGAGTAAAAAACCATCAAAAATTTCAATCCTGCATGATTCTACCAAGAAATGTGATTCTTCATTCAAAAGGCTGGTTTTTGCTATTGGGCTCTATTGAATAATGAATGTTTTGAATTTTCTCCAAAAGTAAAGTAGTTGCAAACTCATCCTTTTAGAGACTTGTTTGGGCTCATGAGAGGAGTAGAAAAACATCAAAAATTTCAGTCCTGCATGATTCTACCAAGAAATGTGTGTTCATTCAAACCGCTGGTTTTTGATATTTTGGGCCCTATTGAATAATGAATGTTTTGAATTTTCTCCAAAAGTAAAGTAGTTGCAAACTCATCCTTTTAGAAACTTGTTTGGGCTGTTGAGAGGAGTAAAAAACCATCAAAAATTTCAATCCTGCATGATTCTACCAAGAATTGTGATTCTTCATTCAAAACCTGATTTTTGCTATTGGGCTCTATTGAATAATGAATGTTTTGAATTTTCTCCAAAAGTAAAGTAGTTGCAAACTCATGCTTTTAGAGACTTGTTTGGGCTCATGAGAGGAGTAGAAAAACATCAAAAATTTCAGTCCTGCATGATTCTACCAAGAAATGTGTGTTCATTGAAACCGCTGGTTTTTGATAGTTTGAGCCCTATTGAATAATGAATGTTTTGAATTTTCTCCAAAAGTAAAGTAGTTGCAAACTCATCCTTTTAGAAACTTGTTTGGGCTGTTGAGAGGAGTAAAAAACCATCAAAAATTTCAATCCTGCATGATTCTACCAAGAAATGTGATTCTTCATTCAAAAGGCTGGTTTTTGCTATTGGGCTCTATTGAATAATGAATGTTTTGAATTTTCTCCAAAAGTAAAGTAGTTGCAAACTCATCCTTTTAGAGACTTGTTTGGGCTCATGAGAGGAGTAGAAAAACATCAAAAATTTCAGTCCTGCATGATTCTACCAAGAAATGTGTGTTCATTCAAACCGCTGTTTTTTGAAATTTTGGGCCCTATTGAATAATGAATGTTTTGAATTTTCTCCAAAAGTAAAGTAGTTGCAAACTCATCCTTTTAGAAACTTGTTTGGGCTGTTGAGAGGAGTAAAAAACCATCAAAAATTTCAATCCTGCATGATTCTACCAAGAAATGTGATTCTTCATTCAAAACGCTGGTTTTTGCTATTGGGCTCTATTGAATAATAAATGTTTTGAATTTTCTCAAAAGTAAAGTAGTTGCAAACTCATCCTTTTAGAGTCTTGTTTGGGCTCATGAGAGGAGTAGAAAAACATCAAAAATTTCAGTCCTGCACGATTCTACCAAGAAATGTGAGTGTTCATTCAAACCGCTGGTTTTTGATATTTTGGGCCCTATTGAATAATGAATGTTTTGACTTTTCTCCAAAAGTAAAGTAGTTGCAAAATCATCCTTTTAGAAACTTGTTTGAGCTGTTGAGAGGAGTAAAAAACCATCAAAAATTTCAATCCTGCATGATTCTACCAAGAAATGTGATTCTTCATTCAAAACGCTGGTATTTGCTATTGGGCTCTATTGAATAATGAATGTTTTGAATTTTCTCCAAAAGTAAAGTAGTTGCAAACTCATCCTTTTAGAGTCTTGTTTGGGCTCATGAGAGGAGTAGAAAAACATCAAAAATTTCAGTCCTGCACGATTCTACCAAGAAATTTGAGTGTTCATTCAAACCGCTGGTTTTTGATAGTTTGGGCACTATTGAATAATGAATGTTTTGAATTTTCTCCAAAAGTAAAGTAGTTGCAAACTCATCCTTTTAGAAACTTGTTTGGGCTTTTGAGAGGAGTAAAAAACCATCAAAAATTTCAATCCTGCATGATTCTACCAAGAAATGTGATTCTTCATTCAAAACCTGATTTTTGCTATTCGGCTCTATTGAATAATGAATGTTTTGAATTTTCTCCAAAAGTAAAGTAGTTGCAAACTCATGCTTTTAGAGACTTGTTTGGGCTCATGAGAGGAGTAGAAAAACATCAAAAATTTCAGTCCTGCATGATTCTACCAAGAAATGTGTGTTCATTGAAACCGCTGGTTTTTGATAGTTTGGGCCCTATTGAATAATGAATGTTTTGAATTTTCTCCAAAAGTAAAGTAGTTGCAAACTCATCCTTTTAGAAACTTGTTTGGGCTGTTGAGAGGAGTAAAAAACCATCAAAAATTTCAATCCTGCATGATTCTACCAAGAAATGTGATTCTTCATTCAAAAGGCTGGTTTTTGCTATTGGGCTCTATTGAATAATGAATGTTTTGAATTTTCTCCAAAAGTAAAGTAGTTGCAAACTCATCCTTTTAGAGACTTGTTTGGGCTCATGAGAGGAGTAGAAAAACATCAAAAATTTCAGTCCTGCATGATTCTACCAAGAAATGTGTGTTCATTCAAACCGCTGGTTTTTGATATTTTGGGCCCTATTGAATAATGAATGTTTTGAATTTTCTCCAAAAGTAAAGTAGTTGCAAACTCATCCTTTTAGAAACTTGTTTGGGCTGTTGAGAGGAGTAAAAAACCATCAAAAATTTCAATCCTGCATGATTCTACCAAGAATTGTGATTCTTCATTCAAAACCTGATTTTTGCTATTGGGCTCTATTGAATAATGAATGTTTTGAATTTTCTCCAAAAGTAAAGTAGTTGCAAACTCATGCTTTTAGAGACTTGTTTGGGCTCATGAGAGGAGTAGAAAAACATCAAAAATTTCAGTCCTGCATGATTCTACCAAGAAATGTGTGTTCATTGAAACCGCTGGTTTTTGATAGTTTGAGCCCTATTGAATAATGAATGTTTTGAATTTTCTCCAAAAGTAAAGTAGTTGCAAACTCATCCTTTTAGAAACTTGTTTGGGCTGTTGAGAGGAGTAAAAAACCATCAAAAATTTCAATCCTGCATGATTCTACCAAGAAATGTGATTCTTCATTCAAAAGGCTGGTTTTTGCTATTGGGCTCTATTGAATAATGAATGTTTTGAATTTTCTCCAAAAGTAAAGTAGTTGCAAACTCATCCTTTTAGAGACTTGTTTGGGCTCATGAGAGGAGTAGAAAAACATCAAAAATTTCAGTCCTGCATGATTCTACCAAGAAATGTGTGTTCATTCAAACCGCTGTTTTTTGAAATTTTGGGCCCTATTGAATAATGAATGTTTTGAATTTTCTCCAAAAGTAAAGTAGTTGCAAACTCATCCTTTTAGAAACTTGTTTGGGCTGTTGAGAGGAGTAAAAAACCATCAAAAATTTCAATCCTGCATGATTCTACCAAGAAATGTGATTCTTCATTCAAAACGCTGGTTTTTGCTATTGGGCTCTATTGAATAATAAATGTTTTGAATTTTCTCAAAAGTAAAGTAGTTGCAAACTCATCCTTTTAGAGTCTTGTTTGGGCTCATGAGAGGAGTAGAAAAACATCAAAAATTTCAGTCCTGCACGATTCTACCAAGAAATGTGAGTGTTCATTCAAACCGCTGGTTTTTGATATTTTGGGCCCTATTGAATAATGAATGTTTTGACTTTTCTCCAAAAGTAAAGTAGTTGCAAAATCATCCTTTTAGAAACTTGTTTGAGCTGTTGAGAGGAGTAAAAAACCATCAAAAATTTCAATCCTGCATGATTCTACCAAGAAATGTGATTCTTCATTCAAAACGCTGGTATTTGCTATTGGGCTCTATTGAATAATGAATGTTTTGAATTTTCTCCAAAAGTAAAGTAGTTGCAAACTCATCCTTTTAGAGTCTTGTTTGGGCTCATGAGAGGAGTAGAAAAACATCAAAAATTTCAGTCCTGCACGATTCTACCAAGAAATTTGAGTGTTCATTCAAACTGCTGGTTTTTGATAGTTTGGGCCCTATTGAATAATGAATGTTTTGAATTTTCTCCAAAAGTAAAGTAGTTGCAAACTCATCCTTTTAGAAACTTGTTTGGGCTTTTGAGAGGAGTAAAAAACCATCAAAAATTTCAATCCTGCATGATTCTACCAAGAAATGTGATTCTTCATTCAAAACCTGATTTTTGCTATTCGGCTCTATTGAATAATGAATGTTTTGAATTTTCTCCAAAAGTAAAGTAGTTGCAAACTCATGCTTTTAGAGACTTGTTTGGGCTCATGAGAGGAGTAGAAAAACATCAAAAATTTCAGTCCTGCATGATTCTACCAAGAAATGTGTGTTCATTGAAACCGCTGGTTTTTGATAGTTTGGGCCCTATTGAATAATGAATGTTTTGAATTTTCTCCAAAAGTAAAGTAGTTGCAAACTCATCCTTTTAGAAACTTGTTTGGGCTGTTGAGAGGAGTAAAAAACCATCAAAAATTTCAATCCTGCATGATTCTACCAAGAAATGTGATTCTTCATTCAAAAGGCTGGTTTTTGCTATTGGGCTCTATTGAATAATGAATGTTTTGAATTTTCTCCAAAAGTAAAGTAGTTGCAAACTCATCCTTTTAGAGACTTGTTTGGGCTCATGAGAGGAGTAGAAAAACATCAAAAATTTCAGTCCTGCATGATTCTACCAAGAAATGTGTGTTCATTCAAACCGCTGGTTTTTGATATTTTGGGCCCTATTGAATAATGAATGTTTTGAATTTTCTCCAAAAGTAAATTAGTTGCAAACTCATCCTTTTAGAAACTTGTTTGGGCTGTTGAGAGGAGTAAAAAACCATCAAAAATTTCAATCCTGCATGATTCTACCAAGAATTGTGATTCTTCATTCAAAACCTGATTTTTGCTATTGGGCTCTATTGAATAATGAATGTTTTGAATTTTCTCCAAAAGTAAAGTAGTTGCAAACTCATGCTTTTAGAGACTTGTTTGGGCTCATGAGAGGAGTAGAAAAACATCAAAAATTTCAGTCCTGCATGATTCTACCAAGAAATGTGTGTTCATTGAAACCGCTGGTTTTTGATAGTTTGAGCCCTATTGAATAATGAATGTTTTGAATTTTCTCCAAAAGTAAAGTAGTTGCAAACTCATCCTTTTAGAAACTTGTTTGGGCTGTTGAGAGGAGTAAAAAACCATCAAAAATTTCAATCCTGCATGATTCTACCAAGAAATGTGATTCTTCATTCAAAACGCTGGTTTTTGCTATTGGGCTCTATTGAATAATAAATGTTTTGAATTTTCTCCAAAAGTAAAGTAGTTGCAAACTCATCCTTTTAGAGTCTTGTTTGGGCTCATGAGAGGAGTAGAAAAACATCAAAAATTTCAGTCCTGCACGATTCTACCAAGAAATGTGAGTGTTCATTCAAACCGCTGGTTTTTGACATTTTGGGCCCTACTGAATAATGAATGTTTTGAATTTTCTCCAAAAGTAAAGTAGTTGCAAACTCATCCTTTAGAAACTTGTTTGGGCTGTTGAGAGGAGTAAAAAACCATCAAAAATTTCAATCCTGCATGATTCTACCAAGAAATGTGATTCTTCATTCAAAACGCTGGTATTTGCTATTGGGCTCTATTGAATAATGAATGTTTTGAATTTCTCCAAAAGTAAAGTAGTTGCAAACTCATCCTTTTAGAAACTTGTTTGGGCTGTTGAGAGGAGTAAAAAACCATCAAAAATTTCAATCCTGCATGATTCTACCAAGAAATGTGATTCTTCATTCAAAACGCTGGTTTTTGCTATTGGGCTCTATTGAATAATGAATGTTTTGAATTTTCTCCAAAAGTAAAGCAGTTGCAAACTCATCCTTTTAGAGACTTGTTTGGGCTCATGAGAGGAGTAGAAAAACATCAAAAATTTCAGTCCTGCATGATTCTACCAAGAAATGTGTGTTCATTCAAACCGCTGGTTTTTGATAGTTTGGGCCCTATTGAATAATGAATGTTTTGAATTTTCTCCAAAAGTAAAGTAGTTGCAAACTCATCCTTTTAGAAACTTGTTTGGGCTGTTGAGAGGAGTAAAAAACCATCAAAAATTTCAATCCTGCATGATTCTACCAAGAAATGTGATTCTTCATTCAAAGCCTGATTTTTGCTATTGGGCTCTATTGAATAATGAATGTTTTGAATTTTCTCCAAAAGTAAAGTAGTTGCAAACTCATGCTTTTAGAGACTTGTTTGGGCTCATCAGAAGAGTAGAAAAACATCAAAAATTTCAGTTCTGCATGATTCTACCAAGAAATGTGTGTTCATTCAAACCGCTGGTTTTTGATATTTTGGGCCCTATTGAATAATGAATGTTTTGAATTTTCTCCAAAAGTAAAGAAGTTGCAAACTCAACCTTTTAGAAACTTGTTTGGGCTGTTGAGAGGAGTAAAAAACCATCAAAAATTTCAATCCTGCATGATTCTACCAAGAAATGTGATTCTTCATTCAAAACCTGATTTTTGCTATTGTGCTCTATTGTATAATTAATGTTTTGAATTTTCTCCAAAAGTAAAGTAGTTGCAAACTCATGCTTTTAGAGACTTGTTTGGGCTCATGAGAGGAGTAGAAAAACATCAAAAATTTCAGTCCTGCATGATTCTACCAAGAAATGTGTGTTCATTGAAACCGCTGGTTTTTGATAGTTTGGGCCCTATTGAATAATGAATGTTTTGAATTTTCTCCAAAAGTAAAGTAGTTGCAAACTCATCCTTTTAGAAACTTGTTTGGGCTTTTGAGAGGAGTAAAAAACCATCAAAAATTTCAATCCTGCATGATTCTACCAAGAAATGTGATACTTTATTCAAAACGCTGGTTTTTGCTATTGGGCTCTATTGAATAATGAATGTTTTGAATTTTCTCCAAAAGTAAAGTAGTTGCAAACTCATCCTTTTAGAGACTTGTTTGGGCTCATGAGAGGAGTAGAAAAACATCAAAAATTTCAGTCCTGCATGATTCTACCAAGAAATGTGTGTTCATTCAAACCGCTGTTTTTTGAAATTTTGGGCCCTATTGAATAATGAATGTTTTGAATTTTCTCCAAAAGTAAAGTAGTTGCAAACTCATCCTTTTGGAAACTTGTTTGGGCTGTTGAGAGGAGTAAAAAACCATCAAAAATTTCAATCCTGCATGATTCTACCAAGAAATGTGATTCTTCATTCAAAACGCTGGTTTTTGCTATTGGGCTCTATTGAATAATAAATGTTTTGAATGTTCTCAAAAGTAAAGTAGTTGCAAACTCATCCTTTTAGAGTCTTGTTTGGGCTCATGAGAGGTGTAGAAAAACATCAAAAATTTCAGTCCTGCACGATTCTACCAAGAAATGTGAGTGTTCATTCAAACCGCTGGTTTTTGATATTTTGGGCCCTACTGAATATTGAATGTTTTGACTTTTCTCCAAAAGTAAAGTAGTTGCAAACTCATCCTTTTAGAAACTTGTTTGGGCTGTTGAGAGGAGTAAAAAACCATCAATAATTTCAATCCTGCATGATTCTACCAAGAAATGTGATTCTTCATTCAAAACGCTGGTATTTGCTATTGGGCTCTATTGAATAATGAATGTTTTGAATTTTCTCCAAAAGTAAAGTAGTTGCAAACTCATCCTTTTAGAGTCTTGTTTGGGCTCATGAGAGGAGTAGAAAAACATCAAAAATTTCAGTCCTGCACGATTCTACCAAGAAATTTGAGTGTTCATTCAAACCGCTGGTTTTTGATAGTTTGGGCCCTATTGAATAATGAATGTTTTGAATTTTCTCCAAAAGTAAAGTAGTTGCAAACTCATCCTTTTAGAAACTTGTTTGGGCTTTTGAGAGGAGTAAAAAACCATCAAAAATTTCAATCCTGCATGATTCTACCAAGAAATGTGATTCTTCATTCAAAACCTGATTTTTGCTATTCGGCTCTATTGAATAATGAATGTTTTGAATTTTCTCCAAAAGTAAAGTAGTTGCAAACTCATGCTTTTAGAGACTTGTTTGGGCTCATGAGAGGAGTAGAAAAACATCAAAAATTTCAGTCCTGCATGATTCTACCAAGAAATGTGTGTTCATTGAAACCACTGGTTTTTGATAGTTTGGGCCCTATTGAATAATGAATGTTTTGAATTTTCTCCAAAAGTAAAGTAGTTGCAAACTCATCCTTTTAGAAACTTGTTTGGGCTGTTGAGAGGAGTAAAAAACCATCAAAAATTTCAATCCTGCATGATTCTACCAAGAAATGTGATTCTTCATTCAAAAGGCTGGTTTTTGCTATTGGGCTCTATTGAATAATGAATGTTTTGAATTTTCTCCAAAAGTAAAGTAGTTGCAAACTCATCCTTTTAGAGACTTGTTTGGGCTCATGAGAGGAGTAGAAAAACATCAAAAATTTCAGTCCTGCATGATTCTACCAAGAAATGTGTGTTCATTCAAACCGCTGGTTTTTGATATTTTGGGCCCTATTGAATAATGAATGTTTTGAATTTTCTCCAAAAGTAAAGTAGTTGCAAACTCATCCTTTTAGAAACTTGTTTGGGCTGTTGAGAGGAGTAAAAAACCATCAAAAATTTCAATCCTGCATGATTCTACCAAGAAATGTGATTCTTCATTCAAAACGCTGGTTTTTGCTATTGGGCTCTATTGAATAATAAATGTTTTGAATTTTCTCCAAAAGTAAAGTAGTTGCAAACTCATCCTTTTAGAGTCTTGTTTGGGCTCATGAGAGGAGTAGAAAAACATCAAAAATTTCAGTCCTGCACGATTCTACCAAGAAATGTGAGTGTTCATTCAAACCGCTGGTTTTTGACATTTTGGGCCCTACTGAATAATGAATGTTTTGAATTTTCTCCAAAAGTAAAGTAGTTGCAAACTCATCCTTTAGAAACTTGTTTGGGCTGTTGAGAGGAGTAAAAAACCATCAAAAATTTCAATCCTGCATGATTCTACCAAGAAATGTGATTCTTCATTCAAAACGCTGGTATTTGCTATTGGGCTCTATTGAATAATGAATGTTTTGAATTTCTCCAAAAGTAAAGTAGTTGCAAACTCATCCTTTTAGAAACTTGTTTGGGCTGTTGAGAGGAGTAAAAAACCATCAAAAATTTCAATCCTGCATGATTCTACCAAGAAATGTGATTCTTCATTCAAAATGCTGGTTTTTGCTATTGGGCTCTATTGAATAATGAATGTTTTGAATTTTCTCCAAAAGTAAAGCAGTTGCAAACTCATCCTTTTAGAGACTTGTTTGGGCTCATGAGAGGAGTAGAAAAACATCAAAAATTTCAGTCCTGCATGATTCTACCAAGAAATGTGTGTTCATTCAAACCGCTGGTTTTTGATAGTTTGGGCCCTATTGAATAATGAATGTTTTGAATTTTCTCCAAAAGTAAAGTAGTTGCAAACTCATCCTTTTAGAAACTTGTTTGGGCTGTTGAGAGGAGTAAAAAACCATCAAAAATTTCAATCCTGCATGATTCTACCAAGAAATGTGATTCTTCATTCAAAACCTGATTTTTGCTATTGGGCTCTATTGTATAATTAATGTTTTGAATTTTCTCCAAAAGTAAAGTAGTTGCAAACTCATGCTTTTAGAGACTTGTTTGGGCTCATGAGAGGAGTAGAAAAACATCAAAAATTTCAGTCCTGCATGATTCTACCAAGAAATGTGTGTTCATTGAAACCGCTGGTTTTTGATAGTTTGGGCCCTATTGAATAATGAATGTTTTGAATTTTCTCCAAAAGTAAAGTAGTTGCAAACTCATCCTTTTAGAAACTTGTTTGGGCTGTTGAGAGGAGTAAAAAACCATCAAAAATTTCAATCCTGCATGATTCTACCAAGAAATGTGATTCTTCATTCAAAAGGCTGGTTTTTGCTATTGGGCTCTATTGAATAATGAATGTTTTGAATTTTCTCCAAAAGTAAAGTAGTTGCAAACTCATCCTTTTAGAGACTTGTTTGGGCTCATGAGAGGAGTAGAAAAACATCAAAAATTTCAGTCCTGCATGATTCTACCAAGAAATGTGTGTTCATTCAAACCGCTGGTTTTTGATATTTTGGGCCCTATTGAATAATGAATGTTTTGAATTTTCTCCAAAAGTAAAGTAGTTGCAAACTCATCCTTTTAGAAACTTGTTTGGGCTGTTGAGAGGAGTAAAAAAACATCAAAAATTTCAATCCTGCATGATTCTACCAAGAATTGTGATTCTTCATTCAAAACCTGATTTTTGCTATTGGGCTCTATTGAATAATGAATGTTTTGAATTTTCTCCAAAAGTAAAGTAGTTGCAAACTCATGCTTTTAGAGACTTGTTTGGGCTCATGAGAGGAGTAGAAAAACATCAAAAATTTCAGTCCTGCATGATTCTACCAAGAAATGTGTGTTCATTGAAACCGCTGGTTTTTGATAGTTTGAGCCCTATTGAATAATGAATGTTTTGAATTTTCTCCAAAAGTAAAGTAGTTGCAAACTCATCCTTTTAGAAACTTGTTTGGGCTGTTGAGAGGAGTAAAAAACCATCAAAAATTTCAATCCTGCATGATTCTACCAAGAAATGTGATTCTTCATTCAAAAGGCTGGTTTTTGCTATTGGGCTCTATTGAATAATGAATGTTTTGAATTTTCTCCAAAAGTAAAGTAGTTGCAAACTCATCCTTTTAGAGACTTGTTTGGGCTCATGAGAGGAGTAGAAAAACATCAAAAATTTCAGTCCTGCATGATTCTACCAAGAAATGTGTGTTCATTCAAACCGCTGTTTTTTGAAATTTTGGGCCCTATTGAATAATGAATGTTTTGAATTTTCTCCAAAAGTAAAGTAGTTGCAAACTCATCCTTTTAGAAACTTGTTTGGGCTGTTGAGAGGAGTAAAAAACCATCAAAAATTTCAATCCTGCATGATTCTACCAAGAAATGTGATTCTTCATTCAAAACGCTGGTTTTTGCTATTGGGCTCTATTGAATAATAAATGTTTTGAATTTTCTCAAAAGTAAAGTAGTTGCAAACTCATCCTTTTAGAGTCTTGTTTGGGCTCATGAGAGGAGTAGAAAAACATCAAAAATTTCAGTCCTGCACGATTCTACCAAGAAATGTGAGTGTTCATTCAAACCGCTGGTTTTTGATATTTTGGGCCCTATTGAATAATGAATGTTTTGACTTTCCTCCAAAAGTAAAGTAGTTGCAAAATCATCCTTTTAGAAACTTGTTTGGGCTGTTGAGAGGAGTAAAAAACCATCAAAAATTTCAATCCTGCATGATTCTACCAAGAAATGTGATTCTTCATTCAAAACGCTGGTATTTGCTATTGGGCTCTATTGAATAATGAATGTTTTGAATTTTCTCCAAAAGTAAAGTAGTTGCAAACTCATCCTTTTAGAGTCTTGTTTGGGCTCATGAGAGGAGTAGAAAAACATCAAAAATTTCAGTCCTGCACGATTCTACCAAGAAATTTGAGTGTTCATTCAAACTGCTGGTTTTTGATAGTTTGGGCCCTATTGAATAATGAATGTTTTGAATTTTCTCCAAAAGTAAAGTAGTTGCAAACTCATCCTTTTAGAAACTTGTTTGGGCTTTTGAGAGGAGTAAAAAACCATCAAAAATTTCAATCCTGCATGATTCTACCAAGAAATGTGATTCTTCATTCAAAACCTGATTTTTGCTATTCGGCTCTATTGAATAATGAATGTTTTGAATTTTCTCCAAAAGTAAAGTAGTTGCAAACTCATGCTTTTAGAGACTTGTTTGGGCTCATGAGAGGAGTAGAAAAACATCAAAAATTTCAGTCCTGCATGATTCTACCAAGAAATGTGTGTTCATTGAAACCGCTGGTTTTTGATAGTTTGGGCCCTATTGAATAATGAATGTTTTGAATTTTCTCCAAAAGTAAAGTAGTTGCAAACTCATCCTTTTAGAAACTTGTTTGGGCTGTTAAGAGGAGTAAAAAACCATCAAAAATTTCAATCCTGCATGATTCTACCAAGAAATGTGATTCTTCATTCAAAAGGCTGGTTTTTGCTATTGGGCTCTATTGAATAATGAATGTTTTGAATTTTCTCCAAAAGTAAAGTAGTTGCAAACTCATCCTTTTAGAGACTTGTTTGGGCTCATGAGAGGAGTAGAAAAACATCAAAAATTTCAGTCCTGCACGATTCTACCAAGAAATTTGAGTGTTCATTCAAACTGCTGGTTTTTGATAGTTTGGGCCCTATTGAATAATGAATGTTTTGAATTTTCTCCAAAAGTAAAGTAGTTGCAAACTCATCCTTTTAGAAACTTGTTTGGGCTTTTGAGAGGAGTAAAAAACCATCAAAAATTTCAATCCTGCATGATTCTACCAAGAAATGTGATTCTTCATTCAAAACCTGATTTTTGCTATTCGGCTCTATTGAATAATGAATGTTTTGAATTTTCTCCAAAAGTAAAGTAGTTGCAAACTCATGCTTTTAGAGACTTGTTTGGGCTCATGAGAGGAGTAGAAAAACATCAAAAATTTCAGTCCTGCATGATTCTACCAAGAAATGTGTGTTCATTGAAACCGCTGGTTTTTGATAGTTTGGGTCCTATTGAATAATGAATGTTTTGAATTTTCTCCAAAAGTAAAGTAGTTGCAAACTCATCCTTTTAGAAACTTGTTTGGGCTGTTAAGAGGAGTAAAAAACCATCAAAAATTTCAATCCTGCATGATTCTACCAAGAAATGTGATTCTTCATTCAAAAGGCTGGTTTTTGCTATTGGGCTCTATTGAATAATGAATGTTTTGAATTTTCTCCAAAAGTAAAGTAGTTGCAAACTCATCCTTTTAGAGACTTGTTTGGGCTCATGAGAGGAGTAGAAAAACATCAAAAATTTCAGTCCTGCATGATTCTACCAAGAAATGTGTGTTCATTCAAACCGCTGTTTTTTGAAATTTTGGGCCCTATTGAATAATGAATGTTTTGAATTTTCTCCAAAAGTAAAGTAGTTGCAAACTCATCCTTTTAGAAACTTGTTTGGGCTGTTGAGAGGAGTAAAAAACCATCAAAAATTTCAATCCTGCATGATTCTACCAAGAAATGTGATTCTTCATTCAAAACGCTGGTTTTTGCTATTGGGCTCTATTGAATAATAAATGTTTTGAATTTTCTCCAAAAGTAAAGTAGTTGCAAACTCATCCTATTAGAGTCTTGTTTGGGCTCATGAGAGGAGTAGAAAAACATCAAAAATTTCAGTCCTGCACGATTCTACCAAGAAATGTGAGTGTTCATTCAAACCGCTGGTTTTTGACATTTTGGGCCCTACTGAATAATGAATGTTTTGAATTTTCTCCAAAAGTAAAGTAGTTGCAAACTCATCCTTTAGAAACTTGTTTGGGCTGTTGAGAGGAGTAAAAAACCATCAAAAATTTCAATCCTGCATGATTCTACCAAGAAATGTGATTCTTCATTCAAAACGCTGGTATTTGCTATTGGGCTCTATTGAATAATGAATGTTTTGAATTTCTCCAAAAGTAAAGTAGTTGCAAACTCATCCTTTTAGAAACTTGTTTGGGCTGTTGAGAGGAGTAAAAAACCATCAAAAATTTCAATCCTGCATGATTCTACCAAGAAATGTGATTCTTCATTCAAAACGCTGGTTTTTGCTATTGGGCTCTATTGAATAATGAATGTTTTGAATTTTCTCCAAAAGTAAAGCAGTTGCAAACTCATCCTTTTAGAGACTTGTTTGGGCTCATGAGAGGAGTAGAAAAACATCAAAAATTTCAGTCCTGCATGATTCTACCAAGAAATGTGTGTTCATTCAAACCGCTGGTTTTTGATAGTTTGGGCCCTATTGAATAATGAATGTTTTGAATTTTCTCCAAAAGTAAAGTAGTTGCAAACTCATCCTTTTAGAAACTTGTTTGGGCTGTTGAGAGGAGTAAAAAACCATCAAAAATTTCAATCCTGCATGATTCTACCAAGAAATGTGATTCTTCATTCAAAGCCTGATTTTTGCTATTGGGCTCTATTGAATAATGAATGTTTTGAATTTTCTCCAAAAGTAAAGTAGTTGCAAACTCATGCTTTTAGAGACTTGTTTGGGCTCATGAGAGGAGTAGAAAAACATCAAAAATTTCAGTCCTGCATGATTCTACCAAGAAATGTGTGTTCATTCAAACCGCTGGTTTTTGATATTTTGGGCCCTATTGAATAATGAATGTTTTGAATTTTCTCCAAAAGTAAAGAAGTTGCAAACTCAACCTTTTAGAAACTTGTTTGGGCTGTTGAGAGGAGTAAAAAACCATCAAAAATTTCAATCCTGCATGATTCTACCAAGAAATGTGATTCTTCATTCAAAACCTGATTTTTGCTATTGGGCTCTATTGTATAATTAATGTTTTGAATTTTCTCCAAAAGTAAAGTAGTTGCAAACTCATGCTTTTAGAGACTTGTTTGGGCTCATGAGAGGAGTAGAAAAACATCAAAAATTTCAGTCCTGCATGATTCTACCAAGAAATGTGTGTTCATTGAAACCGCTGGTTTTTGATAGTTTGGGCCCTATTGAATAATGAATGTTTTGAATTTTCTCCAAAAGTAAAGTAGTTGCAAACTCATCCTTTTAGAAACTTGTTTGGGCTTTTTAGAGGAGTAAAAAACCATCAAAAATTTAAATCCTGCATGATTCTACCAAGAAATGTGATACTTTATTCAAAACGCTGGTTTTTGCTATTGGGCTCTATTGAATAATGAATGTTTTGAATTTTCTCCAAAAGTAAAGTAGTTGCAAACTCATCCTTTTAGATACTTGTTTGGGCTCATGAGAGGAGTAGAAAAACATCAAAAATTTCAGTCCTGCACGATTCTACCAAGAAATGTGTGTTCATTCAAACCGCTGGTTTTTGATATTTTGGGCCCTATTGAATAATGAATGTTTTGAATTTCTCCAAAAGTAAAGTAGTTGCAAACTCATCCTTTTAGAAACTTGTTTGGGCTGTTGAGAGGAGTAAAAAACCATCAAAAATTTCAATCCTGCATGATTCTACCAAGAAATGTGATTCTTCATTCAAAACGCTGGTTTTTGCTATTGGGCTCTATTGAATAATGAATGTTTTGAATTTTCTCCAAAAGTAAAGCAGTTGCAAACTCATCCTTTTAGAGACTTGTTTGGGCTCATGAGAGGAGTAGAAAAACATCAAAAATTTCAGTCCTGCATGATTCTACCAAGAAATGTGTGTTCATTCAAACCGCTGGTTTTTGATAGTTTGGGCCCTATTGAATAATGAATGTTTTGAATTTTCTCCAAAAGTAAAGTAGTTGCAAACTCATCCTTTTAGAAACTTGTTTGGGCTGTTGAGAGGAGTAAAAAACCATCAAAAATTTCAATCCTGCATGATTCTACCAAGAAATGTGATTCTTCATTCAAAACGCTGGTATTTGCTATTGGGCTCTATTGAATAATGAATGTTTTGAATTTCTCCAAAAGTAAAGTAGTTGCAAACTCATCCTTTTAGAAACTTGTTTGGGCTGTTGAGAGGAGTAAAAAACCATCAAAAATTTCAATCCTGCATGATTCTACCAAGAAATGTGATTCTTCATTCAAAACGCTGGTTTTTGCTATTGGGCTCTATTGAATAATGAATGTTTTGAATTTTCTCCAAAAGTAAAGCAGTTGCAAACTCATCCTTTTAGAGACTTGTTTGGGCTCATGAGAGGAGTAGAAAAACATCAAAAATTTCAGTCCTGCATGATTCTACCAAGAAATGTGTGTTCATTCAAACCGCTGGTTTTTGATAGTTTGGGCCCTATTGAATAATGAATGTTTTGAATTTTCTCCAAAAGTAAAGTAGTTGCAAACTCATCCTTTTAGAAACTTGTTTGGGCTGTTGAGAGGAGTAAAAAACCATCAAAAATTTCAATCCTGCATGATTCTACCAAGAAATGTGATTCTTCATTCAAAGCCTGATTTTTGCTATTGGGCTCTATTGAATAATGAATGTTTTGAATTTTCTCCAAAAGTAAAGTAGTTGCAAACTCATGCTTTTAGAGACTTGTTTGGGCTCATGAGAGGAGTAGAAAAACATCAAAAATTTCAGTTCTGCATGATTCTACCAAGAAATGTGTGTTCATTCAAACCGCTGGTTTTTGATATTTTGGGCCCTATTGAATAATGAATGTTTTGAATTTTCTCCAAAAGTAAAGAAGTTGCAAACTCAACCTTTTAGAAACTTGTTTGGGCTGTTGAGAGGAGTAAAAAACCATCAAAAATTTCAATCCTGCATGATTCTACCAAGAAATGTGATTCTTCATTCAAAACCTGATTTTTGCTATTGGGCTCTATTGTATAATTAATGTTTTGAATTTTCTCCAAAAGTAAAGTAGTTGCAAACTCATGCTTTTAGAGACTTGTTTGGGCTCATGAGAGGAGTAGAAAAACATCAAAAATTTCAGTCCTGCATGATTCTACCAAGAAATGTGTGTTCATTGAAACCGCTGGTTTTTGATAGTTTGGGCCCTATTGAATAATGAATGTTTTGAATTTTCTCCAAAAGTAAAGTAGTTGCAAACTCATCCTTTTAGAAACTTGTTTGGGCTTTTGAGAGGAGTAAAAAACCATCAAAAATTTCAATCCTGCATGATTCTACCAAGAAATGTGATACTTTATTCAAAACGCTGGTTTTTGCTATTGGGCTCTATTGAATAATGAATGTTTTGAATTTTCTCCAAAAGTAAAGTAGTTGCAAACTCATCCTTTTAGAGACTTGTTTGGGCTCATGAGAGGAGTAGAAAAACATCAAAAATTTCAGTCCTGCATGATTCTACCAAGAAATGTGTGTTCATTCAAACCGCTGTTTTTTGAAATTTTGGGCCCTATTGAATAATGAATGTTTTGAATTTTCTCCAAAAGTAAAGTAGTTGCAAACTCATCCTTTTAGAAACTTGTTTGGGCTGTTGAGAGGAGTAAAAAACCATCAAAAATTTCAATCCTGCATGATTCTACCAAGAAATGTGATTCTTCATTCAAAACGCTGGTTTTTGCTATTGGGCTCTATTGAATAATAAATGTTTTGAATGTTCTCAAAAGTAAAGTAGTTGCAAACTCATCCTTTCAGAGTCTTGTTTGGGCTCATGAGAGGTGTAGAAAAACATCAAAAATTTCAGTCCTGCACGATTCTACCAAGAAATGTGAGTGTTCATTCAAACCGCTGGTTTTTGATATTTTGGGCCCTACTGAATATTGAATGTTTTGACTTTTCTCCAAAAGTAAAGTAGTTGCAAACTCATCCTTTTAGAAACTTGTTTGGGCTGTTGAGAGGAGTAAAAAACCATCAATAATTTCAATCCTGCATGATTCTACCAAGAAATGTGATTCTTCATTCAAAACGCTGGTATTTGCTATTGGGCTCTATTGAATAATGAATGTTTTGAATTTTCTCCAAAAGTAAAGTAGTTGCAAACTCATCCTTTTAGAGTCTTGTTTGGGCTCATGAGAGGAGTAGAAAAACATCAAAAATTTCAGTCCTGCACGATTCTACCAAGAAATTTGAGTGTTCATTCAAACCGCTGGTTTTTGATAGTTTGGGCCCTATTGAATAATGAATGTTTTGAATTTTCTCCAAAAGTAAAGTAGTTGCAAACTCATCCTTTTAGAAACTTGTTTGGGCTTTTGAGAGGAGTAAAAAACCATCAAAAATTTCAATCCTGCATGATTCTACCAAGAAATGTGATTCTTCATTCAAAACCTGATTTTTGCTATTCGGCTCTATTGAATAATGAATGTTTTGAATTTTCTCCAAAAGTAAAGTAGTTGCAAACTCATGCTTTTAGAGACTTGTTTGGGCTCATGAGAGGAGTAGAAAAACATCAAAAATTTCAGTCCTGCATGATTCTACCAAGAAATGTGTGTTCATTGAAACCACTGGTTTTTGATAGTTTGGGCCCTATTGAATAATGAATGTTTTGAATTTTCTCCAAAAGTAAAGTAGTTGCAAACTCATCCTTTTAGAAACTTGTTTGGGCTGTTGAGAGGAGTAAAAAACCATCAAAAATTTCAATCCTGCATGATTCTACCAAGAAATGTGATTCTTCATTCAAAAGGCTGGTTTTTGCTATTGGGCTCTATTGAATAATGAATGTTTTGAATTTTCTCCAAAAGTAAAGTAGTTGCAAACTCATCCTTTTAGAGACTTGTTTGGGCTCATGAGAGGAGTAGAAAAACATCAAAAATTTCAGTCCTGCATGATTCTACCAAGAAATGTGTGTTCATTCAAACCGCTGGTTTTTGATATTTTGGGCCCTATTGAATAATGAATGTTTTGAATTTTCTCCAAAAGTAAAGTAGTTGCAAACTCATCCTTTTACAAACTTGTTTGGGCTGTTGAGAGGAGTAAAAAACCATCAAAAATTTCAATCCTGCATGATTCTACCAAGAAATGTGATTCTTCATTCAAAACGCTGGTTTTTGCTATTGGGCTCTATTGAATAATAAATGTTTTGAATTTTCTCCAAAAGTAAAGTAGTTGCAAACTCATCCTTTTAGAGTCTTGTTTGGGCTCATGAGAGGAGTAGAAAAACATCAAAAATTTCAGTCCTGCACGATTCTACCAAGAAATGTGAGTGTTCATTCAAACCGCTGGTTTTTGACATTTTGGGCCCTACTGAATAATGAATGTTTTGAATTTTCTCCAAAAGTAAAGTAGTTGCAAACTCATCCTTTAGAAACTTGTTTGGGCTGTTGAGAGGAGTAAAAAACCATCAAAAATTTCAATCCTGCATGATTCTACCAAGAAATGTGATTCTTCATTCAAAACGCTGGTATTTGCTATTGGGCTCTATTGAATAATGAATGTTTTGAATTTCTCCAAAAGTAAAGTAGTTGCAAACTCATCCTTTTAGAAACTTGTTTGGGCTGTTGAGAGGAGTAAAAAACCATCAAAAATTTCAATCCTGCATGATTCTACCAAGAAATGTGATTCTTCATTCAAAATGCTGGTTTTTGCTATTGGGCTCTATTGAATAATGAATGTTTTGAATTTTCTCCAAAAGTAAAGCAGTTGCAAACTCATCCTTTTAGAGACTTGTTTGGGCTCATGAGAGGAGTAGAAAAACATCAAAAATTTCAGTCCTGCATGATTCTACCAAGAAATGTGTGTTCATTCAAACCGCTGGTTTTTGATAGTTTGGGCCCTATTGAATAATGAATGTTTTGAATTTTCTCCAAAAGTAAAGTAGTTGCAAACTCATCCTTTTAGAAACTTGTTTGGGCTGTTGAGAGGAGTAAAAAACCATCAAAAATTTCAATCCTGCATGATTCTACCAAGAAATGTGATTCTTCATTCAAAACCTGATTTTTGCTATTGGGCTCTATTGTATAATTAATGTTTTGAATTTTCTCCAAAAGTAAAGTAGTTGCAAACTCATGCTTTTAGAGACTTGTTTGGGCTCATGAGAGGAGTAGAAAAACATCAAAAATTTCAGTCCTGCATGATTCTACCAAGAAATGTGTGTTCATTGAAACCGCTGGTTTTTGATAGTTTGGGCCCTATTGAATAATGAATGTTTTGAATTTTCTCCAAAAGTAAAGTAGTTGCAAACTCATCCTTTTAGAAACTTGTTTGGGCTGTTGAGAGGAGTAAAAAACCATCAAAAATTTCAATCCTGCATGATTCTACCAAGAAATGTGATTCTTCATTCAAAAGGCTGGTTTTTGCTATTGGGCTCTATTGAATAATGAATGTTTTGAATTTTCTCCAAAAGTAAAGTAGTTGCAAACTCATCCTTTTAGAGACTTGTTTGGGCTCATGAGAGGAGTAGAAAAACATCAAAAATTTCAGTCCTGCATGATTCTACCAAGAAATGTGTGTTCATTCAAACCGCTGGTTTTTGATATTTTGGGCCCTATTGAATAATGAATGTTTTGAATTTTCTCCAAAAGTAAAGTAGTTGCAAACTCATCCTTTTAGAAACTTGTTTGGGCTGTTGAGAGGAGTAAAAAAACATCAAAAATTTCAATCCTGCATGATTCTACCAAGAATTGTGATTCTTCATTCAAAACCTGATTTTTGCTATTGGGCTCTATTGAATAATGAATGTTTTGAATTTTCTCCAAAAGTAAAGTAGTTGCAAACTCATGCTTTTAGAGACTTGTTTGGGCTCATGAGAGGAGTAGAAAAACATCAAAAATTTCAGTCCTGCATGATTCTACCAAGAAATGTGTGTTCATTGAAACCGCTGGTTTTTGATAGTTTGAGCCCTATTGAATAATGAATGTTTTGAATTTTCTCCAAAAGTAAAGTAGTTGCAAACTCATCCTTTTAGAAACTTGTTTGGGCTGTTGAGAGGAGTAAAAAACCATCAAAAATTTCAATCCTGCATGATTCTACCAAGAAATGTGATTCTTCATTCAAAAGGCTGGTTTTTGCTATTGGGCTCTATTGAATAATGAATGTTTTGAATTTTCTCCAAAAGTAAAGTAGTTGCAAACTCATCCTTTTAGAGACTTGTTTGGGCTCATGAGAGGAGTAGAAAAACATCAAAAATTTCAGTCCTGCATGATTCTACCAAGAAATGTGTGTTCATTCAAACCGCTGTTTTTTGAAATTTTGGGCCCTATTGAATAATGAATGTTTTGAATTTTCTCCAAAAGTAAAGTAGTTGCAAACTCATCCTTTTAGAAACTTGTTTGGGCTGTTGAGAGGAGTAAAAAACCATCAAAAATTTCAATCCTGCATGATTCTACCAAGAAATGTGATTCTTCATTCAAAACGCTGGTTTTTGCTATTGGGCTCTATTGAATAATAAATGTTTTGAATTTTCTCAAAAGTAAAGTAGTTGCAAACTCATCCTTTTAGAGTCTTGTTTGGGCTCATGAGAGGAGTAGAAAAACATCAAAAATTTCAGTCCTGCACGATTCTACCAAGAAATGTGAGTGTTCATTCAAACCGCTGGTTTTTGATATTTTGGGCCCTATTGAATAATGAATGTTTTGACTTTCCTCCAAAAGTAAAGTAGTTGCAAAATCATCCTTTTAGAAACTTGTTTGGGCTGTTGAGAGGAGTAAAAAACCATCAAAAATTTCAATCCTGCATGATTCTACCAAGAAATGTGATTCTTCATTCAAAACGCTGGTATTTGCTATTGGGCTCTATTGAATAATGAATGTTTTGAATTTTCTCCAAAAGTAAAGTAGTTGCAAACTCATCCTTTTAGAGTCTTGTTTGGGCTCATGAGAGGAGTAGAAAAACATCAAAAATTTCAGTCCTGCACGATTCTACCAAGAAATTTGAGTGTTCATTCAAACTGCTGGTTTTTGATAGTTTGGGCCCTATTGAATAATGAATGTTTTGAATTTTCTCCAAAAGTAAAGTAGTTGCAAACTCATGCTTTTAGAAACTTGTTTGGGCTGTTGAGAGGAGTAAAAAACCATCAAAAATTTCAATCCTGCATGATTCTACCAAGAAATGTGATTCTTCATTCAAAACGCTGGTATTTGCTATTGGGCTCTATTGAATAATGAATGTTTTGAATTTCTCCAAAAGTAAAGTAGTTGCAAACTCATCCTTTTAGAAACTTGTTTGGGCTGTTGAGAGGAGTAAAAAACCATCAAAAATTTCAATCCTGCATGATTCTACCAAGAAATGTGATTCTTCATTCAAAACGCTGGTTTTTGCTATTGGGCTCTATTGAATAATGAATGTTTTGAATTTTCTCCAAAAGTAAAGCAGTTGCAAACTCATCCTTTTAGAGACTTGTTTGGGCTCATGAGAGGAGTAGAAAAACATCAAAAATTTCAGTCCTGCATGATTCTACCAAGAAATGTGTGTTCATTCAAACCGCTGGTTTTTGATAGTTTGGGCCCTATTGAATAATGAATGTTTTGAATTTTCTCCAAAAGTAAAGTAGTTGCAAACTCATCCTTTTAGAAACTTGTTTGGGCTGTTGAGAGGAGTAAAAAACCATCAAAAATTTCAATCCTGCATGATTCTACCAAGAAATGTGATTCTTCATTCAAAGCCTGATTTTTGCTATTGGGCTCTATTGAATAATGAATGTTTTGAATTTTCTCCAAAAGTAAAGTAGTTGCAAACTCATGCTTTTAGAGACTTGTTTGGGCTCATGAGAGGAGTAGAAAAACATCAAAAATTTCAGTCCTGCATGATTCTACCAAGAAATGTGTGTTCATTCAAACCGCTGGTTTTTGATATTTTGGGCCCTATTGAATAATGAATGTTTTGAATTTTCTCCAAAAGTAAAGAAGTTGCAAACTCAACCTTTTAGAAACTTGTTTGGGCTGTTGAGAGGAGTAAAAAACCATCAAAAATTTCAATCCTGCATGATTCTACCAAGAAATGTGATTCTTCATTCAAAACCTGATTTTTGCTATTGGGCTCTATTGTATAATTAATGTTTTGAATTTTCTCCAAAAGTAAAGTAGTTGCAAACTCATGCTTTTAGAGACTTGTTTGGGCTCATGAGAGGAGTAGAAAAACATCAAAAATTTCAGTCCTGCATGATTCTACCAAGAAATGTGTGTTCATTGAAACCGCTGGTTTTTGATAGTTTGGGCCCTATTGAATAATGAATGTTTTGAATTTTCTCCAAAAGTAAAGTAGTTGCAAACTCATCCTTTTAGAAACTTGTTTGGGCTTTTGAGAGGAGTAAAAAACCATCAAAAATTTAAATCCTGCATGATTCTACCAAGAAATGTGATACTTTATTCAAAACGCTGGTTTTTGCTATTGGGCTCTATTGAATAATGAATGTTTTGAATTTTCTCCAAAAGTAAAGTAGTTGCAAACTCATCCTTTTAGATACTTGTTTGGGCTCATGAGAGGAGTAGAAAAACATCAAAAATTTCAGTCCTGCACGATTCTACCAAGAAATGTGTGTTCATTCAAACCGCTGGTTTTTGATATTTTGGGCCCTATTGAATAATGAATGTTTTGAATTTCTCCAAAAGTAAAGTAGTTGCAAACTCATCCTTTTAGAAACTTGTTTGGGCTGTTGAGAGGAGTAAAAAACCATCAAAAATTTCAATCCTGCATGATTCTACCAAGAAATGTGATTCTTCATTCAAAACGCTGGTTTTTGCTATTGGGCTCTATTGAATAATGAATGTTTTGAATTTTCTCCAAAAGTAAAGCAGTTGCAAACTCATCCTTTTAGAGACTTGTTTGGGCTCATGAGAGGAGTAGAAAAACATCAAAAATTTCAGTCCTGCATGATTCTACCAAGAAATGTGTGTTCATTCAAACCGCTGGTTTTTGATAGTTTGGGCCCTATTGAATAATGAATGTTTTGAATTTTCTCCAAAAGTAAAGTAGTTGCAAACTCATCCTTTTAGAAACTTGTTTGGGCTGTTGAGAGGAGTAAAAAACCATCAAAAATTTCAATCCTGCATGATTCTACCAAGAAATGTGATTCTTCATTCAAAACGCTGGTTTTTGCTATTGGGCTCTATTGAATAATAAATGTTTTGAATTTTCTCCAAAAGTAAAGTAGTTGCAAACTCATCCTTTTAGAGTCTTGTTTGGGCTCATGAGAGGAGTAGAAAAACATCAAAAATTTCAGTCCTGCACGATTCTACCAAGAAATGTGAGTGTTCATTCAAACCGCTGGTTTTTGACATTTTGGGCCCTACTGAATAATGAATGTTTTGAATTTTCTCCAAAAGTAAAGTAGTTGCAAACTCATCCTTTAGAAACTTGTTTGGGCTGTTGAGAGGAGTAAAAAACCATCAAAAATTTCAATCCTGCATGATTCTACCAAGAAATGTGATTCTTCATTCAAAACGCTGGTATTTGCTATTGGGCTCTATTGAATAATGAATGTTTTGAATTTCTCCAAAAGTAAAGTAGTTGCAAACTCATCCTTTTAGAAACTTGTTTGGGCTGTTGATAGGAGTAAAAAACCATCAAAAATTTCAATCCTGCATGATTCTACCAAGAAATGTGATTCTTCATTCAAAACGCTGGTTTTTGCTATTGGGCTCTATTGAATAATGAATGTTTTGAATTTTCTCCAAAAGTAAAGCAGTTGCAAACTCATCCTTTTAGAGACTTGTTTGGGCTCATGAGAGGAGTAGAAAAACATCAAAAATTTCAGTCCTGCATGATTCTACCAAGAAATGTGTGTTCATTCAAACCGCTGGTTTTTGATAGTTTGGGCCCTATTGAATAATGAATGTTTTGAATTTTCTCCAAAAGTAAAGTAGTTGCAAACTCATCCTTTTAGAAACTTGTTTGGGCTGTTGAGAGGAGTAAAAAACCATCAAAAATTTCAATCCTGCATGAATCTACCAAGAAATGTGATTCTTCATTCAAAGCCTGATTTTTGCTATTGGGCTCTATTGAATAATGAATGTTTTGAATTTTCTCCAAAAGTAAAGTAGTTGCAAACTCATGCTTTTAGAGACTTGTTTGGGCTCATGAGAGGAGTAGAAAAACATCAAAAATTTCATTCCTGCATGATTCTACCAAGAAATGTGTGTTCATTCAAACCGCTGGTTTTTGATATTTTGGGCCCTATTGAATAATGAATGTTTTGAATTTTCTCCAAAAGTAAAGAAGTTGCAAACTCAACCTTTTAGAAACTTGTTTGGGCTGTTGAGAGGAGTAAAAAACCATCAAAAATTTCAATCCTGCATGATTCTACCAAGAAATGTGATTCTTCATTCAAAACCTGATTTTTGCTATTGGGCTCTATTGTATAATTAATGTTTTGAATTTTCTCCAAAAGTAAAGTAGTTGCAAACTCATGCTTTTAGAGACTTGTTTGGGCTCATGAGAGGAGTAGAAAAACATCAAAAATTTCAGTCCTGCATGATTCTACCAAGAAATGTGTGTTCATTGAAACCGCTGGTTTTTGATAGTTTGGGCCCTATTGAATAATGAATGTTTTGAATTTTCTCCAAAAGTAAAGTAGTTGCAAACTCATCCTTTTAGAAACTTGTTTGGGCTTTTGAGAGGAGTAAAAAACCATCAAAAATTTCAATCCTGCATGATTCTACCAAGAAATGTGATACTTTATTCAAAACGCTGGTTTTTGCTATTGGGCTCTATTGAATAATGAATGTTTTGAATTTTCTCCAAAAGTAAAGTAGTTGCAAACTCATCCTTTTAGAGACTTGTTTGGGCTCATGAGAGGAGTAGAAAAACATCAAAAATTTCAGTCCTGCATGATTCTACCAAGAAATGTGTGTTCATTCAAACCGCTGTTTTTTGAAATTTTGGGCCCTATTGAATAATGAATGTTTTGAATTTTCTCCAAAAGTAAAGTAGTTGCAAACTCATCCTTTTAGAAACTTGTTTGGGCTGTTGAGAGGAGTAAAAAACCATCAAAAATTTAAATCCTGCATGATTCTACCAAGAAATGTGATTCTTCATTCAAAACGCTGGTTTTTGCTATTGGGCTCTATTGAATAATAAATGTTTTGAATTTTCTCAAAAGTAAAGTAGTTGCAAACTCATCCTTTTAGAGTCTTGTTTGGGCTCATGAGAGGTGTAGAAAAACATCAAAAATTTCAGTCCTGCACGATTCTACCAAGAAATGTGAGTGTTCATTCAAACCGCTGGTTTTTGATATTTTGGGCCCTACTGAATAATGAATGTTTTGACTTTTCTCCAAAAGTAAAGTAGTTGCAAACTCATCCTTTTAGAAACTTGTTTGGGCTGTTGAGAGGAGTAAAAAACCATCAATAATTTCAATCCTGCATGATTCTACCAAGAAATGTGATTCTTCATTCAAAACGCTGGTTTTTGCTATTGGGCTCTATTGAATAA
The DNA here is from genome assembly GCF_039654945.1 of Dendrobates tinctorius. NCBI lineage: Eukaryota > Metazoa > Chordata > Amphibia > Anura > Dendrobatidae > Dendrobates > Dendrobates tinctorius. Next base: position 19,863,379 of record NW_027361713.1, read on the forward strand.
TGAATGTTTTGAATTTTCTCCAAAAGTAAAGCAGTTGCAAACTCATCCTTTTAGAGACTTGTTTGGGCTCATGAGAGGAGTAGAAAAACATCAAAAATTTCAGTCCTGCATGATTCTCCCAAGAAATGTGTGTTCATTCAAACCGCTGGTTTTTGATAGTTTGGGCCCTATTGAATAATGAATGTTTTGAATTTTCTCCAAAAGTAAAGTAGTTGCAAACTCATCCTTTTAGAAACTTGTTTGGGCTGTTGAGAGGAGTAAAAAACCATCAAAAATTTCAATCCTGCATGATTCTACCAAGAAATGTGATTCTTCATTCAAAGCCTGATTTTTGCTATTGGGCTCTATTGAATAATGAATGTTTTGAATTTTCTCCAAAAGTAAAGTAGTTGCAAACTCATGCTTTTAGAGACTTGTTTGGGCTCATGAGAGGAGTAGAAAAACATCAAAAATTTCATTCCTGCATGATTCTACCAAGAAATGTGTGTTCATTCAAACCGCTGGTTTTTGATATTTTGGGCCCTATTGAATAATGAATGTTTTGAATTTTCTCCAAAAGTAAAGAAGTTGCAAACTCAACCTTTTAGAAACTTGTTTGGGCTGTTGAGAGGAGTAAAAAACCATCAAAAATTTCAATCCTGCATGATTCTACCAAGAAATGTGATTCTTCATTCAAAACCTGATTTTTGCTATTGGGCTCTATTGTATAATTAATGTTTTGAATTTTCTCCAAAAGTAAAGTAGTTGCAAACTCATGCTTTTAGAGACTTGTTTGGGCTCATGAGAGGAGTAGAAAAACATCAAAAATTTCAGTCCTGCATGATTCTACCAAGAAATGTGTGTTCATTGAAACCGCTGGTTTTTGATAGTTTGGGCCCTATTGAATAATGAATGTTTTGAATTTTCTCCAAAAGTAAAGTAGTTGCAAACTCATCCTTTTAGAAACTTGTTTGGGCTTTTGAGAGGAGTAAAAAACCATCAAAAATTTCAATCCTGCATGATTCTACCAAGAAATGTGATACTTTATTCAAAACGCTGGTTTTTGCTATTGGGCTCTATTGAATAATGAATGTTTTGAATTTTCTCCAAAAGTAAAGTAGTTGCAAACTCATCCTTTTAGAGACTTGTTTGGGCTCATGAGAGGAGTAGAAAAACATCAAAAATTTCAGTCCTGCATGATTCTACCAAGAAATGTGTGTTCATTCAAACCGCTGTTTTTTGAAATTTTGGGCCCTATTGAATAATGAATGTTTTGAATTTTCTCCAAAAGTAAAGTAGTTGCAAACTCATCCTTTTAGAAACTTGTTTGGGCTGTTGAGAGGAGTAAAAAACCATCAAAAATTTCAATCCTGCATGATTCTACCAAGAAATGTGATTCTTCATTCAAAACGCTGGTTTTTGCTATTGGGCTCTATTGAATAATAAATGTTTTGAATTTTCTCAAAAGTAAAGTAGTTGCAAACTCATCCTTTTAGAGTCTTGTTTGGGCTCATGAGAGGTGTAGAAAAACATCAAAAATTTCAGTCCTGCACGATTCTACCAAGAAATGTGAGTGTTCATTCAAACCGCTGGTTTTTGATATTTTGGGCCCTACTGAATAATGAATGTTTTGACTTTTCTCCAAAAGTAAAGTAGTTGCAAACTCATCCTTTTAGAAACTTGTTTGGGCTGTTGAGAGGAGTAAAAAACCATCAATAATTTCAATCCTGCATGATTCTACCAAGAAATGTGATTCTTCATTCAAAACGCTGGTATTTGCTATTGGGCTCTATTGAATAATGAATGTTTTGAATTTTCTCCAAAAGTAAAGTAGTTGCAAACTCATCCTTTTAGAGTCTTGTTTGGGCTCATGAGAGGAGTAGAAAAACATCAAAAATTTCAGTCCTGCACGATTCTACCAAGAAATTTGAGTGTTCATTCAAACCGCTGGTTTTTGATAGTTTGGGCCCTATTGAATAATGAATGTTTTGAATTTTCTCCAAAAGTAAAGTAGTTGCAAACTCATCCTTTTAGAAACTTGTTTGGGCTTTTGAGAGGAGTAAAAAACCATCAAAAATTTCAATCCTGCATGATTCTACCAAGAAATGTGATTCTTCATTCAAAACCTGATTTTTGCTATTCGGCTCTATTGAATAATGAATGTTTTGAATTTTCTCCAAAAGTAAAGTAGTTGCAAACTCATGCTTTTAGAGACTTGTTTGGGCTCATGAGAGGAGTAGAAAAACATCAAAAATTTCAGTCCTGCATGATTCTACCAAGAAATGTGTGTTCATTGAAACCACTGGTTTTTGATAGTTTGGGCCCTATTGAATAATGAATGTTTTGAATTTTCTCCAAAAGTAAAGTAGTTGCAAACTCATCCTTTTAGAAACTTGTTTGGGCTGTTGAGAGGAGTAAAAAACCATCAAAAATTTCAATCCTGCATGATTCTACCAAGAAATGTGATTCTTCATTCAAAAGGCTGGTTTTTGCTATTGGGCTCTATTGAATAATGAATGTTTTGAATTTTCTCCAAAAGTAAAGTAGTTGCAAACTCATCCTTTTAGAGACTTGTTTGGGCTCATGAGAGGAGTAGAAAAACATCAAAAATTTCAGTCCTGCATGCTTCTACCAAGAAATGTGTGTTCATTCAAACCGCTGGTTTTTGATATTTTGGGCCCTATTGAATAATGAATGTTTTGAATTTTCTCCAAAAGTAAAGTAGTTGCAAACTCATCCTTTTAGAAACTTGTTTGGGCTGTTGAGAGGAGTAAAAAAACATCAAAAATTTCAATCCTGCATGATTCTACCAAGAATTGTGATTCTTCATTCAAAACCTGATTTTTGCTATTGGGCTCTATTGAATAATGAATGTTTTGAATTTTCTCCAAAAGTAAAGTAGTTGCAAACTCATGCTTTTAGAGACTTGTTTGGGCTCATGAGAGGAGTAGAAAAACATCAAAAATTTCAGTCCTGCATGATTCTACCAAGAAATGTGTGTTCATTGAAACCGCTGGTTTTTGATAGTTTGAGCCCTATTGAATAATGAATGTTTTGAATTTTCTCCAAAAGTAAAGTAGTTGCAAACTCATCCTTTTAGAAACTTGTTTGGGCTGTTGAGAGGAGTAAAAAACCATCAAAAATTTCAATCCTGCATGATTCTACCAAGAAATGTGATTCTTCATTCAAAAGGCTGGTTTTTGCTATTGGGCTCTATTGAATAATGAATGTTTTGAATTTTCTCCAAAAGTAAAGTAGTTGCAAACTCATCCTTTTAGAGACTTGTTTGGGCTCATGAGAGGAGTAGAAAAACATCAAAAATTTCAGTCCTGCATGATTCTACCAAGAAATGTGTGTTCATTCAAACCGCTGTTTTTTGAAATTTTGGGCCCTATTGAATAATGAATGTTTTGAATTTTCTCCAAAAGTAAAGTAGTTGCAAACTCATCCTTTTAGAAACTTGTTTGGGCTGTTGAGAGGAGTAAAAAACCATCAAAAATTTCAATCCTGCATGATTCTACCAAGAAATGTGATTCTTCATTCAAAACGCTGGTTTTTGCTATTGGGCTCTATTGAATAATAAATGTTTTGAATTTTCTCAAAAGTAAAGTAGTTGCAAACTCATCCTTTTAGAGTCTTGTTTGGGCTCATGAGAGGAGTAGAAAAACATCAAAAATTTCAGTCCTGCACGATTCTACCAAGAAATGTGAGTGTTCATTCAAACCGCTGGTTTTTGATATTTTGGGCCCTATTGAATAATGAATGTTTTGACTTTTCTCCAAAAGTAAAGTAGTTGCAAAATCATCCTTTTAGAAACTTGTTTGGGCTGTTGAGAGGAGTAAAAAACCATCAAAAATTTCAATCCTGCATGATTCTACCAAGAAATGTGATTCTTCATTCAAAACGCTGGTATTTGCTATTGGGCTCTATTGAATAATGAATGTTTTGAATTTTCTCCAAAAGTAAAGTAGTTGCAAACTCATCCTTTTAGAGTCTTGTTTGGGCTCATGAGAGGAGTAGAAAAACATCAAAAATTTCAGTCCTGCACGATTCTACCAAGAAATTTGAGTGTTCATTCAAACTGCTGGTTTTTGATAGTTTGGGCCCTATTGAATAATGAATGTTTTGAATTTTCTCCAAAAGTAAAGTAGTTGCAAACTCATCCTTTTAGAAACTTGTTTGGGCTTTTGATAGGAGTAAAAAACCATCAAAAATTTCAATCCTGCATGATTCTACCAAGAAATGTGATTCTTCATTCAAAACCTGATTTTTGCTATTCGGCTCTATTGAATAATGAATGTTTTGAATTTTCTCCAAAAGTAAAGTAGTTGCAAACTCATGCTTTTAGAGACTTGTTTGGGCTCATGAGAGGAGTAGAAAAACATCAAAAATTTCAGTCCTGCATGATTCTACCAAGAAATGTGTGTTCATTGAAACCGCTGGTTTTTGATAGTTTGGGCCCTATTGAATAATGAATGTTTTGAATTTTCTCCAAAAGTAAAGTAGTTGCAAACTCATCCTTTTAGAAACTTGTTTGGGCTGTTGAGAGGAGTAAAAAACCATCAAAAATTTCAATCCTGCATGATTCTACCAAGAAATGTGATTCTTCATTCAAAAGGCTGGTTTTTGCTATTGGGCTCTATTGAATAATGAATGTTTTGAATTTTCTCCAAAAGTAAAGTAGTTGCAAACTCATCCTTTTAGAGACTTGTTTGGGCTCATGAGAGGAGTAGAAAAACATCAAAAATTTCAGTCCTGCATGATTCTACCAAGAAATGTGTGTTCATTCAAACCGCTGTTTTTTGAAATTTTGGGCCCTATTGAATAATGAATGTTTTGAATTTTCTCCAAAAGTAAAGTAGTTGCAAACTCATCCTTTTAGAAACTTGTTTGGGCTGTTGAGAGGAGTAAAAAACCATCAAAAATTTCAATCCTGCATGATTCTACCAAGAAATGTGATTCTTCATTCAAAACGCTGGTTTTTGCTATTGGGCTCTATTGAATAATAAATGTTTTGAATTTTCTCCAAAAGTAAAGTAGTTGCAAACTCATCCTATTAGAGTCTTGTTTGGGCTCATGAGAGGAGTAGAAAAACATCAAAAATTTCAGTCCTGCACGATTCTACCAAGAAATGTGAGTGTTCATTCAAACCGCTGGTTTTTGACATTTTGGGCCCTACTGAATAATGAATGTTTTGAATTTTCTCCAAAAGTAAAGTAGTTGCAAACTCATCCTTTAGAAACTTGTTTGGGCTGTTGAGAGGAGTAAAAAACCATCAAAAATTTCAATCCTGCATGATTCTACCAAGAAATGTGATTCTTCATTCAAAACGCTGGTATTTGCTATTGGGCTCTATTGAATAATGAATGTTTTGAATTTCTCCAAAAGTAAAGTAGTTGCAAACTCATCCTTTTAGAAACTTGTTTGGGCTGTTGAGAGGAGTAAAAAACCATCAAAAATTTCAATCCTGCATGATTCTACCAAGAAATGTGATTCTTCATTCAAAACGCTGGTTTTTGCTATTGGGCTCTATTGAATAATGAATGTTTTGAATTTTCTCCAAAAGTAAAGCAGTTGCAAACTCATCCTTTTAGAGACTTGTTTGGGCTCATGAGAGGAGTAGAAAAACATCAAAAATTTCAGTCCTGCATGATTCTACCAAGAAATGTGTGTTCATTCAAACCGCTGGTTTTTGATAGTTTGGGCCCTATTGAATAATGAATGTTTTGAATTTTCTCCAAAAGTAAAGTAGTTGCAAACTCATCCTTTTAGAAACTTGTTTGGGCTGTTGAGAGGAGTAAAAAACCATCAAAAATTTCAATCCTGCATGATTCTACCAAGAAATGTGATTCTTCATTCAAAGCCTGATTTTTGCTATTGGGCTCTATTGAATAATGAATGTTTTGAATTTTCTCCAAAAGTAAAGTAGTTGCAAACTCATGCTTTTAGAGACTTGTTTGGGCTCATGAGAGGAGTAGAAAAACATCAAAAATTTCAGTCCTGCATGATTCTACCAAGAAATGTGTGTTCATTCAAACCGCTGGTTTTTGATATTTTGGGCCCTATTGAATAATGAATGTTTTGAATTTTCTCCAAAAGTAAAGAAGTTGCAAACTCAACCTTTTAGAAACTTGTTTGGGCTGTTGAGAGGAGTAAAAAACCATCAAAAATTTCAATCCTGCATGATTCTACCAAGAAATGTGATTCTTCATTCAAAACCTGATTTTTGCTATTGGGCTCTATTGTATAATTAATGTTTTGAATTTTCTCCAAAAGTAAAGTAGTTGCAAACTCATGCTTTTAGAGACTTGTTTGGGCTCATGAGAGGAGTAGAAAAACATCAAAAATTTCAGTCCTGCATGATTCTACCAAGAAATGTGTGTTCATTGAAACCGCTGGTTTTTGATAGTTTGGGCCCTATTGAATAATGAATGTTTTGAATTTTCTCCAAAAGTAAAGTAGTTGCAAACTCATCCTTTTAGAAACTTGTTTGGGCTTTTGAGAGGAGTAAAAAACCATCAAAAATTTCAATCCTGCATGATTCTACCAAGAAATGTGATACTTTATTCAAAACGCTGGTTTTTGCTATTGGGCTCTATTGAATAATGAATGTTTTGAATTTTCTCCAAAAGTAAAGTAGTTGCAAACTCATCCTTTTAGATACTTGTTTGGGCTCATGAGAGGAGTAGAAAAACATCAAAAATTTCAGTCCTGCACGATTCTACCAAGAAATGTGTGTTCATTCAAACCGCTGGTTTTTGATATTTTGGGCCCTATTGAATAATGAATGTTTTGAATTTCTCCAAAAGTAAAGTAGTTGCAAACTCATCCTTTTAGAAACTTGTTTGGGCTGTTGAGAGGAGTAAAAAACCATCAAAAATTTCAATCCTGCATGATTCTACCAAGAAATGTGATTCTTCATTCAAAACGCTGGTTTTTGCTATTGGGCTCTATTGAATAATGAATGTTTTGAATTTTCTCCAAAAGTAAAGCAGTTGCAAACTCATCCTTTTAGAGACTTGTTTGGGCTCATGAGAGGAGTAGAAAAACATCAAAAATTTCAGTCCTGCATGATTCTACCAAGAAATGTGTGTTCATTCAAACCGCTGGTTTTTGATAGTTTGGGCCCTATTGAATAATGAATGTTTTGAATTTTCTCCAAAAGTAAAGTAGTTGCAAACTCATCCTTTTAGAAACTTGTTTGGGCTGTTGAGAGGAGTAAAAAACCATCAAAAATTTCAATCCTGCATGATTCTACCAAGAAATGTGATTCTTCATTCAAAGCCTGATTTTTGCTATTGGGCTCTATTGAATAATGAATGTTTTGAATTTTCTCCAAAAGTAAAGTAGTTGCAAACTCATGCTTTTAGAGACTTGTTTGGGCTCATGAGAGGAGTAGAAAAACATCAAAAATTTCAGTCCTGCATGATTCTACCAAGAAATGTGTGTTCATTCAAACCGCTGGTTTTTGATATTTTGGGCCCTATTGAATAATGAATGTTTTGAATTTTCTCCAAAAGTAAAGAAGTTGCAAACTCAACCTTTTAGAAACTTGTTTGGGCTGTTGAGAGGAGTAAAAAACCATCAAAAATTTCAATCCTGCATGATTCTACCAAGAAATGTGATTCTTCATTCAAAACCTGATTTTTGCTATTGGTCTCTATTGTATAATTAATGTTTTGAATTTTCTCCAAAAGTAAAGTAGTTGCAAACTCATGCTTTTAGAGACTTGTTTGGGCTCATGAGAGGAGTAGAAAAACATCAAAAATTTCAGTCCTGCATGATTCTACCAAGAAATGTGTGTTCATTCAAACCGCTGGTTTTTGATAGTTTGGGCCCTATTGAATAATGAATGTTTTGAATTTTCTCCAAAAGTAAAGTAGTTGCAAACTCATCCTTTTAGAAACTTGTTTGGGCTTTTGAGAGGAGTAAAAAACCATCAAAAATTTCAATCCTGCATGATTCTACCAAGAAATGTGATACTTTATTCAAAACCCTGGTTTTTGCTATTGGGCTCTATTGAATAATGAATGTTTTGAATTTTCTCCAAAAGTAAAGTAATTGCAAACTCATCCTTTTAGATACTTGTTTGGGCTCATGAGAGGAGTAGAAAAACATCAAAAATTTCAGTCCTGCATGATTCTACCAAGAAATGTGTGTTCATTCAAACCGCTGGTTTTTGATATTTTGGGCCCTATTGAATAATGAATGTTTTGAATTTTCTCCAAAAGTAAAGTAGTGGCAAACTCATCCTTTTAGAATCTTGTTTGGGCTGTTGAGAGGAGTAAAAAACCATCAAAAATTTCAATCCTGCATGATTCTACCAAGAAATGTGATTCTTCATTCAAAACCTGATTTTTGCTATTGGGCTCTATTGAATAATGAATGTTTTGAATTTTCTCCAAAAGTAAAGTAGTTGCAAACTCATGCTTTTAGAGACTTGTTTGGGCTCATGAGAGGAGTAGAAAAACATCAAAAATTTCAGTCCTGCATGATTCTACCAAGAAATGTGTGTTCATTGAAACCGCTGGTTTTTGATAGTTTGGGCCCTATTGAATAATGAATGTTTTGAATTTTCTCCAAAAGTAAAGTAGTTGCAAACTCATCCTTTTAGAAACTTGTTTGGGCTGTTGAGAGGAGTAAAAAACCATCAAAAATTTCAATCCTGCATGATTCTACCAAGAAATGTGATTCTTCATTCAAAAGGCTGGTTTTTGCTATTGGGCTCTATTGAATAATGAATGTTTTGAATTTTCTCCAAAAGTAAAGTAGTTGCAAACTCATCCTTTTAGAGACTTGTTTGGGCTCATGAGAGGAGTAGAAAAACATCAAAAATTTCAGTCCTGCACGATTCTACCAAGAAATGTGTGTTCATTCAAACCGCTGGTTTTTGATATTTTGGGCCCTATTGAATAATGAATGTTTTGAATTTTCTCCAAAAGTAAAGTAGTTGCAAACTCATCCTTTTAGAAACTTGTTTGGGCTGTTGAGAGGAGTAAAAACCCATCAAAAATTTCAATCCTGCATGATTCTACCAAGAAATGTGATTCTTCATTCAAAACCTGATTTTTGCTATTGGGCTCTATTGAATAATGAATGTTTTGAATTTTCTCCAAAAGTAAAGTAGTTGCAAACTCATGCTTTTAGAGACTTGTTTGGGCTCATGAGAGGAGTAGAAAAACATCAAAAATTTCAGTCCTGCATGATTCTACCAAGAAATGTGTGTTCATTGAAACCGCTGGTTTTTGATAGTTTGGGCCCTATTGAATAATGAATGTTTTGAATTTTCTCCAAAAGTAAAGTAGTTGCAAACTCATCCTTTTAGAAACTTGTTTGGGCTGTTGAGAGGAGTAAAAAACCATCAAAAATTTCAATCCTGCATGATTCTACCAAGAAATGTGATTCTTAATTCAAAAGGCTGGTTTTTGCTATTGGGCTCTATTGAATAATGAATGTTTTGAATTTTCTCCAAAAGTAAAGTAGTTGCAAACTCATCCTTTTAGAGACTTGTTTGGGCTCATGAGAGGAGTAGAAAAACATCAAAAATTTCAGTCCTGCATGATTCTACCAAGAAATGTGTGTTCATTCAAACCGCTGTTTTTTGAAATTTTGGGCCCTATTGAATAATGAATGTTTTGAATTTTCTCCAAAAGTAAAGTAGTTGCAAATTCATCCTTTTAGAAACTTGTTTGGGCTGTTGAGAGGAGTAAAAAACCATCAAAAATTTCAATCCTGCATGATTCTACCAAGAAATGTGATTCTTCATTCAAAACGCTGGTTTTTGCTATTGGGCTCTATTGAATAATAAATGTTTTGAATTTTCTCAAAAGTAAAGTAGTTGCAAACTCATCCTTTTAGAGTCTTGTTTGGGCTCATGAGAGGAGTAGAAAAACATCAAAAATTTCAGTTCTGCACAATTCTACCAAGAAATGTGAGTGTTCATTCAAACCGCTGGTTTTTGATATTTTGGGCCCTATTGAATAATGAATGTTTTGACTTTTCTCCAAAAGTAAAGTAGTTGCAAACTCATCCTTTTAGAAACTTGTTTGGGCTGTTGAGAGGAGTAAAAAACCATCAAAAATTTCAATCCTGCATGATTCTACCAAGAAATGTGATTCTTCATTCAAAACGCTGGTATTTGCTATTGGGCTCTATTGAATAATGAATGTTTTGAATTTTCTCCAAAAGTAAAGTAGTTGCAAACTCATCCTTTTAGAGTCTTGTTTGGGCTCATGAGAGGAGTAGAAAAACATCAAAAATTTCAGTCCTGCACGATTCTACCAAGAAATTTGAGTGTTCATTCAAACCGCTGGTTTTTGATAGTTTGGGCCCTATTGAATAATGAATGTTTTGAATTTTCTCCAAAAGTAAAGTAGTTGCAAACTCATCCTTTTAGAAACTTGTTTGGGCTTTTGAGAGGAGTAAAAAACCATCAAAAATTTCAATCCTGCATGATTCTACCAAGAAATGTGATTCTTCATTCAAAACCTGATTTTTGCTATTCGGCTCTATTGAATAATGAATGTTTTGAATTTTCTCCAAAAGTAAAGTAGTTGCAAACTCATGCTTTTAGAGACTTGTTTGGGCTCATGAGAGGAGTAGAAAAACATCAAAAATTTCAGTCCTGCATGATTCTACCAAGAAATGTGTGTTCATTGAAACCGCTGGTTTTTGATAGTTTGGGCCCTATTGAATAATGAATGTTTTGAATTTTCTCCAAAAGTAAAGTAGTTGCAAACTCATCCTTTTAGAAACTTGTTTGGGCTGTTGAGAGGAGTAAAAAACCATCAAAAATTTCAATCCTGCATGATTCTACCAAGAAATGTGATTCTTCATTCAAAAGGCTGGTTTTTGCTATTGGGCTCTATTGAATAATGAATGTTTTGAATTTTCTCCAAAAGTAAAGTAGTTGCAAACTCATGCTTTTAGAGACTTGTTTGGGCTCATGAGAGGAGTAGAAAAACATCAAAAATTTCAGTCCTGCATGATTCTACCAAGAAATGTGTGTTCATTGAAACCGCTGGTTTTTGATAGTTTGAGCCCTATTGAATAATGAATGTTTTGAATTTTCTCCAAAAGTAAAGTAGTTGCAAACTCATCCTTTTAGAAACTTGTTTGGGCTGTTGAGAGGAGTAAAAAACCATCAAAAATTTCAATCCTGCATGATTCTACCAAGAAATGTGATTCTTCATTCAAAAGGCTGGTTTTTGCTATTGGGCTCTATTGAATAATGAATGTTTTGAATTTTCTCCAAAAGTAAAGTAGTTGCAAACTCATCCTTTTAGAGACTTGTTTGGGCTCATGAGAGGAGTAGAAAAACATCAAAAATTTCAGTCCTGCATGATTCTACCAAGAAATGTGTGTTCATTCAAACCGCTGTTTTTTGAAATTTTGGGCCCTATTGAATAATGAATGTTTTGAATTTTCTCCAAAAGTAAAGTAGTTGCAAACTCATCCTTTTAGAAACTTGTTTGGGCTGTTGAGAGGAGTAAAAAACCATCAAAAATTTCAATCCTGCATGATTCTACCAAGAAATGTGATTCTTCATTCAAAACGTTGGTTTTTGCTATTGGGCTCTATTGAATAATAAATGTTTTGAATTTTCTCAAAAGTAAAGTAGTTGCAAACTCATCCTTTTAGAGTCTTGTTTGGGCTCATGAGAGGAGTAGAAAAACATCAAAAATTTCAGTCCTGCACGATTCTACCAAGAAATGTGAGTGTTCATTCAAACCTCTGGTTTTTGATATTTTGGGCCCTATTGAATAATGAATGTTTTGACTTTTCTCCAAAAGTAAAGTAGTTGCAAAATCATCCTTTTAGAAACTTGTTTGGGCTGTTGAGAGGAGTAAAAAACCATCAAAAATTTCAATCCTGCATGATTCTACCAAGAAATGTGATTCTTCATTCAAAACGCTGGTATTTGCTATTGGGCTCTATTGAATAATGAATGTTTTGAATTTTCTCCAAAAGTAAAGTAGTTGCAAACTCATCCTTTTAGAGTCTTGTTTGGGCTCATGAGAGGAGTAGAAAAACATCAAAAATTTCAGTCCTGCACGATTCTACCAAGAAATTTGAGTGTTCATTCAAACTGCTGGTTTTTGATAGTTTGGGCCCTATTGAATAATGAATGTTTTGAATTTTCTCCAAAAGTAAAGTAGTTGCAAACTCATCCTTTTAGAAACTTGTTTGGGCTTTTGAGAGGAGTAAAAAACCATCAAAAATTTCAATCCTGCATGATTCTACCAAGAAATGTGATTCTTCATTCAAAACCTGATTTTTGCTATTCGGCTCTATTGAATAATGAATGTTTTGAATTTTCTCCAAAAGTAAAGTAGTTGCAAACTCATCCTTTTAGAAACTTGTTTGGGCTGTTGAGAGGAGTAAAAAACCATCAAAAATTTTAATCCTGCATGATTCTACCAAGAATTGTGATTCTTCATTCAAAACCTGATTTTTGCTATTGGGCTCTATTGAATAATGAATGTTTTGAATTTTCTCCAAAAGTAAAGTAGTTGCAAACTCATGCTTTTAGAGACTTGTTTGGGCTCATGAGAGGAGCAGAAAAACATCAAAAATTTTAGTCCTGCATGATTCTACCAAGAAATGTGTGTTCATTGAAACCGCTGGTTTTTGATAGTTTGAGCCCTATTGAATAATGAATGTTTTGAATTTTCTCCAAAAGTAAAGTAGTTGCAAACTCATCCTTTTAGAAACTTGTTTGGGCTGTTGAGAGGAGTAAAAAACCATCAAAAATTTCAATCCTGCATGATTCTACCAAGAAATGTGATTCTTCATTCAAAAGGCTGGTTTTTGCTATTGGGCTCTATTGAATAATGAATGTTTTGAATTTTCTCCAAAAGTAAAGTAGTTGCAAACTCATCCTTTTAGAGACTTGTTTGGGCTCATGAGAGGAGTAGAAAAACATCAAAAATTTCAGTCCTGCATGATTCTACCAAGAAATGTGTGTTCATTCAAACCGCTGTTTTTTGAAATTTTGGGCCCTATTGAATAATGAATGTTTTGAATTTTCTCCAAAAGTAAAGTAGTTGCAAACTCATCCTTTTAGAAACTTGTTTGGGCTGTTGAGAGGAGTAAAAACCATCAAAAATTTCAATCCTGCATGATTCTACCAAGAAATGTGATTCTTCATTCAAAACGCTGGTTTTTGCTATTGGGCTCTATTGAATAATAAATGTTTTGAATTTTCTCCAAAATTAAAGTAGTTGCAAACTCATCCTTTTAGAGTCTTGTTTGGGCTCATGAGAGGAGTAGAAAAACATCAAAAATTTCAGTCCTGCACGATTCTACCAAGAAATGTGAGTGTTCATTCAAACCGCTGGTTTTTGATATTTTGGGCCCTATTGAATAATGAATGTTTTGAATTTTCTCCAAAAGTAAAGAAGTTGCAAACTCATCCTTTTAGAAACTTGTTTGGGCTGTTGAGAGGAGTAAAAAACCATCAAAAATTTCAATCCTGCATGATTCTACCAAGAAATGTGATTCTTCATTCAAAACCTGATTTTTGCTATTGGGCTATATTGAATAATTAATGTTTTGAATTTTCTCCAAAAGTAAAGTAGTTGCAAACTCATGCTTTTAGAGACTTGTTTGGGCTCATGAGAGGAGTAGAAAAACATCAAAAATTTCAGTCCTGCATGATTCTACCAAGAAATGTGTGTTCATTGAAACCGCTGGTTTTTGATAGTTTGGGCCCTATTGAATAATGAATGTTTTGAATTTTCTCCAAAAGTAAAGTAGTTGCAAACTCATCCTTTTAGAAACTTGTTTGGGCTTTTGAGAGGAGTAAAAAACCATCAAAAATTTCAATCCTGCATGATTCTACCAAGAAATGTGATACTTTATTCAAAACGCTGGTTTTTGCTATTGGGCTCTATTGAATAATGAATGTTTTGAATTTTCTCCAAAAGTAAAGTAGTTGCAAACTCATCCTTTTAGATACTTGTTTGGGCTCTTGAGAGGAGTAGAAAAACATCAAAAATTTCAGTCCTGCATGATTCTACCAAGAAATGTGTGTTCATTCAAACCGCTGGTTTTTTATATTTTGGGCCCTATTGAATAATGAATGTTTTGAATTTTCTCCAAAAGTAAAGTAGTTGCAAACTCATCCTTTTAGAATCTTGTTTGGGCTGTTGAGAGGAGTAAAAAACCATCAAAAATTTCAATCCTGCATGATTCTACCAAGAAATGTGATTCTTCATTCAAAACCTGATTTTTGCTATTGGGCTCTATTGAATAATGAATGTTTTGAATTTTCTCCAAAAGTAAAGTAGTTGCAAACTCATGCTTTTAGAGACTTGTTTGGGCTCATGAGAGGAGTAGAAAAACATCAAAAATTTCAGTCCTGCATGATTCTACCAAGAAATGTGTGTTCATTGAAACCGCTGGTTTTTGATAGTTTGGGCCCTATTGAATAATGAATGTTTTGAATTTTCTCCAAAAGTAAAGTAGTTGCAAACTCATCCTTTTAGAAACTTGTTTGGGCTGTTGAGAGGAGTAAAAAACCATCAAAAATTTCAATCCTGCATGATTCTACCAAGAAATGTGATTCTTCATTCAAGACGCTGGTTTTTGCTATTGGGCTCTATTGAATAATGAATGTTTTGAATTTTCTCCAAAAGTAAAGCAGTTGCAAACTCATCCTTTTAGAGACTTGTTTGGGCTCATGAGAGGAGTAGAAAAACATCAAAAATTTCAGTCCTGCATGATTCTACCAAGAAATGTGTGTTCATTCAAACCGCTGTTTTTTGAAATTTTGGGCCCTATTGAATAATGAATGTTTTGAATTTTCTCCAAAAGTAAAGTAGTTGCAAACTCATCCTTTTAGAAACTTGTTTGGGCTGTTGAGAGGAGTAAAAAACCATCAAAAATTTCAATCCTGCATGATTCTACCAAGAAATGTGATTCTTCATTCAAAACGCTGGTTTTTGCTATTGGGCTCTATTGAATAATAAATGTTTTGATTTTTCTCCAAAAGTAAAGTAGTTGCAAACTCATCCTTTTAGAGTCTTGTTTGGGCTCATGAGAGGAGTAGGAAAACATCAAAAATTTCAGTCCTGCACGATTCTACCAAGAAATGTGAGTGTTCATTCAAACCGCTGGTTTTTGATATTTTGGGCCCTATTGAATAATGAATGTTTTGACTTTTCTCCAAAAGTAAAGTAGTTGCAAACTCATCCTTTTAGAAACTTGTTTGGGCTGTTGAGAGGAGTAAAAAACCATCAAAAATTTCAATCCTGCATGATTCTACCAAGAAATGTGATTCTTCATTCAAAACGCTGGTATTTGCTATTGGGCTCTATTGAATAATGAATGTTTTGAATTTTTTCCAAAAGTAAAGTAGTTGCAAACTCATCCTTTTAGAGACTTGTTTGGGCTCATGAGAGGAGTAGAAAAACATCAAAAATTTCTGTCCTGCACGATTCTACCAAGAAATTTGAGTGTTCATTCAAACCGCTGGTTTTTGATAGTTTGGGCCCTATTGAATAATGAATGTTTTGAATTTTCTCCAAAAGTAAAGTAGTTGCAAACTCATCCTTTTAGAAACTTGTTTGGGCTGTTGAGAGGAGTAAAAAATCATCAAAAATTTCAATCCTGCATGATTCTACCAAGAAATGTGATTCTTCATTCAAAACCTGATTTTTGCTATTGGGCTCTATTGAATAATGAATGTTTTGAATTTTCTCCAAAAGTAAAGTAGTTGCAAACTCATGCTTTTAGAGACTTGTTTGGGCTCATGAGAGGAGTAGAAAAACATCAAAAATTTCAGTCCTGCATGATTCTACCAAGAAATGTGTGTTCATTGAAACCGTTGGTTTTTGATAGTTTGGGCCCTATTGAATAATGAATGTTTTGAATTTTCTCCAAAAGTAAAGTAGTTGCAAACTCATCCTTTTAGAAACTTGTTTGGGCTGTTGAGAGGAGTAAAAAACCATCAAAAATTTCAATCCTGCATGATTCTACCAAGAAATGTGATTCTTCATTCAAAACCTGATTTTTGCTATTGGGCTCTATTGAATAATGAATGTTTTGAATTTTCTCCAAAAGTAAAGTAGTTGCAAACTCATGCTTTTAGAGACTTGTTTGGGCTCATGAGAGGAGTAGAAAAACATCAAAAATTTCAGTCCAGCATGATTCTACCAAGAAATGTGTGTTCATTGAAACCGTTGGTTTTTGATAGTTTGGGCCCTATTGAATAATGAATGTTTTGAATTTTCTCCAAAAGTAAAGTAGTTGCAAACTCATCATTTTAGAAACTTGTTTGGGCTGTTGAGAGGAGTAAAAAACCATCAAAAATTTCAATCCTGCATGATTCTACCAAGAAATGTGATTCTTCATTCAAAATGCTGGTTTTTGCTATTGGGCTCTATTGAATAATGAATGTTTTGAATTTTCTCCAAAAGTAAAGTAGTTGCAAACTCATCCTTTTAGAGACTTGTTTGGGCTCATGAGAGGAGTAGAAAAACATCAAAAATTTCAGTCCTGCACGATTCTACCAAGAAATGTGTGTTCATTCAAACTGCTGGTTTTTGATATTTTGGGCCCTATTGAATAATGAATGTTTTGAATTTTCTCCAAAAGTAAAGTAGTTGCAAACTCATCCTTTTAGAAACTTGTTTGGGCTGTTGAGAGGAGTAAAAAACCATCAAAAATTTCAATCCTGCATGATTCTACCAAGAAATGTGATACTTCATTCAAAACGCTGGTTTTTGCTATTGGGCTCTATTGAATAATGAATGTTTTGAATTTTCTCCAAAAGTAAAGTAGTTGCAAACTCATACTTTTAGAGACTTGTTTGGGCTCATGAGAGGAGTAGAAAAACATCAAAAATTTCAGTCCTGCACGATTCTACCAAGAAATTTGAGTGTTCATTCAAACCGCTGGTTTTTGAGTTTGGGCCCTATTGAATAATGAATGTTTTGAATTTTCTCCAAAAGTAAAGTAGTTGCAAACTCATCCTTTTAGAATCTTGTTTGGGCTGTTGAGAGGAGTAAAAAACCATCAAAAATTTCAATCCTGCATGATTCTACCAAGAAATGTGATTCTTCATTCAAAACCTGATTTTTGCTATTGGGCTCTATTGAATAATGAATGTTTTGAATTTTCTCCAAAAGTAAAGTAGTTGCAAACTCATGCTTTTAGAGACTTGTTTGGGCTCATGAGAGGAGTAGAAAAACATCAAAAATTTCAGTCCTGCATGATTCTACCAAGAAATGTGTGTTCATTGAAACCGTTGGTTTTTGATAGTTTGGGCCCTATTGAATAATGAATGTTTTGAATTTTCTCCAAAAGTAAAGTAGTTGCAAACTCATCCTTTTAGAAACTTGTTTGGGCTGTTGAGAGGAGTAAAAAACCATCAAAAATTTCAATCCTGCATGATTCTACCAAGAAATGTGATACTTCATTCAAAACGATGGTTTTTGCTATTGGGCTCTATTGAATAATGAATGTTTTGAATTTTCTCCAAAAGTAAAGTAGTTGCAAACTCATCCTTTTAGAGACTTGTTTGGGCTCATGAGAGGAGTAGAAAAACATCAAAAATTTCAGTCCTGCATGATTCTACCAAGAAATGTGTGTTCATTGAAACCGTTGGTTTTTGATAGTTTGGGCCCTATTGAATAATGAATGTTTTGAATTTTCTCCAAAAGTAAAGTAGTTGCAAACTCATCCTTTTAGAAACTTGTTTGGGCTGTTGAGAGGAGTAAAAAACCATCAAAAATTTCAATCCTGCATGATTCTACCAAGAAATGTGATTCTTCATTCAAAACGCTGGTTTTTGCTATTGGGCTCTATTGAATAATGAATGTTTTGAATTTTCTCCAAAAGTAAAGTAGTTGCAAACTCATCCTTTTAGAGACTTGTTTGGGCTCATGAGAGGAGTAGAAAAACATCAAAAATTTCAGTCCTGCACGATTCTACCAAGAAATGTGTGTTCATTCAAACCGCTGGTTTTTGATATTTTGGGCCCTATTGAATAATGAATGTTTTGAATTTTCTCCAAAAGTAAAGTAGTTGCAAACTCATCCTTTTAGAAACTTGTTTGGGCTGTTGAGAGGAGTAAAAAACCATCAAAAATTTCAATCCTGCATGATTCTACCAATAAATGTGATTCTTCATTCAAAACGCTGGTTTTTGCTATTGGGCTCTATTGAATAATGAATGTTTTGAATTTTCTCCAAAAGTAAAGTAGTTGCAAACTCATTCTTTTAGAGACTTGTTTGGGCTCATGAGAGGAGTAGAAAAACATCAAAAATTTCAGTCCTGCATGATTCTACCAAGAAATGTGTGTTCATTCAAACCGCTGGTTTTTGATAGTTTGGGCCCTATTGAATAATGAATGTTTTGAATTTTCTCCAAAAGTAAAGTAGTTGCAAACTCATCCTTTTAGAAACTTGTTTGGGCTGTTGAGAGGAGTAAAAAACCATCAAAAATTTCAATCCTGCATGATTCTACCAAGAAATGTGATTCTTCATTCAAAACGCTGGTTTTTGCTATTGGGCTCTATTGAATAATGAATGTTTTGAATTTTCTCCAAAAGTAAAGTAGTTGCAAACTCATCCTTTTAGAGACTTGTTTGGGCTCATGAGAGGAGTAGAAAAACATCAAAAATTTCAGTCCTGCACGATTCTACCAAGAAATGTGTGTTCATTCAAACCACTGGTTTTTGATATTTTGGGCCCTATTGAATAATGAATGTTTTGAATTTTCTCCAAAAGTAAAGTAGTTGCAAACTCATCCTTTTAGAAACTTGTTTGGGCTGTTGAGAGGAGTAAAAAACCATCAAAAATTTCAATCCTGCATGATTCTACCAAGAAATGTGATACTTCATTCAAAACGCTGGTTTTTGCTTTTGGGCTCTATTGAATAATGAATGTTTTGAATTTTCTCCAAAAGTAAAGTAGTTGCAAACTCATCCTTTTAGAGACTTGTTTGGGCTCATGAGATGAGTAGAAAAACATCAAAAATTTCAGTCCTGCACGATTCTACCAAGAAATGTGTGTTCATTCAAACCGCTGGTTTTTTATATTTTGGGCCCTATTGAATAATGAATGTTTTGAATTTGCTCCAAAAGTAAAGTAGTTGCAAACTCATCCTTTTAGAAACTTGTTTGGGCTGTTGAGAGGAGTAAAAAACCATCAAAAATTTCAATCCTGCATGATTCTACCAAGAAATGTGTGTTCATTCAAACCGCTGGTTTTTGATATTTTGGGCCCTATTGAATAATGAATGTTTTGAATTTTCTCCAAAAGTAAAGTAGTTGCAAACTCATCCTTTTAGAAACTTGTTTGAGCTGTTGAGAGGAGTAAAAAACCATCAAAAATTTCAATCCTGCTTGATTCTACCAAGAAATGTGATTCTTCATTCAAAACCTGATTTTTGCTATTGGGCTCTATTGAATAATGAATGTTTTGAATTTTCTCCAAAAGTAAAGTAGTTGCAAACTCATGCTTTTAGAGACTTGTTTGGGCTCATGAGAGGAGTAGAATAACATCAAAAATTTCAGTCCTGCACGATTCTACCAAGAAATGTGTGTTCATTGAAACCGCTGGTTTTTGATAGTTTTGGCCCTATTGAATAATGAATGTTTTGAATTTTCTCCAAAAGTAAAGTAGTTGCAAACTCATGCTTTTAGAGACTTGTTTGGGCTCATGGGAGGAGTAGAAAAACATCAAAAATTTCAGTCCTGCATGATTCTACCAAGAAATGTGTGTTCATTGAAACCGCAGGTTTTTGATAGTTTGGGCCCTATTGAATAATGAATGTTTTGAATTTTCTCCAAAAGTAAAGTAGTTGCAAACTCATCCTTTTAGAAACTTGTTTGGGCTGTTGAGAGGAGTAAAAAACCATCAAAAATTTCAATCCTGCATGATTCTACCAAGAAATGTGATTCTTCATTCAAAAGGCTGGTTTTTGCTATTGGGCTCTATTGAATAATGAATGTTTTGAATTTTCTCCAAAAGTAAAGTAGTTGCAAACTCATCCTTTTAGAGACTTGTTTGGGCTCATGAGAGGAGTAGAAAAACATCAAAAATTTCAGTCCTGCATGATTCTACCAAGAAATGTGTGTTCATTCAAACCGCTGGTTTTTGATATTTTGGGCCCTATTGAATAATGAATGTTTTGAATTTTCTCCAAAAGTAAAGTAGTTGCAAACTCATCCTTTTAGAAACTTGTTTGGGCTGTTGAGAGGAGTAAAAAACCATCAAAAATTTCAATCCTGCATGATTCTACCAAGAAATGTGATTCTTCATTCAAAACCTGATTTTGGCTATTGGGCTCTATTGAATAATGAATGTTTTGAATTTTCTCCAAAAGTAAAGTAGTTGCAAACTCATGCTTTTAGAGACTTGTTTGGGCTCATGAGAGGAGTAGAATAACATCAAAAATTTCAGTCCTGCATGATTCTACCAAGAAATGTGTGTTCATTGAAACCGCTGGTTTTTGATAGTTTTGGCCCTATTGAATAATGAATGTTTTGAATTTTCTCCAAAAGTAAAGTAGTTGCAAACTCATGCTTTTAGAGACTTGTTTGGGCTCATGAGAGGAGTAGAAAAACATCAAAAATTTCAGTCCTGCATGATTCTACCAAGAAATGTGTGTTCATTGAAACCGCTGGTTTTTGATAGTTTGGGCCCTATTGAATAATGAATGTTTTGAATTTTCTCCAAAAGTAAAGTAGTTGCAAACTCATCCTTTTAGAAACTTGTTTGGGCTGTTGAGAGGAGTAAAAAACCATCAAAAATTTCAATCCTGCATGATTCTACCAAGAAATGTGATTCTTCATTCAAAAGGCTGGTTTTTGCTATTGGGCTCTATTGAATAATGAATGTTTTGAATTTTCTCCAAAAGTAAAGTAGTTGCAAACTCATCCTTTTAGAGACTTCTTTGGGCTCATGAGAGGAGTAGAAAAACATCAAAAATTTCAGTCCTGCATGATTCTACCAAGAAATGTGTGTTCATTCAAACCGCTGGTTTTTGATATTTTGGGCCCTATTGAATAATGAATGTTTTGAATTTTCACCAAAAGTAGTTGCAAACTCATCCTTTTAGAAACTTGTTTGGGCTGTTGAGAGGAGTAAAAAACCATCAAAAATTTCAATCCTGCATGATTCTACCAAGAAATGTGATTCTTCATTCAAAACCTGATTTTTGCTATTGGGCTCTATTGAATAATGAATGTTTTGAATTTTCTCCAAAAGTAAAGTAGTTGCAAACTCATGCTTTTAGAGACTTGTTTGGGCTGAGAGGAGTAAAAAACCATCAAAAATTTCAATCCTGCATGATTCTACCAAGAAATGTGATTCTTCATTCAAAACGCTGGTTTTTGCTGTTGGGCTCTATTGAATAATTAATGTTTTGAATTTTCTCCAACAGTAAAGTAGTTGCAAACTCATCCTTTTAGAGACTTGTTTGGGCTCATGAGAGGAGTAGAAAAACATCAAAAATTTCAGTCCTGCACGATTCTACCAAGAAATGTGTGTTCATTCAAACCGCTGGTTTTGATATTTTGGGCCCTATTGAATAAAGAATGTTTTGAATTTTCTCCAAAAGTAAAGTAGTTGCAAACTCATCCTTTTAGAAACTTGTTTGGGCTGTTGAGAGGAGTAAAAAACCATCAAAAATTTCAATCCTGCATGATTCTACCAAGAAATGTGATTCTTCATTCAAAACCTGATTTTTGCTATTGGGCTCTATTGAATAATGAATGTTTTGAATTTTCTCCAAAAGAAAAGTAGTTGCAAACTCATGCTTTTAGAGACTTGTTTGGGCTCATGAGAGGAGTAGAAAAACATCAAAAATTTCAGTCCTGCATGATTCTACCAAGAAATGTGTGTTCATTGAAACCGCTGGTTTTTGATAGTTTGGGCCCTGTTGAATAATGAATGTTTTGAATTTTCTCCAAAAGTAAAGTAGTTGCAAACTCATCCTTTTAGAAACTTGTTTGGGCTTTTGAGAGGAGTAAAAAACCATCAAAAATTTCAATCCTGCATGATTCTACCAAGAAATGTGATACTTCATTCAAAACGCTGGTTTTTGCTATTGGGCTCTATTGAATAATGAATGTTTTGAATTTTCTCCAAAAGTAAAGTAGTTGCAAACTCATGCTTTTAGAGACTTGTTTGGGCTCATGAGAGGAGTAGAATAACATCAAAAATTTCAGTCCTGCATGATTCTACCAAGAAATGTGTGTTCATTGAAACCGCTGGTTTTTGATAGTTTTGGCCCTATTGAATAATGAATGTTTTGAATTTTCTCCAAAAGTAAAGTAGTTGCAAACTCATGCTTTTAGAGACTTGTTTGGGCTCATGGGAGGAGTAGAAAAACATCAAAAATTTCAGTCCTGCATGATTCTACCAAGAAATGTGTGTTCATTGAAACCGCAGGTTTTTGATAGTTTGGGCCCTATTGAATAATGAATGTTTTGAATTTTCTCCAAAAGTAAAGTAGTTGCAAACTCATCCTTTTAGAAACTTGTTTGGGCTGTTGAGAGGAGTAAAAAAACCATCAAAAATTTCAATCCTGCATGATTCTACCAAGAAATGTGATTCTTCATTCAAAACGCTGGTTTTTGCTATTGGGCTCTATTGAATAATAAATGTTTTGAATTTTCTCCAAAAGTAAAGTAGTTGCAAACTCATCCTTTTAGAGTCTTGTTTGGGCTCATGAGAGGAGTAGAAAAACATCAAAAATTTCAGTCCTGCACGATTCTACCAAGAAATGTGAGTGTTCATTCAAACCGCTGGTTTTTGATATTTTGGGCCCTACTGAATAATGAATGTTTTGAATTTTCTCCAAAAGTAAAGTAGTTGCAAACTCATCCTTTTAGAAACTTGTTTGGGCTGTTGAGAGGAGTAAAAAACCATCAAAAATTTCAATCCTGCATGATTCTACCAAGAAATGTGATTCTTCATTCAAAACCTGATTTTTGCTATTGGGCTCTATTGAATAATGAATGTTTTGAATTTTCTCCAAAAGTAAAGTAGTTGCAAACTCATGCTTTTAGAGACTTGTTTGGGCTCATGAGAGGAGTAGAAAAACATCAAAAATTTCAGTCCTGCATGATTCTACCAAGAAATGTGTGTTCATTCAAACCGCTGATTTTTGATAGTTTGGGCCCTATTGAATAATGAATGTTTTGAATTTTCTCCAAAAGTAAAGTAGTTGCAAACTCATCCTTTTAGAAACTTGTTTGGGCTGTTGAGAGGAGTAAAAAACCATCAAAAATTTCAATCCTGCATGATTCTACCAAGAAATGTGATTCTTCATTCAAAACACTGGTTTTTGCTATTGGGCTCTATTGAATAATGAATGTTTTGATTTTTCTCCAAAAGTAAAGTAGTTGCAAACTCATCCTTTTAGAGACTTGTTTGGGCTCATGAGAGGAGTAGAAAAACATCAAAAATTTCAGTCCTGCACGATTCTACCAAGAAATGTGTGTTCATTCAAACCGCTGGTTTTTGATATTTTGGGCCATATTGAATAATGAATGTTTTGAATTTTCTCCAAAAGTAAAGTAGTTGCAAACTCATCCTTTTAGAAACTTGTTTGGGCTGTTGAGAGGAGTAAAAAACCATCAAAAATTTCAATCCTGCATGATTCTACCAAGAAATGTGATACTATATTCAAAACGCTGGTTTTTGCTATTGGGCTCTATTGAATAATGAATGTTTTGAATTTTCTCCAAAAGTAAAGTAGTTGCAAACTCATCCTTTTAGAGACTTGTTTGGGCTCATGAGAGGAGTAGAAAAACATCAAAAATTTCAGTCCTGCACGATTCTACCAAGAAATGTGTGTTCATTCAAACC
Source organism: Dendrobates tinctorius (assembly GCF_039654945.1). NCBI lineage: Eukaryota > Metazoa > Chordata > Amphibia > Anura > Dendrobatidae > Dendrobates > Dendrobates tinctorius. The sequence continues at coordinate 19,887,183 of NW_027361713.1, forward strand.
GCTGGTTTTTGATATTTTGGGCCCTATTGAATAATGAATGTTTTGAATTTTCTCCAAAAGTAAAGTAGTTGCAAACTCATCCTTATAGAAACTTGTTTGGGCTGTTGAGAGGAGTAAAAAAACATCAAAAATTTCAATCCTGCATGATTCTACCAAGAAATGTGATTCTTCATTCAAAACGCTGGTTTTTGCTATTGGGCTCTATTGAATAATGAATGTTTTGAATTTTCTCCAAAAGTAAAGTAGTTGCAAACTCATCCTTTTAGAGACTTGTTTGGGCTCATGAGAGGAGTAGAAAAATATCAAAAATTTCAGTCCTGCATGATTCTACCAAGAAATGTGTGTTCATTCAAACCGCTGGTTTTTGATAGTTTGGGCCCTATTGAATAATGAATGTTTTGACTTTTCTCCAAAAGTAAAGTAGTTGCAAACTCATCCTTTTAGAAACTTGTTTGGGCTGTTGAGAGGAGTAAAAAACCATCAAAAATTTCAATCCTGCATGATTCTACCAAGAAATGTGATTCTTCATTCAAAACGCTGGTTTTTGCTATTGGGCTCTATTGAATAATAAATGTTTTGAATTTTCTCCAAAAGTAAAGTAGTTGCAAACTCATCCTTTTAGAGTCTTGTTTGGGCTCATGAGAGGAGTAGAAAAACATCAAAAATTTCAGTCCTGCACAATTCTACCAAGAAATGTGAGTGTTCATTCAAACCGCTGGTTTTTGATATTTTGGGCCCTACTGAATAATGAATGTTTTGAATTTTCTCCAAAAGTAAAGTAGTTGCAAACTCATCCTTTTAGAAACTTGTTTGGGCTGTTGAGAGGAGTAAAAAACCATCAAAAATTTCAATCCTGCATGATTCTACCAAGAAATGTGATTCTTCATTCAAAACCTGATTTTTGCTATTGGGCTCTACTGAATAATGAATGTTTTGAATTTTCTCCAAAAGTAAAGTAGTTGCAAACTCATGCTTTTAGAGACTTGTTTGGGCTATTGAGAGGAGTAGAAAAACATCAAAAATTTCAGTCCTGCATGATTCTACCAAGAAATGTGTGTTCATTTAAACCGCTGGTTTTTGATAGTTTGGGCCCTATTGAATAATGAATGTTTTGACTTTTCTCCAAAAGGAAAGTAGTTGCAAACTCATCCTTTTAGAAACTTGTTTGGGCTGTTGAGAGGAGTAAAAAACCATCAAAAATTTCAATCCTGCATGATTCTACCAAGAAATGTGATTCTTCATTCAAAACCTGATTTTTGCTATTGGGCTCTATTGAATAATGAATGTTTTGAATTTTCTCCAAAAGTAAAGTAGTTGCAAACTCATACTTTTAGAGACTTGTTTAGGCTCATGAGAGGAGTAGAAAAACATCAAAAATTTCAGTCCTGCACGATTCTACCAAGAAATGTGTGTTCATTCAAACCGCTGGTTTTTGATATTTTGGGCCCTATTGAATAATGAATGTTTTGAATTTTCTCCAAAAGTAAAGTAGTTGCAAACTCATCCTTTAGAAACTTGTTTGGGCTGTTGAGAGGAGTAAAAAACCATCAAAAATTTCAATCCTGCATGATTCTACCAAGAAATGTGATTCTTCATTCAAAACGCTGGTATTTGCTATTGGGCTCTATTGAATAATGAATGTTTTGAATTTTCTCCAAAAGTAAAGTAGTTGCAAACTCATCCTTTTAAAGTCTTGTTTGGGCTCATGAGAGGAGTAGAAAAACATCAAAAATTTCAGTCCTGCACGATTCTACCAAGAAATTTGAGTGTTCATTCAAAACGCTGGTTTTTGATAGTTTGGGCCCTATTGAATAATGAATGTTTTGAATTTTCTCCAAAAGTAAAGTAGTTGCAAACTCATCCTTTTAGAAACTTGTTTGGGCTGTTGAGAGGAGTAAAAAACCATCAAAAATTTCAATCCTGCATGATTCTACCAAGAAATGTGATTCTTCATTCAAAACCTGATTTTTGCTATTGGGCTCTATTGAATAATGAATGTTTTGAATTTTCTCCAAAAGTAAAGTAGTTGCAAACTCATGCTTTTAGAGACTTGTTTGGGCTCATGAGAGGAGTAGAAAAACATCAAAAATTTCAGTCCTGCATGATTCTACCAAGAAATGTGTGTTCATTGAAACCGCTGGTTTTTGATAGTTTGGGCCCTATTGAATAATGAATGTTTTGAATTTTCTCCAAAAGTAAAGTAGTTGCAAACTCATCCTTTTAGAAACTTGTTTGGGCTGTTGAGAGGAGTAAAAAACCATCAAAAATTTCAATCCTGCATGATTCTACCAAGAAATGTGATTCTTCATTCAAAACCTGATTTTTGCTATTGGGCTCTATTGAATAATGAATGTTTTGAATTTTCTCCAAAAGTAAAGTAGTTGCAAACTCATGCTTTTAGAGACTTGTTTGGGCTCATGAGAGGAGTAGAAAAACATCAAAAATTTCAGTCCTGCATGATTCTACCAAGAAATGTGTGCTCATTTAAACCTCTGGTTTTTGATAGTTTGGGCCCTATTGAAAAATGAATGTTTTGACTTTTCTCCAAAAGTAAAGTAGTTGCAAACTCATCCTTTTAGAAACTTGTTTGGGCTGTTGAGAGGAGTAAAAAACCATCAAAAATTTCAATCCTGCATGATTCTACCAAGAAATGTGATTCTTCATTCAAAACGCTGGTTTTTGCTATTGGGCTCTATTGAATAATAAATGTTTTGAATTTTCTCCAAAAGTAAAGTAGTTGCAAACTCATCCTTTTAGAGTTTTGTTTGGGCTCATGAGAGGAGTAGAAAAACATCAAAAATTTCAGTCCTGCACGATTCTACCAAGAAATGTGAGTGTTCATTCAAACCGCTGGTTTTTGATATTTTGGGCCCTATTGAATAATGAATGTTTTGACTTTTCTCCAAAAGTAAAGTAGTTGCAAACTCATCCTTTTAGAAACTTGTTTGGGCTGTTGAGAGGAGTAAAAAAACCATCAAAAATTTCAATCCTGCATGATTCTACCAAGAAATGTGATTCTTCATTCAAAACGCTGGTTTTTGCTATTGGGCTCTATTGAATAATAAATGTTTTGAATTTTCTCCAAAAGTAAAGTAGTTGCAAACTCATCCTTTTAGAGTCTTGTTTGGGCTCATGAGAGGAGTAGAAAAACATCAAAAATTTCAGTCCTGCACGATTCTACCAAGAAATGTGAGTGTTCATTCAAACCGCTGGTTTTTGATATTTTGGGCCCTACTGAATAATGAATGTTTTGAATTTTCTCCAAAAGTAAAGTAGTTGCAAACTCATCCTTTTAGAAACTTGTTTGGGCTGTTGAGAGGAGTAAAAAACCATCAAAAATTTCAATCCTGCATGATTCTACCAAGAAATGTGATTCTTCATTCAAAACCTGATTTTTGCTATTGGGCTCTATTGAATAATGAATGTTTTGAATTTTCTCCAAAAGTAAAGTAGTTGCAAACTCATGCTTTTAGAGACTTGTTTGGGCTCATGAGAGGAGTAGAAAAACATCAAAAATTTCAGTCCTGCATGATTCTACCAAGAAATGTGTGTTCATTCAAACCGCTGGTTTTTGATAGTTTGGGCCCTATTGAATAATGAATGTTTTGAATTTTCTCCAAAAGTAAAGTAGTTGCAAACTCATCCTTTTAGAAACTTGTTTGGGCTGTTGAGAGGAGTAAAAAACCATCAAAAATTTCAATCCTGCATGATTCTACCAAGAAATGTGATTCTTCATTCAAAACACTGGTTTTTGCTATTGGGCTCTATTGAATAATGAATGTTTTGATTTTTCTCCAAAAGTAAAGTAGTTGCAAACTCATCCTTTTAGAGACTTGTTTGGGCTCATGAGAGGAGTAGAAAAACATCAAAAATTTCAGTCCTGCACGATTCTACCAAGAAATGTGTGTTCATTCAAACCGCTGGTTTTTGATATTTTGGGCCATATTGAATAATGAATGTTTTGAATTTTCTCCAAAAGTAAAGTAGTTGCAAACTCATCCTTTTAGAAACTTGTTTGGGCTGTTGAGAGGAGTAAAAAACCATCAAAAATTTCAATCCTGCATGATTCTACCAAGAAATGTGATACTATATTCAAAACGCTGGTTTTTGCTATTGGGCTCTATTGAATAATGAATGTTTTGAATTTTCTCCAAAAGTAAAGTAGTTGCAAACTCATCCTTTTAGAGACTTGTTTGGGCTCATGAGAGGAGTAGAAAAACATCAAAAATTTCAGTCCTGCACGATTCTACCAAGAAATGTGTGTTCATTCAAACCGCTGGTTTTTGATATTTTGGGCCCTATTGAATAATGAATGTTTTGAATTTTCTCCAAAAGTAAAGTAGTTGCAAACTCATCCTTATAGAAACTTGTTTGGGCTGTTGAGAGGAGTAAAAAAACATCAAAAATTTCAATCCTGCATGATTCTACCAAGAAATGTGATTCTTCATTCAAAACGCTGGTTTTTGCTATTGGGCTCTATTGAATAATGAATGTTTTGAATTTTCTCCAAAAGTAAAGTAGTTGCAAACTCATCCTTTTAGAGACTTGTTTGGGCTCATGAGAGGAGTAGAAAAATATCAAAAATTTCAGTCCTGCATGATTCTACCAAGAAATGTGTGTTCATTCAAACCGCTGGTTTTTGATAGTTTGGGCCCTATTGAATAATGAATGTTTTGACTTTTCTCCAAAAGTAAAGTAGTTGCAAACTCATCCTTTTAGAAACTTGTTTGGGCTGTTGAGAGGAGTAAAAAACCATCAAAAATTTCAATCCTGCATGATTCTACCAAGAAATGTGATTCTTCATTCAAAACCTGATTTTTGCTATTGGGCTCTACTGAATAATGAATGTTTTGAATTTTCTCCAAAAGTAAAGTAGTTGCAAACTCATGCTTTTAGAGACTTGTTTGGGCTATTGAGAGGAGTAGAAAAACATCAAAAATTTCAGTCCTGCATGATTCTACCAAGAAATGTGTGTTCATTTAAACCGCTGGTTTTTGATAGTTTGGGCCCTATTGAATAATGAATGTTTTGACTTTTCTCCAAAAGTAAAGTAGTTGCAAACTCATCCTTTTAGAAACTTGTTTGGGCTGTTGAGAGGAGTAAAAAACCATCAAAAATTTCAATCCTGCATGATTCTACCAAGAAATGTGATTCTTCATTCAAAACCTGATTTTTGCTATTGGGCTCTATTGAATAATGAATGTTTTGAATTTTCTCCAAAAGTAAAGTAGTTGCAAACTCATACTTTTAGAGACTTGTTTAGGCTCATGAGAGGAGTAGAAAAACATCAAAAATTTCAGTCCTGCACGATTCTACCAAGAAATGTGTGTTCATTCAAACCGCTGGTTTTTGATATTTTGGGCCCTATTGAATAATGAATGTTTTGAATTTTCTCCAAAAGTAAAGTAGTTGCAAACTCATCCTTTAGAAACTTGTTTGGGCTGTTGAGAGGAGTAAAAAACCATCAAAAATTTCAATCCTGCATGATTCTACCAAGAAATGTGATTCTTCATTCAAAACGCTGGTATTTGCTATTGGGCTCTATTGAATAATGAATGTTTTGAATTTTCTCCAAAAGTAAAGTAGTTGCAAACTCATCCTTTTAAAGTCTTGTTTGGGCTCATGAGAGGAGTAGAAAAACATCAAAAATTTCAGTCCTGCACGATTCTACCAAGAAATTTGAGTGTTCATTCAAAACGCTGGTTTTTGATAGTTTGGGCCCTATTGAATAATGAATGTTTTGAATTTTCTCCAAAAGTAAAGTAGTTGCAAACTCATCCTTTTAGAAACTTGTTTGAGCTTTTGAGAGGAGTAAAAAACCATCAAAAATTTCAATCCTGCATGATTCTACCAAGAAATGTGATTCTTCATTCAAAACCTGATTTTTGCTATTGGGCTCTATTGAATAATGAATGTTTTGAATTTTCTCCAAAAGTAAAGTAGTTGCAAACTCATGCTTTTAGAGACTTGTTTGGGCTCATGAGAGGAGTAGAAAAACATCAAAAATTTCAGTCCTGCATGATTCTACCAAGAAATGTGATTCTTCATTCAAAACCTGATTTTTGCTATTGGGCTCTATTGAATAATGAATGTTTTGAATTTTCTCCAAAAGTAAAGTAGTTGCAAACTCATGCTTTTAGAGACTTGTTTGGGCTCATGAGAGGAGTAGAAAAACATCAAAAATTTCAGTCCTGCATGATTCTACCAAGAAATGTGTGTTCATTTAAACCTCTGGTTTTTGATAGTTTGGGCCCTATTGAAAAATGAATGTTTTGACTTTTCTCCAAAAGTAAAGTAGTTGCAAACTCATCCTTTTAGAAACTTGTTTGGGCTGTTGAGAGGAGTAAAAAACCATCAAAAATTTCAATCCTGCATGATTCTACCAAGAAATGTGATTCTTCATTCAAAACGCTGGTTTTTGCTATTGGGCTCTATTGAATAATAAATGTTTTGAATTTTCTCCAAAAGTAAAGTAGTTGCAAACTCATCCTTTTAGAGTCTTGTTTGGGCTCATGAGAGGAGTAGAAAAACATCAAAAATTTCAGTCCTGCACGATTCTACCAAGAAATGTGAGTGTTCATTCAAACCGCTGGTTTTTGATATTTTGGGCCCTATTGAATAATGAATGTTTTGACTTTTCTCCAAAAGTAAAGTAGTTGCAAACTCATCCTTTTAGAAACTTGTTTGGGCTGTTGAGAGGAGTAAAAAAACCATCAAAAATTTCAATCCTGCATGATTCTACCAAGAAATGTGATTCTTCATTCAAAACGCTGGTTTTTGCTATTGGGCTCTATTGAATAATAAATGTTTTGAATTTTCTCCAAAAGTAAAGTAGTTGCAAACTCATCCTTTTAGAGTCTTGTTTGGGCTCATGAGAGGAGTAGAAAAACATCAAAAATTTCAGTCCTGCACGATTCTACCAAGAAATGTGAGTGTTCATTCAAACCGCTGGTTTTTGATATTTTGGGCCCTACTGAATAATGAATGTTTTGAATTTTCTCCAAAAGTAAAGTAGTTGCAAACTCATCCTTTTAGAAACTTGTTTGGGCTGTTGAGAGGAGTAAAAAACCATCAAAAATTTCAATCCTGCATGATTCTACCAAGAAATGTGATTCTTCATTCAAAACCTGATTTTTGCTATTGGGCTCTATTGAATAATGAATGTTTTGAATTTTCTCCAAAAGTAAAGTAGTTGCAAACTCATGCTTTTAGAGACTTGTTTGGGCTCATGAGAGGAGTAGAAAAACCTCAAAAATTTCAGTCCTGCATGATTCTACCAAGAAATGTGTGTTCATTCAAACCGCTGGTTTTTGATAGTTTGGGCCCTATTGAATAATGAATGTTTTGAATTTTCTCCAAAAGTAAAGTAGTTGCAAACTCATCCTTTTAGAAACTTGTTTGGGCTGTTGAGAGGAGTAAAAAACCATCAAAAATTTCAATCCTGCATGATTCTACCAAGAAATGTGATTCTTCATTCAAAACACTGGTTTTTGCTATTGGGCTCTATTGAATAATGAATGTTTTGATTTTTCTCCAAAAGTAAAGTAGTTGCAAACTCATCCTTTTAGAGACTTGTTTGGGCTCATGAGAGGAGTAGAAAAACATCAAAAATTTCAGTCCTGCACGATTCTACCAAGAAATGTGTGTTCATTCAAACCGCTGGTTTTTGATATTTTGGGCCATATTGAATAATGAATGTTTTGAATTTTCTCCAAAAGTAAAGTAGTTGCAAACTCATCCTTTTAGAAACTTGTTTGGGCTGTTGAGAGGAGTAAAAAACCATCAAAAATTTCAATCCTGCATGATTCTACCAAGAAATGTGATACTATATTCAAAACGCTGGTTTTTGCTATTGGGCTCTATTGAATAATGAATGTTTTGAATTTTCTCCAAAAGTAAAGTAGTTGCAAACTCATCCTTTTAGAGACTTGTTTGGGCTCATGAGAGGAGTAGAAAAACATCAAAAATTTCAGTCCTGCACGATTCTACCAAGAAATGTGTGTTCATTCAAACCGCTGGTTTTTGATATTTTGGGCCCTATTGAATAATGAATGTTTTGAATTTTCTCCAAAAGTAAAGTAGTTGCAAACTCATCCTTATAGAAACTTGTTTGGGCTGTTGAGAGGAGTAAAAAAACATCAAAAATTTCAATCCTGCATGATTCTACCAAGAAATGTGATTCTTCATTCAAAACGCTGGTTTTTGCTATTGGGCTCTATTGAATAATGAATGTTTTGAATTTTCTCCAAATTAAAGTAGTTGCAAACTCATCCTTTTAGAGACTTGTTTGGGCTCATGAGAGGAGTAGAAAAATATCAAAAATTTCAGTCCTGCATGATTCTACCAAGAAATGTGTGTTCATTCAAACCGCTGGTTTTTGATAGTTTGGGCCCTATTGAATAATGAATGTTTTGAATTTTCTCCAAAAGTAAAGTAGTTGCAAACTCATCCTTTTAGAAACTTGTTTGGGCTGTTGAGAGGAGTAAAAAACCATCAAAAATTTCAATCCTGCATGATTCTACCAAGAAATGTGATTCTTCATTCAAAACGCTGGTTTTTGCTTTTGGGCTCTATTGAATAATGAATGTTTTGAATTTTCTCCAACAGTAAAGTAGTTGCAAACTCATCCTTTTAGAGACTTGTTTGGGCTCATGAGAGGAGTAGAAAAACATCAAAAATTTCAGTCCTGCACGATTCTACCAAGAAATGTGTGTTCATTCAAACCGCTGGTTTTTGATATTTTGGGCCCTATTGAATAATGAATGTTTTGAATTTTCTCCAAAAGTAAAGTAGTTGCAAACTCATCCTTTTAGAAACTTGTTTGGGCTGTTGAGAGGAGTAAAAAACCATCAAAAATTTCAATCCTGCATGATTCTACCAAGAAATGTGATTCTTCATTCAAAACGCTGGTTTTTGCTATTGGGCTCTATTGAATAATGAATGTTTTGAATTTTCTCCAAATTAAAGTAGTTGCAAACTCATCCTTTTAGAGACTTGTTTGGGCTCATGAGAGGAGTAGAAAAACATCAAAAATTTCAGTCCTGCATGATTCTACCAAGAAATGTGTGTTCATTTAAACCTCTGGTTTTTGATAGTTTGGGCCCTATTGAAAAATGAATGTTTTGACTTTTCTCCAAAAGTAAAGTAGTTGCAAACTCATCCTTTTAGAAACTTGTTTGGGCTGTTGAGAGGAGTAAAAAACCATCAAAAATTTCAATCCTGCATGATTCTACCAAGAAATGTGATTCTTCATTCAAAACGCTGGTTTTTGCTATTGGGCTCTATTGAATAATAAATGTTTTGAATTTTCTCCAAAAGTAAAGTAGTTGCAAACTCATCCTTTTAGAGTTTTGTTTGGGCTCATGAGAGGAGTAGAAAAACATCAAAAATTTCAGTCCTGCACGATTCTACCAAGAAATGTGAGTGTTCATTCAAACCGCTGGTTTTTGATATTTTGGGCCCTATTGAATAATGAATGTTTTGACTTTTCTCCAAAAGTAAAGTAGTTGCAAACTCATCCTTTTAGAAACTTGTTTGGGCTGTTGAGAGGAGTAAAAAAACCATCAAAAATTTCAATCCTGCATGATTCTACCAAGAAATGTGATTCTTCATTCAAAACGCTGGTTTTTGCTATTGGGCTCTATTGAATAATAAATGTTTTGAATTTTCTCCAAAAGTAAAGTAGTTGCAAACTCATCCTTTTAGAGTCTTGTTTGGGCTCATGAGAGGAGTAGAAAAACATCAAAAATTTCAGTCCTGCACGATTCTACCAAGAAATGTGAGTGTTCATTCAAACCGCTGGTTTTTGATATTTTGGGCCCTACTGAATAATGAATGTTTTGAATTTTCTCCAAAAGTAAAGTAGTTGCAAACTCATCCTTTTAGAAACTTGTTTGGGCTGTTGAGAGGAGTAAAAAACCATCAAAAATTTCAATCCTGCATGATTCTACCAAGAAATGTGATTCTTCATTCAAAACCTGATTTTTGCTATTGGGCTCTATTGAATAATGAATGTTTTGAATTTTCTCCAAAAGTAAAGTAGTTGCAAACTCATACTTTTAGAGACTTGTTTAGGCTCATGAGAGGAGTAGAAAAACATCAAAAATTTCAGTCCTGCACGATTCTACCAAGAAATGTGTGTTCATTCAAACCGCTGGTTTTTGATATTTTGGGCCCTATTGAATAATGAATGTTTTGAATTTTCTCCAAAAGTAAAGTAGTTGCAAACTCATCCTTTAGAAACTTGTTTGGGCTGTTGAGAGGAGTAAAAAACCATCAAAAATTTCAATCCTGCATGATTCTACCAAGAAATGTGATTCTTCATTCAAAACGCTGGTATTTGCTATTGGGCTCTATTGAATAATGAATGTTTTGAATTTTCTCCAAAAGTAAAGTAGTTGCAAACTCATCCTTTTAGAGTCTTGTTTGGGCTCATGAGAGGAGTAGAAAAACATCAAAAATTTCAGTCCTGCACGATTCTACCAAGAAATGTGTGTTCATTCAAACCGCTGGTTTTTGATAGTTTGGGCCCTATTGAATAATGAATATTTTGAATTTTCTCCAAAAGTAAAGTAGTTGCAAGCTCATCCTTTTAGAAACTTGTTTGGGCTGTTGAGAGGAGTAAAAAACCATCAAAAATTTCAATCCTGCATGATTCTACCAAGAAATGTGATTCTTCATTCAAAACCTGATTTTTGCTATTGGGCTCTATTGAATAATGAATGTTTTGAATTTTCTCCAAAAGTAAAGTAGTTGCAAACTCATCCTTTTAGAGACTTGTTTGGGCTCATGAGAGGAGTAGAAAAATATCAAAAATTTCAGTCCTGCACGATTCTACCAAGAAATGTGTGTTCATTCAAACCGCTTGTTTTTGATATTTTGGGCCCTATTGAATAATGGATGTTTTGAATTTTCTCCAAAACTAAAGTAGTTGCAAACTCATCCTTTTAGAAACTTGTTTGGGCAGTTGAGAGGAGTAAAAAACCATCAAAAATTTCAATCCTGCATGATTCTACCAAGAAATGTGATTCTTCATTCAAAACCTGATTTTTGCTATTGGGCTCTATTGAATAATGAATGTTTTGAATTTTCTCCAAAAGTAAAGTAGTTGTAAACTCATGCTTTTAGAGACTTGTTTGGGCTCATGAGAGGAGTAGAAAAACATCAAAAATTTCAGTCCTGCATGATTCTACTAAGAAATGTGTGTTCATTCAAACCGCTGGTTTTTGATAGTTTGGGCCCTATTGAATAATGAATGTTTTGAATTTTCTCCAAAAGTAAAGTAGTTGCAAACTCATCCTTTTAGAAACTTGTTTGGGCTGTTGAGAGGAGTAAAAAACCATCAAAAATTTCAATCCTGCATGATTCTACCAAGAAATGTGATTCTTCATTCAAAACACTGGTTTTTGCTATTGGGCTCTATTGAATAATAAATGTTTTGAATTTTCTCCAAAAGTAAAGTAGTTGCAAACTCATCCTTTTAGAGTCTTGTTTGGGCTCATGAGAGGAGTAGAAAAACATCAAAAATTTCAGTCCTGCACGATTCTACCAAGAAATGTGAGTGTTCATTCAAACCGCTGTTTTTTGATATTTTGGGCCCAATTGAATAATGAATGTTTTGACTTTTCTCCAAAAGTAAAGTAGTTGCAAACTCATCCTTTTAGAGTCTTGTTTGGGCTCATGAGAGGAGTAAAAAACCATAAAAAATTTCAATCCTGCATGATTCTACCAAGAAATGTGATTCTTCATTCAAAACGCTGGTTTTTGCTATTGGGCTCTATTGAATAATGAATGTTTTGAATTTTCTCCAAAAGTAAAGCAGTTGCAAACTCATCCTTTTAGAGACTTGTTTGGGCTCATGAGAGGAGTAGAAAAACATCAAAAATTTCAGTCCTGCATGATTCTACCAAGAAATGTGTGTTCATTCAAACCGCTGGTTTTTGATAGTTTGGGCCCTATTGAATAATGAATGTTTTGAATTTTCTCCAAAAGTAAAGTAGTTGCAAACTCATCCTTTTAGAAACTTGTTTGGGCTGTTGAGAGGAGTAAAAAACCATCAAAAATTTCAATCCTGCATGATTCTACCAAGAAATGTGATTCTTCATTCAAAACGCTGGTTTTTGCTATTGGGCTCTATTGAATAATAAATATTTTGAATTTTCTCCAAAAGTAAAGTAGTTGCAAACTCATCCTTTTAGAGTCTTGTTTGGGCTCATGAGAGGAGTAGAAAAACATCAAAAATTTCAGTCCTGCACGATTCTACCAAGAAATGTGAGTGTTCATTCAAACCGCTGGTTTTTGATATTTTGGGCCCTATTGAATAATGAATGTTTTGACTTTTCTCCAAAAGTAAAGTAGTTGCAAACTCATCCTTTTAGAAACTTGTTTGGGCTGTTGAGAGGAGTAAAAAAACCATCAAAAATTTCAATCCTGCATGATTCTACCAAGAAATGTGATTCTTCATTCAAAACGCTGGTTTTTGCTATTGGGCTCTATTGAATAATAAATGTTTTGAATTTTCTCCAAAAGTAAAGTAGTTGCAAACTCATCCTTTTAGAGTCTTGTTTGGGCTCATGAGAGGAGTAGAAAAACATCAAAAATTTCAGTCCTGCACGATTCTACCAAGAAATGTGAGTGTTCATTCAAACCGCTGGTTTTTGATATTTTGGGCCCTACTGAATAATGAATGTTTTGAATTTTCTCCAAAAGTAAAGTAGTTGCAAACTCATCCTTTTAGAAACTTGTTTGGGCTGTTGAGAGGAGTAAAAAACCATCAAAAATTTCAATCCTGCATGATTCTACCAAGAAATGTGATTCTTCATTCAAAACCTGATTTTTGCTATTGGGCTCTATTGAATAATGAATGTTTTGAATTTTCTCCAAAAGTAAAGTAGTTGCAAACTCATGCTTTTAGAGACTTGTTTGGGCTCATGAGAGGAGTAGAAAAACATCAAAAATTTCAGTCCTGCATGATTCTACCAAGAAATGTGTGTTCATTTAAACCGCTGGTTTTTGATAGTTTGGGCCCTATTGAATAATGAATGTTTTGACTTTTCTCCAAAAGTAAAGTAGTTGCAAACTCATCCTTTTAGAAACTTGTTTGGGCTGTTGAGAGGAGTAAAAAACCATCAAAAATTTCAATCCTGCATGATTCTACCAAGAAATGTGATTCTTCATTCAAAACACTGGTTTTTGCTATTGGGCTCTATTGAATAATGAATGTTTTGATTTTTCTCCAAAAGTAAAGTAGTTGCAAACTCATCCTTTTAGAGACTTGTTTGGGCTCATGAGAGGAGTAGAAAAACATCAAAAATTTCAGTCCTGCACGATTCTACCAAGAAATGTGTGTTCATTCAAACCGCTGGTTTTTGATATTTTGGGCCATATTGAATAATGAATGTTTTGAATTTTCTCCAAAAGTAAAGTAGTTGCAAACTCATCCTTATAGAAACTTGTTTGGGCTGTTGAGAGGAGTAAAAAACCATCAAAAATTTCAATCCTGCATGATTCTACCAAGAAATGTGATTCTTCATTCAAAACGCTGGTTTTTGCTATTGGGCTCTATTGAATAATGAATGTTTTGAATTTTCTCCAAAAGTAAAGCAGTTGCAAACTCATCCTTTTAGAGTCTTGTTTGGGCTCATGAGAGGAGTAGAAAAACATCAAAAATTTCAGTCCTGCATGATTCTACCAAGAAATGTGTGTTCATTCAAACCGCTGGTTTTTGATAGTTTGGGCCCTATTGAATAATGAATGTTTTGAATTTTCTCCAAAAGTAAAGTAGTTTCAAACTCATCCTTTTAGAAACTTGTTTGGGCTGTTGAGAGGAGTAAAAAACCATCAAAAATTTCAATCCTGCATGATTCTACCAAGAAATGTGATTCTTCATTCAAAACGCTGGTTTTTGCTATTGGGCTCTATTGAATAATAAATGTTTTGAATTTTCTCCAAAAGTAAAGTAGTTGCAAACTCATCCTTTTAGAGTCTTGTTTGGGCTCATGAGAGGAGTAGAAAAACATCAAAAATTTCAGTCCTGCACGATTCTACCAAAAAATGTGAGTGTTCATTCAAACCGCTGGTTTTTGATATTTTGGGCCCTATTGAATAATGAATGTTTTGACTTTTCTCCAAAAGTAAAGTAGTTGCAAACTCATCCTTTTAGAAACTTGTTTGGGCTGTTGAGAGGAGTAAAAAAACCATCAAAAATTTCAATCCTGCATGATTCTACCAAGAAATGTGATTCTTCATTCAAAACGCTGGTTTTTGCTATTGGGCTCTATTGAATAATAAATGTTTTGAATTTTCTCCAAAAGTAAAGTAGTTGCAAACTCATCCTTTTAGAGTCTTGTTTGGGCTCATGAGAGGAGTAGAAAAACATCAAAAATTTCAGTCCTGCACGATTCTACCAAGAAATGTGAGTGTTCATTCAAACCGCTGGTTTTTGATATTTTGGGCCCTACTGAATAATGAATGTTTTGAATTTTCTCCAAAAGTAAAGTAGTTGCAAACTCATCCTTTTAGAAACTTGTTTGGGCTGTTGAGAGGAGTAAAAAACCATCAAAAATTTCAATCCTGCATGATTCTACCAAGAAATGTGATTCTTCATTCAAAACCTGATTTTTGCTATTGGGCTCTATTGAATAATGAATGTTTTGAATTTTCTCCAAAAGTAAAGTAGTTGCAAACTCATGCTTTTAGAGACTTGTTTGGGCTCATGAGAGGAGTAGAAAAACATCAAAAATTTCAGTCCTGCATGATTCTACCAAGAAATGTGTGTTCATTTAAACCGCTGGTTTTTGATAGTTTGGGCCCTATTGAATAATGAATGTTTTGACTTTTCTCCAAAAGTAAAGTAGTTGCAAACTCATCCTTTTAGAAACTTGTTTGGGCTGTTGAGAGGAGTAAAAAACCATCAAAAATTTCAATCCTGCATGATTCTACCAAGAAATGTGATTCTTCATTCAAAACCTGATTTTTGCTATTGGGCTCTATTGAATAGTGAATGTTTTGAATTTTCTCCAAAAGTAAAGTAGTTGCAAACTCATCCTTTTAGAGACTTGTTTGGGCTCATGAGAGGAGTAGAAAAATATCAAAAATTTCAGTCCTGCACGATTCTACCAAGAAATGTGTGTTCATTCAAACCGCTTGTTTTTGATATTTTGGGCCCTATTGAATAATGAATGTTTTGAATTTTCTCCAAAAGTAAAGTAGTTGCAAACTCATCCTTTTAGAAACTTGTTTGGGCTGTTGAGAGGAGTAAAAAGCCATCAAAAATTTCAATCCTGCATGATTCTACCAAGAAATGTGATTCTTCATTCAAAACCTGATTTTTGCTATTGGGCTCTATTGAATAATGAATGTTTTGAATTTTCTCCAAAAGTAAAGTAGTTGCAAACTCATGCTTTTAGAGACTTGTTTGGGCTCATGAGAGGAGTAGAAAAACATCAAAAATTTCAGTCCTGCATGATTCTACCAAGAAATGTGTGTTCATTCAAACCGCTGGTTTTTGATAGTTTGGGCCCTATTGAATAATGAATGTTTTGAATTTTCTCCAAAAGTAAAGTAGTTGCAAACTCATCCTTTTAGAAACTTGTTTGGGCTGTTGAGAGGAGTAAAAAACCATCAAAAATTTCAATCCTGCATGATTCTACCAAGAAATGTGATTCTTCATTCAAAACACTGGTTTTTGCTATTGGGCTCTATTGAATAATGAATGTTTTGATTTTTCTCCAAAAGTAAAGTAGTTGCAAACTCATCCTTTTAGAGACTTGTTTGGGCTCATGAGAGGAGTAGAAAAACATCAAAAATTTCAGTCCTGCACGATTCTACCAAGAAATGTGTGTTCATTCAAACCGCTGGTTTTTGATATTTTGGGCCATATTGAATAATGAATGTTTTGAATTTTCTCCAAAAGTAAAGTAGTTGCAAACTCATCCTTTTAGAAACTTGTTTGGGCTGTTGAGAGGAGTAAAAAACCATCAAAAATTTCAATCCTGCATGATTCTACCAAGAAATGTGATACTATATTCAAAACGCTGGTTTTTGCTATTGGGCTCTATTGAATAATGAATGTTTTGAATTTTCTCCAAAAGTAAAGTAGTTGCAAACTCATCCTTTTAGAGACTTGATTGGGCTCATGAGAGGAGTAGAAAAACATCAAAAATTTCAGTCCTGCACGATTCTACCAAGAAATGTGTGTTCATTCAAACCGCTGTTTTTTGATATTTTGGGCCCTATTGAATAATGAATGTTTTGAATTTTCTCCAAAAGTAAAGTAGTTGCAAACTCATCCTTATAGAAACTTGTTTGGGCTGTTGAGAGGAGTAAAAAAACATCAAAAATTTCAATCCTGCATGATTCTACCAAGAAATGTGATTCTTCATTCAAAACGCTGGTTTTTGCTATTGGGCTCTATTGAATAATGAATGTTTTGAATTTTCTCCAAAAGTAAAGTAGTTGCAAACTCATCCTTTTAGAGACTTGTTTGGGCTCATGAGAGGAGTAGAAAAATATCAAAAATTTCAGTCCTGCATGATTCTACCAAGAAATGTGTGTTCATTCAAACTGCTGGTTTTTGATAGTTTGGGCCCCATTGAATAATGAATGTTTTGACTTTTCTCCAAAAGTAAAGTAGTTGCAAACTCATCCTTTTAGAAACTTGTTTGGGCTGTTGAGAGGAGTAAAAAACCATCAAAAATTTCAATCCTGCATGATTCTACCAAGAAATGTGATTCTTCATTCAAAACGCTGGTTTTTGCTATTGGGCTCTATTGAATAATAAATGTTTTGAATTTTCTCCAAAAGTAAAGTAGTTGCAAACTCATCCTTTTAGAGTCTTGTTTGGGCTCATGAGAGGAGTAGAAAAACATCAAAAATTTCAGTCCTGCACAATTCTACCAAGAAATGTGAGTGTTCATTCAAACCGCTGGTTTTTGATATTTTGGGCCCTACTGAATAATGAATGTTTTGAATTTTCTCCAAAAGTAAAGTAGTTGCAAACTCATCCTTTTAGAAACTTGTTTGGGCTGTTGAGAGGAGTAAAAAACCATCAAAAATTTCAATCCTGCATGATTCTACCAAGAAATGTGATTCTTCATTCAAAACCTGATTTTTGCTATTGGGCTCTACTGAATAATGAATGTTTTGAATTTTCTCCAAAAGTAAAGTAGTTGCAATCTCATGCTTTTAGAGACTTGTTTGGGCTATTGAGAGGAGTAGAAAAACATCAAAAATTTCAGTCCTGCATGATTCTACCAAGAAATATGTGTTCATTTAAACCGCTGGTTTTTGATAGTTTGGGCCCTATTGAATAATGAATGTTTTGACTTTTCTCCAAAAGTAAAGTAGTTGCAAACTCATCCTTTTAGAAACTTGTTTGGGCTGTTGAGAGGAGTAAAAAAACATCAAAAATTTCAATCCTGCATGATTCTACCAAGAAATGTGATTCTTCATTCAAAACGCTGGTTTTTGCTATTGGGCTCTATTGAATAATAAATGTTTTGAATTTTCTCCAAAAGTAAAGTAGTTGCAAACTCATCCTTTTAGAGTCTTGTTTGGGCTCATGAGAGGAGTAGAAAAACATCAAAAATTTCAGTCCTGCACGATTCTACCAAGAAATGTGAGTGTTCATTCAAACCGCTGGTTTTTGATATTTTGGGCCATATTGAATAATGAATGTTTTGAATTTTCTCCAAAAGTAAAGTAGTTGCAAACTCATCCTTTTAGAAACTTGTTTGGGCTGTTGAGAGGAGTAAAAAACCATCAAAAATTTCAATCCTGCATGATTCTACCAAGAAATGTGATTCTTCATTCAAAACCTGATTTTTGCTATTGGGTTCTATTGAATAATGAATGTTTTGAATTTTCTCCAAAAGTAAAGTAGTTGCAAACTCATACTTTTAGAGACTTGTTTAGGCTCATGAGAGGAGTAGAAAAACATCAAAAATTTCAGTCCTGCACGATTCTACCAAGAAATGTGTGTTCATTCAAACCGCTGGTTTTTTATATTTTGGGCCCTATTGAATAATGAATGTTTTGAATTTTCTCCAAAAGTAAAGTAGTTGCAAACTCATCCTTTAGAAACTTGTTTGGGCTGTTGAGAGGAGTTAAAAACCATCAAAAATTTCAATCCTGCATGATTCTACCAAGAAATGTGATTCTTCATTCAAAACGCTGGTATTTGCTATTGGGCTCTATTGAATAATGAATGTTTTGAATTTTCTCCAAAAGTAAAGTAGTTGCAAACTCATCCTTTTAGAGTCTTGTTTGGGCTCATGAGAGGAGTAGAAAAACATCAAAAATTTCAGTCCTGCACGATTCTACCAAGAAATTTGAGTGTTCATTCAAAACGCTAGTTTTTGATAGTTTGGGCCCTATTGAATAATGAATGTTTTGAATTTTCTCCAAAAGTGAAGTAGTTGCAAACTCATCCTTTTAGAAACTTGTTTGAGCTTTTGAGAGGAGTAAAAAACCATCAAAAATTTCAATCCTGCATGATTCTACCAAGAAATGTGATTCTTCATTCAAAACCTGATTTTTGCTATTCGGCTCTATTGAATAATGAATGTTTTGAATTTTCTCCAAAAGTAAAGTAGTTGCAAACTCATCCTTTTAGAGTCTTGTTTGGGCTCATGAGAGGAGTAGAAAAACATCAAAAATTTCAGTCCTGCACGATTCTACCAAGAAATTTGAGTGTTCATTCAAAACGCTAGTTTTTGATAGTTTGGGCCCTATTGAATAATGAATGTTTTGAATTTTCTCCAAAAGTGAAGTAGTTGCAAACTCATCCTTTTAGAAACTTGTTTGAGCTTTTGAGAGGAGTAAAAAACCATCAAAAATTTCAATCCTGCATGATTCTACCAAGAAATGTGATTCTTCATTCAAAACCTGATTTTTGCTATTCGGCTCTATTGAATAATGAATGTTTTGAATTTTCTCCAAAAGTAAAGTAGTTGCAAACTCATCCTTTTAGAGTCTTGTTTGGGCTCATGAGAGGAGTAGAAAAACATCAAAAATTTCAGTCCTGCACGATTCTACCAAGAAATGTGTGTTCATTCAAACCGCTGGTTTTTGATAGTTTGGGCCCTATTGAATAATGAATGTTTTGAATTTTCTCCAAAAGTAAAGTAGTTGCAAGCTCATCCTTTTAGAAACTTGTTTGGGCTGTTGAGAGGAGTAAAAAACCATCAAAAATTTCAATCCTGCATGATTCTACCAAGAAATGTGATTCTTCATTCAAAACCTGATTTTTGCTATTGGGCTCTATTGAATAATGAATGTTTTGAATTTTCTCCAAAAGTAAAGTAGTTGCAAACTCATCCTTTTAGAGACTTGTTTGGGCTCATGAGAGGAGTAGAAAAATATCAAAAATTTCAGTCCTGCACGATTCTACCAAGAAATGTGTGTTCATTCAAACCGCTTGTTTTTGATATTTTGGGCCCTATTGAATAATGAATGTTTTGAATTTTCTCCAAAAGTAAAGTAGTTGCAAACTCATCCTTTTAGAAACTTGTTTGGGCAGTTGAGAGGAGTAAAAAACCATCAAAAATTTCAATCCTGCATGATTCTACCAAGAAATGTGATTCTTCATTCAAAACCTGATTTTTGCTATTGGGCTCTATTGAATAATGAATGTTTTGAATTTTCTCCAAAAGTAAAGTAGTTGCAAACTCATCCTTTTAGAGACTTGTTTGGGCTCATGAGAGGAGTAGAAAAACATCAAAAATTTCAGTCCTGCATGATTCTACCAAGAAATGTGTGTTCATTCAAACCGCTGGTTTTTGATAGTTTGGGCCCTATTGAATAATGAATGTTTTGAATTTTCTCCAAAAGTAAAGTAGTTGCAAACTCATCCTTTTAGAAACTTGTTTGGGCTGTTGAGAGGAGTAAAAAACCATCAAAAATTTCAATCCTGCATGATTCTACCAAGAAATGTGATTCTTCATTCAAAACCTGATTTTTGCTATTGGGCTCTATTGAATAATGAATGTTTTGAATTTTCTCCAAAAGTAAAGTAGTTGCAAACTCATGCTTTTAGAGACTTGTTTGGGCTCATGAGAGGAGTAGAAAAACATCAAAAATTTCAGTCCTGCATGATTCTACCAAGAAATGTGTGTTCATTTAAACCGCTGTTTTTTGATAGTTTGGGCCCTATTGAATAATGAATGTTTTGACTTTTCTCCAAAAGTAAAGTAGTTGCAAACTCATCCTTCTAGAAACTTGTTTGGGCTGTTGAGTGGAGTAAAAAACCATCAAAAATTTCAATCCTGCATGATTCTACCAAGAAATGTGATTCTTCATTCAAAACGCTGGTTTTTGCTATTGGGCTCTATTGAATAATAAATGTTTTGAATTTTCTCCAAAAGTAAAGTAGTTGCAAACTCATCCTTTTAGAGTCTTGTTTGGGCTCATGAGAGGAGTAGAAAAACATCAAAAATTTCAGTCCTGCACGATTCTACCAAGAAATGTGAGTGTTCATTCAAACCGCTGGTTTTTTATATTTTGGGCCCAATTGAATAATGAATGTTTTGACTTTTCTCCAAAAGTAAAGTAGTTGCAAACTCATCCTTTTAGAAACTTGTTTGGGCTGTTGAGAGGAGTAAAAAACCATCAAAAATTTCAATCCTGCATGATTCTACCAAGAAATGTGATTCTTCATTCAAAATGCTGGTTTTTGCTATTGGGCTCTATTGAATAATAAATGTTTTGAATTTTCTCCAAAAGTAAAGTAGTTGCAAACTCATCATTTTAGAGTCTTGTTTGGGCTCATGAGAGGAGTAGAAAAACATCAAAAATTTCAGTCCTGCACGATTCTACCAAGAAATGTGTGTTCATTCAAACCGCTGGTTTTTGATATTTTGGGCCCTATTGAATAATGAATGTTTTGAATTTCTCCAAAAGTAAAGTCGTTGCAAACTCATCCTTTTAGAAACTTGTTTGGGCTGTTGAGAGGAGTAAAAAACCATCAAAAATTTCAATCCTGCATGATTCTACCAAGAAATGTGATTCTTCATTCAAAACGCTGGTTTTTGCTATTGGGCTCTATTGAATAATGAATGTTTTGAATTTTCTCCAAAAGTAAAGCAGTTGCAAACTCATCCTTTTAGAGACTTGTTTGGGCTCATGAGAGGAGTAGAAAAACATCAAAAATTTCAGTCCTGCATGATTCTACCAAGAAATGTGTGTTCATTCAAACCGCTGGTTTTTGATAGTTTGGGCCCTATTGAATAATGAATGTTTTGAATTTTCTCCAAAAGTAAAGTAGTTGCAAACTCATCCTTTTAGAAACTTGTTTGGGCTGTTGAGAGGAGTAAAAAACCATCAAAAATTTCAATCCTGCATGATTCTACCAAGAAATGTGATTCTTCATTCAAAGCCTGATTTTTGCTATTGGGCTCTATTGAATAATGAATGTTTTGAATTTTCTCCAAAAGTAAAGTAGTTGCAAACTCATGCTTTTAGAGACTTGTTTGGGCTCATGAGAGGAGTAGAAAAACATCAAAAATTTCAGTCCTGCATGATTCTACCAAGAAATGTGTGTTCATTCAAACCGCTGGTTTTTGATATTTTGGGCCCTATTGAATAATGAATGTTTTGAATTTTCTCCAAAAGTAAAGAAGTTGCAAACTCAACCTTTTAGAAACTTGTTTGGGCTGTTGAGAGGAGTAAAAAACCATCAAAAATTTCAATCCTGCATGATTCTACCAAGAAATGTGATTCTTCATTCAAAACCTGATTTTTGCTATTGGGCTCTATTGTATAATTAATGTTTTGAATTTTCTCCAAAAGTAAAGTAGTTGCAAACTCATGCTTTTAGAGACTTGTTTGGGCTCATGAGAGGAGTAGAAAAACATCAAAAATTTCAGTCCTGCATGATTCTACCAAGAAATGTGTGTTCATTGAAACCGCTGGTTTTTGATAGTTTGGGCCCTATTGAATAATGAATGTTTTGAATTTTCTCCAAAAGTAAAGTAGTTGCAAACTCATCCTTTTAGAAACTTGTTTGGGCTTTTGAGAGGAGTAAAAAACCATCAAAAATTTCAATCCTGCATGATTCTACCAAGAAATGTGATACTTTATTCAAAACGCTGGTTTTTGCTATTGGGCTCTATTGAATAATGAATGTTTTGAATTTTCTCCAAAAGTAAAGTAGTTGCAAACTCATCCTTTTAGATACTTGTTTGGGCTCATGAGAGGAGTAGAAAAACATCAAAAATTTCAGTCCTGCACGATTCTACCAAGAAATGTGTGTTCATTCAAACCGCTGGTTTTTGATATTTTGGCCCCTATTGAATAATGAATGTTTTGAATTTCTCCAAAAGTAAAGTAGTTGCAAACTCATCCTTTTAGAAACTTGTTTGGGCTGTTGAGAGGAGTAAAAAACCATCAAAAATTTCAATCCTGCATGATTCTACCAAGAAATGTGATTCTTCATTCAAAACGCTGGTTTTTGCTATTGGGCTCTATTGAATAATGAATGTTTTGAATTTTCTCCAAAAGTAAAGCAGTTGCAAACTTATCCTTTTAGAGACTTGTTTGGGCTCATGAGAGGAGTAGAAAAACATCAAAAATTTCAGTCCTGCATGATTCTACCAAGAAATGTGTGTTCATTCAAACCGCTGGTTTTTGATAGTTTGGGCCCTATTGAATAATGAATGTTTTGAATTTTCTCCAAAAGTAAAGTAGTTGCAAACTCATCCTTTTAGAAACTTGTTTGGGCTGTTGAGAGGAGTAAAAAACCATCAAAAATTTCAATCCTGCATGATTCTACCAAGAAATGTGATTCTTCATTCAAAGCCTGATTTTTGCTATTGGGCTCTATTGAATAATGAATGTTTTGAATTTTCTCCAAAAGTAAAGTAGTTGCAAACTCATGCTTTTAGAGACTTGTTTGGGCTCATGAGAGGAGTAGAAAAACATCAAAAATTTCAGTCCTGCATGATTCTACCAAGAAATGTGTGTTCATTGAAACCGCTGGTTTTTGATAGTTTGGGCCCTATTGAATAATGAATGTTTTGAATTTTCTCCAAAAGTAAAGTAGTTGCAAACTCATCCTTTTAGAAACTTGTTTGGGCTTTTGAGAGGAGTAAAAAACCATCAAAAATTTCAATCCTGCATGATTCTACCAAGAAATGTGATACTTTATTCAAAACCCTGGTTTTTGCTATTGGGCTCTATTGAATAATGAATGTTTTGAATTTTCTCCAAAAGTAAAGTAGTTGCAAACTCATCCTTTTAGATACTTGTTTGGGCTCATGAGAGGAGTAGAAAAACATCAAAAATTTCAGTCCTGCATGATTCTACCAAGAAATGTGTGTTCATTCAAACCGCTGGTTTTTGATATTTTGGGCCCTATTGAATAATGAATGTTTTGAATTTTCTCCAAAAGTAAAGTAGTTGCAAACTCATCCTTTTAGAATCTTGTTTGGGCTGTTGAGAGGAGTAAAAAACCATCAAAAATTTCAATCCTGCATGATTCTACCAAGAAATGTGATTCTTCATTCAAAACCTGATTTTTGCTATTGGGCTCTATTGAATAATGAATGTTTTGAATTTTCTCCAAAAGTAAAGTAGTTGCAAACTCATGCTTTTAGAGACTTGTTTGGGCTCATGAGAGGAGTAGAAAAACATCAAAAATTTCAGTCCTGCATGATTCTACCAAGAAATGTGTGTTCATTGAAACCGCTGGTTTTTGATAGTTTGGGCCCTATTGAATAATGAATGTTTTGAATTTTCTCCAAAAGTAAAGTAGTTGCAAACTCATCCTTTTAGAAACTTGTTTGGGCTGTTGAGAGGAGTAAAAAACCATCAAAAATTTCAATCCTGCATGATTCTACCAAGAAATGTGATTCTTCATTCAAAAGGCTGGTTTTTGCTATTAGGCTCTATTGAATAATAAATGTTTTGAATTTTCTCCAAAAGTAAAGTAGTTGCAAACTCATCCTTTTAGAGACTTGTTTGGGCTCATGAGAGCAGTAGAAAAACATCAAAAATTTCAGTCCTGCATGATTCTACCAAGAAATGTGTGTTCATTCAAACCGCTGGTTTTTGATATTTTGGGCCCTATTGAATAATGAATGTTTTGAATTTTCTCCAAAAGTAAAGTAGTTGCAAACTCATCCTTTTAGAAACTTGTTTGGGCTGTTGAGAGGAGTAAAAAAACATCAAAAATTTCAATCCTGCATGATTCTACCAAGAAATGTGATTCTTCATTCAAAACCTGATTTTTGCTATTGGGCTCTATTGAATAATGAATGTTTTGAATTTTCTCCAAAAGTAAAGTAGTTGCAAACTCATGCTTTTAGAGACTTGTTTGGGCTCATGAGAGGAGTAGAAAAACATCAAAAATTTCAGTCCTGCATGATTCTACCAAGAAATGTGTGTTCATTGAAACCGCTGGTTTTTGATAGTTTGGGCCCTATTGAATAATGAATGTTTTGAATTTTCTCCAAAAGTAAAGTAGTTGCAAACTCATCCTTTTAGAAACTTGTTTGGGCTGTTGAGAGGAGTAAAAAACCATCAAAAATTTCAATCCTGCATGATTCTACCAAGAAATGTGATTCTTCATTCAAAAGGCTGGTTTTTGCTATTGGGCTCTATTGAATAATGAATGTTTTGAATTTTCTCCAAAAGTAAAGTAGTTGCAAACTCATCCTTTTAGAGACTTGTTTGGGCTCATGAGAGGAGTAGAAAAACATCAAAAATTTCAGTCCTGCATGATTCTACCAAGAAATGTGTGTTCATTCAAACCGCTGTTTTTTGAAATTTTGGGCCCTATTGAATAATGAATGTTTTGAATTTTCTCCAAAAGTAAAGTAGTTGCAAATTCATCCTTTTAGAAACTTGTTTGGGCTGTTGAGAGGAGTAAAAAACCATCAAAAATTTCAATCCTGCATGATTCTACCAAGAAATGTGATTCTTCATTCAAAACGCTGGTTTTTGCTATTGGGCTCTATTGAATAATAAATGTTTTGAATTTTCTCAAAAGTAAAGTAGTTGCAAACTCATCCTTTTAGAGTCTTGTTTGGGCTCATGAGAGGAGTAGAAAAACATCAAAAATTTCAGTCCTGCACGATTCTACCAAGAAATGTGAGTGTTCATTCAAACCGCTGGTTTTTGATATTTTGGGCCCTATTGAATAATGAATGTTTTGACTTTTCTCCAAAAGTAAAGTAGTTGCAAACTCATCCTTTTAGAAACTTGTTTGGGCTGTTGAGAGGAGTAAAAAACCATCAAAAATTTCAATCCTGCATGATTCTACCAAGAAATGTGATTCTTCATTCAAAACGCTGGTATTTGCTATTGGGCTCTATTGAATAATGAATGTTTTGAATTTTCTCCAAAAGTAAAGTAGTTGCAAACTCATCCTTTTAGAGTCTTGTTTGGGCTCATGAGAGGAGTAGAAAAACATCAAAAATTTCAGTCCTGCACGATTCTACCAAGAAATTTGAGTGTTCATTCAAACCGCTGGTTTTTGATAGTTGAATGAATGTTTTGAATTTTCTCCAAAAGTAAAGTAGTTGCAAACTCATCCTTTTAGAAACTTGTTTGGGCTTTTGAGAGGAGTAAAAAACCATCAAAAATTTCAATCCTGCATGATTCTACCAAGAAATGTGATTCTTCATTCAAAACCTGATTTTTGCTATTCGGCTCTATTGAATAATGAATGTTTTGAATTTTCTCCAAAAGTAAAGTAGTTGCAAACTCATGCTTTTAGAGACTTGTTTGGGCTCATGAGAGGAGTAGAAAAACATCAAAAATTTCAGTCCTGCATGATTCTACCAAGAAATGTGTGTTCATTGAAACCGCTGGTTTTTGATAGTTTGGGCCCTATTGAATAATGAATGTTTTGAATTTTCTCCAAAAGTAAAGTAGTTGCAAACTCATCCTTTTAGAAACTTGTTTGGGCTGTTGAGAGGAGTAAAAAACCATCAAAAATTTCAATCCTGCATGATTCTACCAAGAAATGTGATTCTTCATTCAAAAGGCTGGTTTTTGCTATTGGGCTCTATTGAATAATGAATGTTTTGAATTTTCTCCAAAAGTAAAGTAGTTGCAAACTCATCCTTTTAGAGACTTGTTTGGGCTCATGAGAGGAGTAGAAAAACATCAAAAATTTCAGTCCTGCATGATTCTACCAAGAAATGTGTGTTCATTCAAACCGCTGGTTTTTGATATTTTGGGCCCTATTGAATAATGAATGTTTTGAATTTTCTCCAAAAGTAAAGTAGTTGCAAACTCATCCTTTTAGAAACTTGTTTGGGCTGTTGAGAGGAGTAAAAAACCATCAAAAATTTCAATCCTGCATGATTCTACCAAGAATTGTGATTCTTCATTCAAAACCTGATTTTTGCTATTGGGCTCTATTGAATAATGAATGTTTTGAATTTTCTCCAAAAGTAAAGTAGTTGCAAACTCATCCTTTTAGAAACTTGTTTGGGCTTTTGAGAGGAGTAAAAAACCATCAAAAATTTCAATCCTGCATGATTCTACCAAGAAATGTGATACTTTATTCAAAACGCTGGTTTTTGCTATTGGGCTCTATTGAATAATGAATGTTTTGAATTTTCTCCAAAAGTAAAGTAGTTGCAAACTCATCCTTTTAGATACTTGTTTGGGCTCATGAGAGGAGTAGAAAAACATCAAAAATTTCAGTCCTGCACGATTCTACCAAGAAATGTGTGTTCATTCAAACCGCTGGTTTTTGATATTTTGGCCCCTATTGAATAATGAATGTTTTGAATTTCTCCAAAAGTAAAGTAGTTGCAAACTCATCCTTTTAGAAACTTGTTTGGGCTGTTGAGAGGAGTAAAAAACCATCAAAAATTTCAATCCTGCATGATTCTACCAAGAAATGTGATTCTTCATTCAAAACGCTGGTTTTTGCTATTGGGCTCTATTGAATAATGAATGTTTTGAATTTTCTCCAAAAGTAAAGCAGTTGCAAACTTATCCTTTTAGAGACTTGTTTGGGCTCATGAGAGGAGTAGAAAAACATCAAAAATTTCAGTCCTGCATGATTCTACCAAGAAATGTGTGTTCATTCAAACCGCTGGTTTTTGATAGTTTGGGCCCTATTGAATAATGAATGTTTTGAATTTTCTCCAAAAGTAAAGTAGTTGCAAACTCATCCTTTTAGAAACTTGTTTGGGCTGTTGAGAGGAGTAAAAAACCATCAAAAATTTCAATCCTGCATGATTCTACCAAGAAATGTGATTCTTCATTCAAAGCCTGATTTTTGCTATTGGGCTCTATTGAATAATGAATGTTTTGAATTTTCTCCAAAAGTAAAGTAGTTGCAAACTCATGCTTTTAGAGACTTGTTTGGGCTCATGAGAGGAGTAGAAAAACATCAAAAATTTCAGTCCTGCATGATTCTACCAAGAAATGTGTGTTCATTGAAACCGCTGGTTTTTGATAGTTTGGGCCCTATTGAATAATGAATGTTTTGAATTTTCTCCAAAAGTAAAGTAGTTGCAAACTCATCCTTTTAGAAACTTGTTTGGGCTTTTGAGAGGAGTAAAAAACCATCAAAAATTTCAATCCTGCATGATTCTACCAAGAAATGTGATACTTTATTCAAAACCCTGGTTTTTGCTATTGGGCTCTATTGAATAATGAATGTTTTGAATTTTCTCCAAAAGTAAAGTAGTTGCAAACTCATCCTTTTAGATACTTGTTTGGGCTCATGAGAGGAGTAGAAAAACATCAAAAATTTCAGTCCTGCATGATTCTACCAAGAAATGTGTGTTCATTCAAACCGCTGGTTTTTGATATTTTGGGCCCTATTGAATAATGAATGTTTTGAATTTTCTCCAAAAGTAAAGTAGTTGCAAACTCATCCTTTTAGAATCTTGTTTGGGCTGTTGAGAGGAGTAAAAAACCATCAAAAATTTCAATCCTGCATGATTCTACCAAGAAATGTGATTCTTCATTCAAAACCTGATTTTTGCTATTGGGCTCTATTGAATAATGAATGTTTTGAATTTTCTCCAAAAGTAAAGTAGTTGCAAACTCATGCTTTTAGAGACTTGTTTGGGCTCATGAGAGGAGTAGAAAAACATCAAAAATTTCAGTCCTGCATGATTCTACCAAGAAATGTGTGTTCATTGAAACCGCTGGTTTTTGATAGTTTGGGCCCTATTGAATAATGAATGTTTTGAATTTTCTCCAAAAGTAAAGTAGTTGCAAACTCATCCTTTTAGAAACTTGTTTGGGCTGTTGAGAGGAGTAAAAAACCATCAAAAATTTCAATCCTGCATGATTCTACCAAGAAATGTGATTCTTCATTCAAAAGGCTGTTTTTTGCTATTGGGCTCTATTGAATAATGAATGTTTTGAATTTTCTCCAAAAGTAAAGTAGTTGCAAACTCATCCTTTTAGAGACTTGTTTGGGCTCATGAGAGGAGTAGAAAAACATCAAAAATTTCAGTCCTGCATGATTCTACCAAGAAATGTGTGTTCATTCAAACCGCTGTTTTTTGAAATTTTGGGCCCTATTGAATAATGAATGTTTTGAATTTTCTCCAAAAGTAAAGTAGTTGCAAATTCATCCTTTTAGAAACTTGTTTGGGCTGTTGAGAGGAGTAAAAAACCATCAAAAATTTCAATCCTGCATGATTCTACCAAGAAATGTGATTCTTCATTCAAAACGCTGGTTTTTGCTATTGGGCTCTATTGAATAATAAATGTTTTGAATTTTCTCAAAAGTAAAGTAGTTGCAAACTCATCCTTTTAGAGTCTTGTTTGGGCTCATGAGAGGAGTAGAAAAACATCAAAAATTTCAGTCCTGCACGATTCTACCAAGAAATGTGAGTGTTCATTCAAACCGCTGGTTTTTGATATTTTGGGCCCTATTGAATAATGAATGTTTTGACTTTTCTCCAAAAGTAAAGTAGTTGCAAACTCATCCTTTTAGAAACTTGTTTGGGCTGTTGAGAGGAGTAAAAAACCATCAAAAATTTCAATCCTGCATGATTCTACCAAGAAATGTGATTCTTCATTCAAAACGCTGGTATTTGCTATTGGGCTCTATTGAATAATGAATGTTTTGAATTTTCTCCAAAAGTAAAGTAGTTGCAAACTCATCCTTTTAGAGTCTTGTTTGGGCTCATGAGAGGAGTAGAAAAACATCAAAAATTTCAGTCCTGCACGATTCTACCAAGAAATTTGAGTGTTCATTCAAACCGCTGGTTTTTGATAGTTTGGGCCCTATTGAATAATGAATGTTTTGAATTTTCTCCAAAAGTAAAGTAGTTGCAAACTCATCCTTTTAGAAACTTGTTTGGGCTTTTGAGAGGAGTAAAAAACCATCAAAAATTTCAATCCTGCATGATTCTACCAAGAAATGTGATTCTTCATTCAAAACCTGATTTTTGCTATTCGGCTCTATTGAATAATGAATGTTTTGAATTTTCTCCAAAAGTAAAGTAGTTGCAAACTCATGCTTTTAGAGACTTGTTTGGGCTCATGAGAGGAGTAGAAAAACATCAAAAATTTCAGTCCTGCATGATTCTACCAAGAAATGTGTGTTCATTGAAACCGCTGGTTTTTGATAGTTTGGGCCCTATTGAATAATGAATGTTTTGAATTTTCTCCAAAAGTAAAGTAGTTGCAAACTCATCCTTTTAGAAACTTGTTTGGGCTGTTGAGAGGAGTAAAAAACCATCAAAAATTTCAATCCTGCATGATTCTACCAAGAAATGTGATTCTTCATTCAAAAGGCTGGTTTTTGCTATTGGGCTCTATTGAATAATGAATGTTTTGAATTTTCTCCAAAAGTAAAGTAGTTGCAAACTCATCCTTTTAGATACTTGTTTGGGCTCATGAGAGGAGTAGAAAAACATCAAAAATTTCAGTCCTGCATGATTCTACCAAGAAATGTGTGTTCATTCAAACCGCTGGTTTTTGATATTTTGGGCCCTATTGAATAATGAATGTTTTGAATTTTCTCCAAAAGTAAAGTAGTTGCAAACTCATCCTTTTAGAAACTTGTTTGGGCTTTTGAGAGGAGTAAAAAACCATCAAAAATTTCAATCCTGCATGATTCTACCAAGAAATGTGATTCTTCATTCAAAACCTGATTTTTGCTATTCGGCTCTATTGAATAATGAATGTTTTGAATTTTCTCCAAAAGTAAAGTAGTTGCAAACTCATGCTTTTAGAGACTTGTTTGGGCTCATGAGAGGAGTAGAAAAACATCAAAAATTTCAGTCCTGCATGATTCTACCAAGAAATGTGTGTTCATTGAAACCGCTGGTTTTTGATAGTTTGGGCCCTATTGAATAATGAATGTTTTGAATTTTCTCCAAAAGTAAAGTAGTTGCAAACTCATCCTTTTAGAAACTTGTTTGGGCTGTTGAGAGGAGTAAAAAACCATCAAAAATTTCAATCCTGCATGATTCTACCAAGAAATGTGATTCTTCATTCAAAAGGCTGGTTTTTGCTATTGGGCTCTATTGAATAATGAATGTTTTGAATTTTCTCCAAAAGTAAAGTAGTTGCAAACTCATCCTTTTAGAGACTTGTTTGGGCTCATGAGAGGAGTAGAAAAACATCAAAAATTTCAGTCCTGCATGATTCTACCAAGAAATGTGTGTTCATTCAAACCGCTGGTTTTTGATATTTTGGGCCCTATTGAATAATGAATGTTTTGAATTTTCTCCAAAAGTAAAGTAGTTGCAAACTCATCCTTTTAGAAACTTGTTTGGGCTGTTGAGAGGAGTAAAAAACCATCAAAAATTTCAATCCTGCATGATTCTACCAAGAATTGTGATTCTTCATTCAAAACCTGATTTTTGCTATTGGGCTCTATTGAATAATGAATGTTTTGAATTTTCTCCAAAAGTAAAGTAGTTGCAAACTCATCCTTTTAGAAACTTGTTTGGGCTTTTGAGAGGAGTAAAAAACCATCAAAAATTTCAATCCTGCATGATTCTACCAAGAAATGTGATACTTTATTCAAAACGCTGGTTTTTGCTATTGGGCTCTATTGAATAATGAATGTTTTGAATTTTCTCCAAAAGTAAAGTAGTTGCAAACTCATCCTTTTAGATACTTGTTTGGGCTCATGAGAGGAGTAGAAAAACATCAAAAATTTCAGTCCTGCACGATTCTACCAAGAAATGTGTGTTCATTCAAACCGCTGGTTTTTGATATTTTGGCCCCTATTGAATAATGAATGTTTTGAATTTCTCCAAAAGTAAAGTAGTTGCAAACTCATCCTTTTAGAAACTTGTTTGGGCTGTTGAGAGGAGTAAAAAACCATCAAAAATTTCAATCCTGCATGATTCTACCAAGAAATGTGATTCTTCATTCAAAACGCTGGTTTTTGCTCTTGGGCTCTATTGAATAATGAATGTTTTGAATTTTCTCCAAAAGTAAAGCAGTTGCAAACTTATCCTTTTAGAGACTTGTTTGGGCTCATGAGAGGAGTAGAAAAACATCAAAAATTTCAGTCCTGCATGATTCTACCAAGAAATGTGTGTTCATTCAAACCGCTGGTTTTTGATAGTTTGGGCCCTATTGAATAATGAATGTTTTGAATTTTCTCCAAAAGTAAAGTAGTTGCAAACTCATCCTTTTAGAAACTTGTTTGGGCTGTTGAGAGGAGTAAAAAACCATCAAAAATTTCAATCCTGCATGATTCTACCAAGAAATGTGATTCTTCATTCAAAGCCTGATTTTTGCTATTGGGCTCTATTGAATAATGAATGTTTTGAATTTTCTCCAAAAGTAAAGTAGTTGCAAACTCATGCTTTTAGAGACTTGTTTGGGCTCATGAGAGGAGTAGAAAAACATCAAAAATTTCAGTCCTGCATGATTCTACCAAGAAATGTGTGTTCATTGAAACCGCTGGTTTTTGATAGTTTGGGCCCTATTGAATAATGAATGTTTTGAATTTTCTCCAAAAGTAAAGTAGTTGCAAACTCATCCTTTTAGAAACTTGTTTGGGCTTTTGAGAGGAGTAAAAAACCATCAAAAATTTCAATCCTGCATGATTCTACCAAGAAATGTGATACTTTATTCAAAACCCTGGTTTTTGCTATTGGGCTCTATTGAATAATGAATGTTTTGAATTTTCTCCAAAAGTAAAGTAGTTGCAAACTCATCCTTTTAGATACTTGTTTGGGCTCATGAGAGGAGTAGAAAAACATCAAAAATTTCAGTCCTGCATGATTCTACCAAGAAATGTGTGTTCATTCAAACCGCTGGTTTTTGATATTTTGGGCCCTATTGAATAATGAATGTTTTGAATTTTCTCCAAAAGTAAAGTAGTTGCAAACTCATCCTTTTAGAATCTTGTTTGGGCTGTTGAGAGGAGTAAAAAACCATCAAAAATTTCAATCCTGCATGATTCTACCAAGAAATGTGATTCTTCATTCAAAACCTGATTTTTGCTATTGGGCTCTATTGAATAATGAATGTTTTGAATTTTCTCCAAAAGTAAAGTAGTTGCAAACTCATGCTTTTAGAGACTTGTTTGGGCTCATGAGAGGAGTAGAAAAACATCAAAAATTTCAGTCCTGCATGATTCTACCAAGAAATGTGTGTTCATTGAAACCGCTGGTTTTTGATAGTTTGGGCCCTATTGAATAATGAATGTTTTGAATTTTCTCCAAAAGTAAAGTAGTTGCAAACTCATCCTTTTAGAAACTTGTTTGGGCTGTTGAGAGGAGTAAAAAACCATCAAAAATTTCAATCCTGCATGATTCTACCAAGAAATGTGATTCTTCATTCAAAAGGCTGGTTTTTGCTATTGGGCTCTATTGAATAATGAATGTTTTGAATTTTCTCCAAAAGTAAAGTAGTTGCAAACTCATCCTTTTAGAGACTTGTTTGGGCTCATGAGAGGAGTAGAAAAACATCAAAAATTTCAGTCCTGCATGATTCTACCAAGAAATGTGTGTTCATTCAAACCGCTGTTTTTTGAAATTTTGGGCCCTATTGAATAATGAATGTTTTGAATTTTCTCCAAAAGTAAAGTAGTTGCAAATTCATCCTTTTAGAAACTTGTTTGGGCTGTTGAGAGGAGTAAAAAACCATCAAAAATTTCAATCCTGCATGATTCTACCAAGAAATGTGATTCTTCATTCAAAACGCTGGTTTTTGCTATTGGGCTCTATTGAATAATAAATGTTTTGAATTTTCTCAAAAGTAAAGTAGTTGCAAACTCATCCTTTTAGAGTCTTGTTTGGGCTCATGAGAGGAGTAGAAAAACATCAAAAATTTCAGTCCTGCACGATTCTACCAAGAAATGTGAGTGTTCATTCAAACCGCTGGTTTTTGATATTTTGGGCCCTATTGAATAATGAATGTTTTGACTTTTCTCCAAAAGTAAAGTAGTTGCAAACTCATCCTTTTAGAAACTTGTTTGGGCTGTTGAGAGGAGTAAAAAACCATCAAAAATTTCAATCCTGCATGATTCTACCAAGAAATGTGATTCTTCATTCAAAACGCTGGTATTTGCTATTGGGCTCTATTGAATAATGAATGTTTTGAATTTTCTCCAAAAGTAAAGTAGTTGCAAACTCATCCTTTTAGAGTCTTGTTTGGGCTCATGAGAGGAGTAGAAAAACATCAAAAATTTCAGTCCTGCACGATTCTACCAAGAAATTTGAGTGTTCATTCAAACCGCTGGTTTTTGATAGTTTGGGCCCTATTGAATAATGAATGTTTTGAATTTTCTCCAAAAGTAAAGTAGTTGCAAACTCATCCTTTTAGAAACTTGTTTGGGCTTTTGAGAGGAGTAAAAAACCATCAAAAATTTCAATCCTGCATGATTCTACCAAGAAATGTGATTCTTCATTCAAAACCTGATTTTTGCTATTCGGCTCTATTGAATAATGAATGTTTTGAATTTTCTCCAAAAGTAAAGTAGTTGCAAACTCATGCTTTTAGAGACTTGTTTGGGCTCATGAGAGGAGTAGAAAAACATCAAAAATTTCAGTCCTGCATGATTCTACCAAGAAATGTGTGTTCATTGAAACCGCTGGTTTTTGATAGTTTGGGCCCTATTGAATAATGAATGTTTTGAATTTTCTCCAAAAGTAAAGTAGTTGCAAACTCATCCTTTTAGAAACTTGTTTGGGCTGTTGAGAGGAGTAAAAAACCATCAAAAATTTCAATCCTGCATGATTCTACCAAGAAATGTGATTCTTCATTCAAAAGGCTGGTTTTTGCTATTGGGCTCTATTGAATAATGAATGTTTTGAATTTTCTCCAAAAGTAAAGTAGTTGCAAACTCATCCTTTTAGAGACTTGTTTGGGCTCATGAGAGGAGTAGAAAAACATCAAAAATTTCAGTCCTGCATGATTCTACCAAGAAATGTGTGTTCATTCAAACCGCTGGTTTTTGATATTTTGGGCCCTATTGAATAATGAATGTTTTGAATTTTCTCCAAAAGTAAAGTAGTTGCAAACTCATCCTTTTAGAAACTTGTTTGGGCTGTTGAGAGGAGTAAAAAACCATCAAAAATTTCAATCCTGCATGATTCTACCAAGAATTGTGATTCTTCATTCAAAACCTGATTTTTGCTATTGGGCTCTATTGAATAATGAATGTTTTGAATTTTCTCCAAAAGTAAAGTAGTTGCAAACTCATGCTTTTAGAGACTTGTTTGGGCTCATGAGAGGAGTAGAAAAACATCAAAAATTTCAGTCCTGCATGATTCTACCAAGAAATGTGTGTTCATTGAAACCGCTGGTTTTTGATAGTTTGAGCCCTATTGAATAATGAATGTTTTGAATTTTCTCCAAAAGTAAAGTAGTTGCAAACTCATCCTTTTAGAAACTTGTTTGGGCTGTTGAGAGGAGTAAAAAACCATCAAAAATTTCAATCCTGCATGATTCTACCAAGAAATGTGATTCTTCATTCAAAAGGCTGGTTTTTGCTATTGGGCTCTATTGAATAATGAATGTTTTGAATTTTCTCCAAAAGTAAAGTAGTTGCAAACTCATCCTTTTAGAGACTTGTTTGGGCTCATGAGAGGAGTAGAAAAACATCAAAAATTTCAGTCCTGCATGATTCTACCAAGAAATGTGTGTTCATTCAAACCGCTGTTTTTTGAAATTTTGGGCCCTATTGAATAATGAATGTTTTGAATTTTCTCCAAAAGTAAAGTAGTTGCAAACTCATCCTTTTAGAAACTTGTTTGGGCTGTTGAGAGGAGTAAAAAACCATCAAAAATTTCAATCCTGCATGATTCTACCAAGAAATGTGATTCTTCATTCAAAACGCTGGTTTTTGCTATTGGGCTCTATTGAATAATAAATGTTTTGAATTTTCTCAAAAGTAAAGTAGTTGCAAACTCATCCTTTTAGAGTCTTGTTTGGGCTCATGAGAGGAGTAGAAAAACATCAAAAATTTCAGTCCTGCACGATTCTACCAAGAAATGTGAGTGTTCATTCAAACCGCTGGTTTTTGATATTTTGGGCCCTATTGAATAATGAATGTTTTGACTTTTCTCCAAAAGTAAAGTAGTTGCAAAATCATCCTTTTAGAAACTTGTTTGGGCTGTTGAGAGGAGTAAAAAACCATCAAAAATTTCAATCCTGCATGATTCTACCAAGAAATGTGATTCTTCATTCAAAACCTGATTTTTGCTATTGGGCTCTATTGAATAATGAATGTTTTGAATTTTCTCCAAAAGTAAAGTAGTTGCAAACTCATGCTTTTAGAGACTTGTTTGGGCTCATGAGAGGAGTAGAAAAACATCAAAAATTTCAGTCCTGCATGATTCTACCAAGAAATGTGTGTTCATTGAAACCGCTGGTTTTTGATAGTTTGGGCCCTATTGAATAATGAATGTTTTGAATTTTCTCCAAAAGTAAAGTAGTTGCAAACTCATCCTTTTAGAAACTTGTTTGGGCTGTTGAGAGGAGTAAAAAACCATCAAAAATTTCAATCCTGCATGATTCTACCAAGAAATGTGATTCTTCATTCAAAAGGCTGGTTTTTGCTATTGGGCTCTATTGAATAATGAATGTTTTGAATTTTCTCCAAAAGTAAAGTAGTTGCAAACTCATCCTTTTAGAGACTTGTTTGGGCTCATGAGAGGAGTAGAAAAACATCAAAAATTTCAGTCCTGCATGATTCTACCAAGAAATGTGTGTTCATTCAAACCGCTGTTTTTTGAAATTTTGGGCCCTATTGAATAATGAATGTTTTGAATTTTCTCCAAAAGTAAAGTAGTTGCAAATTCATCCTTTTAGAAACTTGTTTGGGCTGTTGAGAGGAGTAAAAAACCATCAAAAATTTCAATCCTGCATGATTCTACCAAGAAATGTGATTCTTCATTCAAAACGCTGGTTTTTGCTATTGGGCTCTATTGAATAATAAATGTTTTGAATTTTCTCAAAAGTAAAGTAGTTGCAAACTCATCCTTTTAGAGTCTTGTTTGGGCTCATGAGAGGAGTAGAAAAACATCAAAAATTTCAGTCCTGCACGATTCTACCAAGAAATGTGAGTGTTCATTCAAACCGCTGGTTTTTGATATTTTGGGCCCTATTGAATAATGAATGTTTTGACTTTTCTCCAAAAGTAAAGTAGTTGCAAACTCATCCTTTTAGAAACTTGTTTGGGCTGTTGAGAGGAGTAAAAAACCATCAAAAATTTCAATCCTGCATGATTCTACCAAGAAATGTGATTCTTCATTCAAAACGCTGGTATTTGCTATTGGGCTCTATTGAATAATGAATGTTTTGAATTTTCTCCAAAAGTAAAGTAGTTGCAAACTCATCCTTTTAGAGTCTTGTTTGGGCTCATGAGAGGAGTAGAAAAACATCAAAAATTTCAGTCCTGCACGATTCTACCAAGAAATTTGAGTGTTCATTCAAACCGCTGGTTTTTGATAGTTTGGGCCCTATTGAATAATGAATGTTTTGAATTTTCTCCAAAAGTAAAGTAGTTGCAAACTCATCCTTTTAGAAACTTGTTTGGGCTTTTGAGAGGAGTAAAAAACCATCAAAAATTTCAATCCTGCATGATTCTACCAAGAAATGTGATTCTTCATTCAAAACCTGATTTTTGCTATTCGGCTCTATTGAATAATGAATGTTTTGAATTTTCTCCAAAAGTAAAGTAGTTGCAAACTCATGCTTTTAGAGACTTGTTTGGGCTCATGAGAGGAGTAGAAAAACATCAAAAATTTCAGTCCTGCATGATTCTACCAAGAAATGTGTGTTCATTGAAACCGCTGGTTTTTGATAGTTTGGGCCCTATTGAATAATGAATGTTTTGAATTTTCTCCAAAAGTAAAGTAGTTGCAAACTCATCCTTTTAGAAACTTGTTTGGGCTGTTGAGAGGAGTAAAAAACCATCAAAAATTTCAATCCTGCATGATTCTACCAAGAAATGTGATTCTTCATTCAAAAGGCTGGTTTTTGCTATTGGGCTCTATTGAATAATGAATGTTTTGAATTTTCTCCAAAAGTAAAGTAGTTGCAAACTCATCCTTTTAGAGACTTGTTTGGGCTCATGAGAGGAGTAGAAAAACATCAAAAATTTCAGTCCTGCATGATTCTACCAAGAAATGTGTGTTCATTCAAACCGCTGGTTTTTGATATTTTGGGCCCTATTGAATAATGAATGTTTTGAATTTTCTCCAAAAGTAAAGTAGTTGCAAACTCATCCTTTTAGAAACTTGTTTGGGCTGTTGAGAGGAGTAAAAAACCATCAAAAATTTCAATCCTGCATGATTCTACCAAGAATTGTGATTCTTCATTCAAAACCTGATTTTTGCTATTGGGCTCTATTGAATAATGAATGTTTTGAATTTTCTCCAAAAGTAAAGTAGTTGCAAACTCATGCTTTTAGAGACTTGTTTGGGCTCATGAGAGGAGTAGAAAAACATCAAAAATTTCAGTCCTGCATGATTCTACCAAGAAATGTGTGTTCATTGAAACCGCTGGTTTTTGATAGTTTGAGCCCTATTGAATAATGAATGTTTTGAATTTTCTCCAAAAGTAAAGTAGTTGCAAACTCATCCTTTTAGAAACTTGTTTGGGCTGTTGAGAGGAGTAAAAAACCATCAAAAATTTCAATCCTGCATGATTCTACCAAGAAATGTGATTCTTCATTCAAAAGGCTGGTTTTTGCTATTGGGCTCTATTGAATAATGAATGTTTTGAATTTTCTCCAAAAGTAAAGTAGTTGCAAACTCATCCTTTTAGAGACTTGTTTGGGCTCATGAGAGGAGTAGAAAAACATCAAAAATTTCAGTCCTGCATGATTCTACCAAGAAATGTGTGTTCATTCAAACCGCTGTTTTTTGAAATTTTGGGCCCTATTGAATAATGAATGTTTTGAATTTTCTCCAAAAGTAAAGTAGTTGCAAACTCATCCTTTTAGAAACTTGTTTGGGCTGTTGAGAGGAGTAAAAAACCATCAAAAATTTCAATCCTGCATTATTCTACCAAGAAATGTGATTCTTCATTCAAAACGCTGGTTTTTGCTATTGGGCTCTATTGAATAATAAATGTTTTGAATTTTCTCAAAAGTAAAGTAGTTGCAAACTCATCCTTTTAGAGTCTTGTTTGGGCTCATGAGAGGAGTAGAAAAACATCAAAAATTTCAGTCCTGCACGATTCTACCAAGAAATGTGAGTGTTCATTCAAACCGCTGGTTTTTGATATTTTGGGCCCTATTGAATAATGAATGTTTTGACTTTTCTCCAAAAGTAAAGTAGTTGCAAAATCATCCTTTTAGAAACTTGTTTGGGCTGTTGAGAGGAGTAAAAAACCATCAAAAATTTCAATCCTGCATGATTCTACCAAGAAATGTGATTCTTCATTCAAAACGCTGGTATTTGCTATTGGGCTCTATTGAATAATGAATGTTTTGAATTTTCTCCAAAAGTAAAGTAGTTGCAAACTCATCCTTTTAGAGTCTTGTTTGGGCTCATGAGAGGAGTAGAAAAACATCAAAAATTTCAGTCCTGCACGATTCTACCAAGAAATTTGAGTGTTCATTCAAACTGCTGGTTTTTGATAGTTTGGGCCCTATTGAATAATGAATGTTTTGAATGTTCTCCAAAAGTAAAGTAGTTGCAAACTCATCCTTTTAGAAACTTGTTTGGATATTTGAGAGGAGTAAAAAACCATCAAAAATTTCAATCCTGCATGATTCTACCAAGAAATGTGATTCTTCATTCAAAACCTGATTTTTGCTATTCGGCTCTATTGAATAATGAATGTTTTGAATTTTCTCCAAAAGTAAAGTAGTTGCAAACTCATGCTTTTAGAGACTTGTTTGGGCTCATGAGAGGAGTAGAAAAACATCAAAAATTTCAGTCCTGCATGATTCTACCAAGAAATGTGTGTTCATTGAAACCGCTGGTTTTTGATAGTTTGGGCCCTATTGAATAATGAATGTTTTGAATTTTCTCCAAAAGTAAAGTAGTTGCAAACTCATCCTTTTAGAAACTTGTTTGGGCTGTTGAGAGGAGTAAAAAACCATCAAAAATTTCAATCCTGCATGATTCTACCAAGAAATGTGATTCTTCATTCAAAAGGCTGGTTTTTGCTATTGGGCTCTATTGAATAATGAATGTTTTGAATTTTCTCCAAAAGTAAAGTAGTTGCAAACTCATCCTTTTAGAGACTTGTTTGGGCTCATGAGAGGAGTAGAAAAACATCAAAAATTTCAGTCCTGCATGATTCTACCAAGAAATGTGTGTTCATTCAAACCGCTGGTTTTTGATATTTTGGGCCCTATTGAATAATGAATGTTTTGAATTTTCTCCAAAAGTAAAGTAGTTGCAAACTCATCCTTTTAGAAACTTGTTTGGGCTGTTGAGAGGAGTAAAAAACCATCAAAAATTTCAATCCTGCATGATTCTACCAAGAATTGTGATTCTTCATTCAAAACCTGATTTTTGCTATTGGTCTCTATTGAATAATGAATGTTTTGAATTTTCTCCAAAAGTAAAGTAGTTGCAAACTCATCCTTTTAGAAACTTGTTTGGGCTGTTGAGAGGAGTAAAAAACCATCAAAAATTTCAATCCTGCATGATTCTACCAAGAAATGTGATTCTTCATTCAAAACGCTGGTTTTTGCTATTGGGCTCTATTGAAAAATAAATGTTTTGAATTTTCTCCAAAAGTAAAGTAGTTGCAAACTCATCCTTTTAGAGTCTTGTTTGGGCTCATGAGAGGAGTAGAAAAACATCAAAAATTTCAGTCCTGCACGATTCTACCAAGAAATGTGAGTGTTCATTCAAACCGCTGGTTTTTGACATTTTGGGCCCTACTGAATAATGAATGTTTTGAATTTTCTCCAAAAGTAAAGTAGTTGCAAACTCATCCTTTAGAAACTTGTTTGGGCTGTTGAGAGGAGTAAAAAACCATCAAAAATTTCAATCCTGCATGATTCTACCAAGAAATGTGATTCTTCATTCAAAACGCTGGTATTTGCTATTGGGCTCTATTGAATAATGAATGTTTTGAATTTTCTCCAAAAGTAAAGTAGTTGCAAACTCATCATTTTAGAGTCTTGTTTGGGCTCATGAGAGGAGTAGAAAAACATCAAAAATTTCAGTCCTGCACGATTCTACCAAGAAATGTGTGTTCATTCAAACCGCTGGTTTTTGATATTTTGGGCCCTATTGAATAATGAATGTTTTGAATTTCTCCAAAAGTAAAGTAGTTGCAAACTCATCCTTTTAGAAACTTGTTTGGGCTGTTGAGAGGAGTAAAAAACCATCAAAAATTTCAATCCTGCATGATTCTACCAAGAAATGTGATTCTTCATTCAAAACGCTGGTTTTTGCTATTGGGCTCTATTGAATAATGAATGTTTTGAATTTTCTCCAAAAGTAAAGCAGTTGCAAACTCATCCTTTTAAAGACTTGTTTGGGCTCATGAGAGGAGTAGAAAAACATCAAAAATTTCAGTCCTGCATGATTCTACCAAGAAATGTGTGTTCATTCAAACCGCTGGTTTTTGATATTTTGGGCCCTATTGAATAATGAATGTTTTGAATTTTCTCCAAAAGTAAAGAAGTTGCAAACTCAACCTTTTAGAAACTTGTTTGGGCTGTTGAGAGGAGTAAAAAACCATCAAAAATTTCAATCCTGCATGATTCTACCAAGAAATGTGATTCTTCATTCAAAACCTGATTTTTGCTATTGGGCTCTATTGTATAATTAATGTTTTGAATTTTCTCCAAAAGTAAAGTAGTTGCAAACTCATCCTTTTAGAAACTTGTTTGGGCTTTTGAGAGGAGTAAAAAACCATCAAAAATTTCAATCCTGCATGATTCTACCAAGAAATGTGATACTTTATTCAAAACGCTGGTTTTTGCTATTGGGCTCTATTGAATAATGAATGTTTTGAATTTTCTCCAAAAGTAAAGTAGTTGCAAACTCATCCTTTTAGATACTTGTTTGGGCTCATGAGAGGAGTAGAAAAACATCAAAAATTTCAGTCCTGCACGATTCTACCAAGAAATGTGTGTTCATTCAAACAGCTTGTTTTTGATATTTTGGGCCCTATTGAATAA
This sequence comes from Dendrobates tinctorius, assembly GCF_039654945.1. Lineage (NCBI taxonomy): Eukaryota > Metazoa > Chordata > Amphibia > Anura > Dendrobatidae > Dendrobates > Dendrobates tinctorius. Next base: position 19,928,680 of record NW_027361713.1, read on the forward strand.
TGAATGTTTTGAATTTCTCCAAAAGTAAAGTAGTTGCAAACTCATCCTTTTAGAAACTTGTTTGGGCTGTTGAGAGGAGTAAAAAACCATCAAAAATTTCAATCCTGCATGATTCTACCAAGAAATGTGATTCTTCATTCAAAACGCTGGTTTTTGCTATTGGGCTCTATTGAATAATGAATGTTTTGAATTTTCTCCAAAAGTAAAGCAGTTGCAAACTCATCCTTTTAGAGACTTGTTTGGGCTCATGAGAGGAGTAGAAAAACATCAAAAATTTCAGTCCTGCATGATTCTACCAAGAAATGTGTGTTCATTCAAACCGCTGGTTTTTGATAGTTTGGGCCCTATTGAATAATGAATGTTTTGAATTTTCTCCAAAAGTAAAGTAGTTGCAAACTCATCCTTTTAGAAACTTGTTTGGGCTGTTGAGAGGAGTAAAAAACCATCAAAAATTTCAATCCTGCATGATTCTACCAAGAAATGTGATCCTTCATTCAAAGCCTGATTTTTGCTATTGGGCTCTATTGAATAATGAATGTTTTGAATTTTCTCTAAAAGTAAAGTAGTTGCAAACTCATGCTTTTAGAGACTTGTTTGGGCTCATGAAAGGAGTAGAAAAACATCAAAAATTTCAGTCCTGCATGATTCTACCAAGAAATGTGTGTTCATTCAAACCGCTGGTTTTTGATATTTTGGGCCCTATTGAATAATGAATGTTTTGAATTTTCTCCAAAAGTAAAGAAGTTGCAAACTCAACCTTTTAGAAACTTGTTTGGGCTGTTGAGAGGAGTAAAAAACCATCAAAAATTTCAATCCTGCATGATTCTACCAAGAAATGTGATTCTTCATTCAAAACCTGATTTTTGCTATTGGTCTCTATTGTATAATTAATGTTTTGAATTTTCTCCAAAAGTAAAGTAGTTGCAAACTCATGCTTTTAGAGACTTGTTTGGGCTCATGAGAGGAGTAGAAAAACATCAAAAATTTCAGTCCTGCATGATTCTACCAAGAAATGTGTGTTCATTGAAACCGCTGGTTTTTGATAGTTTGGGCCCTATTGAATAATGAATGTTTTGAATTTTCTCCAAAAGTAAAGTAGTTGCAAACTCATCCTTTTAGAAACTTGTTTGGGCTTTTGAGAGGAGTAAAAAACCATCAAAAATTTCAATCCTGCATGATTCTACCAAGAAATGTGATACTTTATTCAAAACCCTGGTTTTTGCTATTGGGCTCTATTGAATAATGAATGTTTTGAATTTTCTCCAAAAGTAAAGTAATTGCAAACTCATCCTTTTAGATACTTGTTTGGGCTCATGAGAGGAGTAGAAAAACATCAAAAATTTCAGTCCTGCATGATTCTACCAAGAAATGTGTGTTCATTCAAACCGCTGGTTTTTGATATTTTGGGCCCTATTGAATAATGAATGTTTTGAATTTTCTCCAAAAGTAAAGTAGTTGCAAACTCATCCTTTTAGAATCTTGTTTGGGCTGTTAAGAGGAGTAAAAAACCATCAAAAATTTCAATCCTGCATGATTCTACCAAGAAATGTGATTCTTCATTCAAAACCTGATTTTTGCTATTGGGCTCTATTGAATAATGAATGTTTTGAATTTTCTCCAAAAGTAAAGTAGTTGCAAACTCATGCTTTTAGAGACTTGTTTGGGCTCATGAGAGGAGTAGAAAAACATCAAAAATTTCAGTCCTGCATGATTCTACCAAGAAATGTGTGTTCATTGAAACCGCTGGTTTTTGATAGTTTGGGCCCTATTGAATAATGAATGTTTTGAATTTTCTCCAAAAGTAAAGTAGTTGCAAACTCATCCTTTTAGAAACTTGTTTGGGCTGTTGAGAGGAGTAAAAAACCATCAAAAATTTCAATCCTGCATGATTCTACCAAGAAATGTGATTCTTCATTCAAAAGGCTGGTTTTTGCTATTGGGCTCTATTGAATAATGAATGTTTTGAATTTTCTCCAAAAGTAAAGTAGTTGCAAACTCATCCTTTTAGAGACTTGTTTGGGCTCATGAGAGGAGTAGAAAAACATCAAAAATTTCAGTCCTGCATGATTCTACCAAGAAATGTGTGTTCATTCAAACCGCTGGTTTTTGATATTTTGGGCCCTATTGAATAATGAATGTTTTGAATTTTCTCCAAAAGTAAAGTAGTTGCAAACTCATCCTTTTAGAAACTTGTTTGGGCTGTTGAGAGGAGTAAAAAACCATCAAAAATTTCAATCCTGCATGATTCTACCAAGAAATGTGATTCTTCATTCAAAACCTGATTTTTGCTATTGGGCTCTATTGAATAATGAATGTTTTGAATTTTCTCCAAAAGTAAAGTAGTTGCAAACTCATGCTTTTAGAGACTTGTTTGGGCTCATGAGAGGAGTAGAAAAACATCAAAAATTTCAGTCCTGCATGATTCTACCAAGAAATGTGTGTTCATTGAAACCGCTGGTTTTTGATAGTTTGGGCCCTATTGAATAATGAATGTTTTGAATTTTCTCCAAAAGTAAAGTAGTTGCAAACTCATCCTTTTAGAAACTTGTTTGGGCTGTTGAGAGGAGTAAAAAACCATCAAAAATTTCAATCCTGCATGATTCTACCAAGAAATGTGATTCTTCATTCAAAAGGCTGGTTTTTGCTATTGGGCTCTATTGAATAATGAATGTTTTGAATTTTCTCCAAAAGTAAAGTAGTTGCAAACTCATCCTTTTAGAGACTTGTTTGGGCTCATGAGAGGAGTAGAAAAACATCAAAAATTTCAGTCCTGCATGATTCTACCAAGAAATGTGTGTTCATTCAAACCGCTGTTTTTTGAAATTTTGGGCCCTATTGAATAATGAATGTTTTGAATTTTCTCCAAAAGTAAAGTAGTTGCAAATTCATCCTTTTAGAAACTTGTTTGGGCTGTTGAGAGGAGTAAAAAACCATCAAAAATTTCAATCCTGCATGATTCTACCAAGAAATGTGATTCTTCATTCAAAACGCTGGTTTTTGCTATTGGGCTCTATTGAATAATAAATGTTTTGAATTTTCTCAAAAGTAAAGTAGTTGCAAACTCATCCTTTTAGAGTCTTGTTTGGGCTCATGAGAGGAGTAGAAAAACATCAAAAATTTCAGTCCTGCACGATTCTACCAAGAAATGTGAGTGTTCATTCAAACCGCTGGTTTTTGATATTTTGGGCCCTATTGAATAATGAATGTTTTGACTTTTCTCCAAAAGTAAAGTAGTTGCAAACTCATCCTTTTAGAAACTTGTTTGGGCTGTTGAGAGGAGTAAAAAACCATCAAAAATTTCAATCCTGCATGATTCTACCAAGAAATGTGATTCTTCATTCAAAACGCTGGTATTTGCTATTGGGCTCTATTGAATAATGAATGTTTTGAATTTTCTCCAAAAGTAAAGTAGTTGCAAACTCATCCTTTTAGAGTCTTGTTTGGGCTCATGAGAGGAGTAGAAAAACATCAAAAATTTCAGTCCTGCACGATTCTACCAAGAAATTTGAGTGTTCATTCAAACCGCTGGTTTTTGATAGTTTGGGCCCTATTGAATAATGAATGTTTTGAATTTTCTCCAAAAGTAAAGTAGTTGCAAACTCATCCTTTTAGAAACTTGTTTGGGCTTTTGAGAGGAGTAAAAAACCATCAAAAATTTCAATCCTGCATGATTCTACCAAGAAATGTGATTCTTCATTCAAAACCTGATTTTTGCTATTGGGCTCTATTGAATAATGAATGTTTTGAATTTTCTCCAAAAGTAAAGTAGTTGCAAACTCATGCTTTTAGAGACTTGTTTGGGCTCATGAGAGGAGTAGAAAAACATCAAAAATTTCAGTCCTGCATGATTCTACCAAGAAATGTGTGTTCATTGAAACCGCTGGTTTTTGATAGTTTGGGCCCTATTGAATAATGAATGTTTTGAATTTTCTCCAAAAGTAAAGTAGTTGCAAACTCATCCTTTTAGAAACTTGTTTGGGCTGTTGAGAGGAGTAAAAAACCATCAAAAATTTCAATCCTGCATGATTCTACCAAGAAATGTGATTCTTCATTCAAAACGCTGGTTTTTGCTATTGGGCTCTATTGAATAATAAATGTTTTGAATTTTCTCCAAAAGTAAAGTAGTTGCAAACTCATCCTTTTAGAGTCTTGTTTGGGCTCATGAGAGGAGTAGAAAAACATCAAAAATTTCAGTCCTGCACGATTCTACCAAGAAATGTGAGTGTTCATTCAAACCGCTGGTTTTTGATATTTTGGGCCCTATTGAATAATGAATGTTTTGAATTTTCTCCAAAAGTAAAGTAGTTGCAAAATCATCCTTTTAGAATCTTGTTTGGGCTGTTGAGAGGAGTAAAAAACCATCAAAAATTTCAATCCTGCATGATTCTACCAAGAAATGTGATACTTTATTCAAAACGCTGGTTTTTGCTATTGGGCTCTATTGAATAATGAATGTTTTGAATTTTCTCCAAAAGTAAAGTAGTTGCAAACTCATCCTTTTAGATACTTGTTTGGGCTCTTGAGAGGAGTAGAAAAACATCAAAAATTTCAGTCCTGCATGATTCTACCAAGAAATGTGTGTTCATTCAAACCGCTGGTTTTTTATATTTTGGGCCCTATTGAATAATGAATGTTTTGAATTTTCTCCAAAAGTAAAGTAGTTGCAAACTCATCCTTTTAGAATCTTGTTTGGGCTGTTGAGAGGAGTAAAAAACCATCAAAAATTTCAATCCTGCATGATTCTACCAAGAAATGTGATTCTTCATTCAAAACCTGATTTTTGCTATTGGGCTCTATTGAATAATGAATGTTTTGAATTTTCTCCAAAAGTAAAGTAGTTGCAAACTCATGCTTTTAGAGACTTGTTTGGGCTCATGAGAGGAGTAGAAAAACATCAAAAATTTCAGTCCTGCATGATTCTACCAAGAAATGTGTGTTCATTGAAACCGCTGGTTTTTGATATTTTGGGCCCTATTGAATAATGAATGTTTTGAATTTTCTCCAAAAGTAAAGTAGTTGCAAACTCATCCTTTTAGAAACTTGTTTGGGCTGTTGAGAGGAGTAAAAAACCATCAAAAATTTCAATCCTGCATGATTCTACCAAGAAATGTGATTCTTCATTCAAAACGCTGGTTTTTGCTATTGGGCTCTATTGAATAATGAATGTTTTGAATTTTCTCCAAAAGTAAAGCAGTTGCAAACTCATCCTTTTAGAGACTTGTTTGGGCTCATGAGAGGAGTAGAAAAACATCAAAAATTTCAGTCCTGCATGATTCTACCAAGAAATGTGTGTTCATTCAAACCGCTGTTTTTTGAAATTTTGGGCCCTATTGAATAATGAATGTTTTGAATTTTCTCCAAAAGTAAAGTAGTTGCAAACTCATCCTTTTAGAAACTTGTTTGGGCTGTTGAGAGGAGTAAAAAACCATCAAAAATTTCAATCCTGCATGATTCTACCAAGAAATGTGATTCTTCATTCAAAACGCTGGTTTTTGCTATTGGGCTCTATTGAATAATAAATGTTTTGATTTTTCTCCAAAAGTAAAGTAGTTGCAAACTCATCCTTTTAGAGTCTTGTTTGGGCTCATGAGAGGAGTAGGAAAACATCAAAAATTTCAGTCCTGCACGATTCTACCAAGAAATGTGAGTGTTCATTCAAACCGCTGGTTTTTGATATTTTGGGCCCTATTGAATAATGAATGTTTTGACTTTTCTCCAAAAGTAAAGTAGTTGCAAACTCATCCTTTTAGAAACTTGTTTGGGCTGTTGAGAGGAGTAAAAAACCATCAAAAATTTCAATCCTGCATGATTCTACCAAGAAATGTGATTCTTCATTCAAAACCTGATTTTTGCTATTGGGCTCTATTGAATAATGAATGTTTTGAATTTTCTCCAAAAGTAAAGTAGTTGCAAACTCATGCTTTTAGAGACTTGTTTGGGCTCATGAGAGGAGTAGAAAAACATCAAAAATTTCAGTCCTGCATGATTCTACCAAGAAATGTGTGTTCATTGAAACCGTTGGTTTTTGATAGTTTGGGCCCTATTGAATAATGAATGTTTTGAATTTTCTCCAAAAGTAAAGTAGTTGCAAACTCATCCTTTTAGAAACTTGTTTGGGCTGTTGAGAGGAGTAAAAAACCATCAAAAATTTCAATCCTGCATGATTCTACCAAGAAATGTGATTCTTCATTCAAAACCTGATTTTTGCTATTGGGCTCTATTGAATAATGAATGTTTTGAATTTTCTCCAAAAGTAAAGTAGTTGCAAACTCATGCTTTTAGAGACTTGTTTGGGCTCATGAGAGGAGTAGAAAAACATCAAAAATTTCAGTCCTGCATGATTCTACCAAGAAATGTGTGTTCATTGAAACCGTTGGTTTTTGATAGTTTGGGCCCTATTGAATAATGAATGTTTTGAATTTTCTCCAAAAGTAAAGTAGTTGCAAACTCATCCTTTTAGAAACTTGTTTGGGCTGTTGAGAGGAGTAAAAAACCATCAAAAATTTCAATCCTGCATGATTCTACCAAGAAATGTGATTCTTCATTCAAAATGCTGGTTTTTGCTATTGGGCTCTATTGAATAATGAATGTTTTGAATTTTCTCCAAAAGTAAAGTAGTTGCAAACTCATCCTTTTAGAGACTTGTTTGGGCTCATGAGAGGAGTAGAAAAACATCAAAAATTTCAGTCCTGCACGATTCTACCAAGAAATGTGTGTTCATTCAAACTGCTGGTTTTTGATATTTTGGGCCCTATTGAATAATGAATGTTTTGAATTTTCTCCAAAAGTAAAGTAGTTGCAAACTCATCCTTTTAGAAACTTGTTTGGGCTGTTGAGAGGAGTAAAAAACCATCAAAAATTTCAATCCTGCATGATTCTACCAAGAAATGTGATACTTCATTCAAAACGCTGGTTTTTGCTATTGGGCTCTATTGAATAATGAATGTTTTGAATTTTCTCCAAAAGTAAAGTAGTTGCAAACTCATCCTTTTAGAGACTTGTTTGGGCTCATGAGAGGAGTAGAAAAACATCAAAAATTTCAGTCCTGCACGATTCTACCAAGAAATTTGAGTGTTCATTCAAACCGCTGGTTTTTGATAGTTTGGGCCCTATTGAATAATGAATGTTTTGAATTTTCTCCAAAAGTAAAGTAGTTGCAAACTCATCCTTTTAGAAACTTGTTTGGGCTGTTGAGAGGAGTAAAAAACCATCAAAAATTTCAATCCTGCATGATTCTACCAAGAAATGTGATTCTTCATTCAAAACCTGATTTTTGCTATTGGGCTCTATTGAATAATGAATGTTTTGAATTTTCACCAAAAGTAAAGTAGTTGCAAACTCATGCTTTTAGAGACTTGTTTGGGCTCATGAGAGGAGTAGAAAAACATCAAAAATTTCAGTCCTGCACGATTCTACCAAGAAATTTGAGTGTTCATTCAAAACGCTGGTTTTTGATAGTTTGGGCCCTATTGAATAATGAATGTTTTGAATTTTCTCCAAAAGTAAAGTAGTTGCAAACTCATCCTTTTAGAAACTTGTTTGAGCTTTTGAGAGGAGTAAAAAACCATCAAAAATTTCAATCCTGCATGATTCTACCAAGAAATGTGATTCTTCATTCAAAACCTGATTTTTGCTATTCGGCTCTATTGAATAATGAATGTTTTGAATTTTCTCCAAAAGTAAAGTAGTTGCAAACTCATCCTTTTAGAGTCTTGTTTGGGCTCATGAGAGGAGTAGAAAAACATCAAAAATTTCAGTCCTGCACGATTCTACCAAGAAATGTGTGTTCATTCAAACCGCTGGTTTTTGATAGTTTGGGCCCTATTGAATAATGAATGTTTTGAATTTTCTCCAAAAGTAAAGTAGTTGCAAACTCATCCTTTTAGAAACTTGTTTGGGATGTTGAGAGGAGTAAAAAACCATCAAAAATTTCAATCCTGCATGATTCTACCAAGAAATGTGATTCTTCATTCAAAACCTGATTTTTGCTATTGGGCTCTATTGAATAATGAATGTTTTGAATTTTCTCCAAAAGTAAAGTAGTTGCAAACTCATCCTTTTAGAGACTTGTTTGGGCTCATGAGAGGAGTAGAAAAATATCAAAAATTTCAGTCCTGCACGATTCTACCAAGAAATGTGTGTTCATTCAAACCGCTTGTTTTTGATATTTTGGGCCCTATTGAATAATGAATGTTTTGAATTTTCTCCAAAAGTAAAGTAGTTGCAAACTCATCCTTTTAGAAACTTGTTTGGGCAGTTGAGAGGAGTAAAAAACCATCAAAAATTTCAATCCTGCATGATTCTACCAAGAAATGTGATTCTTCATTCAAAACCTGATTTTTGCTATTGGGCTCTATTGAATAATGAATGTTTTGAATTTTCTCCAAAAGTAAAGTAGTTGTAAACTCATGCTTTTAGAGACTTGTTTGGGCTCATGAGAGGAGTAGAAAAACATCAAAAATTTCAGTCCTGCATGATTCTACCAAGAAATGTGTGTTCATTCAAACCGCTGGTTTTTGATAGTTTGGGCCCTATTGAATAATGAATGTTTTGAATTTTCTCCAAAAGTAAAGTAGTTGCAAACTCATCCTTTTAGAAACTTGTTTGGGCTGTTGAGAGGAGTAAAAAACCATCAAAAATTTAAATCCTGCATGATTCTACCAAGAAATGTGATTCTTCATTCAAAACACTGGTTTTTGCTATTGGGCTCTATTGAATAATGAATGTTTTGATTTTTCTCCAAAAGTAAAGTAGTTGCAAACTCATCCTTTTAGAGACTTGTTTGGGCTCATGAGAGGAGTAGAAAAACATCAAAAATTTCAGTCCTGCACGATTCTACCTAGAAATGTGTGTTCATTCAAACCGCTGGTTTTTGATATTTTGGGCCCTATTGAATAATGAATGTTTTGAATTTTCTCCAAAAGTAAAGTAGTTGCAAACTCATCCTTTTGGAAACTTGTTTGGGCTGTTGAGAGGAGTAAAAAACCATCAAAAATTTCAATCCTGCATGATTCTACCAAGAAATGTGATACTTCATTCAAAACGCTGGTTTTTGCTATTGGGCTCTATTGAATAATGAATGTTTTGAATTTTCTCCAAAAGTAAAGTAGTTGCAAACTCATCCTTTTAGAGACTTGTTTGGGCTCATGAGAGGAGTAGAAAAACATCAAAAATTTCAGTCCTGCATGATTCTACCAAGAAATGTGTGTTCATTCAAACCGCTGGTTTTTGATAGTTTGGGCCCTATTGAATAATGAATGTTTTGAATTTTCTCCAAAAGTAAAGTAGTTGCAAACTCATCCTTTTAGAAACTTGTTTGGGCTGTTGAGAGGAGTAAAAAACCATCAAAAATTTCAATCCTGCATGATTCTACCAAGAAATGTGATTCTTCATTCAAAACGCTGGTTTTTGCTATTGGGCTCTATTGAATAATGAATGTTTTGAATTTTCTCCAAAAGTAAAGCAGTTGCAAACTCATCCTTTTAGAGACTTGTTTGGGCTCATGAGAGGAGTAGAAAAACATCAAAAATTTCAGTCCTGCATGATTCTACCAAGAAATGTGTGTTCATTCAAACCGCTGGTTTTTGATAGTTTGGGCCCTATTGAATAATGAATGTTTTGAATTTTCTCCAAAAGTAAAGTAGTTGCAAACTCATCCTTTTAGAAACTTGTTTGGGCTGTTGAGAGGAGTAAAAAACCATCAAAAATTTCAATCCTGCATGATTCTACCAAGAAATGTGATTCTTCATTCAAAACGCTGGTTTTTGCTATTGGGCTCTATTGAATAATAAATGTTTTGAATTTTCTCCAAAAGTAAAGTAGTTGCAAACTCATCCTTTTAGAGTCTTGTTTGGGCTCATGAGAGGAGTAGAAAAACATCAAAAATTTCAGTCCTGCACGATTCTACCAAGAAATGTGAGTGTTCATTCAAACCGCTGGTTTTTGATATTTTGGGCCCTATTGAATAATGAATGTTTTGACTTTTCTCCAAAAGTAAAGTATTTGCAAACTCATCCTTTTAGAAACTTGTTTGGGCTGTTGAGAGGAGTAAAAAAACCATCAAAAATTTCAATCCTGCATGATTCTACCAAGAAATGTGATTCTTCATTCAAAACGCTGGTTTTTGCTATTGGGCTCTATTGAATAATAAATGTTTTGAATTTTCTCCAAAAGTAAAGTAGTTGCAAACTCATCCTTTTAGAGTCTTGTTTGGGCTCATGAGAGGAGTAGAAAAACATCAAAAATTTCAGTCCTGCACGATTCTACCAAGAAATGTGAGTGTTCATTCAAACCGCTGGTTTTTGATATTTTGGGCCCTACTGAATAATGAATGTTTTGAATTTTCTCCAAAAGTAAAGTAGTTGCAAACTCATCCTTTTAGAAACTTGTTTGGGCTGTTGAGAGGAGTAAAAAACCATCAAAAATTTCAATCCTGCATGATTCTACCAAGAAATGTGATTCTTCATTCAAAACCTGATTTTTGCTATTGGGCTCTATTGAATAATGAATGTTTTGAATTTTCTCCAAAAGTAAAGTAGTTGCAAACTCATGCTTTTAGAGACTTGTTTGGGCTCATGAGAGGAGTAGAAAAACATCAAAAATTTCAGTCCTGCATGATTCTACCAAGAAATGTGTGTTCATTTAAACCGCTGGTTTTTGATAGTTTGGGCCCTATTGAATAATGAATGTTTTGACTTTTCTCCAAAAGTAAAGTAGTTGCAAACTCATCCTTTTAGAAACTTGTTTGGGCTGTTGAGAGGAGTAAAAAACCATCAAAAATTTCAATCCTGCATGATTCTACCAAGAAATGTGATTCTTCATTCAAAACCTGATTTTTGCTATTGGGCTCTATTGAATAATGAATGTTTTGAATTTTCTCCAAAAGTAAAGTAGTTGCAAACTCATCCTTTTAGAGACTTGTTTGGGCTCATGAGAGGAGTAGAAAAATATCAAAAATTTCAGTCCTGCACGATTCTACCAAGAAATGTGTGTTCATTCAAACCGCTTGTTTTTGATATTTTGGGCCCTATTGAATAATGAATGTTTTGAATTTTCTCCAAAAGTAAAGTAGTTGCAAACTCATCCTTTTAGAAACTTGTTTGGGCTGTTGAGAGGAGTAAAAAACCATCAAAAATTTCAATCCTGCATGATTCTACCAAGAAATGTGATTCTTCATTCAAAACCTGATTTTTGCTATTGGGCTCTATTGAATAATGAATGTTTTGAATTTTCTCCAAAAGTAAAGTAGTTGCAAACTCATGCTTTTAGAGACTTGTTTGGGCTCATGAGAGGAGTAGAAAAACATCAAAAATTTCAGTCCTGCATGATTCTACCAAGAAATGTGTGTTCATTCAAACCGCTGGTTTTTGATAGTTTGGGCCCTATTGAATAATGAATGTTTTGAATTTTCTCCAAAAGTAAAGTAGTTGCAAACTCATCCTTTTAGAAACTTGTTTGGGCTGTTGAGAGGAGTAAAAAACCATCAAAAATTTCAATCCTGCATGATTCTACCAAGAAATGTGATTCTTCATTCAAAACACTGGTTTTTGCTATTGGGCTCTATTGAATAATGAATGTTTTGATTTTTCTCCAAAAGTAAAGTAGTTGCAAACTCATCCTTTTAGAGACTTGTTTGGGCTCATAAGAGGAGTAGAAAAACATCAAAAATTTCAGTCCTGCACGATTCTACCAAGAAATGTGAGTGTTCATTCAAACCGCTGGTTTTTGATATTTTGGGCCATATTGAATAATGAATGTTTTGAATTTTCTCCAAAAGTAAAGTAGTTGCAAACTCATCCTTATAGAAACTTGTTTGGGCTGTTGAGAGGAGTAAAAAACCATCAAAAATTTAAATCCTGCATGATTCTACCAAGAAATGTGATTCTTCATTCAAAACGCTGGTTTTTGCTATTGGGCTCTATTGAATAATGAATGTTTTGAATTTTCTCCAAAAGTAAAGCAGTTGCAAACTCATCCTTTTAGAGACTTGTTTGGGCTCATGAGAGGAGTAGAAAAACATCAAAAATTTCAGTCCTGCATGATTCTACCAAGAAATGTGTGTTCATTCAAACCGCTGGTTTTTGATAGTTTGGGCCCTATTGAATAATGAATGTTTTGAATTTTCTCCAAAAGTAAAGTAGTTGCAAACTCATCCTTTTAGAAACTTGTTTGGGCTGTTGAGAGGAGTAAAAAACCATCAAAAATTTCAATCCTGCATGATTCTACCAAGAAATGTGATTCTTCATTCAAAACGCTGGTTTTTGCTATTGGGCTCTATTGAATAATAAATGTTTTGAATTTTCTCCAAAAGTAAAGTAGTTGCAAACTCATCCTTTTAGAGTCTTGTTTGGGCTCATGAGAGGAGTAGAAAAACATCAAAAATTTCAGTCCTGCACGATTCTACCAAGAAATGTGAGTGTTCATTCAAACCGCTGGTTTTTGATATTTTGGGCCCTATTGAATAATGAATGTTTTGACTTTTCTCCAAAAGTAAAGTAGTTGCAAACTCATCCTTTTAGAAACTTGTTTGGGCTGTTGAGAGGAGTAAAAAAACCATCAAAAATTTCAATCCTGCATGATTCTACCAAGAAATGTGATTCTTCATTCAAAACGCTGGTTTTTGCTATTGGGCTCTATTGAATAATAAATGTTTTGAATTTTCTCCAAAAGTAAAGTAGTTGCAAACTCATCCTTTTAGAGTCTTGTTTGGGCTCATGAGAGGAGTAGAAAAACATCAAAAATTTCAGTCCTGCACGATTCTACCAAGAAATGTGAGTGTTCATTCAAACCGCTGGTTTTTGATATTTTGGGCCCTACTGAATAATGAATGTTTTGAATTTTCTCCAAAAGTAAAGTAGTTGCAAACTCATCCTTTTAGAAACTTGTTTGGGCTGTTGAGAGGAGTAAAAAACCATCAAAAATTTCAATCCTGCATGATTCTACCAAGAAATGTGATTCTTCATTCAAAACCTGATTTTTGCTATTGGGCTCTATTGAATAATGAATGTTTTGAATTTTCTCCAAAAGTAAAGTAGTTGCAAACTCATGCTTTTAGAGACTTGTTTGGGCTCATGAGAGGAGTAGAAAAACATCAAAAATTTCAGTCCTGCATGATTCTACCAAGAAATGTGTGTTCATTCAAACCGCTGGTTTTTGATAGTTTGGGACCTATTGAATAATGAATGTTTTGAATTTTCTCCAAAAGTAAAGTAGTTGCAAACTCATCCTTTTAGAAACTTGTTTGGGCTGTTGAGAGGAGTAAAAAACCATCAAAAATTTCAATCCTGCATGATTCTACCAAGAAATGTGATTCTTCATTCAAAACACTGGTTTTTGCTATTGGGCTCTATTGAATAATGAATGTTTTGATTTTTCTCCAAAAGTAAAGTAGTTGCAAACTCATCCTTTTAGAGACTTGTTTGGGCTCAAGAGAGGAGTAGAAAAACATCAAAAATTTCAGTCCTGCACGATTCTACCAAGAAATGTGTGTTCATTCAAACCGCTGGTTTTTGATATTTTGGGCCATATTGAATAATGAATGTTTTGAATTTTCTCCAAAAGTAAAGTAGTTGCAAACTCATCCTTTTAGAAACTTGTTTGGGCTGTTGAGAGGAGTAAAAAACCATCAAAAATTTCAATCCTGCATGATTCTACCAAGAAATGTGATACTATATTCAAAACGCTGGTTTTTGCTATTGGGCTCTATTGAATAATGAATGTTTTGAATTTTCTCCAAAAGTAAAGTAGTTGCAAACTCATCCTTTTAGAGACTTGTTTGGGCTCATGAGAGGAGTAGAAAAACATCAAAAATTTCAGTCCTGCACGATTCTACCAAGAAATGTGTGTTCATTCAAACCGCTGTTTTTTGATATTTTGGGCCCTATTGAATAATGAATGTTTTGACTTTTCTCCAAAAGTAAAGTAGTTGCAAACTCATCCTTTTAGAAACTTGTTTGGGCTGTTGAGAGGAGTAAAAAACCATCAAAAATTTCAATCCTGCATGATTCTACCAAGAAATGTGATTCTTCATTCAAAACGCTGGTTTTTGCTATTGGGCTCTATTGAATAATAAATGTTTTGAATTTTCTCCAAAAGTAAAGTAGTTGCAAACTCATCCTTTTAGAGTCTTGTTTGGGCTCAAGAGAGGAGTAGAAAAACATCAAAAATTTCAGTCCTGCACAATTCTACCAAGAAATGTGAGTGTTCATTCAAACCGCTGGTTTTTGATATTTTGGGCCCTACTGAATAATGAATGTTTTGAATTTTCTTAAAAAGTAAAGTAGTTGCAAACTCATCCTTTTAGAAACTTGTTTGGGCTGTTGAGAGGAGTAAAAAACCATCAAAAATTTCAATCCTGCATGATTCTACCAAGAAATGTGATTCTTCATTCAAAACCTGATTTTTGCTATTGGGCTCTACTGAATAATGAATGTTTTGAATTTTCTCCAAAAGTAAAGTAGTTGCAAACTCATGCTTTTAGAGACTTGTTTGGGCTATTGAGAGGAGTAGAAAAACATCAAAAATTTCAGTCCTGCATGATTCTACCAAGAAATGTGTGTTCATTTAAACCGCTGGTTTTTGATAGTTTGGGCCCTATTGAATAATGAATGTTTTGAATTTTCTCCAAAAGTAAAGTAGTTGCAAACTCATCCTTTTAGAAACTTGTTTGGGCTGTTGAGAGGAGTAAAAAACCATCAAAAATTTCAATCCTGCATGATTCTACCAAGAAATGTGATTCTTCATTCAAAACGCTGGTTTTTGCTATTGGGCTCTATTGAATAATAAATGTTTTGAATTTTCTCCAAAAGTAAAGTAGTTGCAAACTCATCCTTTTAGAGTCTTGTTTGGGCTCATGAGAGGAGTAGAAAAACATCAAAAATTTCAGTCCTGCACGATTCTACCAAGAAATTTGAGTGTTCATTCAAAATGCTAGTTTTTGATAGTTTGGGCCCTATTGAATAATGAATGTTTTGAATTTTCTCCAAAAGTAAAGTAGTTGCAAACTCATCCTTTTAGAAACTTGTTTGAGCTTTTGAGAGGAGTAAAAAACCATCAAAAATTTCAATCCTGCATGATTCTACCAAGAAATGTGATTCTTCATTCAAAACCTGATTTTTGCTATTCGGCTCTATTGAATAATGAATGTTTTGAATTTTCTCCAAAAGTAAAGTAGTTGCAAACTCATCCTTTTAGAGTCTTGTTTGGGCTCATGAGAGGAGTAGAAAAACATCAAAAATTTCAGTCCTGCACGATTCTACCAAGAAATGTGTGTTCATTCAAACCGCTGGTTTTTGATAGTTTGGGCCCTATTGAATAATGAATGTTTTGAATTTTCTCCAAAAGTAAAGTAGTTGCAAGCTCATCCTTTTAGAAACTTGTTTGGGCTGTTGAGAGGAGTAAAAAACCATCAAAAATTTCAATCCTGCATGATTCTACCAAGAAATGTGATTCTTCATTCAAAACCTGATTTTTGCTATTGGGCTCTATTGAATAATGAATGTTTTGAATTTTCTCCAAAAGTAAAGTAGTTGCAAACTCATACTTTTAGAGACTTGTTTGGGCTCATGAGAGGAGTAGAAAAATATCAAAAATTTCAGTCCTGCACGATTCTACCAAGAAATGTGTGTTCATTCAAACCGCTTGTTTTTGATATTTTGGGCCCTATTGAATAATGAATGTTTTGAATTTTCTCCAAAAGTAAAGTAGTTGCAAACTCATCCTTTTAGAAACTTGTTTGGGCAGTTGAGAGGAGTAAAAAACCATCAAAAATTTCAATCCTGCATGATTCTACCAAGAAATGTGATTCTTCATTCAAAACCTGATTTTTGCTATTGGGCTCTATTGAATAATGAATGTTTTGAATTTTCTCCAAAAGTAAAGTAGTTGCAAACTCATCCTTTTGGAGACTTGTTTGGGCTCATGAGAGGAGTAGAAAAACATCAAAAATTTCAGTCCTGCACGATTCTACCTAGAAATGTGTGTTCATTCAAACCGCTGGTTTTTGATATTTTGGGCCCTATTGAATAATGAATGTTTTGAATTTTCTCCAAAAGTAAAGTAGTTGCAAACTCATCCTTTTAGAAACTTGTTTGGGCTGTTGAGAGGAGTAAAAAACCATCAAAAATTTTAATCCTGCATGATTCTACCAAGAAATGTGATACTTCATTCAAAACGCTGGTTTTTGCTATTGGGCTCTATTGAATAATGAATGTTTTGAATTTTCTCCAAAAGTAAAGTAGTTGCAAACTCATCCTTTTAGAGACTTGTTTGGGCTAATGAGAGGAGTAGAAAAACATCAAAAATTTCAGTCCTGCATGATTCTACCAAGAAATGTGTGTTCATTCAAACCGCTGGTTTTTGATAGTTTGGGCCCTATTGAATAATGAATGTTTTGAATTTTCTCCAAAAGTAAAGTAGTTGCAAACTCATCCTTTTAGAAACTTGTTTGGGCTGTTGAGAGGAGTAAAAAACCATCAAAAATTTCAATCCTGCATGATTCTACCAAGAAATGTGATTCTTCATTCAAAACCTGATTTTTGCTATTGGGCTCTATTGAATAATGAATGTTTTGAATTTTCTCCAAAAGTAAAGTAGTTGCAAACTCATGCTTTTAGAGACTTGTTTGGGCTCATGAGAGGAGTAGAAAAACATCAAAAATTTCAGTCCTGCATGATTCTACCAAGAAATGTGTGTTCATTTAAACCGCTGTTTTTTGATAGTTTGGGCCCTATTGAATAATGAATGTTTTGACTTTTCTCCAAAAGTAAAGTAGTTGCAAACTCATCCTTCTAGAAACTTGTTTGGGCTGTTGAGTGGAGTAAAAAACAATCAAAAATTTCAATCCTGCATGATTCTACCAAGAAATGTGATTCTTCATTCAAAACGCTGGTTTTTGCTATTGGGCTCTATTGAATAATAAATGTTTTGAATTTTCTCCAAAAGTAAAGTAGTTGCAAACTCATCCTTTTAGAGTCTTGTTTGGGCTCATGAGAGGAGTAGAAAAACATCAAAAATTTCAGTCCTGCACGATTCTACCAAGAAATGTGAGTGTTCATTCAAACCGCTGGTTTTTGACATTTTGGGCCCTACTGAATAATGAATGTTTTGAATTTTCTCCAAAAGTAAAGTAGTTGCAAACTCATCCTTTAGAATCTTGTTTGGGCTGTTGAGAGGAGTAAAAAACCATCAAAAATTTCAATCCTGCATGATTCTACCAAGAAATGTGATTCTTCATTCAAAACGCTGGTATTTGCTATTGGGCTCTATTGAATAATGAATGTTTTGAATTTTCTCCAAAAGTAAAGTAGTTGCAAACTCATCATTTTAGAGTCTTGTTTGGGCTCATGAGAGGAGTAGAAAAACATCAAAAATTTCAGTCCTGCACGATTCTACCAAGAAATGTGTGTTCATTTAAACCGCTGGTTTTTGATAGTTTGGGCCCTATTGAATAATGAATGTTTTGAATTTTCTGCAAAAGTAAAGTAGTTGCAAACTCATCCTTTTAGAAACTTGTTTGGGCTGTTGAGAGGAGTAAAAAACCATCAAAAATTTCAATCCTGCATGATTCTACCAAGAAATGTGATTCTTCATTCAAAGCCTGATTTTTGCTATTGGGCTCTATTGAATAATGAATGTTTTGAATTTTCTCCAAAAGTAAAGTAGTTGCAAACTCATGCTTTTAGAGACTTGTTTGGGCTCATGAGAGGAGTAGAAAAACATCAAAAATTTCAGTCCTGCATGATTCTACCAAGAAATGTGTGTTCATTCAAACCGCTGGTTTTTGATATTTTGGGCCCTATTGAATAATGAATGTTTTGAATTTTCTCCAAAAGTAAAGAAGTTGCAAACTCAACCTTTTAGAAACTTGTTTGGGCTGTTGAGAGGAGTAAAAAACCATCAAAAATTTCAATCCTGCATGATTCTACCAAGAAATGTGATTCTTCATTCAAAACCTGATTTTTGCTATTGGGCTCTATTGTATAATTAATGTTTTGAATTTTCTCCAAAAGTAAAGTAGTTGCAAACTCATGCTTTTAGAGACTTGTTTGGGCTCATGAGAGGAGTAGAAAAACATCAAAAATTTCAGTCCTGCATGATTCTACCAAGAAATGTGTGTTCATTGAAACCGCTGGTTTTTGATAGTTTGGGCCCTATTGAATAATGAATGTTTTGAATTTTCTCCAAAAGTAAAGTAGTTGCAAACTCATCCTTTTAGAAACTTTTTTGGGCTTTTGAGAGGAGTAAAAAACCATCAAAAATTTCAATCCTGCATGATTCTACCAAGAAATGTGATACTTTATTCAAAACGCTGGTTTTTGCTATTGGGCTCTATTGAATAATGAATGTTTTGAATTTTCTCCAAAAGTAAAGTAGTTGCAAACTCATCCTTTTAGATACTTTTTTGGGCTCATGAGAGGAGTAGAAAAACATCAAAAATTTCAGTCCTGCACGATTCTACCAAGAAATGTGTGTTCATTCAAACTGCTGGTTTTTGATATTTTGGGCCCTATTGAATAATGAATGTTTTGAATTTCTCCAAAAGTAAAGTAGTTGCAAACTCATCCTTTTAGAAACTTGTTTGGGCTGTTGAGAGGAGTAAAAAACCATCAAAAATTTCAATCCTGCATGATTCTACCAAGAAATGTGATTCTTCATTCAAAACGCTGGTTTTTGCTATTGGGCTCTATTGAATAATGAATGTTTTGAATTTTCTCCAAAAGTAAAGCAGTTGCAAACTCATCCTTTTAGAGACTTGTTTGGGCTCATGAGAGGAGTAGAAAAACATCAAAAATTTCAGTCCTGCATGATTCTACCAAGAAATGTGTGTTCATTCAAACCGCTGGTTTTTGATAGTTTGGGCCCTATTGAATAATGAATGTTTTGAATTTTCTCCAAAAGTAAAGTAGTTGCAAACTCATCCTTTTAGAAACTTGTTTGGGCTGTTGAGAGGAGTAAAAAACCATCAAAAATTTCAATCCTGCATGATTCTACCAAGAAATGTGATTCTTCATTCAAAGCCTGATTTTTGCTATTGGGCTCTATTGAATAATGAATGTTTTGAATTTTCTCCAAAAGTAAAGTAGTTGCAAACTCATGCTTTTAGAGACTTGTTTGGGCTCATGAGAGGAGTAGAAAAACATCAAAAATTTCAGTCCTGCATGATTCTACCAAGAAATGTGTGTTCATTCAAACCGCTGGTTTTTGATATTTTGGGCCCTATTGAATAATGAATGTTTTGAATTTTCTCCAAAAGTAAAGAAGTTGCAAACTCAACCTTTTAGAAACTTGTTTGGGCTGTTGAGAGGAGTAAAAAACCATCAAAAATTTCAATCCTGCATGATTCTACCAAGAAATGTGATTCTTCATTCAAAACCTGATTTTTGCTATTGGTCTCTATTGTATAATTAATGTTTTGAATTTTCTCCAAAAGTAAAGTAGTTGCAAACTCATGCTTTTAGAGACTTGTTTGGGCTCATGAGAGGAGTAGAAAAACATCAAAAATTTCAGTCCTGCATGATTCTACCAAGAAATGTGTGTTCATTGAAACCGCTGGTTTTTGACAGTTTGGGCCCTATTGAATAATGAATGTTTTGAATTTTCTCCAAAAGTAAAGTAGTTGCAAACTCATCCTTTTAGAAACTTGTTTGGGCTTTTGAGAGGAGTAAAAAACCAAAAAAAATTTCAATCCTGCATGATTCTACCAAGAAATGTGATACTTTATTCAAAACCCTGGTTTTTGCTATTGGGCTCTATTGAATAATGAATGTTTTGAATTTTCTCCAAAAGTAAAGTATTTGCAAACTCATCCTTTTAGATACTTGTTTGGGCTCATGAGAGGAGTAGAAAAACATCAAAAATTTCAGTCCTGCATGATTCTACCAAGAAATGTGTGTTCATTCAAACCGCTGGTTTTTGATAGTTTGGGCCCTATTGAATAATGAATGTTTTGAATTTTCTCCAAAAGTAAAGTAGTTGCAAACTCATCCTTTTAGAAACTTGTTTGGGCTGTTGAGAGGAGTAAAAAACCATCAAAAATTTCAATCCTGCATGATTCTACCAAGAAATGTGATTCTTCATTCAAAAGGCTGGTTTTTGCTATTGGGCTCTATTGAATAATGAATGTTTTGAATTTTCTCCAAAAGTAAAGTAGTTGCAAACTCATCCTTTTAGAGACTTGTTTGGGCTCATGAGAGGAGTAGAAAAACATCAAAAATTTCAGTCCTGCATGATTCTACCAAGAAATGTGTGTTCATTCAAACCGCTGGTTTTTGATATTTTGGGCCCTATTGAATAATGAATGTTTTGAATTTTCTCCAAAAGTAAAGTAGTTGCAAACTCATCCTTTTAGAAACTTGTTTGGGCTGTTGAGAGGAGTAAAAAACCATCAAAAATTTCAATCCTGCATGATTCTACCAAGAAATGTGATTCTTCATTCAAAACCTGATTTTTGCTATTGGGCTCTATTGAA
This sequence comes from Dendrobates tinctorius, assembly GCF_039654945.1. NCBI lineage: Eukaryota > Metazoa > Chordata > Amphibia > Anura > Dendrobatidae > Dendrobates > Dendrobates tinctorius. Next base: position 19,949,147 of record NW_027361713.1, read on the forward strand.
TAATGAATGTTTTGAATTTTCTCCAAAAGTAAAGTAGTTGCAAACTCATGCTTTTAGAGACTTGTTTGGGCTCATGAGAGGAGTAGAAAAACATCAAAAATTTCAGTCCTGCATGATTCTACCAAGAAATGTGTATTCATTGAAACCGCTGGTTTTTGATAGTTTGGGCCCTATTGAATAATGAATGTTTTGAATTTTCTCCAAAAGTAAAGTAGTTGCAAACTCATCCTTTTAGAAACTTGTTTGGGCTGTTGAGAGGAGTAAAAAACCATCAAAAATTTCAATCCTGCATGATTCTACCAAGAAATGTGATTCTTCATTCAAAAGGCTGGTTTTTGCTATTGGGCTCTATTGAATAATGAATGTTTTGAATTTTCTCCAAAAGTAAAGTAGTTGCAAACTCATCCTTTTAGAGACTTGTTTGGGCTCATGAGAGGAGTAGAAAAACATCAAAAATTTCAGTCCTGCATGATTCTACCAAGAAATGTGTGTTCATTCAAACCGCTGTTTTTTGAAATTTTGGGCCCTATTGAATAATGAATGTTTTGAATTTTCTCCAAAAGTAAAGTAGTTGCAAATTCATCCTTTTAGAAACTTGTTTGGGCTGTTGAGAGGAGTAAAAAACCATCAAAAATTTCAATCCTGCATGATTCTACCAAGAAATGTGATTCTTCATTCAAAACGCTGGTTTTTGCTATTGGGCTCTATTGAATAATAAATGTTTTGAATTTTCTCAAAAGTAAAGTAGTTGCAAACTCATCCTTTTAGAGTCTTGTTTGGGCTCATGAGAGGAGTAGAAAAACATCAAAAATTTCAGTCCTGCACGATTCTACCAAGAAATGTGAGTGTTCATTCAAACCGCTGGTTTTTGATATTTTGGGCCCTATTGAATAATGAATGTTTTGACTTTTCTCCAAAAGTAAAGTAGTTGCAAACTCATCCTTTTAGAAACTTGTTTGGGCTGTTGAGAGGAGTAAAAAACCATCAATAATTTCAATCCTGCATGATTCTACCAAGAAATGTGATTCTTCATTCAAAACGCTGGTATTTGCTATTGGGCTCTATTGAATAATGAATGTTTTGAATTTTCTCCAAAAGTAAAGTAGTTGCAAACTCATCCTTTTAGAGTCTTGTTTGGGCTCATGAGAGGAGTAGAAAAACATCAAAAATTTCAGTCCTGCACGATTCTACCAAGAAATTTGAGTGTTCATTCAAACCGCTGGTTTTTGATAGTTTGGGCCCTATTGAATAATGAATGTTTTGAATTTTCTCCAAAAGTAAAGTAGTTGCAAACTCATCCTTTTAGAAACTTGTTTGGGCTTTTGAGAGGAGTAAAAAACCATCAAAAATTTCAATCCTGCATGATTCTACCAAGAAATGTGATTCTTCATTCAAAACCTGATTTTTGCTATTCGGCTCTATTGAATAATGAATGTTTTGAATTTTCTCCAAAAGTAAAGTAGTTGCAAACTCATGCTTTTAGAGACTTGTTTGGGCTCATGAGAGGAGTAGAAAAACATCAAAAATTTCAGTCCTGCATGATTCTACCAAGAAATGTGTGTTCATTGAAACCGCTGGTTTTTGATAGTTTGGGCCCTATTGAATAATGAATGTTTTGAATTTTCTCCAAAAGTAAAGTAGTTGCAAACTCATCCTTTTAGAAACTTGTTTGGGCTGTTGAGAGGAGTAAAAAACCATCAAAAATTTCAATCCTGCATGATTCTACCAAGAAATGTGATTCTTCATTCAAAAGGCTGGTTTTTGCTATTGGACTCTATTGAATAATGAATGTTTTGAATTTTCTCCAAAAGTAAAGTAGTTGCAAACTCATCCTTTTAGAGACTTGTTTGGGCTCATGAGAGGAGTAGAAAAACATCAAAAATTTCAGTCCTGCATGATTCTACCAAGAAATGTGTGTTCATTCAAACCGCTGGTTTTTGATATTTTGGGCCCTATTGAATAATGAATGTTTTGAATTTTCTCCAAAAGTAAAGTAGTTGCAAACTCATCCTTTTAGAAACTTGTTTGGGCTGTTGAGAGGAGTAAAAAACCATCAAAAATTTCAATCCTGCATGATTCTACCAAGAATTGTGATTCTTCATTCAAAACCTGATTTTTGCTATTGGGCTCTATTGAATAATGAAAGTTTTGAATTTTCTCCAAAAGTAAAGTAGTTGCAAACTCATGCTTTTAGAGACTTGTTTGGGCTCATGAGAGGAGTAGAAAAACATCAAAAATTTCAGTCCTGCATGATTCTACCAAGAAATGTGTGTTCATTGAAACCGCTGGTTTTTGATAGTTTGAGCCCTATTGAATAATGAATGTTTTGAATTTTCTCCAAAAGTAAAGTAGTTGCAAACTCATCCTTTTAGAAACTTGTTTGGGCTGTTGAGAGGAGTAAAAAACCATCAAAAATTTCAATCCTGCATGATTCTACCAAGAAATGTGATTCTTCATTCAAAAGGCTGGTTTTTGCTATTGGGCTCTATTGAATAATGAATGTTTTGAATTTTCTCCAAAAGTAAAGTAGTTGCAAACTCATCCTTTTAGAGACTTGTTTGGGCTCATGAGAGGAGTAGAAAAACATCAAAAATTTCAGTCCTGCATGATTCTACCAAGAAATGTGTGTTCATTCAAACCGCTGTTTTTTGAAATTTTGGGCCCTATTGAATAATGAATGTTTTGAATTTTCTCCAAAAGTAAAGTAGTTGCAAACTCATCCTTTTAGAAACTTGTTTGGGCTGTTGAGAGGAGTAAAAAACCATCAAAAATTTCAATCCTGCATGATTCTACCAAGAAATGTGATTCTTCATTCAAAACGCTGGTTTTTGCTATTGGGCTCTATTGAATAATAAATGTTTTGAATTTTCTCAAAAGTAAAGTAGTTGCAAACTCATCCTTTTAGAGTCTTGTTTGGGCTCATGAGAGGAGTAGAAAAACATCAAAAATTTCAGTCCTGCACGATTCTACCAAGAAATGTGAGTGTTCATTCAAACCGCTGGTTTTTGATATTTTGGGCCCTATTGAATAATGAATGTTTTGACTTTTCTCCAAAAGTAAAGTAGTTGCAAAATCATCCTTTTAGAAACTTGTTTGGGCTGTTGAGAGGAGTAAAAAACCATCAAAAATTTCAATCCTGCATGATTCTACCAAGAAATGTGATTCTTCATTCAAAACGCTGGTATTTGCTATTGGGCTCTATTGAATAATGAATGTTTTGAATTTTCTCCAAAAGTAAAGTAGTTGCAAACTCATCCTTTTAGAGTCTTGTTTGGGCTCATGAGAGGAGTAGAAAAACATCAAAAATTTCAGTCCTGCACGATTCTACCAAGAAATTTGAGTGTTCATTCAAACTGCTGGTTTTTGATAGTTTGGGCCCTATTGAATAATGAATGTTTTGAATTTTCTCCAAAAGTAAAGTAGTTGCAAACTCATCCTTTTAGAAACTTGTTTGGGCTTTTGAGAGGAGTAAAAAACCATCAAAAATTTCAATCCTGCATGATTCTACCAAGAAATGTGATTCTTCATTCAAAACCTGATTTTTGCTATTCGGCTCTATTGAATAATGAATGTTTTGAATTTTCTCCAAAAGTAAAGTAGTTGCAAACTCATGCTTTTAGAGACTTGTTTGGGCTCATGAGAGGAGTAGAAAAACATCAAAAATTTCAGTCCTGCATGATTCTACCAAGAAATGTGTGTTCATTGAAACCGCTGGTTTTTGATAGTTTGGGCCCTATTGAATAATGAATGTTTTGAATTTTCTCCAAAAGTAAAGTAGTTGCAAACTCATCCTTTTAGAAACTTGTTTGGGCTGTTGAGAGGAGTATAAAACCATCAAAAATTTCAATCCTGCATGATTCTACCAAGAAATGTGATTCTTCATTCAAAAGGCTGGTTTTTGCTATTGGGCTCTATTGAATAATGAATGTTTTGAATTTTCTCCAAAAGTAAAGTAGTTGCAAACTCATCCTTTTAGAGTCTTGTTTGGGCTCATGAGAGGAGTAGAAAAACATCAAAAATTTCAGTCCTGCACGATTCTACCAAGAAATTTGAGTGTTCATTCAAACTGCTGGTTTTTGATAGTTTGGGCCCTATTGAATAATGAATGTTTTGAATTTTCTCCAAAAGTAAAGTAGTTGCAAACTCATCCTTTTAGAAACTTGTTTGGGCTTTTGAGAGGAGTAAAAAACCATCAAAAATTTCAATCCTGCATGATTCTACCAAGAAATGTGATTCTTCATTCAAAACCTGATTTTTGCTATTCGGCTCTATTGAATAATGAATGTTTTGAATTTTCTCCAAAAGTAAAGTAGTTGCAAACTCATGCTTTTAGAGACTTGTTTGGGCTCATGAGAGGAGTAGAAAAACATCAAAAATTTCAGTCCTGCATGATTCTACCAAGAAATGTGTGTTCATTGAAACCGCTGGTTTTTGATAGTTTGGGCCCTATTGAATAATGAATGTTTTGAATTTTCTCCAAAAGTAAAGTAGTTGCAAACTCATCCTTTTAGAAACTTGTTTGGGCTGTTGAGAGGAGTATAAAACCATCAAAAATTTCAATCCTGCATGATTCTACCAAGAAATGTGATTCTTCATTCAAAAGGCTGGTTTTTGCTATTGGGCTCTATTGAATAATGAATGTTTTGAATTTTCTCCAAAAGTAAAGTAGTTGCAAACTCATCCTTTTAGAGACTTGTTTGGGCTCATGAGAGGAGTAGAAAAACATCAAAAATTTCAGTCCTGCATGATTCTACCAAGAAATGTGTGTTCATTCAAACCGCTGGTTTTTGATATTTTGGGCCCTATTGAATAATGAATGTTTTGAATTTTCTCCAAAAGTAAAGTAGTTGCAAACTCATCCTTTTAGAAACTTGTTTGGGCTGTTGAGAGGAGTAAAAAACCATCAAAAATTTCAATCCTGCATGATTCTACCAAGAAATGTGATTCTTCATTCAAAGCCTGATTTTTGCTATTGGGCTCTATTGAATAATGAATGTTTTGAATTTTCTCCAAAAGTAAAGTAGTTGCAAACTCATGCTTTTAGAGACTTGTTTGGGCTCATGAGAGGAGTAGAAAAACATCAAAAATTTCAGTCCTGCATGATTCTACCAAGAAATGTGTGTTCATTCAAACCGCTGGTTTTTGATATTTTGGGCCCTATTGAATAATGAATGTTTTGAATTTTCTCCAAAAGTAAAGAAGTTGCAAACTCAACCTTTTAGAAACTTGTTTGGGCTGTTGAGAGGAGTAAAAAACCATCAAAAATTTCAATCCTGCATGATTCTACCAAGAAATGTGATTCTTCATTCAAAACCTGATTTTTGCTATTGGTCTCTATTGTATAATTAATGTTTTGAATTTTCTCCAAAAGTAAAGTAGTTGCAAACTCATGCTTTTAGAGACTTGTTTGGGCTCATGAGAGGAGTAGAAAAACATCAAAAATTTCAGTCCTGCATGATTCTACCAAGAAATGTGTGTTCATTGAAACCGCTGGTTTTTGATAGTTTGGGCCCTATTGAATAATGAATGTTTTGAATTTTCTCCAAAAGTAAAGTAGTTGCAAACTCATCCTTTTAGAATCTTGTTTGGGCTTTTGAGAGGAGTAAAAAACCATCAAAAATTTCAATCCTGCATGATTCTACCAAGAAATGTGATACTTTATTCAAAACCCTGGTTTTTGCTATTGGGCTCTATTGAATAATGAATGTTTTGAATTTTCTCCAAAAGTAAAGTATTTGCAAACTCATCCTTTTAGATACTTGTTTGGGCTCATGAGAGGAGTAGAAAAACATCAAAAATTTCAGTCCTGCATGATTCTACCAAGAAATGTGTGTTCATTCAAACCGCTGGTTTTTGATAGTTTGGGCCCTATTGAATAATGAATGTTTTGAATTTTCTCCAAAAGTAAAGTAGTTGCAAACTCATCCTTTTAGAAACTTGTTTGGGCTGTTGAGAGGAGTAAAAAACCATCAAAAATTTCAATCCTGCATGATTCTACCAAGAAATGTGATTCTTCATTCAAAAGGCTGGTTTTTGCTATTGGGCTCTATTGAATAATGAATGTTTTGAATTTTCTCCAAAAGTAAAGTAGTTGCAAACTCATCCTTTTAGAGACTTGTTTGGGCTCATGAGAGGAGTAGAAAAACATCAAAAATTTCAGTCCTGCATGATTCTACCAAGAAATGTGTGTTCATTCAAACCGCTGGTTTTTGATATTTTGGGCCCTATTGAATAATGAATGTTTTGAATTTTCTCCAAAAGTAAAGTAGTTGCAAACTCATGCTTTTAGAGACTTGTTTGGGCTCATGAGAGGAGTAGAAAAACATCAAAAATTTCAGTCCTGCATGATTCTACCAAGAAATGTGTGTTCATTCAAACCGCTGGTTTTTGATATTTTGGGCCCTATTGAATAATGAATGTTTTGAATTTTCTCCAAAAGTAAAGAAGTTGCAAACTCAACCTTTTAGAAACTTGTTTGGGCTGTTGAGAGGAGTAAAAAACCATCAAAAATTTCAATCCTGCATGATTCTACCAAGAAATGTGATTCTTCATTCAAAACCTGATTTTTGCTATTGGTCTCTATTGTATAATTAATGTTTTGAATTTTCTCCAAAAGTAAAGTAGTTGCAAACTCATGCTTTTAGAGACTTGTTTGGGCTCATGAGAGGAGTAGAAAAACATCAAAAATTTCAGTCCTGCATGATTCTACCAAGAAATGTGTGTTCATTGAAACCGCTGGTTTTTGACAGTTTGGGCCCTATTGAATAATGAATGTTTTGAATTTTCTCCAAAAGTAAAGTAGTTGCAAACTCATCCTTTTAGAAACTTGTTTGGGCTTTTGAGAGGAGTAAAAAACCAAAAAAAATTTCAATCCTGCATGATTCTACCAAGAAATGTGATACTTTATTCAAAACCCTGGTTTTTGCTATTGGGCTCTATTGAATAATGAATGTTTTGAATTTTCTCCAAAAGTAAAGTATTTGCAAACTCATCCTTTTAGATACTTGTTTGGGCTCATGAGAGGAGTAGAAAAACATCAAAAATTTCAGTCCTGCATGATTCTACCAAGAAATGTGTGTTCATTCAAACCGCTGGTTTTTGATAGTTTGGGCCCTATTGAATAATGAATGTTTTGAATTTTCTCCAAAAGTAAAGTAGTTGCAAACTCATCCTTTTAGAAACTTGTTTGGGCTGTTGAGAGGAGTAAAAAACCATCAAAAATTTCAATCCTGCATGATTCTACCAAGAAATGTGATTCTTCATTCAAAAGGCTGGTTTTTGCTATTGGGCTCTATTGAATAATGAATGTTTTGAATTTTCTCCAAAAGTAAAGTAGTTGCAAACTCATCCTTTTAGAGACTTGTTTGGGCTCATGAGAGGAGTAGAAAAACATCAAAAATTTCAGTCCTGCATGATTCTACCAAGAAATGTGTGTTCATTCAAACCGCTGGTTTTTGATATTTTGGGCCCTATTGAATAATGAATGTTTTGAATTTTCTCCAAAAGTAAAGTAGTTGCAAACTCATCCTTTTAGAAACTTGTTTGGGCTGTTGAGAGGAGTAAAAAACCATCAAAAATTTCAATCCTGCATGATTCTACCAAGAAATGTGATTCTTCATTCAAAACCTGATTTTTGCTATTGGGCTCTATTGAATAATGAATGTTTTGAATTTTCTCCAAAAGTAAAGTAGTTGCAAACTCATGCTTTTAGAGACTTGTTTGGGCTCATGAGAGGAGTAGAAAAACATCAAAAATTTCAGTCCTGCATGATTCTACCAAGAAATGTGTATTCATTGAAACCGCTGGTTTTTGATAGTTTGGGCCCTATTGAATAATGAATGTTTTGAATTTTCTCCAAAAGTAAAGTAGTTGCAAACTCATCCTTTTAGAAACTTGTTTGGGCTGTTGAGAGGAGTAAAAAACCATCAAAAATTTCAATCCTGCATGATTCTACCAAGAAATGTGATTCTTCATTCAAAAGGCTGGTTTTTGCTATTGGGCTCTATTGAATAATGAATGTTTTGAATTTTCTCCAAAAGTAAAGTAGTTGCAAACTCATCCTTTTAGAGACTTGTTTGGGCTCATGAGAGGAGTAGAAAAACATCAAAAATTTCAGTCCTGCATGATTCTACCAAGAAATGTGTGTTCATTCAAACCGCTGTTTTTTGAAATTTTGGGCCCTATTGAATAATGAATGTTTTGAATTTTCTCCAAAAGTAAAGTAGTTGCAAATTCATCCTTTTAGAAACTTGTTTGGGCTGTTGAGAGGAGTAAAAAACCATCAAAAATTTCAATCCTGCATGATTCTACCAAGAAATGTGATTCTTCATTCAAAACGCTGGTTTTTGCTATTGGGCTCTATTGAATAATAAATGTTTTGAATTTTCTCAAAAGTAAAGTAGTTGCAAACTCATCCTTTTAGAGTCTTGTTTGGGCTCATGAGAGGAGTAGAAAAACATCAAAAATTTCAGTCCTGCACGATTCTACCAAGAAATGTGAGTGTTCATTCAAACCGCTGGTTTTTGATATTTTGGGCCCTATTGAATAATGAATGTTTTGACTTTTCTCCAAAAGTAAAGTAGTTGCAAACTCATCCTTTTAGAAACTTGTTTGGGCTGTTGAGAGGAGTAAAAAACCATCAATAATTTCAATCCTGCATGATTCTACCAAGAAATGTGATTCTTCATTCAAAACGCTGGTATTTGCTATTGGGCTCTATTGAATAATGAATGTTTTGAATTTTCTCCAAAAGTAAAGTAGTTGCAAACTCATCCTTTTAGAGTCTTGTTTGGGCTCATGAGAGGAGTAGAAAAACATCAAAAATTTCAGTCCTGCACGATTCTACCAAGAAATTTGAGTGTTCATTCAAACCGCTGGTTTTTGATAGTTTGGGCCCTATTGAATAATGAATGTTTTGAATTTTCTCCAAAAGTAAAGTAGTTGCAAACTCATCCTTTTAGAAACTTGTTTGGGCTTTTGAGAGGAGTAAAAAACCATCAAAAATTTCAATCCTGCATGATTCTACCAAGAAATGTGATTCTTCATTCAAAACCTGATTTTTGCTATTCGGCTCTATTGAATAATGAATGTTTTGAATTTTCTCCAAAAGTAAAGTAGTTGCAAACTCATGCTTTTAGAGACTTGTTTGGGCTCATGAGAGGAGTAGAAAAACATCAAAAATTTCAGTCCTGCATGATTCTACCAAGAAATGTGTGTTCATTGAAACCGCTGGTTTTTGATAGTTTGGGCCCTATTGAATAATGAATGTTTTGAATTTTCTCCAAAAGTAAAGTAGTTGCAAACTCATCCTTTTAGAAACTTGTTTGGGCTGTTGAGAGGAGTAAAAAACCATCAAAAATTTCAATCCTGCATGATTCTACCAAGAAATGTGATTCTTCATTCAAAAGGCTGGTTTTTGCTATTGGACTCTATTGAATAATGAATGTTTTGAATTTTCTCCAAAAGTAAAGTAGTTGCAAACTCATCCTTTTAGAGACTTGTTTGGGCTCATGAGAGGAGTAGAAAAACATCAAAAATTTCAGTCCTGCATGATTCTACCAAGAAATGTGTGTTCATTCAAACCGCTGGTTTTTGATATTTTGGGCCCTATTGAATAATGAATGTTTTGAATTTTCTCCAAAAGTAAAGTAGTTGCAAACTCATCCTTTTAGAAACTTGTTTGGGCTGTTGAGAGGAGTAAAAAACCATCAAAAATTTCAATCCTGCATGATTCTACCAAGAATTGTGATTCTTCATTCAAAACCTGATTTTTGCTATTGGGCTCTATTGAATAATGAAAGTTTTGAATTTTCTCCAAAAGTAAAGTAGTTGCAAACTCATGCTTTTAGAGACTTGTTTGGGCTCATGAGAGGAGTAGAAAAACATCAAAAATTTCAGTCCTGCATGATTCTACCAAGAAATGTGTGTTCATTGAAACCGCTGGTTTTTGATAGTTTGAGCCCTATTGAATAATGAATGTTTTGAATTTTCTCCAAAAGTAAAGTAGTTGCAAACTCATCCTTTTAGAAACTTGTTTGGGCTGTTGAGAGGAGTAAAAAACCATCAAAAATTTCAATCCTGCATGATTCTACCAAGAAATGTGATTCTTCATTCAAAAGGCTGGTTTTTGCTATTGGGCTCTATTGAATAATGAATGTTTTGAATTTTCTCCAAAAGTAAAGTAGTTGCAAACTCATCCTTTTAGAGACTTGTTTGGGCTCATGAGAGGAGTAGAAAAACATCAAAAATTTCAGTCCTGCATGATTCTACCAAGAAATGTGTGTTCATTCAAACCGCTGTTTTTTGAAATTTTGGGCCCTATTGAATAATGAATGTTTTGAATTTTCTCCAAAAGTAAAGTAGTTGCAAACTCATCCTTTTAGAAACTTGTTTGGGCTGTTGAGAGGAGTAAAAAACCATCAAAAATTTCAATCCTGCATGATTCTACCAAGAAATGTGATTCTTCATTCAAAACGCTGGTTTTTGCTATTGGGCTCTATTGAATAATAAATGTTTTGAATTTTCTCAAAAGTAAAGTAGTTGCAAACTCATCCTTTTAGAGTCTTGTTTGGGCTCATGAGAGGAGTAGAAAAACATCAAAAATTTCAGTCCTGCACGATTCTACCAAGAAATGTGAGTGTTCATTCAAACCGCTGGTTTTTGATATTTTGGGCCCTATTGAATAATGAATGTTTTGACTTTTCTCCAAAAGTAAAGTAGTTGCAAAATCATCCTTTTAGAAACTTGTTTGGGCTGTTGAGAGGAGTAAAAAACCATCAAAAATTTCAATCCTGCATGATTCTACCAAGAAATGTGATTCTTCATTCAAAACGCTGGTATTTGCTATTGGGCTCTATTGAATAATGAATGTTTTGAATTTTCTCCAAAAGTAAAGTAGTTGCAAACTCATCCTTTTAGAGTCTTGTTTGGGCTCATGAGAGGAGTAGAAAAACATCAAAAATTTCAGTCCTGCACGATTCTACCAAGAAATTTGAGTGTTCATTCAAACTGCTGGTTTTTGATAGTTTGGGCCCTATTGAATAATGAATGTTTTGAATTTTCTCCAAAAGTAAAGTAGTTGCAAACTCATCCTTTTAGAAACTTGTTTGGGCTTTTGAGAGGAGTAAAAAACCATCAAAAATTTCAATCCTGCATGATTCTACCAAGAAATGTGATTCTTCATTCAAAACCTGATTTTTGCTATTCGGCTCTATTGAATAATGAATGTTTTGAATTTTCTCCAAAAGTAAAGTAGTTGCAAACTCATGCTTTTAGAGACTTGTTTGGGCTCATGAGAGGAGTAGAAAAACATCAAAAATTTCAGTCCTGCATGATTCTACCAAGAAATGTGTGTTCATTGAAACCGCTGGTTTTTGATAGTTTGGGCCCTATTGAATAATGAATGTTTTGAATTTTCTCCAAAAGTAAAGTAGTTGCAAACTCATCCTTTTAGAAACTTGTTTGGGCTGTTGAGAGGAGTATAAAACCATCAAAAATTTCAATCCTGCATGATTCTACCAAGAAATGTGATTCTTCATTCAAAAGGCTGGTTTTTGCTATTGGGCTCTATTGAATAATGAATGTTTTGAATTTTCTCCAAAAGTAAAGTAGTTGCAAACTCATCCTTTTAGAGTCTTGTTTGGGCTCATGAGAGGAGTAGAAAAACATCAAAAATTTCAGTCCTGCACGATTCTACCAAGAAATTTGAGTGTTCATTCAAACTGCTGGTTTTTGATAGTTTGGGCCCTATTGAATAATGAATGTTTTGAATTTTCTCCAAAAGTAAAGTAGTTGCAAACTCATCCTTTTAGAAACTTGTTTGGGCTTTTGAGAGGAGTAAAAAACCATCAAAAATTTCAATCCTGCATGATTCTACCAAGAAATGTGATTCTTCATTCAAAACCTGATTTTTGCTATTCGGCTCTATTGAATAATGAATGTTTTGAATTTTCTCCAAAAGTAAAGTAGTTGCAAACTCATGCTTTTAGAGACTTGTTTGGGCTCATGAGAGGAGTAGAAAAACATCAAAAATTTCAGTCCTGCATGATTCTACCAAGAAATGTGTGTTCATTGAAACCGCTGGTTTTTGATAGTTTGGGCCCTATTGAATAATGAATGTTTTGAATTTTCTCCAAAAGTAAAGTAGTTGCAAACTCATCCTTTTAGAAACTTGTTTGGGCTGTTGAGAGGAGTATAAAACCATCAAAAATTTCAATCCTGCATGATTCTACCAAGAAATGTGATTCTTCATTCAAAAGGCTGGTTTTTGCTATTGGGCTCTATTGAATAATGAATGTTTTGAATTTTCTCCAAAAGTAAAGTAGTTGCAAACTCATCCTTTTAGAGACTTGTTTGGGCTCATGAGAGGAGTAGAAAAACATCAAAAATTTCAGTCCTGCATGATTCTACCAAGAAATGTGTGTTCATTCAAACCGCTGGTTTTTGATATTTTGGGCCCTATTGAATAATGAATGTTTTGAATTTTCTCCAAAAGTAAAGTAGTTGCAAACTCATCCTTTTAGAAACTTGTTTGGGCTGTTGAGAGGAGTAAAAAACCATCAAAAATTTCAATCCTGCATGATTCTACCAAGAAATGTGATTCTTCATTCAAAGCCTGATTTTTGCTATTGGGCTCTATTGAATAATGAATGTTTTGAATTTTCTCCAAAAGTAAAGTAGTTGCAAACTCATGCTTTTAGAGACTTGTTTGGGCTCATGAGAGGAGTAGAAAAACATCAAAAATTTCAGTCCTGCATGATTCTACCAAGAAATGTGTGTTCATTCAAACCGCTGGTTTTTGATATTTTGGGCCCTATTGAATAATGAATGTTTTGAATTTTCTCCAAAAGTAAAGAAGTTGCAAACTCAACCTTTTAGAAACTTGTTTGGGCTGTTGAGAGGAGTAAAAAACCATCAAAAATTTCAATCCTGCATGATTCTACCAAGAAATGTGATTCTTCATTCAAAACCTGATTTTTGCTATTGGTCTCTATTGTATAATTAATGTTTTGAATTTTCTCCAAAAGTAAAGTAGTTGCAAACTCATGCTTTTAGAGACTTGTTTGGGCTCATGAGAGGAGTAGAAAAACATCAAAAATTTCAGTCCTGCATGATTCTACCAAGAAATGTGTGTTCATTGAAACCGCTGGTTTTTGATAGTTTGGGCCCTATTGAATAATGAATGTTTTGAATTTTCTCCAAAAGTAAAGTAGTTGCAAACTCATCCTTTTAGAATCTTGTTTGGGCTTTTGAGAGGAGTAAAAAACCATCAAAAATTTCAATCCTGCATGATTCTACCAAGAAATGTGATACTTTATTCAAAACCCTGGTTTTTGCTATTGGGCTCTATTGAATAATGAATGTTTTGAATTTTCTCCAAAAGTAAAGTATTTGCAAACTCATCCTTTTAGATACTTGTTTGGGCTCATGAGAGGAGTAGAAAAACATCAAAAATTTCAGTCCTGCATGATTCTACCAAGAAATGTGTGTTCATTCAAACCGCTGGTTTTTGATAGTTTGGGCCCTATTGAATAATGAATGTTTTGAATTTTCTCCAAAAGTAAAGTAGTTGCAAACTCATCCTTTTAGAAACTTGTTTGGGCTGTTGAGAGGAGTAAAAAACCATCAAAAATTTCAATCCTGCATGATTCTACCAAGAAATGTGATTCTTCATTCAAAAGGCTGGTTTTTGCTATTGGGCTCTATTGAATAATGAATGTTTTGAATTTTCTCCAAAAGTAAAGTAGTTGCAAACTCATCCTTTTAGAGACTTGTTTGGGCTCATGAGAGGAGTAGAAAAACATCAAAAATTTCAGTCCTGCATGATTCTACCAAGAAATGTGTGTTCATTCAAACCGCTGGTTTTTGATATTTTGGGCCCTATTGAATAATGAATGTTTTGAATTTTCTCCAAAAGTAAAGTAGTTGCAAACTCATCCTTTTAGAAACTTGTTTGGGCTGTTGAGAGGAGTAAAAAACCATCAAAAATTTCAATCCTGCATGATTCTACCAAGAAATGTGATTCTTCATTCAAAACCTGATTTTTGCTATTGGGCTCTATTGAATAATGAATGTTTTGAATTTTCTCCAAAAGTAAAGTAGTTGCAAACTCATGCTTTTAGAGACTTGTTTGGGCTCATGAGAGGAGTAGAAAAACATCAAAAATTTCAGTCCTGCATGATTCTACCAAGAAATGTGTATTCATTGAAACCGCTGGTTTTTGATAGTTTGGGCCCTATTGAATAATGAATGTTTTGAATTTTCTCCAAAAGTAAAGTAGTTGCAAACTCATCCTTTTAGAAACTTGTTTGGGCTGTTGAGAGGAGTAAAAAACCATCAAAAATTTCAATCCTGCATGATTCTACCAAGAAATGTGATTCTTCATTCAAAAGGCTGGTTTTTGCTATTGGGCTCTATTGAATAATGAATGTTTTGAATTTTCTCCAAAAGTAAAGTAGTTGCAAACTCATCCTTTTAGTGACTTGTTTGGGCTCATGAGAGGAGTAGAAAAACATCAAAAATTTCAGTCCTGCATGATTCTACCAAGAAATGTGTGTTCATTCAAACCGCTGGTTTTTGATATTTTGGGCCCTATTGAATAATGAATGTTTTGACTTTTCTCCAAAAGTAAAGTAGTTGCAAACTCATCCTTTTAGAAACTTGTTTGGGCTGTTGAGAGGAGTAAAAAACCATCAATAATTTCAATCCTGCATGATTCTACCAAGAAATGTGATTCTTCATTCAAAACGCTGGTATTTGCTATTGGGCTCTATTGAATAATGAATGTTTTGAATTTTCTCCAAAAGTAAAGTAGTTGCAAACTCATCCTTTTAGAGTCTTGTTTGGGCTCATGAGAGGAGTAGAAAAACATCAAAAATTTCAGTCCTGCACGATTCTACCAAGAAATTTGAGTGTTCATTCAAACCGCTGGTTTTTGATAGTTTGGGCACTATTGAATAATGAATGTTTTGAATTTTCTCCAAAAGTAAAGTAGTTGCAAACTCATCCTTTTAGAAACTTGTTTGGGCTTTTGAGAGGAGTAAAAAACCATCAAAAATTTCAATCCTGCATGATTCTACCAAGAAATGTGATTCTTCATTCAAAACCTGATTTTTGCTATTCGGCTCTATTGAATAATGAATGTTTTGAATTTTCTCCAAAAGTAAAGTAGTTGCAAACTCATGCTTTTAGAGACTTGTTTGGGCTCATGAGAGGAGTAGAAAAACATCAAAAATTTCAGTCCTGCATGATTCTACCAAGAAATGTGTGTTCATTGAAACCGCTGGTTTTTGATAGTTTGGGCCCTATTGAATAATGAATGTTTTGAATTTTCTCCAAAAGTAAAGTAGTTGCAAACTCATCCTTTTAGAAACTTGTTTGGGCTGTTGAGAGGAGTAAAAAACCATCAAAAATTTCAATCCTGCATGATTCTACCAAGAAATGTGATTCTTCATTCAAAAGGCTGGTTTTTGCTATTGGGCTCTATTGAATAATGAATGTTTTGAATTTTCTCCAAAAGTAAAGTAGTTGCAAACTCATCCTTTTAGAGACTTGTTTGGGCTCATGAGAGGAGTAGAAAAACATCAAAAATTTCAGTCCTGCATGATTCTACCAAGAAATGTGTGTTCATTCAAACCGCTGGTTTTTGATATTTTGGGCCCTATTGAATAATGAATGTTTTGAATTTTCTCCAAAAGTAAAGTAGTTGCAAACTCATCCTTTTAGAAACTTGTTTGGGCTGTTGAGAGGAGTAAAAAAACATCAAAAATTTCAATCCTGCATGATTCTACCAAGAATTGTGATTCTTCATTCAAAACCTGATTTTTGCTATTGGGCTCTATTGAATAATGAATGTTTTGAATTTTCTCCAAAAGTAAAGTAGTTGCAAACTCATGCTTTTAGAGACTTGTTTGGGCTCATGAGAGGAGTAGAAAAACATCAAAAATTTCAGTCCTGCATGATTCTACCAAGAAATGTGTGTTCATTGAAACCGCTGGTTTTTGATAGTTTGAGCCCTATTGAATAATGAATGTTTTGAATTTTCTCCAAAAGTAAAGTAGTTGCAAACTCATCCTTTTAGAAACTTGTTTGGGCTGTTGAGAGGAGTAAAAAACCATCAAAAATTTCAATCCTGCATGATTCTACCAAGAAATGTGATTCTTCATTCAAAAGGCTGGTTTTTGCTATTGGGCTCTATTGAATAATGAATGTTTTGAATTTTCTCCAAAAGTAAAGTAGTTGCAAACTCATCCTTTTAGAGACTTGTTTGGGCTCATGAGAGGAGTAGAAAAACATCAAAAATTTCAGTCCTGCATGATTCTACCAAGAAATGTGTGTTCATTCAAACCGCTGTTTTTTGAAATTTTGGGCCCTATTGAATAATGAATGTTTTGAATTTTCTCCAAAAGTAAAGTAGTTGCAAACTCATCCTTTTAGAAACTTGTTTGGGCTGTTGAGAGGAGTAAAAAACCATCAAAAATTTCAATCCTGCATGATTCTACCAAGAAATGTGATTCTTCATTCAAAACGCTGGTTTTTGCTATTGGGCTCTATTGAATAATAAATGTTTTGAATTTTCTCAAAAGTAAAGTAGTTGCAAACTCATCCTTTTAGAGTCTTGTTTGGGCTCATGAGAGGAGTAGAAAAACATCAAAAATTTCAGTCCTGCACGATTCTACCAAGAAATGTGAGTGTTCATTCAAACCGCTGGTTTTTGATATTTTGGGCCCTATTGAATAATGAATGTTTTGACTTTTCTCCAAAAGTAAAGTAGTTGCAAAATCATCCTTTTAGAAACTTGTTTGGGCTGTTGAGAGGAGTAAAAAACCATCAAAAATTTCAATCCTGCATGATTCTACCAAGAAATGTGATTCTTCATTCAAAAGGCTGGTTTTTGCTATTGGGCTCTATTGAATTATGAATGTTTTGAATTTTCTCCAAAAGTAAAGTAGTTGCAAACTCATCCTTTTAGAGACTTGTTTGGGCTCATGAGAGGAGTAGAAAAACATCAAAAATTTCAGTCCTGCATGATTCTACCAAGAAATGTGTGTTCATTCAAACCGCTGGTTTTTGATATTTTGGGCCCTATTGAATAATGAATGTTTTGAATTTTCTCCAAAAGTAAAGTAGTTGCAAACTCATCCTTTTAGAAACTTGTTTGGGCTGTTGAGAGGAGTAAAAAACCATCAAAAATTTCAATCCTGCATGATTCTACCAAGAATTGTGATTCTTCATTCAAAACCTGATTTTTGCTATTGGGCTCTATTGAATAATGAATGTTTTGAATTTTCTCCAAAAGTAAAGTAGTTGCAAACTCATGCTTTTAGAGACTTGTTTGGGCTCATGAGAGGAGTAGAAAAACATCAAAAATTTCAGTCCTGCATGATTCTACCAAGAAATGTGTGTTCATTGAAACCGCTGGTTTTTGATAGTTTGAGCCCTATTGAATAATGAATGTTTTGAATTTTCTCCAAAAGTAAAGTAGTTGCAAACTCATCCTTTTAGAAACTTGTTTGGGCTGTTGAGAGGAGTAAAAAACCATCAAAAATTTCAATCCTGCATGATTCTACCAAGAAATGTGATTCTTCATTCAAAAGGCTGGTTTTTGCTATTGGGCTCTATTGAATAATGAATGTTTTGAATTTTCTCCAAAAGTAAAGTAGTTGCAAACTCATCCTTTTAGAGACTTGTTTGGGCTCATGAGAGGAGTAGAAAAACATCAAAAATTTCAGTCCTGCATGATTCTACCAAGAAATGTGTGTTCATTCAAACCGCTGTTTTTTGAAATTTTGGGCCCTATTGAATAATGAATGTTTTGAATTTTCTCCAAAAGTAAAGTAGTTGCAAACTCATCCTTTTAGAAACTTGTTTGGGCTGTTGAGAGGAGTAAAAAACCATCAAAAATTTCAATCCTGCATGATTCTACCAAGAAATGTGATTCTTCATTCAAAACGCTGGTTTTTGCTATTGGGCTCTATTGAATAATAAATGTTTTGAATTTTCTCCAAAAGTAAAGTAGTTGCAAACTCATCCTTTTAGAGTCTTGTTTGGGCTCATGAGAGGAGTAGAAAAACATCAAAAATTTCAGTCCTGCACGATTCTACCAAGAAATGTGAGTGTTCATTCAAACCGCTGGTTTTTGACATTTTGGGCCCTACTGAATAATGAATGTTTTGAATTTTCTCCAAAAGTAAAGTAGTTGCAAACTCATCCTTTAGAAACTTGTTTGGGCTGTTGAGAGGAGTAAAAAACCATCAAAAATTTCAATCCTGCATGATTCTACCAAGAAATGTGATTCTTCATTCAAAACGCTGGTATTTGCTATTGGGCTCTATTGAATAATGAATGTTTTGAATTTCTCCAAAAGTAAAGTAGTTGCAAACTCATCCTTTTAGAAACTTGTTTGGGCTGTTGAGAGGAGTAAAAAACCATCAAAAATTTCAATCCTGCATGATTCTACCAAGAAATGTGATTCTTCATTCAAAACGCTGGTTTTTGCTATTGGGCTCTATTGAATAATGAATGTTTTGAATTTTCTCCAAAAGTAAAGCAGTTGCAAACTCATCCTTTTAGAGACTTGTTTGGGCTCATGAGAGGAGTAGAAAAACATCAAAAATTTCAGTCCTGCATGATTCTACCAAGAAATGTGTGTTCATTCAAACCGCTGGTTTTTGATAGTTTGGGCCCTATTGAATAATGAATGTTTTGAATTTTCTCCAAAAGTAAAGTAGTTGCAAACTCATCCTTTTAGAAACTTGTTTGGGCTGTTGAGAGGAGTAAAAAACCATCAAAAATTTCAATCCTGCATGATTCTACCAAGAAATGTGATTCTTCATTCAAAGCCTGATTTTTGCTATTGGGCTCTATTGAATAATGAATGTTTTGAATTTTCTCCAAAAGTAAAGTAGTTGCAAACTCATGCTTTTAGAGACTTGTTTGGGCTCATGAGAGGAGTAGAAAAACATCAAAAATTTCAGTTCTGCATGATTCTACCAAGAAATGTGTGTTCATTCAAACCGCTGGTTTTTGATATTTTGGGCCCTATTGAATAATGAATGTTTTGAATTTTCTCCAAAAGTAAAGAAGTTGCAAACTCAACCTTTTAGAAACTTGTTTGGGCTGTTGAGAGGAGTAAAAAACCATCAAAAATTTCAATCCTGCATGATTCTACCAAGAAATGTGATTCTTCATTCAAAACCTGATTTTTGCTATTGGGCTCTATTGTATAATTAATGTTTTGAATTTTCTCCAAAAGTAAAGTAGTTGCAAACTCATGCTTTTAGAGACTTGTTTGGGCTCATGAGAGGAGTAGAAAAACATCAAAAATTTCAGTCCTGCATGATTCTACCAAGAAATGTGTGTTCATTGAAACCGCTGGTTTTTGATAGTTTGGGCCCTATTGAATAATGAATGTTTTGAATTTTCTCCAAAAGTAAAGTAGTTGCAAACTCATCCTTTTAGAAACTTGTTTGGGCTTTTGAGAGGAGTAAAAAACCATCAAAAATTTCAATCCTGCATGATTCTACCAAGAAATGTGATACTTTATTCAAAACGCTGGTTTTTGCTATTGGGCTCTATTGAATAATGAATGTTTTGAATTTTCTCCAAAAGTAAAGTAGTTGCAAACTCATCCTTTTAGAGACTTGTTTGGGCTCATGAGAGGAGTAGAAAAACATCAAAAATTTCAGTCCTGCATGATTCTACCAAGAAATGTGTGTTCATTCAAACCGCTGTTTTTTGAAATTTTGGGCCCTATTGAATAATGAATGTTTTGAATTTTCTCCAAAAGTAAAGTAGTTGCAAACTCATCCTTTTAGAAACTTGTTTGGGCTGTTGAGAGGAGTAAAAAACCATCAAAAATTTCAATCCTGCATGATTCTACCAAGAAATGTGATTCTTCATTCAAAACGCTGGTTTTTGCTATTGGGCTCTATTGAATAATAAATGTTTTGAATTTTCTCAAAAGTAAAGTAGTTGCAAACTCATCCTTTTAGAGTCTTGTTTGGGCTCATGAGAGGTGTAGAAAAACATCAAAAATTTCAGTCCTGCACGATTCTACCAAGAAATGTGAGTGTTCATTCAAACCGCTGGTTTTTGATATTTTGGGCCCTACTGAATAATGAATGTTTTGACTTTTCTCCAAAAGTAAAGTAGTTGCAAACTCATCCTTTTAGAAACTTGTTTGGGCTGTTGAGAGGAGTAAAAAACCATCAATAATTTCAATCCTGCATGATTCTACCAAGAAATGTGATTCTTCATTCAAAACGCTGGTATTTGCTATTGGGCTCTATTGAATAATGAATGTTTTGAATTTTCTCCAAAAGTAAAGTAGTTGCAAACTCATCCTTTTAGAGTCTTGTTTGGGCTCATGAGAGGAGTAGAAAAACATCAAAAATTTCAGTCCTGCACGATTCTACCAAGAAATTTGAGTGTTCATTCAAACCGCTGGTTTTTGATAGTTTGGGCCCTATTGAATAATGAATGTTTTGAATTTTCTCCAAAAGTAAAGTAGTTGCAAACTCATCCTTTTAGAAACTTGTTTGGGCTTTTGAGAGGAGTAAAAAACCATCAAAAATTTCAATCCTGCATGATTCTACCAAGAAATGTGATTCTTCATTCAAAACCTGATTTTTGCTATTCGGCTCTATTGAATAATGAATGTTTTGAATTTTCTCCAAAAGTAAAGTAGTTGCAAACTCATGCTTTTAGAGACTTGTTTGGGCTCATGAGAGGAGTAGAAAAACATCAAAAATTTCAGTCCTGCATGATTCTACCAAGAAATGTGTGTTCATTGAAACCACTGGTTTTTGATAGTTTGGGCCCTATTGAATAATGAATGTTTTGAATTTTCTCCAAAAGTAAAGTAGTTGCAAACTCATCCTTTTAGAAACTTGTTTGGGCTGTTGAGAGGAGTAAAAAACCATCAAAAATTTCAATCCTGCATGATTCTACCAAGAAATGTGATTCTTCATTCAAAAGGCTGGTTTTTGCTATTGGGCTCTATTGAATAATGAATGTTTTGAATTTTCTCCAAAAGTAAAGTAGTTGCAAACTCATCCTTTTAGAGACTTGTTTGGGCTCATGAGAGGAGTAGAAAAACATCAAAAATTTCAGTCCTGCATGATTCTACCAAGAAATGTGTGTTCATTCAAACCGCTGGTTTTTGATATTTTGGGCCCTATTGAATAATGAATGTTTTGAATTTTCTCCAAAAGTAAAGTAGTTGCAAACTCATCCTTTTAGAAACTTGTTTGGGCTGTTGAGAGGAGTAAAAAACCATCAAAAATTTCAATCCTGCATGATTCTACCAAGAAATGTGATTCTTCATTCAAAACGCTGGTTTTTGCTATTGGGCTCTATTGAATAATAAATGTTTTGAATTTTCTCCAAAAGTAAAGTAGTTGCAAACTCATCCTTTTAGAGTCTTGTTTGGGCTCATGAGAGGAGTAGAAAAACATCAAAAATTTCAGTCCTGCACGATTCTACCAAGAAATGTGAGTGTTCATTCAAACCGCTGGTTTTTGACATTTTGGGCCCTACTGAATAATGAATGTTTTGAATTTTCTCCAAAAGTAAAGTAGTTGCAAACTCATCCTTTAGAAACTTGTTTGGGCTGTTGAGAGGAGTAAAAAACCATCAAAAATTTCAATCCTGCATGATTCTACCAAGAAATGTGATTCTTCATTCAAAATGCTGGTTTTTGCTATTGGGCTCTATTGAATAATGAATGTTTTGAATTTTCTCCAAAAGTAAAGCAGTTGCAAACTCATCCTTTTAGAGACTTGTTTGGGCTCATGAGAGGAGTAGAAAAACATCAAAAATTTCAGTCCTGCATGATTCTACCAAGAAATGTGTGTTCATTCAAACCGCTGGTTTTTGATAGTTTGGGCCCTATTGAATAATGAATGTTTTGAATTTTCTCCAAAAGTAAAGTAGTTGCAAACTCATCCTTTTAGAAACTTGTTTGGGCTGTTGAGAGGAGTAAAAAACCATCAAAAATTTCAATCCTGCATGATTCTACCAAGAAATGTGATTCTTCATTCAAAGCCTGATTTTTGCTATTGGGCTCTATTGAATAATGAATGTTTTGAATTTTCTCCAAAAGTAAAGTAGTTGCAAACTCATGCCTTTAGAGACTTGTTTGGGCTCATGAGAGGAGTAGAAAAACATCAAAAATTTCAGTCCTGCATGATTCTACCAAGAAATGTGTGTTCATTCAAACCGCTGGTTTTTGATATTTTGGGCCCTATTGAATAATGAATGTTTTGAATTTTCTCCAAAAGTAAAGAAGTTGCAAACTCAACCTTTTAGAAACTTGTTTGGGCTGTTGAGAGGAGTAAAAAACCATCAAAAATTTCAATCCTGCATGATTCTACCAAGAAATGTGATTCTTCATTCAAAACCTGATTTTTGCTATTGGGCTCTATTGTATAATTAATGTTTTGAATTTTCTCCAAAAGTAAAGTAGTTGCAAACTCATGCTTTTAGAGACTTGTTTGGGCTCATGAGAGGAGTAGAAAAACATCAAAAATTTCAGTCCTGCATGATTCTACCAAGAAATGTGTGTTCATTGAAACCGCTGGTTTTTGATAGTTTGGGCCCTATTGAATAATGAATGTTTTGAATTTTCTCCAAAAGTAAAGTAGTTGCAAACTCATCCTTTTAGAAACTTGTTTGGGCTTTTGAGAGGAGTAAAAAACCATCAAAAATTTCAATCCTGCATGATTCTACCAAGAAATGTGATACTTTATTCAAAACGCTGGTTTTTGCTATTGGGCTCTATTGAATAATGAATGTTTTGAATTTTCTCCAAAAGTAAAGTAGTTGCAAACTCATCCTTTTAGAGACTTGTTTGGGCTCATGAGAGGAGTAGAAAAACATCAAAAATTTCAGTCCTGCATGATTCTACCAAGAAATGTGTGTTCATTCAAACCGCTGTTTTTTGAAATTTTGGGCCCTATTGAATAATGAATGTTTTGAATTTTCTCCAAAAGTAAAGTAGTTGCAAACTCATCCTTTTAGAAACTTGTTTGGGCTGTTGAGAGGAGTAAAAAACCATCAAAAATTTCAATCCTGCATGATTCTACCAAGAAATGTGATTCTTCATTCAAAACGCTGGTTTTTGCTATTGGGCTCTATTGAATAATAAATGTTTTGAATTTTCTCAAAAGTAAAGTAGTTGCAAACTCATCCTTTTAGAGTCTTGTTTGGGCTCATGAGAGGTGTAGAAAAACATCAAAAATTTCAGTCCTGCACGATTCTACCAAGAAATGTGAGTGTTCATTCAAACCGCTGGTTTTTGATATTTTGGGCCCTACTGAATAATGAATGTTTTGACTTTTCTCCAAAAGTAAAGTAGTTGCAAACTCATCCTTTTAGAAACTTGTTTGGGCTGTTGAGAGGAGTAAAAAACCATCAATAATTTCAATCCTGCATGATTCTACCAAGAAATGTGATTCTTCATTCAAAACGCTGGTATTTGCTATTGGGCTCTATTGAATAATGAATGTTTTGAATTTTCTCCAAAAGTAAAGTAGTTGCAAACTCATCCTTTTAGAGTCTTGTTTGGGCTCATGAGAGGAGTAGAAAAACATCAAAAATTTCAGTCCTGCACGATTCTACCAAGAAATTTGAGTGTTCATTCAAACCGCTGGTTTTTGATAGTTTGGGCCCTATTGAATAATGAATGTTTTGAATTTTCTCCAAAAGTAAAGTAGTTGCAAACTCATCCTTTTAGAAACTTGTTTGGGCTGTTGAGAGGAGTAAAAAACCATCAAAAATTTCAATCCTGCATGATTCTACCAAGAAATGTGATTCTTCATTCAAAAGGCTGGTTTTTGCTATTGGGCTCTATTGAATAATGAATGTTTTGAATTTTCTCCAAAAGTAAAGTAGTTGCAAACTCATCCTTTTAGAGACTTGTTTGGGCTCATGAGAGGAGTAGAAAAACATCAAAAATTTCAGTCCTGCATGATTCTACCAAGAAATGTGTGTTCATTCAAACCGCTGGTTTTTGATATTTTGGGCCCTATTGAATAATGAATGTTTTGAATTTTCTCCAAAAGTAAAGTAGTTGCAAACTCATCCTTTTAGAAACTTGTTTGGGCTGTTGAGAGGAGTAAAAAAACATCAAAAATTTCAATCCTGCATGATTCTACCAAGAATTGTGATTCTTCATTCAAAACCTGATTTTTGCTATTGGGCTCTATTGAATAATGAATGTTTTGAATTTTCTCCAAAAGTAAAGTAGTTGCAAACTCATGCTTTTAGAGACTTGTTTGGGCTCATGAGAGGAGTAGAAAAACATCAAAAATTTCAGTCCTGCATGATTCTACCAAGAAATGTGTGTTCATTGAAACCGCTGGTTTTTGATAGTTTGAGCCCTATTGAATAATGAATGTTTTGAATTTTCTCCAAAAGTAAAGTAGTTGCAAACTCATCCTTTTAGAAACTTGTTTGGGCTGTTGAGAGGAGTAAAAAACCATCAAAAATTTCAATCCTGCATGATTCTACCAAGAAATGTGATTCTTCATTCAAAAGGCTGGTTTTTGCTATTGGGCTCTATTGAATAATGAATGTTTTGAATTTTCTCCAAAAGTAAAGTAGTTGCAAACTCATCCTTTTAGAGACTTGTTTGGGCTCATGAGAGGAGTAGAAAAACATCAAAAATTTCAGTCCTGCATGATTCTACCAAGAAATGTGTGTTCATTCAAACCGCTGTTTTTTGAAATTTTGGGCCCTATTGAATAATGAATGTTTTGAATTTTCTCCAAAAGTAAAGTAGTTGCAAACTCATCCTTTTAGAAACTTGTTTGGGCTGTTGAGAGGAGTAAAAAACCATCAAAAATTTCAATCCTGCATGATTCTACCAAGAAATGTGATTCTTCATTCAAAACGCTGGTTTTTGCTATTGGGCTCTATTGAATAATAAATGTTTTGAATTTTCTCCAAAAGTAAAGTAGTTGCAAACTCATCCTATTAGAGTCTTGTTTGGGCTCATGAGAGGAGTAGAAAAACATCAAAAATTTCAGTCCTGCACGATTCTACCAAGAAATGTGAGTGTTCATTCAAACCGCTGGTTTTTGACATTTTGGGCCCTACTGAATAATGAATGTTTTGAATTTTCTCCAAAAGTAAAGTAGTTGCAAACTCATCCTTTAGAAACTTGTTTGGGCTGTTGAGAGGAGTAAAAAACCATCAAAAATTTCAATCCTGCATGATTCTACCAAGAAATGTGATTCTTCATTCAAAACGCTGGTATTTGCTATTGGGCTCTATTGAATAATGAATGTTTTGAATTTCTCCAAAAGTAAAGTAGTTGCAAACTCATCCTTTTAGAAACTTGTTTGGGCTGTTGAGAGGAGTAAAAAACCATCAAAAATTTCAATCCTGCATGATTCTACCAAGAAATGTGATTCTTCATTCAAAACGCTGGTTTTTGCTATTGGGCTCTATTGAATAATGAATGTTTTGAATTTTCTCCAAAAGTAAAGCAGTTGCAAACTCATCCTTTTAGAGACTTGTTTGGGCTCATGAGAGGAGTAGAAAAACATCAAAAATTTCAGTCCTGCATGATTCTACCAAGAAATGTGTGTTCATTCAAACCGCTGGTTTTTGATAGTTTGGGCCCTATTGAATAATGAATGTTTTGAATTTTCTCCAAAAGTAAAGTAGTTGCAAACTCATCCTTTTAGAAACTTGTTTGGGCTGTTGAGAGGAGTAAAAAACCATCAAAAATTTCAATCCTGCATGATTCTACCAAGAAATGTGATTCTTCATTCAAAGCCTGATTTTTGCTATTGGGCTCTATTGAATAATGAATGTTTTGAATTTTCTCCAAAAGTAAAGTAGTTGCAAACTCATGCTTTTAGAGACTTGTTTGGGCTCATGAGAGGAGTAGAAAAACATCAAAAATTTCAGTCCTGCATGATTCTACCAAGAAATGTGTGTTCATTCAAACCGCTGGTTTTTGATATTTTGGGCCCTATTGAATAATGAATGTTTTGAATTTTCTCCAAAAGTAAAGAAGTTGCAAACTCAACCTTTTAGAAACTTGTTTGGGCTGTTGAGAGGAGTAAAAATCCATCAAAAATTTCAATCCTGCATGATTCTACCAAGAAATGTGATTCTTCATTCAAAACCTGATTTTTGCTATTGGGCTCTATTGTATAATTAATGTTTTGAATTTTCTCCAAAAGTAAAGTAGTTGCAAACTCATGCTTTTAGAGACTTGTTTGGGCTCATGAGAGGAGTAGAAAAACATCAAAAATTTCAGTCCTGCATGATTCTACCAAGAAATGTGTGTTCATTGAAACCGCTGGTTTTTGATAGTTTGGGCCCTATTGAATAATGAATGTTTTGAATTTTCTCCAAAAGTAAAGTAGTTGCAAACTCATCCTTTTAGAAACTTGTTTGGGCTTTTGAGAGGAGTAAAAAACCATCAAAAATTTAAATCCTGCATGATTCTACCAAGAAATGTGATACTTTATTCAAAACGCTGGTTTTTGCTATTGGGCTCTATTGAATAATGAATGTTTTGAATTTTCTCCAAAAGTAAAGTAGTTGCAAACTCATCCTTTTAGAGACTTGTTTGGGCTCATGAGAGGAGTAGAAAAACATCAAAAATTTCAGTCCTGCACGATTCTACCAAGAAATGTGTGTTCATTCAAACCGCTGGTTTTTGATATTTTGGGCCCTATTGAATAATGAATGTTTTGAATTTCTCCAAAAGTAAAGTAGTTGCAAACTCATCCTTTTAGAAACTTGTTTGGGCTGTTGAGAGGAGTAAAAAACCATCAAAAATTTCAATCCTGCATGATTCTACCAAGAAATGTGATTCTTCATTCAAAACGCTGGTTTTTGCTATTGGGCTCTATTGAATAATGAATGTTTTGAATTTTCTCCAAAAGTAAAGCAGTTGCAAACTCATCCTTTTAGAGACTTGTTTGGGCTCATGAGAGGAGTAGAAAAACATCAAAAATTTCAGTCCTGCATGATTCTACCAAGAAATGTGTGTTCATTCAAACCGCTGGTTTTTGATAGTTTGGGCCCTATTGAATAATGAATGTTTTGAATTTTCTCCAAAAGTAAAGTAGTTGCAAACTCATCCTTTTAGAAACTTGTTTGGGCTGTTGAGAGGAGTAAAAAACCATCAAAAATTTCAATCCTGCATGATTCTACCAAGAAATGTGATTCTTCATTCAAAACGCTGGTTTTTGCTATTGGGCTCTATTGAATAATAAATGTTTTGAATTTTCTCCAAAAGTAAAGTAGTTGCAAACTCATCCTTCTAGAGTCTTGTTTGGGCTCATGAGAGGAGTAGAAAAACATCAAAAATTTCAGTCCTGCACGATTCTACCAAGAAATGTGAGTGTTCATTCAAACCGCTGGTTTTTGACATTTTGGGCCCTACTGAATAATGAATGTTTTGAATTTTCTCCAAAAGTAAAGTAGTTGCAAACTCATCCTTTAGAAACTTGTTTGGGCTGTTGAGAGGAGTAAAAAACCATCAAAAATTTCAATACTGCATGATTCTACCAAGAAATGTGATTCTTCATTCAAAACGCTGGTATTTGCTATTGGGCTCTATTGAATAATGAATGTTTTGAATTTCTCCAAAAGTAAAGTAGTTGCAAACTCATCCTTTTAGAAACTTGTTTGGGCTGTTGATAGGAGTAAAAAACCATCAAAAATTTCAATCCTGCATGATTCTACCAAGAAATGTGATTCTTCATTCAAAACGCTGGTTTTTGCTATTGGGCTCTATTGAATAATGAATGTTTTGAATTTTCTCCAAAAGTAAAGCAGTTGCAAACTCATCCTTTTAGAGACTTGTTTGGGCTCATGAGAGGAGTAGAAAAACATCAAAAATTTCAGTCCTGCATGATTCTACCAAGAAATGTGTGTTCATTCAAACCGCTGGTTTTTGATAGTTTGGGCCCTATTGAATAATGAATGTTTTGAATTTTCTCCAAAAGTAAAGTAGTTGCAAACTCATCCTTTTAGAAACTTGTTTGGGCTGTTGAGAGGAGTAAAAAACCATCAAAAATTTCAATCCTGCATGATTCTACCAAGAAATGTGATTCTTCATTCAAAGCCTGATTTTTGCTATTGGGCTCTATTGAATAATGAATGTTTTGAATTTTCTCCAAAAGTAAAGTAGTTGCAAACTCATGCTTTTAGAGACTTGTTTGGGCTCATGAGAGGAGTAGAAAAACATCAAAAATTTCATTCCTGCATGATTCTACCAAGAAATGTGTGTTCATTCAAACCGCTGGTTTTTGATATTTTGGGCCCTATTGAATAATGAATGTTTTGAATTTTCTCCAAAAGTAAAGAAGTTGCAAACTCAACCTTTTAGAAACTTGTTTGGGCTGTTGAGAGGAGTAAAAAACCATCAAAAATTTCAATCCTGCATGATTCTACCAAGAAATGTGATTCTTCATTCAAAACCTGATTTTTGCTATTGGGCTCTATTGTATAATTAATGTTTTGAATTTTCTCCAAAAGTAAAGTAGTTGCAAACTCATGCTTTTAGAGACTTGTTTGGGCTCATGAGAGGAGTAGAAAAACATCAAAAATTTCAGTCCTGCATGATTCTACCAAGAAATGTGTGTTCATTGAAACCGCTGGTTTTTGATAGTTTGGGCCCTATTGAATAATGAATGTTTTGAATTTTCTCCAAAAGTAAAGTAGTTGCAAACTCATCCTTTTAGAAACTTGTTTGGGCTTTTGAGAGGAGTAAAAAACCATCAAAAATTTCAATCCTGCATGATTCTACCAAGAAATGTGATACTTTATTCAAAACGCTGGTTTTTGCTATTGGGCTCTATTGAATAATGAATGTTTTGAATTTTCTCCAAAAGTAAAGTAGTTGCAAACTCATCCTTTTAGAGACTTGTTTGGGCTCATGAGAGGAGTAGAAAAACATCAAAAATTTCAGTCCTGCATGATTCTACCAAGAAATGTGTGTTCATTCAAACCGCTGTTTTTTGAAATTTTGGGCCCTATTGAATAATGAATGTTTTGAATTTTCTCCAAAAGTAAAGTAGTTGCAAACTCATCCTTTTAGAAACTTGTTTGGGCTGTTGAGAGGAGTAAGAAACCATCAAAAATTTCAATCCTGCATGATTCTACCAAGAAATGTGATTCTTCATTCAAAACGCTGGTTTTTGCTATTGGGCTCTATTGAATAATAAATGTTTTGAATTTTCTCAAAAGTAAAGTAGTTGCAAACTCATCCTTTTAGAGTCTTGTTTGGGCTCATGAGAGGTGTAGAAAAACATCAAAAATTTCAGTCCTGCACGATTCTACCAAGAAATGTGAGTGTTCATTCAAACCGCTGGTTTTTGATATTTTGGGCCCTACTGAATAATGAATGTTTTGACTTTTCTCCAAAAGTAAAGTAGTTGCAAACTCATCCTTTTAGAAACTTGTTTGGGCTGTTGAGAGGAGTAAAAAACCATCAATAATTTCAATCCTGCATGATTCTACCAAGAAATGTGATTCTTCATTCAAAACGCTGGTATTTGCTATTGGGCTCTATTGAATAATGAATGTTTTGAATTTTCTCCAAAAGTAAAGTAGTTGCAAACTCATCCTTTTAGAGTCTTGTTTGGGCTCATGAGAGGAGTAGAAAAACATCAAAAATTTCAGTCCTGCACGATTCTACCAAGAAATTTGAGTGTTCATTCAAACCGCTGGTTTTTGATAGTTTGGGCCCTATTGAATAATGAATGTTTTGAATTTTCTCCAAAAGTAAAGTAGTTGCAAACTCATCCTTTTAGAAACTTGTTTGGGCTTTTGAGAGGAGTAAAAAACCATCAAAAATTTCAATCCTGCATGATTCTACCAAGAAATGTGATTCTTCATTCAAAACCTGATTTTTGCTATTCGGCTCTATTGAATAATGAATGTTTTGAATTTTCTCCAAAAGTAAAGTAGTTGCAAACTCATGCTTTTAGAGACTTGTTTGGGCTCATGAGAGGAGTAGAAAAACATCAAAAATTTCAGTCCTGCATGATTCTACCAAGAAATGTGTGTTCATTGAAACCACTGGTTTTTGATAGTTTGGGCCCTATTGAATAATGAATGTTTTGAATTTTCTCCAAAAGTAAAGTAGTTGCAAACTCATCCTTTTAGAAACTTGTTTGGGCTGTTGAGAGGAGTAAAAAACCATCAAAAATTTCAATCCTGCATGATTCTACCAAGAAATGTGATTCTTCATTCAAAAGGCTGGTTTTTGCTATTGGGCTCTATTGAATAATGAATGTTTTGAATTTTCTCCAAAAGTAAAGTAGTTGCAAACTCATCCTTTTAGAGACTTGTTTGGGCTCATGAGAGGAGTAGAAAAACATCAAAAATTTCAGTCCTGCATGATTCTACCAAGAAATGTGTGTTCATTCAAACCGCTGGTTTTTGATATTTTGGGCCCTATTGAATAATGAATGTTTTGAATTTTCTCCAAAAGTAAAGTAGTTGCAAACTCATCCTTTTAGAAACTTGTTTGGGCTGTTGAGAGGAGTAAAAAAACATCAAAAATTTCAATCCTGCATGATTCTACCAAGAATTGTGATTCTTCATTCAAAACCTGATTTTTGCTATTGGGCTCTATTGAATAATGAATGTTTTGAATTTTCTCCAAAAGTAAAGTAGTTGCAAACTCATGCTTTTAGAGACTTGTTTGGGCTCATGAGAGGAGTAGAAAAACATCAAAAATTTCAGTCCTGCATGATTCTACCAAGAAATGTGTGTTCATTGAAACCGCTGGTTTTTGATAGTTTGGGCCCTATTGAATAATGAATGTTTTGAATTTTCTCCAAAAGTAAAGTAGTTGCAAACTCATCCTTTTAGAAACTTGTTTGGGCTTTTGAGAGGAGTAAAAAACCATCAAAAATTTCAATCCTGCATGATTCTACCAAGAAATGTGATACTTTATTCAAAACGCTGGTTTTTGCTATTGGGCTCTATTGAATAATGAATGTTTTGAATTTTCTCCAAAAGTAAAGTAGTTGCAAACTCATCCTTTTAGAGACTTGTTTGGGCTCATGAGAGGAGTAGAAAAACATCAAAAATTTCAGTCCTGCATGATTCTACCAAGAAATGTGTGTTCATTCAAACCGCTGTTTTTTGAAATTTTGGGCCCTATTGAATAATGAATGTTTTGAATTTTCTCCAAAAGTAAAGTAGTTGCAAACTCATCCTTTTAGAAACTTGTTTGGGCTGTTGAGAGGAGTAAAAAACCATCAAAAATTTCAATCCTGCATGATTCTACCAAGAAATGTGATTCTTCATTCAAAACGCTGGTTTTTGCTATTGGGCTCTATTGAATAATAAATGTTTTGAATTTTCTCAAAAGTAAAGTAGTTGCAAACTCATCCTTTTAGAGTCTTGTTTGGGCTCATGAGAGGTGTAGAAAAACATCAAAAATTTCAGTCCTGCACGATTCTACCAAGAAATGTGAGTGTTCATTCAAACCGCTGGTTTTTGATATTTTGGGCCCTACTGAATAATGAATGTTTTGACTTTTCTCCAAAAGTAAAGTAGTTGCAAACTCATCCTTTTAGAAACTTGTTTGGGCTGTTGAGAGGAGTAAAAAACCATCAATAATTTCAATCCTGCATGATTCTACCAAGAAATGTGATTCTTCATTCAAAACGCTGGTATTTGCTATTGGGCTCTATTGAATAATGAATGTTTTGAATTTTCTCCAAAAGTAAAGTAGTTGCAAACTCATCCTTTTAGAGTCTTGTTTGGGCTCATGAGAGGAGTAGAAAAACATCAAAAATTTCAGTCCTGCACGATTCTACCAAGAAATTTGAGTGTTCATTCAAACCGCTGGTTTTTGATAGTTTGGGCCCTATTGAATAATGAATGTTTTGAATTTTCTCCAAAAGTAAAGTAGTTGCAAACTCATCCTTTTAGAAACTTGTTTGGGCTTTTGAGAGGAGTAAAAAACCATCAAAAATTTCAATCCTGCATGATTCTACCAAGAAATGTGATTCTTCATTCAAAACCTGATTTTTGCTATTCGGCTCTATTGAATAATGAATGTTTTGAATTTTCTCCAAAAGTAAAGTAGTTGCAAACTCATGCTTTTAGAGACTTGTTTGGGCTCATGAGAGGAGTAGAAAAACATCAAAAATTTCAGTCCTGCATGATTCTACCAAGAAATGTGTGTTCATTGAAACCACTGGTTTTTGATAGTTTGGGCCCTATTGAATAATGAATGTTTTGAATTTTCTCCAAAAGTAAAGTAGTTGCAAACTCATCCTTTTAGAAACTTGTTTGGGCTGTTGAGAGGAGTAAAAAACCATCAAAAATTTCAATCCTGCATGATTCTACCAAGAAATGTGATTCTTCATTCAAAAGGCTGGTTTTTGCTATTGGGCTCTATTGAATAATGAATGTTTTGAATTTTCTCCAAAAGTAAAGTAGTTGCAAACTCATCCTTTTAGAGACTTGTTTGGGCTCATGAGAGGAGTAGAAAAACATCAAAAATTTCAGTCCTGCATGATTCTACCAAGAAATGTGTGTTCATTCAAACCGCTGGTTTTTGATATTTTGGGCCCTATTGAATAATGAATGTTTTGAATTTTCTCCAAAAGTAAAGTAGTTGCAAACTCATCCTTTTAGAAACTTGTTTGGGCTGTTGAGAGGAGTAAAAAAACATCAAAAATTTCAATCCTGCATGATTCTACCAAGAATTGTGATTCTTCATTCAAAACCTGATTTTTGCTATTGGGCTCTATTGAATAATGAATGTTTTGAATTTTCTCCAAAAGTAAAGTAGTTGCAAACTC
Organism: Dendrobates tinctorius; assembly: GCF_039654945.1. NCBI lineage: Eukaryota > Metazoa > Chordata > Amphibia > Anura > Dendrobatidae > Dendrobates > Dendrobates tinctorius. Next base: position 19,981,945 of record NW_027361713.1, read on the forward strand.
ATGCTTTTAGAGACTTGTTTGGGCTCATGAGAGGAGTAGAAAAACATCAAAAATTTCAGTCCTGCATGATTCTACCAAGAAATGTGTGTTCATTGAAACCGCTGGTTTTTGATAGTTTGGGCCCTATTGAATAATGAATGTTTTGAATTTTCTCCAAAAGTAAAGTAGTTGCAAACTCATCCTTTTAGAAACTTGTTTGGGCTTTTGAGAGGAGTAAAAAACCATCAAAAATTTCAATCCTGCATGATTCTACCAAGAAATGTGATACTTTATTCAAAACGCTGGTTTTTGCTATTGGGCTCTATTGAATAATGAATGTTTTGAATTTTCTCCAAAAGTAAAGTAGTTGCAAACTCATCCTTTTAGAGACTTGTTTGGGCTCATGAGAGGAGTAGAAAAACATCAAAAATTTCAGTCCTGCATGATTCTACCAAGAAATGTGTGTTCATTCAAACCGCTGTTTTTTGAAATTTTGGGCCCTATTGAATAATGAATGTTTTGAATTTTCTCCAAAAGTAAAGTAGTTGCAAACTCATCCTTTTAGAAACTTGTTTGGGCTGTTGAGAGGAGTAAAAAACCATCAAAAATTTCAATCCTGCATGATTCTACCAAGAAATGTGATTCTTCATTCAAAACGCTGGTTTTTGCTATTGGGCTCTATTGAATAATAAATGTTTTGAATTTTCTCAAAAGTAAAGTAGTTGCAAACTCATCCTTTTAGAGTCTTGTTTGGGCTCATGAGAGGTGTAGAAAAACATCAAAAATTTCAGTCCTGCACGATTCTACCAAGAAATGTGAGTGTTCATTCAAACCGCTGGTTTTTGATATTTTGGGCCCTACTGAATAATGAATGTTTTGACTTTTCTCCAAAAGTAAAGTAGTTGCAAACTCATCCTTTTAGAAACTTGTTTGGGCTGTTGAGAGGAGTAAAAAACCATCAATAATTTCAATCCTGCATGATTCTACCAAGAAATGTGATTCTTCATTCAAAACGCTGGTATTTGCTATTGGGCTCTATTGAATAATGAATGTTTTGAATTTTCTCCAAAAGTAAAGTAGTTGCAAACTCATCCTTTTAGAGTCTTGTTTGGGCTCATGAGAGGAGTAGAAAAACATCAAAAATTTCAGTCCTGCACGATTCTACCAAGAAATTTGAGTGTTCATTCAAACCGCTGGTTTTTGATAGTTTGGGCCCTATTGAATAATGAATGTTTTGAATTTTCTCCAAAAGTAAAGTAGTTGCAAACTCATCCTTTTAGAAACTTGTTTGGGCTTTTGAGAGGAGTAAAAAACCATCAAAAATTTCAATCCTGCATGATTCTACCAAGAAATGTGATTCTTCATTCAAAACCTGATTTTTGCTATTCGGCTCTATTGAATAATGAATGTTTTGAATTTTCTCCAAAAGTAAAGTAGTTGCAAACTCATGCTTTTAGAGACTTGTTTGGGCTCATGAGAGGAGTAGAAAAACATCAAAAATTTCAGTCCTGCATGATTCTACCAAGAAATGTGTGTTCATTGAAACCACTGGTTTTTGATAGTTTGGGCCCTATTGAATAATGAATGTTTTGAATTTTCTCCAAAAGTAAAGTAGTTGCAAACTCATCCTTTTAGAAACTTGTTTGGGCTGTTGAGAGGAGTAAAAAACCATCAAAAATTTCAATCCTGCATGATTCTACCAAGAAATGTGATTCTTCATTCAAAAGGCTGGTTTTTGCTATTGGGCTCTATTGAATAATGAATGTTTTGAATTTTCTCCAAAAGTAAAGTAGTTGCAAACTCATCCTTTTAGAGACTTGTTTGGGCTCATGAGAGGAGTAGAAAAACATCAAAAATTTCAGTCCTGCATGATTCTACCAAGAAATGTGTGTTCATTCAAACCGCTGGTTTTTGATATTTTGGGCCCTATTGAATAATGAATGTTTTGAATTTTCTCCAAAAGTAAAGTAGTTGCAAACTCATCCTTTTAGAAACTTGTTTGGGCTGTTGAGAGGAGTAAAAAAACATCAAAAATTTCAATCCTGCATGATTCTACCAAGAATTGTGATTCTTCATTCAAAACCTGATTTTTGCTATTGGGCTCTATTGAATAATGAATGTTTTGAATTTTCTCCAAAAGTAAAGTAGTTGCAAACTCATGCTTTTAGAGACTTGTTTGGGCTCATGAGAGGAGTAGAAAAACATCAAAAATTTCAGTCCTGCATGATTCTACCAAGAAATGTGTGTTCATTGAAACTGCTGGTTTTTGATAGTTTGAGCCCTATTGAATAATGAATGTTTTGAATTTTCTCCAAAAGTAAAGTAGTTGCAAACTCATCCTTTTAGAAACTTGTTTGGGCTGTTGAGAGGAGTAAAAAACCATCAAAAATTTCAATCCTGCATGATTCTACCAAGAAATGTGATTCTTCATTCAAAAGGCTGGTTTTTGCTATTGGGCTCTATTGAATAATGAATGTTTTGAATTTTCTCCAAAAGTAAAGTAGTTGCAAACTCATCCTTTTAGAGACTTGTTTGGGCTCATGAGAGGAGTAGAAAAACATCAAAAATTTCAGTCCTGCATGATTCTACCAAGAAATGTGTGTTCATTCAAACCGCTGTTTTTTGAAATTTTGGGCCCTATTGAATAATGAATGTTTTGAATTTTCTCCAAAAGTAAAGTAGTTGCAAACTCATCCTTTTAGAAACTTGTTTGGGCTGTTGAGAGGAGTAAAAAACCATCAAAAATTTCAATCCTGCATGATTCTACCAAGAAATGTGATTCTTCATTCAAAACGCTGGTTTTTGCTATTGGGCTCTATTGAATAATAAATGTTTTGAATTTTCTCAAAAGTAAAGTAGTTGCAAACTCATCCTTTTAGAGTCTTGTTTGGGCTCATGAGAGGAGTAGAAAAACATCAAAAATTTCAGTCCTGCACGATTCTACCAAGAAATGTGAGTGTTCATTCAAACCGCTGGTTTTTGATATTTTGGGCCCTATTGAATAATGAATGTTTTGACTTTTCTCCAAAAGTAAAGTAGTTGCAAAATCATCCTTTTAGAAACTTGTTTGGGCTGTTGAGAGGAGTAAAAAACCATCAAAAATTTCAATCCTGCATGATTCTACCAAGAAATGTGATTCTTCATTCAAAACGCTGGTATTTGCTATTGGGCTCTATTGAATAATGAATGTTTTGAATTTTCTCCAAAAGTAAAGTAGTTGCAAACTCATCCTTTTAGAGTCTTGTTTGGGCTCATGAGAGGAGTAGAAAAACATCAAAAATTTCAGTCCTGCACGATTCTACCAAGAAATTTGAGTGTTCATTCAATCTGCTGGTTTTTGATAGTTTGGGCCCTATTGAATAATGAATGTTTTGAATTTTCTCCAAAAGTAAAGTAGTTGCAAACTCATCCTTTTAGAAACTTGTTTGGGCTTTTGAGAGGAGTAAAAAACCATCAAAAATTTCAATCCTGCATGATTCTACCAAGAAATGTGATTCTTCATTCAAAACCTGATTTTTGCTATTCGGCTCTATTGAATAATGAATGTTTTGAATTTTCTCCAAAAGTAAAGTAGTTGCAAACTCATGCTTTTAGAGACTTGTTTGGGCTCATGAGAGGAGTAGAAAAACATCAAAAATTTCAGTCCTGCATGATTCTACCAAGAAATGTGTGTTCATTGAAACCGCTGGTTTTTGATAGTTTGGGCCCTATTGAATAATGAATGTTTTGAATTTTCTCCAAAAGTAAAGTAGTTGCAAACTCATCCTTTTAGAAACTTGTTTGGGCTGTTGAGAGGAGTATAAAACCATCAAAAATTTCAATCCTGCATGATTCTACCAAGAAATGTGATTCTTCATTCAAAAGGCTGGTTTTTGCTATTGGGCTCTATTGAATAATGAATGTTTTGAATTTTCTCCAAAAGTAAAGTAGTTGCAAACTCATCCTTTTAGAGACTTGTTTGGGCTCATGAGAGGAGTAGAAAAACATCAAAAATTTCAGTCCTGCATGATTCTACCAAGAAATGTGTGTTCATTCAAACCGCTGGTTTTTGATATTTTGGGCCCTATTGAATAATGAATGTTTTGAATTTTCTCCAAAAGTAAAGTAGTTGCAAACTCATCCTTTTAGAAACTTGTTTGGGCTGTTGAGAGGAGTAAAAAACCATCAAAAATTTCAATCCTGCATGATTCTACCAAGAAATGTGATTCTTCATTCAAAGCCTGATTTTTGCTATTGGGCTCTATTGAATAATGAATGTTTTGAATTTTCTCCAAAAGTAAAGGAGTTGCAAACTCATGCTTTTAGAGACTTGTTTGGGCTCATGAGAGGAGTAGAAAAACATCAAAAATTTCAGTCCTGCATGATTCTACCAAGAAATGTGTGTTCATTCAAACCGCTGGTTTTTGATATTTTGGGCCCTATTGAATAATGAATGTTTTGAATTTTCTCCAAAAGTAAAGAAGTTGCAAACTCAACCTTTTAGAAACTTGTTTGGGCTGTTGAGAGGAGTAAAAAACCATCAAAAATTTCAATCCTGCATGATTCTACCAAGAAATGTGATTCTTCATTCAAAACCTGATTTTTGCTATTGGTCTCTATTGTATAATTAATGTTTTGAATTTTCTCCAAAAGTAAAGTAGTTGCAAACTCATGCTTTTAGAGACTTGTTTGGGCTCATGAGAGGAGTAGAAAAACATCAAAAATTTCAGTCCTGCATGATTCTACCAAGAAATGTGTGTTCATTGAAACCGCTGGTTTTTGATAGTTTGGGCCCTATTGAATAATGAATGTTTTGAATTTTCTCCAAAAGTAAAGTAGTTGCAAACTCATCCTTTTAGAAACTTGTTTGGGCTTTTGAGAGGAGTAAAAAACCATCAAAAATTTCAATCCTGCATGATTCTACCAAGAAATGTGATACTTTATTCAAAACCCTGGTTTTTGCTATTGGGCTCTATTGAATAATGAATGTTTTGAATTTTCTCCAAAAGTAAAGTATTTGCAAACTCATCCTTTTAGATACTTGTTTGGGCTCATGAGAGGAGTAGAAAAACATCAAAAATTTCAGTCCTGCATGATTCTACCAAGAAATGTGTGTTCATTCAAACCGCTGGTTTTTGATAGTTTGGGCCCTATTGAATAATGAATGTTTTGAATTTTCTCCAAAAGTAAAGTAGTTGCAAACTCATCCTTTTAGAAACTTGTTTGGGCTGTTGAGAGGAGTAAAAAACCATCAAAAATTTCAATCCTGCATGATTCTACCAAGAAATGTGATTCTTCATTCAAAAGGCTGGTTTTTGCTATTGGGCTCTATTGAATAATGAATGTTTTGAATTTTCTCCAAAAGTAAAGTAGTTGCAAACTCATCCTTTTAGAGACTTGTTTGGGCTCATGAGAGGAGTAGAAAAACATCAAAAATTTCAGTCCTGCATGATTCTACCAAGAAATGTGTGTTCATTCAAACCGCTGGTTTTTGATATTTTGGGCCCTATTGAATAATGAATGTTTTGAATTTTCTCCAAAAGTAAAGTAGTTGCAAACTCATCCTTTTAGAAACTTGTTTGGGCTGTTGAGAGGAGTAAAAAACCATCAAAAATTTCAATCCTGCATGATTCTACCAAGAAATGTGATTCTTCATTCAAAACCTGATTTTTGCTATTGGGCTCTATTGAATAATGAATGTTTTGAATTTTCTCCAAAAGTAAAGTAGTTGCAAACTCATGCTTTTAGAGACTTGTTTGGGCTCATGAGAGGAGTAGAAAAACATCAAAAATTTCAGTCCTGCATGATTCTACCAAGAAATGTGTATTCATTGAAACCGCTGGTTTTTGATAGTTTGGGCCCTATTGAATAATGAATGTTTTGAATTTTCTCCAAAAGTAAAGTAGTTGCAAACTCATCCTTTTAGAAACTTGTTTGGGCTGTTGAGAGGAGTAAAAAACCATCAAAAATTTCAATCCTGCATGATTCTACCAAGAAATGTGATTCTTCATTCAAAAGGCTGGTTTTTGCTATTGGGCTCTATTGAATAATGAATGTTTTGAATTTTCTCCAAAAGTAAAGTAGTTGCAAACTCATCCTTTTAGTGACTTGTTTGGGCTCATGAGAGGAGTAGAAAAACATCAAAAATTTCAGTCCTGCATGATTCTACCAAGAAATGTGTGTTCATTCAAACCGCTGGTTTTTGATATTTTGGGCCCTATTGAATAATGAATGTTTTGACTTTTCTCCAAAAGTAAAGTAGTTGCAAACTCATCCTTTTAGAAACTTGTTTGGGCTGTTGAGAGGAGTAAAAAACCATCAATAATTTCAATCCTGCATGATTCTACCAAGAAATGTGATTCTTCATTCAAAACGCTGGTATTTGCTATTGGGCTCTATTGAATAATGAATGTTTTGAATTTTCTCCAAAAGTAAAGTAGTTGCAAACTCATCCTTTTAGAGTCTTGTTTGGGCTCATGAGAGGAGTAGAAAAACATCAAAAATTTCAGTCCTGCACGATTCTACCAAGAAATTTGAGTGTTCATTCAAACCGCTGGTTTTTGATAGTTTGGGCACAATTGAATAATGAATGTTTTGAATTTTCTCCAAAAGTAAAGTAGTTGCAAACTCATCCTTTTAGAAACTTGTTTGGGCTTTTGAGAGGAGTAAAAAACCATCAAAAATTTCAATCCTGCATGATTCTACCAAGAAATGTGATTCTTCATTCAAAACCTGATTTTTGCTATTCGGCTCTATTGAATAATGAATGTTTTGAATTTTCTCCAAAAGTAAAGTAGTTGCAAACTCATGCTTTTAGAGACTTGTTTGGGCTCATGAGAGGAGTAGAAAAACATCAAAAATTTCAGTCCTGCATGATTCTACCAAGAAATGTGTGTTCATTGAAACCGCTGGTTTTTGATAGTTTGGGCCCTATTGAATAATGAATGTTTTGAATTTTCTCCAAAAGTAAAGTAGTTGCAAACTCATCCTTTTAGAAACTTGTTTGGGCTGTTGAGAGGAGTAAAAAACCATCAAAAATTTCAATCCTGCATGATTCTACCAAGAAATGTGATTCTTCATTCAAAAGGCTGGTTTTTGCTATTGGGCTCTATTGAATAATGAATGTTTTGAATTTTCTCCAAAAGTAAAGTAGTTGCAAACTCATCCTTTTAGAGACTTGTTTGGGCTCATGAGAGGAGTAGAAAAACATCAAAAATTTCAGTCCTGCATGATTCTACCAAGAAATGTGTGTTCATTCAAACCGCTGGTTTTTGATATTTTGGGCCCTATTGAATAATGAATGTTTTGAATTTTCTCCAAAAGTAAAGTAGTTGCAAACTCATCCTTTTAGAAACTTGTTTGGGCTGTTGAGAGGAGTAAAAAACCATCAAAAATTTCAATCCTGCATGATTCTACCAAGAATTGTGATTCTTCATTCAAAACCTGATTTTTGCTATTGGGCTCTATTGAATAATGAATGTTTTGAATTTTCTCCAAAAGTAAAGTAGTTGCAAACTCATGCTTTTAGAGACTTGTTTGGGCTCATGAGAGGAGTAGAAAAACATCAAAAATTTCAGTCCTGCATGATTCTACCAAGAAATGTGTGTTCATTGAAACCGCTGGTTTTTGATAGTTTGAGCCCTATTGAATAATGAATGTTTTGAATTTTCTCCAAAAGTAAAGTAGTTGCAAACTCATCCTTTTAGAAACTTGTTTGGGCTGTTGAGAGGAGTAAAAAACCATCAAAAATTTCAATCCTGCATGATTCTACCAAGAAATGTGATTCTTCATTCAAAAGGCTGGTTTTTGCTATTGGGCTCTATTGAATAATGAATGTTTTGAATTTTCTCCAAAAGTAAAGTAGTTGCAAACTCATCCTTTTAGAGACTTGTTTGGGCTCATGAGAGGAGTAGAAAAACATCAAAAATTTCAGTCCTGCATGATTCTACCAAGAAATGTGTGTTCATTCAAACCGCTGTTTTTTGAAATTTTGGGCCCTATTGAATAATGAATGTTTTGAATTTTCTCCAAAAGTAAAGTAGTTGCAAACTCATCCTTTTAGAAACTTGTTTGGGCTGTTGAGAGGAGTAAAAAACCATCAAAAATTTCAATCCTGCATGATTCTACCAAGAAATGTGATTCTTCATTCAAAACGCTGGTTTTTGCTATTGGGCTCTATTGAATAATAAATGTTTTGAATTTTCTCAAAAGTAAAGTAGTTGCAAACTCATCCTTTTAGAGTCTTGTTTGGGCTCATGAGAGGAGTAGAAAAACATCAAAAATTTCAGTCCTGCACGATTCTACCAAGAAATGTGAGTGTTCATTCAAACCGCTGGTTTTTGATATTTTGGGCCCTATTGAATAATGAATGTTTTGACTTTTCTCCAAAAGTAAAGTAGTTGCAAAATCATCCTTTTAGAAACTTGTTTGAGCTGTTGAGAGGAGTAAAAAACCATCAAAAATTTCAATCCTGCATGATTCTACCAAGAAATGTGATTCTTCATTCAAAACGCTGGTATTTGCTATTGGGCTCTATTGAATAATGAATGTTTTGAATTTTCTCCAAAAGTAAAGTAGTTGCAAACTCATCCTTTTAGAGTCTTGTTTGGGCTCATGAGAGGAGTAGAAAAACATCAAAAATTTCAGTCCTGCACGATTCTACCAAGAAATTTGAGTGTTCATTCAAACCGCTGGTTTTTGATAGTTTGGGCACTATTGAATAATGAATGTTTTGAATTTTCTCCAAAAGTAAAGTAGTTGCAAACTCATCCTTTTAGAAACTTGTTTGGGCTTTTGAGAGGAGTAAAAAACCATCAAAAATTTCAATCCTGCATGATTCTACCAAGAAATGTGATTCTTCATTCAAAACCTGATTTTTGCTATTCGGCTCTATTGAATAATGAATGTTTTGAATTTTCTCCAAAAGTAAAGTAGTTGCAAACTCATGCTTTTAGAGACTTGTTTGGGCTCATGAGAGGAGTAGAAAAACATCAAAAATTTCAGTCCTGCATGATTCTACCAAGAAATGTGTGTTCATTGAAACCGCTGGTTTTTGATAGTTTGGGCCCTATTGAATAATGAATGTTTTGAATTTTCTCCAAAAGTAAAGTAGTTGCAAACTCATCCTTTTAGAAACTTGTTTGGGCTGTTGAGAGGAGTAAAAAACCATCAAAAATTTCAATCCTGCATGATTCTACCAAGAAATGTGATTCTTCATTCAAAAGGCTGGTTTTTGCTATTGGGCTCTATTGAATAATGAATGTTTTGAATTTTCTCCAAAAGTAAAGTAGTTGCAAACTCATCCTTTTAGAGACTTGTTTGGGCTCATGAGAGGAGTAGAAAAACATCAAAAATTTCAGTCCTGCATGATTCTACCAAGAAATGTGTGTTCATTCAAACCGCTGGTTTTTGATATTTTGGGCCCTATTGAATAATGAATGTTTTGAATTTTCTCCAAAAGTAAAGTAGTTGCAAACTCATCCTTTTAGAAACTTGTTTGGGCTGTTGAGAGGAGTAAAAAACCATCAAAAATTTCAATCCTGCATGATTCTACCAAGAATTGTGATTCTTCATTCAAAACCTGATTTTTGCTATTGGGCTCTATTGAATAATGAATGTTTTGAATTTTCTCCAAAAGTAAAGTAGTTGCAAACTCATGCTTTTAGAGACTTGTTTGGGCTCATGAGAGGAGTAGAAAAACATCAAAAATTTCAGTCCTGCATGATTCTACCAAGAAATGTGTGTTCATTGAAACCGCTGGTTTTTGATAGTTTGAGCCCTATTGAATAATGAATGTTTTGAATTTTCTCCAAAAGTAAAGTAGTTGCAAACTCATCCTTTTAGAAACTTGTTTGGGCTGTTGAGAGGAGTAAAAAACCATCAAAAATTTCAATCCTGCATGATTCTACCAAGAAATGTGATTCTTCATTCAAAAGGCTGGTTTTTGCTATTGGGCTCTATTGAATAATGAATGTTTTGAATTTTCTCCAAAAGTAAAGTAGTTGCAAACTCATCCTTTTAGAGACTTGTTTGGGCTCATGAGAGGAGTAGAAAAACATCAAAAATTTCAGTCCTGCATGATTCTACCAAGAAATGTGTGTTCATTCAAACCGCTGTTTTTTGAAATTTTGGGCCCTATTGAATAATGAATGTTTTGAATTTTCTCCAAAAGTAAAGTAGTTGCAAACTCATCCTTTTAGAAACTTGTTTGGGCTGTTGAGAGGAGTAAAAAACCATCAAAAATTTCAATCCTGCATGATTCTACCAAGAAATGTGATTCTTCATTCAAAACGCTGGTTTTTGCTATTGGGCTCTATTGAATAATAAATGTTTTGAATTTTCTCAAAAGTAAAGTAGTTGCAAACTCATCCTTTTAGAGTCTTGTTTGGGCTCATGAGAGGAGTAGAAAAACATCAAAAATTTCAGTCCTGCACGATTCTACCAAGAAATGTGAGTGTTCATTCAAACCGCTGGTTTTTGATATTTTGGGCCCTATTGAATAATGAATGTTTTGACTTTTCTCCAAAAGTAAAGTAGTTGCAAAATCATCCTTTTAGAAACTTGTTTGAGCTGTTGAGAGGAGTAAAAAACCATCAAAAATTTCAATCCTGCATGATTCTACCAAGAAATGTGATTCTTCATTCAAAACGCTGGTATTTGCTATTGGGCTCTATTGAATAATGAATGTTTTGAATTTTCTCCAAAAGTAAAGTAGTTGCAAACTCATCCTTTTAGAGTCTTGTTTGGGCTCATGAGAGGAGTAGAAAAACATCAAAAATTTCAGTCCTGCACGATTCTACCAAGAAATTTGAGTGTTCATTCAAACTGCTGGTTTTTGATAGTTTGGGCCCTATTGAATAATGAATGTTTTGAATTTTCTCCAAAAGTAAAGTAGTTGCAAACTCATCCTTTTAGAAACTTGTTTGGGCTTTTGAGAGGAGTAAAAAACCATCAAAAATTTCAATCCTGCATGATTCTACCAAGAAATGTGATTCTTCATTCAAAACCTGATTTTTGCTATTCGGCTCTATTGAATAATGAATGTTTTGAATTTTCTCCAAAAGTAAAGTAGTTGCAAACTCATGCTTTTAGAGACTTGTTTGGGCTCATGAGAGGAGTAGAAAAACATCAAAAATTTCAGTCCTGCATGATTCTACCAAGAAATGTGTGTTCATTGAAACCGCTGGTTTTTGATAGTTTGGGCCCTATTGAATAATGAATGTTTTGAATTTTCTCCAAAAGTAAAGTAGTTGCAAACTCATCCTTTTAGAAACTTGTTTGGGCTGTTGAGAGGAGTAAAAAACCATCAAAAATTTCAATCCTGCATGATTCTACCAAGAAATGTGATTCTTCATTCAAAAGGCTGGTTTTTGCTATTGGGCTCTATTGAATAATGAATGTTTTGAATTTTCTCCAAAAGTAAAGTAGTTGCAAACTCATCCTTTTAGAGACTTGTTTGGGCTCATGAGAGGAGTAGAAAAACATCAAAAATTTCAGTCCTGCATGATTCTACCAAGAAATGTGTGTTCATTCAAACCGCTGGTTTTTGATATTTTGGGCCCTATTGAATAATGAATGTTTTGAATTTTCTCCAAAAGTAAATTAGTTGCAAACTCATCCTTTTAGAAACTTGTTTGGGCTGTTGAGAGGAGTAAAAAACCATCAAAAATTTCAATCCTGCATGATTCTACCAAGAATTGTGATTCTTCATTCAAAACCTGATTTTTGCTATTGGGCTCTATTGAATAATGAATGTTTTGAATTTTCTCCAAAAGTAAAGTAGTTGCAAACTCATGCTTTTAGAGACTTGTTTGGGCTCATGAGAGGAGTAGAAAAACATCAAAAATTTCAGTCCTGCATGATTCTACCAAGAAATGTGTGTTCATTGAAACCGCTGGTTTTTGATAGTTTGAGCCCTATTGAATAATGAATGTTTTGAATTTTCTCCAAAAGTAAAGTAGTTGCAAACTCATCCTTTTAGAAACTTGTTTGGGCTGTTGAGAGGAGTAAAAAACCATCAAAAATTTCAATCCTGCATGATTCTACCAAGAAATGTGATTCTTCATTCAAAACGCTGGTTTTTGCTATTGGGCTCTATTGAATAATAAATGTTTTGAATTTTCTCCAAAAGTAAAGTAGTTGCAAACTCATCCTTTTAGAGTCTTGTTTGGGCTCATGAGAGGAGTAGAAAAACATCAAAAATTTCAGTCCTGCACGATTCTACCAAGAAATGTGAGTGTTCATTCAAACCGCTGGTTTTTGACATTTTGGGCCCTACTGAATAATGAATGTTTTGAATTTTCTCCAAAAGTAAAGTAGTTGCAAACTCATCCTTTAGAAACTTGTTTGGGCTGTTGAGAGGAGTAAAAAACCATCAAAAATTTCAATCCTGCATGATTCTACCAAGAAATGTGATTCTTCATTCAAAACGCTGGTATTTGCTATTGGGCTCTATTGAATAATGAATGTTTTGAATTTCTCCAAAAGTAAAGTAGTTGCAAACTCATCCTTTTAGAAACTTGTTTGGGCTGTTGAGAGGAGTAAAAAACCATCAAAAATTTCAATCCTGCATGATTCTACCAAGAAATGTGATTCTTCATTCAAAACGCTGGTTTTTGCTATTGGGCTCTATTGAATAATGAATGTTTTGAATTTTCTCCAAAAGTAAAGCAGTTGCAAACTCATCCTTTTAGAGACTTGTTTGGGCTCATGAGAGGAGTAGAAAAACATCAAAAATTTCAGTCCTGCATGATTCTACCAAGAAATGTGTGTTCATTCAAACCGCTGGTTTTTGATAGTTTGGGCCCTATTGAATAATGAATGTTTTGAATTTTCTCCAAAAGTAAAGTAGTTGCAAACTCATCCTTTTAGAAACTTGTTTGGGCTGTTGAGAGGAGTAAAAAACCATCAAAAATTTCAATCCTGCATGATTCTACCAAGAAATGTGATTCTTCATTCAAAGCCTGATTTTTGCTATTGGGCTCTATTGAATAATGAATGTTTTGAATTTTCTCCAAAAGTAAAGTAGTTGCAAACTCATGCTTTTAGAGACTTGTTTGGGCTCATCAGAAGAGTAGAAAAACATCAAAAATTTCAGTTCTGCATGATTCTACCAAGAAATGTGTGTTCATTCAAACCGCTGGTTTTTGATATTTTGGGCCCTATTGAATAATGAATGTTTTGAATTTTCTCCAAAAGTAAAGAAGTTGCAAACTCAACCTTTTAGAAACTTGTTTGGGCTGTTGAGAGGAGTAAAAAACCATCAAAAATTTCAATCCTGCATGATTCTACCAAGAAATGTGATTCTTCATTCAAAACCTGATTTTTGCTATTGGGCTCTATTGTATAATTAATGTTTTGAATTTTCTCCAAAAGTAAAGTAGTTGCAAACTCATGCTTTTAGAGACTTGTTTGGGCTCATGAGAGGAGTAGAAAAACATCAAAAATTTCAGTCCTGCATGATTCTACCAAGAAATGTGTGTTCATTGAAACCGCTGGTTTTTGATAGTTTGGGCCCTATTGAATAATGAATGTTTTGAATTTTCTCCAAAAGTAAAGTAGTTGCAAACTCATCCTTTTAGAAACTTGTTTGGGCTTTTGAGAGGAGTAAAAAACCATCAAAAATTTCAATCCTGCATGATTCTACCAAGAAATGTGATACTTTATTCAAAACGCTGGTTTTTGCTATTGGGCTCTATTGAATAATGAATGTTTTGAATTTTCTCCAAAAGTAAAGTAGTTGCAAACTCATCCTTTTAGAGACTTGTTTGGGCTCATGAGAGGAGTAGAAAAACATCAAAAATTTCAGTCCTGCATGATTCTACCAAGAAATGTGTGTTCATTCAAACCGCTGTTTTTTGAAATTTTGGGCCCTATTGAATAATGAATGTTTTGAATTTTCTCCAAAAGTAAAGTAGTTGCAAACTCATCCTTTTGGAAACTTGTTTGGGCTGTTGAGAGGAGTAAAAAACCATCAAAAATTTCAATCCTGCATGATTCTACCAAGAAATGTGATTCTTCATTCAAAACGCTGGTTTTTGCTATTGGGCTCTATTGAATAATAAATGTTTTGAATGTTCTCAAAAGTAAAGTAGTTGCAAACTCATCCTTTTAGAGTCTTGTTTGGGCTCATGAGAGGTGTAGAAAAACATCAAAAATTTCAGTCCTGCACGATTCTACCAAGAAATGTGAGTGTTCATTCAAACCGCTGGTTTTTGATATTTTGGGCCCTACTGAATATTGAATGTTTTGACTTTTCTCCAAAAGTAAAGTAGTTGCAAACTCATCCTTTTAGAAACTTGTTTGGGCTGTTGAGAGGAGTAAAAAACCATCAATAATTTCAATCCTGCATGATTCTACCAAGAAATGTGATTCTTCATTCAAAACGCTGGTATTTGCTATTGGGCTCTATTGAATAATGAATGTTTTGAATTTTCTCCAAAAGTAAAGTAGTTGCAAACTCATCCTTTTAGAGTCTTGTTTGGGCTCATGAGAGGAGTAGAAAAACATCAAAAATTTCAGTCCTGCACGATTCTACCAAGAAATTTGAGTGTTCATTCAAACCGCTGGTTTTTGATAGTTTGGGCCCTATTGAATAATGAATGTTTTGAATTTTCTCCAAAAGTAAAGTAGTTGCAAACTCATCCTTTTAGAAACTTGTTTGGGCTTTTGAGAGGAGTAAAAAACCATCAAAAATTTCAATCCTGCATGATTCTACCAAGAAATGTGATTCTTCATTCAAAACCTGATTTTTGCTATTCGGCTCTATTGAATAATGAATGTTTTGAATTTTCTCCAAAAGTAAAGTAGTTGCAAACTCATGCTTTTAGAGACTTGTTTGGGCTCATGAGAGGAGTAGAAAAACATCAAAAATTTCAGTCCTGCATGATTCTACCAAGAAATGTGTGTTCATTGAAACCACTGGTTTTTGATAGTTTGGGCCCTATTGAATAATGAATGTTTTGAATTTTCTCCAAAAGTAAAGTAGTTGCAAACTCATCCTTTTAGAAACTTGTTTGGGCTGTTGAGAGGAGTAAAAAACCATCAAAAATTTCAATCCTGCATGATTCTACCAAGAAATGTGATTCTTCATTCAAAAGGCTGGTTTTTGCTATTGGGCTCTATTGAATAATGAATGTTTTGAATTTTCTCCAAAAGTAAAGTAGTTGCAAACTCATCCTTTTAGAGACTTGTTTGGGCTCATGAGAGGAGTAGAAAAACATCAAAAATTTCAGTCCTGCATGATTCTACCAAGAAATGTGTGTTCATTCAAACCGCTGGTTTTTGATATTTTGGGCCCTATTGAATAATGAATGTTTTGAATTTTCTCCAAAAGTAAAGTAGTTGCAAACTCATCCTTTTAGAAACTTGTTTGGGCTGTTGAGAGGAGTAAAAAACCATCAAAAATTTCAATCCTGCATGATTCTACCAAGAAATGTGATTCTTCATTCAAAACGCTGGTTTTTGCTATTGGGCTCTATTGAATAATAAATGTTTTGAATTTTCTCCAAAAGTAAAGTAGTTGCAAACTCATCCTTTTAGAGTCTTGTTTGGGCTCATGAGAGGAGTAGAAAAACATCAAAAATTTCAGTCCTGCACGATTCTACCAAGAAATGTGAGTGTTCATTCAAACCGCTGGTTTTTGACATTTTGGGCCCTACTGAATAATGAATGTTTTGAATTTTCTCCAAAAGTAAAGTAGTTGCAAACTCATCCTTTAGAAACTTGTTTGGGCTGTTGAGAGGAGTAAAAAACCATCAAAAATTTCAATCCTGCATGATTCTACCAAGAAATGTGATTCTTCATTCAAAACGCTGGTATTTGCTATTGGGCTCTATTGAATAATGAATGTTTTGAATTTCTCCAAAAGTAAAGTAGTTGCAAACTCATCCTTTTAGAAACTTGTTTGGGCTGTTGAGAGGAGTAAAAAACCATCAAAAATTTCAATCCTGCATGATTCTACCAAGAAATGTGATTCTTCATTCAAAATGCTGGTTTTTGCTATTGGGCTCTATTGAATAATGAATGTTTTGAATTTTCTCCAAAAGTAAAGCAGTTGCAAACTCATCCTTTTAGAGACTTGTTTGGGCTCATGAGAGGAGTAGAAAAACATCAAAAATTTCAGTCCTGCATGATTCTACCAAGAAATGTGTGTTCATTCAAACCGCTGGTTTTTGATAGTTTGGGCCCTATTGAATAATGAATGTTTTGAATTTTCTCCAAAAGTAAAGTAGTTGCAAACTCATCCTTTTAGAAACTTGTTTGGGCTGTTGAGAGGAGTAAAAAACCATCAAAAATTTCAATCCTGCATGATTCTACCAAGAAATGTGATTCTTCATTCAAAACCTGATTTTTGCTATTGGGCTCTATTGTATAATTAATGTTTTGAATTTTCTCCAAAAGTAAAGTAGTTGCAAACTCATGCTTTTAGAGACTTGTTTGGGCTCATGAGAGGAGTAGAAAAACATCAAAAATTTCAGTCCTGCATGATTCTACCAAGAAATGTGTGTTCATTGAAACCGCTGGTTTTTGATAGTTTGGGCCCTATTGAATAATGAATGTTTTGAATTTTCTCCAAAAGTAAAGTAGTTGCAAACTCATCCTTTTAGAAACTTGTTTGGGCTGTTGAGAGGAGTAAAAAACCATCAAAAATTTCAATCCTGCATGATTCTACCAAGAAATGTGATTCTTCATTCAAAAGGCTGGTTTTTGCTATTGGGCTCTATTGAATAATGAATGTTTTGAATTTTCTCCAAAAGTAAAGTAGTTGCAAACTCATCCTTTTAGAGACTTGTTTGGGCTCATGAGAGGAGTAGAAAAACATCAAAAATTTCAGTCCTGCATGATTCTACCAAGAAATGTGTGTTCATTCAAACCGCTGGTTTTTGATATTTTGGGCCCTATTGAATAATGAATGTTTTGAATTTTCTCCAAAAGTAAAGTAGTTGCAAACTCATCCTTTTAGAAACTTGTTTGGGCTGTTGAGAGGAGTAAAAAAACATCAAAAATTTCAATCCTGCATGATTCTACCAAGAATTGTGATTCTTCATTCAAAAGGCTGGTTTTTGCTATTGGGCTCTATTGAATAATGAATGTTTTGAATTTTCTCCAAAAGTAAAGTAGTTGCAAACTCATCCTTTTAGAGACTTGTTTGGGCTCATGAGAGGAGTAGAAAAACATCAAAAATTTCAGTCCTGCATGATTCTACCAAGAAATGTGTGTTCATTCAAACCGCTGTTTTTTGAAATTTTGGGCCCTATTGAATAATGAATGTTTTGAATTTTCTCCAAAAGTAAAGTAGTTGCAAACTCATCCTTTTAGAAACTTGTTTGGGCTGTTGAGAGGAGTAAAAAACCATCAAAAATTTCAATCCTGCATGATTCTACCAAGAAATGTGATTCTTCATTCAAAACGCTGGTTTTTGCTATTGGGCTCTATTGAATAATAAATGTTTTGAATTTTCTCAAAAGTAAAGTAGTTGCAAACTCATCCTTTTAGAGTCTTGTTTGGGCTCATGAGAGGAGTAGAAAAACATCAAAAATTTCAGTCCTGCACGATTCTACCAAGAAATGTGAGTGTTCATTCAAACCGCTGGTTTTTGATATTTTGGGCCCTATTGAATAATGAATGTTTTGACTTTCCTCCAAAAGTAAAGTAGTTGCAAAATCATCCTTTTAGAAACTTGTTTGGGCTGTTGAGAGGAGTAAAAAACCATCAAAAATTTCAATCCTGCATGATTCTACCAAGAAATGTGATTCTTCATTCAAAACGCTGGTATTTGCTATTGGGCTCTATTGAATAATGAATGTTTTGAATTTTCTCCAAAAGTAAAGTAGTTGCAAACTCATCCTTTTAGAGTCTTGTTTGGGCTCATGAGAGGAGTAGAAAAACATCAAAAATTTCAGTCCTGCACGATTCTACCAAGAAATTTGAGTGTTCATTCAAACTGCTGGTTTTTGATAGTTTGGGCCCTATTGAATAATGAATGTTTTGAATTTTCTCCAAAAGTAAAGTAGTTGCAAACCCATCCTTTTAGAAACTTGTTTGGGCTTTTGAGAGGAGTAAAAAACCATCAAAAATTTCAATCCTGCATGATTCTACCAAGAAATGTGATTCTTCATTCAAAACCTGATTTTTGCTATTCGGCTCTATTGAATAATGAATGTTTTGAATTTTCTCCAAAAGTAAAGTAGTTGCAAACTCATGCTTTTAGAGACTTGTTTGGGCTCATGAGAGGAGTAGAAAAACATCAAAAATTTCAGTCCTGCATGATTCTACCAAGAAATGTGTGTTCATTGAAACCGCTGGTTTTTGATAGTTTGGGCCCTATTGAATAATGAATGTTTTGAATTTTCTCCAAAAGTAAAGTAGTTGCAAACTCATCCTTTTAGAAACTTGTTTGGGCTGTTAAGAGGAGTAAAAAACCATCAAAAATTTCAATCCTGCATGATTCTACCAAGAAATGTGATTCTTCATTCAAAAGGCTGGTTTTTGCTATTGGGCTCTATTGAATAATGAATGTTTTGAATTTTCTCCAAAAGTAAAGTAGTTGCAAACTCATCCTTTTAGAGACTTGTTTGGGCTCATGAGAGGAGTAGAAAAACATCAAAAATTTCAGTCCTGCACGATTCTACCAAGAAATTTGAGTGTTCATTCAAACTGCTGGTTTTTGATAGTTTGGGCCCTATTGAATAATGAATGTTTTGAATTTTCTCCAAAAGTAAAGTAGTTGCAAACTCATCCTTTTAGAAACTTGTTTGGGCTTTTGAGAGGAGTAAAAAACCATCAAAAATTTCAATCCTGCATGATTCTACCAAGAAATGTGATTCTTCATTCAAAACCTGATTTTTGCTATTCGGCTCTATTGAATAATGAATGTTTTGAATTTTCTCCAAAAGTAAAGTAGTTGCAAACTCATGCTTTTAGAGACTTGTTTGGGCTCATGAGAGGAGTAGAAAAACATCAAAAATTTCAGTCCTGCATGATTCTACCAAGAAATGTGTGTTCATTGAAACCGCTGGTTTTTGATAGTTTGGGCCCTATTGAATAATGAATGTTTTGAATTTTCTCCAAAAGTAAAGTAGTTGCAAACTCATCCTTTTAGAAACTTGTTTGGGCTGTTAAGAGGAGTAAAAAACCATCAAAAATTTCAATCCTGCATGATTCTACCAAGAAATGTGATTCTTCATTCAAAAGGCTGGTTTTTGCTATTGGGCTCTATTGAATAATGAATGTTTTGAATTTTCTCCAAAAGTAAAGTAGTTGCAAACTCATCCTTTTAGAGACTTGTTTGGGCTCATGAGAGGAGTAGAAAAACATCAAAAATTTCAGTCCTGCATGATTCTACCAAGAAATGTGTGTTCATTCAAACCGCTGTTTTTTGAAATTTTGGGCCCTATTGAATAATGAATGTTTTGAATTTTCTCCAAAAGTAAAGTAGTTGCAAACTCATCCTTTTAGAAACTTGTTTGGGCTGTTGAGAGGAGTAAAAAACCATCAAAAATTTCAATCCTGCATGATTCTACCAAGAAATGTGATTCTTCATTCAAAACGCTGGTTTTTGCTATTGGGCTCTATTGAATAATAAATGTTTTGAATTTTCTCCAAAAGTAAAGTAGTTGCAAACTCATCCTATTAGAGTCTTGTTTGGGCTCATGAGAGGAGTAGAAAAACATCAAAAATTTCAGTCCTGCACGATTCTACCAAGAAATGTGAGTGTTCATTCAAACCGCTGGTTTTTGACATTTTGGGCCCTACTGAATAATGAATGTTTTGAATTTTCTCCAAAAGTAAAGTAGTTGCAAACTCATCCTTTAGAAACTTGTTTGGGCTGTTGAGAGGAGTAAAAAACCATCAAAAATTTCAATCCTGCATGATTCTACCAAGAAATGTGATTCTTCATTCAAAACGCTGGTATTTGCTATTGGGCTCTATTGAATAATGAATGTTTTGAATTTCTCCAAAAGTAAAGTAGTTGCAAACTCATCCTTTTAGAAACTTGTTTGGGCTGTTGAGAGGAGTAAAAAACCATCAAAAATTTCAATCCTGCATGATTCTACCAAGAAATGTGATTCTTCATTCAAAACGCTGGTTTTTGCTATTGGGCTCTATTGAATAATGAATGTTTTGAATTTTCTCCAAAAGTAAAGCAGTTGCAAACTCATCCTTTTAGAGACTTGTTTGGGCTCATGAGAGGAGTAGAAAAACATCAAAAATTTCAGTCCTGCATGATTCTACCAAGAAATGTGTGTTCATTCAAACCGCTGGTTTTTGATAGTTTGGGCCCTATTGAATAATGAATGTTTTGAATTTTCTCCAAAAGTAAAGTAGTTGCAAACTCATCCTTTTAGAAACTTGTTTGGGCTGTTGAGAGGAGTAAAAAACCATCAAAAATTTCAATCCTGCATGATTCTACCAAGAAATGTGATTCTTCATTCAAAGCCTGATTTTTGCTATTGGGCTCTATTGAATAATGAATGTTTTGAATTTTCTCCAAAAGTAAAGTAGTTGCAAACTCATGCTTTTAGAGACTTGTTTGGGCTCATGAGAGGAGTAGAAAAACATCAAAAATTTCAGTCCTGCATGATTCTACCAAGAAATGTGTGTTCATTCAAACCGCTGGTTTTTGATATTTTGGGCCCTATTGAATAATGAATGTTTTGAATTTTCTCCAAAAGTAAAGAAGTTGCAAACTCAACCTTTTAGAAACTTGTTTGGGCTGTTGAGAGGAGTAAAAAACCATCAAAAATTTCAATCCTGCATGATTCTACCAAGAAATGTGATTCTTCATTCAAAACCTGATTTTTGCTATTGGGCTCTATTGTATAATTAATGTTTTGAATTTTCTCCAAAAGTAAAGTAGTTGCAAACTCATGCTTTTAGAGACTTGTTTGGGCTCATGAGAGGAGTAGAAAAACATCAAAAATTTCAGTCCTGCATGATTCTACCAAGAAATGTGTGTTCATTGAAACCGCTGGTTTTTGATAGTTTGGGCCCTATTGAATAATGAATGTTTTGAATTTTCTCCAAAAGTAAAGTAGTTGCAAACTCATCCTTTTAGAAACTTGTTTGGGCTTTTGAGAGGAGTAAAAAACCATCAAAAATTTAAATCCTGCATGATTCTACCAAGAAATGTGATACTTTATTCAAAACGCTGGTTTTTGCTATTGGGCTCTATTGAATAATGAATGTTTTGAATTTTCTCCAAAAGTAAAGTAGTTGCAAACTCATCCTTTTAGATACTTGTTTGGGCTCATGAGAGGAGTAGAAAAACATCAAAAATTTCAGTCCTGCACGATTCTACCAAGAAATGTGTGTTCATTCAAACCGCTGGTTTTTGATATTTTGGGCCCTATTGAATAATGAATGTTTTGAATTTCTCCAAAAGTAAAGTAGTTGCAAACTCATCCTTTTAGAAACTTGTTTGGGCTGTTGAGAGGAGTAAAAAACCATCAAAAATTTCAATCCTGCATGATTCTACCAAGAAATGTGATTCTTCATTCAAAACGCTGGTTTTTGCTATTGGGCTCTATTGAATAATGAATGTTTTGAATTTTCTCCAAAAGTAAAGCAGTTGCAAACTCATCCTTTTAGAGACTTGTTTGGGCTCATGAGAGGAGTAGAAAAACATCAAAAATTTCAGTCCTGCATGATTCTACCAAGAAATGTGTGTTCATTCAAACCGCTGGTTTTTGATAGTTTGGGCCCTATTGAATAATGAATGTTTTGAATTTTCTCCAAAAGTAAAGTAGTTGCAAACTCATCCTTTTAGAAACTTGTTTGGGCTGTTGAGAGGAGTAAAAAACCATCAAAAATTTCAATCCTGCATGATTCTACCAAGAAATGTGATTCTTCATTCAAAACGCTGGTATTTGCTATTGGGCTCTATTGAATAATGAATGTTTTGAATTTCTCCAAAAGTAAAGTAGTTGCAAACTCATCCTTTTAGAAACTTGTTTGGGCTGTTGAGAGGAGTAAAAAACCATCAAAAATTTCAATCCTGCATGATTCTACCAAGAAATGTGATTCTTCATTCAAAACGCTGGTTTTTGCTATTGGGCTCTATTGAATAATGAATGTTTTGAATTTTCTCCAAAAGTAAAGCAGTTGCAAACTCATCCTTTTAGAGACTTGTTTGGGCTCATGAGAGGAGTAGAAAAACATCAAAAATTTCAGTCCTGCATGATTCTACCAAGAAATGTGTGTTCATTCAAACCGCTGGTTTTTGATAGTTTGGGCCCTATTGAATAATGAATGTTTTGAATTTTCTCCAAAAGTAAAGTAGTTGCAAACTCATCCTTTTAGAAACTTGTTTGGGCTGTTGAGAGGAGTAAAAAACCATCAAAAATTTCAATCCTGCATGATTCTACCAAGAAATGTGATTCTTCATTCAAAGCCTGATTTTTGCTATTGGGCTCTATTGAATAATGAATGTTTTGAATTTTCTCCAAAAGTAAAGTAGTTGCAAACTCATGCTTTTAGAGACTTGTTTGGGCTCATGAGAGGAGTAGAAAAACATCAAAAATTTCAGTTCTGCATGATTCTACCAAGAAATGTGTGTTCATTCAAACCGCTGGTTTTTGATATTTTGGGCCCTATTGAATAATGAATGTTTTGAATTTTCTCCAAAAGTAAAGAAGTTGCAAACTCAACCTTTTAGAAACTTGTTTGGGCTGTTGAGAGGAGTAAAAAACCATCAAAAATTTCAATCCTGCATGATTCTACCAAGAAATGTGATTCTTCATTCAAAACCTGATTTTTGCTATTGGGCTCTATTGTATAATTAATGTTTTGAATTTTCTCCAAAAGTAAAGTAGTTGCAAACTCATGCTTTTAGAGACTTGTTTGGGCTCATGAGAGGAGTAGAAAAACATCAAAAATTTCAGTCCTGCATGATTCTACCAAGAAATGTGTGTTCATTGAAACCGCTGGTTTTTGATAGTTTGGGCCCTATTGAATAATGAATGTTTTGAATTTTCTCCAAAAGTAAAGTAGTTGCAAACTCATCCTTTTAGAAACTTGTTTGGGCTTTTGAGAGGAGTAAAAAACCATCAAAAATTTCAATCCTGCATGATTCTACCAAGAAATGTGATACTTTATTCAAAACGCTGGTTTTTGCTATTGGGCTCTATTGAATAATGAATGTTTTGAATTTTCTCCAAAAGTAAAGTAGTTGCAAACTCATCCTTTTAGAGACTTGTTTGGGCTCATGAGAGGAGTAGAAAAACATCAAAAATTTCAGTCCTGCATGATTCTACCAAGAAATGTGTATTCATTCAAACCGCTGTTTTTTGAAATTTTGGGCCCTATTGAATAATGAATGTTTTGAATTTTCTCCAAAAGTAAAGTAGTTGCAAACTCATCCTTTTAGAAACTTGTTTGGGCTGTTGAGAGGAGTAAAAAACCATCAAAAATTTCAATCCTGCATGATTCTACCAAGAAATGTGATTCTTCATTCAAAACGCTGGTTTTTGCTATTGGGCTCTATTGAATAATAAATGTTTTGAATGTTCTCAAAAGTAAAGTAGTTGCAAACTCATCCTTTCAGAGTCTTGTTTGGGCTCATGAGAGGTGTAGAAAAACATCAAAAATTTCAGTCCTGCACGATTCTACCAAGAAATGTGAGTGTTCATTCAAACCGCTGGTTTTTGATATTTTGGGCCCTACTGAATATTGAATGTTTTGACTTTTCTCCAAAAGTAAAGTAGTTGCAAACTCATCCTTTTAGAAACTTGTTTGGGCTGTTGAGAGGAGTAAAAAACCATCAATAATTTCAATCCTGCATG
Organism: Dendrobates tinctorius; assembly: GCF_039654945.1. Lineage (NCBI taxonomy): Eukaryota > Metazoa > Chordata > Amphibia > Anura > Dendrobatidae > Dendrobates > Dendrobates tinctorius. The sequence goes on from NW_027361713.1 coordinate 20,005,686, forward strand.
ATTCTACCAAGAAATGTGATTCTTCATTCAAAACGCTGGTATTTGCTATTGGGCTCTATTGAATAATGAATGTTTTGAATTTTCTCCAAAAGTAAAGTAGTTGCAAACTCATCCTTTTAGAGTCTTGTTTGGGCTCATGAGAGGAGTAGAAAAACATCAAAAATTTCAGTCCTGCACGATTCTACCAAGAAATTTGAGTGTTCATTCAAACCGCTGGTTTTTGATAGTTTGGGCCCTATTGAATAATGAATGTTTTGAATTTTCTCCAAAAGTAAAGTAGTTGCAAACTCATCCTTTTAGAAACTTGTTTGGGCTTTTGAGAGGAGTAAAAAACCATCAAAAATTTCAATCCTGCATGATTCTACCAAGAAATGTGATTCTTCATTCAAAACCTGATTTTTGCTATTCGGCTCTATTGAATAATGAATGTTTTGAATTTTCTCCAAAAGTAAAGTAGTTGCAAACTCATGCTTTTAGAGACTTGTTTGGGCTCATGAGAGGAGTAGAAAAACATCAAAAATTTCAGTCCTGCATGATTCTACCAAGAAATGTGTGTTCATTGAAACCACTGGTTTTTGATAGTTTGGGCCCTATTGAATAATGAATGTTTTGAATTTTCTCCAAAAGTAAAGTAGTTGCAAACTCATCCTTTTAGAAACTTGTTTGGGCTGTTGAGAGGAGTAAAAAACCATCAAAAATTTCAATCCTGCATGATTCTACCAAGAAATGTGATTCTTCATTCAAAAGGCTGGTTTTTGCTATTGGGCTCTATTGAATAATGAATGTTTTGAATTTTCTCCAAAAGTAAAGTAGTTGCAAACTCATCCTTTTAGAGACTTGTTTGGGCTCATGAGAGGAGTAGAAAAACATCAAAAATTTCAGTCCTGCATGATTCTACCAAGAAATGTGTGTTCATTCAAACCGCTGGTTTTTGATATTTTGGGCCCTATTGAATAATGAATGTTTTGAATTTTCTCCAAAAGTAAAGTAGTTGCAAACTCATCCTTTTAGAAACTTGTTTGGGCTGTTGAGAGGAGTAAAAAACCATCAAAAATTTCAATCCTGCATGATTCTACCAAGAAATGTGATTCTTCATTCAAAACGCTGGTTTTTGCTATTGGGCTCTATTGAATAATAAATGTTTTGAATTTTCTCCAAAAGTAAAGTAGTTGCAAACTCATCCTTTTAGAGTCTTGTTTGGGCTCATGAGAGGAGTAGAAAAACATCAAAAATTTCAGTCCTGCACGATTCTACCAAGAAATGTGAGTGTTCATTCAAACCGCTGGTTTTTGACATTTTGGGCCCTACTGAATAATGAATGTTTTGAATTTTCTCCAAAAGTAAAGTAGTTGCAAACTCATCCTTTAGAAACTTGTTTGGGCTGTTGAGAGGAGTAAAAAACCATCAAAAATTTCAATCCTGCATGATTCTACCAAGAAATGTGATTCTTCATTCAAAACGCTGGTATTTGCTATTGGGCTCTATTGAATAATGAATGTTTTGAATTTCTCCAAAAGTAAAGTAGTTGCAAACTCATCCTTTTAGAAACTTGTTTGGGCTGTTGAGAGGAGTAAAAAACCATCAAAAATTTCAATCCTGCATGATTCTACCAAGAAATGTGATTCTTCATTCAAAATGCTGGTTTTTGCTATTGGGCTCTATTGAATAATGAATGTTTTGAATTTTCTCCAAAAGTAAAGCAGTTGCAAACTCATCCTTTTAGAGACTTGTTTGGGCTCATGAGAGGAGTAGAAAAACATCAAAAATTTCAGTCCTGCATGATTCTACCAAGAAATGTGTGTTCATTCAAACCGCTGGTTTTTGATAGTTTGGGCCCTATTGAATAATGAATGTTTTGAATTTTCTCCAAAAGTAAAGTAGTTGCAAACTCATCCTTTTAGAAACTTGTTTGGGCTGTTGAGAGGAGTAAAAAACCATCAAAAATTTCAATCCTGCATGATTCTACCAAGAAATGTGATTCTTCATTCAAAACCTGATTTTTGCTATTGGGCTCTATTGTATAATTAATGTTTTGAATTTTCTCCAAAAGTAAAGTAGTTGCAAACTCATGCTTTTAGAGACTTGTTTGGGCTCATGAGAGGAGTAGAAAAACATCAAAAATTTCAGTCCTGCATGATTCTACCAAGAAATGTGTGTTCATTGAAACCGCTGGTTTTTGATAGTTTGGGCCCTATTGAATAATGAATGTTTTGAATTTTCTCCAAAAGTAAAGTAGTTGCAAACTCATCCTTTTAGAAACTTGTTTGGGCTGTTGAGAGGAGTAAAAAACCATCAAAAATTTCAATCCTGCATGATTCTACCAAGAAATGTGATTCTTCATTCAAAAGGCTGGTTTTTGCTATTGGGCTCTATTGAATAATGAATGTTTTGAATTTTCTCCAAAAGTAAAGTAGTTGCAAACTCATCCTTTTAGAGACTTGTTTGGGCTCATGAGAGGAGTAGAAAAACATCAAAAATTTCAGTCCTGCATGATTCTACCAAGAAATGTGTGTTCATTCAAACCGCTGGTTTTTGATATTTTGGGCCCTATTGAATAATGAATGTTTTGAATTTTCTCCAAAAGTAAAGTAGTTGCAAACTCATCCTTTTAGAAACTTGTTTGGGCTGTTGAGAGGAGTAAAAAAACATCAAAAATTTCAATCCTGCATGATTCTACCAAGAATTGTGATTCTTCATTCAAAACCTGATTTTTGCTATTGGGCTCTATTGAATAATGAATGTTTTGAATTTTCTCCAAAAGTAAAGTAGTTGCAAACTCATGCTTTTAGAGACTTGTTTGGGCTCATGAGAGGAGTAGAAAAACATCAAAAATTTCAGTCCTGCATGATTCTACCAAGAAATGTGTGTTCATTGAAACCGCTGGTTTTTGATAGTTTGAGCCCTATTGAATAATGAATGTTTTGAATTTTCTCCAAAAGTAAAGTAGTTGCAAACTCATCCTTTTAGAAACTTGTTTGGGCTGTTGAGAGGAGTAAAAAACCATCAAAAATTTCAATCCTGCATGATTCTACCAAGAAATGTGATTCTTCATTCAAAAGGCTGGTTTTTGCTATTGGGCTCTATTGAATAATGAATGTTTTGAATTTTCTCCAAAAGTAAAGTAGTTGCAAACTCATCCTTTTAGAGACTTGTTTGGGCTCATGAGAGGAGTAGAAAAACATCAAAAATTTCAGTCCTGCATGATTCTACCAAGAAATGTGTGTTCATTCAAACCGCTGTTTTTTGAAATTTTGGGCCCTATTGAATAATGAATGTTTTGAATTTTCTCCAAAAGTAAAGTAGTTGCAAACTCATCCTTTTAGAAACTTGTTTGGGCTGTTGAGAGGAGTAAAAAACCATCAAAAATTTCAATCCTGCATGATTCTACCAAGAAATGTGATTCTTCATTCAAAACGCTGGTTTTTGCTATTGGGCTCTATTGAATAATAAATGTTTTGAATTTTCTCAAAAGTAAAGTAGTTGCAAACTCATCCTTTTAGAGTCTTGTTTGGGCTCATGAGAGGAGTAGAAAAACATCAAAAATTTCAGTCCTGCACGATTCTACCAAGAAATGTGAGTGTTCATTCAAACCGCTGGTTTTTGATATTTTGGGCCCTATTGAATAATGAATGTTTTGACTTTCCTCCAAAAGTAAAGTAGTTGCAAAATCATCCTTTTAGAAACTTGTTTGGGCTGTTGAGAGGAGTAAAAAACCATCAAAAATTTCAATCCTGCATGATTCTACCAAGAAATGTGATTCTTCATTCAAAACGCTGGTATTTGCTATTGGGCTCTATTGAATAATGAATGTTTTGAATTTTCTCCAAAAGTAAAGTAGTTGCAAACTCATCCTTTTAGAGTCTTGTTTGGGCTCATGAGAGGAGTAGAAAAACATCAAAAATTTCAGTCCTGCACGATTCTACCAAGAAATTTGAGTGTTCATTCAAACTGCTGGTTTTTGATAGTTTGGGCCCTATTGAATAATGAATGTTTTGAATTTTCTCCAAAAGTAAAGTAGTTGCAAACTCATGCTTTTAGAAACTTGTTTGGGCTGTTGAGAGGAGTAAAAAACCATCAAAAATTTCAATCCTGCATGATTCTACCAAGAAATGTGATTCTTCATTCAAAACGCTGGTATTTGCTATTGGGCTCTATTGAATAATGAATGTTTTGAATTTCTCCAAAAGTAAAGTAGTTGCAAACTCATCCTTTTAGAAACTTGTTTGGGCTGTTGAGAGGAGTAAAAAACCATCAAAAATTTCAATCCTGCATGATTCTACCAAGAAATGTGATTCTTCATTCAAAACGCTGGTTTTTGCTATTGGGCTCTATTGAATAATGAATGTTTTGAATTTTCTCCAAAAGTAAAGCAGTTGCAAACTCATCCTTTTAGAGACTTGTTTGGGCTCATGAGAGGAGTAGAAAAACATCAAAAATTTCAGTCCTGCATGATTCTACCAAGAAATGTGTGTTCATTCAAACCGCTGGTTTTTGATAGTTTGGGCCCTATTGAATAATGAATGTTTTGAATTTTCTCCAAAAGTAAAGTAGTTGCAAACTCATCCTTTTAGAAACTTGTTTGGGCTGTTGAGAGGAGTAAAAAACCATCAAAAATTTCAATCCTGCATGATTCTACCAAGAAATGTGATTCTTCATTCAAAGCCTGATTTTTGCTATTGGGCTCTATTGAATAATGAATGTTTTGAATTTTCTCCAAAAGTAAAGTAGTTGCAAACTCATGCTTTTAGAGACTTGTTTGGGCTCATGAGAGGAGTAGAAAAACATCAAAAATTTCAGTCCTGCATGATTCTACCAAGAAATGTGTGTTCATTCAAACCGCTGGTTTTTGATATTTTGGGCCCTATTGAATAATGAATGTTTTGAATTTTCTCCAAAAGTAAAGAAGTTGCAAACTCAACCTTTTAGAAACTTGTTTGGGCTGTTGAGAGGAGTAAAAAACCATCAAAAATTTCAATCCTGCATGATTCTACCAAGAAATGTGATTCTTCATTCAAAACCTGATTTTTGCTATTGGGCTCTATTGTATAATTAATGTTTTGAATTTTCTCCAAAAGTAAAGTAGTTGCAAACTCATGCTTTTAGAGACTTGTTTGGGCTCATGAGAGGAGTAGAAAAACATCAAAAATTTCAGTCCTGCATGATTCTACCAAGAAATGTGTGTTCATTGAAACCGCTGGTTTTTGATAGTTTGGGCCCTATTGAATAATGAATGTTTTGAATTTTCTCCAAAAGTAAAGTAGTTGCAAACTCATCCTTTTAGAAACTTGTTTGGGCTTTTGAGAGGAGTAAAAAACCATCAAAAATTTAAATCCTGCATGATTCTACCAAGAAATGTGATACTTTATTCAAAACGCTGGTTTTTGCTATTGGGCTCTATTGAATAATGAATGTTTTGAATTTTCTCCAAAAGTAAAGTAGTTGCAAACTCATCCTTTTAGATACTTGTTTGGGCTCATGAGAGGAGTAGAAAAACATCAAAAATTTCAGTCCTGCACGATTCTACCAAGAAATGTGTGTTCATTCAAACCGCTGGTTTTTGATATTTTGGGCCCTATTGAATAATGAATGTTTTGAATTTCTCCAAAAGTAAAGTAGTTGCAAACTCATCCTTTTAGAAACTTGTTTGGGCTGTTGAGAGGAGTAAAAAACCATCAAAAATTTCAATCCTGCATGATTCTACCAAGAAATGTGATTCTTCATTCAAAACGCTGGTTTTTGCTATTGGGCTCTATTGAATAATGAATGTTTTGAATTTTCTCCAAAAGTAAAGCAGTTGCAAACTCATCCTTTTAGAGACTTGTTTGGGCTCATGAGAGGAGTAGAAAAACATCAAAAATTTCAGTCCTGCATGATTCTACCAAGAAATGTGTGTTCATTCAAACCGCTGGTTTTTGATAGTTTGGGCCCTATTGAATAATGAATGTTTTGAATTTTCTCCAAAAGTAAAGTAGTTGCAAACTCATCCTTTTAGAAACTTGTTTGGGCTGTTGAGAGGAGTAAAAAACCATCAAAAATTTCAATCCTGCATGATTCTACCAAGAAATGTGATTCTTCATTCAAAACGCTGGTTTTTGCTATTGGGCTCTATTGAATAATAAATGTTTTGAATTTTCTCCAAAAGTAAAGTAGTTGCAAACTCATCCTTTTAGAGTCTTGTTTGGGCTCATGAGAGGAGTAGAAAAACATCAAAAATTTCAGTCCTGCACGATTCTACCAAGAAATGTGAGTGTTCATTCAAACCGCTGGTTTTTGACATTTTGGGCCCTACTGAATAATGAATGTTTTGAATTTTCTCCAAAAGTAAAGTAGTTGCAAACTCATCCTTTAGAAACTTGTTTGGGCTGTTGAGAGGAGTAAAAAACCATCAAAAATTTCAATCCTGCATGATTCTACCAAGAAATGTGATTCTTCATTCAAAACGCTGGTATTTGCTATTGGGCTCTATTGAATAATGAATGTTTTGAATTTCTCCAAAAGTAAAGTAGTTGCAAACTCATCCTTTTAGAAACTTGTTTGGGCTGTTGATAGGAGTAAAAAACCATCAAAAATTTCAATCCTGCATGATTCTACCAAGAAATGTGATTCTTCATTCAAAACGCTGGTTTTTGCTATTGGGCTCTATTGAATAATGAATGTTTTGAATTTTCTCCAAAAGTAAAGCAGTTGCAAACTCATCCTTTTAGAGACTTGTTTGGGCTCATGAGAGGAGTAGAAAAACATCAAAAATTTCATTCCTGCATGATTCTACCAAGAAATGTGTGTTCATTCAAACCGCTGGTTTTTGATATTTTGGGCCCTATTGAATAATGAATGTTTTGAATTTTCTCCAAAAGTAAAGAAGTTGCAAACTCAACCTTTTAGAAACTTGTTTGGGCTGTTGAGAGGAGTAAAAAACCATCAAAAATTTCAATCCTGCATGATTCTACCAAGAAATGTGATTCTTCATTCAAAACCTGATTTTTGCTATTGGGCTCTATTGTATAATTAATGTTTTGAATTTTCTCCAAAAGTAAAGTAGTTGCAAACTCATGCTTTTAGAGACTTGTTTGGGCTCATGAGAGGAGTAGAAAAACATCAAAAATTTCAGTCCTGCATGATTCTACCAAGAAATGTGTGTTCATTGAAACCGCTGGTTTTTGATAGTTTGGGCCCTATTGAATAATGAATGTTTTGAATTTTCTCCAAAAGTAAAGTAGTTGCAAACTCATCCTTTTAGAAACTTGTTTGGGCTTTTGAGAGGAGTAAAAAACCATCAAAAATTTCAATCCTGCATGATTCTACCAAGAAATGTGATACTTTATTCAAAACGCTGGTTTTTGCTATTGGGCTCTATTGAATAATGAATGTTTTGAATTTTCTCCAAAAGTAAAGTAGTTGCAAACTCATCCTTTTAGAGACTTGTTTGGGCTCATGAGAGGAGTAGAAAAACATCAAAAATTTCAGTCCTGCATGATTCTACCAAGAAATGTGTGTTCATTCAAACCGCTGTTTTTTGAAATTTTGGGCCCTATTGAATAATGAATGTTTTGAATTTTCTCCAAAAGTAAAGTAGTTGCAAACTCATCCTTTTAGAAACTTGTTTGGGCTGTTGAGAGGAGTAAAAAACCATCAAAAATTTAAATCCTGCATGATTCTACCAAGAAATGTGATTCTTCATTCAAAACGCTGGTTTTTGCTATTGGGCTCTATTGAATAATAAATGTTTTGAATTTTCTCAAAAGTAAAGTAGTTGCAAACTCATCCTTTTAGAGTCTTGTTTGGGCTCATGAGAGGTGTAGAAAAACATCAAAAATTTCAGTCCTGCACGATTCTACCAAGAAATGTGAGTGTTCATTCAAACCGCTGGTTTTTGATATTTTGGGCCCTACTGAATAATGAATGTTTTGACTTTTCTCCAAAAGTAAAGTAGTTGCAAACTCATCCTTTTAGAAACTTGTTTGGGCTGTTGAGAGGAGTAAAAAACCATCAATAATTTCAATCCTGCATGATTCTACCAAGAAATGTGATTCTTCATTCAAAACGCTGGTTTTTGCTATTGGGCTCTATTGAATAATGAATGTTTTGAATTTTCTCCAAAAGTAAAGCAGTTGCAAACTCATCCTTTTAGAGACTTGTTTGGGCTCATGAGAGGAGTAGAAAAACATCAAAAATTTCAGTCCTGCATGATTCTACCAAGAAATGTGTGTTCATTCAAACCGCTGGTTTTTGATAGTTTGGGCCCTATTGAATAATGAATGTTTTGAATTTTCTCCAAAAGTAAAGTAGTTGCAAACTCATCCTTTTAGAAACTTGTTTGGGCTGTTGAGAGGAGTAAAAAACCATCAAAAATTTCAATCCTGCATGATTCTACCAAGAAATGTGATTCTTCATTCAAAGCCTGATTTTTGCTATTGGGCTCTATTGAATAATGAATGTTTTGAATTTTCTCCAAAAGTAAAGTAGTTGCAAACTCATGCTTTTAGAGACTTGTTTGGGCTCATGAGAGGAGTAGAAAAACATCAAAAATTTCATTCCTGCATGATTCTACCAAGAAATGTGTGTTCATTCAAACCGCTGGTTTTTGATATTTTGGGCCCTATTGAATAATGAATGTTTTGAATTTTCTCCAAAAGTAAAGAAGTTGCAAACTCAACCTTTTAGAAACTTGTTTGGGCTGTTGAGAGGAGTAAAAAACCATCAAAAATTTCAATCCTGCATGATTCTACCAAGAAATGTGATTCTTCATTCAAAACCTGATTTTTGCTATTGGGCTCTATTGTATAATTAATGTTTTGAATTTTCTCCAAAAGTAAAGTAGTTGCAAACTCATGCTTTTAGAGACTTGTTTGGGCTCATGAGAGGAGTAGAAAAACATCAAAAATTTCAGTCCTGCATGATTCTACCAAGAAATGTGTGTTCATTGAAACCGCTGGTTTTTGATAGTTTGGGCCCTATTGAATAATGAATGTTTTGAATTTTCTCCAAAAGTAAAGTAGTTGCAAACTCATCCTTTTAGAAACTTGTTTGGGCTTTTGAGAGGAGTAAAAAACCATCAAAAATTTCAATCCTGCATGATTCTACCAAGAAATGTGATACTTTATTCAAAACGCTGGTTTTTGCTATTGGGCTCTATTGAATAATGAATGTTTTGAATTTTCTCCAAAAGTAAAGTAGTTGCAAACTCATCCTTTTAGAGACTTGTTTGGGCTCATGAGAGGAGTAGAAAAACATCAAAAATTTCAGTCCTGCATGATTCTACCAAGAAATGTGTGTTCATTCAAACCGCTGTTTTTTGAAATTTTGGGCCCTATTGAATAATGAATGTTTTGAATTTTCTCCAAAAGTAAAGTAGTTGCAAACTCATCCTTTTAGAAACTTGTTTGGGCTGTTGAGAGGAGTAAAAAACCATCAAAAATTTCAATCCTGCATGATTCTACCAAGAAATGTGATTCTTCATTCAAAACGCTGGTTTTTGCTATTGGGCTCTATTGAATAATAAATGTTTTGAATTTTCTCAAAAGTAAAGTAGTTGCAAACTCATCCTTTTAGAGTCTTGTTTGGGCTCATGAGAGGTGTAGAAAAACATCAAAAATTTCAGTCCTGCACGATTCTACCAAGAAATGTGAGTGTTCATTCAAACCGCTGGTTTTTGATATTTTGGGCCCTACTGAATAATGAATGTTTTGACTTTTCTCCAAAAGTAAAGTAGTTGCAAACTCATCCTTTTAGAAACTTGTTTGGGCTGTTGAGAGGAGTAAAAAACCATCAATAATTTCAATCCTGCATGATTCTACCAAGAAATGTGATTCTTCATTCAAAACGCTGGTATTTGCTATTGGGCTCTATTGAATAATGAATGTTTTGAATTTTCTCCAAAAGTAAAGTAGTTGCAAACTCATCCTTTTAGAGTCTTGTTTGGGCTCATGAGAGGAGTAGAAAAACATCAAAAATTTCAGTCCTGCACGATTCTACCAAGAAATTTGAGTGTTCATTCAAACCGCTGGTTTTTGATAGTTTGGGCCCTATTGAATAATGAATGTTTTGAATTTTCTCCAAAAGTAAAGTAGTTGCAAACTCATCCTTTTAGAAACTTGTTTGGGCTTTTGAGAGGAGTAAAAAACCATCAAAAATTTCAATCCTGCATGATTCTACCAAGAAATGTGATTCTTCATTCAAAACCTGATTTTTGCTATTCGGCTCTATTGAATAATGAATGTTTTGAATTTTCTCCAAAAGTAAAGTAGTTGCAAACTCATGCTTTTAGAGACTTGTTTGGGCTCATGAGAGGAGTAGAAAAACATCAAAAATTTCAGTCCTGCATGATTCTACCAAGAAATGTGTGTTCATTGAAACCACTGGTTTTTGATAGTTTGGGCCCTATTGAATAATGAATGTTTTGAATTTTCTCCAAAAGTAAAGTAGTTGCAAACTCATCCTTTTAGAAACTTGTTTGGGCTGTTGAGAGGAGTAAAAAACCATCAAAAATTTCAATCCTGCATGATTCTACCAAGAAATGTGATTCTTCATTCAAAAGGCTGGTTTTTGCTATTGGGCTCTATTGAATAATGAATGTTTTGAATTTTCTCCAAAAGTAAAGTAGTTGCAAACTCATCCTTTTAGAGACTTGTTTGGGCTCATGAGAGGAGTAGAAAAACATCAAAAATTTCAGTCCTGCATGCTTCTACCAAGAAATGTGTGTTCATTCAAACCGCTGGTTTTTGATATTTTGGGCCCTATTGAATAATGAATGTTTTGAATTTTCTCCAAAAGTAAAGTAGTTGCAAACTCATCCTTTTAGAAACTTGTTTGGGCTGTTGAGAGGAGTAAAAAAACATCAAAAATTTCAATCCTGCATGATTCTACCAAGAATTGTGATTCTTCATTCAAAACCTGATTTTTGCTATTGGGCTCTATTGAATAATGAATGTTTTGAATTTTCTCCAAAAGTAAAGTAGTTGCAAACTCATGCTTTTAGAGACTTGTTTGGGCTCATGAGAGGAGTAGAAAAACATCAAAAATTTCAGTCCTGCATGATTCTACCAAGAAATGTGTGTTCATTGAAACCGCTGGTTTTTGATAGTTTGAGCCCTATTGAATAATGAATGTTTTGAATTTTCTCCAAAAGTAAAGTAGTTGCAAACTCATCCTTTTAGAAACTTGTTTGGGCTGTTGAGAGGAGTAAAAAACCATCAAAAATTTCAATCCTGCATGATTCTACCAAGAAATGTGATTCTTCATTCAAAAGGCTGGTTTTTGCTATTGGGCTCTATTGAATAATGAATGTTTTGAATTTTCTCCAAAAGTAAAGTAGTTGCAAACTCATCCTTTTAGAGACTTGTTTGGGCTCATGAGAGGAGTAGAAAAACATCAAAAATTTCAGTCCTGCATGATTCTACCAAGAAATGTGTGTTCATTCAAACCGCTGTTTTTTGAAATTTTGGGCCCTATTGAATAATGAATGTTTTGAATTTTCTCCAAAAGTAAAGTAGTTGCAAACTCATCCTTTTAGAAACTTGTTTGGGCTGTTGAGAGGAGTAAAAAACCATCAAAAATTTCAATCCTGCATGATTCTACCAAGAAATGTGATTCTTCATTCAAAACGCTGGTTTTTGCTATTGGGCTCTATTGAATAATAAATGTTTTGAATTTTCTCAAAAGTAAAGTAGTTGCAAACTCATCCTTTTAGAGTCTTGTTTGGGCTCATGAGAGGAGTAGAAAAACATCAAAAATTTCAGTCCTGCACGATTCTACCAAGAAATGTGAGTGTTCATTCAAACCGCTGGTTTTTGATATTTTGGGCCCTATTGAATAATGAATGTTTTGACTTTTCTCCAAAAGTAAAGTAGTTGCAAAATCATCCTTTTAGAAACTTGTTTGGGCTGTTGAGAGGAGTAAAAAACCATCAAAAATTTCAATCCTGCATGATTCTACCAAGAAATGTGATTCTTCATTCAAAACGCTGGTATTTGCTATTGGGCTCTATTGAATAATGAATGTTTTGAATTTTCTCCAAAAGTAAAGTAGTTGCAAACTCATCCTTTTAGAGTCTTGTTTGGGCTCATGAGAGGAGTAGAAAAACATCAAAAATTTCAGTCCTGCACGATTCTACCAAGAAATTTGAGTGTTCATTCAAACTGCTGGTTTTTGATAGTTTGGGCCCTATTGAATAATGAATGTTTTGAATTTTCTCCAAAAGTAAAGTAGTTGCAAACTCATCCTTTTAGAAACTTGTTTGGGCTTTTGAGAGGAGTAAAAAACCATCAAAAATTTCAATCCTGCATGATTCTACCAAGAAATGTGATTCTTCATTCAAAACCTGATTTTTGCTATTCGGCTCTATTGAATAATGAATGTTTTGAATTTTCTCCAAAAGTAAAGTAGTTGCAAACTCATGCTTTTAGAGACTTGTTTGGGCTCATGAGAGGAGTAGAAAAACATCAAAAATTTCAGTCCTGCATGATTCTACCAAGAAATGTGTGTTCATTGAAACCGCTGGTTTTTGATAGTTTGGGCCCTATTGAATAATGAATGTTTTGAATTTTCTCCAAAAGTAAAGTAGTTGCAAACTCATCCTTTTAGAAACTTGTTTGGGCTGTTGAGAGGAGTAAAAAACCATCAAAAATTTCAATCCTGCATGATTCTACCAAGAAATGTGATTCTTCATTCAAAAGGCTGGTTTTTGCTATTGGGCTCTATTGAATAATGAATGTTTTGAATTTTCTCCAAAAGTAAAGTAGTTGCAAACTCATCCTTTTAGAGACTTGTTTGGGCTCATGAGAGGAGTAGAAAAACATCAAAAATTTCAGTCCTGCATGATTCTACCAAGAAATGTGTGTTCATTCAAACCGCTGTTTTTTGAAATTTTGGGCCCTATTGAATAATGAATGTTTTGAATTTTCTCCAAAAGTAAAGTAGTTGCAAACTCATCCTTTTAGAAACTTGTTTGGGCTGTTGAGAGGAGTAAAAAACCATCAAAAATTTCAATCCTGCATGATTCTACCAAGAAATGTGATTCTTCATTCAAAACGCTGGTTTTTGCTATTGGGCTCTATTGAATAATGAATGTTTTGAATTTCTCCAAAAGTAAAGTAGTTGCAAACTCATCCTTTTAGAAACTTGTTTGGGCTGTTGAGAGGAGTAAAAAACCATCAAAAATTTCAATCCTGCATGATTCTACCAAGAAATGTGATTCTTCATTCAAAACGCTGGTTTTTGCTATTGGGCTCTATTGAATAATGAATGTTTTGAATTTTCTCCAAAAGTAAAGCAGTTGCAAACTCATCCTTTTAGAGACTTGTTTGGGCTCATGAGAGGAGTAGAAAAACATCAAAAATTTCAGTCCTGCATGATTCTACCAAGAAATGTGTGTTCATTCAAACCGCTGGTTTTTGATAGTTTGGGCCCTATTGAATAATGAATGTTTTGAATTTTCTCCAAAAGTAAAGTAGTTGCAAACTCATCCTTTTAGAAACTTGTTTGGGCTGTTGAGAGGAGTAAAAAACCATCAAAAATTTCAATCCTGCATGATTCTACCAAGAAATGTGATTCTTCATTCAAAGCCTGATTTTTGCTATTGGGCTCTATTGAATAATGAATGTTTTGAATTTTCTCCAAAAGTAAAGTAGTTGCAAACTCATGCTTTTAGAGACTTGTTTGGGCTCATGAGAGGAGTAGAAAAACATCAAAAATTTCAGTCCTGCATGATTCTACCAAGAAATGTGTGTTCATTCAAACCGCTGGTTTTTGATATTTTGGGCCCTATTGAATAATGAATGTTTTGAATTTTCTCCAAAAGTAAAGAAGTTGCAAACTCAACCTTTTAGAAACTTGTTTGGGCTGTTGAGAGGAGTAAAAAACCATCAAAAATTTCAATCCTGCATGATTCTACCAAGAAATGTGATTCTTCATTCAAAACCTGATTTTTGCTATTGGGCTCTATTGTATAATTAATGTTTTGAATTTTCTCCAAAAGTAAAGTAGTTGCAAACTCATGCTTTTAGAGACTTGTTTGGGCTCATGAGAGGAGTAGAAAAACATCAAAAATTTCAGTCCTGCATGATTCTACCAAGAAATGTGTGTTCATTGAAACCGCTGGTTTTTGATAGTTTGGGCCCTATTGAATAATGAATGTTTTGAATTTTCTCCAAAAGTAAAGTAGTTGCAAACTCATCCTTTTAGAAACTTGTTTGGGCTTTTGAGAGGAGTAAAAAACCATCAAAAATTTCAATCCTGCATGATTCTACCAAGAAATGTGATACTTTATTCAAAACGCTGGTTTTTGCTATTGGGCTCTATTGAATAATGAATGTTTTGAATTTTCTCCAAAAGTAAAGTAGTTGCAAACTCATCCTTTTAGATACTTGTTTGGGCTCATGAGAGGAGTAGAAAAACATCAAAAATTTCAGTCCTGCACGATTCTACCAAGAAATGTGTGTTCATTCAAACCGCTGGTTTTTGATATTTTGGGCCCTATTGAATAATGAATGTTTTGAATTTCTCCAAAAGTAAAGTAGTTGCAAACTCATCCTTTTAGAAACTTGTTTGGGCTGTTGAGAGGAGTAAAAAACCATCAAAAATTTCAATCCTGCATGATTCTACCAAGAAATGTGATTCTTCATTCAAAACGCTGGTTTTTGCTATTGGGCTCTATTGAATAATGAATGTTTTGAATTTTCTCCAAAAGTAAAGCAGTTGCAAACTCATCCTTTTAGAGACTTGTTTGGGCTCATGAGAGGAGTAGAAAAACATCAAAAATTTCAGTCCTGCATGATTCTACCAAGAAATGTGTGTTCATTCAAACCGCTGGTTTTTGATAGTTTGGGCCCTATTGAATAATGAATGTTTTGAATTTTCTCCAAAAGTAAAGTAGTTGCAAACTCATCCTTTTAGAAACTTGTTTGGGCTGTTGAGAGGAGTAAAAAACCATCAAAAATTTCAATCCTGCATGATTCTACCAAGAAATGTGATTCTTCATTCAAAGCCTGATTTTTGCTATTGGGCTCTATTGAATAATGAATGTTTTGAATTTTCTCCAAAAGTAAAGTAGTTGCAAACTCATGCTTTTAGAGACTTGTTTGGGCTCATGAGAGGAGTAGAAAAACATCAAAAATTTCAGTCCTGCATGATTCTACCAAGAAATGTGTGTTCATTCAAACCGCTGGTTTTTGATATTTTGGGCCCTATTGAATAATGAATGTTTTGAATTTTCTCCAAAAGTAAAGAAGTTGCAAACTCAACCTTTTAGAAACTTGTTTGGGCTGTTGAGAGGAGTAAAAAACCATCAAAAATTTCAATCCTGCATGATTCTACCAAGAAATGTGATTCTTCATTCAAAACCTGATTTTTGCTATTGGTCTCTATTGTATAATTAATGTTTTGAATTTTCTCCAAAAGTAAAGTAGTTGCAAACTCATGCTTTTAGAGACTTGTTTGGGCTCATGAGAGGAGTAGAAAAACATCAAAAATTTCAGTCCTGCATGATTCTACCAAGAAATGTGTGTTCATTCAAACCGCTGGTTTTTGATAGTTTGGGCCCTATTGAATAATGAATGTTTTGAATTTTCTCCAAAAGTAAAGTAGTTGCAAACTCATCCTTTTAGAAACTTGTTTGGGCTTTTGAGAGGAGTAAAAAACCATCAAAAATTTCAATCCTGCATGATTCTACCAAGAAATGTGATACTTTATTCAAAACCCTGGTTTTTGCTATTGGGCTCTATTGAATAATGAATGTTTTGAATTTTCTCCAAAAGTAAAGTAATTGCAAACTCATCCTTTTAGATACTTGTTTGGGCTCATGAGAGGAGTAGAAAAACATCAAAAATTTCAGTCCTGCATGATTCTACCAAGAAATGTGTGTTCATTCAAACCGCTGGTTTTTGATATTTTGGGCCCTATTGAATAATGAATGTTTTGAATTTTCTCCAAAAGTAAAGTAGTGGCAAACTCATCCTTTTAGAATCTTGTTTGGGCTGTTGAGAGGAGTAAAAAACCATCAAAAATTTCAATCCTGCATGATTCTACCAAGAAATGTGATTCTTCATTCAAAACCTGATTTTTGCTATTGGGCTCTATTGAATAATGAATGTTTTGAATTTTCTCCAAAAGTAAAGTAGTTGCAAACTCATGCTTTTAGAGACTTGTTTGGGCTCATGAGAGGAGTAGAAAAACATCAAAAATTTCAGTCCTGCATGATTCTACCAAGAAATGTGTGTTCATTGAAACCGCTGGTTTTTGATAGTTTGGGCCCTATTGAATAATGAATGTTTTGAATTTTCTCCAAAAGTAAAGTAGTTGCAAACTCATCCTTTTAGAAACTTGTTTGGGCTGTTGAGAGGAGTAAAAAACCATCAAAAATTTCAATCCTGCATGATTCTACCAAGAAATGTGATTCTTCATTCAAAAGGCTGGTTTTTGCTATTGGGCTCTATTGAATAATGAATGTTTTGAATTTTCTCCAAAAGTAAAGTAGTTGCAAACTCATCCTTTTAGAGACTTGTTTGGGCTCATGAGAGGAGTAGAAAAACATCAAAAATTTCAGTCCTGCACGATTCTACCAAGAAATGTGTGTTCATTCAAACCGCTGGTTTTTGATATTTTGGGCCCTATTGAATAATGAATGTTTTGAATTTTCTCCAAAAGTAAAGTAGTTGCAAACTCATCCTTTTAGAAACTTGTTTGGGCTGTTGAGAGGAGTAAAAACCCATCAAAAATTTCAATCCTGCATGATTCTACCAAGAAATGTGATTCTTCATTCAAAACCTGATTTTTGCTATTGGGCTCTATTGAATAATGAATGTTTTGAATTTTCTCCAAAAGTAAAGTAGTTGCAAACTCATGCTTTTAGAGACTTGTTTGGGCTCATGAGAGGAGTAGAAAAACATCAAAAATTTCAGTCCTGCATGATTCTACCAAGAAATGTGTGTTCATTGAAACCGCTGGTTTTTGATAGTTTGGGCCCTATTGAATAATGAATGTTTTGAATTTTCTCCAAAAGTAAAGTAGTTGCAAACTCATCCTTTTAGAAACTTGTTTGGGCTGTTGAGAGGAGTAAAAAACCATCAAAAATTTCAATCCTGCATGATTCTACCAAGAAATGTGATTCTTAATTCAAAAGGCTGGTTTTTGCTATTGGGCTCTATTGAATAATGAATGTTTTGAATTTTCTCCAAAAGTAAAGTAGTTGCAAACTCATCCTTTTAGAGACTTGTTTGGGCTCATGAGAGGAGTAGAAAAACATCAAAAATTTCAGTCCTGCATGATTCTACCAAGAAATGTGTGTTCATTCAAACCGCTGTTTTTTGAAATTTTGGGCCCTATTGAATAATGAATGTTTTGAATTTTCTCCAAAAGTAAAGTAGTTGCAAATTCATCCTTTTAGAAACTTGTTTGGGCTGTTGAGAGGAGTAAAAAACCATCAAAAATTTCAATCCTGCATGATTCTACCAAGAAATGTGATTCTTCATTCAAAACGCTGGTTTTTGCTATTGGGCTCTATTGAATAATAAATGTTTTGAATTTTCTCAAAAGTAAAGTAGTTGCAAACTCATCCTTTTAGAGTCTTGTTTGGGCTCATGAGAGGAGTAGAAAAACATCAAAAATTTCAGTTCTGCACAATTCTACCAAGAAATGTGAGTGTTCATTCAAACCGCTGGTTTTTGATATTTTGGGCCCTATTGAATAATGAATGTTTTGACTTTTCTCCAAAAGTAAAGTAGTTGCAAACTCATCCTTTTAGAAACTTGTTTGGGCTGTTGAGAGGAGTAAAAAACCATCAAAAATTTCAATCCTGCATGATTCTACCAAGAAATGTGATTCTTCATTCAAAACGCTGGTATTTGCTATTGGGCTCTATTGAATAATGAATGTTTTGAATTTTCTCCAAAAGTAAAGTAGTTGCAAACTCATCCTTTTAGAGTCTTGTTTGGGCTCATGAGAGGAGTAGAAAAACATCAAAAATTTCAGTCCTGCACGATTCTACCAAGAAATTTGAGTGTTCATTCAAACCGCTGGTTTTTGATAGTTTGGGCCCTATTGAATAATGAATGTTTTGAATTTTCTCCAAAAGTAAAGTAGTTGCAAACTCATCCTTTTAGAAACTTGTTTGGGCTTTTGAGAGGAGTAAAAAACCATCAAAAATTTCAATCCTGCATGATTCTACCAAGAAATGTGATTCTTCATTCAAAACCTGATTTTTGCTATTCGGCTCTATTGAATAATGAATGTTTTGAATTTTCTCCAAAAGTAAAGTAGTTGCAAACTCATGCTTTTAGAGACTTGTTTGGGCTCATGAGAGGAGTAGAAAAACATCAAAAATTTCAGTCCTGCATGATTCTACCAAGAAATGTGTGTTCATTGAAACCGCTGGTTTTTGATAGTTTGGGCCCTATTGAATAATGAATGTTTTGAATTTTCTCCAAAAGTAAAGTAGTTGCAAACTCATCCTTTTAGAAACTTGTTTGGGCTGTTGAGAGGAGTAAAAAACCATCAAAAATTTCAATCCTGCATGATTCTACCAAGAAATGTGATTCTTCATTCAAAAGGCTGGTTTTTGCTATTGGGCTCTATTGAATAATGAATGTTTTGAATTTTCTCCAAAAGTAAAGTAGTTGCAAACTCATGCTTTTAGAGACTTGTTTGGGCTCATGAGAGGAGTAGAAAAACATCAAAAATTTCAGTCCTGCATGATTCTACCAAGAAATGTGTGTTCATTGAAACCGCTGGTTTTTGATAGTTTGAGCCCTATTGAATAATGAATGTTTTGAATTTTCTCCAAAAGTAAAGTAGTTGCAAACTCATCCTTTTAGAAACTTGTTTGGGCTGTTGAGAGGAGTAAAAAACCATCAAAAATTTCAATCCTGCATGATTCTACCAAGAAATGTGATTCTTCATTCAAAAGGCTGGTTTTTGCTATTGGGCTCTATTGAATAATGAATGTTTTGAATTTTCTCCAAAAGTAAAGTAGTTGCAAACTCATCCTTTTAGAGACTTGTTTGGGCTCATGAGAGGAGTAGAAAAACATCAAAAATTTCAGTCCTGCATGATTCTACCAAGAAATGTGTGTTCATTCAAACCGCTGTTTTTTGAAATTTTGGGCCCTATTGAATAATGAATGTTTTGAATTTTCTCCAAAAGTAAAGTAGTTGCAAACTCATCCTTTTAGAAACTTGTTTGGGCTGTTGAGAGGAGTAAAAAACCATCAAAAATTTCAATCCTGCATGATTCTACCAAGAAATGTGATTCTTCATTCAAAACGTTGGTTTTTGCTATTGGGCTCTATTGAATAATAAATGTTTTGAATTTTCTCAAAAGTAAAGTAGTTGCAAACTCATCCTTTTAGAGTCTTGTTTGGGCTCATGAGAGGAGTAGAAAAACATCAAAAATTTCAGTCCTGCACGATTCTACCAAGAAATGTGAGTGTTCATTCAAACCTCTGGTTTTTGATATTTTGGGCCCTATTGAATAATGAATGTTTTGACTTTTCTCCAAAAGTAAAGTAGTTGCAAAATCATCCTTTTAGAAACTTGTTTGGGCTGTTGAGAGGAGTAAAAAACCATCAAAAATTTCAATCCTGCATGATTCTACCAAGAAATGTGATTCTTCATTCAAAACGCTGGTATTTGCTATTGGGCTCTATTGAATAATGAATGTTTTGAATTTTCTCCAAAAGTAAAGTAGTTGCAAACTCATCCTTTTAGAGTCTTGTTTGGGCTCATGAGAGGAGTAGAAAAACATCAAAAATTTCAGTCCTGCACGATTCTACCAAGAAATTTGAGTGTTCATTCAAACTGCTGGTTTTTGATAGTTTGGGCCCTATTGAATAATGAATGTTTTGAATTTTCTCCAAAAGTAAAGTAGTTGCAAACTCATCCTTTTAGAAACTTGTTTGGGCTTTTGAGAGGAGTAAAAAACCATCAAAAATTTCAATCCTGCATGATTCTACCAAGAAATGTGATTCTTCATTCAAAACCTGATTTTTGCTATTCGGCTCTATTGAATAATGAATGTTTTGAATTTTCTCCAAAAGTAAAGTAGTTGCAAACTCATCCTTTTAGAAACTTGTTTGGGCTGTTGAGAGGAGTAAAAAACCATCAAAAATTTTAATCCTGCATGATTCTACCAAGAATTGTGATTCTTCATTCAAAACCTGATTTTTGCTATTGGGCTCTATTGAATAATGAATGTTTTGAATTTTCTCCAAAAGTAAAGTAGTTGCAAACTCATGCTTTTAGAGACTTGTTTGGGCTCATGAGAGGAGTAGAAAAACATCAAAAATTTTAGTCCTGCATGATTCTACCAAGAAATGTGTGTTCATTGAAACCGCTGGTTTTTGATAGTTTGAGCCCTATTGAATAATGAATGTTTTGAATTTTCTCCAAAAGTAAAGTAGTTGCAAACTCATCCTTTTAGAAACTTGTTTGGGCTGTTGAGAGGAGTAAAAAACCATCAAAAATTTCAATCCTGCATGATTCTACCAAGAAATGTGATTCTTCATTCAAAAGGCTGGTTTTTGCTATTGGGCTCTATTGAATAATGAATGTTTTGAATTTTCTCCAAAAGTAAAGTAGTTGCAAACTCATCCTTTTAGAGACTTGTTTGGGCTCATGAGAGGAGTAGAAAAACATCAAAAATTTCAGTCCTGCATGATTCTACCAAGAAATGTGTGTTCATTCAAACCGCTGTTTTTTGAAATTTTGGGCCCTATTGAATAATGAATGTTTTGAATTTTCTCCAAAAGTAAAGTAGTTGCAAACTCATCCTTTTAGAAACTTGTTTGGGCTGTTGAGAGGAGTAAAAACCATCAAAAATTTCAATCCTGCATGATTCTACCAAGAAATGTGATTCTTCATTCAAAACGCTGGTTTTTGCTATTGAGCTCTATTGAATAATAAATGTTTTGAATTTTCTCCAAAATTAAAGTAGTTGCAAACTCATCCTTTTAGAGTCTTGTTTGGGCTCATGAGAGGAGTAGAAAAACATCAAAAATTTCAGTCCTGCACGATTCTACCAAGAAATGTGAGTGTTCATTCAAACCGCTGGTTTTTGATATTTTGGGCCCTATTGAATAATGAATGTTTTGAATTTTCTCCAAAAGTAAAGAAGTTGCAAACTCATCCTTTTAGAAACTTGTTTGGGCTGTTGAGAGGAGTAAAAAACCATCAAAAATTTCAATCCTGCATGATTCTACCAAGAAATGTGATTCTTCATTCAAAACCTGATTTTTGCTATTGGGCTATATTGAATAATTAATGTTTTGAATTTTCTCCAAAAGTAAAGTAGTTGCAAACTCATGCTTTTAGAGACTTGTTTGGGCTCATGAGAGGAGTAGAAAAACATCAAAAATTTCAGTCCTGCATGATTCTACCAAGAAATGTGTGTTCATTGAAACCGCTGGTTTTTGATAGTTTGGGCCCTATTGAATAATGAATGTTTTGAATTTTCTCCAAAAGTAAAGTAGTTGCAAACTCATCCTTTTAGAAACTTGTTTGGGCTTTTGAGAGGAGTAAAAAACCATCAAAAATTTCAATCCTGCATGATTCTACCAAGAAATGTGATACTTTATTCAAAACGCTGGTTTTTGCTATTGGGCTCTATTGAATAATGAATGTTTTGAATTTTCTCCAAAAGTAAAGTAGTTGCAAACTCATCCTTTTAGATACTTGTTTGGGCTCTTGAGAGGAGTAGAAAAACATCAAAAATTTCAGTCCTGCATGATTCTACCAAGAAATGTGTGTTCATTCAAACCGCTGGTTTTTTATATTTTGGGCCCTATTGAATAATGAATGTTTTGAATTTTCTCCAAAAGTAAAGTAGTTGCAAACTCATCCTTTTAGAATCTTGTTTGGGCTGTTGAGAGGAGTAAAAAACCATCAAAAATTTCAATCCTGCATGATTCTACCAAGAAATGTGATTCTTCATTCAAAACCTGATTTTTGCTATTGGGCTCTATTGAATAATGAATGTTTTGAATTTTCTCCAAAAGTAAAGTAGTTGCAAACTCATGCTTTTAGAGACTTGTTTGGGCTCATGAGAGGAGTAGAAAAACATCAAAAATTTCAGTCCTGCATGATTCTACCAAGAAATGTGTGTTCATTGAAACCGCTGGTTTTTGATAGTTTGGGCCCTATTGAATAATGAATGTTTTGAATTTTCTCCAAAAGTAAAGTAGTTGCAAACTCATCCTTTTAGAAACTTGTTTGGGCTGTTGAGAGGAGTAAAAAACCATCAAAAATTTCAATCCTGCATGATTCTACCAAGAAATGTGATTCTTCATTCAAGACGCTGGTTTTTGCTATTGGGCTCTATTGAATAATGAATGTTTTGAATTTTCTCCAAAAGTAAAGCAGTTGCAAACTCATCCTTTTAGAGACTTGTTTGGGCTCATGAGAGGAGTAGAAAAACATCAAAAATTTCAGTCCTGCATGATTCTACCAAGAAATGTGTGTTCATTCAAACCGCTGTTTTTTGAAATTTTGGGCCCTATTGAATAATGAATGTTTTGAATTTTCTCCAAAAGTAAAGTAGTTGCAAACTCATCCTTTTAGAAACTTGTTTGGGCTGTTGAGAGGAGTAAAAAACCATCAAAAATTTCAATCCTGCATGATTCTACCAAGAAATGTGATTCTTCATTCAAAACGCTGGTTTTTGCTATTGGGCTCTATTGAATAATAAATGTTTTGATTTTTCTCCAAAAGTAAAGTAGTTGCAAACTCATCCTTTTAGAGTCTTGTTTGGGCTCATGAGAGGAGTAGGAAAACATCAAAAATTTCAGTCCTGCACGATTCTACCAAGAAATGTGAGTGTTCATTCAAACCGCTGGTTTTTGATATTTTGGGCCCTATTGAATAATGAATGTTTTGACTTTTCTCCAAAAGTAAAGTAGTTGCAAACTCATCCTTTTAGAAACTTGTTTGGGCTGTTGAGAGGAGTAAAAAACCATCAAAAATTTCAATCCTGCATGATTCTACCAAGAAATGTGATTCTTCATTCAAAACGCTGGTATTTGCTATTGGGCTCTATTGAATAATGAATGTTTTGAATTTTTTCCAAAAGTAAAGTAGTTGCAAACTCATCCTTTTAGAGACTTGTTTGGGCTCATGAGAGGAGTAGAAAAACATCAAAAATTTCTGTCCTGCACGATTCTACCAAGAAATTTGAGTGTTCATTCAAACCGCTGGTTTTTGATAGTTTGGGCCCTATTGAATAATGAATGTTTTGAATTTTCTCCAAAAGTAAAGTAGTTGCAAACTCATCCTTTTAGAAACTTGTTTGGGCTGTTGAGAGGAGTAAAAAATCATCAAAAATTTCAATCCTGCATGATTCTACCAAGAAATGTGATTCTTCATTCAAAACCTGATTTTTGCTATTGGGCTCTATTGAATAATGAATGTTTTGAATTTTCTCCAAAAGTAAAGTAGTTGCAAACTCATGCTTTTAGAGACTTGTTTGGGCTCATGAGAGGAGTAGAAAAACATCAAAAATTTCAGTCCTGCATGATTCTACCAAGAAATGTGTGTTCATTGAAACCGTTGGTTTTTGATAGTTTGGGCCCTATTGAATAATGAATGTTTTGAATTTTCTCCAAAAGTAAAGTAGTTGCAAACTCATCCTTTTAGAAACTTGTTTGGGCTGTTGAGAGGAGTAAAAAACCATCAAAAATTTCAATCCTGCATGATTCTACCAAGAAATGTGATTCTTCATTCAAAACCTGATTTTTGCTATTGGGCTCTATTGAATAATGAATGTTTTGAATTTTCTCCAAAAGTAAAGTAGTTGCAAACTCATGCTTTTAGAGACTTGTTTGGGCTCATGAGAGGAGTAGAAAAACATCAAAAATTTCAGTCCAGCATGATTCTACCAAGAAATGTGTGTTCATTGAAACCGTTGGTTTTTGATAGTTTGGGCCCTATTGAATAATGAATGTTTTGAATTTTCTCCAAAAGTAAAGTAGTTGCAAACTCATCATTTTAGAAACTTGTTTGGGCTGTTGAGAGGAGTAAAAAACCATCAAAAATTTCAATCCTGCATGATTCTACCAAGAAATGTGATTCTTCATTCAAAATGCTGGTTTTTGCTATTGGGCTCTATTGAATAATGAATGTTTTGAATTTTCTCCAAAAGTAAAGTAGTTGCAAACTCATCCTTTTAGAGACTTGTTTGGGCTCATGAGAGGAGTAGAAAAACATCAAAAATTTCAGTCCTGCACGATTCTACCAAGAAATGTGTGTTCATTCAAACTGCTGGTTTTTGATATTTTGGGCCCTATTGAATAATGAATGTTTTGAATTTTCTCCAAAAGTAAAGTAGTTGCAAACTCATCCTTTTAGAAACTTGTTTGGGCTGTTGAGAGGAGTAAAAAACCATCAAAAATTTCAATCCTGCATGATTCTACCAAGAAATGTGATACTTCATTCAAAACGCTGGTTTTTGCTATTGGGCTCTATTGAATAATGAATGTTTTGAATTTTCTCCAAAAGTAAAGTAGTTGCAAACTCATACTTTTAGAGACTTGTTTGGGCTCATGAGAGGAGTAGAAAAACATCAAAAATTTCAGTCCTGCACGATTCTACCAAGAAATTTGAGTGTTCATTCAAACCGCTGGTTTTTGAGTTTGGGCCCTATTGAATAATGAATGTTTTGAATTTTCTCCAAAAGTAAAGTAGTTGCAAACTCATCCTTTTAGAATCTTGTTTGGGCTGTTGAGAGGAGTAAAAAACCATCAAAAATTTCAATCCTGCATGATTCTACCAAGAAATGTGATTCTTCATTCAAAACCTGATTTTTGCTATTGGGCTCTATTGAATAATGAATGTTTTGAATTTTCTCCAAAAGTAAAGTAGTTGCAAACTCATGCTTTTAGAGACTTGTTTGGGCTCATGAGAGGAGTAGAAAAACATCAAAAATTTCAGTCCTGCATGATTCTACCAAGAAATGTGTGTTCATTGAAACCGTTGGTTTTTGATAGTTTGGGCCCTATTGAATAATGAATGTTTTGAATTTTCTCCAAAAGTAAAGTAGTTGCAAACTCATCCTTTTAGAAACTTGTTTGGGCTGTTGAGAGGAGTAAAAAACCATCAAAAATTTCAATCCTGCATGATTCTACCAAGAAATGTGATACTTCATTCAAAACGATGGTTTTTGCTATTGGGCTCTATTGAATAATGAATGTTTTGAATTTTCTCCAAAAGTAAAGTAGTTGCAAACTCATCCTTTTAGAGACTTGTTTGGGCTCATGAGAGGAGTAGAAAAACATCAAAAATTTCAGTCCTGCATGATTCTACCAAGAAATGTGTGTTCATTGAAACCGTTGGTTTTTGATAGTTTGGGCCCTATTGAATAATGAATGTTTTGAATTTTCTCCAAAAGTAAAGTAGTTGCAAACTCATCCTTTTAGAAACTTGTTTGGGCTGTTGAGAGGAGTAAAAAACCATCAAAAATTTCAATCCTGCATGATTCTACCAAGAAATGTGATTCTTCATTCAAAACGCTGGTTTTTGCTATTGGGCTCTATTGAATAATGAATGTTTTGAATTTTCTCCAAAAGTAAAGTAGTTGCAAACTCATCCTTTTAGAGACTTGTTTGGGCTCATGAGAGGAGTAGAAAAACATCAAAAATTTCAGTCCTGCACGATTCTACCAAGAAATGTGTGTTCATTCAAACCGCTGGTTTTTGATATTTTGGGCCCTATTGAATAATGAATGTTTTGAATTTTCTCCAAAAGTAAAGTAGTTGCAAACTCATCCTTTTAGAAACTTGTTTGGGCTGTTGAGAGGAGTAAAAAACCATCAAAAATTTCAATCCTGCATGATTCTACCAATAAATGTGATTCTTCATTCAAAACGCTGGTTTTTGCTATTGGGCTCTATTGAATAATGAATGTTTTGAATTTTCTCCAAAAGTAAAGTAGTTGCAAACTCATTCTTTTAGAGACTTGTTTGGGCTCATGAGAGGAGTAGAAAAACATCAAAAATTTCAGTCCTGCATGATTCTACCAAGAAATGTGTGTTCATTCAAACCGCTGGTTTTTGATAGTTTGGGCCCTATTGAATAATGAATGTTTTGAATTTTCTCCAAAAGTAAAGTAGTTGCAAACTCATCCTTTTAGAAACTTGTTTGGGCTGTTGAGAGGAGTAAAAAACCATCAAAAATTTCAATCCTGCATGATTCTACCAAGAAATGTGATTCTTCATTCAAAACGCTGGTTTTTGCTATTGGGCTCTATTGAATAATGAATGTTTTGAATTTTCTCCAAAAGTAAAGTAGTTGCAAACTCATCCTTTTAGAGACTTGTTTGGGCTCATGAGAGGAGTAGAAAAACATCAAAAATTTCAGTCCTGCACGATTCTACCAAGAAATGTGTGTTCATTCAAACCACTGGTTTTTGATATTTTGGGCCCTATTGAATAATGAATGTTTTGAATTTTCTCCAAAAGTAAAGTAGTTGCAAACTCATCCTTTTAGAAACTTGTTTGGGCTGTTGAGAGGAGTAAAAAACCATCAAAAATTTCAATCCTGCATGATTCTACCAAGAAATGTGATACTTCATTCAAAACGCTGGTTTTTGCTTTTGGGCTCTATTGAATAATGAATGTTTTGAATTTTCTCCAAAAGTAAAGTAGTTGCAAACTCATCCTTTTAGAGACTTGTTTGGGCTCATGAGATGAGTAGAAAAACATCAAAAATTTCAGTCCTGCACGATTCTACCAAGAAATGTGTGTTCATTCAAACCGCTGGTTTTTTATATTTTGGGCCCTATTGAATAATGAATGTTTTGAATTTGCTCCAAAAGTAAAGTAGTTGCAAACTCATCCTTTTAGAAACTTGTTTGGGCTGTTGAGAGGAGTAAAAAACCATCAAAAATTTCAATCCTGCATGATTCTACCAAGAAATGTGTGTTCATTCAAACCGCTGGTTTTTGATATTTTGGGCCCTATTGAATAATGAATGTTTTGAATTTTCTCCAAAAGTAAAGTAGTTGCAAACTCATCCTTTTAGAAACTTGTTTGAGCTGTTGAGAGGAGTAAAAAACCATCAAAAATTTCAATCCTGCTTGATTCTACCAAGAAATGTGATTCTTCATTCAAAACCTGATTTTTGCTATTGGGCTCTATTGAATAATGAATGTTTTGAATTTTCTCCAAAAGTAAAGTAGTTGCAAACTCATGCTTTTAGAGACTTGTTTGGGCTCATGAGAGGAGTAGAATAACATCAAAAATTTCAGTCCTGCACGATTCTACCAAGAAATGTGTGTTCATTGAAACCGCTGGTTTTTGATAGTTTTGGCCCTATTGAATAATGAATGTTTTGAATTTTCTCCAAAAGTAAAGTAGTTGCAAACTCATGCTTTTAGAGACTTGTTTGGGCTCATGGGAGGAGTAGAAAAACATCAAAAATTTCAGTCCTGCATGATTCTACCAAGAAATGTGTGTTCATTGAAACCGCAGGTTTTTGATAGTTTGGGCCCTATTGAATAATGAATGTTTTGAATTTTCTCCAAAAGTAAAGTAGTTGCAAACTCATCCTTTTAGAAACTTGTTTGGGCTGTTGAGAGGAGTAAAAAACCATCAAAAATTTCAATCCTGCATGATTCTACCAAGAAATGTGATTCTTCATTCAAAAGGCTGGTTTTTGCTATTGGGCTCTATTGAATAATGAATGTTTTGAATTTTCTCCAAAAGTAAAGTAGTTGCAAACTCATCCTTTTAGAGACTTGTTTGGGCTCATGAGAGGAGTAGAAAAACATCAAAAATTTCAGTCCTGCATGATTCTACCAAGAAATGTGTGTTCATTCAAACCGCTGGTTTTTGATATTTTGGGCCCTATTGAATAATGAATGTTTTGAATTTTCTCCAAAAGTAAAGTAGTTGCAAACTCATCCTTTTAGAAACTTGTTTGGGCTGTTGAGAGGAGTAAAAAACCATCAAAAATTTCAATCCTGCATGATTCTACCAAGAAATGTGATTCT
Source organism: Dendrobates tinctorius (assembly GCF_039654945.1). NCBI lineage: Eukaryota > Metazoa > Chordata > Amphibia > Anura > Dendrobatidae > Dendrobates > Dendrobates tinctorius. The sequence continues at coordinate 20,033,648 of NW_027361713.1, forward strand.
TCATTCAAAACCTGATTTTGGCTATTGGGCTCTATTGAATAATGAATGTTTTGAATTTTCTCCAAAAGTAAAGTAGTTGCAAACTCATGCTTTTAGAGACTTGTTTGGGCTCATGAGAGGAGTAGAATAACATCAAAAATTTCAGTCCTGCATGATTCTACCAAGAAATGTGTGTTCATTGAAACCGCTGGTTTTTGATAGTTTTGGCCCTATTGAATAATGAATGTTTTGAATTTTCTCCAAAAGTAAAGTAGTTGCAAACTCATGCTTTTAGAGACTTGTTTGGGCTCATGAGAGGAGTAGAAAAACATCAAAAATTTCAGTCCTGCATGATTCTACCAAGAAATGTGTGTTCATTGAAACCGCTGGTTTTTGATAGTTTGGGCCCTATTGAATAATGAATGTTTTGAATTTTCTCCAAAAGTAAAGTAGTTGCAAACTCATCCTTTTAGAAACTTGTTTGGGCTGTTGAGAGGAGTAAAAAACCATCAAAAATTTCAATCCTGCATGATTCTACCAAGAAATGTGATTCTTCATTCAAAAGGCTGGTTTTTGCTATTGGGCTCTATTGAATAATGAATGTTTTGAATTTTCTCCAAAAGTAAAGTAGTTGCAAACTCATCCTTTTAGAGACTTCTTTGGGCTCATGAGAGGAGTAGAAAAACATCAAAAATTTCAGTCCTGCATGATTCTACCAAGAAATGTGTGTTCATTCAAACCGCTGGTTTTTGATATTTTGGGCCCTATTGAATAATGAATGTTTTGAATTTTCACCAAAAGTAGTTGCAAACTCATCCTTTTAGAAACTTGTTTGGGCTGTTGAGAGGAGTAAAAAACCATCAAAAATTTCAATCCTGCATGATTCTACCAAGAAATGTGATTCTTCATTCAAAACCTGATTTTTGCTATTGGGCTCTATTGAATAATGAATGTTTTGAATTTTCTCCAAAAGTAAAGTAGTTGCAAACTCATGCTTTTAGAGACTTGTTTGGGCTGAGAGGAGTAAAAAACCATCAAAAATTTCAATCCTGCATGATTCTACCAAGAAATGTGATTCTTCATTCAAAACGCTGGTTTTTGCTGTTGGGCTCTATTGAATAATTAATGTTTTGAATTTTCTCCAACAGTAAAGTAGTTGCAAACTCATCCTTTTAGAGACTTGTTTGGGCTCATGAGAGGAGTAGAAAAACATCAAAAATTTCAGTCCTGCACGATTCTACCAAGAAATGTGTGTTCATTCAAACCGCTGGTTTTGATATTTTGGGCCCTATTGAATAAAGAATGTTTTGAATTTTCTCCAAAAGTAAAGTAGTTGCAAACTCATCCTTTTAGAAACTTGTTTGGGCTGTTGAGAGGAGTAAAAAACCATCAAAAATTTCAATCCTGCATGATTCTACCAAGAAATGTGATTCTTCATTCAAAACCTGATTTTTGCTATTGGGCTCTATTGAATAATGAATGTTTTGAATTTTCTCCAAAAGTAAAGTAGTTGCAAACTCATGCTTTTAGAGACTTGTTTGGGCTCATGAGAGGAGTAGAAAAACATCAAAAATTTCAGTCCTGCATGATTCTACCAAGAAATGTGTGTTCATTGAAACCGCTGGTTTTTGATAGTTTGGGCCCTGTTGAATAATGAATGTTTTGAATTTTCTCCAAAAGTAAAGTAGTTGCAAACTCATCCTTTTAGAAACTTGTTTGGGCTTTTGAGAGGAGTAAAAAACCATCAAAAATTTCAATCCTGCATGATTCTACCAAGAAATGTGATACTTCATTCAAAACGCTGGTTTTTGCTATTGGGCTCTATTGAATAATGAATGTTTTGAATTTTCTCCAAAAGTAAAGTAGTTGCAAACTCATGCTTTTAGAGACTTGTTTGGGCTCATGAGAGGAGTAGAATAACATCAAAAATTTCAGTCCTGCATGATTCTACCAAGAAATGTGTGTTCATTGAAACCGCTGGTTTTTGATAGTTTTGGCCCTATTGAATAATGAATGTTTTGAATTTTCTCCAAAAGTAAAGTAGTTGCAAACTCATGCTTTTAGAGACTTGTTTGGGCTCATGGGAGGAGTAGAAAAACATCAAAAATTTCAGTCCTGCATGATTCTACCAAGAAATGTGTGTTCATTGAAACCGCAGGTTTTTGATAGTTTGGGCCCTATTGAATAATGAATGTTTTGAATTTTCTCCAAAAGTAAAGTAGTTGCAAACTCATCCTTTTAGAAACTTGTTTGGGCTGTTGAGAGGAGTAAAAAAACCATCAAAAATTTCAATCCTGCATGATTCTACCAAGAAATGTGATTCTTCATTCAAAACGCTGGTTTTTGCTATTGGGCTCTATTGAATAATAAATGTTTTGAATTTTCTCCAAAAGTAAAGTAGTTGCAAACTCATCCTTTTAGAGTCTTGTTTGGGCTCATGAGAGGAGTAGAAAAACATCAAAAATTTCAGTCCTGCACGATTCTACCAAGAAATGTGAGTGTTCATTCAAACCGCTGGTTTTTGATATTTTGGGCCCTACTGAATAATGAATGTTTTGAATTTTCTCCAAAAGTAAAGTAGTTGCAAACTCATCCTTTTAGAAACTTGTTTGGGCTGTTGAGAGGAGTAAAAAACCATCAAAAATTTCAATCCTGCATGATTCTACCAAGAAATGTGATTCTTCATTCAAAACCTGATTTTTGCTATTGGGCTCTATTGAATAATGAATGTTTTGAATTTTCTCCAAAAGTAAAGTAGTTGCAAACTCATGCTTTTAGAGACTTGTTTGGGCTCATGAGAGGAGTAGAAAAACATCAAAAATTTCAGTCCTGCATGATTCTACCAAGAAATGTGTGTTCATTCAAACCGCTGATTTTTGATAGTTTGGGCCCTATTGAATAATGAATGTTTTGAATTTTCTCCAAAAGTAAAGTAGTTGCAAACTCATCCTTTTAGAAACTTGTTTGGGCTGTTGAGAGGAGTAAAAAACCATCAAAAATTTCAATCCTGCATGATTCTACCAAGAAATGTGATTCTTCATTCAAAACACTGGTTTTTGCTATTGGGCTCTATTGAATAATGAATGTTTTGATTTTTCTCCAAAAGTAAAGTAGTTGCAAACTCATCCTTTTAGAGACTTGTTTGGGCTCATGAGAGGAGTAGAAAAACATCAAAAATTTCAGTCCTGCACGATTCTACCAAGAAATGTGTGTTCATTCAAACCGCTGGTTTTTGATATTTTGGGCCATATTGAATAATGAATGTTTTGAATTTTCTCCAAAAGTAAAGTAGTTGCAAACTCATCCTTTTAGAAACTTGTTTGGGCTGTTGAGAGGAGTAAAAAACCATCAAAAATTTCAATCCTGCATGATTCTACCAAGAAATGTGATACTATATTCAAAACGCTGGTTTTTGCTATTGGGCTCTATTGAATAATGAATGTTTTGAATTTTCTCCAAAAGTAAAGTAGTTGCAAACTCATCCTTTTAGAGACTTGTTTGGGCTCATGAGAGGAGTAGAAAAACATCAAAAATTTCAGTCCTGCACGATTCTACCAAGAAATGTGTGTTCATTCAAACCGCTGGTTTTTGATATTTTGGGCCCTATTGAATAATGAATGTTTTGAATTTTCTCCAAAAGTAAAGTAGTTGCAAACTCATCCTTATAGAAACTTGTTTGGGCTGTTGAGAGGAGTAAAAAAACATCAAAAATTTCAATCCTGCATGATTCTACCAAGAAATGTGATTCTTCATTCAAAACGCTGGTTTTTGCTATTGGGCTCTATTGAATAATGAATGTTTTGAATTTTCTCCAAAAGTAAAGTAGTTGCAAACTCATCCTTTTAGAGACTTGTTTGGGCTCATGAGAGGAGTAGAAAAATATCAAAAATTTCAGTACTGCATGATTCTACCAAGAAATGTGTGTTCATTCAAACCGCTGGTTTTTGATAGTTTGGGCCCTATTGAATAATGAATGTTTTGACTTTTCTCCAAAAGTAAAGTAGTTGCAAACTCATCCTTTTAGAAACTTGTTTGGGCTGTTGAGAGGAGTAAAAAACCATCAAAAATTTCAATCCTGCATGATTCTACCAAGAAATGTGATTCTTCATTCAAAACGCTGGTTTTTGCTATTGGGCTCTATTGAATAATAAATGTTTTGAATTTTCTCCAAAAGTAAAGTAGTTGCAAACTCATCCTTTTAGAGTCTTGTTTGGGCTCATGAGAGGAGTAGAAAAACATCAAAAATTTCAGTCCTGCACAATTCTACCAAGAAATGTGAGTGTTCATTCAAACCGCTGGTTTTTGATATTTTGGGCCCTACTGAATAATGAATGTTTTGAATTTTCTCCAAAAGTAAAGTAGTTGCAAACTCATCCTTTTAGAAACTTGTTTGGGCTGTTGAGAGGAGTAAAAAACCATCAAAAATTTCAATCCTGCATGATTCTACCAAGAAATGTGATTCTTCATTCAAAACCTGATTTTTGCTATTGGGCTCTACTGAATAATGAATGTTTTGAATTTTCTCCAAAAGTAAAGTAGTTGCAAACTCATGCTTTTAGAGACTTGTTTGGGCTATTGAGAGGAGTAGAAAAACATCAAAAATTTCAGTCCTGCATGATTCTACCAAGAAATGTGTGTTCATTTAAACCGCTGGTTTTTGATAGTTTGGGCCCTATTGAATAATGAATGTTTTGACTTTTCTCCAAAAGGAAAGTAGTTGCAAACTCATCCTTTTAGAAACTTGTTTGGGCTGTTGAGAGGAGTAAAAAACCATCAAAAATTTCAATCCTGCATGATTCTACCAAGAAATGTGATTCTTCATTCAAAACCTGATTTTTGCTATTGGGCTCTATTGAATAATGAATGTTTTGAATTTTCTCCAAAAGTAAAGTAGTTGCAAACTCATACTTTTAGAGACTTGTTTAGGCTCATGAGAGGAGTAGAAAAACATCAAAAATTTCAGTCCTGCACGATTCTACCAAGAAATGTGTGTTCATTCAAACCGCTGGTTTTTGATATTTTGGGCCCTATTGAATAATGAATGTTTTGAATTTTCTCCAAAAGTAAAGTAGTTGCAAACTCATCCTTTAGAAACTTGTTTGGGCTGTTGAGAGGAGTAAAAAACCATCAAAAATTTCAATCCTGCATGATTCTACCAAGAAATGTGATTCTTCATTCAAAACGCTGGTATTTGCTATTGGGCTCTATTGAATAATGAATGTTTTGAATTTTCTCCAAAAGTAAAGTAGTTGCAAACTCATCCTTTTAAAGTCTTGTTTGGGCTCATGAGAGGAGTAGAAAAACATCAAAAATTTCAGTCCTGCACGATTCTACCAAGAAATTTGAGTGTTCATTCAAAACGCTGGTTTTTGATAGTTTGGGCCCTATTGAATAATGAATGTTTTGAATTTTCTCCAAAAGTAAAGTAGTTGCAAACTCATCCTTTTAGAAACTTGTTTGGGCTGTTGAGAGGAGTAAAAAACCATCAAAAATTTCAATCCTGCATGATTCTACCAAGAAATGTGATTCTTCATTCAAAACCTGATTTTTGCTATTGGGCTCTATTGAATAATGAATGTTTTGAATTTTCTCCAAAAGTAAAGTAGTTGCAAACTCATGCTTTTAGAGACTTGTTTGGGCTCATGAGAGGAGTAGAAAAACATCAAAAATTTCAGTCCTGCATGATTCTACCAAGAAATGTGTGTTCATTGAAACCGCTGGTTTTTGATAGTTTGGGCCCTATTGAATAATGAATGTTTTGAATTTTCTCCAAAAGTAAAGTAGTTGCAAACTCATCCTTTTAGAAACTTGTTTGGGCTGTTGAGAGGAGTAAAAAACCATCAAAAATTTCAATCCTGCATGATTCTACCAAGAAATGTGATTCTTCATTCAAAACCTGATTTTTGCTATTGGGCTCTATTGAATAATGAATGTTTTGAATTTTCTCCAAAAGTAAAGTAGTTGCAAACTCATGCTTTTAGAGACTTGTTTGGGCTCATGAGAGGAGTAGAAAAACATCAAAAATTTCAGTCCTGCATGATTCTACCAAGAAATGTGTGCTCATTTAAACCTCTGGTTTTTGATAGTTTGGGCCCTATTGAAAAATGAATGTTTTGACTTTTCTCCAAAAGTAAAGTAGTTGCAAACTCATCCTTTTAGAAACTTGTTTGGGCTGTTGAGAGGAGTAAAAAACCATCAAAAATTTCAATCCTGCATGATTCTACCAAGAAATGTGATTCTTCATTCAAAACGCTGGTTTTTGCTATTGGGCTCTATTGAATAATAAATGTTTTGAATTTTCTCCAAAAGTAAAGTAGTTGCAAACTCATCCTTTTAGAGTTTTGTTTGGGCTCATGAGAGGAGTAGAAAAACATCAAAAATTTCAGTCCTGCACGATTCTACCAAGAAATGTGAGTGTTCATTCAAACCGCTGGTTTTTGATATTTTGGGCCCTATTGAATAATGAATGTTTTGACTTTTCTCCAAAAGTAAAGTAGTTGCAAACTCATCCTTTTAGAAACTTGTTTGGGCTGTTGAGAGGAGTAAAAAAACCATCAAAAATTTCAATCCTGCATGATTCTACCAAGAAATGTGATTCTTCATTCAAAACGCTGGTTTTTGCTATTGGGCTCTATTGAATAATAAATGTTTTGAATTTTCTCCAAAAGTAAAGTAGTTGCAAACTCATCCTTTTAGAGTCTTGTTTGGGCTCATGAGAGGAGTAGAAAAACATCAAAAATTTCAGTCCTGCACGATTCTACCAAGAAATGTGAGTGTTCATTCAAACCGCTGGTTTTTGATATTTTGGGCCCTACTGAATAATGAATGTTTTGAATTTTCTCCAAAAGTAAAGTAGTTGCAAACTCATCCTTTTAGAAACTTGTTTGGGCTGTTGAGAGGAGTAAAAAACCATCAAAAATTTCAATCCTGCATGATTCTACCAAGAAATGTGATTCTTCATTCAAAACCTGATTTTTGCTATTGGGCTCTATTGAATAATGAATGTTTTGAATTTTCTCCAAAAGTAAAGTAGTTGCAAACTCATGCTTTTAGAGACTTGTTTGGGCTCATGAGAGGAGTAGAAAAACATCAAAAATTTCAGTCCTGCATGATTCTACCAAGAAATGTGTGTTCATTCAAACCGCTGGTTTTTGATAGTTTGGGCCCTATTGAATAATGAATGTTTTGAATTTTCTCCAAAAGTAAAGTAGTTGCAAACTCATCCTTTTAGAAACTTGTTTGGGCTGTTGAGAGGAGTAAAAAACCATCAAAAATTTCAATCCTGCATGATTCTACCAAGAAATGTGATTCTTCATTCAAAACACTGGTTTTTGCTATTGGGCTCTATTGAATAATGAATGTTTTGATTTTTCTCCAAAAGTAAAGTAGTTGCAAACTCATCCTTTTAGAGACTTGTTTGGGCTCATGAGAGGAGTAGAAAAACATCAAAAATTTCAGTCCTGCACGATTCTACCAAGAAATGTGTGTTCATTCAAACCGCTGGTTTTTGATATTTTGGGCCATATTGAATAATGAATGTTTTGAATTTTCTCCAAAAGTAAAGTAGTTGCAAACTCATCCTTTTAGAAACTTGTTTGGGCTGTTGAGAGGAGTAAAAAACCATCAAAAATTTCAATCCTGCATGATTCTACCAAGAAATGTGATACTATATTCAAAACGCTGGTTTTTGCTATTGGGCTCTATTGAATAATGAATGTTTTGAATTTTCTCCAAAAGTAAAGTAGTTGCAAACTCATCCTTTTAGAGACTTGTTTGGGCTCATGAGAGGAGTAGAAAAACATCAAAAATTTCAGTCCTGCACGATTCTACCAAGAAATGTGTGTTCATTCAAACCGCTGGTTTTTGATATTTTGGGCCCTATTGAATAATGAATGTTTTGAATTTTCTCCAAAAGTAAAGTAGTTGCAAACTCATCCTTATAGAAACTTGTTTGGGCTGTTGAGAGGAGTAAAAAAACATCAAAAATTTCAATCCTGCATGATTCTACCAAGAAATGTGATTCTTCATTCAAAACGCTGGTTTTTGCTATTGGGCTCTATTGAATAATGAATGTTTTGAATTTTCTCCAAAAGTAAAGTAGTTGCAAACTCATCCTTTTAGAGACTTGTTTGGGCTCATGAGAGGAGTAGAAAAATATCAAAAATTTCAGTCCTGCATGATTCTACCAAGAAATGTGTGTTCATTCAAACTGCTGGTTTTTGATAGTTTGGGCCCTATTGAATAATGAATGTTTTGACTTTTCTCCAAAAGTAAAGTAGTTGCAAACTCATCCTTTTAGAAACTTGTTTGGGCTGTTGAGAGGAGTAAAAAACCATCAAAAATTTCAATCCTGCATGATTCTACCAAGAAATGTGATTCTTCATTCAAAACCTGATTTTTGCTATTGGGCTCTACTGAATAATGAATGTTTTGAATTTTCTCCAAAAGTAAAGTAGTTGCAAACTCATGCTTTTAGAGACTTGTTTGGGCTATTGAGAGGAGTAGAAAAACATCAAAAATTTCAGTCCTGCATGATTCTACCAAGAAATGTGTGTTCATTTAAACCGCTGGTTTTTGATAGTTTGGGCCCTATTGAATAATGAATGTTTTGACTTTTCTCCAAAAGTAAAGTAGTTGCAAACTCATCCTTTTAGAAACTTGTTTGGGCTGTTGAGAGGAGTAAAAAACCATCAAAAATTTCAATCCTGCATGATTCTACCAAGAAATGTGATTCTTCATTCAAAACCTGATTTTTGCTATTGGGCTCTATTGAATAATGAATGTTTTGAATTTTCTCCAAAAGTAAAGTAGTTGCAAACTCATACTTTTAGAGACTTGTTTAGGCTCATGAGAGGAGTAGAAAAACATCAAAAATTTCAGTCCTGCACGATTCTACCAAGAAATGTGTGTTCATTCAAACCGCTGGTTTTTGATATTTTGGGCCCTATTGAATAATGAATGTTTTGAATTTTCTCCAAAAGTAAAGTAGTTGCAAACTCATCCTTTAGAAACTTGTTTGGGCTGTTGAGAGGAGTAAAAAACCATCAAAAATTTCAATCCTGCATGATTCTACCAAGAAATGTGATTCTTCATTCAAAACGCTGGTATTTGCTATTGGGCTCTATTGAATAATGAATGTTTTGAATTTTCTCCAAAAGTAAAGTAGTTGCAAACTCATCCTTTTAAAGTCTTGTTTGGGCTCATGAGAGGAGTAGAAAAACATCAAAAATTTCAGTCCTGCACGATTCTACCAAGAAATTTGAGTGTTCATTCAAAACGCTGGTTTTTGATAGTTTGGGCCCTATTGAATAATGAATGTTTTGAATTTTCTCCAAAAGTAAAGTAGTTGCAAACTCATCCTTTTAGAAACTTGTTTGAGCTTTTGAGAGGAGTAAAAAACCATCAAAAATTTCAATCCTGCATGATTCTACCAAGAAATGTGATTCTTCATTCAAAACCTGATTTTTGCTATTGGGCTCTATTGAATAATGAATGTTTTGAATTTTCTCCAAAAGTAAAGTAGTTGCAAACTCATGCTTTTAGAGACTTGTTTGGGCTCATGAGAGGAGTAGAAAAACATCAAAAATTTCAGTCCTGCATGATTCTACCAAGAAATGTGATTCTTCATTCAAAACCTGATTTTTGCTATTGGGCTCTATTGAATAATGAATGTTTTGAATTTTCTCCAAAAGTAAAGTAGTTGCAAACTCATGCTTTTAGAGACTTGTTTGGGCTCATGAGAGGAGTAGAAAAACATCAAAAATTTCAGTCCTGCATGATTCTACCAAGAAATGTGTGTTCATTTAAACCTCTGGTTTTTGATAGTTTGGGCCCTATTGAAAAATGAATGTTTTGACTTTTCTCCAAAAGTAAAGTAGTTGCAAACTCATCCTTTTAGAAACTTGTTTGGGCTGTTGAGAGGAGTAAAAAACCATCAAAAATTTCAATCCTGCATGATTCTACCAAGAAATGTGATTCTTCATTCAAAACGCTGGTTTTTGCTATTGGGCTCTATTGAATAATAAATGTTTTGAATTTTCTCCAAAAGTAAAGTAGTTGCAAACTCATCCTTTTAGAGTCTTGTTTGGGCTCATGAGAGGAGTAGAAAAACATCAAAAATTTCAGTCCTGCACGATTCTACCAAGAAATGTGAGTGTTCATTCAAACCGCTGGTTTTTGATATTTTGGGCCCTATTGAATAATGAATGTTTTGACTTTTCTCCAAAAGTAAAGTAGTTGCAAACTCATCCTTTTAGAAACTTGTTTGGGCTGTTGAGAGGAGTAAAAAAACCATCAAAAATTTCAATCCTGCATGATTCTACCAAGAAATGTGATTCTTCATTCAAAACGCTGGTTTTTGCTATTGGGCTCTATTGAATAATAAATGTTTTGAATTTTCTCCAAAAGTAAAGTAGTTGCAAACTCATCCTTTTAGAGTCTTGTTTGGGCTCATGAGAGGAGTAGAAAAACATCAAAAATTTCAGTCCTGCACGATTCTACCAAGAAATGTGAGTGTTCATTCAAACCGCTGGTTTTTGATATTTTGGGCCCTACTGAATAATGAATGTTTTGAATTTTCTCCAAAAGTAAAGTAGTTGCAAACTCATCCTTTTAGAAACTTGTTTGGGCTGTTGAGAGGAGTAAAAAACCATCAAAAATTTCAATCCTGCATGATTCTACCAAGAAATGTGATTCTTCATTCAAAACCTGATTTTTGCTATTGGGCTCTATTGAATAATGAATGTTTTGAATTTTCTCCAAAAGTAAAGTAGTTGCAAACTCATGCTTTTAGAGACTTGTTTGGGCTCATGAGAGGAGTAGAAAAACCTCAAAAATTTCAGTCCTGCATGATTCTACCAAGAAATGTGTGTTCATTCAAACCGCTGGTTTTTGATAGTTTGGGCCCTATTGAATAATGAATGTTTTGAATTTTCTCCAAAAGTAAAGTAGTTGCAAACTCATCCTTTTAGAAACTTGTTTGGGCTGTTGAGAGGAGTAAAAAACCATCAAAAATTTCAATCCTGCATGATTCTACCAAGAAATGTGATTCTTCATTCAAAACACTGGTTTTTGCTATTGGGCTCTATTGAATAATGAATGTTTTGATTTTTCTCCAAAAGTAAAGTAGTTGCAAACTCATCCTTTTAGAGACTTGTTTGGGCTCATGAGAGGAGTAGAAAAACATCAAAAATTTCAGTCCTGCACGATTCTACCAAGAAATGTGTGTTCATTCAAACCGCTGGTTTTTGATATTTTGGGCCATATTGAATAATGAATGTTTTGAATTTTCTCCAAAAGTAAAGTAGTTGCAAACTCATCCTTTTAGAAACTTGTTTGGGCTGTTGAGAGGAGTAAAAAACCATCAAAAATTTCAATCCTGCATGATTCTACCAAGAAATGTGATACTATATTCAAAACGCTGGTTTTTGCTATTGGGCTCTATTGAATAATGAATGTTTTGAATTTTCTCCAAAAGTAAAGTAGTTGCAAACTCATCCTTTTAGAGACTTGTTTGGGCTCATGAGAGGAGTAGAAAAACATCAAAAATTTCAGTCCTGCACGATTCTACCAAGAAATGTGTGTTCATTCAAACCGCTGGTTTTTGATATTTTGGGCCCTATTGAATAATGAATGTTTTGAATTTTCTCCAAAAGTAAAGTAGTTGCAAACTCATCCTTATAGAAACTTGTTTGGGCTGTTGAGAGGAGTAAAAAAACATCAAAAATTTCAATCCTGCATGATTCTACCAAGAAATGTGATTCTTCATTCAAAACGCTGGTTTTTGCTATTGGGCTCTATTGAATAATGAATGTTTTGAATTTTCTCCAAATTAAAGTAGTTGCAAACTCATCCTTTTAGAGACTTGTTTGGGCTCATGAGAGGAGTAGAAAAATATCAAAAATTTCAGTCCTGCATGATTCTACCAAGAAATGTGTGTTCATTCAAACCGCTGGTTTTTGATAGTTTGGGCCCTATTGAATAATGAATGTTTTGAATTTTCTCCAAAAGTAAAGTAGTTGCAAACTCATCCTTTTAGAAACTTGTTTGGGCTGTTGAGAGGAGTAAAAAACCATCAAAAATTTCAATCCTGCATGATTCTACCAAGAAATGTGATTCTTCATTCAAAACGCTGGTTTTTGCTTTTGGGCTCTATTGAATAATGAATGTTTTGAATTTTCTCCAACAGTAAAGTAGTTGCAAACTCATCCTTTTAGAGACTTGTTTGGGCTCATGAGAGGAGTAGAAAAACATCAAAAATTTCAGTCCTGCACGATTCTACCAAGAAATGTGTGTTCATTCAAACCGCTGGTTTTTGATATTTTGGGCCCTATTGAATAATGAATGTTTTGAATTTTCTCCAAAAGTAAAGTAGTTGCAAACTCATCCTTTTAGAAACTTGTTTGGGCTGTTGAGAGGAGTAAAAAACCATCAAAAATTTCAATCCTGCATGATTCTACCAAGAAATGTGATTCTTCATTCAAAACGCTGGTTTTTGCTATTGGGCTCTATTGAATAATGAATGTTTTGAATTTTCTCCAAATTAAAGTAGTTGCAAACTCATCCTTTTAGAGACTTGTTTGGGCTCATGAGAGGAGTAGAAAAACATCAAAAATTTCAGTCCTGCATGATTCTACCAAGAAATGTGTGTTCATTTAAACCTCTGGTTTTTGATAGTTTGGGCCCTATTGAAAAATGAATGTTTTGACTTTTCTCCAAAAGTAAAGTAGTTGCAAACTCATCCTTTTAGAAACTTGTTTGGGCTGTTGAGAGGAGTAAAAAACCATCAAAAATTTCAATCCTGCATGATTCTACCAAGAAATGTGATTCTTCATTCAAAACGCTGGTTTTTGCTATTGGGCTCTATTGAATAATAAATGTTTTGAATTTTCTCCAAAAGTAAAGTAGTTGCAAACTCATCCTTTTAGAGTTTTGTTTGGGCTCATGAGAGGAGTAGAAAAACATCAAAAATTTCAGTCCTGCACGATTCTACCAAGAAATGTGAGTGTTCATTCAAACCGCTGGTTTTTGATATTTTGGGCCCTATTGAATAATGAATGTTTTGACTTTTCTCCAAAAGTAAAGTAGTTGCAAACTCATCCTTTTAGAAACTTGTTTGGGCTGTTGAGAGGAGTAAAAAAACCATCAAAAATTTCAATCCTGCATGATTCTACCAAGAAATGTGATTCTTCATTCAAAACGCTGGTTTTTGCTATTGGGCTCTATTGAATAATAAATGTTTTGAATTTTCTCCAAAAGTAAAGTAGTTGCAAACTCATCCTTTTAGAGTCTTGTTTGGGCTCATGAGAGGAGTAGAAAAACATCAAAAATTTCAGTCCTGCACGATTCTACCAAGAAATGTGAGTGTTCATTCAAACCGCTGGTTTTTGATATTTTGGGCCCTACTGAATAATGAATGTTTTGAATTTTCTCCAAAAGTAAAGTAGTTGCAAACTCATCCTTTTAGAAACTTGTTTGGGCTGTTGAGAGGAGTAAAAAACCATCAAAAATTTCAATCCTGCATGATTCTACCAAGAAATGTGATTCTTCATTCAAAACCTGATTTTTGCTATTGGGCTCTATTGAATAATGAATGTTTTGAATTTTCTCCAAAAGTAAAGTAGTTGCAAACTCATACTTTTAGAGACTTGTTTAGGCTCATGAGAGGAGTAGAAAAACATCAAAAATTTCAGTCCTGCACGATTCTACCAAGAAATGTGTGTTCATTCAAACCGCTGGTTTTTGATATTTTGGGCCCTATTGAATAATGAATGTTTTGAATTTTCTCCAAAAGTAAAGTAGTTGCAAACTCATCCTTTAGAAACTTGTTTGGGCTGTTGAGAGGAGTAAAAAACCATCAAAAATTTCAATCCTGCATGATTCTACCAAGAAATGTGATTCTTCATTCAAAACGCTGGTATTTGCTATTGGGCTCTATTGAATAATGAATGTTTTGAATTTTCTCCAAAAGTAAAGTAGTTGCAAACTCATCCTTTTAGAGTCTTGTTTGGGCTCATGAGAGGAGTAGAAAAACATCAAAAATTTCAGTCCTGCACGATTCTACCAAGAAATGTGTGTTCATTCAAACCGCTGGTTTTTGATAGTTTGGGCCCTATTGAATAATGAATATTTTGAATTTTCTCCAAAAGTAAAGTAGTTGCAAGCTCATCCTTTTAGAAACTTGTTTGGGCTGTTGAGAGGAGTAAAAAACCATCAAAAATTTCAATCCTGCATGATTCTACCAAGAAATGTGATTCTTCATTCAAAACCTGATTTTTGCTATTGGGCTCTATTGAATAATGAATGTTTTGAATTTTCTCCAAAAGTAAAGTAGTTGCAAACTCATCCTTTTAGAGACTTGTTTGGGCTCATGAGAGGAGTAGAAAAATATCAAAAATTTCAGTCCTGCACGATTCTACCAAGAAATGTGTGTTCATTCAAACCGCTTGTTTTTGATATTTTGGGCCCTATTGAATAATGGATGTTTTGAATTTTCTCCAAAACTAAAGTAGTTGCAAACTCATCCTTTTAGAAACTTGTTTGGGCAGTTGAGAGGAGTAAAAAACCATCAAAAATTTCAATCCTGCATGATTCTACCAAGAAATGTGATTCTTCATTCAAAACCTGATTTTTGCTATTGGGCTCTATTGAATAATGAATGTTTTGAATTTTCTCCAAAAGTAAAGTAGTTGTAAACTCATGCTTTTAGAGACTTGTTTGGGCTCATGAGAGGAGTAGAAAAACATCAAAAATTTCAGTCCTGCATGATTCTACTAAGAAATGTGTGTTCATTCAAACCGCTGGTTTTTGATAGTTTGGGCCCTATTGAATAATGAATGTTTTGAATTTTCTCCAAAAGTAAAGTAGTTGCAAACTCATCCTTTTAGAAACTTGTTTGGGCTGTTGAGAGGAGTAAAAAACCATCAAAAATTTCAATCCTGCATGATTCTACCAAGAAATGTGATTCTTCATTCAAAACACTGGTTTTTGCTATTGGGCTCTATTGAATAATAAATGTTTTGAATTTTCTCCAAAAGTAAAGTAGTTGCAAACTCATCCTTTTAGAGTCTTGTTTGGGCTCATGAGAGGAGTAGAAAAACATCAAAAATTTCAGTCCTGCACGATTCTACCAAGAAATGTGAGTGTTCATTCAAACCGCTGTTTTTTGATATTTTGGGCCCAATTGAATAATGAATGTTTTGACTTTTCTCCAAAAGTAAAGTAGTTGCAAACTCATCCTTTTAGAGTCTTGTTTGGGCTCATGAGAGGAGTAAAAAACCATAAAAAATTTCAATCCTGCATGATTCTACCAAGAAATGTGATTCTTCATTCAAAACGCTGGTTTTTGCTATTGGGCTCTATTGAATAATGAATGTTTTGAATTTTCTCCAAAAGTAAAGCAGTTGCAAACTCATCCTTTTAGAGACTTGTTTGGGCTCATGAGAGGAGTAGAAAAACATCAAAAATTTCAGTCCTGCATGATTCTACCAAGAAATGTGTGTTCATTCAAACCGCTGGTTTTTGATAGTTTGGGCCCTATTGAATAATGAATGTTTTGAATTTTCTCCAAAAGTAAAGTAGTTGCAAACTCATCCTTTTAGAAACTTGTTTGGGCTGTTGAGAGGAGTAAAAAACCATCAAAAATTTCAATCCTGCATGATTCTACCAAGAAATGTGATTCTTCATTCAAAACGCTTGTTTTTGCTATTGGGCTCTATTGAATAATAAATATTTTGAATTTTCTCCAAAAGTAAAGTAGTTGCAAACTCATCCTTTTAGAGTCTTGTTTGGGCTCATGAGAGGAGTAGAAAAACATCAAAAATTTCAGTCCTGCACGATTCTACCAAGAAATGTGAGTGTTCATTCAAACCGCTGGTTTTTGATATTTTGGGCCCTATTGAATAATGAATGTTTTGACTTTTCTCCAAAAGTAAAGTAGTTGCAAACTCATCCTTTTAGAAACTTGTTTGGGCTGTTGAGAGGAGTAAAAAAACCATCAAAAATTTCAATCCTGCATGATTCTACCAAGAAATGTGATTCTTCATTCAAAACGCTGGTTTTTGCTATTGGGCTCTATTGAATAATAAATGTTTTGAATTTTCTCCAAAAGTAAAGTAGTTGCAAACTCATCCTTTTAGAGTCTTGTTTGGGCTCATGAGAGGAGTAGAAAAACATCAAAAATTTCAGTCCTGCACGATTCTACCAAGAAATGTGAGTGTTCATTCAAACCGCTGGTTTTTGATATTTTGGGCCCTACTGAATAATGAATGTTTTGAATTTTCTCCAAAAGTAAAGTAGTTGCAAACTCATCCTTTTAGAAACTTGTTTGGGCTGTTGAGAGGAGTAAAAAACCATCAAAAATTTCAATCCTGCATGATTCTACCAAGAAATGTGATTCTTCATTCAAAACCTGATTTTTGCTATTGGGCTCTATTGAATAATGAATGTTTTGAATTTTCTCCAAAAGTAAAGTAGTTGCAAACTCATGCTTTTAGAGACTTGTTTGGGCTCATGAGAGGAGTAGAAAAACATCAAAAATTTCAGTCCTGCATGATTCTACCAAGAAATGTGTGTTCATTTAAACCGCTGGTTTTTGATAGTTTGGGCCCTATTGAATAATGAATGTTTTGACTTTTCTCCAAAAGTAAAGTAGTTGCAAACTCATCCTTTTAGAAACTTGTTTGGGCTGTTGAGAGGAGTAAAAAACCATCAAAAATTTCAATCCTGCATGATTCTACCAAGAAATGTGATTCTTCATTCAAAACACTGGTTTTTGCTATTGGGCTCTATTGAATAATGAATGTTTTGATTTTTCTCCAAAAGTAAAGTAGTTGCAAACTCATCCTTTTAGAGACTTGTTTGGGCTCATGAGAGGAGTAGAAAAACATCAAAAATTTCAGTCCTGCACGATTCTACCAAGAAATGTGTGTTCATTCAAACCGCTGGTTTTTGATATTTTGGGCCATATTGAATAATGAATGTTTTGAATTTTCTCCAAAAGTAAAGTAGTTGCAAACTCATCCTTATAGAAACTTGTTTGGGCTGTTGAGAGGAGTAAAAAACCATCAAAAATTTCAATCCTGCATGATTCTACCAAGAAATGTGATTCTTCATTCAAAACGCTGGTTTTTGCTATTGGGCTCTATTGAATAATGAATGTTTTGAATTTTCTCCAAAAGTAAAGCAGTTGCAAACTCATCCTTTTAGAGACTTGTTTGGGCTCATGAGAGGAGTAGAAAAACATCAAAAATTTCAGTCCTGCATGATTCTACCAAGAAATGTGTGTTCATTCAAACCGCTGGTTTTTGATAGTTTGGGCCCTATTGAATAATGAATGTTTTGAATTTTCTCCAAAAGTAAAGTAGTTTCAAACTCATCCTTTTAGAAACTTGTTTGGGCTGTTGAGAGGAGTAAAAAACCATCAAAAATTTCAATCCTGCATGATTCTACCAAGAAATGTGATTCTTCATTCAAAACGCTGGTTTTTGCTATTGGGCTCTATTGAATAATAAATGTTTTGAATTTTCTCCAAAAGTAAAGTAGTTGCAAACTCATCCTTTTAGAGTCTTGTTTGGGCTCATGAGAGGAGTAGAAAAACATCAAAAATTTCAGTCCTGCACGATTCTACCAAAAAATGTGAGTGTTCATTCAAACCGCTGGTTTTTGATATTTTGGGCCCTATTGAATAATGAATGTTTTGACTTTTCTCCAAAAGTAAAGTAGTTGCAAACTCATCCTTTTAGAAACTTGTTTGGGCTGTTGAGAGGAGTAAAAAAACCATCAAAAATTTCAATCCTGCATGATTCTACCAAGAAATGTGATTCTTCATTCAAAACACTGGTTTTTGCTATTGGGCTCTATTGAATAATAAATGTTTTGAATTTTCTCCAAAAGTAAAGTAGTTGCAAACTCATCCTTTTAGAGTCTTGTTTGGGCTCATGAGAGGAGTAGAAAAACATCAAAAATTTCAGTCCTGCACGATTCTACCAAGAAATGTGAGTGTTCATTCAAACCGCTGGTTTTTGATATTTTGGGCCCTACTGAATAATGAATGTTTTGAATTTTCTCCAAAAGTAAAGTAGTTGCAAACTCATCCTTTTAGAAACTTGTTTGGGCTGTTGAGAGGAGTAAAAAACCATCAAAAATTTCAATCCTGCATGATTCTACCAAGAAATGTGATTCTTCATTCAAAACCTGATTTTTGCTATTGGGCTCTATTGAATAATGAATGTTTTGAATTTTCTCCAAAAGTAAAGTAGTTGCAAACTCATGCTTTTAGAGACTTGTTTGGGCTCATGAGAGGAGTAGAAAAACATCAAAAATTTCAGTCCTGCATGATTCTACCAAGAAATGTGTGTTCATTTAAACCGCTGGTTTTTGATAGTTTGGGCCCTATTGAATAATGAATGTTTTGACTTTTCTCCAAAAGTAAAGTAGTTGCAAACTCATCCTTTTAGAAACTTGTTTGGGCTGTTGAGAGGAGTAAAAAACCATCAAAAATTTCAATCCTGCATGATTCTACCAAGAAATGTGATTCTTCATTCAAAACCTGATTTTTGCTATTGGGCTCTATTGAATAGTGAATGTTTTGAATTTTCTCCAAAAGTAAAGTAGTTGCAAACTCATCCTTTTAGAGACTTGTTTGGGCTCATGAGAGGAGTAGAAAAATATCAAAAATTTCAGTCCTGCACGATTCTACCAAGAAATGTGTGTTCATTCAAACCGCTTGTTTTTGATATTTTGGGCCCTATTGAATAATGAATGTTTTGAATTTTCTCCAAAAGTAAAGTAGTTGCAAACTCATCCTTTTAGAAACTTGTTTGGGCTGTTGAGAGGAGTAAAAAGCCATCAAAAATTTCAATCCTGCATGATTCTACCAAGAAATGTGATTCTTCATTCAAAACCTGATTTTTGCTATTGGGCTCTATTGAATAATGAATGTTTTGAATTTTCTCCAAAAGTAAAGTAGTTGCAAACTCATGCTTTTAGAGACTTGTTTGGGCTCATGAGAGGAGTAGAAAAACATCAAAAATTTCAGTCCTGCATGATTCTACCAAGAAATGTGTGTTCATTCAAACCGCTGGTTTTTGATAGTTTGGGCCCTATTGAATAATGAATGTTTTGAATTTTCTCCAAAAGTAAAGTAGTTGCAAACTCATCCTTTTAGAAACTTGTTTGGGCTGTTGAGAGGAGTAAAAAACCATCAAAAATTTCAATCCTGCATGATTCTACCAAGAAATGTGATTCTTCATTCAAAACACTGGTTTTTGCTATTGGGCTCTATTGAATAATGAATGTTTTGATTTTTCTCCAAAAGTAAAGTAGTTGCAAACTCATCCTTTTAGAGACTTGTTTGGGCTCATGAGAGGAGTAGAAAAACATCAAAAATTTCAGTCCTGCACGATTCTACCAAGAAATGTGTGTTCATTCAAACCGCTGGTTTTTGATATTTTGGGCCATATTGAATAATGAATGTTTTGAATTTTCTCCAAAAGTAAAGTAGTTGCAAACTCATCCTTTTAGAAACTTGTTTGGGCTGTTGAGAGGAGTAAAAAACCATCAAAAATTTCAATCCTGCATGATTCTACCAAGAAATGTGATACTATATTCAAAACGCTGGTTTTTGCTATTGGGCTCTATTGAATAATGAATGTTTTGAATTTTCTCCAAAAGTAAAGTAGTTGCAAACTCATCCTTTTAGAGACTTGATTGGGCTCATGAGAGGAGTAGAAAAACATCAAAAATTTCAGTCCTGCACGATTCTACCAAGAAATGTGTGTTCATTCAAACCGCTGTTTTTTGATATTTTGGGCCCTATTGAATAATGAATGTTTTGAATTTTCTCCAAAAGTAAAGTAGTTGCAAACTCATCCTTATAGAAACTTGTTTGGGCTGTTGAGAGGAGTAAAAAAACATCAAAAATTTCAATCCTGCATGATTCTACCAAGAAATGTGATTCTTCATTCAAAACGCTGGTTTTTGCTATTGGGCTCTATTGAATAATGAATGTTTTGAATTTTCTCCAAAAGTAAAGTAGTTGCAAACTCATCCTTTTAGAGACTTGTTTGGGCTCATGAGAGGAGTAGAAAAATATCAAAAATTTCAGTCCTGCATGATTCTACCAAGAAATGTGTGTTCATTCAAACTGCTGGTTTTTGATAGTTTGGGCCCCATTGAATAATGAATGTTTTGACTTTTCTCCAAAAGTAAAGTAGTTGCAAACTCATCCTTTTAGAAACTTGTTTGGGCTGTTGAGAGGAGTAAAAAACCATCAAAAATTTCAATCCTGCATGATTCTACCAAGAAATGTGATTCTTCATTCAAAACGCTGGTTTTTGCTATTGGGCTCTATTGAATAATAAATGTTTTGAATTTTCTCCAAAAGTAAAGTAGTTGCAAACTCATCCTTTTAGAGTCTTGTTTGGGCTCATGAGAGGAGTAGAAAAACATCAAAAATTTCAGTCCTGCACAATTCTACCAAGAAATGTGAGTGTTCATTCAAACCGCTGGTTTTTGATATTTTGGGCCCTACTGAATAATGAATGTTTTGAATTTTCTCCAAAAGTAAAGTAGTTGCAAACTCATCCTTTTAGAAACTTGTTTGGGCTGTTGAGAGGAGTAAAAAACCATCAAAAATTTCAATCCTGCATGATTCTACCAAGAAATGTGATTCTTCATTCAAAACCTGATTTTTGCTATTGGGCTCTACTGAATAATGAATGTTTTGAATTTTCTCCAAAAGTAAAGTAGTTGCAATCTCATGCTTTTAGAGACTTGTTTGGGCTATTGAGAGGAGTAGAAAAACATCAAAAATTTCAGTCCTGCATGATTCTACCAAGAAATATGTGTTCATTTAAACCGCTGGTTTTTGATAGTTTGGGCCCTATTGAATAATGAATGTTTTGACTTTTCTCCAAAAGTAAAGTAGTTGCAAACTCATCCTTTTAGAAACTTGTTTGGGCTGTTGAGAGGAGTAAAAAAACATCAAAAATTTCAATCCTGCATGATTCTACCAAGAAATGTGATTCTTCATTCAAAACGCTGGTTTTTGCTATTGGGCTCTATTGAATAATAAATGTTTTGAATTTTCTCCAAAAGTAAAGTAGTTGCAAACTCATCCTTTTAGAGTCTTGTTTGGGCTCATGAGAGGAGTAGAAAAACATCAAAAATTTCAGTCCTGCACGATTCTACCAAGAAATGTGAGTGTTCATTCAAACCGCTGGTTTTTGATATTTTGGGCCATATTGAATAATGAATGTTTTGAATTTTCTCCAAAAGTAAAGTAGTTGCAAACTCATCCTTTTAGAAACTTGTTTGGGCTGTTGAGAGGAGTAAAAAACCATCAAAAATTTCAATCCTGCATGATTCTACCAAGAAATGTGATTCTTCATTCAAAACCTGATTTTTGCTATTGGGTTCTATTGAATAATGAATGTTTTGAATTTTCTCCAAAAGTAAAGTAGTTGCAAACTCATACTTTTAGAGACTTGTTTAGGCTCATGAGAGGAGTAGAAAAACATCAAAAATTTCAGTCCTGCACGATTCTACCAAGAAATGTGTGTTCATTCAAACCGCTGGTTTTTTATATTTTGGGCCCTATTGAATAATGAATGTTTTGAATTTTCTCCAAAAGTAAAGTAGTTGCAAACTCATCCTTTAGAAACTTGTTTGGGCTGTTGAGAGGAGTAAAAAACCATCAAAAATTTCAATCCTGCATGATTCTACCAAGAAATGTGATTCTTCATTCAAAACGCTGGTATTTGCTATTGGGCTCTATTGAATAATGAATGTTTTGAATTTTCTCCAAAAGTAAAGTAGTTGCAAACTCATCCTTTTAGAGTCTTGTTTGGGCTCATGAGAGGAGTAGAAAAACATCAAAAATTTCAGTCCTGCACGATTCTACCAAGAAATTTGAGTGTTCATTCAAAACGCTAGTTTTTGATAGTTTGGGCCCTATTGAATAATGAATGTTTTGAATTTTCTCCAAAAGTGAAGTAGTTGCAAACTCATCCTTTTAGAAACTTGTTTGAGCTTTTGAGAGGAGTAAAAAACCATCAAAAATTTCAATCCTGCATGATTCTACCAAGAAATGTGATTCTTCATTCAAAACCTGATTTTTGCTATTCGGCTCTATTGAATAATGAATGTTTTGAATTTTCTCCAAAAGTAAAGTAGTTGCAAACTCATCCTTTTAGAGTCTTGTTTGGGCTCATGAGAGGAGTAGAAAAACATCAAAAATTTCAGTCCTGCACGATTCTACCAAGAAATTTGAGTGTTCATTCAAAACGCTAGTTTTTGATAGTTTGGGCCCTATTGAATAATGAATGTTTTGAATTTTCTCCAAAAGTGAAGTAGTTGCAAACTCATCCTTTTAGAAACTTGTTTGAGCTTTTGAGAGGAGTAAAAAACCATCAAAAATTTCAATCCTGCATGATTCTACCAAGAAATGTGATTCTTCATTCAAAACCTGATTTTTGCTATTCGGCTCTATTGAATAATGAATGTTTTGAATTTTCTCCAAAAGTAAAGTAGTTGCAAACTCATCCTTTTAGAGTCTTGTTTGGGCTCATGAGAGGAGTAGAAAAACATCAAAAATTTCAGTCCTGCACGATTCTACCAAGAAATGTGTGTTCATTCAAACCGCTGGTTTTTGATAGTTTGGGCCCTATTGAATAATGAATGTTTTGAATTTTCTCCAAAAGTAAAGTAGTTGCAAGCTCATCCTTTTAGAAACTTGTTTGGGCTGTTGAGAGGAGTAAAAAACCATCAAAAATTTCAATCCTGCATGATTCTACCAAGAAATGTGATTCTTCATTCAAAACCTGATTTTTGCTATTGGGCTCTATTGAATAATGAATGTTTTGAATTTTCTCCAAAAGTAAAGTAGTTGCAAACTCATCCTTTTAGAGACTTGTTTGGGCTCATGAGAGGAGTAGAAAAATATCAAAAATTTCAGTCCTGCACGATTCTACCAAGAAATGTGTGTTCATTCAAACCGCTTGTTTTTGATATTTTGGGCCCTATTGAATAATGAATGTTTTGAATTTTCTCCAAAAGTAAAGTAGTTGCAAACTCATCCTTTTAGAAACTTGTTTGGGCAGTTGAGAGGAGTAAAAAACCATCAAAAATTTCAATCCTGCATGATTCTACCAAGAAATGTGATTCTTCATTCAAAACCTGATTTTTGCTATTGGGCTCTATTGAATAATGAATGTTTTGAATTTTCTCCAAAAGTAAAGTAGTTGCAAACTCATCCTTTTAGAGACTTGTTTGGGCTCATGAGAGGAGTAGAAAAACATCAAAAATTTCAGTCCTGCATGATTCTACCAAGAAATGTGTGTTCATTCAAACCGCTGGTTTTTGATAGTTTGGGCCCTATTGAATAATGAATGTTTTGAATTTTCTCCAAAAGTAAAGTAGTTGCAAACTCATCCTTTTAGAAACTTGTTTGGGCTGTTGAGAGGAGTAAAAAACCATCAAAAATTTCAATCCTGCATGATTCTACCAAGAAATGTGATTCTTCATTCAAAACCTGATTTTTGCTATTGGGCTCTATTGAATAATGAATGTTTTGAATTTTCTCCAAAAGTAAAGTAGTTGCAAACTCATGCTTTTAGAGACTTGTTTGGGCTCATGAGAGGAGTAGAAAAACATCAAAAATTTCAGTCCTGCATGATTCTACCAAGAAATGTGTGTTCATTTAAACCGCTGTTTTTTGATAGTTTGGGCCCTATTGAATAATGAATGTTTTGACTTTTCTCCAAAAGTAAAGTAGTTGCAAACTCATCCTTCTAGAAACTTGTTTGGGCTGTTGAGTGGAGTAAAAAACCATCAAAAATTTCAATCCTGCATGATTCTACCAAGAAATGTGATTCTTCATTCAAAACGCTGGTTTTTGCTATTGGGCTCTATTGAATAATAAATGTTTTGAATTTTCTCCAAAAGTAAAGTAGTTGCAAACTCATCCTTTTAGAGTCTTGTTTGGGCTCATGAGAGGAGTAGAAAAACATCAAAAATTTCAGTCCTGCACGATTCTACCAAGAAATGTGAGTGTTCATTCAAACCGCTGGTTTTTTATATTTTGGGCCCAATTGAATAATGAATGTTTTGACTTTTCTCCAAAAGTAAAGTAGTTGCAAACTCATCCTTTTAGAAACTTGTTTGGGCTGTTGAGAGGAGTAAAAAACCATCAAAAATTTCAATCCTGCATGATTCTACCAAGAAATGTGATTCTTCATTCAAAATGCTGGTTTTTGCTATTGGGCTCTATTGAATAATAAATGTTTTGAATTTTCTCCAAAAGTAAAGTAGTTGCAAACTCATCATTTTAGAGTCTTGTTTGGGCTCATGAGAGGAGTAGAAAAACATCAAAAATTTCAGTCCTGCACGATTCTACCAAGAAATGTGTGTTCATTCAAACCGCTGGTTTTTGATATTTTGGGCCCTATTGAATAATGAATGTTTTGAATTTCTCCAAAAGTAAAGTCGTTGCAAACTCATCCTTTTAGAAACTTGTTTGGGCTGTTGAGAGGAGTAAAAAACCATCAAAAATTTCAATCCTGCATGATTCTACCAAGAAATGTGATTCTTCATTCAAAACGCTGGTTTTTGCTATTGGGCTCTATTGAATAATGAATGTTTTGAATTTTCTCCAAAAGTAAAGCAGTTGCAAACTCATCCTTTTAGAGACTTGTTTGGGCTCATGAGAGGAGTAGAAAAACATCAAAAATTTCAGTCCTGCATGATTCTACCAAGAAATGTGTGTTCATTCAAACCGCTGGTTTTTGATAGTTTGGGCCCTATTGAATAATGAATGTTTTGAATTTTCTCCAAAAGTAAAGTAGTTGCAAACTCATCCTTTTAGAAACTTGTTTGGGCTGTTGAGAGGAGTAAAAAACCATCAAAAATTTCAATCCTGCATGATTCTACCAAGAAATGTGATTCTTCATTCAAAGCCTGATTTTTGCTATTGGGCTCTATTGAATAATGAATGTTTTGAATTTTCTCCAAAAGTAAAGTAGTTGCAAACTCATGCTTTTAGAGACTTGTTTGGGCTCATGAGAGGAGTAGAAAAACATCAAAAATTTCAGTCCTGCATGATTCTACCAAGAAATGTGTGTTCATTGAAACCGCTGGTTTTTGATAGTTTGGGCCCTATTGAATAATGAATGTTTTGAATTTTCTCCAAAAGTAAAGTAGTTGCAAACTCATCCTTTTAGAAACTTGTTTGGGCTTTTGAGAGGAGTAAAAAACCATCAAAAATTTCAATCCTGCATGATTCTACCAAGAAATGTGATACTTTATTCAAAACCCTGGTTTTTGCTATTGGGCTCTATTGAATAATGAATGTTTTGAATTTTCTCCAAAAGTAAAGTAGTTGCAAACTCATCCTTTTAGATACTTGTTTGGGCTCATGAGAGGAGTAGAAAAACATCAAAAATTTCAGTCCTGCATGATTCTACCAAGAAATGTGTGTTCATTCAAACCGCTGGTTTTTGATATTTTGGGCCCTATTGAATAATGAATGTTTTGAATTTTCTCCAAAAGTAAAGTAGTTGCAAACTCATCCTTTTAGAATCTTGTTTGGGCTGTTGAGAGGAGTAAAAAACCATCAAAAATTTCAATCCTGCATGATTCTACCAAGAAATGTGATTCTTCATTCAAAACCTGATTTTTGCTATTGGGCTCTATTGAATAATGAATGTTTTGAATTTTCTCCAAAAGTAAAGTAGTTGCAAACTCATGCTTTTAGAGACTTGTTTGGGCTCATGAGAGGAGTAGAAAAACATCAAAAATTTCAGTCCTGCATGATTCTACCAAGAAATGTGTGTTCATTGAAACCGCTGGTTTTTGATAGTTTGGGCCCTATTGAATAATGAATGTTTTGAATTTTCTCCAAAAGTAAAGTAGTTGCAAACTCATCCTTTTAGAAACTTGTTTGGGCTGTTGAGAGGAGTAAAAAACCATCAAAAATTTCAATCCTGCATGATTCTACCAAGAAATGTGATTCTTCATTCAAAAGGCTGGTTTTTGCTATTAGGCTCTATTGAATAATAAATGTTTTGAATTTTCTCCAAAAGTAAAGTAGTTGCAAACTCATCCTTTTAGAGACTTGTTTGGGCTCATGAGAGCAGTAGAAAAACATCAAAAATTTCAGTCCTGCATGATTCTACCAAGAAATGTGTGTTCATTCAAACCGCTGGTTTTTGATATTTTGGGCCCTATTGAATAATGAATGTTTTGAATTTTCTCCAAAAGTAAAGTAGTTGCAAACTCATCCTTTTAGAAACTTGTTTGGGCTGTTGAGAGGAGTAAAAAAACATCAAAAATTTCAATCCTGCATGATTCTACCAAGAAATGTGATTCTTCATTCAAAACCTGATTTTTGCTATTGGGCTCTATTGAATAATGAATGTTTTGAATTTTCTCCAAAAGTAAAGTAGTTGCAAACTCATGCTTTTAGAGACTTGTTTGGGCTCATGAGAGGAGTAGAAAAACATCAAAAATTTCAGTCCTGCATGATTCTACCAAGAAATGTGTGTTCATTGAAACCGCTGGTTTTTGATAGTTTGGGCCCTATTGAATAATGAATGTTTTGAATTTTCTCCAAAAGTAAAGTAGTTGCAAACTCATCCTTTTAGAAACTTGTTTGGGCTGTTGAGAGGAGTAAAAAACCATCAAAAATTTCAATCCTGCATGATTCTACCAAGAAATGTGATTCTTCATTCAAAAGGCTGGTTTTTGCTATTGGGCTCTATTGAATAATGAATGTTTTGAATTTTCTCCAAAAGTAAAGTAGTTGCAAACTCATCCTTTTAGAGACTTGTTTGGGCTCATGAGAGGAGTAGAAAAACATCAAAAATTTCAGTCCTGCATGATTCTACCAAGAAATGTGTGTTCATTCAAACCGCTGTTTTTTGAAATTTTGGGCCCTATTGAATAATGAATGTTTTGAATTTTCTCCAAAAGTAAAGTAGTTGCAAATTCATCCTTTTAGAAACTTGTTTGGGCTGTTGAGAGGAGTAAAAAACCATCAAAAATTTCAATCCTGCATGATTCTACCAAGAAATGTGATTCTTCATTCAAAACGCTGGTTTTTGCTATTGGGCTCTATTGAATAATAAATGTTTTGAATTTTCTCAAAAGTAAAGTAGTTGCAAACTCATCCTTTTAGAGTCTTGTTTGGGCTCATGAGAGGAGTAGAAAAACATCAAAAATTTCAGTCCTGCACGATTCTACCAAGAAATGTGAGTGTTCATTCAAACCGCTG
Organism: Dendrobates tinctorius; assembly: GCF_039654945.1. Classification (NCBI taxonomy): domain Eukaryota; kingdom Metazoa; phylum Chordata; class Amphibia; order Anura; family Dendrobatidae; genus Dendrobates; species Dendrobates tinctorius. The sequence goes on from NW_027361713.1 coordinate 20,060,895, forward strand.
GTTTTTGATATTTTGGGCCCTATTGAATAATGAATGTTTTGACTTTTCTCCAAAAGTAAAGTAGTTGCAAACTCATCCTTTTAGAAACTTGTTTGGGCTGTTGAGAGGAGTAAAAAACCATCAAAAATTTCAATCCTGCATGATTCTACCAAGAAATGTGATTCTTCATTCAAAACGCTGGTATTTGCTATTGGGCTCTATTGAATAATGAATGTTTTGAATTTTCTCCAAAAGTAAAGTAGTTGCAAACTCATCCTTTTAGAGTCTTGTTTGGGCTCATGAGAGGAGTAGAAAAACATCAAAAATTTCAGTCCTGCACGATTCTACCAAGAAATTTGAGTGTTCATTCAAACCGCTGGTTTTTGATAGTTGAATGAATGTTTTGAATTTTCTCCAAAAGTAAAGTAGTTGCAAACTCATCCTTTTAGAAACTTGTTTGGGCTTTTGAGAGGAGTAAAAAACCATCAAAAATTTCAATCCTGCATGATTCTACCAAGAAATGTGATTCTTCATTCAAAACCTGATTTTTGCTATTCGGCTCTATTGAATAATGAATGTTTTGAATTTTCTCCAAAAGTAAAGTAGTTGCAAACTCATGCTTTTAGAGACTTGTTTGGGCTCATGAGAGGAGTAGAAAAACATCAAAAATTTCAGTCCTGCATGATTCTACCAAGAAATGTGTGTTCATTGAAACCGCTGGTTTTTGATAGTTTGGGCCCTATTGAATAATGAATGTTTTGAATTTTCTCCAAAAGTAAAGTAGTTGCAAACTCATCCTTTTAGAAACTTGTTTGGGCTGTTGAGAGGAGTAAAAAACCATCAAAAATTTCAATCCTGCATGATTCTACCAAGAAATGTGATTCTTCATTCAAAAGGCTGGTTTTTGCTATTGGGCTCTATTGAATAATGAATGTTTTGAATTTTCTCCAAAAGTAAAGTAGTTGCAAACTCATCCTTTTAGAGACTTGTTTGGGCTCATGAGAGGAGTAGAAAAACATCAAAAATTTCAGTCCTGCATGATTCTACCAAGAAATGTGTGTTCATTCAAACCGCTGGTTTTTGATATTTTGGGCCCTATTGAATAATGAATGTTTTGAATTTTCTCCAAAAGTAAAGTAGTTGCAAACTCATCCTTTTAGAAACTTGTTTGGGCTGTTGAGAGGAGTAAAAAACCATCAAAAATTTCAATCCTGCATGATTCTACCAAGAATTGTGATTCTTCATTCAAAACCTGATTTTTGCTATTGGGCTCTATTGAATAATGAATGTTTTGAATTTTCTCCAAAAGTAAAGTAGTTGCAAACTCATCCTTTTAGAAACTTGTTTGGGCTTTTGAGAGGAGTAAAAAACCATCAAAAATTTCAATCCTGCATGATTCTACCAAGAAATGTGATACTTTATTCAAAACGCTGGTTTTTGCTATTGGGCTCTATTGAATAATGAATGTTTTGAATTTTCTCCAAAAGTAAAGTAGTTGCAAACTTATCCTTTTAGATACTTGTTTGGGCTCATGAGAGGAGTAGAAAAACATCAAAAATTTCAGTCCTGCACGATTCTACCAAGAAATGTGTGTTCATTCAAACCGCTGGTTTTTGATATTTTGGCCCCTATTGAATAATGAATGTTTTGAATTTCTCCAAAAGTAAAGTAGTTGCAAACTCATCCTTTTAGAAACTTGTTTGGGCTGTTGAGAGGAGTAAAAAACCATCAAAAATTTCAATCCTGCATGATTCTACCAAGAAATGTGATTCTTCATTCAAAACGCTGGTTTTTGCTATTGGGCTCTATTGAATAATGAATGTTTTGAATTTTCTCCAAAAGTAAAGCAGTTGCAAACTTATCCTTTTAGAGACTTGTTTGGGCTCATGAGAGGAGTAGAAAAACATCAAAAATTTCAGTCCTGCATGATTCTACCAAGAAATGTGTGTTCATTCAAACCGCTGGTTTTTGATAGTTTGGGCCCTATTGAATAATGAATGTTTTGAATTTTCTCCAAAAGTAAAGTAGTTGCAAACTCATCCTTTTAGAAACTTGTTTGGGCTGTTGAGAGGAGTAAAAAACCATCAAAAATTTCAATCCTGCATGATTCTACCAAGAAATGTGATTCTTCATTCAAAGCCTGATTTTTGCTATTGGGCTCTATTGAATAATGAATGTTTTGAATTTTCTCCAAAAGTAAAGTAGTTGCAAACTCATGCTTTTAGAGACTTGTTTGGGCTCATGAGAGGAGTAGAAAAACATCAAAAATTTCAGTCCTGCATGATTCTACCAAGAAATGTGTGTTCATTGAAACCGCTGGTTTTTGATAGTTTGGGCCCTATTGAATAATGAATGTTTTGAATTTTCTCCAAAAGTAAAGTAGTTGCAAACTCATCCTTTTAGAAACTTGTTTGGGCTTTTGAGAGGAGTAAAAAACCATCAAAAATTTCAATCCTGCATGATTCTACCAAGAAATGTGATACTTTATTCAAAACCCTGGTTTTTGCTATTGGGCTCTATTGAATAATGAATGTTTTGAATTTTCTCCAAAAGTAAAGTAGTTGCAAACTCATCCTTTTAGATACTTGTTTGGGCTCATGAGAGGAGTAGAAAAACATCAAAAATTTCAGTCCTGCATGATTCTACCAAGAAATGTGTGTTCATTCAAACCGCTGGTTTTTGATATTTTGGGCCCTATTGAATAATGAATGTTTTGAATTTTCTCCAAAAGTAAAGTAGTTGCAAACTCATCCTTTTAGAATCTTGTTTGGGCTGTTGAGAGGAGTAAAAAACCATCAAAAATTTCAATCCTGCATGATTCTACCAAGAAATGTGATTCTTCATTCAAAACCTGATTTTTGCTATTGGGCTCTATTGAATAATGAATGTTTTGAATTTTCTCCAAAAGTAAAGTAGTTGCAAACTCATGCTTTTAGAGACTTGTTTGGGCTCATGAGAGGAGTAGAAAAACATCAAAAATTTCAGTCCTGCATGATTCTACCAAGAAATGTGTGTTCATTGAAACCGCTGGTTTTTGATAGTTTGGGCCCTATTGAATAATGAATGTTTTGAATTTTCTCCAAAAGTAAAGTAGTTGCAAACTCATCCTTTTAGAAACTTGTTTGGGCTGTTGAGAGGAGTAAAAAACCATCAAAAATTTCAATCCTGCATGATTCTACCAAGAAATGTGATTCTTCATTCAAAAGGCTGGTTTTTGCTATTGGGCTCTATTGAATAATGAATGTTTTGAATTTTCTCCAAAAGTAAAGTAGTTGCAAACTCATCCTTTTAGAGACTTGTTTGGGCTCATGAGAGGAGTAGAAAAACATCAAAAATTTCAGTCCTGCATGATTCTACCAAGAAATGTGTGTTCATTCAAACCGCTGTTTTTTGAAATTTTGGGCCCTATTGAATAATGAATGTTTTGAATTTTCTCCAAAAGTAAAGTAGTTGCAAATTCATCCTTTTAGAAACTTGTTTGGGCTGTTGAGAGGAGTAAAAAACCATCAAAAATTTCAATCCTGCATGATTCTACCAAGAAATGTGATTCTTCATTCAAAACGCTGGTTTTTGCTATTGGGCTCTATTGAATAATAAATGTTTTGAATTTTCTCAAAAGTAAAGTAGTTGCAAACTCATCCTTTTAGAGTCTTGTTTGGGCTCATGAGAGGAGTAGAAAAACATCAAAAATTTCAGTCCTGCACGATTCTACCAAGAAATGTGAGTGTTCATTCAAACCGCTGGTTTTTGATATTTTGGGCCCTATTGAATAATGAATGTTTTGACTTTTCTCCAAAAGTAAAGTAGTTGCAAACTCATCCTTTTAGAAACTTGTTTGGGCTGTTGAGAGGAGTAAAAAACCATCAAAAATTTCAATCCTGCATGATTCTACCAAGAAATGTGATTCTTCATTCAAAACGCTGGTATTTGCTATTGGGCTCTATTGAATAATGAATGTTTTGAATTTTCTCCAAAAGTAAAGTAGTTGCAAACTCATCCTTTTAGAGTCTTGTTTGGGCTCATGAGAGGAGTAGAAAAACATCAAAAATTTCAGTCCTGCACGATTCTACCAAGAAATTTGAGTGTTCATTCAAACCGCTGGTTTTTGATAGTTTGGGCCCTATTGAATAATGAATGTTTTGAATTTTCTCCAAAAGTAAAGTAGTTGCAAACTCATCCTTTTAGAAACTTGTTTGGGCTTTTGAGAGGAGTAAAAAACCATCAAAAATTTCAATCCTGCATGATTCTACCAAGAAATGTGATTCTTCTTTCAAAACCTGATTTTTGCTATTCGGCTCTATTGAATAATGAATGTTTTGAATTTTCTCCAAAAGTAAAGTAGTTGCAAACTCATGCTTTTAGAGACTTGTTTGGGCTCATGAGAGGAGTAGAAAAACATCAAAAATTTCAGTCCTGCATGATTCTACCAAGAAATGTGTGTTCATTGAAACCGCTGGTTTTTGATAGTTTGGGCCCTATTGAATAATGAATGTTTTGAATTTTCTCCAAAAGTAAAGTAGTTGCAAACTCATCCTTTTAGAAACTTGTTTGGGCTGTTGAGAGGAGTAAAAAACCATCAAAAATTTCAATCCTGCATGATTCTACCAAGAAATGTGATTCTTCATTCAAAAGGCTGGTTTTTGCTATTGGGCTCTATTGAATAATGAATGTTTTGAATTTTCTCCAAAAGTAAAGTAGTTGCAAACTCATCCTTTTAGAGACTTGTTTGGGCTCATGAGAGGAGTAGAAAAACATCAAAAATTTCAGTCCTGCATGATTCTACCAAGAAATGTGTGTTCATTCAAACCGCTGGTTTTTGATATTTTGGGCCCTATTGAATAATGAATGTTTTGAATTTTCTCCAAAAGTAAAGTAGTTGCAAACTCATCCTTTTAGAAACTTGTTTGGGCTGTTGAGAGGAGTAAAAAACCATCAAAAATTTCAATCCTGCATGATTCTACCAATTATTGTGATTCTTCATTCAAAACCTGATTTTTGCTATTGGGCTCTATTGAATAATGAATGTTTTGAATTTTCTCCAAAAGTAAAGTAGTTGCAAACTCATGCTTTTAGAGACTTGTTTGGGCTCATGAGAGGAGTAGAAAAACATCAAAAATTTCAGTCCTGCATGATTCTACCAAGAAATGTGTGTTCATTGAAACCGCTGGTTTTTGATAGTTTGAGCCCTATTGAATAATGAATGTTTTGAATTTTCTCCAAAAGTAAAGTAGTTGCAAACTCATCCTTTTAGAAACTTGTTTGGGCTGTTGAGAGGAGTAAAAAACCATCAAAAATTTCAATCCTGCATGATTCTACCAAGAAATGTGATTCTTCATTCAAAAGGCTGGTTTTTGCTATTGGGCTCTATTGAATAATGAATGTTTTGAATTTTCTCCAAAAGTAAAGTAGTTGCAAACTCATCCTTTTAGAGACTTGTTTGGGCTCATGAGAGGAGTAGAAAAACATCAAAAATTTCAGTCCTGCATGATTCTACCAAGAAATGTGTGTTCATTCAAACCGCTGTTTTTTGAAATTTTGGGCCCTATTGAATAATGAATGTTTTGAATTTTCTCCAAAAGTAAAGTAGTTGCAAACTCATCCTTTTAGAAACTTGTTTGGGCTGTTGAGAGGAGTAAAAAACCATCAAAAATTTCAATCCTGCATGATTCTACCAAGAAATGTGATTCTTCATTCAAAACGCTGGTTTTTGCTATTGGGCTCTATTGAATAATAAATGTTTTGAATTTTCTCAAAAGTAAAGTAGTTGCAAACTCATCCTTTTAGAGTCTTGTTTGGGCTCATGAGAGGAGTAGAAAAACATCAAAAATTTCAGTCCTGCACGATTCTACCAAGAAATGTGAGTGTTCATTCAAACCGCTGGTTTTTGATATTTTGGGCCCTATTGAATAATGAATGTTTTGACTTTTCTCCAAAAGTAAAGTAGTTGCAAAATCATCCTTTTAGAAACTTGTTTGGGCTGTTGAGAGGAGTAAAAAACCATCAAAAATTTCAATCCTGCATGATTCTACCAAGAAATGTGATTCTTCATTCAAAACCTGATTTTTGCTATTGGGCTCTATTGAATAATGAATGTTTTGAATTTTCTCCAAAAGTAAAGTAGTTGCAAACTCATGCTTTTAGAGACTTGTTTGGGCTCATGAGAGGAGTAGAAAAACATCAAAAATTTCAGTCCTGCATGATTCTACCAAGAAATGTGTGTTCATTGAAACCGCTGGTTTTTGATAGTTTGGGCCCTATTGAATAATGAATGTTTTGAATTTTCTCCAAAAGTAAAGTAGTTGCAAACTCATCCTTTTAGAAACTTGTTTGGGCTGTTGAGAGGAGTAAAAAACCATCAAAAATTTCAATCCTGCATGATTCTACCAAGAAATGTGATTCTTCATTCAAAAGGCTGGTTTTTGCTATTGGGCTCTATTGAATAATGAATGTTTTGAATTTTCTCCAAAAGTAAAGTAGTTGCAAACTCATCCTTTTAGAGACTTGTTTGGGCTCATGAGAGGAGTAGAAAAACATCAAAAATTTCAGTCCTGCATGATTCTACCAAGAAATGTGTGTTCATTCAAACCGCTGTTTTTTGAAATTTTGGGCCCTATTGAATAATGAATGTTTTGAATTTTCTCCAAAAGTAAAGTAGTTGCAAATTCATCCTTTTAGAAACTTGTTTGGGCTGTTGAGAGGAGTAAAAAACCATCAAAAATTTCAATCCTGCATGATTCTACCAAGAAATGTGATTCTTCATTCAAAACGCTGGTTTTTGCTATTGGGCTCTATTGAATAATAAATGTTTTGAATTTTCTCAAAAGTAAAGTAGTTGCAAACTCATCCTTTTAGAGTCTTGTTTGGGCTCATGAGAGGAGTAGAAAAACATCAAAAATTTCAGTCCTGCACGATTCTACCAAGAAATGTGAGTGTTCATTCAAACCGCTGGTTTTTGATATTTTGGGCCCTATTGAATAATGAATGTTTTGACTTTTCTCCAAAAGTAAAGTAGTTGCAAACTCATCCTTTTAGAAACTTGTTTGGGCTGTTGAGAGGAGTAAAAAACCATCAAAAATTTCAATCCTGCATGATTCTACCAAGAAATGTGATTCTTCATTCAAAACGCTGGTATTTGCTATTGGGCTCTATTGAATAATGAATGTTTTGAATTTTCTCCAAAAGTAAAGTAGTTGCAAACTCATCCTTTTAGAGTCTTGTTTGGGCTCATGAGAGGAGTAGAAAAACATCAAAAATTTCAGTCCTGCACGATTCTACCAAGAAATTTGAGTGTTCATTCAAACCGCTGGTTTTTGATAGTTTGGGCCCTATTGAATAATGAATGTTTTGAATTTTCTCCAAAAGTAAAGTAGTTGCAAACTCATCCTTTTAGAAACTTGTTTGGGCTTTTGAGAGGAGTAAAAAACCATCAAAAATTTCAATCCTGCATGATTCTACCAAGAAATGTGATTCTTCATTCAAAACCTGATTTTTGCTATTCGGCTCTATTGAATAATGAATGTTTTGAATTTTCTCCAAAAGTAAAGTAGTTGAAAACTCATGCTTTTAGAGACTTGTTTGGGCTCATGAGAGGAGTAGAAAAACATCAAAAATTTCAGTCCTGCATGATTCTACCAAGAAATGTGTGTTCATTGAAACCGCTGGTTTTTGATAGTTTGGGCCCTATTGAATAATGAATGTTTTGAATTTTCTCCAAAAGTAAAGTAGTTGCAAACTCATCCTTTTAGAAACTTGTTTGGGCTGTTGAGAGGAGTAAAAAAACATCAAAAATTTCAATCCTGCATGATTCTACCAAGAAATGTGATTCTTCATTCAAAAGGCTGGTTTTTGCTATTGGGCTCTATTGAATAATGAATGTTTTGAATTTTCTCCAAAAGTAAAGTAGTTGCAAACTCATCCTTTTAGAGACTTGTTTGGGCTCATGAGAGGAGTAGAAAAACATCAAAAATTTCAGTCCTGCATGATTCTACCAAGAAATGTGTGTTCATTCAAACCGCTGGTTTTTGATATTTTGGGCCCTATTGAATAATGAATGTTTTGAATTTTCTCCAAAAGTAAAGTAGTTGCAAACTCATCCTTTTAGAAACTTGTTTGGGCTGTTGAGAGGAGTAAAAAACCATCAAAAATTTCAATCCTGCATGATTCTACCAAGAATTGTGATTCTTCATTCAAAACCTGATTTTTGCTATTGGGCTCTATTGAATAATGAATGTTTTGAATTTTCTCCAAAAGTAAAGTAGTTGCAAACTCATGCTTTTAGAGACTTGTTTGGGCTCATGAGAGGAGTAGAAAAACATCAAAAATTTCAGTCCTGCATGATTCTACCAAGAAATGTGTGTTCATTGAAACCGCTGGTTTTTGATAGTTTGAGCCCTATTGAATAATGAATGTTTTGAATTTTCTCCAAAAGTAAAGTAGTTGCAAACTCATCCTTTTAGAAACTTGTTTGGGCTGTTGAGAGGAGTAAAAAACCATCAAAAATTTCAATCCTGCATGATTCTACCAAGAAATGTGATTCTTCATTCAAAAGGCTGGTTTTTGCTATTGGGCTCTATTGAATAATGAATGTTTTGAATTTTCTCCAAAAGTAAAGTAGTTGCAAACTCATCCTTTTAGAGACTTGTTTGGGCTCATGAGAGGAGTAGAAAAACATCAAAAATTTCAGTCCTGCATGATTCTACCAAGAAATGTGTGTTCATTCAAACCGCTGTTTTTTGAAATTTTGGGCCCTATTGAATAATGAATGTTTTGAATTTTCTCCAAAAGTAAAGTAGTTGCAAACTCATCCTTTTAGAAACTTGTTTGGGCTGTTGAGAGGAGTAAAAAACCATCAAAAATTTCAATCCTGCATGATTCTACCAAGAAATGTGATTCTTCATTCAAAACGCTGGTTTTTGCTATTGGGCTCTATTGAATAATAAATGTTTTGAATTTTCTCAAAAGTAAAGTAGTTGCAAACTCATCCTTTTAGAGTCTTGTTTGGGCTCATGAGAGGAGTAGAAAAACATCAAAAATTTCAGTCCTGCACGATTCTACCAAGAAATGTGAGTGTTCATTCAAACCGCTGGTTTTTGATATTTTGGGCCCTATTGAATAATGAATGTTTTGACTTTTCTCCAAAAGTAAAGTAGTTGCAAAATCATCCTTTTAGAAACTTGTTTGGGCTGTTGAGAGGAGTAAAAAACCATCAAAAATTTCAATCCTGCATGATTCTACCAAGAAATGTGATTCTTCATTCAAAACGCTGGTATTTGCTATTGGGCTCTATTGAATAATGAATGTTTTGAATTTTCTCCAAAAGTAAAGTAGTTGCAAACTCATCCTTTTAGAGTCTTGTTTGGGCTCATGAGAGGAGTAGAAAAACATCAAAAATTTCAGTCCTGCACGATTCTACCAAGAAATTTGAGTGTTCATTCAAACTGCTGGTTTTTGATAGTTTGGGCCCTATTGAATAATGAATGTTTTGAATGTTCTCCAAAAGTAAAGTAGTTGCAAACTCATCCTTTTAGAAACTTGTTTGGATATTTGAGAGGAGTAAAAAACCATCAAAAATTTCAATCCTGCATGATTCTACCAAGAAATGTGATTCTTCATTCAAAACCTGATTTTTGCTATTCGGCTCTATTGAATAATGAATGTTTTGAATTTTCTCCAAAAGTAAAGTAGTTGCAAACTCATGCTTTTAGAGACTTGTTTGGGCTCATGAGAGGAGTAGAAAAACATCAAAAATTTCAGTCCTGCATGATTCTACCAAGAAATGTGTGTTCATTGAAACCGCTGGTTTTTGATAGTTTGGGCCCTATTGAATAATGAATGTTTTGAATTTTCTCCAAAAGTAAAGTAGTTGCAAACTCATCCTTTTAGAAACTTGTTTGGGCTGTTGAGAGGAGTAAAAAAACATCAAAAATTTCAATCCTGCATGATTCTACCAAGAAATGTGATTCTTCATTCAAAAGGCTGGTTTTTGCTATTGGGCTCTATTGAATAATGAATGTTTTGAATTTTCTCCAAAAGTAAAGTAGTTGCAAACTCATCCTTTTAGAGACTTGTTTGGGCTCATGAGAGGAGTAGAAAAACATCAAAAATTTCAGTCCTGCATGATTCTACCAAGAAATGTGTGTTCATTCAAACCGCTGGTTTTTGATATTTTGGGCCCTATTGAATAATGAATGTTTTGAATTTTCTCCAAAAGTAAAGTAGTTGCAAACTCATCCTTTTAGAAACTTGTTTGGGCTGTTGAGAGGAGTAAAAAACCATCAAAAATTTCAATCCTGCATGATTCTACCAAGAATTGTGATTCTTCATTCAAAACCTGATTTTTGCTATTGGGCTCTATTGAATAATGAATGTTTTGAATTTTCTCCAAAAGTAAAGTAGTTGCAAACTCATCCTTTTAGAAACTTGTTTGGGCTGTTGAGAGGAGTAAAAAACCATCAAAAATTTCAATCCTGCATGATTCTACCAAGAAATGTGATTCTTCATTCAAAACGCTGGTTTTTGCTATTGGGCTCTATTGAAAAATAAATGTTTTGAATTTTCTCCAAAAGTAAAGTAGTTGCAAACTCATCCTTTTAGAGTCTTGTTTGGGCTCATGAGAGGAGTAGAAAAACATCAAAAATTTCAGTCCTGCACGATTCTACCAAGAAATGTGAGTGTTCATTCAAACCGCTGGTTTTTGACATTTTGGGCCCTACTGAATAATGAATGTTTTGAATTTTCTCCAAAAGTAAAGTAGTTGCAAACTCATCCTTTAGAAACTTGTTTGGGCTGTTGAGAGGAGTAAAAAACCATCAAAAATTTCAATCCTGCATGATTCTACCAAGAAATGTGATTCTTCATTCAAAACGCTGGTATTTGCTATTGGGCTCTATTGAATAATGAATGTTTTGAATTTTCTCCAAAAGTAAAGTAGTTGCAAACTCATCATTTTAGAGTCTTGTTTGGGCTCATGAGAGGAGTAGAAAAACATCAAAAATTTCAGTCCTGCACGATTCTACCAAGAAATGTGTGTTCATTCAAACCGCTGGTTTTTGATATTTTGGGCCCTATTGAATAATGAATGTTTTGAATTTCTCCAAAAGTAAAGTAGTTGCAAACTCATCCTTTTAGAAACTTGTTTGGGCTGTTGAGAGGAGTAAAAAACCATCAAAAATTTCAATCCTGCATGATTCTACCAAGAAATGTGATTCTTCATTCAAAACGCTGGTTTTTGCTATTGGGCTCTATTGAATAATGAATGTTTTGAATTTTCTCCAAAAGTAAAGCAGTTGCAAACTCATCCTTTTAAAGACTTGTTTGGGCTCATGAGAGGAGTAGAAAAACATCAAAAATTTCAGTCCTGCATGATTCTACCAAGAAATGTGTGTTCATTCAAACCGCTGGTTTTTGATATTTTGGGCCCTATTGAATAATGAATGTTTTGAATTTTCTCCAAAAGTAAAGAAGTTGCAAACTCAACCTTTTAGAAACTTGTTTGGGCTGTTGAGAGGAGTAAAAAACCATCAAAAATTTCAATCCTGCATGATTCTACCAAGAAATGTGATTCTTCATTCAAAACCTGATTTTTGCTATTGGGCTCTATTGTATAATTAATGTTTTGAATTTTCTCCAAAAGTAAAGTAGTTGCAAACTCATCCTTTTAGAAACTTGTTTGGGCTTTTGAGAGGAGTAAAAAACCATCAAAAATTTCAATCCTGCATGATTCTACCAAGAAATGTGATACTTTATTCAAAACGCTGGTTTTTGCTATTGGGCTCTATTGAATAATGAATGTTTTGAATTTTCTCCAAAAGTAAAGTAGTTGCAAACTCATCCTTTTAGATACTTGTTTGGGCTCATGAGAGGAGTAGAAAAACATCAAAAATTTCAGTCCTGCACGATTCTACCAAGAAATGTGTGTTCATTCAAACAGCTTGTTTTTGATATTTTGGGCCCTATTGAATAATGAATGTTTTGAATTTCTCCAAAAGTAAAGTAGTTGCAAACTCATCCTTTTAGAAACTTGTTTGGGCTGTTGAGAGGAGTAAAAAACCATCAAAAATTTCAATCCTGCATGATTCTACCAAGAAATGTGATTCTTCATTCAAAACGCTGGTTTTTGCTATTGGGCTCTATTGAATAATGAATGTTTTGAATTTTCTCCAAAAGTAAAGCAGTTGCAAACTCATCCTTTTAGAGACTTGTTTGGGCTCATGAGAGGAGTAGAAAAACATCAAAAATTTCAGTCCTGCATGATTCTACCAAGAAATGTGTGTTCATTCAAACCGCTGGTTTTTGATAGTTTGGGCCCTATTGAATAATGAATGTTTTGAATTTTCTCCAAAAGTAAAGTAGTTGCAAACTCATCCTTTTAGAAACTTGTTTGGGCTGTTGAGAGGAGTAAAAAACCATCAAAAATTTCAATCCTGCATGATTCTACCAAGAAATGTGATCCTTCATTCAAAGCCTGATTTTTGCTATTGGGCTCTATTGAATAATGAATGTTTTGAATTTTCTCTAAAAGTAAAGTAGTTGCAAACTCATGCTTTTAGAGACTTGTTTGGGCTCATGAAAGGAGTAGAAAAACATCAAAAATTTCAGTCCTGCATGATTCTACCAAGAAATGTGTGTTCATTCAAACCGCTGGTTTTTGATATTTTGGGCCCTATTGAATAATGAATGTTTTGAATTTTCTCCAAAAGTAAAGAAGTTGCAAACTCAACCTTTTAGAAACTTGTTTGGGCTGTTGAGAGGAGTAAAAAACCATCAAAAATTTCAATCCTGCATGATTCTACCAAGAAATGTGATTCTTCATTCAAAACCTGATTTTTGCTATTGGTCTCTATTGTATAATTAATGTTTTGAATTTTCTCCAAAAGTAAAGTAGTTGCAAACTCATGCTTTTAGAGACTTGTTTGGGCTCATGAGAGGAGTAGAAAAACATCAAAAATTTCAGTCCTGCATGATTCTACCAAGAAATGTGTGTTCATTGAAACCGCTGGTTTTTGATAGTTTGGGCCCTATTGAATAATGAATGTTTTGAATTTTCTCCAAAAGTAAAGTAGTTGCAAACTCATCCTTTTAGAAACTTGTTTGGGCTTTTGAGAGGAGTAAAAAACCATCAAAAATTTCAATCCTGCATGATTCTACCAAGAAATGTGATACTTTATTCAAAACCCTGGTTTTTGCTATTGGGCTCTATTGAATAATGAATGTTTTGAATTTTCTCCAAAAGTAAAGTAATTGCAAACTCATCCTTTTAGATACTTGTTTGGGCTCATGAGAGGAGTAGAAAAACATCAAAAATTTCAGTCCTGCATGATTCTACCAAGAAATGTGTGTTCATTCAAACCGCTGGTTTTTGATATTTTGGGCCCTATTGAATAATGAATGTTTTGAATTTTCTCCAAAAGTAAAGTAGTTGCAAACTCATCCTTTTAGAATCTTGTTTGGGCTGTTAAGAGGAGTAAAAAACCATCAAAAATTTCAATCCTGCATGATTCTACCAAGAAATGTGATTCTTCATTCAAAACCTGATTTTTGCTATTGGGCTCTATTGAATAATGAATGTTTTGAATTTTCTCCAAAAGTAAAGTAGTTGCAAACTCATGCTTTTAGAGACTTGTTTGGGCTCATGAGAGGAGTAGAAAAACATCAAAAATTTCAGTCCTGCATGATTCTACCAAGAAATGTGTGTTCATTGAAACCGCTGGTTTTTGATAGTTTGGGCCCTATTGAATAATGAATGTTTTGAATTTTCTCCAAAAGTAAAGTAGTTGCAAACTCATCCTTTTAGAAACTTGTTTGGGCTGTTGAGAGGAGTAAAAAACCATCAAAAATTTCAATCCTGCATGATTCTACCAAGAAATGTGATTCTTCATTCAAAAGGCTGGTTTTTGCTATTGGGCTCTATTGAATAATGAATGTTTTGAATTTTCTCCAAAAGTAAAGTAGTTGCAAACTCATCCTTTTAGAGACTTGTTTGGGCTCATGAGAGGAGTAGAAAAACATCAAAAATTTCAGTCCTGCATGATTCTACCAAGAAATGTGTGTTCATTCAAACCGCTGGTTTTTGATATTTTGGGCCCTATTGAATAATGAATGTTTTGAATTTTCTCCAAAAGTAAAGTAGTTGCAAACTCATCCTTTTAGAAACTTGTTTGGGCTGTTGAGAGGAGTAAAAAACCATCAAAAATTTCAATCCTGCATGATTCTACCAAGAAATGTGATTCTTCATTCAAAACCTGATTTTTGCTATTGGGCTCTATTGAATAATGAATGTTTTGAATTTTCTCCAAAAGTAAAGTAGTTGCAAACTCATGCTTTTAGAGACTTGTTTGGGCTCATGAGAGGAGTAGAAAAACATCAAAAATTTCAGTCCTGCATGATTCTACCAAGAAATGTGTGTTCATTGAAACCGCTGGTTTTTGATAGTTTGGGCCCTATTGAATAATGAATGTTTTGAATTTTCTCCAAAAGTAAAGTAGTTGCAAACTCATCCTTTTAGAAACTTGTTTGGGCTGTTGAGAGGAGTAAAAAACCATCAAAAATTTCAATCCTGCATGATTCTACCAAGAAATGTGATTCTTCATTCAAAAGGCTGGTTTTTGCTATTGGGCTCTATTGAATAATGAATGTTTTGAATTTTCTCCAAAAGTAAAGTAGTTGCAAACTCATCCTTTTAGAGACTTGTTTGGGCTCATGAGAGGAGTAGAAAAACATCAAAAATTTCAGTCCTGCATGATTCTACCAAGAAATGTGTGTTCATTCAAACCGCTGTTTTTTGAAATTTTGGGCCCTATTGAATAATGAATGTTTTGAATTTTCTCCAAAAGTAAAGTAGTTGCAAATTCATCCTTTTAGAAACTTGTTTGGGCTGTTGAGAGGAGTAAAAAACCATCAAAAATTTCAATCCTGCATGATTCTACCAAGAAATGTGATTCTTCATTCAAAACGCTGGTTTTTGCTATTGGGCTCTATTGAATAATAAATGTTTTGAATTTTCTCAAAAGTAAAGTAGTTGCAAACTCATCCTTTTAGAGTCTTGTTTGGGCTCATGAGAGGAGTAGAAAAACATCAAAAATTTCAGTCCTGCACGATTCTACCAAGAAATGTGAGTGTTCATTCAAACCGCTGGTTTTTGATATTTTGGGCCCTATTGAATAATGAATGTTTTGACTTTTCTCCAAAAGTAAAGTAGTTGCAAACTCATCCTTTTAGAAACTTGTTTGGGCTGTTGAGAGGAGTAAAAAACCATCAAAAATTTCAATCCTGCATGATTCTACCAAGAAATGTGATTCTTCATTCAAAACGCTGGTATTTGCTATTGGGCTCTATTGAATAATGAATGTTTTGAATTTTCTCCAAAAGTAAAGTAGTTGCAAACTCATCCTTTTAGAGTCTTGTTTGGGCTCATGAGAGGAGTAGAAAAACATCAAAAATTTCAGTCCTGCACGATTCTACCAAGAAATTTGAGTGTTCATTCAAACCGCTGGTTTTTGATAGTTTGGGCCCTATTGAATAATGAATGTTTTGAATTTTCTCCAAAAGTAAAGTTGTTGCAAACTCATCCTTTTAGAAACTTGTTTGGGCTTTTGAGAGGAGTAAAAAACCATCAAAAATTTCAATCCTGCATGATTCTACCAAGAAATGTGATTCTTCATTCAAAACCTGATTTTTGCTATTGGGCTCTATTGAATAATGAATGTTTTGAATTTTCTCCAAAAGTAAAGTAGTTGCAAACTCATGCTTTTAGAGACTTGTTTGGGCTCATGAGAGGAGTAGAAAAACATCAAAAATTTCAGTCCTGCATGATTCTACCAAGAAATGTGTGTTCATTGAAACCGCTGGTTTTTGATAGTTTGGGCCCTATTGAATAATGAATGTTTTGAATTTTCTCCAAAAGTAAAGTAGTTGCAAACTCATCCTTTTAGAAACTTGTTTGGGCTGTTGAGAGGAGTAAAAAACCATCAAAAATTTCAATCCTGCATGATTCTACCAAGAAATGTGATTCTTCATTCAAAACGCTGGTTTTTGCTATTGGGCTCTATTGAATAATAAATGTTTTGAATTTTCTCCAAAAGTAAAGTAGTTGCAAACTCATCCTTTTAGAGTCTTGTTTGGGCTCATGAGAGGAGTAGAAAAACATCAAAAATTTCAGTCCTGCACGATTCTACCAAGAAATGTGAGTGTTCATTCAAACCGCTGGTTTTTGATATTTTGGGCCCTATTGAATAATGAATGTTTTGAATTTTCTCCAAAAGTAAAGTAGTTGCAAAATCATCCTTTTAGAATCTTGTTTGGGCTGTTGAGAGGAGTAAAAAACCATCAAAAATTTCAATCCTGCATGATTCTACCAAGAAATGTGATACTTTATTCAAAACGCTGGTTTTTGCTATTGGGCTCTATTGAATAATGAATGTTTTGAATTTTCTCCAAAAGTAAAGTAGTTGCAAACTCATCCTTTTAGATACTTGTTTGGGCTCTTGAGAGGAGTAGAAAAACATCAAAAATTTCAGTCCTGCATGATTCTACCAAGAAATGTGTGTTCATTCAAACCGCTGGTTTTTTATATTTTGGGCCCTATTGAATAATGAATGTTTTGAATTTTCTCCAAAAGTAAAGTAGTTGCAAACTCATCCTTTTAGAATCTTGTTTGGGCTGTTGAGAGGAGTAAAAAACCATCAAAAATTTCAATCCTGCATGATTCTACCAAGAAATGTGATTCTTCATTCAAAACCTGATTTTTGCTATTGGGCTCTATTGAATAATGAATGTTTTGAATTTTCTCCAAAAGTAAAGTAGTTGCAAACTCATGCTTTTAGAGACTTGTTTGGGCTCATGAGAGGAGTAGAAAAACATCAAAAATTTCAGTCCTGCATGATTCTACCAAGAAATGTGTGTTCATTGAAACCGCTGGTTTTTGATAGTTTGGGCCCTATTGAATAATGAATGTTTTGAATTTTCTCCAAAAGTAAAGTAGTTGCAAACTCATCCTTTTAGAAACTTGTTTGGGCTGTTGAGAGGAGTAAAAAACCATCAAAAATTTCAATCCTGCATGATTCTACCAAGAAATGTGATTCTTCATTCAAAACGCTGGTTTTTGCTATTGGGCTCTATTGAATAATGAATGTTTTGAATTTTCTCCAAAAGTAAAGCAGTTGCAAACTCATCCTTTTAGAGACTTGTTTGGGCTCATGAGAGGAGTAGAAAAACATCAAAAATTTCAGTCCTGCATGATTCTACCAAGAAATGTGTGTTCATTCAAACCGCTGTTTTTTGAAATTTTGGGCCCTATTGAATAATGAATGTTTTGAATTTTCTCCAAAAGTAAAGTAGTTGCAAACTCATCCTTTTAGAAACTTGTTTGGGCTGTTGAGAGGAGTAAAAAACCATCAAAAATTTCAATCCTGCATGATTCTACCAAGAAATGTGATTCTTCATTCAAAACGCTGGTTTTTGCTATTGGGCTCTATTGAATAATAAATGTTTTGATTTTTCTCCAAAAGTAAAGTAGTTGCAAACTCATCCTTTTAGAGTCTTGTTTGGGCTCATGAGAGGAGTAGGAAAACATCAAAAATTTCAGTCCTGCACGATTCTACCAAGAAATGTGAGTGTTCATTCAAACCGCTGGTTTTTGATATTTTGGGCCCTATTGAATAATGAATGTTTTGACTTTTCTCCAAAAGTAAAGTAGTTGCAAACTCATCCTTTTAGAAACTTGTTTGGGCTGTTGAGAGGAGTAAAAAACCATCAAAAATTTCAATCCTGCATGATTCTACCAAGAAATGTGATTCTTCATTCAAAACCTGATTTTTGCTATTGGGCTCTATTGAATAATGAATGTTTTGAATTTTCTCCAAAAGTAAAGTAGTTGCAAACTCATGCTTTTAGAGACTTGTTTGGGCTCATGAGAGGAGTAGAAAAACATCAAAAATTTCAGTCCTGCATGATTCTACCAAGAAATGTGTGTTCATTGAAACCGTTGGTTTTTGATAGTTTGGGCCCTATTGAATAATGAATGTTTTGAATTTTCTCCAAAAGTAAAGTAGTTGCAAACTCATCCTTTTAGAAACTTGTTTGGGCTGTTGAGAGGAGTAAAAAACCATCAAAAATTTCAATCCTGCATGATTCTACCAAGAAATGTGATTCTTCATTCAAAACCTGATTTTTGCTATTGGGCTCTATTGAATAATGAATGTTTTGAATTTTCTCCAAAAGTAAAGTAGTTGCAAACTCATGCTTTTAGAGACTTGTTTGGGCTCATGAGAGGAGTAGAAAAACATCAAAAATTTCAGTCCTGCATGATTCTACCAAGAAATGTGTGTTCATTGAAACCGTTGGTTTTTGATAGTTTGGGCCCTATTGAATAATGAATGTTTTGAATTTTCTCCAAAAGTAAAGTAGTTGCAAACTCATCCTTTTAGAAACTTGTTTGGGCTGTTGAGAGGAGTAAAAAACCATCAAAAATTTCAATCCTGCATGATTCTACCAAGAAATGTGATTCTTCATTCAAAATGCTGGTTTTTGCTATTGGGCTCTATTGAATAATGAATGTTTTGAATTTTCTCCAAAAGTAAAGTAGTTGCAAACTCATCCTTTTAGAGACTTGTTTGGGCTCATGAGAGGAGTAGAAAAACATCAAAAATTTCAGTCCTGCACGATTCTACCAAGAAATGTGTGTTCATTCAAACTGCTGGTTTTTGATATTTTGGGCCCTATTGAATAATGAATGTTTTGAATTTTCTCCAAAAGTAAAGTAGTTGCAAACTCATCCTTTTAGAAACTTGTTTGGGCTGTTGAGAGGAGTAAAAAACCATCAAAAATTTCAATCCTGCATGATTCTACCAAGAAATGTGATACTTCATTCAAAACGCTGGTTTTTGCTATTGGGCTCTATTGAATAATGAATGTTTTGAATTTTCTCCAAAAGTAAAGTAGTTGCAAACTCATCCTTTTAGAGACTTGTTTGGGCTCATGAGAGGAGTAGAAAAACATCAAAAATTTCAGTCCTGCACGATTCTACCAAGAAATTTGAGTGTTCATTCAAACCGCTGGTTTTTGATAGTTTGGGCCCTATTGAATAATGAATGTTTTGAATTTTCTCCAAAAGTAAAGTAGTTGCAAACTCATCCTTTTAGAAACTTGTTTGGGCTGTTGAGAGGAGTAAAAAACCATCAAAAATTTCAATCCTGCATGATTCTACCAAGAAATGTGATTCTTCATTCAAAACCTGATTTTTGCTATTGGGCTCTATTGAATAATGAATGTTTTGAATTTTCACCAAAAGTAAAGTAGTTGCAAACTCATGCTTTTAGAGACTTGTTTGGGCTCATGAGAGGAGTAGAAAAACATCAAAAATTTCAGTCCTGCACGATTCTACCAAGAAATTTGAGTGTTCATTCAAAACGCTGGTTTTTGATAGTTTGGGCCCTATTGAATAATGAATGTTTTGAATTTTCTCCAAAAGTAAAGTAGTTGCAAACTCATCCTTTTAGAAACTTGTTTGAGCTTTTGAGAGGAGTAAAAAACCATCAAAAATTTCAATCCTGCATGATTCTACCAAGAAATGTGATTCTTCATTCAAAACCTGATTTTTGCTATTCGGCTCTATTGAATAATGAATGTTTTGAATTTTCTCCAAAAGTAAAGTAGTTGCAAACTCATCCTTTTAGAGTCTTGTTTGGGCTCATGAGAGGAGTAGAAAAACATCAAAAATTTCAGTCCTGCACGATTCTACCAAGAAATGTGTGTTCATTCAAACCGCTGGTTTTTGATAGTTTGGGCCCTATTGAATAATGAATGTTTTGAATTTTCTCCAAAAGTAAAGTAGTTGCAAACTCATCCTTTTAGAAACTTGTTTGGGATGTTGAGAGGAGTAAAAAACCATCAAAAATTTCAATCCTGCATGATTCTACCAAGAAATGTGATTCTTCATTCAAAACCTGATTTTTGCTATTGGGCTCTATTGAATAATGAATGTTTTGAATTTTCTCCAAAAGTAAAGTAGTTGCAAACTCATCCTTTTAGAGACTTGTTTGGGCTCATGAGAGGAGTAGAAAAATATCAAAAATTTCAGTCCTGCACGATTCTACCAAGAAATGTGTGTTCATTCAAACCGCTTGTTTTTGATATTTTGGGCCCTATTGAATAATGAATGTTTTGAATTTTCTCCAAAAGTAAAGTAGTTGCAAACTCATCCTTTTAGAAACTTGTTTGGGCAGTTGAGAGGAGTAAAAAACCATCAAAAATTTCAATCCTGCATGATTCTACCAAGAAATGTGATTCTTCATTCAAAACCTGATTTTTGCTATTGGGCTCTATTGAATAATGAATGTTTTGAATTTTCTCCAAAAGTAAAGTAGTTGTAAACTCATGCTTTTAGAGACTTGTTTGGGCTCATGAGAGGAGTAGAAAAACATCAAAAATTTCAGTCCTGCATGATTCTACCAAGAAATGTGTGTTCATTCAAACCGCTGGTTTTTGATAGTTTGGGCCCTATTGAATAATGAATGTTTTGAATTTTCTCCAAAAGTAAAGTAGTTGCAAACTCATCCTTTTAGAAACTTGTTTGGGCTGTTGAGAGGAGTAAAAAACCATCAAAAATTTCAATCCTGCATGATTCTACCAAGAAATGTGATTCTTCATTCAAAACACTGGTTTTTGCTATTGGGCTCTATTGAATAATGAATGTTTTGATTTTTCTCCAAAAGTAAAGTAGTTGCAAACTCATCCTTTTAGAGACTTGTTTGGGCTCATGAGAGGAGTAGAAAAACATCAAAAATTTCAGTCCTGCACGATTCTACCAAGAAATGTGTGTTCATTCAAACCGCTGGTTTTTGATATTTTGGGCCCTATTGAATAATGAATGTTTTGAATTTTCTCCAAAAGTAAAGTAGTTGCAAACTCATCCTTTTGGAAACTTGTTTGGGCTGTTGAGAGGAGTAAAAAACCATCAAAAATTTCAATCCTGCATGATTCTACCAAGAAATGTGATACTTCATTCAAAACGCTGGTTTTTGCTATTGGGCTCTATTGAATAATGAATGTTTTGAATTTTCTCCAAAAGTAAAGTAGTTGCAAACTCATCCTTTTAGAGACTTGTTTGGGCTCATGAGAGGAGTAGAAAAACATCAAAAATTTCAGTCCTGCATGATTCTACCAAGAAATGTGTGTTCATTCAAACCGCTGGTTTTTGATAGTTTGGGCCCTATTGAATAATGAATGTTTTGAATTTTCTCCAAAAGTAAAGTAGTTGCAAACTCATCCTTTTAGAAACTTGTTTGGGCTGTTGAGAGGAGTAAAAAACCATCAAAAATTTCAATCCTGCATGATTCTACCAAGAAATGTGATTCTTCATTCAAAACGCTGGTTTTTGCTATTGGGCTCTATTGAATAATGAATGTTTTGAATTTTCTCCAAAAGTAAAGCAGTTGCAAACTCATCCTTTTAGAGACTTGTTTGGGCTCATGAGAGGAGTAGAAAAACATCAAAAATTTCAGTCCTGCATGATTCTACCAAGAAATGTGTGTTCATTCAAACCGCTGGTTTTTGATAGTTTGGGCCCTATTGAATAATGAATGTTTTGAATTTTCTCCAAAAGTAAAGTAGTTGCAAACTCATCCTTTTAGAAACTTGTTTGGGCTGTTGAGAGGAGTAAAAAACCATCAAAAATTTCAATCCTGCATGATTCTACCAAGAAATGTGATTCTTCATTCAAAACGCTGGTTTTTGCTATTGGGCTCTATTGAATAATAAATGTTTTGAATTTTCTCCAAAAGTAAAGTAGTTGCAAACTCATCCTTTTAGAGTCTTGTTTGGGCTCATGAGAGGAGTAGAAAAACATCAAAAATTTCAGTCCTGCACGATTCTACCAAGAAATGTGAGTGTTCATTCAAACCGCTGGTTTTTGATATTTTGGGCCCTATTGAATAATGAATGTTTTGACTTTTCTCCAAAAGTAAAGTATTTGCAAACTCATCCTTTTAGAAACTTGTTTGGGCTGTTGAGAGGAGTAAAAAAACCATCAAAAATTTCAATCCTGCATGATTCTACCAAGAAATGTGATTCTTCATTCAAAACGCTGGTTTTTGCTATTGGGCTCTATTGAATAATAAATGTTTTGAATTTTCTCCAAAAGTAAAGTAGTTGCAAACTCATCCTTTTAGAGTCTTGTTTGGGCTCATGAGAGGAGTAGAAAAACATCAAAAATTTCAGTCCTGCACGATTCTACCAAGAAATGTGAGTGTTCATTCAAACCGCTGGTTTTTGATATTTTGGGCCCTACTGAATAATGAATGTTTTGAATTTTCTCCAAAAGTAAAGTAGTTGCAAACTCATCCTTTTAGAAACTTGTTTGGGCTGTTGAGAGGAGTAAAAAACCATCAAAAATTTCAATCCTGCATGATTCTACCAAGAAATGTGATTCTTCATTCAAAACCTGATTTTTGCTATTGGGCTCTATTGAATAATGAATGTTTTGAATTTTCTCCAAAAGTAAAGTAGTTGCAAACTCATGCTTTTAGAGACTTGTTTGGGCTCATGAGAGGAGTAGAAAAACATCAAAAATTTCAGTCCTGCATGATTCTACCAAGAAATGTGTGTTCATTTAAACCGCTGGTTTTTGATAGTTTGGGCCCTATTGAATAATGAATGTTTTGACTTTTCTCCAAAAGTAAAGTAGTTGCAAACTCATCCTTTTAGAAACTTGTTTGGGCTGTTGAGAGGAGTAAAAAACCATCAAAAATTTCAATCCTGCATGATTCTACCAAGAAATGTGATTCTTCATTCAAAACCTGATTTTTGCTATTGGGCTCTATTGAATAATGAATGTTTTGAATTTTCTCCAAAAGTAAAGTAGTTGCAAACTCATCCTTTTAGAGACTTGTTTGGGCTCATGAGAGGAGTAGAAAAATATCAAAAATTTCAGTCCTGCACGATTCTACCAAGAAATGTGTGTTCATTCAAACCGCTTGTTTTTGATATTTTGGGCCCTATTGAATAATGAATGTTTTGAATTTTCTCCAAAAGTAAAGTAGTTGCAAACTCATCCTTTTAGAAACTTGTTTGGGCTGTTGAGAGGAGTAAAAAACCATCAAAAATTTCAATCCTGCATGATTCTACCAAGAAATGTGATTCTTCATTCAAAACCTGATTTTTGCTATTGGGCTCTATTGAATAATGAATGTTTTGAATTTTCTCCAAAAGTAAAGTAGTTGCAAACTCATGCTTTTAGAGACTTGTTTGGGCTCATGAGAGGAGTAGAAAAACATCAAAAATTTCAGTCCTGCATGATTCTACCAAGAAATGTGTGTTCATTCAAACCGCTGGTTTTTGATAGTTTGGGCCCTATTGAATAATGAATGTTTTGAATTTTCTCCAAAAGTAAAGTAGTTGCAAACTCATCCTTTTAGAAACTTGTTTGGGCTGTTGAGAGGAGTAAAAAACCATCAAAAATTTCAATCCTGCATGATTCTACCAAGAAATGTGATTCTTCATTCAAAACACTGGTTTTTGCTATTGGGCTCTATTGAATAATGAATGTTTTGATTTTTCTCCAAAAGTAAAGTAGTTGCAAACTCATCCTTTTAGAGACTTGTTTGGGCTCATAAGAGGAGTAGAAAAACATCAAAAATTTCAGTCCTGCACGATTCTACCAAGAAATGTGAGTGTTCATTCAAACCGCTGGTTTTTGATATTTTGGGCCATATTGAATAATGAATGTTTTGAATTTTCTCCAAAAGTAAAGTAGTTGCAAACTCATCCTTATAGAAACTTGTTTGGGCTGTTGAGAGGAGTAAAAAACCATCAAAAATTTAAATCCTGCATGATTCTACCAAGAAATGTGATTCTTCATTCAAAACGCTGGTTTTTGCTATTGGGCTCTATTGAATAATGAATGTTTTGAATTTTCTCCAAAAGTAAAGCAGTTGCAAACTCATCCTTTTAGAGACTTGTTTGGGCTCATGAGAGGAGTAGAAAAACATCAAAAATTTCAGTCCTGCATGATTCTACCAAGAAATGTGTGTTCATTCAAACCGCTGGTTTTTGATAGTTTGGGCCCTATTGAATAATGAATGTTTTGAATTTTCTCCAAAAGTAAAGTAGTTGCAAACTCATCCTTTTAGAAACTTGTTTGGGCTGTTGAGAGGAGTAAGAAACCATCAAAAATTTCAATCCTGCATGATTCTACCAAGAAATGTGATTCTTCATTCAAAACGCTGGTTTTTGCTATTGGGCTCTATTGAATAATAAATGTTTTGAATTTTCTCCAAAAGTAAAGTAGTTGCAAACTCATCCTTTTAGAGTCTTGTTTGGGCTCATGAGAGGAGTAGAAAAACATCAAAAATTTCAGTCCTGCACGATTCTACCAAGAAATGTGAGTGTTCATTCAAACCGCTGGTTTTTGATATTTTGGGCCCTATTGAATAATGAATGTTTTGACTTTTCTCCAAAAGTAAAGTAGTTGCAAACTCATCCTTTTAGAAACTTGTTTGGGCTGTTGAGAGGAGTAAAAAAACCATCAAAAATTTCAATCCTGCATGATTCTACCAAGAAATGTGATTCTTCATTCAAAACGCTGGTTTTTGCTATTGGGCTCTATTGAATAATAAATGTTTTGAATTTTCTCCAAAAGTAAAGTAGTTGCAAACTCATCCTTTTAGAGTCTTGTTTGGGCTCATGAGAGGAGTAGAAAAACATCAAAAATTTCAGTCCTGCACGATTCTACCAAGAAATGTGAGTGTTCATTCAAACCGCTGGTTTTTGATATTTTGGGCCCTACTGAATAATGAATGTTTTGAATTTTCTCCAAAAGTAAAGTAGTTGCAAACTCATCCTTTTAGAAACTTGTTTGGGCTGTTGAGAGGAGTAAAAAACCATCAAAAATTTCAATCCTGCATGATTCTACCAAGAAATGTGATTCTTCATTCAAAACCTGATTTTTGCTATTGGGCTCTATTGAATAATGAATGTTTTGAATTTTCTCCAAAAGTAAAGTAGTTGCAAACTCATGCTTTTAGAGACTTGTTTGGGCTCATGAGAGGAGTAGAAAAACATCAAAAATTTCAGTCCTGCATGATTCTACCAAGAAATGTGTGTTCATTCAAACCGCTGGTTTTTGATAGTTTGGGACCTATTGAATAATGAATGTTTTGAATTTTCTCCAAAAGTAAAGTAGTTGCAAACTCATCCTTTTAGAAACTTGTTTGGGCTGTTGAGAGGAGTAAAAAACCATCAAAAATTTCAATCCTGCATGATTCTACCAAGAAATGTGATTCTTCATTCAAAACACTGGTTTTTGCTATTGGGCTCTATTGAATAATGAATGTTTTGATTTTTCTCCAAAAGTAAAGTAGTTGCAAACTCATCCTTTTAGAGACTTGTTTGGGCTCAAGAGAGGAGTAGAAAAACATCAAAAATTTCAGTCCTGCACGATTCTACCAAGAAATGTGTGTTCATTCAAACCGCTGGTTTTTGATATTTTGGGCCATATTGAATAATGAATGTTTTGAATTTTCTCCAAAAGTAAAGTAGTTGCAAACTCATCCTTTTAGAAACTTGTTTGGGCTGTTGAGAGGAGTAAAAAACCATCAAAAATTTCAATCCTGCATGATTCTACCAAGAAATGTGATACTATATTCAAAACGCTGGTTTTTGCTATTGGGCTCTATTGAATAATGAATGTTTTGAATTTTCTCCAAAAGTAAAGTAGTTGCAAACTCATCCTTTTAGAGACTTGTTTGGGCTCATGAGAGGAGTAGAAAAACATCAAAAATTTCAGTCCTGCACGATTCTACCAAGAAATGTGTGTTCATTCAAACCGCTGTTTTTTGATATTTTGGGCCCTATTGAATAATGAATGTTTTGACTTTTCTCCAAAAGTAAAGTAGTTGCAAACTCATCCTTTTAGAAACTTGTTTGGGCTGTTGAGAGGAGTAAAAAACCATCAAAAATTTCAATCCTGCATGATTCTACCAAGAAATGTGATTCTTCATTCAAAACGCTGGTTTTTGCTATTGGGCTCTATTGAATAATAAATGTTTTGAATTTTCTCCAAAAGTAAAGTAGTTGCAAACTCATCCTTTTAGAGTCTTGTTTGGGCTCAAGAGAGGAGTAGAAAAACATCAAAAATTTCAGTCCTGCACAATTCTACCAAGAAATGTGAGTGTTCATTCAAACCGCTGGTTTTTGATATTTTGGGCCCTACTGAATAATGAATGTTTTGAATTTTCTTAAAAAGTAAAGTAGTTGCAAACTCATCCTTTTAGAAACTTGTTTGGGCTGTTGAGAGGAGTAAAAAACCATCAAAAATTTCAATCCTGCATGATTCTACCAAGAAATGTGATTCTTCATTCAAAACCTGATTTTTGCTATTGGGCTCTACTGAATAATGAATGTTTTGAATTTTCTCCAAAAGTAAAGTAGTTGCAAACTCATGCTTTTAGAGACTTGTTTGGGCTATTGAGAGGAGTAGAAAAACATCAAAAATTTCAGTCCTGCATGATTCTACCAAGAAATGTGTGTTCATTTAAACCGCTGGTTTTTGATAGTTTGGGCCCTATTGAATAATGAATGTTTTGACTTTTCTCCAAAAGTAAAGTAGTTGCAAACTCATCCTTTTAGAAACTTGTTTGGGCTGTTGAGAGGAGTAAAAAACCATCAAAAATTTCAATCCTGCATGATTCTACCAAGAAATGTGATTCTTCATTCAAAACGCTGGTTTTTGCTATTGGGCTCTATTGAATAATAAATGTTTTGAATTTTCTCCAAAAGTAAAGTAGTTGCAAACTCATCCTTTTAGAGTCTTGTTTGGGCTCATGAGAGGAGTAGAAAAACATCAAAAATTTCAGTCCTGCACGATTCTACCAAGAAATTTGAGTGTTCATTCAAAACGCTAGTTTTTGATAGTTTGGGCCCTATTGAATAATGAATGTTTTGAATTTTCTCCAAAAGTAAAGTAGTTGCAAACTCATCCTTTTAGAAACTTGTTTGAGCTTTTGAGAGGAGTAAAAAACCATCAAAAATTTCAATCCTGCATGATTCTACCAAGAAATGTGATTCTTCATTCAAAACCTGATTTTTGCTATTCGGCTCTATTGAATAATGAATGTTTTGAATTTTCTCCAAAAGTAAAGTAGTTGCAAACTCATCCTTTTAGAGTCTTGTTTGGGCTCATGAGAGGAGTAGAAAAACATCAAAAATTTCAGTCCTGCACGATTCTACCAAGAAATGTGTGTTCATTCAAACCGCTGGTTTTTGATAGTTTGGGCCCTATTGAATAATGAATGTTTTGAATTTTCTCCAAAAGTAAAGTAGTTGCAAGCTCATCCTTTTAGAAACTTGTTTGGGCTGTTGAGAGGAGTAAAAAACCATCAAAAATTTCAATCCTGCATGATTCTACCAAGAAATGTGATTCTTCATTCAAAACCTGATTTTTGCTATTGGGCTCTATTGAATAATGAATGTTTTGAATTTTCTCCAAAAGTAAAGTAGTTGCAAACTCATACTTTTAGAGACTTGTTTGGGCTCATGAGAGGAGTAGAAAAATATCAAAAATTTCAGTCCTGCACGATTCTACCAAGAAATGTGTGTTCATTCAAACCGCTTGTTTTTGATATTTTGGGCCCTATTGAATAATGAATGTTTTGAATTTTCTCCAAAAGTAAAGTAGTTGCAAACTCATCCTTTTAGAAACTTGTTTGGGCAGTTGAGAGGAGTAAAAAACCATCAAAAATTTCAATCCTGCATGATTCTACCAAGAAATGTGATTCTTCATTCAAAACCTGATTTTTGCTATTGGGCTCTATTGAATAATGAATGTTTTGAATTTTCTCCAAAAGTAAAGTAGTTGCAAACTCATCCTTTTGGAGACTTGTTTGGGCTCATGAGAGGAGTAGAAAAACATCAAAAATTTCAGTCCTGCACGATTCTACCTAGAAATGTGTGTTCATTCAAACCGCTGGTTTTTGATATTTTGGGCCCTATTGAATAATGAATGTTTTGAATTTTCTCCAAAAGTAAAGTAGTTGCAAACTCATCCTTTTAGAAACTTGTTTGGGCTGTTGAGAGGAGTAAAAAACCATCAAAAATTTTAATCCTGCATGATTCTACCAAGAAATGTGATACTTCATTCAAAACGCTGGTTTTTGCTATTGGGCTCTATTGAATAATGAATGTTTTGAATTTTCTCCAAAAGTAAAGTAGTTGCAAACTCATCCTTTTAGAGACTTGTTTGGGCTAATGAGAGGAGTAGAAAAACATCAAAAATTTCAGTCCTGCATGATTCTACCAAGAAATGTGTGTTCATTCAAACCGCTGGTTTTTGATAGTTTGGGCCCTATTGAATAATGAATGTTTTGAATTTTCTCCAAAAGTAAAGTAGTTGCAAACTCATCCTTTTAGAAACTTGTTTGGGCTGTTGAGAGGAGTAAAAAACCATCAAAAATTTCAATCCTGCATGATTCTACCAAGAAATGTGATTCTTCATTCAAAACCTGATTTTTGCTATTGGGCTCTATTGAATAATGAATGTTTTGAATTTTCTCCAAAAGTAAAGTAGTTGCAAACTCATGCTTTTAGAGACTTGTTTGGGCTCATGAGAGGAGTAGAAAAACATCAAAAATTTCAGTCCTGCATGATTCTACCAAGAAATGTGTGTTCATTTAAACCGCTGTTTTTTGATAGTTTGGGCCCTATTGAATAATGAATGTTTTGACTTTTCTCCAAAAGTAAAGTAGTTGCAAACTCATCCTTCTAGAAACTTGTTTGGGCTGTTGAGTGGAGTAAAAAACAATCAAAAATTTCAATCCTGCATGATTCTACCAAGAAATGTGATTCTTCATTCAAAACGCTGGTTTTTGCTATTGGGCTCTATTGAATAATAAATGTTTTGAATTTTCTCCAAAAGTAAAGTAGTTGCAAACTCATCCTTTTAGAGTCTTGTTTGGGCTCATGAGAGGAGTAGAAAAACATCAAAAATTTCAGTCCTGCACGATTCTACCAAGAAATGTGAGTGTTCATTCAAACCGCTGGTTTTTGACATTTTGGGCCCTACTGAATAATGAATGTTTTGAATTTTCTCCAAAAGTAAAGTAGTTGCAAACTCATCCTTTAGAATCTTGTTTGGGCTGTTGAGAGGAGTAAAAAACCATCAAAAATTTCAATCCTGCATGATTCTACCAAGAAATGTGATTCTTCATTCAAAACGCTGGTATTTGCTATTGGGCTCTATTGAATAATGAATGTTTTGAATTTTCTCCAAAAGTAAAGTAGTTGCAAACTCATCATTTTAGAGTCTTGTTTGGGCTCATGAGAGGAGTAGAAAAACATCAAAAATTTCAGTCCTGCACGATTCTACCAAGAAATGTGTGTTCATTTAAACCGCTGGTTTTTGATATTTTGGGCCCTATTGAATAATGAATGTTTTGAATTTCTCCAAAAGTAAAGTAGTTGCAAACTCATCCTTTTAGAAACTTGTTTGGGCTGTTGAGAGGAGTAAAAAACCATCAAAAATTTCAATCCTGCATGATTCTACCAAGAAATGTGATTCTTCATTCAAAACGTTGGTTTTTGCTATTGGGCTCTATTGAATAATGAATGTTTTGAATTTTCTCCAAAAGAAAAGCAGTTGCAAACTCATCCTTTTAGAGACTTGTTTGGGCTCATGAGAGGAGTAGAAAAACATCAAAAATTTCAGTCCTGCATGATTCTACCAAGAAATGTGTGTTCATTCAAACCGCTGGTTTTTGATAGTTTGGGCCCTATTGAATAATGAATGTTTTGAATTTTCTCCAAAAGTAAAGTAGTTGCAAACTCATCCTTTTAGAAACTTGTTTGGGCTGTTGAGAGGAGTAAAAAACCATCAAAAATTTCAATCCTGCATGATTCTACCAAGAAATGTGATTCTTCATTCAAAGCCTGATTTTTGCTATTGGGCTCTATTGAATAATGAATGTTTTGAATTTTCTCCAAAAGTAAAGTAGTTGCAAACTCATGCTTTTAGAGACTTGTTTGGGCTCATGAGAGGAGTAGAAAAACATCAAAAATTTCAGTCCTGCATGATTCTACCAAGAAATGTGTGTTCATTCAAACCGCTGGTTTTTGATATTTTGGGCCCTATTGAATAATGAATGTTTTGAATTTTCTCCAAAAGTAAAGAAGTTGCAAACTCAACCTTTTAGAAACTTGTTTGGGCTGTTGAGAGGAGTAAAAAACCATCAAAAATTTCAATCCTGCATGATTCTACCAAGAAATGTGATTCTTCATTCAAAACCTGATTTTTGCTATTGGGCTCTATTGTATAATTAATGTTTTGAATTTTCTCCAAAAGTAAAGTAGTTGCAAACTCATGCTTTTAGAGACTTGTTTGGGCTCATGAGAGGAGTAGAAAAACATCAAAAATTTCAGTCCTGCATGATTCTACCAAGAAATGTGTGTTCATTGAAACCGCTGGTTTTTGATAGTTTGGGCCCTATTGAATAATGAATGTTTTGAATTTTCTCCAAAAGTAAAGTAGTTGCAAACTCATCCTTTTAGAAACTTTTTTGGGCTTTTGAGAGGAGTAAAAAACCATCAAAAATTTCAATCCTGCATGATTCTACCAAGAAATGTGATACTTTATTCAAAACGCTGGTTTTTGCTATTGGGCTCTATTGAATAATGAATGTTTTGAATTTTCTCCAAAAGTAAAGTAGTTGCAAACTCATCCTTTTAGATACTTTTTTGGGCTCATGAGAGGAGTAGAAAAACATCAAAAATTTCAGTCCTGCACGATTCTACCAAGAAATGTGTGTTCATTCAAACTGCTGGTTTTTGATATTTTGGGCCCTATTGAATAATGAATGTTTTGAATTTCTCCAAAAGTAAAGTAGTTGCAAACTCATCCTTTTAGAAACTTGTTTGGGCTGTTGAGAGGAGTAAAAAACCATCAAAAATTTCAATCCTGCATGATTCTACCAAGAAATGTGATTCTTCATTCAAAACGCTGGTTTTTGCTATTGGGCTCTATTGAATAATGAATGTTTTGAATTTTCTCCAAAAGTAAAGCAGTTGCAAACTCATCCTTTTAGAGACTTGTTTGGGCTCATGAGAGGAGTAGAAAAACATCAAAAATTTCAGTCCTGCATGATTCTACCAAGAAATGTGTGTTCATTCAAACCGCTGGTTTTTGATAGTTTGGGCCCTATTGAATAATGAATGTTTTGAATTTTCTCCAAAAGTAAAGTAGTTGCAAACTCATCCTTTTAGAAACTTGTTTGGGCTGTTGAGAGGAGTAAAAAACCATCAAAAATTTCAATCCTGCATGATTCTACCAAGAAATGTGATTCTTCATTCAAAGCCTGATTTTTGCTATTGGGCTCTATTGAATAATGAATGTTTTGAATTTTCTCCAAAAGTAAAGTAGTTGCAAACTCATGCTTTTAGAGACTTGTTTGGGCTCATGAGAGGAGTAGAAAAACATCAAAAATTTCAGTCCTGCATGATTCTACCAAGAAATGTGTGTTCATTCAAACCGCTGGTTTTTGATATTTTGGGCCCTATTGAATAATGAATGTTTTGAATTTTCTCCAAAAGTAAAGAAGTTGCAAACTCAACCTTTTAGAAACTTGTTTGGGCTGTTGAGAGGAGTAAAAAACCATCAAAAATTTCAATCCTGCATGATTCTACCAAGAAATGTGATTCTTCATTCAAAACCTGATTTTTGCTATTGGTCTCTATTGTATAATTAATGTTTTGAATTTTCTCCAAAAGTAAAGTAGTTGCAAACTCATGCTTTTAGAGACTTGTTTGGGCTCATGAGAGGAGTAGAAAAACATCAAAAATTTCAGTCCTGCATGATTCTACCAAGAAATGTGTGTTCATTGAAACCGCTGGTTTTTGACAGTTTGGGCCCTATTGAATAATGAATGTTTTGAATTTTCTCCAAAAGTAAAGTAGTTGCAAACTCATCCTTTTAGAAACTTGTTTGGGCTTTTGAGAGGAGTAAAAAACCAAAAAAAATTTCAATCCTGCATGATTCTACCAAGAAATGTGATACTTTATTCAAAACCCTGGTTTTTGCTATTGGGCTCTATTGAATAATGAATGTTTTGAATTTTCTCCAAAAGTAAAGTATTTGCAAACTCATCCTTTTAGATACTTGTTTGGGCTCATGAGAGGAGTAGAAAAACATCAAAAATTTCAGTCCTGCATGATTCTACCAAGAAATGTGTGTTCATTCAAACCGCTGGTTTTTGATAGTTTGGGCCCTATTGAATAATGAATGTTTTGAATTTTCTCCAAAAGTAAAGTAGTTGCAAACTCATCCTTTTAGAAACTTGTTTGGGCTGTTGAGAGGAGTAAAAAACCATCAAAAATTTCAATCCTGCATGATTCTACCAAGAAATGTGATTCTTCATTCAAAAGGCTGGTTTTTGCTATTGGGCTCTATTGAATAATGAATGTTTTGAATTTTCTCCAAAAGTAAAGTAGTTGCAAACTCATCCTTTTAGAGACTTGTTTGGGCTCATGAGAGGAGTAGAAAAACATCAAAAATTTCAGTCCTGCATGATTCTACCAAGAAATGTGTGTTCATTCAAACCGCTGGTTTTTGATATTTTGGGCCCTATTGAATAATGAATGTTTTGAATTTTCTCCAAAAGTAAAGTAGTTGCAAACTCATCCTTTTAGAAACTTGTTTGGGCTGTTGAGAGGAGTAAAAAACCATCAAAAATTTCAATCCTGCATGATTCTACCAAGAAATGTGATTCTTCATTCAAAACCTGATTTTTGCTATTGGGCTCTATTGAATAATGAATGTTTTGAATTTTCTCCAAAAGTAAAGTAGTTGCAAACTCATGCTTTTAGAGACTTGTTTGGGCTCATGAGAGGAGTAGAAAAACATCAAAAATTTCAGTCCTGCATGATTCTACCAAGAAATGTGTATTCATTGAAACCGCTGGTTTTTGATAGTTTGGGCCCTATTGAATAATGAATGTTTTGAATTTTCTCCAAAAGTAAAGTAGTTGCAAACTCATCCTTTTAGAAACTTGTTTGGGCTGTTGAGAGGAGTAAAAAACCATCAAAAATTTCAATCCTGCATGATTCTACCAAGAAATGTGATTCTTCATTCAAAAGGCTGGTTTTTGCTATTGGGCTCTATTGAATAATGAATGTTTTGAATTTTCTCCAAAAGTAAAGTAGTTGCAAACTCATCCTTTTAGAGACTTGTTTGGGCTCATGAGAGGAGTAGAAAAACATCAAAAATTTCAGTCCTGCATGATTCTACCAAGAAATGTGTGTTCATTCAAACCGCTGTTTTTTGAAATTTTGGGCCCTATTGAATAATGAATGTTTTGAATTTTCTCCAAAAGTAAAGTAGTTGCAAATTCATCCTTTTAGAAACTTGTTTGGGCTGTTGAGAGGAGTAAAAAACCATCAAAAATTTCAATCCTGCATGATTCTACCAAGAAATGTGATTCTTCATTCAAAACGCTGGTTTTTGCTATTGGGCTCTATTGAATAATAAATGTTTTGAATTTTCTCAAAAGTAAAGTAGTTGCAAACTCATCCTTTTAGAGTCTTGTTTGGGCTCATGAGAGGAGTAGAAAAACATCAAAAATTTCAGTCCTGCACGATTCTACCAAGAAATGTGAGTGTTCATTCAAACCGCTGGTTTTTGATATTTTGGGCCCTATTGAATAATGAATGTTTTGACTTTTCTCCAAAAGTAAAGTAGTTGCAAACTCATCCTTTTAGAAACTTGTTTGGGCTGTTGAGAGGAGTAAAAAACCATCAATAATTTCAATCCTGCATGATTCTACCAAGAAATGTGATTCTTCATTCAAAACGCTGGTATTTGCTATTGGGCTCTATTGAATAATGAATGTTTTGAATTTTCTCCAAAAGTAAAGTAGTTGCAAACTCATCCTTTTAGAGTCTTGTTTGGGCTCATGAGAGGAGTAGAAAAACATCAAAAATTTCAGTCCTGCACGATTCTACCAAGAAATTTGAGTGTTCATTCAAACCGCTGGTTTTTGATAGTTTGGGCCCTATTGAATAATGAATGTTTTGAATTTTCTCCAAAAGTAAAGTAGTTGCAAACTCATCCTTTTAGAAACTTGTTTGGGCTTTTGAGAGGAGTAAAAAACCATCAAAAATTTCAATCCTGCATGATTCTACCAAGAAATGTGATTCTTCATTCAAAACCTGATTTTTGCTATTCGGCTCTATTGAATAATGAATGTTTTGAATTTTCTCCAAAAGTAAAGTAGTTGCAAACTCATGCTTTTAGAGACTTGTTTGGGCTCATGAGAGGAGTAGAAAAACATCAAAAATTTCAGTCCTGCATGATTCTACCAAGAAATGTGTGTTCATTGAAACCGCTGGTTTTTGATAGTTTGGGCCCTATTGAATAATGAATGTTTTGAATTTTCTCCAAAAGTAAAGTAGTTGCAAACTCATCCTTTTAGAAACTTGTTTGGGCTGTTGAGAGGAGTAAAAAACCATCAAAAATTTCAATCCTGCATGATTCTACCAAGAAATGTGATTCTTCATTCAAAAGGCTGGTTTTTGCTATTGGACTCTATTGAATAATGAATGTTTTGAATTTTCTCCAAAAGTAAAGTAGTTGCAAACTCATCCTTTTAGAGACTTGTTTGGGCTCATGAGAGGAGTAGAAAAACATCAAAAATTTCAGTCCTGCATGATTCTACCAAGAAATGTGTGTTCATTCAAACCGCTGGTTTTTGATATTTTGGGCCCTATTGAATAATGAATGTTTTGAATTTTCTCCAAAAGTAAAGTAGTTGCAAACTCATCCTTTTAGAAACTTGTTTGGGCTGTTGAGAGGAGTAAAAAACCATCAAAAATTTCAATCCTGCATGATTCTACCAAGAATTGTGATTCTTCATTCAAAACCTGATTTTTGCTATTGGGCTCTATTGAATAATGAAAGTTTTGAATTTTCTCCAAAAGTAAAGTAGTTGCAAACTCATGCTTTTAGAGACTTGTTTGGGCTCATGAGAGGAGTAGAAAAACATCAAAAATTTCAGTCCTGCATGATTCTACCAAGAAATGTGTGTTCATTGAAACCGCTGGTTTTTGATAGTTTGAGCCCTATTGAATAATGAATGTTTTGAATTTTCTCCAAAAGTAAAGTAGTTGCAAACTCATCCTTTTAGAAACTTGTTTGGGCTGTTGAGAGGAGTAAAAAACCATCAAAAATTTCAATCCTGCATGATTCTACCAAGAAATGTGATTCTTCATTCAAAAGGCTGGTTTTTGCTATTGGGCTCTATTGAATAATGAATGTTTTGAATTTTCTCCAAAAGTAAAGTAGTTGCAAACTCATCCTTTTAGAGACTTGTTTGGGCTCATGAGAGGAGTAGAAAAACATCAAAAATTTCAGTCCTGCATGATTCTACCAAGAAATGTGTGTTCATTCAAACCGCTGTTTTATGAAATTTTGGGCCCTATTGAATAATGAATGTTTTGAATTTTCTCCAAAAGTAAAGTAGTTGCAAACTCATCCTTTTAGAAACTTGTTTGGGCTGTTGAGAGGAGTAAAAAACCATCAAAAATTTCAATCCTGCATGATTCTACCAAGAAATGTGATTCTTCATTCAAAACGCTGGTTTTTGCTATTGGGCTCTATTGAATAATAAATGTTTTGAATTTTCTCAAAAGTAAAGTAGTTGCAAACTCATCCTTTTAGAGTCTTGTTTGGGCTCATGAGAGGAGTAGAAAAACATCAAAAATTTCAGTCCTGCACGATTCTACCAAGAAATGTGAGTGTTCATTCAAACCGCTGGTTTTTGATATTTTGGGCCCTATTGAATAATGAATGTTTTGACTTTTCTCCAAAAGTAAAGTAGTTGCAAAATCATCCTTTTAGAAACTTGTTTGGGCTGTTGAGAGGAGTAAAAAACCATCAAAAATTTCAATCCTGCATGATTCTACCAAGAAATGTGATTCTTCATTCAAAACGCTGGTATTTGCTATTGGGCTCTATTGAATAATGAATGTTTTGAATTTTCTCCAAAAGTAAAGTAGTTGCAAACTCATCCTTTTAGAGTCTTGTTTGGGCTCATGAGAGGAGTAGAAAAACATCAAAAATTTCAGTCCTGCACGATTCTACCAAGAAATTTGAGTGTTCATTCAAACTGCTGGTTTTTGATAGTTTGGGCCCTATTGAATAATGAATGTTTTGAATTTTCTCCAAAAGTAAAGTAGTTGCAAACTCATCCTTTTAGAAACTTGTTTGGGCTTTTGAGAGGAGTAAAAAACCATCAAAAATTTCAATCCTGCATGATTCTACCAAGAAATGTGATTCTTCATTCAAAACCTGATTTTTGCTATTCGGCTCTATTGAATAATGAATGTTTTGAATTTTCTCCAAAAGTAAAGTAGTTGCAAACTCATGCTTTTAGAGACTTGTTTGGGCTCATGAGAGGAGTAGAAAAACATCAAAAATTTCAGTCCTGCATGATTCTACCAAGAAATGTGTGTTCATTGAAACCGCTGGTTTTTGATAGTTTGGGCCCTATTGAATAATGAATGTTTTGAATTTTCTCCAAAAGTAAAGTAGTTGCAAACTCATCCTTTTAGAAACTTGTTTGGGCTGTTGAGAGGAGTATAAAACCATCAAAAATTTCAATCCTGCATGATTCTACCAAGAAATGTGATTCTTCATTCAAAAGGCTGGTTTTTGCTATTGGGCTCTATTGAATAATGAATGTTTTGAATTTTCTCCAAAAGTAAAGTAGTTGCAAACTCATCCTTTTAGAGTCTTGTTTGGGCTCATGAGAGGAGTAGAAAAACATCAAAAATTTCAGTCCTGCACGATTCTACCAAGAAATTTGAGTGTTCATTCAAACTGCTGGTTTTTGATAGTTTGGGCCCTATTGAATAATGAATGTTTTGAATTTTCTCCAAAAGTAAAGTAGTTGCAAACTCATCCTTTTAGAAACTTGTTTGGGCTTTTGAGAGGAGTAAAAAACCATCAAAAATTTCAATCCTGCATGATTCTACCAAGAAATGTGATTCTTCATTCAAAACCTGATTTTTGCTATTCGGCTCTATTGAATAATGAATGTTTTGAATTTTCTCCAAAAGTAAAGTAGTTGCAAACTCATGCTTTTAGAGACTTGTTTGGGCTCATGAGAGGAGTAGAAAAACATCAAAAATTTCAGTCCTGCATGATTCTACCAAGAAATGTGTGTTCATTGAAACCGCTGGTTTTTGATAGTTTGGGCCCTATTGAATAATGAATGTTTTGAATTTTCTCCAAAAGTAAAGTAGTTGCAAACTCATCCTTTTAGAAACTTGTTTGGGCTGTTGAGAGGAGTATAAAACCATCAAAAATTTCAATCCTGCATGATTCTACCAAGAAATGTGATTCTTCATTCAAAAGGCTGGTTTTTGCTATTGGGCTCTATTGAATAATGAATGTTTTGAATTTTCTCCAAAAGTAAAGTAGTTGCAAACTCATCCTTTTAGAGACTTGTTTGGGCTCATGAGAGGAGTAGAAAAACATCAAAAATTTCAGTCCTGCATGATTCTACCAAGAAATGTGTGTTCATTCAAACCGCTGGTTTTTGATATTTTGGGCCCTATTGAATAATGAATGTTTTGAATTTTCTCCAAAAGTAAAGTAGTTGCAAACTCATCCTTTTAGAAACTTGTTTGGGCTGTTGAGAGGAGTAAAAAACCATCAAAAATTTCAATCCTGCATGATTCTACCAAGAAATGTGATTCTTCATTCAAAGCCTGATTTTTGCTATTGGGCTCTATTGAATAATGAATGTTTTGAATTTTCTCCAAAAGTAAAGTAGTTGCAAACTCATGCTTTTAGAGACTTGTTTGGGCTCATGAGAGGAGTAGAAAAACATCAAAAATTTCAGTCCTGCATGATTCTACCAAGAAATGTGTGTTCATTCAAACCGCTGGTTTTTGATATTTTGGGCCCTATTGAATAATGAATGTTTTGAATTTTCTCCAAAAGTAAAGAAGTTGCAAACTCAACCTTTTAGAAACTTGTTTGGGCTGTTGAGAGGAGTAAAAAACCATCAAAAATTTCAATCCTGCATGATTCTACCAAGAAATGTGATTCTTCATTCAAAACCTGATTTTTGCTATTGGTCTCTATTGTATAATTAATGTTTTGAATTTTCTCCAAAAGTAAAGTAGTTGCAAACTCATGCTTTTAGAGACTTGTTTGGGCTCATGAGAGGAGTAGAAAAACATCAAAAATTTCAGTCCTGCATGATTCTACCAAGAAATGT
Organism: Dendrobates tinctorius; assembly: GCF_039654945.1. Classification (NCBI taxonomy): domain Eukaryota; kingdom Metazoa; phylum Chordata; class Amphibia; order Anura; family Dendrobatidae; genus Dendrobates; species Dendrobates tinctorius. The sequence continues at coordinate 20,099,132 of NW_027361713.1, forward strand.
GTGTTCATTGAAACCGCTGGTTTTTGATAGTTTGGGCCCTATTGAATAATGAATGTTTTGAATTTTCTCCAAAAGTAAAGTAGTTGCAAACTCATCCTTTTAGAATCTTGTTTGGGCTTTTGAGAGGAGTAAAAAACCATCAAAAATTTCAATCCTGCATGATTCTACCAAGAAATGTGATACTTTATTCAAAACCCTGGTTTTTGCTATTGGGCTCTATTGAATAATGAATGTTTTGAATTTTCTCCAAAAGTAAAGTATTTGCAAACTCATCCTTTTAGATACTTGTTTGGGCTCATGAGAGGAGTAGAAAAACATCAAAAATTTCAGTCCTGCATGATTCTACCAAGAAATGTGTGTTCATTCAAACCGCTGGTTTTTGATAGTTTGGGCCCTATTGAATAATGAATGTTTTGAATTTTCTCCAAAAGTAAAGTAGTTGCAAACTCATCCTTTTAGAAACTTGTTTGGGCTGTTGAGAGGAGTAAAAAACCATCAAAAATTTCAATCCTGCATGATTCTACCAAGAAATGTGATTCTTCATTCAAAAGGCTGGTTTTTGCTATTGGGCTCTATTGAATAATGAATGTTTTGAATTTTCTCCAAAAGTAAAGTAGTTGCAAACTCATCCTTTTAGAGACTTGTTTGGGCTCATGAGAGGAGTAGAAAAACATCAAAAATTTCAGTCCTGCATGATTCTACCAAGAAATGTGTGTTCATTCAAACCGCTGGTTTTTGATATTTTGGGCCCTATTGAATAATGAATGTTTTGAATTTTCTCCAAAAGTAAAGTAGTTGCAAACTCATGCTTTTAGAGACTTGTTTGGGCTCATGAGAGGAGTAGAAAAACATCAAAAATTTCAGTCCTGCATGATTCTACCAAGAAATGTGTGTTCATTCAAACCGCTGGTTTTTGATATTTTGGGCCCTATTGAATAATGAATGTTTTGAATTTTCTCCAAAAGTAAAGAAGTTGCAAACTCAACCTTTTAGAAACTTGTTTGGGCTGTTGAGAGGAGTAAAAAACCATCAAAAATTTCAATCCTGCATGATTCTACCAAGAAATGTGATTCTTCATTCAAAACCTGATTTTTGCTATTGGTCTCTATTGTATAATTAATGTTTTGAATTTTCTCCAAAAGTAAAGTAGTTGCAAACTCATGCTTTTAGAGACTTGTTTGGGCTCATGAGAGGAGTAGAAAAACATCAAAAATTTCAGTCCTGCATGATTCTACCAAGAAATGTGTGTTCATTGAAACCGCTGGTTTTTGACAGTTTGGGCCCTATTGAATAATGAATGTTTTGAATTTTCTCCAAAAGTAAAGTAGTTGCAAACTCATCCTTTTAGAAACTTGTTTGGGCTTTTGAGAGGAGTAAAAAACCAAAAAAAATTTCAATCCTGCATGATTCTACCAAGAAATGTGATACTTTATTCAAAACCCTGGTTTTTGCTATTGGGCTCTATTGAATAATGAATGTTTTGAATTTTCTCCAAAAGTAAAGTATTTGCAAACTCATCCTTTTAGATACTTGTTTGGGCTCATGAGAGGAGTAGAAAAACATCAAAAATTTCAGTCCTGCATGATTCTACCAAGAAATGTGTGTTCATTCAAACCGCTGGTTTTTGATAGTTTGGGCCCTATTGAATAATGAATGTTTTGAATTTTCTCCAAAAGTAAAGTAGTTGCAAACTCATCCTTTTAGAAACTTGTTTGGGCTGTTGAGAGGAGTAAAAAACCATCAAAAATTTCAATCCTGCATGATTCTACCAAGAAATGTGATTCTTCATTCAAAAGGCTGGTTTTTGCTATTGGGCTCTATTGAATAATGAATGTTTTGAATTTTCTCCAAAAGTAAAGTAGTTGCAAACTCATCCTTTTAGAGACTTGTTTGGGCTCATGAGAGGAGTAGAAAAACATCAAAAATTTCAGTCCTGCATGATTCTACCAAGAAATGTGTGTTCATTCAAACCGCTGGTTTTTGATATTTTGGGCCCTATTGAATAATGAATGTTTTGAATTTTCTCCAAAAGTAAAGTAGTTGCAAACTCATCCTTTTAGAAACTTGTTTGGGCTGTTGAGAGGAGTAAAAAACCATCAAAAATTTCAATCCTGCATGATTCTACCAAGAAATGTGATTCTTCATTCAAAACCTGATTTTTGCTATTGGGCTCTATTGAATAATGAATGTTTTGAATTTTCTCCAAAAGTAAAGTAGTTGCAAACTCATGCTTTTAGAGACTTGTTTGGGCTCATGAGAGGAGTAGAAAAACATCAAAAATTTCAGTCCTGCATGATTCTACCAAGAAATGTGTATTCATTGAAACCGCTGGTTTTTGATAGTTTGGGCCCTATTGAATAATGAATGTTTTGAATTTTCTCCAAAAGTAAAGTAGTTGCAAACTCATCCTTTTAGAAACTTGTTTGGGCTGTTGAGAGGAGTAAAAAACCATCAAAAATTTCAATCCTGCATGATTCTACCAAGAAATGTGATTCTTCATTCAAAAGGCTGGTTTTTGCTATTGGGCTCTATTGAATAATGAATGTTTTGAATTTTCTCCAAAAGTAAAGTAGTTGCAAACTCATCCTTTTAGAGACTTGTTTGGGCTCATGAGAGGAGTAGAAAAACATCAAAAATTTCAGTCCTGCATGATTCTACCAAGAAATGTGTGTTCATTCAAACCGCTGTTTTTTGAAATTTTGGGCCCTATTGAATAATGAATGTTTTGAATTTTCTCCAAAAGTAAAGTAGTTGCAAATTCATCCTTTTAGAAACTTGTTTGGGCTGTTGAGAGGAGTAAAAAACCATCAAAAATTTCAATCCTGCATGATTCTACCAAGAAATGTGATTCTTCATTCAAAACGCTGGTTTTTGCTATTGGGCTCTATTGAATAATAAATGTTTTGAATTTTCTCAAAAGTAAAGTAGTTGCAAACTCATCCTTTTAGAGTCTTGTTTGGGCTCATGAGAGGAGTAGAAAAACATCAAAAATTTCAGTCCTGCACGATTCTACCAAGAAATGTGAGTGTTCATTCAAACCGCTGGTTTTTGATATTTTGGGCCCTATTGAATAATGAATGTTTTGACTTTTCTCCAAAAGTAAAGTAGTTGCAAACTCATCCTTTTAGAAACTTGTTTGGGCTGTTGAGAGGAGTAAAAAACCATCAATAATTTCAATCCTGCATGATTCTACCAAGAAATGTGATTCTTCATTCAAAACGCTGGTATTTGCTATTGGGCTCTATTGAATAATGAATGTTTTGAATTTTCTCCAAAAGTAAAGTAGTTGCAAACTCATCCTTTTAGAGTCTTGTTTGGGCTCATGAGAGGAGTAGAAAAACATCAAAAATTTCAGTCCTGCACGATTCTACCAAGAAATTTGAGTGTTCATTCAAACCGCTGGTTTTTGATAGTTTGGGCCCTATTGAATAATGAATGTTTTGAATTTTCTCCAAAAGTAAAGTAGTTGCAAACTCATCCTTTTAGAAACTTGTTTGGGCTTTTGAGAGGAGTAAAAAACCATCAAAAATTTCAATCCTGCATGATTCTACCAAGAAATGTGATTCTTCATTCAAAACCTGATTTTTGCTATTCGGCTCTATTGAATAATGAATGTTTTGAATTTTCTCCAAAAGTAAAGTAGTTGCAAACTCATGCTTTTAGAGACTTGTTTGGGCTCATGAGAGGAGTAGAAAAACATCAAAAATTTCAGTCCTGCATGATTCTACCAAGAAATGTGTGTTCATTGAAACCGCTGGTTTTTGATAGTTTGGGCCCTATTGAATAATGAATGTTTTGAATTTTCTCCAAAAGTAAAGTAGTTGCAAACTCATCCTTTTAGAAACTTGTTTGGGCTTTTGAGAGGAGTAAAAAACCATCAAAAATTTCAATCCTGCATGATTCTACCAAGAAATGTGATTCTTCATTCAAAAGGCTGGTTTTTGCTATTGGACTCTATTGAATAATGAATGTTTTGAATTTTCTCCAAAAGTAAAGTAGTTGCAAACTCATCCTTTTAGAGACTTGTTTGGGCTCATGAGAGGAGTAGAAAAACATCAAAAATTTCAGTCCTGCATGATTCTACCAAGAAATGTGTGTTCATTCAAACCGCTGGTTTTTGATATTTTGGGCCCTATTGAATAATGAATGTTTTGAATTTTCTCCAAAAGTAAAGTAGTTGCAAACTCATCCTTTTAGAAACTTGTTTGGGCTGTTGAGAGGAGTAAAAAACCATCAAAAATTTCAATCCTGCATGATTCTACCAAGAATTGTGATTCTTCATTCAAAACCTGATTTTTGCTATTGGGCTCTATTGAATAATGAAAGTTTTGAATTTTCTCCAAAAGTAAAGTAGTTGCAAACTCATGCTTTTAGAGACTTGTTTGGGCTCATGAGAGGAGTAGAAAAACATCAAAAATTTCAGTCCTGCATGATTCTACCAAGAAATGTGTGTTCATTGAAACCGCTGGTTTTTGATAGTTTGAGCCCTATTGAATAATGAATGTTTTGAATTTTCTCCAAAAGTAAAGTAGTTGCAAACTCATCCTTTTAGAAACTTGTTTGGGCTGTTGAGAGGAGTAAAAAACCATCAAAAATTTCAATCCTGCATGATTCTACCAAGAAATGTGATTCTTCATTCAAAAGGCTGGTTTTTGCTATTGGGCTCTATTGAATAATGAATGTTTTGAATTTTCTCCAAAAGTAAAGTAGTTGCAAACTCATCCTTTTAGAGACTTGTTTGGGCTCATGAGAGGAGTAGAAAAACATCAAAAATTTCAGTCCTGCATGATTCTACCAAGAAATGTGTGTTCATTCAAACCGCTGTTTTTTGAAATTTTGGGCCCTATTGAATAATGAATGTTTTGAATTTTCTCCAAAAGTAAAGTAGTTGCAAACTCATCCTTTTAGAAACTTGTTTGGGCTGTTGAGAGGAGTAAAAAACCATCAAAAATTTCAATCCTGCATGATTCTACCAAGAAATGTGATTCTTCATTCAAAACGCTGGTTTTTGCTATTGGGCTCTATTGAATAATAAATGTTTTGAATTTTCTCAAAAGTAAAGTAGTTGCAAACTCATCCTTTTAGAGTCTTGTTTGGGCTCATGAGAGGAGTAGAAAAACATCAAAAATTTCAGTCCTGCACGATTCTACCAAGAAATGTGAGTGTTCATTCAAACCGCTGGTTTTTGATATTTTGGGCCCTATTGAATAATGAATGTTTTGACTTTTCTCCAAAAGTAAAGTAGTTGCAAAATCATCCTTTTAGAAACTTGTTTGGGCTGTTGAGAGGAGTAAAAAACCATCAAAAATTTCAATCCTGCATGATTCTACCAAGAAATGTGATTCTTCATTCAAAACGCTGGTATTTGCTATTGGGCTCTATTGAATAATGAATGTTTTGAATTTTCTCCAAAAGTAAAGTAGTTGCAAACTCATCCTTTTAGAGTCTTGTTTGGGCTCATGAGAGGAGTAGAAAAACATCAAAAATTTCAGTCCTGCACGATTCTACCAAGAAATTTGAGTGTTCATTCAAACTGCTGGTTTTTGATAGTTTGGGCCCTATTGAATAATGAATGTTTTGAATTTTCTCCAAAAGTAAAGTAGTTGCAAACTCATCCTTTTAGAAACTTGTTTGGGCTTTTGAGAGGAGTAAAAAACCATCAAAAATTTCAATCCTGCATGATTCTACCAAGAAATGTGATTCTTCATTCAAAACCTGATTTTTGCTATTCGGCTCTATTGAATAATGAATGTTTTGAATTTTCTCCAAAAGTAAAGTAGTTGCAAACTCATGCTTTTAGAGACTTGTTTGGGCTCATGAGAGGAGTAGAAAAACATCAAAAATTTCAGTCCTGCATGATTCTACCAAGAAATGTGTGTTCATTGAAACCGCTGGTTTTTGATAGTTTGGGCCCTATTGAATAATGAATGTTTTGAATTTTCTCCAAAAGTAAAGTAGTTGCAAACTCATCCTTTTAGAAACTTGTTTGGGCTGTTGAGAGGAGTATAAAACCATCAAAAATTTCAATCCTGCATGATTCTACCAAGAAATGTGATTCTTCATTCAAAAGGCTGGTTTTTGCTATTGGGCTCTATTGAATAATGAATGTTTTGAATTTTCTCCAAAAGTAAAGTAGTTGCAAACTCATCCTTTTAGAGTCTTGTTTGGGCTCATGAGAGGAGTAGAAAAACATCAAAAATTTCAGTCCTGCACGATTCTACCAAGAAATTTGAGTGTTCATTCAAACTGCTGGTTTTTGATAGTTTGGGCCCTATTGAATAATGAATGTTTTGAATTTTCTCCAAAAGTAAAGTAGTTGCAAACTCATCCTTTTAGAAACTTGTTTGGGCTTTTGAGAGGAGTAAAAAACCATCAAAAATTTCAATCCTGCATGATTCTACCAAGAAATGTGA